>NC_138784.1:27623835-29119460 GCF_965178545.1 Coloeus monedula
GCAGGGTAACTGATAAACTCTGAGGAGGTGGTTTGGTGCAAGCAGTAGGATCGAAAGTGTTTCCCACTTGCAGTCCTGAAAAAATCCCCTACCAAGCTTCACCATCAGTGGAACTGTTTTATGTCTGCTGTCCATATCCCAGCAGGAAGGATTATGATCAGCCTGCTTAAAGTCCTCCTGACGCTTCTGTCTGAAATGCTGTTCATGTTAAGTTTAGACTGTAAACTTGCACAGCATCACTGTACACTGTTAAACTGCTGCTGTCAGGGTTCCCAGAGGGCTGAGGACTTCCTTTGTCCAAGACACACAACTGACCTTGTGTAAGGAAGCAAACTGCCCTGAGAAGGATTGAGTCAAAGACTCAATTATTAATCTCTGTTGAAGCAGACATGCTGCTGCTTATGGAGTGCAATGAAAATCTTCTGGGCACCCAACAATTGATGCATAGCAATGAAACACAGAAATTACCAATGGGCTGTGCAGCCGCCCCCCAGAAGACAGCTGAAGGGGAATGCACAGCCCATGGAAAGCTCCCTTTAAAAAAAGATTTAGGATCCTCAGCCCTTTATATAGGGATGGAATATGTACATTGTAAAACATACAAATATGTAAAAATATTGCATACTTTTCCTTCCTTGGATATTCCTTCCTTCCTTCCTTCCTAGAATTACAGTATAAAGAGAGATTCCGTAGGAAGGCCAGTGAGGGATATGTGGAAAGGCCATGTTTTTCCACTGATGAATGGAGGTTTGTCCATAGCCCACTGCTGAATACACAGGGAGCCTGAGCATATTTTCACTTCCATTTAGAGAGTACGATGGCACTATGAAGTTAGTGGGATTAGCCTGAGGAGCAAAAGCACAGAGATTCACTGTCAGCCCTTAGAAACTGCTGGGTAGCATAACAAGAGCAGTTGGACACCAAATGAGCTGTAGAACACTGGGTTGATATTTTCCATGTGGTGTGCTTCATTCACTGAGCTTGCCCAGTCTGCAAGGCTGCATGCCTTGAAGAGCACTGACACCAAGATAATAAATGCACATAGTTCTTCAACTCTGCTCCTTCTACTCTTAGCACATATAAGAGAAGAACATCCTCTGAGATAAAGGGTGCACAGCTACTGCTGCAGGCTCCTATGCAGTCCAGACCAATGCCTAGTGTAGGAATGTGCACATCCTGAAGGCAGTGAGATAATGAAAAGGTTGAGCTCCTTGCACTAGCCACCACTCTTGAAGGAAATTTTTTTCATCTCAGTGCTTCTCAGGAGGAGATATTCAGGTTTTATATGAAAAAGAGAAAAGGCACTTCCTACTAGCAAAAAAAAATTATCTGGAAGCTAGATGACCAGAGTGATGACTTTCAGAATTGCTTAGCTGTACCCTGAAATAAACCTTCCTGTGGCTAAACCCTTGCCACAAACATTCCCTCTTACGACCTACCTAAAGAAAAGACAATTTTGGTTTTGTTTCATTTTTGGTCATTTATTTTTTTTTTTTTTAACCCAGATCTTCCCAGTGTATATTAATTATGTGACTACTTGCCTTCATGGAAGGTGAGTCCTGAAGGACTGTATTTTTTCGGGAAGAATAAGGTCTCTTAAAACCAAGTCTTGAGTGTTATCACCCACAGTTTGAAGGCATGCAAGCTGTCTTCCTCTGGGCTGTGGCCAAGGCTGTGTAGTGAAGCAGCCTGTGTAAACCCTGGCTTCTCTCTGAGAACACTAACCAGAGGCTTAATTAGCTCTGAACGCATATGTGGTGATGCAGACACTGCTCTTCAGTAGGTCTGAGCTGCACTATCACCTGATTTCATAGGGATCATTGTCAGATGCTAATCCACTTTGGGTGCTGCCAGCCTGAGCTGGAGTGTAGCTGGCATACTGACAGTTTGCCTGTCTTGAGACATCCTGCATGTGATTGCCTTTGTACACATGGACATGTATATGTCTATATACACACACACCCGCATGCAGAGAGAAACCTGGAGTGCAGGAAGACAGAAAATGAGTTGGAGTGATACAAAGTGGAAGGAAAGACGAAACACCACAGCCTGTGGTTCTTCCCTTGCAGCTAGTGCAGTGCTGGACATGACTTTTTGTTTTCTGCCCTCATATGGTCCTTTGTTCCTGGTTTGTCACAGGCCCTGGCCAGGCGATGTTCGGACTGAATAGCTCATTTCTCCCCTGCTTGCTCTAGCCCCTGATGATGCTTCCATCTACATCCCACTCCCCCATTGTACCAGAGTGTGTGATTAAGAAAGAGGACAGACAGGAGATGCAGGAAAACAAGATGCATCAGCTTTGCCTTTGAGTCAGTCAAAGAGCTATTTCTATACCTAACACATCTCACTCTGGCTTTTATTCTCTTAGATGCTTTTGTTACTCTTATTATTAATGACCAGCAGAGGCAAATTCTTTTGCTGCTCTATCATTCCCTTTCTCTGCTGTGCTGATCCTTGACAGAAATCTCAGTGTCTCATGTGCGTGTGTGATCTTGAAAAAGATATGGCAGTTCAGTCTCAGCCTTGGGTTTTGTTTAAAAAAGTACAAAGCCTAATATAGATAGAAAAATTTGAATTCAAGTACAGAAAGTATCTTATTTATTATGCTGCTGCTTTCAAGTTATGTCAAGGGCATATTGAATATATAGGTATATAGATGGCACTTTCTATTAATGTGCAGGTAAGTATAGAAAGAACCTGAATTCAATTATGTGTGCTTTGGCACACAGTTAAGCTGACTGGAAATGGGCTTCCTGACTTTCATCGTCCAAGCAAAAAAAAGTACAAAACTGAAACTTGTATCACCCTTATTGCAAAGTCAGATGGACCAATTCCCACTTCCAGATCCTCTTCATCAAATCCCGAGGAGTGTAAATGTTCATTTGCTTAGACCATGGAAGTGGATAGAATGGTCCTTACAGCACCAATCACTGTTGCAACCATGAATACTAAGTACTTCAGGAACTGTGGAGAAGATTTCTGCAAGTCTCCTGTGGGCCAGTCTTTTACCAAGAACAACTTCCAGTTCCTTGGAGTTCAGAAATGGCTGTTCTGTCAATAGGGAGTTTGCCACAATTTCAGTCTCAGTCTCATAACAACAAGAGCCCTGAAAAACAGCTATTAATCATCAGGGCAAAGAAAAGGAATGGAAGAGCTCTGATCCCAAACAAAAATAATAGAAAAAAGAAATGCAGCAGCTGTGGATTTGGCAGAAGATCCTGCATATGTTTGGATGGGCATGTGTGCATGCAGGAGACTTCATGTACTTGTGTTTTTATCTGTAAAGCTGTAGAAAACCTCTTATTGAGTTTTTGAGACTTAATAGATGGGAGCTCAAGAAGATTTGAGAAGGGAGCTTCTTTTCAGTCTAGTATCTGTGTAAATAACTCCATTGGTCTCAGAGTTTCCAGTGGGGATGAGGAGAATCAATAGTCGTTTAAAACTTTGTGAATCAATTTGATAAGCAAGACAGACATGACAGCAGCTTCCCAACAGGGGCACTCCTCAGTGGTTGATCAGGAAGGAGAGTGGGTAGAGAGAAGGTAGGTGCTGTTTTCATTCCTCCTGGAGCACAAGAAGTAACTAACTATGGCCAAAGCAAGCTCTAATGGGGATCAGGTCTTTCAAGCATTTTGAAATCCCTATTGATTGTTTCAGCCAAGGACTCTCACAACACGCTTCAGTGATACCAGTAGCTTTCCAGAGCAGGGGCTTAATCCAGAGGCCTGGTCCATTAGGTCAGGAACCCATCTTCTCCTCAGACCTGCAGAGTTCCCAGCTAGATCTAATACCAGAATAAGGGTCACCAGGATGGTGCAGGCTGGGATTTGAACTAGTTAGCTCTCCTGATTTGGCAACTCTACTGGACACGAGCTGGAGTTTCCACACAGTGCTGATGAACAGATGCCTTAGGGCCAGTGCATGGTTTCTGTGCCTCCTGTTGCCTGGTGCAGACATACACATTCTGTGCTACTGAGACAGCTGCATGTCAGCAACATGTCCAAACAAAAATGGACCAGAGTACTGTTTCTTCATTTTATGCCCAGATTATTTCATCCTGTTCTGAAAGTATAAGGCAGGGGGTAAAATCCCTCTTAAAATAAAACCAAACAGAGCTGCCTTCTTGCCCGGTAAACAGAGCAATGATTTGACATTCCTCCTGTTCCAGCCCTTGCTGTAAAACACAGGTTGGAGCGAGCTGAGGTGAGTCAGGTTTGGGAAAGCTCAAGGCAAGAAGGAATTGTACTCTGAGCAAGTAGCACCTCCTTTCCAAAGTGATGGAATCTGATCAGGAGGGTGTGATGGAGGGAATTGTGGATATTGACGGACTCAGAAAGCTGTGAGTATGAAATGGCTGAATGCTTACTCCGAGGCTCAGGAGGAGAAAACGTGGGCTCACTTCTTTCCGAGTGGCCCCTGAGTCCCTCTCCCCTTCCCGAGCATCTCCGCAGTCCCAGCACGCTGTCGGGGGATGAGCCCCGCGCTGTGATTTGGGTAGTGGCGTCCAGCCCCAGTTTTCGCAGCTCCTATACCGACGGGCCGTGAGGTGCCGTGCGGTGCCGTGCCGTGCCGTGCCGTGCCGTGCGGTGCCGTGCGGGGCCGTGGCGTGCAGTGCGGTGCGGTGCGGTGCCGTGCCGTGCCGTGCCGTGCCGTGCGGTGCCGTGCGGTGTCGGGCCGTGCGGTGCCGTGCGGTGCCGTGCGGTGTCGGGCCGTGCCGTGCGGTGCCGTGCGGTGTCGGGCCGTGCGGTGCCGTGCGGTGCCGTGCGGTGTCGGGCCGTGCGGGGCCCTGGCGGGCCGCAGCGCTGGCGGGCGCGGTGCGGTGCCTCCCGGCGGCATGCCGGCGATCGGAGCTTGCGGCCGCGGCGGCATTTCGTGTGCGCTGTTGCCAGGGAAACTGCTCTGCCGAACTGGGACCAGAGCGGTGGGGCAGAACAGGTTTCCACCTCTCTCTCTCTCTCTCTCTCCCCCTCTCCCTTTTTTTTTTTTTTTTTTTTTTTTTTTTTTTTTTTTTAATTTATTTTTCCTTTGGGGTATACTCAGAACATCAATAATGACTCTCCTAGAGAAGAGGCAGCCAGGTATGAGGTAGTGGGAAATCTGGAGTCCGTGCAATCTAGTTAGAACTCAGCTCTTGGTTTTGTCCACTTGCTAGAGAGCTCTCCTGTTTTAAGTGAGTGTTTTGTTTTTCCTTCGAGTAACAGAATCGCCTATTTACTGCTGTCCAGGATGGATGAGGCTGAAGCCTTTTATTGCTCCTTGCCTTAAGGAAAGCAGAGGGCACATCTACACAGACTTTGCCTTCAGCTGCTTGCTCATTTGTACTCTAAGGCAAGCCAACTCTGATCCAAAGGGTATGAAAGTTATATCAATGCATTACAAATTATCTAAACTGGTTAATAATGCCAGCCTATGAGAACAGATGAAGCCCTGGCACAGTATTACTTTAAACTGACTACCTTACTTCAGCTGTGGTCAGTCCATCTTAGAGCATAGGCAGAGCCAACTTCACTCTGCCCATAAAGGCTGACTAGACCTTGGCATCATCAGGACTGCAGGTGGCATCTGTTAGGACAGGGAAAACAACTAACAGCTTAGCCTGCAGAAGGTTAATGATTAAATAAGCAAGACAGAATTTGAGAGAAAGGGGGTATCACTACTTTATGAGACAGAAGAGGAATAGAGGCACTTAACAGACATGCTCTGACCTGTCCACAGCTGAACCATGGTGAGAAGAGATCTTAAGCTCCTGAGAGACTCAGGGGACATTGGATGCAATGCTGAACTTCGAGGAGTTATCTAAATTGACTCTGTGAACCTTTGGAGGTTCAGCTTATATTAAGGTTTGCTCATAATAAGAAACCAAAGATATACTTGATGAAATGGAAGAGCAGTTAATTTAGAAATGATTAAAAGAAATAGTATTTCACCCAGGATAGTTGATTTGAGAAATTTATTCAATGACATCTTGCCAAACACTGTGACTGGACTTTTTTAAAAGTGCTGGATAGTTTTATGGCTGCTATTGATTAATAAGGCTATACCAATGACATCCCATTCAGTTTACAGTCAAAATTCAGTCCTTAGTCTGGAGGGTAAGACAGCCAGGAAAGAAGAGCCAGGCAAACACCATGATGTAATTGGAAGGATGAGTAATGGGGCAGTCTGACTTTCATCTGTTTTGGGCTGGCAATGTCAAGATATTAAGCCAACCTAGTGGGCTTCTCTGAGTTGGGACAGGGAAACTGGTCCTGGGCTGTCTGAATTGCCAGCATGGCATAATGTCACCTGGTGGGCGGAATCTACCCAGCGTGGCCAGTGGTCTAATCCAGCCATGTACTCTCATCAAACAAGGAAATACACACCTACAGAGGTGAAAATGGAAATGTAACAATCCTGGTGGGAAAACTGTTTATCCTGGCAGCTTGCTAACTGCTGTTTCTCCTCTGTGGAAAAATGCTGTCATCTATGTATGATGCCCTAAGAAGCTGGTACAGCATACCATCATATATTAGCCTGCTTTTACCTGTCATTGTTTATAAAACTCACAAATGTCACCCTCTCTTTAGCCAAACAACTGAATTTCTCTGGATTGTATATGTCAGACAATGGCCTTGGTATGTTTGACTCTTTCATCTTTTTTATTAACTGCATGTGGTATGGAGGGAAACAATACCCAAGATCAAGATTACAGAATCTAGGTTATCTTGTGTTTCCTCTGTTGCAAAGTCTTTTGAATGAATTATTTCTGCAGAACCTTAAGTGGAAAGTGGAAATCACTTAGTTGTTTTCAGCCCTTGAGTCATCTTTAATTGGAGACCTTTTTATTGCAGCTCTCAGGAGCTCCTTGGTGCTGGAGCACTTGGACTGTTGCCCCTGGGTTAGGGGTCTGCAGCAGATCTGTTTCCATTGCTACAGAGAGATTAATGTCCAATCCATGACTGGGATCTGTGTATACAATGATATTTATATGTGTAGTTACTGTCATTATACATGTGAATTTGGTATATTTGTTATCATTTACCAGGGTAATAAAATTGAATTGTGCTAACAACTCTAGATTCTTTGTCGCAATTAGTAGCCATCAGGAATTGTGGCTTCCAGAGAAGACCTAGAGAGTTGACAACCATTCTCCTAATTAATTTATCGCAGTATATCCTGTCTTCTATCAGCAGAGACACTGAACTGGGTCTCTTGCTACCACTCATCCACCAATTTCCGTAACCATCATGTCTGAGCTATGTATCCTTCTGTCAAATAAGTCTAGTGTGTTCAGTAATTATTGCAAGAACAAGGGAGGGAACTGATAAATGATATGGTTATATAAACCACATTTGTGCATCTAACAAATTTGAACTTCCCACTGATAGTACATTCCCAGGGCAGCTTGCAGGATTTTCACTAAGAACGATTCACTCATCAGTGAATCAGAACATGGGAAAAGGATTGCAGGAGGTCATCTGCTGTGCAAGCCAAAATCATTAGTAACCCAGGGAACCTATTTCAGTAAAACACGAAAGTTTTGAAATCCTATTAAATAGTATCAACTAGGAGAGTCATTAGGAAATGACACAATCCAACGTGCTCCAACTTTATGTTGAGTAGGTTTTGCTGTGAATGTATTTGTGGAAATGTGAGTGTGTATATGTGTGTAAGAAGCAGAGATGCTGTTCTAGATGCCAAGTGTGAGTGTATATGTGTGTGTGAGATGCAGAGATTCTGTTTTAGATGCCAATTCCACCAGGAGGACGTAATATTAGGTCTGTAGTGTCACCATGTTCTCACAGTCCCTAGTGCGAGCATTCAAGAAAGGACTCACACAGCATGATACAGCACGTAATATAAAAGCCAGAGTTTTATTGTATTGAGTTGTTGAAAACTAAATAAAAAAATTAAATTTGGAGAGAAAAAACCAAACAGACAGAAGATCCTGACTGTAGGCTAGCCTGAGGCAGTAATGGATTTGTGGTAAGATAAACAGAAGTAAATGAACACTTAAGCAACAAAGATCCTGATTTCCTGTCAGATATGTTATAACAAACGGGACTCAGACATATAGAAAACTTAATTACAAGACGTTGAACTGTTGTGGCATTTTCCATCATGAGCAGTAAAACTCCCAGTGAATCAAGTATCCCACCAGGACTGTGACAAATAGGTACACAGTGGTGGTTCAGTTTTGAAGAAAAGAAATACATGGGTAGGGAAATGAAAGCCTGTGTTGTCCCAGAAGTTATTTGCTGCTAGCTCACTCCTTTTTGCCCCCCTTGCCCCCCCAGTTGTGTGGTAGACAGGACTGAAATCTAAACAAGAGGAAGCCCTGTGTGATCTGGCTGTTGGTTGCAAATCAAGACTAAAGACACATGAACAGCTTTTCTTCTAAATCAGGAAAATGAGAAGAGGACTTTGGACAGTGATAGTGGCCTGAATCATTATGATCTGATAGGATCCCCTCTCCAAGCTGGAAAGGAAGGGCAGACCCCAGTTGTTGAATTATGGCTGCGCAGGAAGCTTAATGAAGCAGCAAATGGGGTTAAATACACAGATGTTCCCAAAAGCCTAATAAAAAAAGGGCTACTACCCTAGCAGCACAAACTCTATTTGTCCTGCACGTCTGGAGACAGCAGACTAGGCCATTTTGCAATGACATGGTATATTTATCAAAATCTGAGAAACAAACAAGTGCTCTGGACTTGCTCCTTTCTCAAATTCCTTGTGCCTAACTTGACACACCTGGCCTTTGTGGGGTCTGGCACTTTGAAGCTAAAGGAGCTTGCCACCAGTAGCAGAAATGTGTTCATGGACCAGCCAGCAGATCATGGAGCACAGAACCAGATTACATTCAGGCTGCACAGAGGAAACATAGCATGATGATCTCCTCACTCGCCAAGTCAGCAGTCAATACCATGGCTCAGTGGAAGGCTGGCCAGTTCCTCAACATGAACAGACCACTGCAACTGTTTTTGGGGATCTTGCATTCCCCTGCTTTGTGGATATTTCCCAGTCTGCCCCGAGAAGCAGTTTTGCTCTGGATAGTAAGATGCTGTTTGTAAGGCAGTAACTGCATTTGCTTGCCTGGGGAATCTGGAGTGCCTGTTAGGAAGGAACTTGTGAGAAAAGCTCCCTGGGGACCTCTCCTGCCACATCTGAGGTAAATGGCTTGTTAAATGGCCGTGTTTGGTTTCAAATGGTGCAGCTGCAGGAGAGCTCCTGGGGGAGTCACCTGCAGCCTTTCCAAGGGTTCACATCTTGGGTGAGGTGTGGGTCAGACCTGGCTTGGCTGCAAGTCTGAAGAACTTAGAAGGGTTGGTGATAGTACTTGGTTGTTCTCTGAACTTTGTCCTGCCTCTGCAAACCCTCTTCCATCCACCTAGGAACTCACTAGCCACCAGTCTCCAAGAGGAGGCTTCATGGTGAGTGTGTTTGCACCTTCACCATGTGCAATCCAGCCTTCTTATTTGAGGGGTTAAACGTGCAGGAGGAGGAGGCAATACTTGTCCCAGCATCGGTAAACTCAGAGCAGATTTTCTGTGGGAAGCCATCTGTCAGCTGGGGAGTGGTGCTGTGTCAATTGATCAGCTCCACCTCCAGTTCAGCTCTGCAAACTACAGATCCCTGACCTTGTAGGGTGACACTGGGGGAGTACTGGGATCTCTGGAAATACTGAGATCCTGTAATGGAGCCTCTGCTCTTTCAGACTCTTTTCAGACAAGGCAGCATCTTGCTGTCTCTTGCAGCAGGTAACTATGGAAAGCCTGAGCTTGCAGGTGAAAGGGCTGTAGGAGAAAGACAAGCTTTTTCCTGTAGTCAGGGGATTGTATTTCACCTGGATGATGTGCAATGTAAGGGACTTCTGATTAAAACTCGACCTATCCCTATCCCAAACTTAAATCTGTCTCTCAGTGGCAATGTTGAACCATGTTTTGGCTGTTTCAAGGTAAAAAAGGTGGAGAGTGTGAAATTTCGTCAGGAGAAAAATAGGAACTTACAGTGTTCTGTAAAAACCCATAATGTCTGGAAGGGTAAAATACTCCTTTTGGTTTTAGACTATAATAAAGCAATAATGATTCTATAGGGTATATGTGTGTAAAAATGGTAAAACCTTCTTAGATTTAGCTCCTAATTTAAAAACTTTCACTGTGACACCACAGTGAAGTCAAATTCATGCTCTGTCTGATAGCCCTGCTGTTCTGTATCTGTTCAACTCCTTCTCTTTTTCATTGACTTTCCATCAGGCATGCCCAAAAACAAGGTTGGGAAGAAAATTGTGGCTTTTGGACATTTTTCTTAGTTCGCTTTTTGTCCCCCCAAAAAGGTGGTGACTGAGATTTCTATCCTGCTCTATCAGCAATTTCTCCTGATTTATTATGACAGGGACACTTTCTTCTATACTGTTGTCTGTCCTTCCTTCTTCACCCCTCTCTGAGTGCTGAGTTGGTTAGGGAATGAAGAACATTTGGCTAGCCCAACTATTGGGGTGATTAAGTGCCAAGAGACATCTTGGCAAACCAAAATCTGGACTGGCTTGCACCTCCTTAATGCTCTCATTTTGAATATAAGTTGCCTCTTCTTGCTGCTTCTGTAATAGAAGTGCCAACAGTTGCTCAAGAGCAATTATTGCATGCACAGCCAAGTGGCCTGTGCTGTTTGATTTAAGGTGGGGTGCTTACATTTCTCAGTGGAGTGGAATTGTTTTGCTGGGTTGTGATAAAGCTGTCTATTTGGTGTATTGATTTTTGATGTTCTGATACACTCTTGTTAGTGAGGAGCTCCGAATTTTCTCCCCGAGTCTTTTGGGGCTGAATTCCCTTCAACAGTTAGGCGGTGCACTCATGTGGAACGAACTGTCGGCAGGCATTTTAGCTTGACCCTGTTTAAATCACCAAGAGGGCATTACTTCCTGCACCTCAGTGTCATGCCTACTAACTCCTGAGAGTGTATGTATGCAGCCTCAAAACACTAGTGGATTTACCATCTAGTGTCCCTTCTTTGTCACTGAGGAAGCAACCGGACAAGACTTCCAGACACTGTGTGTCAAATGTTCCTGTAATTCAATAACCAGGCCCTTCAGATCTTGGACTGTCTGCTAGAAATGGTGAAAAATTGCAGTCAGTTCAGAGGCTGTTATGCATAAGTATAGAAAGGCTCCTGCTGAACTTAATATAAAAATAAATACTAGTCATTGGTGTCGCTGTCTTGCCTTTTCATGTTGCAGTAAGGCTGAGTCTTTGCACTCTACCATTCAGTTTGCTACAAGTGGCTTTCAAAGGCACGGTGCCATGAAGGGTGTTGGAGATGCTTGTTCAGGCTTTTTTTTGAATTCTGGCAGATTCTGTGACAATAGTTTGATTTTTTTTTCCTCTGTCTTTTCTAATTTTCTGCATAAGCTTCAAAGACACAAAGTATCTCTTTATTAGAAGAGTAAGTTCTTTTCATGAGTGTAGGAACCCAGAGTGCCGAGAATATTTCTCTGCCTGTTTTTAAGGGTTCTTTCACATGAGCACAGTGCTGAGAGAAGGGGCTGAATTCCAGTGATAAAAAGTGTGAGATGTTTTCCATGTATTAAGTGGCTCCAGTTGCTGCTCCTGTTTTTTTTTTTTTTAAACTTAACTTGTCTTCAGTTTGTTGCTGTTGTCTTTTCCTTTTTCTTTTTGCATACAATTATTTTTCCACTAAGCAAAGAGCAGCCCTAAGAGAACTTTCACATTGTGGGTGGTGAGCTGTATGGAGGAAGTTTAATCACCAAACCTCATAATAAAGGCATGGGGATCTGGGAGCAAGGACTCTTTCGTATAGGATGTGACCTGTAGGGAGCTCAGGGAAGAGAAACAAACAGCTTAAGACTGGGTATGGGATCAGACCTTTTTTTTTTTTTTTGGGTAATTGCTGAGCTATAGCATATTTTGTCAATATAGAAAATGGCTATAGGTAATCAAAACCAAGATTCAAGCATGAATGGATGATTGATTAACTGCATCCCTGCTGAAAAACAGCTTTACCTGCCAGGCTGTAGGAGACTTAATTTGGTAAAGAGCTGTTCTAAATCTGACTATCTTGAGGTAATGTCTTGAGGCACAATAAGTTTTCCCAGGTCTCAAACTCCTGAGTACGTCCTTTTGTATCTCTGGTCCAGTTTTCCAGGCTTATTAAAAGAAGGTGGGGCTGTTCTCATTCCTAAAAGCGGTGCTTGGATTTGGAGAACTTTCTTATTATAATGGAAATCTCTACACAGAGAGATACAATTTAATTCGGTTTTTTTTGTTGTTGTTTTGTTTGGTTTGGTTTGGTTTTTTCTTTTTTATTTTAAAATATGTGGTTGGGTTTTTATGATCTAATCCTACTCCACAAAAGTCAGCAGGAGCTTGCAATTGATTTTAAAAGATAGAAGATAAATCCCTAAGAGAGCATATTGGCAAATACTTTTTTCCATTCATTTCCTTCATGAATTGGGCAAAAGCAGGGATTTGCATTTTTCTGGATCTGTCACAAATTGAAAGCCTGGTATCTGGTGAAATCCCAGGACAAAGAAGATGTACACTATGCCATTGGAGGGCTGAGATCTGTATAAAACTCCCTTGGAACCTTGGAGGTTGTAAAGTGGTACATGTTCTGATTTTTGCAAAGATGAACTTAGCATGGTAGAAGGATCTGAGAGCAATACCAAGAGAAATACTGAGCTGACATTTCTGTAAAACATGGTGTCAACAGACCTGATCATAGTTTAGAAATCTCTTTTTTTATTTTAATGTATTTTATGTTATTCTGAGACTGAGCCTTCACAGTTGTAGAACTCTGTGCTGTTGCTCTCTCTGAGAGGAGCTAGCAGTAGAGATTGTCAGAGCTATTTGTATTCCATGCTTTTGCCTACTCTATTTGTACTTTGGTCTGGATACTCAAACTAGAGTGACTGTCCCAAAAATCAGTATCAAAGCTGCTGTGTATCCTGTTTATGCTACATATAAGGTTATGATAATCCTGTGATTAAAGCTCTTAATTTCATGGAAATATTTTGTACATATTTTGTTTTTCTGTCCTCACTTGTGTACCACTTGTTCTCTGTCTGTTAGAATCAGGCCTAACATTTGAAACCTTTAAGTAATTTTGGCAACCTGCCTTTAAAAATAAAGTAAGGACAGCTGGTCATAAAAAGGATTTTACTTCTTTCTCACTTGCTTCGCTTAAATTTTAAAAAGTTGAAAATCTTTAAGCTCTGGCCAAGATAGGAAGTAAGATTCTGTGTGCCTACCCCTTTATGCTTGATGGATTGACTAGGAATGCTGTTTATTTCCTTTGACCTATTCTTGTTTTCTTTTTCTCTCTCTTCCTCTCTTTGACTTCCTATTCTAGGATGAGTCATCCATGTTCTTCCAGTTTGGCCCATCAATAGAACAGCAAGCTTCTGTCATGCTCAACATCATGGAAGAATATGACTGGTACATCTTCTCCATTGTCACTACTTACTTCCCTGGTTACCAGGACTTTGTGAACAAGATCCGCAGTACCATTGAGCACAGCTTTGTGGGTTGGGAACTGGAAGAGGTCCTTCTGTTGGACATGTCCCTGGACGATGGGGACTCAAAGATCCAGAACCAGCTCAAGAAGCTCCAAAGCCCTGTTATCCTCCTCTACTGCACAAAGGAAGAGGCCACCTACATTTTTGAGGTGGCCAACTCAGTGGGTCTGACAGGCTATGGTTACACGTGGATCGTGCCCAGCCTGGTGGCAGGGGATACAGACACAGTGCCATCTGAGTTCCCCACCGGGCTCATCTCTGTCTCATATGATGAATGGGACTATGGTCTTCCTGCCAGAGTAAGGGATGGAATAGCCATAATCACCACGGCTGCTTCTGATATGCTGTCTGAACACAGCTTCATCCCTGAGCCCAAGAGCAGCTGTTACAACACCCAGGAGAAAAGGATTTACCAGTCCAACATGCTCAACAGGTAAGGGAAAGAGCTAGGCCAGCCTTACAAAAGGGCGGTCAAAGATGACCTCTGATACCAGAATATTTCTGCTAGGGCATGTGGTGCTTTGGGGCAGCAGGTGGTGTTGGCCAGAACCTGGGCAAGGGGGGGTGAGCTGAGGGTGGGGCCCATGTTGCTGTGCATCATGAGTGCCAGTGTTGTCACCCCCTTAGAAAGCCTTCATACAACACAGGGGGCACGTGAGCATGAGGAAAAGGAATAATGAAGGCATAGTGCAAAAATTTGAGTGTGCCCCTCAATGCACAAATTTTTGCTTTCATAACAGCACTGAACTTCTTGGAGTGTCTTTGCATGAGCAGGTCTGCAACTCTCAAGTGGGTTCTTGCTGCAAGCAGTGGGAATGTTTGTGTTGATGTCTAGAAGGCACCAGCTTCTGTTCCAGGCACTAGCACTATGTGAACAGGTGTCCCTTATGGGTGATGGTAGTGTAACCTATCTGGAATAGTTTCATGGCAACTGTTGTCTGTACACCAAGTGTCCTTCTGCTGTTCATTAGCCCTGAACTACAGGAGAAAAGGAAGTGCAAAGAGATGTGGAGAACTAGAGATGCAAAAAGAGTTACAGCCATCAACTCTGCTGAGATCCTCCTTCATCCTCGAAGCCTTTAGAGCCCTTGGATGTCTTAAGAATCTGGTTTACCTCAGAGGAGGGCTTGTGCTGTCACCCTGCTCTTTGGCACTTCATTGGCTGTTGTCTGCTGGGTGTTTTGGGCACTCTCTTGTGTACCTTATGCAGAAAGCCTAGTACCTCGGCTGGAACGGCAGGTTTTTCAAAATTGAAAAGGGTATTTAAACACTGAGAAAACAGGTTTGAATAAACATCTTTTTTGTATCCAAAGTCAGATTTTCCTAAGAAACACTGCTATGACATCTGTTTAAGGGCATAGAGGAAGCTTGTGGTGGAACAACCTCTAGAACAGCGCTCTGATCACTAAATGTTCCTTTTTGTCCCACATGGACTTTTAGCATGTAGCAAAGCAACCCAGATAATTAGACATGGAATCCAGATGCCCCCTGACCTGCTCAGCTGTCATTGTCCAATGTTTTACACATAAAATCCTTGGATATGTTAGATCCTTTGTGGTGTGACAAGGACAATCCAGGCAGTAGCCATCAGGCCACACCAAGCTCAGTGTCTTTGTTCATTTGTCATGTTGAATCACTGAGCAGTGCAAATGTGATGGATTGGTCTGCATGCTGTGACCCCTTGCTGTCAACTGTCCTAGGCAGATAGGGGTACTAGAGGACAAGAAAGCAGATTATTGCTTTGCCCGAATGCTGGGGACTGTAAGAGAACTTCATTCTTTGGCCCAATAGATTATCCATATTGCTATTTGTTCTTTGTCTCTGTGATCCATTGGCATATTACCAGCTCTTATTGTTTTTACTTCCTCCTCCCTATGCTGTTTTTTTTCTCTATGTAGGCCTTGAAACTACCAAAGGTGCCCAAAGCTTTTATCTCTTTCCTTTCCAGCTAGGCTTAGGGGTAAGGGTTTTTTCTGCTGCTCTTTTGAGTCATCACTGGAATGATGAAGCAGGGAAAATATATTTAGAGTATACAAAGTAATGAGAAGTAACATCAAGGCAGGCTTTTGTTCTACCCAAATGAAGAGGGATTTTGGGGGGAGCTCTATTGTGTCTTTTCAGCAGTTATCTAGAAAACAAAACACTCCCTGCTATGTGATGCAGCATTCTGCAGAGACCTTCTGCTAATGAGTTCTGTTGACACTGTATTAGCCTATGCATAACATCATACCCATATAACTACGCTGCTTCAAGGACCCAACACAATCTCTCTGCACAGCACCTTTTTGCATTGTTTAGAAGTTGCCAGCTCAGAGACTCGAGTGTAGATGTGACAGTACTGTTGTGCTGTGTAGATATGCCCTGAAGCCTGGGCACCCCACATGAAAGCAGTTCTTGTCACTTTTGAAGATCCTAGCTTTCTTCTCACCTTCATGGCCCAAACCATGCTGTTTCTGCTCCTTTGTCTGCTTTGGCTACAGCACTCACAGGAATGAGTGCCAGTACGTGTAGATACACCCAGCTTAGTTTGGGTACTGACATCAGTCTCACTGAGAAGCAGAGTCAGTCAGTCTGTGCCAAGCTCTGTTCTGCCACTGTGTAGATGGCTGCAGGCACCTGCAGAAATAATTATACTTTTGCAGTTACTTGTGAACACAGTGCAAATATTCGCTTTGCCCCACATGGTGCTGGCCTGTGAGGGGGTTCTGACCCTGCCTCCTTCTCCCCACCACCTGCCCATATTTCCACCCTCTCTGTATTTCCAAGTGAGATGGTTAAAAGTTTGACTTCAGTGAGTTAGGTGCTTAGTTTTTTATTTAAGTCAAATTACTTTCAGGCACCTTTTGAAGTTTAGAAGCTAGTGGTGTCTGAAATAAGCCATTGCTTTTACAAATCCAAGGGTTCAATAGAAATCAGAAGACTTCAAGCTCAGCCTCATGCCAGAAGTCTGTGCAGGAGGAGAGGTAGAGGAGAAGCACAAGATGTGGAAAGAGGCAGTCATGAAGATGTGAGTTCACCTTACTGAGCCAAAACCCACAGAGATTAATAGCTGTAATCTGTGTTCATACCTTCAAGTTCCATTGAATTTGCTGGAATTTATTATTTACTAAGATTTAAACCTCTCCTGCTATGCTTTTTTCTGTCTGGGATATTACAGATTCTGCAGACCTGGCTACTCCATACTTTCCCTAGCCCCTTCCACCTCTTAGGATCCCACAGTACTTGTGCACTGTGCACACCAGGTAGCAGCAATACCTGCCTGTCTGGAACACGGTTTGGCTCATTTTGGACTGGACTGCAGGTTCTGGAAAGCTAATTTCAGCCTTGCTCTGGATCCAGCAATACTATATTCAGCAACCTGCAACTTACAGTTCCCCCTCCACATGCCTACACAGAACAGAGAAATGCATGTACGTGGGCTTGATGTCTGGGGAGACAAAGTGTATGTGTATGTGACCTCAGATAAGGCATCACCCTGTAGCTACTGTTTCAGAAACTCTTGAAGCTAACCCAAAGTGGTCCAATTTACTTCAAATCCATAGCTGGGAGGCAATGCAGTAAAGGAATTTTTCCATTTTATTCTTTGGAGAGTGACACATCCAACTAAAAAAATGTGTAATTTAGTTCAGCTGTGGCACACTATACACTAAGACTGTGAATTAGTCATTTCCCAAGATCTGCCTTTGAACTCTGACCATTTCTTACTTTTTTTCCTTGTCTTTCTAAAAGAGCGGTTGTTCTGAATGCAGCTAAAATCAAATGGTATTGCTCAACAAGGTATCAGTGTTTGATCTGGGTGTATAATGGAGTAAGGAGAAAATGAGCTGAATGTTGTTCAGATTCTCCATATCTTTCCTCCTTTTTACACTGACACTTGTTCATTTTTGCAAGAACTTGTGCAAACAAAGTTTTATTTGAAGTATGGCTGCAAGCACAAAAAGAAACAAGACAGACTGTTATCTAAATGCCATTTCTTGACAATGTAGGTGTTTGGTCTGCATCTTCTTGTAGCACTAATGGTCTCATAGCAACTGTTTCTGTCTGTTTTGAAACTGGTTCTCTTTTGTGTTAGACTGGAACTGCAGAAGTATGATCACGACCATTGAACATTTTGGATTTTGTCCAATAAGTGAACCTGCTGATGAGATAACTCCACTAAAGAGTAGTAAAATGATACTTTGAGAGAGGTTTGTTCTACAAGGTTTGTTAGTTATCTTTTTGAATGATTTTTGAGGAATTTTTCTTCTAGTGAGGGATTTATCTCAATTTATGCTGATAATAGGCTTAGGTGGTAATTTGGAGTCCAGATATCCAAATGCTGTTTCCCAGTTCAGTTACAGTCTTTAATTCTTTGTTCTGTTTGTCATAATTACCTATTCATTTATTCTTTCATTGTCCCAGAAAGAAATCTGGTATGAATATTTCAGTCTACCAAGTTTATAGTTATCCCGATATCTGGTCTTCTGGGCACCCAGCAAAACTACTGTGTGCTCTCCTCTTTTCTACTGAATGAGAAGATCTCAAAGGTTGGGAAAGAAATGCTCAGATAAGGAGTTCTTAACTCTTGGCCCTTCCTAGGAGAGTTGCTAGGCTTCTAGGCATCCTGCAAAGCTCATCTTTTCTTCCTTCACCATGGCTGCTGAGGAGTGAGTGGGCAGAGGTGGATGTGTTTATAGGCAGCCTTCTGCTTATTTCGTTATTTTAATTGATGGGACAGATTTCCTTGAGCTCTGGATTGGTGCTTCTCATTACAGTTTCGAAATGGGAAGAAATAACTAAATGACAGGAGTATTCTTAGGAGTGGAATTCAGAGATGAGTCATAAGAAAGGAATATAATTTCTGGCACATATTTGAGGAATGGAAGCTCAGCTGTTTTGTATGGATATTCATAGTCTTTGGGCTACATAAGCTGTGGTTTTATTGTAGCCTTCAATGAGACCTGGGTTCTTTCTACTTGTTGTCATGGCTGCTTGTGAATGCTGGGCCATAACTACTAGTTTGTTGTTGTAGGGTTACTAATGAGTTCTCCACTGATTGGCTTTAATAGTCTCTCATTTAACACCAGGCTGCACACACCAGATTTCATTTTAATAAAAAGTGCAGTGGAGCATTTGCTTTGGAATTAAAATACAAATGTGGAATTATACCACCTTTGCAAAGAAATACTTTTAGAGGGAAACAAAGTTAAGGTCAATTCTGTACCTCAGATTCTTCAAATAGGCAAACAACTGGCAAGCTTGCTCAGTGCATTGTTTGGACATGACACTTCCACTCTGGGGGAAGTAACATTCATCTGTAGCTTTACCTTGCCGAACAGATAAGAAAGGCAGAAGAACCTTTGATGAGTGCTTGGAAACTGTTTTCCCTGAAACAACCAGGGCAAGCTCTGTTCTCACATGGCCGCACTTCCCTAATAGAAACTAGGATTTTCTGGGCTTAGATACCTGAACAGTGAGTCAGTGAGCAGAGAAAGTTCTTGCAATTGGGTTGTACAAACAAATTGCTTCCCTGGAAACTCAAGACCATATGGGCTGTACATATCCCTAAAAAAGTGCAGTGCTCCTTCAGGGTATTGTGTCACCCTGATACCTGTCAGCAGCACCATGCCCATAGCACCCTGGACCTGCTTTCTCCAGGTCAGTGCCAAGGACAGTGCCCAGGAAACACCTTTCCTTGTTTCTCTGGTCTCTCTCAACCCACCCTCCTGCCCTCTCCTCTCCAATCATGGCAGCCATCGCCTTCCAAGTCAGACACAGGGGTCATCATATGTAATTTGCAGGTACTGCCATGGAGCCACTCTGTGTTGTGTCCTAGTTGAGTGGGCCATGCACCTTCACATGGTGCAGCTGGGGAGTTGAGGGCAGGAATGGACAATGGGCCATTTGCATCACTCTTTCTTAATTCACAGGTTTGTCGAGTTACCCTCATACTAAGAGACAGGAGCCCTGTCTCACTCAGTTTGGCAGGGCTACATCTCCCTGCATGGCAGCTGGCTGGGAAGCCCTGCTCCAGCCCTTGAATCCTGTGGTGCTCCCGTTGTGGGAGGCACAGTGCTGGGACTTGCTTCTTATGCTGGGGAGGTGGTGAGAGAAGGTGTAAGTGGCATGTTCCCAAGGATGCAGAAATTGCCCTTTTCAGAAATTTGGAGGGTGAGGAGGCGTATGTAACTTTTGACCTTTTGGAGCCTTTAAGCCCATGTCTTGTTAGCAGCTGATTATGTTCCCTCTGGTTGGTGTGTCCTGCTGCCATCAGGCTGGTGCAGACTGGCAACACGTGGCGTGAGCGCTGGTGACAGATTAGAGATCCCTGCTGCTGAAATCTGCTTGTTCCTGTCACTGCTCCAGCAGCAGCTGGAGGCTGGGGCTGGCCTGTACCTCCTGCTTCTGTCAGGGTCTCTCTGCCTCCCTGCATCCCTTGTTGTACGTCATTCAAGTCTCTGTTTGTGCATACTGCCATCTCTTTTTTCTGCCCCGGTCTTGCATGTCCTATTGCATTTCATTTGCCCTGTGTGCATTGCAGTGGTGCAGTGCTGGTGAAAGGTGCTGGGTTCGTTGGTTTGGGGCTACTGGTTATTCATGATACCTGGTCAGGAGGTGAACAGTTGCGTGCTGCCACATCTTGGAGGAAGTGTTGGCTTCCTCTGACTCCTTGTTTTTCTGTCACTGGAGGGAAATGCTGAGGGCAGTTTGTAACATGCTCTTGATCCAAACCTCCCCCATACAGGTGGGCTGCTAAGGGTGCCTGATACAGAAGGGCAGTCTGCATCTGGCTGTCCTTGCTCTGCCCAGCTCTTAAGCAGTACTGCTTGGGCAGTGGGAAGCACAGCTGTCCTGCAGTGGAAGGTCAAACGTCAAACTAACTTGTATGCTGGTAGGATACTGGAGATCGCTGGCTTCTCGCTGGGAGTATATTATGGCACAGCAAAAATGTTTGTTCCTCAGCAGGCACCACAGGGTGCCTTAGTCCTGCATAGCTGGGATTTGTCAGCAGGGGAGAGGAGGCACTTGTTCTGAGTGGACAGTTGGGTGTTTCACCCTCTTTGCAATTAAAATAGGATCACAGAATCACAAAATATTCTCAGTAGAAGGGACCCACAAGGGCCATTAAGTCTAACTCTTAAGTAAATGGCCTATGCAGGGATTGAACTTGCAACCTTGCTCTTGTTAGCACCTTGCTCTAGCCAACTGAGCTACTAGAAGGGTTCACTGAAGTGGTGGGTTTTTGGCAAGAGTTATCTTTTGATTAAAGGACATACCCTTTCATAAACGCCTCCAAAATCCACCAGCTGGGAATGAATTTTGGTATGCACCATCAGTTTCCAGATGGGAAAATGTCCATGTTCTGCTTCCAGCCCTCTGAGACATCTTCTGCTCTGCAGCCAAGTCCAATTAGTGCTAATACCGTGGCAACTTCACTTGCTGGTGACAATATGTTTAACGTGTGCCTTCAGACTCTCTCCACTCCTCATGGAAAATGAGTCAAAATCCTCCCCTCTGTGGTGGAGCTTTGAAACCACAAACCTAGCTCTGGCTACAGTTTAGCACCAGCTACGCCATTGCTGATCCTGCTCTGATCACAAAATGCAGTTAGGGCGCTGTGGGCTTTAAAGCGCCTCAGGGAATTTGAAATCCTGCTTTAGCAGAGCAGCAGAGGGAAGGTGAGAAATACCCTCTTTCCTTCAAGAACTGGCTTGATGGGGCAATGGATATTTTCTGGCTTGCACACCTGCACACTGATGGCTGGCCATATGTGGCTTCATCACTGGCACCTATCAGGAACATGTGCATTTTTTTTCCTTTCTGATAGAAACGTAGGGGTTTTTTTGGTTTTTTTTTCTTCCCCCCTCTCTCCTCCCCTCAGACTTAATGTTCTTACTATCTTTCAAGTTTTTAAAAATAGGAACTGCCATGTTGCTATGGCTCCCTGTGCAACTCTGGAGCAGCTTTTTCTTCTCTTTGATGCAATTTGGGTTCACGATTCGGTTTGACAAGACACAAGACACCATTGCTGCTTGCACCTAGTGCTCCCTCCTGGAAGGCGGGGGTGGGGGAGGCATGACAGCCTTTGTGTTGTTAGAAATTCACTAAAAAAAAGGAAAAAAATTAATTTAGGTGACCTTTCTTGGAAAAGAGTGGAGGTATTAACCCTGGTACGTCTGGGATGAGATTTTTTAATGTTCTGCAGTTTTAACACTGTTCCTGTGGTTTAACTTTCAATGGGGTGTTCTTTTCCCCTTTCTGTCCTACATGCTTGTGTGATGGAGCTGAGCCCTGTCAAACAGCTGCCTGCTCCCCTGCAGAAGCACCTGCTGTTCAGTGGCTTTTGCCATCTATGCTTTGTCCAAGAGATTGTGCGTGGTCAAGTGCTTTTCTGAATTGAGGCTTAGAGCACTCCTGACTAGATGCTGCTGATGAAATTCCTTTCAAAATCATTGCTTAATTGCTTAAAGGGTTACTTGAGTCTTGTATCCACATTTTGGGAAAATGTGGATCTGCATATCTGTGGGGCAGCTGAATACTTATCTGAAAGGGACCCAACCAAATTTTGCACAGGTAACAGGTTTTGAATACCTGTTACCTGTGCAGAATCCAGACCTCCCTCTGCAGTGCACAGACCTCTTCACTGGCCTATTTTCAAGTAGCAATTATTTTTAAAGTACATTTTGTTTTACATTGCAAATTTTATTTTCACTCACAGTCCAAAAGTGAACATTTTTTGAAAAATCTGAGCAAAAAATCCCTTTCATCCAATTTTGAGTTAAGAGAGTGTGAAATTTATGAATTTGTTCTGCTTTCAAATAATTAGCCAGCAGTGGGATTTCTGTTGGTGTGGACAAATAACTCAAAGCTAGCTTCACTTCAAGCTTCGGGCTTGCACTGTTGGACATGGGATTCCTGCTTTGCTAAGGTTAGAAAATGTGATTTTGAATAGTGTAATTTTTTTTGTATTGGACGTTCACCGTGCACTATATTTCTTGAAGTATTTGAATGAAATATAATCTAGAAATGTGGTATTTAAAAAGCTTGAATGTGAGTGAAATAATAACAAAGAAAATAGAAATAGCAGAGACCTGTCAGCTTGCTCAGTACACCCTGCTCTATCATTTCTGCAGCATGTTCTCTCCTGATTTAAGTAATAAAAATGTCCCTACTCAAGCCTGCAAGCACCTTAATATAAGATGAATATTAAAATCTAACCATAGTTGCCCTTGAAATGATCAATCAGGCTGAATGCTGCCAGCCATCTTCATGCAAAGAAAGCTCTTTTCCACCCCTGTGGAGAGATTTCTGAGCTTGTTATATCACACCAAACAGGTCTCTACACCTGTCTTGACTGAATAAAGATGCTAAGGTGATTAGGCCTCCCCTTTGCAGTAGTGTACCATGAGAAATGGTGGAAAACCAGCTGTGGTGAACTTAGTGATGGTCTTTGTTAAGGATCTGGAGAGACAGCAGATAATCAGATGAAGAGGTCACCCTCTTGATGGTGTGGTCATGGTGGAAGAGAGCTGCCACAATGGACTGAAAACCCATGAATCTCTGTAGCGTGACAGTAGCTAAAAATGCACAAATGCTGACTCAATGCTGGCTTTTTTTCTGGTTTTGGAAGCTGTATTAAAACAAGATGGAAATGAGTTTTCAGTGTCTTGCCCAGTGTTCTTCCCTGTATTATTAGTGTCACAAATGAAATAATTTTTCAGCAAGATGGCTACCTCCAGTAGCAGCGTCAGCATCTTGCATTTGTTTATGACAGGCCGTAGCATCTTTTATCTGCAGTTCCAAAGCACTTTACAAAGTAGAAAGGGATGGCTTAATTCACCACAAAAATTCAGCCATCTCTGGGGTGAAATAGAGCAACTGTTTAACAGAATAGAGTATGAAGTAGAGATGAATACTGCACCTTTGCTGGAGCTGCACGAGGAATTTCAGCTGGCAGAATGAATTTACTAGAGGTGGATTTTCGCCAAGACATTGGGGGTGTTTAATGAGCACAAGATATTAGCAGCAGTGCCACACATGCCTCTCGTGTGGCTGTAAGAAGCAGGCAGCCAGCAGCTCCAGAAGTGGTTTCAGGAAGGAGGTTAGCAGCTTTTCCAGCATGCAGACTTCAAGAGCAAATGATATCTAATTTCAGTGACCTCCTTCATTCCAAGAACATGACATGTTTTGAGCTGATTTATCTAGATTCTACATTGATTATCTGCATATTTGCCCTGGAGACAGCCCTGGGCAGAGGGAGATGTCCAACAAGGCTGCTGCATACCTGCCACTGGTTAGAGATGAGCGATATCCAGAACTGGATGGGGAGCAAAAGGGTTAATGGCAATGAAACTCTGAGAGGATGCAGCCACATGGGTAATAGATGTCATATATAAAAGATGGTCCTCCCAAAAGCTTTCATTGCCTTCTTCCCTCTTAATGTGTCACTGACAGATTAGGCCCTGTGAATGACATGAGGTACCTCAAACAGATTGCTGCAAGCAATGCTTTCCACCTTCTTCACAAAGATGCTGATGTTGTCATTCTGCATCTGAGTGGTGACGTAGGGCATGGTGAGACCATACAAGAGCTGATGCTTAAGCCATGACAAAATGCTCTTCAGCGTCACCAAGGAACTCTGAAGACTTTGAGGTGCAAAATACAGATGCTTACAGCCTCTGAATAAATCTGAACATCGAGCAGCTGCTCTTCAGTATGCCTAGTATGTATTCATGTCAAAAAGCTATTCTGCAGGGCAGTGTGGGATATTAGGCTTTCCAGCATTTGACTTGCCCAGAATCCAGGAAGTGCAGCAGAACCATTATTTCAGAATTCTGCATGCTCTGCTGCCCTTGTCTCAGTTTCCTTTTCCTTTCCTTTCAGGCACGTAGCTGAGATATTGGGGGGCTTTACTTGGAGATCTGTTTTGGTTTTAATGTAGCTTTGAGATGGAGAAGGTCTTGCTTTTTGCAAATGTGAGACTAGAGGTCAGATGAATCACAGAATAACAGAATGGTTTGAGTTGGAAGGGGACCTTGAAGATCATCTAGTTCCAAGCCCCCTGCCATGGGAGGGACATCTTCAACTAGGCCAGATCGTTCAGAGTCCCATCTGACCTGGCTTTGAACATCCCCAGGGATGAGGCATCCTCAGCTTCTCTGGGCAACTTGTTCCAGTGCCTCACCCCCCTCACAGTAAAGTATTTTTTCCTGATAATCTAAACTTAGGCTCTTTCAGTTTGAACCCATTCCCCCTCATCCTGTCACTGCACGCTCTTTTAAATCATCTTGCCTCATCTTTCCTGTAAGTTTCCTTCAGGTACTGAAAGGCCACAATTAGGTCATCCCAAAGGCTTCTCTTTTCCAGATTGAGCAAACCCAATTCTCTCATCCTTTCTTCACAGGAGAGGTGCTCCAGGAAATGCCCTGGAGGTGGCACCAAGCCACAGTTTCTCTGGTGGCTGTGGAAAGATGATAGTTCTGGAAAAGGCCCCAGTTTGACTGTCTAGCGTGAGAAGTTTACTTAATTTACTGATTTGTATTTTTTTCTCCACGCAATTTTGCATGGAAGGCTCAAGTTTGAATTGATGAAGGCACAAGCTTTGCAATGCTGTGAAATTGATTCGGAATAGTTTATTATAGTTCCATGAAATTGCTTAACAAGAAAGTTTGGCAGAGTGAGGGAGCCAGATGAGAAAAGCATGGCACTTCCAACAGTGGGTGGCACTGGGAGTACCATGTAAGCCAGTAAGGAGGGTATGTAGGCATTCAGGGGTAGGATTAGCCACAGGGGAGAGGAGAGCTGCCGAAGTGAGAGGCATCCACCAACTTGCATTGCAGATCAGGCTGGTTTGCATTGTTGCTGATTTCATCCCTTTTTGTCACCCACTTCTGAATCCTCACAAAGCCTGCAGAAGGGATTCTGCCTCTTGGTGCTCAGCTGCAGCAGCTCAGAAACATTTGTTGCAGCCATCAGTTGTCAGTGTGGAAGCAGGTCCCCAGAGGAAGGCACTGACAGAAAGGGAGTGTGGGGATGTGGTGCAGCTGGAGGACCACTTGGGGAAATATAAAGCATCACTGGGCTTGGTTTTAGAGCACTCACTGTGAAGGACATGCAGCTGGTTCTCTAAGGGGAGGGCTGTGGGTGACACTGACTTTTATTTCTCTGTGTGGTTTGGAGCTTGCCTTGCCTTTTCAGATGCCACAGGTCAGAGCAGCAGAAGTACCCAAAACCAGGCAGTTGCATGGATGCTGTGACTTTGGCTGTGGCTATTCTGCTGAAGCTGAGCAGTGGGAACTCCTATGCCAGGAAATCCCTGAACTTCCTCTTGTCACCTGAGAAGTCAAGGGAAAGCAGCCATATAAATTTGTCACATTTGTGACAGAGGTTCATGCTGAAAGTTTCTTTAAGTATCAAAGCAAGCTGTGTGGTAGCACCTAGGGGTCTCCTCTGGAGATGGCTGAGTGACAAACGGTTCTTGGTCTGCTCCCCTCACCATCACAGCAGAAAGGAGGTGTTGGGCTGGTTAAGGAGACAAGCACTGTTGTGCCTCAGGCTATTTACTTAATCACTACACCTCTAGGAGGCTGCTGCACAAGACCGTGGGCCTCAGCATTGAGGGTATTGAGGGTGTTCTCAGTGTTGCTGTAGTCTGGTGAGGTGTCAAGGCTTGGTACCACCAGGGAGCTGTGGAACAAGTTTTTTTCTGGTGGCAAATGCTGGTGGGACTGTGAAAGATGGGGATAAACTGAGACAGGTCTGTTTTACAAGAATGGCTCTCTGGTAACAGCTCACACCTTTACTGATGATGTTTACCTATGCCAAAAAGCTTGTTTTCCTAGTCAAGTCCTTATGCCTTGGTTTTACAATGTCTGCCATGTATTTCACCACTAAAAATGCTATTTCTTTATGTTCCTTCTTCACGCCAGGAATCCCTTTTTTCCCCCCCCCTTTTGTCTTGTCAGCAGGCATGAGAATGGTGGGCTTGTTCTGGCCAGTGGGTGCAAGAGGAAATTTAGAATATATTCTTTGGCATTATTCAGAATCTGTTCTTCTGCAGTGCTTCTATAGAAGGATGTAAATGGTGGGTAGTCAAACAGAGGAACAGAGAGGATGGAACAAGTACTTAGATGTTTGAACTAACAATTTTTTTGCTTCCTCCTCAACCCACTGATCCTAATGGGTTTCCCACTGTTTGCCTCAGAGACTGCTGAGAGGGGTTGGGAGTGGGACGCCTGTGAGCTTGCCAGATCAACAGTAGTCCTTGCTAATTGACCTTTTATCCTTCTTTTTCAGCATAATTTTTGGGGCAGGCTTACAGGTTCACATTGTGGAAGAAGAGAACAGGAGGTTGCAGGGGAGGCAATAGCCCATAGGCAAAGCTTATTGCACTGGTATTTCCATGATTCCATGCTCGTGGTGTTTTGCAAACAGCTAGGGATGAACCCATTGCTCTTGTTATCAGTCATGTCCCCTTTGTGTGTCTCTGTGTCCTTCCATCACTGCCATCTTCCATTTTCTTATCCTTCCCTCAATAGGTGATTATTTTCTATAGAAATATTAAATCTTAGCTTAAAACAGAAGAGCCACCCCATTTTTCCTAACCCCTTTCTTTTCCTCTCTTTCATCTTTTCTTCCCATGGAAGTGTTTGAAATAGCAGAAGTTCCCGAGAAAGGCCTTTTTTTTCCCTCCCTTTGTGCTTTGGCTCTGTGTCCCTTCTTCATTATATCTTCCCTTTGTTATTTTGTTCTGTCTTCCTCCTCTCTCTGTTTTCTCCCCATCTCTCAACCCTTCTTCAAGGCTCTTTCTTCATTAATATGTTAATTTCTAGCCCAGGAATGCTTCTTGCAGCTCACTGTTCACCAGGGAGAGCCAGAGGAGAGAGCCAGGAGACAGAGAGAAAAGGGAGAGAAAGAACAAGAAAAAGGAGTAAGTCAGTAACTTACAACAGGACAGGACAAGGGGTGTTAGCAAAGGAGAATCTTGCTGGTGTCATGATGCCAGGGAGAAGAGGATTATCCACAGTTTGGACTGGATTGGTCTTTGTCTATTGTTTTGACATTTTCAACTTCTGAAGCTTAGTATTAGTAGGAAAAAAAAAGTTGAAAACTAAAGAAGCTCTGAACTCTTTTTTTCAAGTAATTTCTAAATTATCTTTCCCTCTGCACAGAATTTTTTTAAACATCAGCTCCTACTCCCACCCTGATATGGTCTCTTTGTTTCATTTGATGCAAACTTGTTGTCTGTATGGTCTTTGCATAAGGCTTTGGGCATATTTTTCAGGCTGAACAAAACCATACCAGAAATTCTCTGAAGGGAGTTTTACCCCAAAAGAAGCTTTCAGGTGAGAAGTTGGGAATGTTTAAGCTGCTGTTCAGGTAAAGAGGTACGAATAAGGACTATAATACTACAGAAGTTATACAGCAGTGAAAATGTTAGGGAACCTGGGGTTAGAAGGAGCATGACAACTGCCATTAGAGACAGGTGTGATGAGTCAAGGTTTTCCTTTCTGCCTCCCACCAGTACAGTTACTGGGTGGAACGTTGCAAAGAAAGAAGAGGTGGAGGCAGGCACCTCTGCATCATGCACCAGATCTGGGAAGGATGCAGAAACCAACACTATTGCAATTTTGCCCTGAAATTAGGAAACCTCTAGCTATTGTATTTGCTGTTTTATATCTAATGAAGCGAGACCTCTGTCTGTGCTCGTAGTCCTAGGATCGTGATTGCCCAAGCAAATAATTAACAATGCAGCAATGAAAGCCAGTGCTGGGGAGCTGGCAGGGTGGGTGGCTGGAGGTGAGGAAGGAGTTCTGAGGAAGGGCATGTGGTAAAGGAGGGAGACAGGAAAAGACAAGCTCTGATACAGTGCTGCAAAACTGGTATGAGCTGGAAGCAAAATAACTGGGGAGGAAAACTCAGGGGGACTGCTGCAATGTTCTGTGAAGCCCAAGGCCCCTGAGCCAAGAGCCTTTCATATATTATGTACACACAAATGTGTCAGAAGAATATTATTTAGGTTGCAAAGGCAAGCACTTCAAACAGAAGAAAATGCCAGAATTAAGGCTGCAATCTTAATTTGGCATTCTTGTGTCTGTGCATTACAGAGCAGTGGTTTCAGTACTATCTTTCAAGGTAGGACCCCTGCCTGCCTCTGTATGCAGGATGGCTGACATTTCCTGACTGAGCAGTGATTCAGTATTTTGTTTCCTTTGCCTTGCCTAATGTGTATCTTTAAGCTTTGTATTGTGTCTGCTTTCACAGGCTGCTGAGAATTGAGGATTCTTTGTCTCAAGGCAAATCTGTGGCATGTTAGGCCAGTTATCTCAAGAAGTTCATGGATTTTCACCCTACTCCTACGAGATGAGAGGACACAAGCTGCTTTATGTAAATCCAGTGTATAGGCGGGGAACTGAGGTGCAGCAAGATTAAGGTCAAAAATGTCTATTAATTTTTCATGGCCCATCTGAGACACCTAGCATCTCATTATTCAAAGTACTGATCATTACAGAATGCTTTCAGTGTTCAAAGCAAATTTCTCTTTGTCTTCAACTCAGCAATTCTTCAGTTGCCCCCTGCCAAGTCTTACCTAGGACTGAGCACCGGTTTTCATTGATTTTTTATTAATGTAGAAATACAAATTTGGTGACATACAAGTTATATGGGCTGTTTGTTTATACGCTGTATAATTGTTTGTTTTGCAGAAATCGTCTTGAACCCAGGAGAAAAGCAAAACAGCCTCCAAACCATTTCCTTTTTTTAATTTTAATTTGGATTATTTCTTTCAATATATTTGAGATGAAACACTGAATTTCGAATTCAAATTTGTTTATGACTTCAATATGCATCTTCCTTTCATTTGAAAAAATGATGTTCAGATTCAAAAGAAGACAGGCTGAATATATGTATATCTTCTTTCAACAAAGTCAAAACTTTATATTTACTGATTTGCCAAAATTGGGCTCTCAGTACAGTACTTATTTTTGTTTGGAATTGCCACCGGACCAAAAAGAGGGGCCAGAGGATTTGTCCAGCTTTTGTTAAACATCCAGAAAATAGGGTGCACAGATTTAGAGACTGCTTGTGAAAAAATATGGTTTAAAAGATTTTACTGATCTCTTCTCCCTGGTATCCAGTAATAGGATGCATGTGAATGGTTTGAAGCTGTGCCGTATGAGGTTTAGACTGGACATTAGGAAGGTTTTCTTTGCTGAGAGGATGGTCAAACACTGGAACAGGCTTCTCAGAAAGGTGGTCAATGCTCCAAGCCTGTCAGTGTTTAGGAGGCATTTGCACTAGATGATTGTTGTTGGTCCCTTTCAACTGAAACATTCTATTCTATTCTATTCTATTCTATTCTATTCTATTCTATTCTATTCTTTTCGTACCACCACCCTGCAGAGGCAGGGACAAATCCAGCTTTGCAGTACAACTTTCAGCTGGCTTAGCCATATGATTTTCCTGGTTTTTTTTCCATTCTCAACCTCTCACTTGACTACTGCCCACTTTCCAAACAGCTAAGTTTGATTCCCAAATTAATCTATCTAGTGCATTCAATGAGACCAGGGTCCTGCAAGAAAAATTGTTGATTCAGGACTGATTCTTAGTCGTTATGCAAAATGGATGCAAAATGCATTCAATTTGGTTGAATAACTATAATGCTGATGTTTTTGCTGTTCTGCAGTGTTTGATTTTGTGTAATGAATAAGCCAACACTTTGCCAGCCTCGATGGTTTAGATTTCCTCTCCCACTGCTGACCTCTTTTGTCTTGTCTCCACCAGCTTGCCTTGTCTGTTCTGCCCTTCTGGCTTCTTGTCCCAGTCTGGTTCTCACCTAGCAAAGTTAGAATCTACCTTACAGACAATTAATCTTGGGTCCAGAACCTGGATCTAGAAAAATCCAGCCTTCAATGGTGGACTGTGTCACTTGTTTTCATCTATTTCCACTTATCTCCTATTCTGACTCCTTGTCCAATCTGTCTTCCCCTCCCCTCAGCTCCAACAAGTCACAGTCTTTTTGTCCAAATAGTACAGGTGTCACAGCTCCCAGTTCTCTTCTCCCATGTAGCATTTTAGCTCCATACTTCTCGCAGTGTCCCAAGTCAGTGTATCCTGATCATCTTCCTAGCTCTTTCCTACTGCTTTGGAATTAGCCAGCCTCCTTTTCCAGTGATTGCTATGTGCAGGGAGCAGGCACAATCATGGGAAATACAAACCCAAGAGGTGTATTCCTCCTTCTTCTGCTTCCCCAGTCCAGTTATGTGTAGTTCGTTAGACTATAGAAGGTCCAGTGAGGAGAGGATTTAAAAAAGGCTGGGTTTTTTTTTTGAAAGCTCTTTTAATTTTTCTTGAACAACTGTAAATTGCAGTTTTTCCAAAAGCTTGTAGCCTGTCTAGGTTTTCACAAGTATGGGAAAAATCAGCATGAAATGAACATTTGCTTTCCTCCCTCATCAAAATTCATGTCCCTTGAAAGCAGAGAACTACTGGAGCTTTTTATAAAGGTCACTATCTTTTTCTTAATGTTGGTAAAATAGCTTTTTTCCTCTTGCCTGTTTTTGGAAAAGAACAGACCATTTTAACTTCAATCTTCGTCAAATATCAGACATGACATGAACATCTGATATGGAAAATGTCAATCTTAAAGATAAAATTTGGCATAGCTAGAGGAATCTATAAGGAAGGCTTTACCTTGGGAAGAAGAGGACAGTTTGAAGAGATGGTGGTACCAGCTCTAGCAGTGTAGATCTCTCCTCTGTCTGTGGGCTTCCTGGAACATTTTTAGGAGGTCAAGACAGATCCGCTTACTGGCTGAATATGTTCTTGTAGGGTCTTAAACCTGGGCCTCAGTCAGCAAGCAGAGACGCTAACTGTTTTATTTCAGTTTGAATTGAAAATGATGTTTCTTAAAAAAAAGAGAAAGTGTCTACCCCAGGCTTTCAGCACCTTTAATGTTCATTTAAAAACGTATGTCACACAATGAAAGAAAATCGGTGCCAGTCCCCAGCATGGAACTAAAACCAACCATCCAAGCAGTTAGAAAAACAAGTGAAAGAGTAGAAAAAAATCCAGTCCTCCACAGGCTGTCCTTTTCTTTCTCCTCGTTCTCTCCCTTTCTCCTTTCTTCAGCCATGGGTGTTCAGCTACAGGGCTATATTTTGCAGTCCTACCTTCACCAAAACAGATTAACTCATGCAGCTCATGAATCATCCCCAAACATGGGAAGACTTAGTGATAAGGAAGCACTGCCAGAGATACTGTTTTTTCTCAAGTTTTTGTAAAATGCTTCTTGGAGCCAAGTGGCATGTTGAGGTTACAAGCTCCAGATGAGAGCTGTAGTCGAGAGCTACAGACTGAAAGAGGGGGCAAGTTTGGGGTCAGGATGCTGGGAGAGATTTGGCAAAGATTTGGCCAAACATCTTCTGACACTTGATGCATCCTCCCTTGGTCTCTTCTTGGAGAAAACATAGTAAAAAATACTACTTCTCTGGATTTCATGACAGGCATTCTGTGTTCTGGGAAGAGATTTCAGAGCAAGGTGGTGCAGCCTTGAACCTCACCACTAGCATTAGTTGAATATTCATAGAATCAAAGTATTATTTAGGTTGGGAAAGACCTCAGAGATCACTGAGTCCAATCACTAATCCAGCACTGCCAAGTCCACCAGTAAACCATGTCCGTAAGTGCCACATCTACACATCTTTTAAATACTTCCAGGGAGAGTGGCCATGCCATTTCCCTGGGCAGTCAGTTCCAGTGCTTGACAACCCTTTCACTGAAGAAATTTTTCCTTATATACAATCTAAACCTTCCCTGGCACATCCTGAGACCATTTTCTCTCATCCTATCATGGCCACTTAACAGCAATGGTGTGGGAGTTGTGAGAACAAGGTATCTCAGTTCTGGATCAGAGCTGATAATATCCCTCTCCTGATGCTGTTCTCAGATAGTTCTTGTGAATTGTCCACAGCAGAAGGAGTGGAGATTTGAGTGGGGCTGAATTATGAGCTGCCTTCTCATGGCAGGGAAGTGATACTTCCTGGCTGACATTCAGCAGACAGTGGAGTAACTTCCCTGGCTGATGCCCACTTGATACGTTTCTCAGGGATAAATAAAAATCTCCAGGGTTATTATGATTCCTCCTCACATGAGCCTGAAATGTGCTGATTATAAATTGAAGAAAAAGAGCTGGAAAAAACACCAGCATCTCAAATGATGTGCAAGAGGGTTGGTGCCTGTGGCACTGCATGTATTCAATTTCAGTGTGCTGTATTTACTTCTGTTTCCCTTCTGAAAAGACAACCTCCAGGCACTTCACTAAATGGATTGAAAGGTTTGTCTGGTTTTAATGGTGCTTCTGAAAGAGCTTGTGTGTTATTCCTCCACTCAAATATTCAGAGAGACTTTGCAATGCCTCTTGGTAAATCAGAACATTATGAATACTTTGGCATTTAGGGGGTAGGCAATTATCTGTTCTGGGACTGCTTTAGAAGGAGTGACTGGGGTTAATAAGCTAATGTTTTCTAGGAGAGGGTATCCTAATCTGGGAGAGTATGGGAACAATCAGTGGATTAATTAAGATGTGTGTAATGGTGTGGTATGAACATTTAACATTAGCAATCATAGGAATTGGAAGCACAGTTTCAGTCTCAGGTGGGATCCTTTAGGCACACAGAATCTGTTTGCCCCTTGAAGCATGATTGCCTGTAAACTTTTACAGCAAACCTTTCTTAGTGGAGACAGATTCAAGCTTGTGGTGGTTTCACTGTGGCTGGGCTCTGGGTGCCCACCAAGCTGCTCTGTCACTCCCCTTCTCAGCTGGACAGAGAAGAGAAAATAGGATGGAAAACGACTCGTAGGTTGAGATAAAGCAGTTCACTAAAGCAGAAGTGAAAGTTTGGGCAAGCACAAACAAAGAGGAAAAAATAGGTTTATTCTCTACTTCCCATGAGCAAGCAATGTTCAGCCACTTCCCGGGAAGCAAGGCAAACATTGTAAATAATGAATGCTCCCCATTCCTCTTCCTTCCCTTAGCTTCTGTGTCTGAGCTGATACAATATCAGCTCAGTTTAGAGGCATAGAAAGGCACAAAGTTAATTTCTGAGCATAGGGCAGCAATATGGGATACACATCACAAAGTCACCCCAAGACAGTATGGAATACCCCTTGGGTCAGTTTGAGTCAGCTGGCCTAGTTGTGTCCCTTCCCAGGATCTTGCCCACGCCCAGCTCACTGATGGGGCGGGGATGTTGAGGTACAGTGCTGATGCTGTGCCAGCACTGCTCAGCAGTAGCCAAAACACTGGTGTGTTATCAACCCCTTTCTAGGTACCACTGCAAAGCACAGCAGTGTGAGGGCTTCTGTGGGAAAATGAACTCCATCTCAGCCAGACCCAATACAAACCCCTAACCTTAATTATCATGGTATAAATCTGTAATATCAGTGTGTTGAAGAGGGCCACGGAAGAGCTGGGCAGCAGAGGAAAACTAAACAGAGTCACAGGGATTTACCTGCATAGCTGAGATAAGATTTGGCTCTATGGCTTTGCAGCAGAGAGGGGAACTCAGTGATCTGGGTGTGAAAGTGAAAGGTTGTAGTTCTGGTTCCTCAGCGTGATAGTTGTGAACCAGCATCCAGGGGAAAAACATTGGAGCAAATTTCTTTTCCTGCTCTCCGACTCTGCCGGTTAACAAAAGTCAGAGGGTCCACAAAAACTCACAAAGTTTTATTAGTAAATTACACACTTGGCATAGAAATTGGTATGTTAGTCCCTGACCTACCATATAAGCACATGACAGTGAGTTTTGAATAAAGGGGTAGAGTAAAAAGGAAGAGAGAAAGGAAGAAATTAATTGAGGTGGGGGAGGGAGGGGATTTGTAGAAAGAAAGTAAGAACAAAAAAGAAAGGAAGAAAGAAAGGGATCACTGTTCCTGGTTCCAGTGTCATCTGGCTGATGGGATGTGAGTCCTAGTTCCAGCATGGTGATCTGGATGATGGGATGTCCAGGATGCTGGAGGTGCTGCCTGGGCTTGGTGGAGGTACCTTTTTATAGCTAGGTTTCCCTGCCCTGAAGACAGGTTTCTCACTCTCTATGCAAATTGGCTATCATGTGCAGATAATTTTTCCCACATTTTGAAAATGGGTCGGAGGGCTTTGGAGGGCTTGGGTGGTCTTGATCCCCCCCCCTACAGTCCATAGCTGCTTCTTGGCCTCATTCCTGCGCTTACTCTGTACTGTGTTGTATTATCTCCAGGAAGCACAAGGATGTTTGTCTCCCAAGTGCTGCCCTACTTCCACAGGGCTCCTTCTCCAGCCACTCCTGTTCTTTCCCATGCTGTGTTGTTACTAACAATCCTTGAATGGTTCCACAGCCAGGGGCTATGGGGATGCTGTGCAGGTTCAGGGCCAGCTGCTGTCCTGGGGCCCAGCCTGGTGCAGGCAGTGGGTGTGATGCAGGGGTGCTGGAATGTCCTGTGCAGAGCCCTGAGCCACCTCCTGAAGAGGGCCATTGCATGGGGACAGCTGTATGTGAGGGCTTGCATTGCAAACCCTCAGTGCAAGTCCCATGCCAGCAAGCTGTCCTCCCAGCAAGTGGCCCCTCTGATGGACTCAGTTTCCCTTAAGCCCCTCTTCACATCTTCTTTAATTTGGTAAAAACATTCTTCCTCTGACTCCATGCCTGTGCCTCCAGCAGATCCAGATCATCAGCTGGGGGTGTGTGTGGTTGAAGGTCTGAGTGTTCTGCCCACGCAGAGTATTTTTTTATGATATAAAATTACTTCTGGAAAAGGGATTTAGAGAATTTCTTCTATATCAGTATATATGACATCTTCAAATTTAGGGCACCTTCCTAGGGAGACTTTGGTTGACATCCTTATCTGAAGTCAGGCATTTAGGATTTGAGGACCCAGTGCTTTAACTACTGGGTTTAACTAGTGGGCTTTTCTCGAGAGGAAATGAAGACCTTGGTGACTGAACAGAGGAGGGCAGTGAAGAGAGCAGAGGATATATGCATCCAAAAGACTGTGAATAATGATGTAGAAGAATGGACATGAATTGTAAAAGGCTCTGTCTCCAAAAAGCATCACCTTCTCTTGAGCTCTGAGAAGTGTCTGAAAACACTTGCCATCTCACACCTTGTAAAATTTGAGCCTAGTGTGTAACCATTATCTTTTAGAAATGGTCAGCAGCTGAGCCCAAATTCCTCGTGTGCCTTATAGTACCATGTGGGCATAGAAAAACAGCCAGCACTGGAGTGCATTGCCTGGTTTTCACTCAAGCGAAAGATATTGATGCAGATAGCAGTAGTTACTCTATTTCTAAGAGGTATCATGTTAAAGAGCTTGTTAATACCCTCCTACCTCCTTGCCATCCCTTAGGCAACCAGCATGGGCAGCAAGTATAAATAAGTAAGGATATGCAAAGGGCGAAATTTCATTCCAGCTCAGGGCACGTTCTGTGATGCAACGAATAAGCACTTAGAGGGAAGGCTGGGATGGAAATCTGCAGTGCTCCTTCCCAGAGCTGGAGATAATTGTTAAAGGCAGACAGAGTCAGGGTGTGGATGGAGCTGAGTGGGACTGCACGAGTGGGAGAAAAACATGCCTGACTGACTCTGGCAACGGTAGGGGGTGCCTATTCTGGCAGCAGGTGGGTGAGTGTGTGGGCTGCAGTGAAAGTGTGGTGAAGATGCATGATTGAATTATTAGTTTGTTATGCATGTGGCTGAGGCAGTTGGGGGTAGGAAGGTGGTCAGTGGAGCAGACTTCTCCTGTCCTTCTGGTCATGGTGCGAAGAAAATACTGAAGTCAGTATTTTGATTGGACTGTGAATCCAGAACTAGACTCCCAGTGAGCAGCAGCTTAGCACTGAATCCACCTTTTCAGCTCCCTGGGACATGACAGCATCCTAATTCCCTCTTGGGCTTTGTGGTCCAGTTTTCAGCTATTGTAAATTGCTGCAGGGCAACAAATCCATTTACATCTGGGTAATAGAAAATATAAATTTTGTGCCATCTTTCTTGTCCATCCATCTGTCTTACTTTGCCACCCTTTCTGCTTTGTCTTCGTTAGCTCTCCCTGGCTGTCACTTGAAGCTAAACCCAACTTTCTGGTTTCCCCCATTGGTTCTTCCTTTCAGATATGGTTAGCAGTGATCCTGGATTCTGGGCCATGTACGACTGTGCAAAGAGGCTGCACTGTGCCTTGGGGAGAGGGAAGGCAGGGCTAGCCAATATATGATGAGAAGCACCTAGAAACCAGGGTATAAACCAGTCAGAAAGCAGTGGGGATAGCTCTGAGCATGCATGCCCAAAGGACTGGTGGTGACCAGACTCAGAGCTACACAGAGGGGAGTCTGGGGATTAGGGTCCTCTCCTCACCTGTAGGGGATTCTCCTTTTGCCCCCTGCTGTGTCTGAGGCTGCTGTGCTGGACCATGGGAGCTAAAGGCTGTGCCACCCTCAGTCTCTTGAATCACAGAGGTTGTAGGGGGAGAGCCTCTAGCACCAAGCTGAGGAAAGCTGAAAGCTTAGGGAGTAATGAAGAGAAATATATACGGGGAAGATGTGGGTGTTCCCACCCTGCATGTGCTTCCTACATGAATTGTGTCTTCTCTTCAGTTTGCAGTGACTGGCTGTGTGCTTGCTCAGGGGCTGGAGATGGCTGGCATCAAGAAAGCTGCCCTCATCCCTGAAGCTGGAGAGGTTGATGATTTCTGGGCTAGGACCAGTTTTGTTCTCAGTTAAGCACTCCTCTGTGCAGAGATCTTCTCTTTAGTCTATGGTTTGGGTATCTGCTCCTCTTTCAAACTGTGGGAGGCTGATGGGGTGTGTGGTGCATGTTTCTGCTGTGTGTATGTGAAGAAAACACCGCACCCAAATTGGCTTCTGAGCAGCAAAAGGCTCTAGGGCAGGAAAAGCGATGATATTAACCTTGTGCATTCTTTAGCTGTTGGTTTTCTTTTACTGAATGAATATCACATGTCCTTCCTTCCTGCATCATCCCCCCACCCCTCCCCCTGCTCTGGGCTTTACATCAGCCTCCTTAATAAGAAGTGCTCTGTTTTTAGTCTTAAGTGAGTGCCGAGCCCTTTGCTGCAAGGCTTACTGTTGCCTAAAGCTCTCATCTGAAATATCTCACTGGATCTTCAGGCATGCTGCACACCCCTGAAGAGCCAGCCCTATCTGAGCTACCCTGCGTTGTGCATGGGGACTCACAGCCCTCTCCCACCCCACCTCCACTCCTTCTATTCCATATCATCAGCAATGACTGGGAGATAGGAGTAAAAAGCAAACTCTCCTGGGCTGTGGTTTATAATAAATTTCTTCAGGGAGTCAGCTGCCATACTGACAACTCTGGAAGAACCTCACAAAAAATCATGGGTAAGAGGACCCTGTTATTAAAGGAAATTGGCAAGGAGACCTCTGCTAAGCTTCACTCAGGACTGCCATGAGCGTAGTGGGAAAATGTGTCCCTGTCAAGTGGCACTGATCTGAGCCACACCAAGAGGTGCATCCTTTCTCTCACCTATGTGCCCCCCACTCCATGGTGATACCTTTTGCAGGGTGCTCATGTATTCACATGTATTTCCTAGTCCGTCAGCTGCCTCCACCTTTATATTTGAGAGTTTGTTGATATTTCTTCCATCTCAGTACTAATTTCTTGAGACTTCCTTGCTTGACCCTACCATGCCTTCTTCAATATTACAAGAGCAAATAGTGTTTCCTGAGGTAAAATATGTGAAAGGCAAAAGACTAAAAGGAGAAGACAGTGCCTAATTAAAATATGGAATAGCTGGAATATTATGGCAAATAGCTTAAAAAGAAACCAGAATGGATTAGCTAGCTTTCTGAATAGGACTAACCCCGGCTATTACACAGGGCTTTACAGGAGCAATAAAAGCTCATGTATCAGTTCTGCAGAGACAGGAAGTTCATTTGTGCAGGGATAGGAGGGAATTGCAGATGCTTTCATAGCTCCGTTCCAGGTTGGGAATCCTCAGTCACCATTGTCATCGCTACTGAGAGAAACTGATGCACAGGGCAGGGCTCTGAGGTGGAGAAAGGCTCATCTTTAAATGACTCAGCCTGGCCCTGTGCTTACCACTCACCCTTTCATCCCTCTGTTTTCTACCGTGTGTCCTGGTGCAAGGAAAGGAACCGCAGCTCCCTTTCCAATGTCTTCATCGGCGTTCCTTCATTCTTACAGCTGTGCACTTGAGCTGCTTCTGCCATGGGTCCCTCTGCCTACGCCTAGGGCTACCTCTTCCCAGAAGTGGTGGGAGAGCAGATACAGTGGTCAGGGACCCCAGCAGGGAGCTGTCACCCATTGAGGCTCTGTGGAAAGGAGACTCCAAAAGCAGGGAAGTTCCCTTCAGTACCTAAAACATGTCTGCTTAGCTCAACTGCCCAGGCACATTGGCTCTGAAGTGCTGAGCTAGAAAACTTAGCAAAACTACTCTTTGCTCATGAAGTTTTTTATATTTCACTATACTTCTATCCCAGATCCAAAGGTTCCCCATGCCACAACACTCCACCTCTCTATCCAACCATTCTACAGTCACATTTTTTGCCCTTTACTCTTTCCTCTCTTGCTTGAACCTTCTTCCTACTCTTAACCCATCAAGCCTAACTGCAGGATGCTTTAGTGTTTTTGTTCAGTTGTTTTTTATTATGCTATTTGTTAGAGTAACTGAAAAGACCTATTGCTTCTTTTTTGAAGATGGAGCTAAAAAACTCTCTGTGTCTGTCATTTGGCTGTGTAAGAGTGGGTGACTGTGACATGAAACAATAGGTGACAAGTAAGGTAATGATCATAGTTTGATGTTTGGTTGCTTCATTGTAAAATGGATGGGGAAAGATTACCTAAGCTGGCCCTCTTTTGAGTGGAGGGCTGTGCCAGGTCACCTGCAGAGGTGCTTTCTAACCTGAATTTCTCTGTGACTGTTAAAATCTTGTTTGCTGTCGTGATATTTGCATTCTGAGGTGTGTTTTTATTTGCTTCTCTCACAGGGCATGGCATGGTGGGACTGGACAGTATCTGGAATATTGTTGTCTAGGCACAGAAATCCAATCAAGTGTTTCTTCTTTCATGGCCTAAACAAATCTTATTTTGCAGGAGAGCAAAAAATGGCAATTTGAAGAGCTCATCTGTAGAACTGTTTTGCCAATCAAGGGCTGCAATAACAAAGAGGGTCAAAGCCTTTACAATTTCAGAGAGCTAAATGAAGGCTTGCAGCTGGAAGTGGAACTACAAAGCTGAAACTGGACCTATATGTGAATTTTGAAGTACAGTTCCCCTTTTTCCTGTCCAAATGGCTCCCTTTGCAAATCTCTGTAGGCTGCATTAGGTCTTCTTAGTCTCTGAACTGCCCATCATAGCACCTCAGCTTCTTCCTAGAAACTCATATTTCTCACATGACTTTTCACATGTCAGAATAAAATGAATTGAAGGGGGACATGAAGGCAACTTCAGTGTTCCTAATAATTTAATGTTTTCATTCCAAGACACTGTGATTAGCCACAAGAGCTTCAATTCTGGCTTTCTATAAAAACTCTGAGAAGGATTTTCAGGGATATCAAACAGTTTGAATTTTTTAGACATTAAGAAAGCAGGGTTAAGAAACCCTATTTTGAATGACTGGCTACTTGATGTGCCATGGCAATTGACCCTCTGGAGGCTCTGCAAGCCTAGCTTGCCTCTGATGTCCCTTCTCATCTACCCCTGTCAGAACTGCTCCGGAAGGACTGAGTCTGGGATTGACAGATGACATTTGCAAGTTGAGAGGCCAGGGATGCTCAGAACATTATTCTAGGGCCCACTCCACTAAGCTGTGTCCCTGCACAACCTCAGCTGTGTAAACTTCCTCTTTTTCAGTCACTGACTACTGGTCTTGGTGGCAATGTTTGTGCGTGGGATCCAAGAGTCATGAGGTCCCTACCCCAGCTCTCAGTGTTCTCCATGACCTGCCCAACAGACCCCAAAGAAACCTGCAGCTTTGCCACCCTCTCTCAAGCTGTTTTCTATCACTCTTATCATCTGTGGCTCTTTGGTAGCCAGCTCAGGCAGCATGTTTTGGAGTGGGTCAGCCTCCCCTCTTTCACAGGAGCTATTGGAAGAGCTGACTGCAAACAGATTTTCACTGCCCCAATGTGGACTGATGTCAAACAGTGCCCAATGAGAGCTGACAAGCTGACAGACCCAATCCATCAGTGGAGGACGAGGGAGGGGGGAAGAGAACATCTCTTGCGCACGCCTTCAAGACACGCAGAGCAATTTCACAGATGGGCCAGCAAAGCTGCTGTAAGTGATACGAGTCCATATTTAATAGCCTGTCCATTTCCCTGGAGGCAGGTGCAGGTGCAAGGGATACAGTGATAAAAAGTTCAGTGCCAGGCACAAAGTAGCCGATAGGAGTCTGGCTTCCAGGGGCAGGCTCCTGTTTGGTACTGCCACTGATGAGTCAATAACTGGGGGTGAGCTGGCTGGGAGCCCTCGCTGAGCTCAGAAGTAGAAGGTCTCTGAAACAGACTTCAGGCCACAAGAAATAAATCTGTCCCGTTTGGACTTGTGCATCCAGTGTTGCAGAACATTCCTGAAGAGTAATTGCAGCAGTGAAGTCAGAAAGAAAATACTTGATATTGGTTCCTTTTATTGGTGCACGGTTATTGTTGTATGCACAGTGGGCTCTGGGCTGTGCACTGTCCTCTCTTCACCTTGTCTGAGGCTAAGATGCAGCTTTGCTGCCCTTTGAGTAGGGATCACAGTGTTTTCTCATCTAGTGGGACCCCCCCCATGCCTTTCTCCTGCCCATAGGGCATGGTACTTTGTCCAGGCTCCAAATCAGACTACATCTCACAAAAATGACCCAGACTTGAACTCATCTGGGCCTACTAGCTTTCCCCAATAGCATCCCCATACTGGCCTACAGAATGACTCCCAACACCTTACTTCAAGATTTCAAAGGGGCCCTGCCTGAATAGAAACTCCTCTTGCAAGGTCACCTGCTTGAAATTGGTCCCAACTGAACAGACTTGCCAGGGACTTCTCGATACAGACCATAGAATCATAGAATGGTTTGTATTCAAAAGGATCTTAAAAATTACCTAGTTCTAACCCACCTGCTATGAGCAGGGACACCTTCCTTTAGACCAGGTTCTCAAAGTCCCATCCAGCCTGGCCTTGAACACTTCCAGGGATGGAGCATCTCACAACTTCTCTGGGCAACCCATTACAGTGCCTCACCTCCCCCACAGTGAAGAATTTCTTCCTTATATCTAATTTAAACCTACTCTTTTTCAGTTTGAAGCCATTCCCCCTTGTTCCATGCCCTTATAAAAAATCCCTCTCCAGCTCTCTTGTAGTCCCTTTAGGTACTGGAAGGTGCTATAAGGTCTCACTGGAGTCTTCTCTTCCCCAGTCCGAACAACCCAAACTCAAGCTGTCTTCATAAGAGTGGTGCTCTTCCCTTCTGATCATCTTGGTGGCTCTCCTCTGGACTTGCTCCAACAGATCTATGCCCTTGTTGTGCTGGGGACCCCAGAGCTGGATGCAGCGCTCCAGGTGGGGTCCCACCAGAGCAGAGCAGAGCAGAGCAGAGCAGAGGGAGAGAATCAACTCCCTCACCCTGCTGGCCACACTGCTTTTGAAGCAGCCCAGGATATGGTTGTCTCTCTGTGCTGGAAATTCACATTGCCAGGTCATGTTGAGCTTCTCATCAAATCTTGCCAGATCTGGAAATCAGCACTGAGTTGGATTTGATTTATTGGTTGTTTCACAATCTAAGTCCATGTGAAAAACTAATCCTGTGCTGTCTCTTTTCTGCATTGACTTCTTTACTGCTTAAGCCTGTAACAGGTCATTTTTATAATTTCCTTTTTCTTCCTCCAACTGGTTTTAGGTCCCAGCAACAGCTGAAGTAAGAGTCTGACCCATTAGTGATTTTTCAATAATTTTCAGCCTGATGCTGAGATTATGAAGGCCTTATTGTAGTATATTTGTATCAGACACACAGGAAGTAATGAATCTGAGAAGAGTCGGTCATCTATTCTTCCCTCATCAGGAAAGTTGGGAAAAGTTCTGCTACTGTCCATGCTCATTTTCTTTGTCCCATATAATGTGACTAGGTAATCTTAGAAGTGGTCTGGAGGCCTTGTTTTGGGCTCCAATCTCAATAATAAGCAGAGCAGTGCAGATGAATCACTTGGTGCTCCAGCAGAGCTGTGACTGGGCTCAGAGCACTAGGACAAGGATTTTTTCTTCTGCTGGAGCATTGTCTGCAGGCTGGTTGCTTTATTTCATCAGTGCAGATCATTTAGAGAGATGAATGATCAGAGCATAGAGCACTTTGGGATCCCCAGCTCTGGAATAAATGTGGGAAAACCAAGCTGCTGTTACAATAAAAAAGCTACTTCTTTGGTGCTATACTATCAGTAGTAATCCAAACACATAACTTAAAAGCATACAAACCAGGCCCTTTCTGTTTGGTCCATGTCCTTTTCTGTGATGAGGTGGGAACTGGCATCTCCTTGCTTTATAACTGCCTGATTTGCAATCTCTCTTTCCCTCTTCCCCCACCCTCACAGCAGCCTGTCCTCATACTACTGATTCATTGTGCAATCAGATGGGTGATAACAGATGCTTCAGGAGAAGGGAATCTTCCTCCACAATTTGCTTAGCCAGTTGTGTGGTTGGAGTAGGAGTCAATTCCTTCCTGCCGTCTGCAGCCGTCTGCAGCCTAAAACGACTCATCCATCCCTTGCCATGCTAGGGGTACAGCTATAAATACTAGCACAGGTTCATAGAATTTGCCAGCCCCTTTTAAGTTCTTTCTCCAAACTCTGTGTTTGACCATTTCTTATGGCACTAAAAGGCTTCTGATAAAACACAGTGTGCAAAGGGGTGTGAATGGTTGTTCATTCCACCGAGTTGCCTGCCCTCCAAGTGTTACAGATGAGGGTTAGAAGGCAGAATTAACTTATTTTCACTGTGTACTTCGTTTCCATTAACAGAATCTCCTCTGATTTTTCACTTGTGGCATCTGTCACGTTTTAGAGATAGGTTGGGACATATGCTGTACTGAGTGGGACAGACACAGTTGAAAGGGACCTGGCCTTGTGCAAATGTGAACCCGACAACAGCCCTTCTCTTTCCTTGGTAGCTAAGTTTGCAGGGAAGTAACATTTCCATCTTGATTTCAGTGATTAGGAGTGACATCCTCTTTCTACAGCCATCTGGGGTGTGAAAACAAATACATCTGCGTGGTCCAAATCAATCCAGAAAGGTGGAAAGAAAACCAAGGGCTATCAGAAAAATTAATCCCTCTTTGCCTCGCTGCTTTTCTCCTGCTCTGGTTGTTTCGTTTGCTGATTTGTATTTCCTCCCACTCTTCAGCTGGGCCAAATTTGGCTCTGTCTGGTGGAGTCAAGGGCAGAAACAGTGTCAAGGCTGTTGGGGAAGGGGGAGAAGAGTGGGACCAAGGTTCTTGGGGTTGAGGTAGCCTCAGGGCTGGCAAGGTGACTCCCCCAGCACCTCCCAGGCCCCACTCCAAGTCCATTTCTAGGATCCTGACTGACTTTGGCAGTTGGCTGCCAAAGAGGGTTTCCATGGCAATATACCAGTGCTGCTTGCTCCCTCCTCAGCACTCTGCCTCCCATTCCCTCCCTCTCCCTCTCCTCACCCCCCTCCCCAGCCCTCCTGTTTCTCAAGCCTGTTGCCATGGAAAAGTCATAATCCACAAAGAATTTCAGATCCCCCCACACCCATTGGGGTTTGGGTTTCTGGTTTGGTTTTTTTTTCATGGTTTTTTTTCAACGTTTGCTCTTCAGTTTAATGTGTGGGTAGGGAAGGCTGCACCTGCCTCTTTGAATGCTTGTGCCTGGGCAAGAAGGAGGTCGTTACCTTGGAACTGGAAGTCCTCCTGGAGGGAGGGTGGTGTGAAGCTCTGGATGGGACCTCCAGCTGATGGGCACCCCATCAAGGTTATGGCTTTGAAAAGTGCTTATGTGACATTGGAGTTTGTGACCAGTTTTTTGAAGCAACTGTGTTGTTTAGCATCTGGAGTCTGAATCAATGATGTATAAGCACCCAAGACACATTGGAGAAAAAGGAGGAGTGAGAGATTTCTGAAAGGTGCCTCCTTTTGAGGCAGCTTTTTCTGAAGTGATTTTAGTGACTGCTGCCAACAGAAAAGGGTGCAGACAACTCATACGCTGCCACAATATGTGCATAGCAAGAGCTGTGGGAATGATGCAGCTGAAGGTACTGAATGAGACCAGAACTAGAGCCCACGTTATTCCACCTGGTACTTATGCTAATTCCCAAGCTTTCAGGGTATGTTCACAATCTATCAGGACTTGTGTATGAGATTTGTGGGTTATGTTTTAGTTCCTTAGCTTTATTACCAATTAAAGGTGAAAATAGTTAAATATCTGAGAGCTGGTTGAACTGGAGGGAGCTGTGGTATGGTAATAGATGTGGAGATTGACCCTCTGATGCACTTTCCATGGAACTGTTCTGGTCTCACTCCTGGGACACTTGTTTCCATCCACTCTGTGTTCAGACTTCCCACAGTGGACACTGTGGGCTGGAGTGCTCAGATGCTTGCTGGAAAACCATGTTCATAGTATTTCTAGGACCAAGGAGTCCTGTAAGTCTCCTGAGCAAAGAAATATTCTTGTCAGATTTCCCACTCTGACTTTCAGAAGGGAGAAGGAAAAAGGTTCAGATAATATATCCCAAATTTGGACCTTGTACTTATTTCAGACCTCCTGAGAGTCTTTTATTGGATGCAATGTTAGTATCATGCCTGAGGCTTCTTTAAAGTGACCTTTTCTCAGAGAAGAAGAGAAGTAATTCAAGATCAAATGCAACTCTAGAATAAAATGGCACATTTATTTCACTGGAGATGAAGCCACATGGGCTGAAGTTGACTCTTTTCTTGCTCAGGAAACACTGAGGATGCACGCTCTAGTTCATTTTTATAAGATGCTTACATTCAGGTGGCCTGCTGCAGTCTCTTTATCTACTCATTGTCATTACCTCTCCCCATTTTCTGTGTGTGCCAGGCGTCTGAGTCACTTGCTTCTTGCCTGACCTCAGATGCCATAGTAGTCATGGAGTCTAACCTGGACATGTGAAACAGGGGATGGAGTCTTTTCAGACTGTTGGAAAAACTACTGGTTTACAAAACCATAAAGTCACAGTGCTAGGTCATTGTAGAGCCTCTTCTTTTGGATGAATCCTTGGAAGGTGATGGATTTCCAGCTGCCACAGAATGTGTCTGCTGCACAGAAAGCAAAAGGCCTGATCTCTCAGCAGTGCTTGCAAAAAGCCTGATCTGTCAGCAGAACTCTCCCTTTTTCCTTGGCAATATGCCTTTACCCTGTTCTAGACAAACATAATTTCTTCAGTCCCATGCCCTGGGTTGTTTGTCTACTTCCATTTTCAACCTCTTTTCCAACATAGCTGAGGAAGAAGCCTGAGAAGTTGCAGTGGCATGTTGGGCATCTGTGAGGTGGACCCCATCTCTGTGTTTCACAGAGGCTTCTGAACATTTAGCAGCAATTGGGAAAATTATTTATTCACTACCAATCTGGTCTAGGAGTCGAATTATTGACCAGAATGCAAATATTTCCATTCTTTTTGCACCTGTCAGGCCTCAGGGATGGATCCCAAAAGGTTTTCCAGAACACTATATGAGAATGTAGGAGTGCACTGATCATATCAGCAAACACAGTCACCCTTCTTGTGCTTAGCAAGACTTTGTGTAGCCCCAGATCCCTCGCTCTCTTTTACCAAAAGGAAGAGAGAGAGAGAGAGGCATGTGAGTTGATTTAACAGAGCCTGGACTACAAACTACATCGCAAAACACTCTACAAAGTTAATAATACAAGGCACAAGTCGGATATGATATAAATGATGTAAATGTGTGAACTCTGAGTAGGACTTTGGCAGTGTTCCCAGCCGTGTTCAAAATGTACCCATGATATTTCTATCTCCCATATTGGGAACCCACTAGAGACAGGCATAAAAGACTTAGGTTGGGTTTATTATCCATATTTATCATTCATTTCAGAATAGCATCTTCCTCCCACACTGATCCATCCTCAAGGCACTACATATGCACCCAGCTCAAAGCAGGATTCTTCACACCCTGGCTTTGGGGCAAGAGTTGAGAATGGTGAGATAGGCTTGAAGTGTGTGTTGGGAAACCCAAAATAGACGGTGCAAGGGAATATGGACTCTGTAGCTATACAGGTGGAATTAATGGAAGCAGTTTGCAAGCTGTCAGGACATGGGATTTTGGGGCAGAAAGGAGGCATGCCTGAGGGTAGGAATCCATGTGAAAAACTGGAATGAAATTCTAGGTGTCTATCTCTTTTATATTTTCCCACTGTTTGAAAAAGGGATGATGTCAGTGAAAGAAGAGCACAGAGGTGTTATTGCTGTGACTTGGGTGGGTATAAGCAAAGGCTGAGGATTTGCAGGGTCATTTTTGAGCTAGGACCTGAGGTCCAGGGTGCACCCAAATGGGGACATCTTGACTTTCAGAGCCTTGTTGTCACAGTCAGAGCAGAGAAAAGGTCGGTCATGCAGTTGAGCTGTCTGCAGTGAAGGCAGCAGTGTAACAGCAGTGGCTGTGCTGGAAGTACTGGTGAAAGAGGCAGATGCCAACAGAGAGCCAAAGGGAAGGATGGCAGAGATGGCAGATTGGGTGGAGAAGCAGCCGCATGGGGAAGGTGCTGCTGGTGAGGAGGCTACTAATTGCACCGAGTGTTGTTGGAGTGCTAGCTGCAAGTGAGGACAAGGATGACTAATTACGGACCGGATTGTGAAGAGGAAGAGGAGGCAGGCTCGAGGAGGAGTGGTGAGGTCTGTGATTATGGCACTTTGCAATGAAGAAGATGCTGATCAGTGCGTGACTACAAGGGTTTCAGCTCTGGTATTAACCAAAGCCGCGTTTTTCGCATGTGCCAGCTTGTGGCTTTCTTGCTTCTCCTTCTATCTTACTCCTCTCCTTCTATCTTACTCTTCATTTTATTTGCTACTGCAGCATTTTCCCTCTTTGCATGTACTGTGGAGAGAAATGTGTTAAGGGTTTCATGTAGAAAAAAAAAAAGGAATTAAGAAATCTTAATTTAGACACTACCGCACTGGTGATGCATCCTATGCCCCTTGTCAGACAAATGCTAGATGGGAGGCCTTCGTGGAAAGAAAGAAGTTTTCCTAATGCTGCAAGGAAAAAAAAAAACACAAGAAAGCTTAAAGAAAAGGGAGAAATAAAAAAAATGAACCCTAATCATTCTGAGACTTACCTCAGCCCAAGGAAGGGTTAATGCTTTAAATGCAATGTAATTTCAGCGGCACTAAAGAACACGTTTCCATGGAAACATCAACCCACAGAGGGAGAGAAAGAGGGAGAAAGGAGAGGGAACAGCAGCAGAGGGAGAGTGGCTCCTCTGGCACAGGAAGAGCAACCTCCAGACCCTCCCTTCCCAGTTACAGACAGGAGTGATTATTTGTTTACTTTTTGAATTGAATTCCCCTTGGAGATGTGATAGGGAAGAAAGTGATAGGGTGCTTGGCCAAATGGCTACAGACCCAAGAAAATGCAGTCACACTTTTTGGAGTGAGTCTCCTTGCAGGCGTGACTCTGCTCCTGCCAACACTGTGAATCCATTGCCCCTTACAAATGTGTGAATGCTTTCAACGCTTGATAAACTTGAATAACCCCCAAATTGCTAGTAGTTTCACCTTGGGTCAAAAAAGTTGAGTTAGTTTGCTGTTTCTGAGAATATAATAAAAGGATTTATTTCAGTCTCTCCAACTGGTTTAGCCTTGCCTGGCTTTTGTCAGTGAGAGGGACCCTTCTGGCAGATTTGAGTGGTTTTCCACAAGCAAAAATATTCTGAAAGCTCTATAGGAAAACTGATGTGTTCACCTGTTTGCTGGTCTTGACTCTCAGGACAGAAACTGGATTGAACTCTGGATAAATAGCAAGATGCCCTGATGGCTGACTTGGCACCAGCATACCAGCCACCTTCAGAAGACCAAAGAGGTTGTTGATATGCACATCTGCTTGGCCAGTTTTTTTAAGCTGTGGTCCACAGCCACATGAGAGATTTCAAGCTGTGGTCCACAGCCACATGAGAGATTTCAAGGGGATGTACAAAAATTATTAAGAAAAATAGGGCTGCTGTCAGCAGGATTAAATTCACTGCATAGGGACAGGAGTTCAACTGGAATATTTTTTTACAGCTCTTCAAATTGACAGAGCTTGAAAGACATCATCCTGAGTGAAAAATCACTGAAGAGCCTCATTTGACTTCTGTTCTGTGACTGCTTCTGCTATCAATGATTGTATGACTATGCCTTAAGACAGATAAACAGATCTGAAGGACATCTCCTAACCTTTCAGTATTTGCCTTATTCTAGTGGTATGGCTTTCATCAGTGACCTGTTAGTTGGTGCCAAGACATAATTATGACCCATTGTAGGCTGTTCAGACAAATGTAATTTTCCATGCTTTTACAGCCCCATGTAAGCTGATTTTTAGTCCTTTCAAATGGGAGAAATACCTTGAAAACCAGTTTTGCTTTGGAGAATAGTGATACGTTATCTGCACCTAATGAATAAGGAAGGATGTAAAGGTGTAGCAATAAAAAAATAATACCTTAAAAAAGTAATTGGCAGGAATTTAATAACTGTAAAGCTTCCCAGCTTGATCCAATTTTGGACTGAACATTTAGTTTTTATTTTATCCAGTGACTGTAACAATTCTGACCTTAAAGCTAATTTTCTATTAGCTATGTTCTGTTACTTAAAGGTTTGGTGAGTCAGTTCAGAAGTATATTTGTTTTTATCAAAACTTTTCTGGCTAAAAAAACCTTTCTGAGAATAGACTGATTTCCTATGACATTAATAGATATTTCCAGCTTTAACTAGAGTATGCTCTTAAAAAACTTCTCCTTATTTCTGTTTTATTTCCAGTGGGGCCAGAAGATGTAGAGGTATATTCCCTAGCTACTTAGGACTGTGTCATTTTCCCAGGGGGAAAAAAAAAAGGACAAAAAAGATATGAATTTAGAAGAAATCAGTATTTGTAAATCAAGTATTTTGGGTTTAAAAGGAATATTTTGACATGGAAATCCTATATGCTGTCTCTTGTGATTAGGAGCATGGGAATTTTATATTCCTATTTCTCCTTCACGAAACTTGAACTAAATCTTCAGTGATATTCCTTCCCCTTTTGAGGTGATGCTGTTCCTTGTAGGTTTCTTTCCATGTGGCATATCACAGATATGTTTTAATTGGAACTCTTGTCCACAAAAGAAAGGGCGGGAGGTGTCACACAACAGACCTGACTCTGTGGGAGTATGATGGTACCAGAAGCTTCATCTTCTGTCCAAAGTTACTACAGTTTTCAGATCTTATGTTTCTTTTTCTTTCTAACAAAATGTTGACCTCTTCATGAGAAAATGTTGTGGCCACATTCTTATCCCTCTTTCCCATTTAAAAAGTGGTTTTGCCAGATAATTTTTCATGGCTCTGGCATTTGTGAAAATAGGTTAGTCAGGATGTCTGTGAGAAAAAATTGTCTTTGGTTGAGTTTTCAAGATAATGCTGTGACCAGCATAGCACACGGGACAAAATGAAGATTTATCTTGCTCTTTTTCCCATTAACAGGTTACCTCACCCTATTGTATATTTGTGTATCCTATAAGTCACATGCAGTCTGGCTTTGGTACTATCAGCAGCACGCTGGCAGAGTGAGTGTGAGATGCCACTAGGCCTGAATGGCTCATCTTTCCCCATTTGTACAGAAGGCAGTGACTGCATAGGATGAAAAGCAAATGGGAGATAAGGTCCTGGATGACATTATGTACATGGAGGAAAAATTTATTGTGAAAACTCTGAAGCTCACTGGACAAGCAACCTTCCACCTAGGTGTCATTACTGTCATGTCTGCCCCAGATTGGAGCTGACCCCATGTTCTCTTTTGAGAGGTAATTTGGTGACCCTGCACAATGACTCCCCCACCCTGTCTGCTTCCTGATGGATACCTGTGAGGCAAAACCCTGTACTGCGGTGATGAGTCTCCTCTTACATTCTCAGGAGGGAGACTTGGGGCTGCACACACTGTGGAAAGTGAGCTTTGCTTCTCGTTCTCAGGAATGGTCCCGTCTCATTAGGATCAAGCAATGTGTGTAGGAGAGCAGCCCTGCCATTGCTGTGGCTCCCTGCATCCTCCAAAGATAGATATATCCTCAGTCCCTAGGAACTGTCAGATCAGTCTTTCTGAAATTACAAATTCATGGTAGATAAATAGAAGAAATGGGAAACAAAGTGGAAGTACCATTTTTTTTAAGAGAGGGATTGATGGAAAACATTCATCCTTCCACTGTACATAGGCGCTTTCCCTTGGAAGTCTCAGCACACATACACATTGTTTTCAGAGCAACTCTGCTAAATATGTTGGAGGAACAGCAAGGACAGTTCAGTAGAAATTTGTTTTCCACCAGAAATGGTTATTTCAAGAGGTCAGGGTAAAACACCAAAAAAATTCATCTTCCTGGAGGTGAGGGGCCAATCTCAGTGGATTGAACGGTATCACTCTGTTGATGTCACGTGAATATCTCTGATTTATTCCAGCCCAGTAGCTGTCCTCTTGTTTTCTAAAAAGGTATGGACGGCAGAGACAAACCAAATTAATCTCTTATATCTCTGTTGTCTTTTAGCCTGAGGGATATTTCCTAATCTAGATGATCTCCTAACCTTTTTGCTTAATGAAAACAATCTTGAGCTCTGGGCATTTCTCTAAGGCTACTGGTCAGATTGATTCCTAGAAGTAATTTAGGCTGTAGTGTGGGAAGATTTTCTAGTGGAGGATGCCTGCACAATTTGGAATTTGGTAGCACTCTTTTCTACACTTTCTTTCTTGTGGTGCATCTTCCCATATTCAGTGGTACCACTGACAGTGAAAGAGAAAGAAACAAATGCAAAAGAGTGAGATACCATTCCTTTAAGATTTAATTTTCCTAGTCAGTGATTGCTTCTATTCTTTTTTTCTAACTTGTTTTGGTTTTGTTCTTCATTATAGCTTCTTGTTACATAAAATCAGCTGCAGTCATGCCCCTTGCATGGAATCCTTCTGCTCTAAATTGTACCTGACACCAAACAGATGTTACAGATACAGCCAGATGTGCCTGCCTTTCACAGCTCCACAAGCCACTGGCAGCACAGCAGTGCGAGGGACAGCGCAGGGCAGTGAGCAATGGGAGAACCTCTGAAAGAACCTCAGCCGGGATCAGGACCAGCCATAGTGAAATTTGATCAAAGGCCCAGGCAGATTGATTTGATCAAAGGCTCGCCATTTTGGGGGGTAAGCAATTGGGTTTGAAATCCTGTGGAGCCTGTGTTACCTCAAGAGACCTCATGCACACACATCTGGGTCTGGATGGCTCTTGTGTGCGAGTTGGCTGTGCTCTGAGTCAGAGGCAGCCACAGATATTTTGAACAGTGGTATGGAGAAATAATATCTGTATTATTTTAAGCTTTCCATGGGTTTGGAGAATGGAGGTGTAAGAAATGAAAGGGATCTATTGTGGTTTCCTCATTAGAAAAATCAACACTATTTCAGTCACTCAGATGAAGGTATTAACAGCATAGTTAGTGCTGGTTAAGTCTTTCATCTGTCAATCACTTGCCCCTTGAAGGTTAGAATTCCCATTTGTAGATAAGTGTACTGGTCCTAGACCCCCTTTTCCCTGTCCTTTGAGTCCAGCCATCTTTTTGTCTGTCCATCCTTGTCCAGGAGCAGGTGTGAGGGATGGGCAGGACCCTGCTGCAGGGCTGGATTGATGAACTCTGGCCCTGTTGTTTGCATCAGGTGAGGCTGGGTAGGTCTTGCTGGTGCTGAGAGAGGGAACATGGTTTGGAGCTGTGGGCACTTCTACTGAAATGCAGTAACATGCTTTATTTTTTGCTCCTTCCTGGGCATGAAGCGGGTCTGTTCCCTGATAACCTCAGACTGGTGGATTTTTAACACTGTCTCTAGGGGTGAAAAAGGGCTATTTCACCATGCAGATTCTGTGGGGTAAAGGCCTTTCACTACTTTCATCTCACTGCTGTTATAAGTGGCCTCAGTGTTTCCCATTACAGTGAGACAGGATGATGGTGGTTTGCATCCCCATCTCTTTATCCTGCATCACATTCCACCTGCCTTTTACCCTGCAAAGGTAAAAGGTATCTCACAGCTTTTCTTCCCCCACTCTCCACCTACACCCTGTTTTTCCCTTGTGTGCTGGGCTGCTGAGATGACTCCCCAGTGCTGACTGTGGAGAGGCTGTTTTATTTATATGGTCTGTCTTATTCAGGGAAGCGATCGATGTTAGGATAATCACACCATTTCAGACAGGCTGCTTGTCTCACTGAAGCATAATAAACACTGACAGGACACAGGGAGTGTGTGTGTTTGTGTGTGTGTGTGCTGCACACATGTGAGGCAGGGAGTGTGATGGAGTGAACCGATGACATGTCCAAATTTGCCCATCCGGTCAGCAGGCTCAGGAGGAGCTGATTCCAAGCAAGGCACTGGAGGCAGAAGTAGGAGTGGCTAGTGCTGATTTCAAATGCATCTCCTTCACATCTGTCTCTGGGGCAGAAAAAATTTGATTAGCCCTTTCTGTGTTCCCTCAAGCTCCTTGAGCCCACCACATTTGCGTCTCCAGGCTTTCTCCATCACTGGCTGAAACCATTTAAAATGTCATCATCTCTCTGCTGGTCCTAAATTGGCCATCTGATGTGTTTTTAATGCTCTATTTGCTATGCCAACCAGCCTTTAAAACACTCTCCTTTAACTTGCAGGGCCCAGGATGGGGACTTAGGTCCCCCTGGGTCTAATTTACTTCGTGCCCAAGGGCACGTCCCTTTGTTCCTGACTGCTTGTCCATACCACAGGGCTCACGATGTCAGCCTGTTTCCACAGGCTGTGTATGTTTTGCTCTCACCCCTCTGAGTTTGGGCATTGCATCTGCTGCATTGCCACTGGGCTGGCGAAGGGCTCAACCCTTCTGTGCTTGCATCAAGTAGTTCCAGAAATTCCCACATAAGCAAAATCTTTTGCTGAAAGGTGCTTCTAGCAACTTAAATTAAATTGCCTGTGTCTGCCCCCACTGTGCCCCCTTTCTCTTTCCCTAACTCTCTCCATCTTGGAGTCCCAAACATGCAGGGATTAAGATTTTTACAGGCACAGTTTCCTCCTGGTTTACCTCACCTGCATGCACAACCTGCTGCCCTCGTGTTGTGCCCCTGTTACAGCTGGTGGCTCAGCTCAGCCATGTCAGGGAGCCTCTCAGCCCCCTGCTTGCCTGTTTAGGGACTGGAGTGTGTGTAGGCTGCAGGGAGGAAACAAATCCCCCTGGCCAGAGCAGGCAGCAGTGGTGCTGGTGTACCAGGGCAGCAGTGCTGCTGAAGGGGATGACTGCTGCTGCAGTAACGATGGAGGGCAGAGCCACTCGAGTGTGGCTGCCTTGCAGCATGCTGCTGACTCGGCCTGCCGGGGAGTCCTTCAAGCCCTGATGCTTTGTCACATAGGCTCAGTGCACCCGAGCAAGCCCCGCAGCTCCCTGTGAGCTGCTCTCACCCTGCATCTCTGTGTTAGGTGGCAGGATCCAGTGAGGTATGGGAGAACAGGGAAAGCTGGGGGGGATGCCACTTCTTCTGCACTTCTCCTGAAAACTTTTGTAAACATATTGCTAATGGGTTGGAGAGAAAACACTCTGAAGAGTTATTTTGCCAAATTTGGAGACTAATTTCAGTCATTAAGGTGTGAAGCAAGGGATTTTAGTGCTGCTTTAAGTGTAAATCTCAAGGCATCTCCAAGGATCGGAGTCGTTGATGATCCTGCCTTGATTATTATTAGAGGTTCTAATCTTTCCAGTGAAAATGAACATAAATGACACCCTTTTGTCCCATAGCTGTTGCTGATTCCTGTGAACTCTTCTTGTCAGGCTCTGCAAGGGAGATTCCTTTAGTGGAATCATTCTTGGGTGTGAGGGGAAAGGGTTGAGAAATGTTCAATATTGGTGTTTGTTTAATTAGATGTTGGCATTACTTACTCATTACTGACATATAAAGCTGCAACTCCCATCACACTAATGGCATCCTCATCTTCTTGGAGCCTTTCTTTGCCTTTCCTCAGGTGGCCAGTGCAGAGAAGTCATGAACTTGTGATCTTGGTCCACTGGAAGATCCCTCCCACCACCAGAGCCTTGACTAAGTCTTATAGGGTGCACATACCTGGCAGTGGTCCTTGCCTGACATTCTTCAGTACCAGAAAAATTCACACAGCTGGGAAAAAAGTGCCAGAAAAAGATCATGTGTGGTCCTGACATGGGATGTTATGTGCCATTACAATCAATAGCGTCGCTAAGATTTTCCAGGTGGAGGATGTTTTGGGGTTCTCTCAATGTTTGGGTTCCAAATGGCTTTGGTTTTTGGAAAATAACCAATAGTCTGCCTTTGAAAATTGTCCTGTTGCAGATGTTTCATGCTGGGCTCCCTTATGGCTGTGTTTCCAACGCTGAACATGTCCCTTGAAGGTCACAACATGGCGCAAGTGTGGAATTTCCTTTAGAAATAAACATAATTGCTGATTGCACTTGGCAATGGGGAGTTAGGAGATAATTTGGTTGATTAATGAAGTTAGAACAAAAAAGTTTGAAAAAGGAAGAAACTAAAATCATGACCTGCTTTTTCATTTGTTGAAGAAGTTTCCCTGATACAATGCTTTCATTAGATTGGCAGGGAGGTCTCTTTGTGCAGATAGTAGGAAAGCTTGAACCCACTGAAAGAACATTTTTTTTCCTCTTATTTATTTTCTTGAAATTGGTTCAAATTGAGTTCAGAAGGGATAAATTGAAGCTGAATATTAGGAAATGTTTCCTGATGTCATGGTGTAATAGAGCAGAAGAACCGCTCATGTCTGTAATAGAAATGTTGCTTGTGTAATTTATAGAACTGTGCAAAGTAGGGGAGTGCAGAGTCCAGGGGCTAGCCCTGCAGGCAGCTTGGTCACCTCTGCCTCTCATGGTGATGTGACGCTACTGGTGCCAGAGCAGATTTACAAAGGTAAAATCTACTTCATGCAACAGGATTGTGAATTGAAGTGAAATATATGAACAGGGGAAACTGTCAGAGTGCCACAGAGATGTCATATAAACCACTGAACTGTGAAATGTGTATTTACCTCCTCTTCCCTACAGTGTATTTCTAGATGGTCTGACAGTTAAGAAAACAATAGACCTGATTCTTATTTAGAGCAACACCATTTTAACATGTTCTCACAATGCAGCAAGGCCTTGAAATTGAGTGTAGCTGTAATCTCAGTCCACTTAAAGCTCTTCCCTTTTCCAGAGCTGAGTAAGGAGGCTTTAGGATAAATGAGGTTGAAGCCCGGACTGTTTAACTGTCCATTTGTACAGCTGATATGAGATGCCCCAGCAGGGAGTGCCTTCTGCAGAAGTGATGGGGCCTTTCCAGACAAAGAGAATCGCTGATGTTGGCTGCAGGGCTGATCACCCTTTAGTTTGATCTTACTGGGTGTAAGGCTCGACTCTGTCCCTAAGAAAAAGGACTTTCACTGGGCTCTTTCCACATCATTATTCCTGTTCCTAAACTCCTTCATGAGATCATTCTGGGTCCCATGAGGTGCGCTGGCTCTGATAGGGATACAGCTTCTTGCAGGTGTGCTTCTCCTGCCTCTCCTCTCCACTGCTTCCCTAGTCATTGCCTCAATATTTGGGCTGGGGGGAGGCTGTCTCCTTTGCTTCACCTGTAGGTCATCACTGTTCTCCAATGGCATGCAAAATCTCCTTTGGAGACTGAGCAAAGTGCAGGCTGTGGAGCATGTTTACACAGCTGATTGCTATGGATCCCTCTGCCCTTTGAGGTAGGGGAAAACCAGGGACTGTGGGCATATATGTGTGTGACTCTTAGACGTGCTTTCAGGATTTCATTGAGAGTCAACCCAGTACATCCTTCCCTATCTCAGTCACAAAATGGGGGCAATTGCCCTGCCTTGCCTGATTGTCCCCATTCCTGGAGTAATTGTCCTGTTTTTCTAACTCCCTTCCTCTTAGATTTTCCATTGTTTGCACTGTGCTCCTACCCTCCTGATGTGAACTGAAGAGGGAAGGCAGGCTCTCGTTTTGGATTTGGTTTCCAAGCATTAATGTTCTCCTTGCTCTCTTCTCTCTCCTGCAGGTACCTGATCAATGTCACCTTTGAAGGCAGGAATTTGTCGTTCAGTGAGGACGGATACCAGATGCATCCCAAGCTGGTGATCATCCTTTTGACCAAGGAGAGGAAGTGGGAGAGGGTAGGATATGTTTGATAATTCTCAAACTGCATGAGGGAAGAAGATGGGGGAAGGTTCCAGGCAAATGATCCCCCCCACCTTTCTGTACTTCTTGTCAAGGGCTGGCAATCTGCTTCTTGTATCCCAGACCACTGGTATCTCCAATGCCCAGGCTGCTGTCTTCTCCATGCAGGATGCCATTACAGTCTTCCATTAGCATGCATAAAAAATTCATCAGCTTCCTTTCTGCAACTCTGAACATAAGTTTTCCAGCCTTTCAGAGAAGAGACCTCCTCTGTGCCATGAGTTTCAATGGCTGAGACAAAAATATTTCTCTGTATGGCTTGGTGGCAGTGAAGTTCTGTATGCTAAGTGGCTGTGATTGAGCTACAGCCACACTTAGTAATTTATGCCAGAGTTAATTGTGCCTGATATATCTGGCCAGGGTCCCTTGCAATTGGATGGTGCATTAAGCAGGATGTGAACGTGAGATCATATTGAGTTGTTCAAAGATCCAAATTTGCATATTTTGGAATAATTTGCATGTAACCCAAAGCACCATTTTAGAAATGGTGTGAATTTCTGAGTTAGTGGGAAGTTTTGGTTCATTTCACCTCCCACACAAATGTCAGTGGTCCAGGCTCAGAACAAGCATTCCCAAAGAGTTTCAACTGAAGCAGAGGGGGTAGTTTAAGGGCTAAGAAAATGAGGTATAAAAAAGTTACGGGGGTGAGAAGTCAGAGCAAAGGAAGGAGAATTCATCAGAACACTCAATAGATTTGAAGCAGAAGTTGGTCTGGATGTGATCATGTGTATGGCTTAGAAAAATGCCCTTTGTCCCACCATGCACAGAAAGCTTTCTCTCCTTGCCTGCTTGTTCCCCGCATGGACTTGCAAGTGGCCTGCTTGGTGAAAGCGGGGAAGAAATTAATGGGGAAATGAGAATAAAATGGGGAGCTGTCAGGAGAAGTGTATTCAGGAGAGAACTGTAGGAACAACTTGTGGATGAGACAGAAGAGCAATCACATTAGTGCTTGGCAGGCACTAGGGTCTCCCAGTAGTTGCAGGAGTTTGGGAAGAAGGTAAAAGGCCCCAGCTTGTGCCTGGTTGCCAGAAGGACCTGTCTACCTCATGGTCTTGGCACTTTGAAGACCAGATGAGGGTGTATGGTCTGTTAGAGCTGGAGGAGGTCTCAGTGGGTCAGGAGTGTGAGGAAACAAATGGCATGGCGTGGCATAGCATGTGTGGACAGCTCTTGGACATAGTTGAAGGCAAGCTGTCTAGATACTGCACAGGGTGTGGACATGCAAAGCTCAGGCTGCAGAGACCTCACGTCAGGCTTGGTCTGTCGCTCAACTTCATTTATGCTTACCAGGAAAAGTCCAGGAGGATTTGTTCCTAGGTGGCACCAAATTTGTTCTCACGGGGGAAAATTCCATTGTCAGAGAAGGAAAATGAGGTGGTAGCAGCATGAATCCTCCTAGGGATTATTAGCTGGGCTGGCTGTGGGAATCTGTTGCTGGAATGCTTTGCAGTCCCTGGGGAGGCACAGCTAAATACAGTCCTGTTTTTATCTTGCCTGTCACATGCTTGACGTCGCACCCTCAGTGAAGGCTTGGTGGCTTCCATCAGTGGTAAGAAGGGTTGTTCAGCCTCTGAGAGTGTATTTGTGGTCTCTCAGATGAGCCAGACGATTAGTGGAAGGGATCCTGGTGATCACGGCTGTTGGGATTAGACCTGGGACCTGCCTGAGCCTTGCTGTCTGTGGGGACTATTTGGTATCCATTAAACCAAAACAACCCTTCATTTCATAGGAACTGGGGGTGAACTGAAATGAGGCTACGATGAACTGTGGTATTAGTGCTAAGAAAAGCATGTAGTGCTTCCTGGACACATATGTTTTATCTTGAAGTGGATGTCTTGCTCAGAGAGATCAGATTATTACAATCAAACTCTGAACTGATTGAATTTTACACTGGCAGGTTCTTCCTGGAAGACACCAAGGTAATCTCCAACATGTTCTGATCACAGACCAAAACCTTTCGTACTTGGAATCTCATGTTCTTTTTCTTAAATTTTTTTCCATTCAGCAGAAATGCAAACATTAAAATTTAAGTGTGAAGCAGAGATCTTTGTAACAAAGATGATAGTTTTGTTCCATGTTTGCAGAGAGTCAGGCAAACAGTGTTGGCCCTTAACAACAGCTCCCAGGCAATGCCACAATACAAGCCACAATACAAGAAATTATTAATATATTTTTAGCACATAATTCCAGTACCTTTATAAGTGCATTGCTTTGGAACATCATCCAAATTCTCACACTAATTTTATGTAAATAGCAAGGTGCTTCATCCTGGCAACTTTTAGGCAAACACTCAGGCAGTAGGAGACATGAGATGAAGGGCTGCATGGGAAACACTGATTTGGTCCAGTTGCGTTCACTATAGCTAAGTCTTTAACTACACAACTTTATCCATAATCAGATGCTATGCCTGGAAGGAACATCGAGAGGTCATCTAGTCCCTCCCTGTCCCCAAGAGAGGGTTCAGCTAGACTGAAATTATTCCTGACAGATGTTTGTCTCACCTATTCTGGGAGACCTTCAATGCTAGAAATCCCATGAAAACCTGAGTCAATCTCTTCTATGGCTTCTTTCTCCTTACCCTGCTAAGTTTTTCTAATGTCTAACCTAGATTTCCCTGGCTGCAGTTTAAGCCCATTAATACTTTGTGTCTCCCTAATGGACATAGGGAATTGTTTATTCTCTACCACTTCTTATCTTCCCTATGTGGGTTTGAAGGCTTCTATCATGTTGTCTCCCAGTCATCTCCGGTGTAGGTTAACAAGAATTTGTTCAGTCCCTCTTGGTAGGTCATGTTTTCTAGTCTTCTGATCATTTCTGTTAGCCTCCTCTGGATTTAGTAACACGGTTTGCATCTCTGTACAGCTTGGTGCATTCAATTCTTGAAAGATGGCAAATGGATTTTGAGGGTATGTCTCATGGAGTAGAGACATATAAAAAGATATGTTTTAAAATAGGTGTGAAGTCTTCCATTTTCTGAGCAGCAAAGATTCAGACAGTGACTGAACTGTTTCAGGATTTCAGGTCTGTGAAATCTTTTGCGATTTTGATTTTTTGTCCCAATTTGGGAATAAATATCTTCACAACCTCACCCGTTACTTCAGAACAGGAATTAATTTTCCAGAGGAGCTGCAGCTGCCCCCAGACTCTGATGATGATAAATCTTCTCATGAGTGGTTCAGACAAACTGAAGCCTTGTAGGGCTGACAATCATGAAAGAACAAGAAGAGAAACCACTTTCTACAAGGGGGCAGTAGCTTGAGCTCTCCTGTTTGTCTTAACCATGAGGGATGATTCATCATGATAAGCAAATGTGCTGAATTTCATTCACTTCTCTGTACTCTGCTACTTGAGGGCAGAAGGCTGCATGCCTTTCCTCACTACCTTTTCATCAGCTGGTTAGTAAAGCTCTTTGCTTCACTGGCCAGATAGCCTAGCTGTGTTTTGATGCCTAGATGCCCCTGTTGTATTTATCATAGAGGTGGAGGTATGCATATGGAGGTGGTGAAGGAGGTCTGCTCTTATGCTCCATGAAGGGCCATGCCTCAGTGCAGTGATGAGTGGGAGCCAGATTCTTGCAAAGTGAGCCAGAGGCTCAGTACTACACTAGGTTTTGTGTCATTGGGTTGTGATATTTTGTGTGGGAAGAGTTTTCACCCAGTATTTTTCTTCACTATTTGCCTTTCTCTTCTGCTCTCCTATGATCCCACATATGATGAGGACTCAATTCTGGGTTCATGATCCCTTTGTGAGAGCTAGCAAGTGCTGCTATCTCCAGCTCTTGCTCACATCCTCCTTCTCTACTGAGTCCTACCCCACTAGCCCCACCCCCAGCAGTCCTGTCCCTTTAGCTCCCAGCTCCTCCCATCTGCTTCCTCACTTTCCCCCAGCAAACCTGGGCATTACGCAAATGTTATGAACTCTGAGGCCCTCTTTCAGATTCTTTCTCTACTTTAATTACTAGTGAGTTTTGCATCACTTCTATCACTAGGTTGTGCTCAGCCTCTCCATTTTGCTGATGCTTCTCTGCCTCTTCTCTTAGGCGTGTCACTGGGGATTCAGAGCACCTTGCCATGAGGCTCTTGACACCAGCATCTTGTGCCACCCCACAGAGCCCTTTGATTTGCAAGCTCCCTCCATCTCTTACCAGGCACGCCCCATTAACTCCTCTTCCTGTCTGGACAAGCAAAGCCCCAGGTGACGGTTTTGGTCGGGGTGCCACTACAAGCCATCTTAGAGGACAGATGGGAAACTTACGTTGAAAGATTCATTCTCCCTGCAGCATGTACTAATCCTCTGCCCCTATCAACCTTCGCCCAGCTTAGCAGATAAAATGTTTGTCTGCTGCTGGTGCTATAATTATCAGCATTGACTTTTGAACTCTTCAACTCTAGCAGGGTCTGTTCTGCTTCCTCTAGCCATCAGTGTGGCCATGATTACAAATTCTCGGGCAGGCTGCTCTTTGCCTGTACCCTTACAGCACTGCACACATTAGTGCTCCCTGGGAATGGGGCCATTTGCTGTGACATCCTGTCAGCTGCCTCAGTGACTGTGGACTTCCAGGACTTCCTAATGCTGCAACAGGGTGGAAAATAGTGCCACTACTCTCTGCCACATGGGCTTTCCAGAGATGTGTTCAGCCTTGATCACAGTCTGCATAAGATGAGTTTGTGAACTTCTGTGACCCTGTCTCCAGCTTGGGACAGAGCACCATTATGCCCATGCATGCCTGGCAAGCATTCCCCTGGGATGTGGGAGGGAGATACAGGAAGGAAAGAATGATTTAGAAGAGAAAAATTAAAAATGAAGATTTCCCTTATCTGAAAAAATTATGAAAGAGAGCAAGATAAATCTTTGGACACCTAAATGATTGCTGAAAAAAGGACGTAGTGGTCAGCTGCTTTTCATGCCCCAGTAGGGAGAAAGAAGAAGTTGTCTTGCTAAATTTTCAAGCAGAAAGATTTCAGTTAGATATGTAGGGAGCTGTCTAATTATTGGCATGGTGAGACATGGTGAGGCTCATTTGCTGGTAGAGGTTCATTTGCTGGAGGACACAGAGAAAAATAACCAACAGTGCAGGATCTCAATCTATCTTGTCCTGCCTCCGAGCTGGTGGATGCAGTAAGTGATCTCTTGTGGTGCTCTGCCAGCCTACATTTCTGTGACTTAGATGAGCAAGACGAACCTGAAGAGTGTTTCACAAAAAGCCACTTATTTCATAGGAGAGAAAACCCAGGTTATGGACAAGCTGATCAGCAAAAACTTCAAGCCTGGCCCAGTGAGGACATAATTTCCGCAAGCTTCTACCATGAACCTTTTTGTACGAGCAGGCAGTTGGCATGTGAGGGCTGTTGTGGATGGCTGCGAACAAAAGCTCTTACGGAGGCACTTGTCACCTCCGAAGTCTGCACCTTTGGAGAGCTGATGAGCACCACAGAGACGCTGAAGAGGCTGTAGCATTTGATGATGATGCAGCCTTCAGGCCTGATCTCAAGTCTTTCTGTGCATTAAAAGAAATATTCACTGTCGTCTCTGTGTCCTTCAACATCCCAGTGGCAGAAAGAACAGGGGAGAGGAAGAAGAGGACTGAAAATACTGATCAGTATTCTTGGCTTTTAGTAACGTTTCATGCGGTACTGACCACCCCATGAAGAATCAATGTGAATCATGTTATCCTATCTGCTATATTGCTTAGCAGAAGGAAGGACTTTGATTTTTTTAATTTCACTATCTTAGAGAATAAAAACCTCCTTAAAGAAGGCTCTTTAAAAATAGGAGAGGAACAAGAATATAGGGTTGTGAGGTGAAAACTGCAGCTGTACAAACCCAAGCCTTTACTGAAGGGCCTCCCCTGCCTTTGGAAAGATGACTAGATTGTTTGAGACAGTTTCTTCCTCGTGTTGTCTGGTGCCCACCTAAGCAAGCCTTTCTGATCACTTACACATGCATGCACATGTATGCTGGCCTCCATGGGGTAGAAGTTACTGCCTTTGGTTAGGTTCTGCTCTGTGTGTGGAGTTCTGGAATCTTGCCTGTGTGTCCAGGGAGGAAATGACTTTTTATTCCACCAACTCCTTTTACAGTGAGACAAGATTGGATTGTTTTTGCCAATCAGTCTTGTTTTGCTAATTTTGCTGTGTACATGGGGATTTATGACTCATTGTCCCTGGGGAGAAATGGCATAGAAGTTTGTTTAAACCTACTCAGAGTAAGTGACTGATTCTGTTCCCATAGAACCAGTTTTTAGAATAATATAGCTTCTCTTAGGGAAGAGGGACTGTTCTGGATCCAAGCACACATGGCTGAAATTAGAACGGGAGTCTGTACGTGCATTTTCCCTCTTATTTTTAAAGTGTTCTTTTTGGACATGTCTCTAAGAGACCATAATTTGCTGAATGCCTTACTTCTCATTAGACAGCAGATCTGCATCAAAGAATACATATTTTATGGATATCCCACTCCCAAGTGAATGTCCCTTAGATACCTGATCTAGGTCACATCTGATGGGTCTGTTTATGACCCTGATTCAATCAGACAACCAGATGGCTTTATTTGTGCACCTATGCTGCACCCACTGCCAGGATTTGGCCTGACTTCTCACAGTTGTCCAGGATCTAACGGTATGTATTTGTGGCTAATTATGGACATGTTAATCTTACACTGACTCCTAAGGAGAAGGGCAGATTCAAGTGCCACACAAAGCCTTCATTATCAGAGGATAAACAGAACAATCTTTATGAAAGAGCCTTCTACGTAAATCTTGTGGACATGCGTAAGCTAGTCTAGCTCTGACCAAAGAGAACATACTGGGTGTCTCTTCCTAACCACTGTATGTTATGTCCTTATAAGCTGTTCACTCTCTTTGCCTCTTGCTGAAGCAGTTCCTGACTTTGCTTGAATTTTGGAGTGCATTTGTATGATTCATGAGCCTGCAGAAAAATATTCTGGCTCTTCTTCACCAGACCCTACTCCCTTGCCACTGGAGGGAATTCTTACATTGAAACAATGACAGTTTCTTGGAGAGACCTTGTCCTCTTATGCAAATCAGATATTGGAATATCTGGAGATCTTTATTAAGCCCGGGCTGTAGTTAGAATGCTTCCTACCATTTTCTGAGCTGGTGTGGCTGATGAGGGTGATAGCAGCCATCTGACCTTTACTAGGGTTGCCAACCTAACTCTTTGGACAGGGGATCCCGGAGGATTGTGCTCAGTGTACTAATGTAATAACAACACCCAGCCACAAGAGAAGACTGCTCTCACCTTCATTGTATTCTGGATGAGAACTCTTGTCTGGAGCTTTCTCTCAGCTGACTTGCTCATGCCACACAGTGAGAGGTGCCACTGTAACCCTTTGCCACATGTATATGCAGTCATCTCTTGAACGTCATCATTGCTGTCCCCAGCACCCAGTTATGGACTTGGGACTCTGCTCTGCAGGGAGCTGAGTGAACACTAACAAAAAAGGTGGCTCCTACCCCAAAGTGGTTACACTTTAATTAGAAGACAAAAGGTAGCAGATGGGTACAGATGGACCAACGGGGGAGTACAAGGGAACAATCAGACAACATTAGTCAGCATGGTAGGCAGCAGGCTTTACACACCAACTGCCTAACTCTTGTGAAGGCTTTGATAGGCAGTGGAGAATTATAACCGGCTTTGTGCAGGCTTATGGGAGCCTCATCGAGAGTGTGAAGGGCAGACAGGGAAAAGCAGTAAAGGTGCTTGGAGAGCTGCAGCTCAGAAGGTGCAACAGCTCAAAAATACCCAGTGCTGCTGGAAAATTTCCAGTCTTCTTAACATCTGAGGGGATAATCCTAACTTTACAGAGAACCAAAAAAACCCTGGTAAGGCCACATCTTGGAATGCAGCACAAACTCCCAGTGCAGAGCTGGTGTGCTAGTGCCAGAGCCACACTGCTTCTGGTTGAAACCCCTTCTGCTTACCAGCAGCTTGGAGGTTTCCATGGCATCTCAGATGCTGCTGTGTATCTGTGTTCCTTTAATCATGAGCATTTCATTGATTGTGGGAATGTTTCATCCCAGCATGTTGGGGAATATAAGCATCCATATTTTAATGCAGGAGATAGCTGATTTGCTATGGGAAGATGAGCTTTCAGGCATGGGTACAGTAATTACATATTCCTATCACAGCACAGTATCAGGGATCCATCCTATCATCATCCCTGATCAGTCCACAACGTCCTCAAAGAAACCCAAAACCCAAAAAAACCCCAAAACCAGGAAGGTGGTTTGATTTGGTCCCTAATTTCAATCTGAGCACAAGAATGAACTTATTCCCCAAATTCCATGTACGAGTGAACTGACTGAAATGGCTGAGGTCACTTGGCTTGTTCAACCTGGAGAAGAGGAGACTGAGCAGAGATGTCATAGCAGTCTACAGCTTCACAGAATCACAGAACATTCTGAGATGTAAGAGACCCACAAGGATCAAGTCCAACTCTTCCTCACGAGGGGAAGCAGAGAGGCAGACACTGATCTCTTTTCTCTGTGACCAGTGACAGGACACAAGGATATGGCATGAAGCCAGGGGAGGTTTAAGCTAAATATTAGGAAAAGTTTCTTCACCCAGAGGGTGGTTGGGCACTGGAACAGGCTCCCCAGGGCAGTGGTCATAGAATCAAGGCTGCCATAGTTCAAGAAGCGTTTGGACAACACTCAGGCACGTGATGTGATTCTTGGAATGGTCCTGTCCAGGGCCAGAAGTTGGACTTCAGTGATCCTTGTAGATCCTTTCCAACTGAGAATATTCTAAGATTCTGTAATTCTGTGACTGTTTATGAGTCCAACAGTACTTGCTTCATCTGTACTCCACTCAGGAGTGACATGAAGAGGTTATGTATCCTTCAGTACTGGATAGATACACAGCATAGCCACTTCCACTTCCCCTTGCTTTGTGCCCAGTCACATACTGGAAATCACTTCAGGGAGTCTGTAGCAGCGAGGAACCACACAGGTGCCATTGGAAGAGGAAGTTTATTTCCTGTTGCTTTTGGTGGCCAGACTGTGCCGTGAAAAGGCAGATGAAGGAAGCATGGGAATTTAGGCAGCTTTAAGATTTGAAATGCATGAAGAGATGAGGGCACAGAAAGCTCGCAGCCAACCAAACTGAGTCTGGAGAAAGCACTAGCAGAGCTTCAGCTGAAGGAGACTCACAGTGAGTGAATGTGCCCTCAGTGCCTGAGGGTGTGTTTTCATCTGTTCAGTTGCATTTGCTTGAGACTGTCTCATGTCAACGACATCTTTGCTTGGCCTGTGAATCCTTTGCTTTTTCTATTTTTACATTATCTGAATGTTATTAACTGGAGGCTCTGTTTTCCTTCCATGGGGCTTGAGAGAAGGGAAGCGCTGCATATTCATAGGACCCTATGTTTTTCTTTCTTTTGCCTTTTTCTTTCTCTTCCTCCTCGTTCTCTTCTCTATTTGTTTTTGGTAAGATTTTGGCAGTTTGCTTTTCCTTCAGTAAAAGTCTGGCCACATTTGCTTCGGAATGAATTTGAAATAAGGTTTTCTTAATATGAAATGGCTCAGACTTTTTTCTCAGTAAGAAATAGCTTGTTTGTTGTGTCTGACTTGGTTTGTTTTTCTCCTCTGGTGTTGGTTCTGGCTGGTGTTCCCGTGCTTGTTCTCACATGCTCCTTGTTTTGTGTTTGAACCCTGGTTGTATGTGGTTGACTTGGCTTGATGCTGAACTGCATCTTGACAGTATTTTTTACTAGACCAGGACAGTCTTTTCCCTTGTGGTCTTCTCTGCACTGTTATGTGTTAACTTCTCTGCTGTTTTTCAAAGGTATTTCAGTGTTAAAAGTGTGGTTATCACTGGAGCTACTCTGTGCTTGAGTTACTCTTGCTGCTCGTGAGCTCTGGCATGTTCTCAGTCTCATCGATTTGAGCATACAATATGTTCAGCATCATTTGTTTTCCCTGTGCCTGAACTGTGTTCCTCGAGTCTATAATTTTTTCAGACTGCCTTTGGTAACATCAGATCCTGGCACTGACTCTTTTGTTGCCTTGCAGTGGTGTCTGAGTTTCTGTGACCATCCTTTGGCCTTTCTTCCTTGTGAAAGGACCTGGCATTTACTGACCTGGGCTTAATTCTAAAATGTGCTGGGAGTTGTGCTGTCTTCTGCTGAGTCAGCAGTTTGACAGTCTTATATAATTTCCTTCTGCCGGGCTAGCTGCATGCTGCAATGTCTCCCACCATGCCAAGCCTGAAAGGCTGCTTGACAGCCGTTGTCTTGTTCCCGTTTGAGCTTTCAAATCGGTCTGCACTTTGTGTGACAGTTTCTGGTGCTTGTTTCCCTTAGGTTTATTTCCTCAGTTCCTGTACATGATAATGACTTACATTTCCATTGTTCCTTCCTTCGAGAAGGATCCTAAGCGCTTTGTGAAATTAACATAGAGGCAACATTTCACTGTGAGTAACATTCAGCCGCTCAAGTGGTGGAATGGGGTTAGGCTGTTTAATGATGCAAAATAGCGCTGCACAGCCATGTAAGGTAAGGAACAGGAGTCTCAAACAGAAGGAGGCGAGGAATTTTTAATTAGGTTCTGGCCAACTTTGTCCTCAAAGTCTGTTTGTGGGGAAAATGACATGGATCATTAAATAAGAGGAGTGATAAGGCCTGTGTCTTTCCCTTTCCAGATGACAATGCCCGAGCCTCAGAAATATGGAACAAATTTCCATATGTGTGGAAGAACAAATGGTGGGAGGAACAAATGAGTCTGTGAAAAAACATAGTTCAGGATCAATGAAAACATTAATTAATTTTGGCCAGATATGGAGGATTTATTTTGAAAGTTTTATTGCTGTAAATGAAAACTGACATCTTGGTGTTTTCATGTAGACTTACAAAAGCCTTTAGATACCATTCACAAAGGTGATGTGGAGGAGAAAATGGCAGCATCTTCCCCCAGAACCCAGAGCCTCGTTTGGCAAACAGTGAGGACAGACTACTAGGCAGTGGGAAAACTATATTCAAACAACTTCTGCCTGACTCAGAATGGAGGCTTAAACTGCGGTCTCTGTCACCTCTCATGAGGAAGGTCTAGCCTTTGTGACTGGGATTTTATTTTTTTTTTTAGATTTTTTTAACCGGTACTTCGTTGCTAGTGAGTATTGACGTGTCTCTGCAGATGTGTGTTTCGATCCAAATTTCCATCATTTTTATTGTTCGTGTCTGGTAAAGAACATGATTTTTTTGTGTATGTTGAATGACTGAGTTTGATAAGTGGAAAATTCTAAAAAGCAAACAAACCTGGGTTTAGATTGAAGCAATACCTTTAATTTTCTTTTTTCTTTTTTTTTTTTTTTTGGTATTGTTCATAGATTGCTTTGAAAAAATATTTTTTTGCACAACTTCATCAGAACACCATTTTGGTCAGTGATGGAGCCTGCAGTGTTGGGACTTATGTGACTGGAGAAACTGCACAGTGCAGTGTCAATGCTAATAGGTGTTGCACATCTTTTTGTTTTCCCTGTAGATCCATCCTGGTTTATGTAATCATGTGGTTTTTGAGAGGAATTAGTCTTTGCTGGTAGTCTTTGCTGGTAAATCAACTTATATTGGGTGCAGCACTGGACAGCAGAGGTGCTGCAAGTTTTCCAGTCTAAACAGTGTCATACAACAGTCTCACCATCCAAGCTGGGAGATGTGGAAAAAGCAGAAAGAGTCCATTCTGCAGTCTGCTGCCGGAGATCAGCTCCGGCACACTGAGTTTAACTGTTTGCTCTAAGCATCATCTGGGTGTTTTAAAAATTCAGGATTGCTCAGGTCACTTCTTTCAGGCTAGTGCTTTACTTTTGTTCTTTTTTAGAAGTGGGAGCTATTTGCTTTCCTTCTTAGATGTGTGCTCATTTTCACCAAGGCCAGAGTTCTTTGTATTGCTGCATTAAATTATGTTTGCTTTGTAAAGACTGCTGGGCTTATGGCAGCATCTCATTTCTGTAGCTTTTTTCGCCTTTGACAGGGGCTACCTGTGGACAGCTGCTTTCCTTGAGCTTGTCCTGTGTCTATATATCAGCCTGCATTTGTAGTTTCCACCAGCTTCATGCCCTGTTCCTTTTCTTACAGGTGACTTCTGTTTGAGGTCTCGGCTTTTGGAAAGTCTGAGGAACAGGCCCGTAGAGAACTCTCTGTGTCTCTGTTTGAACATTTGTTCTATCCATGCTCTGTCTCCTGTTTGGGTCCAGAATAAGTCCTGTGTGTGTATATATTTTCCCGTTCATTGCTCAGACACCTTGCTCCAGCCTGGGACTAATGGAGACACTGTCTTACAAATAAAGATTAAAAGAGTACAGTCTAGTGAAATTGGCACTAGGAACTTTCTCCATTAAGAAGTCCCCTGTCTCAAATAAACACTCTGAAGAATTCCCAGGGTTTGTTGTGCAGTGTTACTTGAACTTTAGTTAAAACCTGCTTTCTCTGGCTCACCTGTATTTCACTGGACCCTTGTCTGGTTCCAGAGGGTAGATTTTTCCCAAATATATATTTTTGCTAGATAGGGAGTATGATAATTTTCTGCAAGTGTTTGAAGGGAATAATCAGTAAGAAAAGGAAGGACTTCTTTAATACAATCCAAGTGAATGTAATTAAAGAGTAATGGGGAGGCAGGGGGTAGACCAAAAGTACATTTAAATGTAATATTGGGGAAAGAGTGGGTTATTTTAGAAGATTCAGAACAGTAGTCTGATGGATGTGCTGGGAGCCTGGTTGCTGTAGCTGTTGACTGTGAGACAGAACAGACCACATGGGAGGGAGATGGAGAGGGACTGACAGCAGAGACATCCACTAAATGTTTCATTGTTCCATGTCTGTCAGTGTGTTGCTCTGGAGGGAGAGCAGCACAACCCTCCCTACCCCCAGGAGAAACCCTCCCTCTCCCAGATTTGCTCTTCCCCCAGCAGCCCTGCCTGCCTTCCTATGGGCAGGAATGTAGAAGAAATTTCCTTTGCTTGATGGGAGCAGGCCCAGTTGGTGCCATGACAGAGAGAGGTGGCTGAGAAGCCCCTGGTGCCCTGAGGAGGCTGGCAGGTCTCTGCACTGCCTGCTTTGTGCCTGCATGGGTGGAATTTTCCAGGATCATCCCCCTCTGCCACCACCACCACTTTGCAAATTCCAAGAAACGCAACTCATGAAAATGCATTCTTAGCACACAGCTGACATGGTCAACATCTGCTTTCCAAAGAGAGTGCTGTGAGAGATTTCAAATTGCTGCACTGTGGAAAAAAATGACTTGGGGTAATTATAGATACCTAACAATACTATTTAATTTCTTCTGCCATATCTTTCCTACATAGTGTATCTGGTAATGCTTCAGAGAGCTGAATAATTCTGACAGAGGGCAGTGAAAGGGGTAGGTAAGGGAGGAGAAAAGTTCCCCGTGATTTCAGCTGGGATCTGAGATGAAGGAAATGTGAGCAAAAGATTAGGTATTTTCAAGTCCTGTTCCAGAAAGGGTACCTTTGCCTTTTTTGTGCAGTGCCTGCAGGAGTAGGTAGAGGATGTGGATGATGAGGGCAGCTGAGAAAAACAGGACCTCCAAGCAGTCTCACAGGACAGGGGGAGCTTAGCACAAAGCCTCACTGGTAGCTGGGGTGCTGCTTGATGCCACTGTTTCTGAGAAGGATCAGAGCTTGGGATCCCAGGAAAAAGGGAGGCAAAATTTACAAAGCTGGACCTCATTTATGAGGTGACCAGTCACGAGACTGACTCTTCCAGGAGGCAATTCAAAGTGCCTAAAAGTCAGAACCCTGCTCAAAGGCACCTTTGCTTCCTCTGGTACAGAGGGAGCCTGAAAAGATCAACCTCAAACAGGCCCAAGTAGGACAAGTGTGGGTCCTGGCAATGTCTCCTCTCTGCTTCACAAGTGCTGTCACTCTGTTGGCACTACATTCCAGAGGTCCTGGATAAGCTGTGTGTGTCCACAGTAAGGACTTCTCCTGGCAGCACAGGGCCAGCTGCAGTGATGACCTATCCCCCAAGAACTGTTCACATTCCCTGAGGGCTGCTGCAGTGGAGAGGGCACCGCAGGGACGACTAAAGAAGAGGCTCAAGGGCCAAATGGGTGGACCTGTGGGAAGGTCAGAAGATGGTTTAGGAGAAGCCCTCAGAGACTAAGAGGCACATGTGAAGGGGCACAGTGAGAGCCATGGAGAGCAGAAGTGGGGATCTGTGGGCAAAAATAGAGTTTGGGGATATTAGATGTCGGTTCTGGAATCAAAATGGAGGCACCCAGCAGAGGGGGGCCTTGGCGATTATTGAACCTTTCTGTGGAGCCAGCACAGGAGAAGGATGTTATGGGGCTTGCTGTTTCCCTTGGCTTGCTATGCATCCAGGGTCAAAGTAGATAAAAAAGGATGCAAGGTGAATATGAAGCCCATGTCTCAAGCACTTGGGATGTTGTGTGCTACCTTTCTGCCCTTGTGCTGGGTGCTCTGTCCCACCTCAGTTACTGTCCCTGAGATGAGTACAGATGTGCAGAGTTGGAGTGAAAGGCAGTGAAGGTTTTCTAAAGGGATGATAGAAGGTCAGGCAGAGACTTCAAGCTGCGGACTTCTCAGTTAGTATGTCTTCTACTGGTAAATTGTCCCGTGAAGGCAAACTCGTAAGTATAATTTCATGTAGAGAAATGCAATTTCTCTCTCATGTAGAGAAATTATATCTAAGGGGATATAATGAAGCTCTTCATGTTATAGAAGTGTGACTATTATCCTGGAAGAAGCACTGGTTTGTCCATCCTGCTCACGGGGGCTTTGTCTCAGGGATATGTAACCCGAAGAGCTGTTGATGCTGATTTGTTGCAATACGTAAGTGTAGGCCCTGGGAAAGAGGCCTACATATGCAAACATGTATTGGAGTTACTCTGGCCTAAAGCAACTCCTATTGAATTAACTTGCAGTTAATATTTAATATTTAATAATTAATAGTTAAATATTTAGACAGCATCACAACTTTGCAAGAGGGTTCCTAAAAATTAAAACAAAAAAAGAAGTGTTCTGTTCTTGAAAGGCCTCTCTCACAGACCACCCAGATACCATCCTCTATAGTGACATGTAAAGCTTGTGTCTTTTCCTTGCTGCCTTCTGCCCTCTCCCACTTCTGTTGCTTCTGAAAGTTTTTCTGGTGGAAAGTTAGTATTTCAATTGTATATATTTTTTTGAAGTGCTTATTTTCATTGAGACACCCTGGCTTTTTTGAGAATTCGGAAAGATTGAAAAGTGACACTCTAGAGTCTTTTATGGCTACAAACAGGCACGTATTTTTTTTTGTTTGCTTTGTTTTTTATTTCGAATTTTTGACTACTATTCTGAAATTTTCAGCAACAGAAGCTATGTCAGGGACCTCGTCTCATTTCTATTCAAATGGATATTTTTGTGTGCTTCAGGAAGCCAGAAACATGAACCAGATGATTCTGGTATTAAAAAAAGAACATACTCTTAGCCACTGTACCTCCTTCAGAGGAAATTATCATCTCTCTCTGCTCCAGAAAGTTCTGCAATGATAAATGCAAAGCTGTGCAGATGCTGATGGAATAACCAAACCTTGATTTCTGAGGAAAAAGCTAGGATGGAAATCAGTTCAAGTTCAAGTTTCACCCTGAAAGTGTTCAAGGACAGTTGGATGGGGCTTTGAGAAACCTTGTCTAGTGAAAAGTGTCCCTGCACGTGGCAGGTGGGTTGGGACTGGATGATCTTCAAGGTCTCTTCCAACTCAAGCCATTCTGTGATTCTGTGATCCTGGACAAATCTGAAGCTGCAATCCCTATTGAGGGCTTATGAAGAGTATGGTGAACATGGGCACAGCTGTGTGGCAAGAAGTATACAGAAATTATTGGAAGGAGATATAAGAATGAATGCTAAATATTTAGACAGCATCACAACTTTGCAAGAGGGTTCCTAAAAATTAAAGCAAAAAAAGAAGTGTTCTGTCCTTGAAAGGCCTCTCTCACAGACCACCCGGATACCATCCTCTATAGTGATGTGCAAAGCTTGTGTCTTTTCCTTGCTGCTTTCTGCCCTCTCCCACTTCCGTTGCTGCAAACCAGACTATTCTGAGTTATGTTGATGCTGTAAAAATGGTACTGCGGTTCCTGACCCAGCCCTTTCTGGGGAACAAGCACAATCTCTGTCCTGTGGTGGGTTGGGACAGCAGTTCTTGCCTGGTTCTTCATGTGAGATGCACATGCTTGGGAAGTCTTTCCATGGTCTCCCAACATTGTCCCTCCAGACAGCGCTGGACAGGCTTGTGGTAGAAAGCTCAGCAAAGTCAGAAAAGGAAGATAGCCAAGAAAAGGGGGAAGAGGTGGGAAGGGTTAAAATAAACGACTCTCATGAGATCCATGCTGAAAGAAAATTGACTGCATCCTTGATTACAGACTTGTGTCTTGGGGAAGAGACTAAGCCAAGGTTATTTCTGCTTGAAATTTTGCAGTTATTGGTCATCTATTTCTGCAGCACTTTGCAGAGCAGTGAACTGAATACTGACTGCCACATGGCCAGTCAGCTATCTACCTGCAGCATAGCACTGACAGCACTGGAAACTGGAACTGATTTCAAGGATTTTCTGACACCACCATGGCCTCTATAGAAAGAGAAGGAGACAGGTTACTAGCCTTTTGTGAGAAGATCTAAGAGATACTGCAAACACCTATCTTCCAAAGTAGTTGACCTCCCCCTTTATTTGCCTGCCTGTCAGAGGGTTTCCTTGCAGGTGAAGGTAGTTTCTGAGTTGCCTGTATAGAAGTAGATCTGAAAAACCTCTGATTTTCTTCACCTATTTCAGCTTAGGTTTGGGAACAGGGAAGCTGTGAAGGTTGTAATTACCATGATCCAGTTGCTGAGTCAGATGCATGCTTTTCATTAACACCTCCATTCTGTTCACTTCAGCTTCAGGGTAGTTAGAGGTAATTGCTTATCTATACAAGGGTAGTTGGTCTGGGAGATAAGACCTCCATGTGAGTGTGAGTGGCATCTTTTTTTGGTAGTTTGCAAGGCTCAGACTTGACTGGAAGAGGCCACAAGGGCTCAGAAAAGCACTAGACCGTGTTCCAATTTGCCCATGAAATGAGACTGGATGGCTGATCTCCCAGTACCAGGGTGTCCCATCTATTTTGTGTTGGACATGCAGACAAGAAATAGCACCACAGCTGTTTAAAAATGTCTTTGTTTTGATTTTACTTGTTGTGTTTTGTTCCCTTCTTACTGCAGTTATTATCTCTCTTGCTACTGGGTGTATAGGAGCCTGTGCCAAAGTCATAGTTAGGTTAGAGATATTTCATTGAATAGTGCTCATACACGGACCCTACAATACCTATCTTTTCAGGAGTGGATCTACCTTGTTCTGTGTTTCTGGTGCAACTGAAGGTACTGAATCTGTTCTTCAGAGCCCTCTGTGGCTTTGCATCCTCAGTATTTTATAGGTTTGTCTTTCAGCCTGGATTGAAATCAAGTTTGTGCATGTTGCTTACAGGTAGTGTGATCTTCACACAGGGTGCTAGACACTGATACTTTCTTCCGTGCTCTTGATAAAACCCAGGCAAAAGGTTGCTGACCTTTAAGACAAGTTGCACTGCCTGCCTGCTTGCTGAGGCTGTTTCTCAGATGTTCTTCTTCTTTATGGGCTATGGAGGTCTCTAATGTCATTTTTCTGACCTTGTGTTAATTGGAAGTGTTTCCATAGATGTTTTTCAATTTTATTGCTATTGCACTTGAAGAGATTGAAATAATACACAATAGAGAATGGGAAATAAATAAACCTAATGATCTTATGAGGTTTGGCAAATCTTACATCTGTGGTGCCTGGAGCATCCTTGTTGCCTAATAAACTACTTGTCCTTCTTTTTCTGGCTTCTCTTCTGGAGAAAGTTTTCTCATAGGGCCTCTCTCTTGCACACAGTGAGTCTCAGGACTGCTAAGGAATGGGAGGGAGGGCAGGGGACAAGGGCAACACACTTTGACTGGAGGAGATGCAGGATAATAGGGAACTGTGAAATGTGGAATATACGAAGTGACATATCAGAGTGGAAGTTCACTCCATTGTTAATCAAGAATTCAAAAGAAGAGGAATCAATCAAAGTGGCCTTTGCCTGGGTTAGGACGATTCCTTAGCTAATTTCCTTAGCAAGATGACTGATGGGTTGTTGTCAGCCTGCCAGAAGAAGTCCCAGGAAGTGGGACTTGGTGAATAAGGGAGGAGCAGCCCAGCAGCCTGGCGAGCTCCTCAAGCCCTTGCACTGCAACAGTGCATGAGGTGAAGCTTCCTCTTTCTGTTGGTGCATCTGCAGAAAGAGAAACCTTCTGGCTTGCAGATGGACTGACCTACAGAGACTGCTTTCATCAGCACTTGTTGAAAGGGGAGCCTCATGCTGTGGAGGCAATACTTTTCTTCCTGTTTATGTTATGGTCATTTGGACTACTTGCAGTTGTGTGGCCATGGCTATGAAAGAAGAGTTCAGACCGAAGCTCACAATGATGTCTGTTACCTCTTGCAGTTTGCCACATTCAGAGGAAACTCCTAAAGGGTTTTGCTGCAGTTCACTAAAACTGTCTGTGATGATCTCTTTTCTAAATCCACCTAAAGAAGACACAATTTTATTTGCTTTGATTTCCATCCTCAGTCTTTTGACAATATAGTTTACAAAGGGGCATATTTCTGGTATAAATTGGTTCAATATTTATTGTCCCAGAATGAGAATTTCCTCTGTACCGCCATTCCCAACAAATTAGTTTACTTGAGAAAAGGAAAATTTTGACAGCTTGTAGTTCTCTATCTTGAAGCCATGCTGAGTACCAGTGGTCTTCTGACCTGTGGCCGTGGGCAAGTGTTCTTTTCTTATTACCTGTTTTACAGCAGCAGTTTTTAATGCAACATTGTAAGGTGCAGTTGCCTCTGCAAGGGTGATGCTTGATTGTTCTAGGTCTTTCTTGTAGTACCCCTGCAGCCTGTGATGGATGGCATGTGGTATAGACTAATTCATTCTTAAATCTGTGCACAAACTCCGCAAGAGAAGCCAAGGGAGGAGAGGTGGAGCTGTCCAATGTGACAACTTTCCCTCCCTCCCCTGAACACAGGAGCCAATTTTCCTAGCTGCTGAGGAAGGTGTATTTTGAGAAATGGCAGCTGAAATTAAGCTGTGGCAAGAGAAAGGGGTAGAGAGAAGTACTTTCTGAAAGGTGTTAAATCCTAAACATCTCCTTCAGTCCAGTGCCTCTGCCACTTAACTTCATGGTGAAGACAGGTCAAGGGACTTTCACTGGTAATCAGAAATAGTGGGGTTTCTTTCAGCAGCTGCTATGAAACCTCTGCTCTATGCTACAGGCTTTTCTCTCCATGGCTAGAAGCATAACATCTCCACAGCAGGTCGTGTTTCAGTGTGGGCAATAAATTATGTGGGAGACTTCAGAGTGGCTCAAGACAATGTCCCATTTTCTCAGTAGCAAGGCAGGACTGCTTCTGCTTATGCTTTCTGGAGAGCAAAGTGAATTGCATCTTCAGGCTGTCCTTCCAGGCTCCTCCACAGATGCTGAGAACTGTTAAAAATGCCAGTGGACTTATTTATGTGTCCAGTGATTTGGACTTAATGTATAAGGCTTTGTCCCTTGGATATTTTGAGTGTGTGGTCCCCTGGGGCCCAGGAAAAGAAATAAAACTGTTCTACAGACAAGCATTTTTCTGGCATAATTCTACGTTCAAAGCTGTGTTCTTTCAGAGTTTCCTGTAGGCCAGGACAGTCAGCAGAGGTAAATTTACTTGTGGAATGGCTTAATTAAATGAGCTAGACTCCCCATCAGTGTTATGTCTTCAGGGAAAATAGTCTAAGTTTTTAGTTTTGGGGTGATGTTTTTTTCTATCCTCTTTATTATCTTCTTTTGGCTGCAGTCTGGGACTTCTGTTCAATGGCCAAAGATCTCAGGCAACCAAAATGCCAGGTGTGAAAGTATGATGCAGCAATGTTGTGTTCTGCTTGACACTTATCATCCAGGCTAGCTTCTGGCTTTTGTCTGCTTCTGCACCCAATACACCAAACATAAGCCTAGAAATAAACCTCAACATGGCTGTGAACAGGGAGTGGTTGGTACTAGGTGGGAATCTTGACCATTTTCCCAGTGTTTCCAGGAGATGATACTTCTGTGAGGTGCTGTAGGGCAGACAAAACTTTGCATGTTACTCTTTGATGGGCATAGGTGAGTGATGTTTGATGTCTGCAGAAAGTTGTGTATGTGGATAGTTGGGCTTAACAGGATAGATATGGAAGTGTACTGGTCCTGTGTGTATTTCTGTGTGTGAGTTAAGAGATATTGGTCCTTGCAGTGTGTGTGGAGCACTGCCTTGTTATGTGTGTGTGCAGGGCCTAAAGCCACCATCACTTCTTTCAGTCTTGATTAAACACAAGAGTTTTTACCACTCCTATAAATGCAAGTTTCTTTGTCTTTGCTTCTTTCTAATCATTGTCATTGCAACTTTGGGAATAGTTTCTAAACCTAGGAATGCTCAGTTCTTTCTTCAGCATCAAGCCATGTTCCCTATTGTTGTGCTATGACAGCAAGTTCCATAACCTCATGCTCTAGTTTGTGGAGAAGTATTTCCTAGGTCCCAAAGCATGTATATGTGATCCTAAATGAAAGATACTAGTAAAAATAAATTTGAACAAACTTGTAACCACTTTTTAAAGACTCCAGATTCGAAACATAAGACTTCGTTTCTTTTCTGGATTGTGAGCAATTTGATTCTGGTGTGGTCTTTTATAATTGTATCTAGTCCTCTGTAGTCTCCTAGTTTAGAAAGCTCTGCCATTTGGGGATCATGGTGATCCAAAATATTCTTATTTTGCACTGTGCGTGCTTAACCCAACTTCTTCAAAATTTCAAAATTGTAACCAAAATCTTGAACAAAAAACCTTTAGAATTTGATGTTACTAAGTATTTTTCAAATGATATTACTATGAAGAAAAAAATACCTCTTTTTAATAAAGACACACTTTTTAGTGCTAGTATAATTCTGTGGTTGGTCAAATTTTAGCTTCATGCTTGTTAAATGGCTTGAGTGATGTTTCACATCCAAGGAAATCTAGTTCACAAATAGAAACGTTCTGAGTGATTGTGAGACAATGTTACTTGAGATCACAGCTGTTCCTTGAGATTTCGTCTCATTTTCTCTTTTTGAAAGCACATCAGCTGTGGATCTCCTGAGAGATATGCACCTAGACATGCAATTTTCTGGAGAGTTGTGCTTCATATCCAAAACAATGGTGAAGATTAAATGCTGGCTATAGCCAACATTCGTGGTGTATTGCAGTGGATGCATGGGCTTGTGCTGTTAGGAGACAGTCTTCTATCACATCTTTGAGTGAAAATGTGTTTTGATAGATGGGGTGGGAGTTTAAATGTTGGCAGCTCATTTGGGGTAAGGGCTGTCCGTGCCTTTCCCTAAATGGCCATTGACACAAAGGAGCGTCGGGTGTTTCATAGTCCACTGAGCTGTGCCATAGTCTATGGCTGCTCTTCGTAAAGCTGTGAAGTCCATTGAGGTCTGGGGCAGTACAGTGGTCAGGATGTGGTAACAGTGCTGCTGGGGCAATGATGTGTCCTTGGCTTGACCTGACTCCAGTCCAAGGTCTTCTCTGCAGTCCTGGAGCTGGCCTCAGAGGGTATGGGCAGCACCCTGAGGAAAGCAGGAATTGCTCTAGAAGGAAAAGGGTGATGCTACATGAGTGATACTATGAGGCATCAAGGAGGCCTTTCCTGCACCATGCATGATTTCCTTTGTCAAGGGGAAGGCTCTTTCCTTTTCTCTCTCTCTCTCCTTACTTCCTTCTCTCCCCCCCACCTCCACCTTCCTCTTTCCTTCTCACTGGCTGGGTTGCTAAGAGCAGCCCAGTTGGGACTGAGGTAGAACTGCAGACTGACCTCTTGTTCAGTTCTCCTAAATGCCTTTTCAAGCAAGTTCAATAATTGATGAGCTCTTGAGTCCTTGTCTGCACTGAAGAGTGCACATGGTATTTAGTACATGAAAAAGCTATTTTGCCCATCAGAGCTCATTGCTGGAACAGCACTGTTTCCCAGGACACCAGTTAATTGATCTCTCAGCAGTTACAGAGAAACTTCCTTTCTCCAGTTGTCTCAGCTTCTTCACTTCTTCCCTCATAGAACTTGTGCCTGCTGTTGACTTCCACTTGGCACACCAGAGCACAGTTCAGTTGCCTTCTTCCTCCAGTGGGTTATTCCCTGATCACTCCTGTCCAGCCTGTCCTCTGCTGAAACTGAAACAAGTGTAGCAGACCTCAGATCATCTCCTGGGTTTCCACAGCCTGGGTTTTAACACTGAGACATTTCACAACTTGTTGCCTGCCCGGGATTAACTGCTTTTATTGAGGTGAAAGATGCACTGACACAGCTGTGGGTGCAGGAGAAAGCAGCAAGTCAGGGTTGAAATATCTCAGAAGAGATGGAGAAGGAGGAGGAGGAAAGAGTGAGTGTTGTGGTTTAATGCCAGCAAACAAGTGTGTACCAAGCAGTCCCTTGCCAACCTCTGCCAGTGGGATGGGGAGGAGAATCAGAAAAAGATGACTTGTCTATTGAGAGAAAAAAAGTTTAAAAATTGAAATAAAATAAAAGATAATGATAATAGTAATGAGAAAGAAGATAAAGAAAGAGAGGAATAAAACCCAAGAGAAACAAATGACATACAATACAGTTTCTCAGTGCCTGCTCACCAGTGCCCAACCCATATCTGAGCAGCAAGTGGTGACTGCCAAACAACTCCCCCCAGTTTATATACCAGGCATGATGTTCTATGGTATGAAATGTCCCTTTGACTTGTTCAGATCAGCTGTCCTGGCCATGCTCTCCCCAATGTTCTTGTGCACCTGCTCACTGGCAGACTGGAAACTGAAAAGTCCTTGACTTCATGTAAGCCCTACTTAAAAACAACTAAAACATCAGTGTGTTATCAATAGTATTCTCACACTAAATCAAAACCACAGCACTGTATCAGCTAATAGCAAGAAAATTAAGTCTATCCCAGCTGAAACCAGGACAGTGGATGAGAACTGTCATATTAGGGAAAATGCAAGCCATCAGCTTAACATCAGTCCCTGCTGAGCACACAGGTTGGATAGGCTAAACAGGACAGAGTAGTTGGGGATGCTGCTGAGCAGGACAGAGGCATATTGACAAAACTGAGTGTGGAGTGGGAGGAAGGACTGAAATAGTTGAGGTGCTGCAGCTGGGGTCACTGATTAAACTGCTTATTGCTGTCAGGGGCTGGGATGACAGGACGAGCTGTGAGCCAGGGCTGTAGGATGGGAGGTCTGGTGCATGTCAATACCAGTCTCTACTCTGCTGTCAGCCTGACAAGGGAGACTTGCACAAGGGCATGGGTGCGTGTTTCCCGAAACAAGGTAACAACCTCCTTTCTCCTGTTGCAGCAACACTTTACATACCCAACCTGCTCCATTTTCAAAGCAAATTTACAGAAAGGGCGTTTCCTGAAGGCACTACATTGAATCTGTATGTGTAAAGCTGACCCCAGCTGGTATTTGCTAGATACTGGAGAAACATCAATGCCTGTCTTTAAAAAAGATCAGAGAGAGCAGAAGGAAAAGGAGCTCGGGAATTGTAGATTTATGGAATCACTGCTGCTTAACCCTGGTTCTCAGAAAGCATGTGACATAAATTATCAACTGAACTCTGTCAGCACCTGAATAATGACATGGAGACTTGTAGAAGTCCGCCAGGATTTGTTAAGAACAAGTCATGTCAGACCAAGCTAGTATCTTTCTTTAACAGGGTAATGGGCATTTGTGGACAGAGGTGGAACTTAAGGTGTCATCTACTTGGACTCCAGTAATCTTTTTCATCTCTTTTAACATATTTTGCTAGCAATCTAGAGGAACAAGGTCTTGAGGAGAGTTGTTATTTGTGAATAACAAATGCATGCAAAATGAATAAGAATGTCAAAAGAGAAAGGAGAATGGACTGGTGTTCTGTGAGGGTCTGTCCTGTGCTCAGTTCAGTTCAGTGTTTTCTTTAATAGCCTTGGTGGTGGATGTAGAATTTGCACATTAAATTTGAAGATGACAGAAAGCTGGGGGGACTATGAATTTGTTGGAGAACAGAGTTAAAATTCATAGTGCTCTTGACGAACTGGAGGTACACTGAAAAAGTGTGATGTAATTCAATAGAGACAAGTGCAAACTATTGTACCTTGGCAGGAATAATAGACTACATAAATACAGCACAGAGAAAGATCAACTAGATCACAGTTCTGCAGAAAAGGATTGGGGGAAAGGATAAAAGAGGATCACAAGCTGAGCATGGTTGTGTATTGTTGAGAAAGAGGCAAATGCTGTACTTGGACATATAAACAGGAGTTTAGCCTGCAAGGCATATGATGTAATCTCTGTGCTCTGCTGGGTGATGGCAAGGCTTAAAATCTCTCTGCAGTTCTGTGGATAGCACGTCACAAAAGGTCTGGTGAAACTAGAATGACACTGGGGGAAGCAGCAAGAGTAATCAGAGATGTAGAAAAAAAGTCTTATGAACCCAATTTAATGAATTAGCATTGTTTAGTTGTAATTTGGAGAATTGAGGAGAAAGGGGGAGACACGGGACAACAGGCAATGGACTCTGAATGCCAGAGCTTCCCCATTTGCCGCAATCCCTTTAACAGCACTAAGTGACAGCGTCAGTGACTGTGTCAGCACTCTTACCTGGTCCCCAATGGAGGAAGCATTTCTGTGATGTGGTTTGTATGGTTAGAGGTTCAGGTGGTTCCTGTGTCTTTGAACAGTTCCTTTGGACTGTAGTCAACACAGTGGCACTGGAGGCTGTCTCACGAAAGAAGGGGGGCAAGGGAGCAGGACTCATGAGGAATCTCTCCCACTTGAAACAAGTGGGTGCATCTAGGTCAAGGGTCTGCTTGGGCCCAAGAGCTGCAGTCACTCACTGTCTGTGCTGTGTGCCAGCTGATGTCTTCAAGGTGAGGTTGGAAGGTTGGCAGGTGATCTTCTCCACAGCATCTGTAACCCTGGTAGAAGAATAAAGGCTACATATTGTCTCTTCTGTTTTTTTTCTTTAAGCCAGGCTTTGCTCTTTATTGCCTTACTTGGCCTTATCTTTGTTTTGTTCTTTCATCTCTATCTTCTGTGTGTATATGTCTGTCTGTCTATCTTCCTATCTATCACCAGTATATATCCACAGTGATTTAACTGCCTCAACTTCCTCTCTTCTGGACTTCTTGTATGTGTCTTTGGGGTTACTGTAATTCCCCAGGGCTTTCATATATCAACTCTCTCATCTTTAATGTCATTATTATGGTGTCTTGTATTAGGCACTGCAAAGACACCTCCCAGAGGTCAGTCTCTCAAAGTGTTGAAAGGAGATGTTGCACACTACAAGTAGCTAAATGAAACATGCATATGGAGAGAGTGGGGGATCTTGGGTGCAATGAGGAGGTGAAATACCTGTATTATGGCATAATGAATGGTGTTTGTAACTTGCTGTCTGACTAGCTCTTGCAGACATCAAAGCTGAAGAGAGTTTGAAGGCTCAATGTCATGGTGTTTAAAATTATGTCTAGATTTCATTGGATGCCAGAGTGCCAAATCCTGTCTTCTAAAAGGAACTGGGAAACAAATTTAGTCTTCCATACCTGAAACTGCATCCCATTAATTTTTATTTAAATTTCAAATGTATTCACCTCATACTGCCTTGACATCCTTTTCTTTTTTTGGGGGTGGTGGTGGTGTAATATTCATATACAGTTATCATCTGCATTACTTTTAATATATGTTATGAGACTGAGGCCCTGTGAGCTCTTTGACTAGCCCTGTCTGGTAATACTTAGGAGCTATATAAAACAACCTTGAAATGCAGAGGCAATATTTGGGCATGGAAGGACAGGTGTTCTTAGTCTTTTGAGAATATCTGAAGTCTGTAGCTGAAGATAAAGGGGGCAGGAAAGCAAGCTCCTAGGAAGGCAGAAAACAGAAACACAGCATTTTTATCGATGAATGAGCTTTTATGAAGTTGCTTTTAAAAGGCAAAATTATATGGCCATTTGCACTGCCTCTTGATTGCTCTGTGTGCCTGCTATTCTTTATGCTGCGTGCCATTTTCTGCCTTGTATTTAACTTCACAAAATATTCTGGGATGCAGTTTTCATAAAGATGCCTGTATTAACACATCTGTACTGTTTTGTACTGTTAGATGGGGGTAGGATTTCCTCCAGGGGTGCTCATTAACATCCAGTATTTCTTGCCCTTATTTTATGCCATAGCTGAGCGCTAGGCTCAGCTAAGTTAGCTGAGCTCTAGACTTGAGTATGACAGATGGCTATTCCGGTGCAGCCTTTTTTGGCCCCTTTTCTCCTCCACTCACACTATAGCCGCAAGATAAGCTTTGAAGGCTCATTATCTAAATCATTGCATAGAAAAGTCCTTTGGGAGCCAAATTCACCTCTGGCATAAGTGCTGCAATTCCATTGACTTCAGAGTAGGTTCACTACTTAACATCAGGAGAAAATTTTTGCAATGTAGATATCAAAATGAACAGGTCTAAAACATAATGGACTGCTTTCTCTCCCCAAAATGACCCATTCACAGGCTTGGTTTGGCTTGTTGTCAGTGCTGCACTCCATCTTTGCATATTGAGGACGCCTTTTCTGTTCGTTTCTGTCCTGGGACTTTCTTTTCTGCTCCATGTTGTATCCTCCTGAATGCCTTCAGATCTGCTTGTTTGTAACTTCACGCTTCCTCTTCTTGCTCTTTGGAGACGGTTGTGCTGAGTCCTTGCAGCAGGTGTTGTTGAGACAAAGCTGAAATAGCTGTCCCAGGATGATCATTGCCACTAGGTGTTAGGAGGTTGTGGAAGATGTAGTCTGAAGTCCATAAATGCTGTCTCATAGTTATTGCAGGCCGAGCCTCTTGTATCTCCCTTACACAAGGGAGCAAAGACAGGGAGGACCCCTGGAAGCCTGATGTACAGTAATCTTACAAACCTGAGGTATTTTCAGCAACCCATACACAACTCCTGGTGGTATTTAGAGCCTTGCAACCACTCTGGAGGGGACAAGTTGTGTCAGCAGCCCCTGGGATAGAGGAGGACAGTAGAAGTGCAGGCTGGCAAAGCCTGAACTGATTGACTCTTATTGGCAACGAACTATTTTTGGGAGCCAATGATGAGAACAGCCTGTACTGCTGCAAGTTTGACTCTGCCTTGCAAGGTTATTATCTGTGAGTTTAATCAGAGTCTGTCACATGCATGGAGTGAGTAGCTAGTGTCTCAAAGGGTGTGTTTTGTGCTGGGATAGGGGGAAGGAGAGATAGGGGATGGGGAGAGAAGCTTTTGAGGTATGAATGGAAGAAAATAGACACTCACTTCTTGAGTTTCTGCCGTTTTTTTCAAGTGCCGTTAAATACATATAAATTACTTACATAAATTCAATTCCCAGATACCTAGGAACTTCTTGTGGTCAGGCAAAGGCAAATCAGTGATTGCAGATCTCTTATTTTCCCGGAGCCTAGAGGGTCCCCTGTGAACGAACTCTGTTCACAGAGGTTGCTTTGCCCTCTGTAGAGATGTAACTGTACCTTCTTGGGATGAGATGTGGCAGCTGTTCATCAGTGCAAAGCCATTTTAACCAGCCGTTAGGAAATGTGTGAAAATGGAGGAGTAATTAGGGAGACACTGTAATGAATGGCACTTGGGCTGCAGTACAACTATCATTCTGTGTCATACAAAAGACCAGCACTGGTTAGTTTGATTTATGAACTGTGCAGAACAAGCTTATGGTTATTTTGATTATCTGTGTTACTGTATTCACTGAAAAAGCCTGCCAATAACCAGCGCCCTGTTGTGCTGGGAGCTGCACAGAGAGACCTAGATGATGGCCGTAGCCACTGAACACTTACTGGGTAACTTATCTGCTGAGAAATCATGGTCACGTAGGCAGATGAGAGCGTCAGTGCACAGGGAATGCAGGCAAGTTAAGAACAGTAGTAAATATCCAGGATTCACTTGCTCAGCATACTTAGGGAAAGGTCTGTAAAGAGATGACATATTTTATCCACTGATGGCAGTGAATATTTTTGCACTGACATGCTAGGGAAATATGAAATGGGGGAGGATTTTAAATTTTGTGGACTATAAGCTTAACATATCAGCAACTTGACTGTTGCATATTATCTGCAGCTTTCTGGGCAAAAGTGAGACTTATGGTAGAGTAAGACAAAAAGCAATGACGTAACTTCACTGGTGTTCATGGGACCTCCCTCAAGAAGAAGGCCAAAGCTGAAGAAAACTGTGTGGGTCTCTCAAAAGTGACTGAGGAAAGTGGAGCAGGTCAGCATTCCCATTTTGTTGCTGACTGAGGGGTTAGAGGCATCCAGTGTCTTGGAAAAGAGGCACTTGATGCAGCTGAGAAGGGAGGCAAAGGATGACTGAAAAGAAAGGGGAAAAATTCTATCAGGCAAACAGCTTCTGAAACAGCCTTTAGAATGGATGTGCAGGGGAGCAGGACTGAGATGCATTTGCCACAGGCAAAGTGAAAACATGGTAGAGTAAGGAAGGGAGCAGAACCATTAATGTCAGTGAGGGACAACAGACCTGGGTCCTAATCCCAAACCTCAGACCTGCATCTTTGATGACAAAATGGGGTCAGGAGCCTGGCTGTGTTCCCCTACAAAAACCAGTCTGTCCAGAAGCAGGGTTTGCTTTCCTACACCCAGGAGTTGGAGCATGGAGCTCTCCTTCATGCAGTCCTGCTGTGCTGCTTGCTGTACGGCATTGGACTTCTGTTTTTTGGAGATATCTTGTCCACTCTCATGAGATCTGACTTTTTTCCTAATCTATAAGATTACAGGCACCTCTGACAACAGCTTTACAATGACACAGTTGCAGAAGTGCAATAACCTCCTGCAGGAAGCAGACAAAAGTTGTTATGTGTAGATAAAGGCATGGATAGTGAATGAAACCCATGATCCTGTCAAAAATTCCTGTTTGTTCTCTATATTAGTGTCTGTTCTGTTTGGAAAGTCTGCATTTTTTAGGCAAGAGAGTTCTGTAAAGTGAGAAATGAGAGACACGGGAATATACACATATCTACTGCAGTGCTGACAGGCAGGGGTAATCACAGACAGGGAGAAGGTGATGGGTGGAAAGGGCTTGATGCCACAGAGAAAGCAAACTGCAAGGAACCTGACAATGCAGCAGCCACTTTGGGGAATCATCAGCTGTGATGGCTGTGAAAAATCCCAAGGGCTCCCAAGTGCACAAATGCAGTTATGATTTGACATCTGGATGACTGGATTGACATCTTGGGAAGGATGTTTTCATTTTCCACTCTGCTTGTAGAGAAGTGGGAACAGCTGGAGGGAATGGGCTAAACTCTCATGTTCAGTGGTACACACCACACTGACAGGGCAAGTCTGTCTACTCCTCTGGTGGATACTGCTGGCTCTTACTCTTCAGATTTCTGAGGGACAGGGGCTTCTCCCTGTAATGGAAGAAGGCTACCTAGGGAAGGAGGTAAATTTCTATATACTTATTGCACAGAGTTCAGGTAAAGAAACATCTCCTCTCCCATTCCTCTTGAACATCCTGGTTTGCCTATGTGCAAAGGCTGGGTTTTTTGATTTCTTTATGTAGATTGGGTACTTTGTTTTGTCATTTTCAGTAAGGAGCTTTTAACCCAAAGCATCTTCCTTTCCTTAAGAAGACTGATGTAGAGCAGGGTAAAAAAGTAGTAAAAAACCATCCTGCTGAGGGAGAATGAAAAGCTGCAGAAATTGCTGAAACAGAGGGAAGAAGTGACGTTGGTTGATTGCATTCACTTTGGGCCCAAAGTTCTTGCTGATGGTTTGCTTCCTACCACAACTCAATTAGCAGCCAGAATCTTTGTACCTGGAGAGAAAATAGTACTAGTGAACCTGAAAGGGGGCCTTCCTTGACCTTTCCTGCTCTCTGGGGAAGTGAAAAATCTGGGACATACTCCTGCAGGAAAGTTCTCGAAATCTCTCTGAAGTGTCACCCTCCAAGAGCTGCATGCCAGTGCACAAAAAATGCCCTCCTCTGATCATACAAGTGGTCCTTCAAGTCTGCTGGTTCACTGTTGTGGACTCTGTGTTTTTCGCTAGTGTGCTCTGCAAGAAACTGTCTCTTGACTGATTTTCTGAGAGCTTTTTAGCTCTCCTGGTTGTGTTGGGAAGCATGCAAATAGTATGTGGTTTCCTAGGGTACAGCATATTTTATATGGCTATTACCCTTCAAACTGCTGTCTTACGTGGGTGATATAAGTGGCCAGATTTATACCGTATTCCCTATAATGCCCATTTTCAGAACAGTGTTTCTTAAGGAATCTAGAAAAATCCAAATATTATTCTTTGGTATCTCATAGAGACTTGTGAAATCTGTAGTGCTGTGGGCACAGGCACAAATAATTCTGTGTGGATGTAGGATCCATAAGCTGGTGAGCCTGGAAAGAACTCTCAAAGGAACCTCCTGGTACCCAGTTCAGAGGGCAGAGAAGCAACCAGGTCTGGGTCTCATGCCTGGCCTCCCTCGGTGACAAACCCAACCAGTTCTCAGAGATGAGCCTCCAACCTTCTCCTGGGCATTTGAGGCCTCTTTCTGGAGTATGACAACAAACCAGGAGAACAATGGAGCAGTTAAAAAAGACTTTAAAAAGTTATTAAAAAGACTCAGCATTAGTAGTAAGGTTAATTAGCTGTGTCTGTGATTGTTCAGTTAAAATGCTCTTTCCTCTATCAGCTTCCCAGTATGGCACATTCTTGGCTTTTGGATTTATGCAGCTGTATTAACACAGACCTGTATTATATCAGCTCTGGTCTCAGGGTGAAAACCAGCCCACTGTGCTGGCTGGGTCGGAGAAGAGAAGGGGATGGTTGTGTTTCCAGTTCAAGCCCTCAACACTTGTCTGCTCCCAGCCTTCCAAGCCACGCCTCTGTTCTTTCTCCTCTGTGCCCTGAATACTGCAGGCAAGTCCCTCACGTGCTTTTCTGCATCTTCTGTGGTTTAGTAGCTACTTAAATATTTATTTACGTAGAACTTGCCCCTAGAGATTGTGTTATGAATGCAGAGGAGGGGTATTGTGAGAGAAGGAGGGAATGAGCAGTCCTTAGAGGGCTCAGTGTTGTCTATTGCCAAGAGGCAGAAACTGCACGAACAGGCTTGTCCTGGAAAAAGATTAATGGGTGAAAGAACAGGCACACACGTGTGCACACAAACACACACTTACACATGTATAAACACAAACAGAAAACTGGCAACCGAACACAAAGAGAAGAAAAGCATTTGCATGAGTCAAGTGATTAGAGTCAGTCTGATCTGTTCAGTCATGGAATTTGCTCTCTTTTGACCCATAGGACACCAGCATTTTTACAGATCTGCCATCCAGAAAATGCTGCAGAAAGATATATAAGGCAGCAGGGATGGCCCGAGATGCTGCATTCAAGAACAGGCTACCATGAGTTGAAGGACAGGCTGTATATCATCAAATATATGTTTCCTGAGGTTTGCAAGCACGCTTGAATTTGCCCATTGATTTAAGTGTTAACAATCTCTTTGTAGATAGCACATAGGAAAAGCTGGAATCTTTTTTGCTGTTATGATTGATATTGCTTGAACTTTAATCATATGCAAGAGGCAGCTCAGCTTGTTGAATTCATTAATTGCTAAGGCGTAACATATTCCCTTAATTGGATTCTCTGCTAGATAGAGATGTATTTATATGTATTTGTATATGTGGTTACTGTATATATTTAGCTCCACAAAAGATGATATTAATGGAACGTTCAGCTTGCCTGGTGAAATAATCAGCAGACTGGAAGGGATAAATGTTCACTCATAAGCACGATCTTTCCTATTGCAAAAAAAGGTAAGGCCTGGCTTACTGGCTATTCTTGGCACAGCAGTAAAGCAACCAGGCCTATAAAGCTGGCACTGAGGAAAATTTGCACTTGTATGTTCCTTGGGCTGGCTGTGGGGCTCTGTCCCACCACTGTGCCTGTGTTGGTGGTCAGTCTTTCTCCAAGACTGTTTCTCCTGCCCTGGTCTAGAAGGCTCCCTCCATTTCCTTGTGGAAGACAGCACGGCGCTGGTGAGCCAACATCTCTCAGCCACAGCTGGGGATCATCCTTGGAGGTGGGCTCTGAGTAGTGCAGGACAGGAGAAGCAATGCTGCCATCTGAGGAGGCTGCAGCCTCCCTTCCTTCCACCCACCCACATCTCACTCCTGTGTGTGGAGAACTACCTTGTGGGACCCTGGATGGCACAGCGGCTGCCTCAGAGCCATGAAGGAGAGCTGTGTCCAGGGGCTTCAACTGATTGAGCTCTATGTTGAGTGTGGGAGATGAGACGCATCTGCTTCCTGGAGGCTGGAAGGGGCAGGGCTGAGTGGCACTGCATCAGCCTGAGCATCGCTGTGCTCCATTTTCCAGGAAAGGTGTTTTCAGAGAGCGAGGAAAGACAGCTGCCTGGTCACTTGCATCGCTTCAGCTTCCAGAGCAGGTGGAGAAAACCCAAGAACGTTCTCTTGAGCTTTAGTTAATCTAAAATCCTGCTGCTCCTTTTACAGTTGCTGATCCACGTGCCTGACCTGCGGTACTGCTGCTCTGTCATTAATCAGCATGATTTCCACTGCTGGCTGCCATCATGCACGGCTGCTCTATGCTAACCACCACCCTTCTACAGCAGAGGTCCTTCCTCTGATGTGGGGCGTGAAGGTGGTGTAGGTACAGCCCTGAGCTGCACAGTTCCTCTGGAGTGGATGAGCTGAGGCATCTCTTTACTATACTGACCCTTGTCATTGCTCCCAGCTGTCAGGTCCCTGTTCATGCCCCTTGCAACAAGGGAACCATTATTCAGAGCCTTTAACAGAGGGAGAACTGAGCTTCAGGAAGCGTTGGTGGCTTGCTTAGGGTTACAGAGTAAGCACAGGACAAGATAACAGCCAGCACTTGGATCCCTTCACTCCTGGGCATCTGAGAAGAAAGCATCTGCTCTCTGCACAGCTGCTGCACAGCTGCTTAGGGCAAGTGTGCCCTGTGAAACCCAGCTATGCGTTGCCTTTGCTGGCATATGCTTGTGGTAAATCCACAGTGCAGAGCAGTGCCACAGGGGTGCATCAGCACAGCTTGGTGCAAGGCAGCTGTGTGAGCCTGGCAAGCTGCCTCAGCCCTCAGCTTAGCCTTGCTAGCATGGCTACGTGGCATCTGGACTGTAACTGTCCCCATGCCATTTACCCCTACCATGGTACCTCTGCTCTGAGATTACACAGACCAGACCAGCTTGGTCCTGTCGTCACCTTCCATGCAGTACAGCCCTCAGCCCTCTCTCAGTCTGTTATGAGCATGTTGCTGCAACATGAGAAACCTGTGTGCAGTGTGATCTGCCAGGTTAGTGCCTTGCTTTCATCTCACCTTCTGGCCACCAGGACCATGAGGGACCTGCCAGCTTCACCTTCTTCCACTTCTCTCCAATGCACCTTTTCCAATTTGGCTTCTGCTTTCTTAGCCTCATTCAACCCCTTGGCAAGGTCAGTGCTGCTTTTTTCATCATAAAACAGGATTGCGTAATCTCTACACTGGTTGATTTTCTTGCTGTCCATTGCTGTTTCTTTATTCCTCTTTCCTCTGTCAGTGCTTGGAGATTCATGGACAGCTCTTTCTCCATCTTCACTGATATTTTCTTGGCCCATTTATTGGTTCTGTAAGAGCTCGTGCACATTCAGGCTGTAGAAGCAATTACATACAGAAAATAAAAGAACAGTGATTCAATTTTTAACTTATGAAGTTAAGCTAGAAAATGCCAGTCTTGTTTCCCGGGCCACCTTAATTCTACTTCTTCAAGTTTCTTTGATGTACAAGGGTTGAGAGAGGGACTCCATGGAGAGAGTTGCGTGCACTCATTAATTAAAACTTGAATCGAAATGTCCACACACAAGTGGGATGGAAGAAAGGCTGAAAAGGAAACTGTAAACCTGCCATTTTCTAATACTTCAGCTTAAATAAATTACCCTTAATGGAGTTTGTTTTATGGCTTGGTGGTGGGTTTTTTATATGTGCTGTGTTTTTCTTTGTTTTGTAAGAGGAAACCCCAAAATCTTTTTTGTAAAATACATTGTTCATTCTCATGCATGCTGAGCTTTCAGCACTGAGTCTTACTGTTCAATCCAGTGACTAACCTGTACTTGTTTCACAGACATTCATGAAAGCTCAAAGTGGTTTGCCTTTCTTCTGCATCCTGAATAGTGGAGTGCAAGTGACCTTTTCACAATGAGGCACATTTAAACAGATAGAATAGAACCTGGATGGTTTGTCCACATTTTGTGTGTAGCCTGATTGGACCTTTGCCTTTCTCTTGTTCTACCAAAGCTGAGGTGTTGTACTTACCGTGGTGCTGGTGCGAGTCCCCACTGATTCACTGAGGTGTTGGGTTTAGCTCTTAAAATGTTTATGCTCAGATGCTGTTTGGGTTGTCTGCCAGAATTTCTGCAAGAAAGTGACAGAAAAGAAGTTATGATTATTCAACAGTTTACAATGCAGTTAAGAGTGAATTAAATTTGATGGAAGTAAAAATCATGCCCTTAGCCTCAGGGTTTTTGCCCTGCTGACTTTCAAATGCCTGTTGCAAAACATGGAGAAGTTGGTTTTTCTCAGGGAACAGGCCTGCAGACTCTTGTAATGGAAAATGTCAGAGAACTTAATTACAGGCTTACTACTAATTCCCCTTATAACAGAAGTAGCTACGCAGTACACACCCATTTAAATACATGAAGTCATCCAGCTACTTCTAGACTGACAGAAATCATCCCACGTGTGGGCTTACATGTCATCATAAAAGATATCCTGCAACTTGCTGAGAGCCTTAGCTTCATCTTATGTCTCCAAGACTGCCTCTGTCATGCCTGTTCTCCTGCTTCTAGGCCACAGAAATGGTACAATATCTGTTTTGTGTTGACATGTTTATGCACAAAATAACAGACATATCTTTGAAAAATAGATGTGCCTGAGGTCCATCAGGTCTGAGAGAAGGGGAGAATTTTATTTCTTTAGGGCCATGCTTCCAAGAAAAGAGTTCTTGGCTTAACTCTTCTTTGCTAGCTGGGATTGGCAAGTACATAGCTTCCTCTCTCCTTTCCTAATCACTGATTTCAAGGTTACCTCTCACTCTCTCCACACTCATGTCTGATTGTGCTCCTTTTGCACAGAGATGCCTTGCAGCCCAGATGGCCTCAGCTGGGCCTTTGGCAATTCTGCTTGGACTCCAAGCTCAAATTGGCTTAAGATAACTGCTGCTGGAGGGTACCTCTGTGTGTGAGTAGCTGTGTATGGGATGGGAAAGGAGGAAAAATCTTTGGCAGAATCACTCCCTGATGCTCACAGAGCACTTGCTGGCTACAACCAGCGTGGCAGTAATGCACACCTGTGCCATGAACCAGCTGTCCTGCTGGTGGGCTCCGTCCTGGTTGGGTCTTCTCTGTAAGGTGTAGGTAGAGCTGGCAGGTCTTGTCTAATACTCTACCCAAATTTGGAGGAATACTGTGGTTTTCAAGCAAAGCCCAGCACTTGGCTGTAGCAGTGGGTCAGGTGGGGGTCCTGCAGCTCATGGGTTCTCTTTCTGGAGTTCTAGTTCTCATCCATCAGAGAGTCTGAAGCCTTTAACCGCACATGGGATAGAGGGAAAGCAGCAAGGATGTCCCTAGTTGCTCCTATCCCACAGCTTTCCTTCCCATTCTGTCCCTTTGCAAAGCCAAGAAAAGAGACCTGGCAGAGGACCAGGATGCAGAGAGACCTGTTGTTTCAACTCAGTTTGGAGATCTGGTGACAATTTGGAACACTGTTTCAGCTGGCTGCCCCTTGGAATGGCCCTGGTACACTGCGCAGGACTCCCTGCCAAGTGCTAGGTTGAGGGGGGCTGCAGACATGCACCCTGAAGGTTTGGAGGCAGTGGGGCTGGCTGTGGCTGTGCCAGTGTGAATCCAGACCCAGCATCCTGACGAAGGGTGTTCTGTGGATGCGGACAGCATTTGCAGTCACCAGCTCAGTGCTGTCAGTGGTGGGAGAGGAAAGAAACAGGGCCTTGCAGCTTTGCAACTGCTAGCTGCTTTCCCTGGAATCTGGCTCCCAACATGTGCAGTAATTCCTCTGGAAGAGGTTTGATCCTCCCCTTTCCAGCAGTGAGAGGAGAGCCGAGCACCTTGCATCTCTCTGCCAGAGGGGCGTGTACAGCCGTGCCAGTGCTGCTCTTGGCAGGTGTGCACCTCTGCACAGGGGCGTGGGGCTGCCAGGCAGAGGGCAGGGGCTCTGGCTGCTGTATGCGGGGTGGGGAGGTGTTTCACCCACTGTGACACCCCCCACTGGAAGCTGAAGGATCTCTCTCTGATATTGTCAGAGATGCTTTTCAGGCAGTGCCTTCGCTCTTGCTTGCACAGCACAGAAAACAGTGAGATTTAGGTAACTCACCCCCTCTCTCTTTAAGTTTTCTCCTCTCCTAACCCTGCTGGGGCCGGCTTCAACATTTATCTTTTCTCAGCACAAGGAAACAGTTTTGGCCTTCCTCTGCATCTGCATTTTTAAACGTTCCTTCAGCTTCAGGTCCCAAGAGATTGTGGGAGAGATATTCAGTCAGTGTAAAGAGTAGGTGTCACTGCACACGTGTCAGGGTTTTGTACACTGCTGTACTGGACCCACTTAACAGCCCAAGCTCTAAACTGTCTCCCAGACTGCAGTGAATTGGCAAGCAGCCCTCCCTCTGTGTAACATGCTTTAGGGGGAGAAAAAAATTCTGAGTGAAAGAAATGAAAGCTCAGCAAAATGAAACTCAAACCCAGAACTCAACAGGGAAAGCCAAGGGGAAAAATCATTAGATAGGGCATTACATGCATGGACACGTACTGGATGCAGACACACACCTGCACAATGCGGATGCACTCCTAGAGACCGCAAAATGCTTACATAAAGCATTTAGATGCCTATACATGCACATAAAAATACACTTTTCAAAAAACCTTTGTGACTCCTGAACCGCCTGGGACACAAAACATGCAATCTTACCAATATCCCTGCTACGTTTTCCCCTGCCCCCCCAGTTCTGCAAAGGAGAGCAGTGGAGATGCTCAAGGTGAAGCCTTCTTTCACCTTAGATGAACAATGATAGGGACAGTATAAGCTCCCTGGCTTTAGATTCTATTTACCAGACCGGGATGAGAACAGACTGATGTTGCTGGAATTTGGGACATTTATTTAGCTCCCCTGTCCTCACACAGTCATTTCAGAAGGGCATGATGGCTCTAAGTATGCAACACTATTAAGTAAGAGTCTGAGTCAGGTGCTGTCACTGCCTGTTAGCTGAAGGTGGGTTGTGTTGGATGGTAGTCAGTTTTCAGTGTTTGTTAAGATACAAATTTTGTTCTAATTCTTCTTCCCAAATCCTAACACCTGATTTGCCCCTGCTAGAAGCTTAGAGTTACATTCTCCAGCCTACTCAGATCATAGCCCCCGCTACCATTAACAGCTTCCTCTCCCCTCATGTCTCCTATTTATGCCTGTGCTGATTGCAGTCTGCATTTCCATAAATCATGGTTATGTATACATCAGGTAGCACTGAGGTCCTTGAATAACTTTGTCCCCTTGGAGTCCCTCCTGCTCCAGCATGAGCCAACCTTGTCTGGATGAACCACTTTCTGGGCCACCAAGTTAATGCTACCAGCAAGACCACCATCGTCTCCTGGAGGGGCTAGTTTTATACCTGTATTGAATTCTTGGTGCCTTCTGGTTTGGAGGAATGATTTAGCAAGGCAAACTCTTTGGCATTCTCACAGCTCTGACCTTTTTGTGACACCAGTGGAGCCCCATAGTTCACTGACTTTGCAGAAGTCAGACATGCTCAAAGTATACCTCATTAACCTTCTCTGGCTAATCATGGCAGGGGACAGGACCTTAGCAACTGCAAAAGGCATATAAATGCACCAGGAAAGAAATGTTTCAGCAAAAATGGCAAGAGCTGTGTAAATGCCAGACCTCAGTGAGATGGAAGACCATGTTTTTGCAAAGAGCTTTTATTCCCAGAATGAGTTGTAGAGCAGGAGCAAGTACCTCACCCTGTCTGTATTCTAAGCTCAGCCTCTCTCTTTCTGGCATATGCTAGGTGCTGTATAAATATAGAGGGGAAGAAAATCACACCATCTCCTGCAGCCTACATTTTTAATTGAAAGGCTATTAGAAGCAATTCCAGCTTCTCCAGGTGCAGTCAAGAAAGCAGCCTTCCCCAGGTGGTTGTGGAAGGTGAACTTGAGGTTCAGGAAGGAGTGTTGTTTTTGTGTTAATTAATTTTGCATGTGGTGCATTCACAACCATTTCTTGTCTGCTTTGGCTGATGTGGCTAATTAATCACCTTAAAGTGTCTGTAAACAGGAGATTTTTGCTCTTTGTGGCATGTCTTCTCCACCTGCTGTAGACCAGCCTGTGTGAGGATACAGACCTGTAGCATCACAGGGATTGTATGTTTGGTAATGGGTGTGATGCTAGCGCCGTAAGTGTGAGAGTCATAACTTAACCGGCTTCTATGAAAGCTGAGGAATATTTTATCCTCAGGGCACTAGAGAAGGTGTTGCTGCTGAATGAGGGAAGTAGGAGCAAAGGAGTTGGAGGTATCATTAGCATGAGTCTTTGTGTTCATGTGGGTTAGCTGGGGGACAGAGATGCGATGATTGAGACTGAGTTTTGACATTTGCAGACTGAAAAATTGAGGGGAAAAGGCTGAGTGGAATTCCTCTTCTTGCTTCTGCTTACTTATAGTCACTGGACTGGAAAGGCTCATCTGGTCCCATCCCTCTGCTCTGGGCGGCAAAATCATATAGCCTTTTACAAACCAGTTGTGCTTCTTCTTGACCCCATTTTAGTTGCTTTCACAGCTACTTTTGGGCAGCTGTTTCGGAACTTCCCCCTCTGATGGTTAAAATCTATCTTATTTTCAAGGCAAATTTCCTTACAATCAGTTGTTCTTTTACCAGCATTGTTTTTCCTGCTTAAAAATCACTTCCTTTTCTCCCTTATGTATCTGTCCCCCCTTTATATATACAGAGCAGTCATATCCCCTCTTAGCTTTCATTTATCTAGGTTAGACAAGCTTTGTAATCTCCTTCTTTAAGACAAGCTCTCTGTTCCCCCAATCGCTCAATCCAAGGTTATTTCTGATAACTAGCTTTTCTCTAAAGTTCCTTGCTGCTTTGCCCAAACTGAGTGTAAAACATCACGACCTATTGCCTGTTGAGTAATTTTGGGGTAAAGAAATATGCCAACTATCAGATCCAGAAAAAGAAACATCAGGGTGCTGCTGTTGAAATTTGCATTTGTTCTCCATCTAATCTCTATGAAGCTAAATACTCCCATAATAACTTAGTTCCTGATAAAATTTCTCTTTAGAAACAGTAATGACATCTCTATCCAGACTGAAAGCCAAGACTGTGGAGCTACAGTAGATCTCTGTAGTTTGGTCCTCATGGAATATCTTGCACCAGCCTTCCAAAACCTATTTCAATCCAAAATGATTCTACTTTATTTATGCATGATTTATTTCTTCACAGTCTACTGCAGCATTAAGGTTACAACAGCATCCCCTAGGTCCACCTTTATTTGATGTACCCTGAGCAATGCCTACTTCCATTGGCAGTGTCCCAGTTATACCTGCTATTTCTATGGTGCTTCTAGAATGGCCCTTTTCAGGTCCTACCCAGTTGTTCCGGTTTTCCCATGTCCTCATTCAGGATCTGTACCAATTCTACTGACAAGACTCTTATTTCTCCTTGGACTTGTCCTGCTTCCCAGAGGGGTTAGGTATGCTTCTCCATCATCTATGTTACCAACAACAGTCCTATTTTTTGCCCCTTGTCCAACATCCTACCTTTACCTTTTCTATATTTGATCTTCCATTTTTCATGTATTCAAATCAGGTGTAAAAGTTATGTAAGATTTTTTTCAAAGATTAAAGACACGAAGTTTTCACCTTTATAGCATTCATAGATGCATGCTGTATATGTTCCCTCATCTAGCTCTAGACACACGTGTATGTGTCTCCTCACTTCCACAGTGTCTGTGAGCCTCGTGACCTTTTCTGTTTATCTACCCAGTGCACCCCAGATGTAAAAAACGTGCCATTATCTCAGTTTTACACAATGTGGAGCCACAAAGGTGCAGATCAGGTTACAGAGATTCTTGGTGGAATAGGGAAGGAATTTCTGCCTCCTAATTCATGCTCTCTGTTGTTGCTTTAGTGCTTCCCCACTGGAATGAATAAACTCCTTAGCTCCTGGGGGAAAAAAAATAAAAGAACCAATAACAAGGGAGGAAACGTTGAGCTTTTGGGAAAATGCAGAAAGCAGTTCAAGTCCTAAGTGAGTTTGGAATGGTCTTTTTTTTTTTTTTATTCTGCAGATGAAACCAAATCCCTTTTGTTCCTTTTGCATTTCTTCTATAGCAGGGTGGGGGCAGGAATTGAGATAAGACTGTAAATGAAAAGAGAGTGGTGCAAGGCATTGTGCAAATAGGAGCCTGAATAAAATAATAACTATCAGGAGACTGCCTAGATAGTTTTCTTCCAGCCTGTTGAAAAACAAGCATCTGAAGATTCAGGCTCTCTCCTGAACCTTCACCCCAGATACCAATGCAATGCTGCTGTGTATCTTGCCTAAGAAATGTATCTGAACATTTCTGGTTTAATTCAGAACTGTATTCTCCTGCCTAATCCTTGAAAACCAAGTTTCTAGAAGGTTTTAGTTTTCCATCTGTTGACACTAGTTATGGGTCTCTCCAGATGCTCTTGTGCTTTTAGGTCCTACCTTGGCATATTAGGAGGAACTCAGGGATTGACTTCTGCCTTTGTTGGAACAGACAATTTTGGAAATTCATGAGAGTAGCTTGTACTTGTCCATACTACCCATCTGGGTAAGGATTTTGTAAATGGTGAGCCTGGATGCTGCTCATTTGAACAGGTGGCTGCTTTTGCCAATGTAGCTTATAAGATAGCCACTGAATGAGACTACCAGCTCCTCTCTGTTATAAATATCTTACTGACCTGATAACACTGAAAGGAGCACATGTAGGAGAATAAGGAAATACACTTTCCTGGTATAAATTGCAGCAAGAAGATTTAGGTTAAACATCAGGAGAAAAAACCTCACTTTTTAATGGAGAGGACAGTTAAGCACTGGAATAGATTGCTCGTGGAGACCATGGTCTCTCTGTCAGTGTAAGGACAGGTGGAACATCTGCCACAAATGGCTGTTACAAGCCTTAGTTTCCCTTGGGAGGAGAGAAAAGCTTCTGTTAAGAATTAGTTTCAAGGAACTAATGTGAATGCACCTTTCATTAAAGATGCGCATTAACATACTGCAGAACTCTTTTATTCTGGCTGCATTTTACCGCGGTTAAGGCAATTTGCCAGCCAGCTGGAAGCCTTTCAGAAGGCTCCCACTTGTTTTCCCCTTGCATAGGCAGTCTCACCTTTTGTCTGTATGGGATAACTTATATGCTTAGACAAATAGCATATATGATTAACTTTTTGTTCTACAATAATTTTCCCTTTCTTTCTTTGCAAATGTGTTGGGCTTCTGCTTCCAATCTTGTTATCCAAAACAGGATTTTATATTGAAGGTAGAAGTTAGCTACTCCCCTGCCTCAACACCTCCAAAATCATCCCCAAACCAAAGTGACTGTACTTTCTTGATAAGATCAGACGTGGTACAGATAGAGCAAGGGGCAGTTAAGGTGAAATTCTGTTTCCTAGGATCTGTGTCCTGATATAAAGTAACATTATATAGGGATTGGAGAATATGATTAGAAAGGAGTTTTTATAGATCCCTAGTATCCTTACTTTTACTGATTCTGTGACCTTTCAGGGCTCCTAGTGGAAGTTTGGATGACTAGACTGATTGGAGAACACCCAGTGGGTCTTGAAACTGCAGGGTGACCAATATGAAGGATGCCTGGGGTAGTTTATTTTTCCTCTTTTTGCTGAGGCAAGCACTCAGCAAAACCCAAGTAATAACAGTTCACAGGCTGTTAATACAAAATACCCTGAGACTTCAGAAATGCCTTGCTCTGCTCTGCACAGCTTGGTAGGTTATATTCTTTAAGTGTAGGCATCCTTACCTTGACAAATCTGTGACATTTAATTCTGCTAACCTCTGTCCCTACAGTGAATTGCTCCTTCCCTCTTATGGCAGATTATCTAGCATATGATACACATTTGTGTATTGTTTATCTTGCATTGTCTCCATCCTCTGCATATGTGGTGTTTCCTATTGCCCACATGTTGCTTATGACCATCCTTCTTTAACTATGTGCATATACATTTGACCTTTGCATGCATAAGCACGTAAAGAAGTCTGCCCCCTTTTAATTCACTATGATTTTCTGACTTTTCTTATTCATATCTGTACATGTATGGAGATATATGGCATGTCTGATTGTTCAGGTTAGCAATAAAATATAATACTTGCACATATTTTTGAGACAATCCATAGTTGATTTGGAGATTTAGGTCAAAACATTTCCCTTCATCCTGTTTTTCTTCCTCTTTGGACAATTTAGAGTGATTTTATTGGGATAATAAAATCGGATGTGTACTACTGTATTTGCAGGTTAGGTGATTCAGTGCACAGAAGGCTGTGGCAATGCTGTCATTGTTATCCTAATTTCTTAATGTTTCTGTGTAGTACAACACTGTGAGACGTGCCTGGCACACAGCCTTATGAACTCCCCTTTCTGTCCCAGAGAACTTCTGGGTAATTATGGGTTGGGTTTGCCTATCTGATCTAATTTATCACTTAGGGGGTTATATCATGCCTGTTACTGAGATATCTAAATGCTGCTGAGGTTCTGTGAGATGTCTCTTTCATCAGCCACTTATTTCTACTATAAGTTAATGTTGCTGAGCTGAAATCTGGGCTGTTCTGTGCAGCATCTTAATCACTGGTCCCTACTGAGCCCCCTGTGGCAGTTACTACTTTTGGGGATTTGAGCTCAGTTACTTGAGAGCTAAAGTGGCCCTGCAGAAATCTCTGGCTCAGATGATGATAAATTGACCTGCTTGGTGAATGAGTGGGAAGTCCAGGGCTGAGCAGACCCTGGATAAGCATGTGAGTCTGTGCTCTTTATTCCCTTAGAAATTCACTTTCCACATCCAGGCTTAGATATTAGCATGAGTACAGACCATCTCCATGGGTGCAGGGAACATTAGGGCAAGCTCTCCTTGGTATTCTTTGCCTGTGGGAAGGCAAGACCTGCTGCTCAGACACTTTGCCCACCTTTCTACAAACCCCCCACCTTGTGCTCACTGGGGTGCTGTGTTCACCCTGCACAGGATGGAGGATGGATGTGGAAACTGCTGTCTGTGGGTGATTTCTTCTGCCTTTCTTCTTGCCTCACAAGCCCTCAGAGTGAATTTTTCTTTCATGGCTAGATGAAGTGTTTGTTTGTTTTGAAGGTGACAAGTGTTTTATGTGAGTTCTGGATACTCTCAAATGCCAAACCCCAGCTGGGCTTTGAGTTTCACAGATTAACCACTGACACCTAATGAGCCTTTAATAAGTGTTTCTCCCTCCCATTCTGTCATTTACATAAATAAATGCCTGAAATTTGGGGGCGGTGGGAGGGGTGTTGGATTGGAGTGGAATGAAGCTTTTCTGTTTACCCCAAGCAGGTACACTGCTAAGAGCAGTCATGCAAGCCTCCCACACACCCACACTGCCTCTGCCATCAAGTCAGCGTGTCTCAGTCCTGGCCTGGAGGACTTTCTTTGAGGATCATGTAGGAAAGCTTCTTCTAAAGCCCAGTTAGCTTCTTCACCCTCTCAGCTTTGGTTGCCAGCCAAGGTGCTAATTACTGTCAGCTGTGATGGTGGAGGGGGGGAATGGAGAACAAAGGCGAGACTTTGAGAGTTGAAAGTGCAGTTATGTTCAAGTTTTCTCTTTTCCTGGATTTTTTTTTTGCAAGAAATGGTCTACCAGGGCAGTGGGTGAGGTTACATATATTGTCTCATTAAGGACTGCAGTGGCTTCAAAACAGCTCTCATTTGTACCAGCAGGTATAAGGCAATTGAGCCTCACCTCCTTTTTTGACTACTGAAGATATGATCTCTATTTGCTTAGGAAATGGAAAGTTAAGTGTTCTAAAATTGCAGTAGAAATTTATGGAAGTTATGAGAATTAGGGAGAAATAGCAAGATTTAAAAAATATCATAGATGCTCTTTGGTATTAATTTTCATGCATCAAAAACATAAAGCAATTCCTTGTTTCCAGCTAAGGTATGTAACCAAGTCATTGTGTTCCTGTTGTTTGGCTGAAAATGCTGAAAGACATTGTCCATTTGACCATGGTTACAGTATTCCTGTGGTTATCCACTCACTCTCCCAGAGGGTGAGACCATCACGGAGTTGAGACGACTCAGACATCTTTATTGTTTTCCACTTCCCCCTCGTTTGAATCCACTTACTCAGAGCCTTCTCCCCAGAAATGTCCCCATCTTACATGAGTCATGAGCTTGGGCACTCCAGAGTGGTCCTCTTACCCAGTCCTTCAGTAGCTGTGGTTGATGCAAAGGGATGGGACTACTAGAAGTCTACCTTCTGTGGTTTGTGTCTCTGCAGGTGGGGAAATGGAAGGAAAAAAAGTTGCAGATGAAGTATTATGTGTGGCCACGCTTTGAGCTGTATCCTGACTCTGAGGAACGGGAGGATGATCACCTGAGTATCGTGACCTTGGAAGAGGCACCATTTGTCATTGTGGAGAACGTGGACCCCCTAAGTGGCACCTGCATGAGGAACACGGTCCCTTGCCAAAAACGCATAGTGACTGAGTATGCACCCCTGTATTTTTCTGCTCATCTTGGGCTCTTCATTCTCAACAGAATGTGGAGTGTCTGTTGGGCCAATACCATCATAATCTGACAATCTTTTTTAGAAAATGATGTCCATTTGCCCAGCCTGTCTCATGGCCATTCATGATGGGCCCCTTTGGGCAAATCATTGTAGTGTGTCCCTTCACCCTCCAGCACAGATAGCACAATATAAATTGTCCACATTATATTGTGGGAGGGGGAATGCAAACTGACAACAGAGGGGAATTACAGGAGTTTCTCCCAGTCTTTTAACCCATTATTGTTGTGATGGTTCAGGAACAAAACTGATGAGGAGCCAGATTATATGAAGAAATGTTGCAAGGGGTTCTGCATAGACATCCTCAAGAAAATCTCAAAGTCTGTCAAGTTCACCTATGACCTCTACTTGGTGACTAATGGCAAGCATGGAAAAAAGATCAATGGGACGTGGAATGGAATGATTGGAGAGGTCAGCAGCAAAGGGAGGGCATGGTGGGCTTCAACCCTGGGCTGGGTGACATGGGTCAGGTCTAGCCTCCCATCATTATTGGGTCCATTTCTGAGGCAGAGACAGAGGTGACCCTAGAAATGAATGGCCTGCATTCATTCTTGGCACTGAGTGAATTAATCTGCTCTGACACTCCGACCATGACAACCTTTCTTGTCTGACCATTAATTATTATTCTCTATGGTCTCACAAATTTGGCCTACACAGTCTTAGAAAGAGGCTGATATCCATGCACCATGGTTGCTGCAACCTAGATTATGCTTAGGTTGTATATAAGGTGAATAAAGAATGAAATAAGACTTTGCAGTGTTAGAGGGAGGATAAAGCAAGGACGGAAAAATGAGATAAGACGTCTTCTCCGTGGATGATGTGTTTATCCTAAGACCTCTGTGGATTTATTTTTTATACACATACCAGCTTTGAGGGGAAGATTAATGTCTATAGGTTTCCTGAAAGAAGAAGGTGCCCTGATGAAAGTTTAGAAAGGAGAGATGTTACAAACAATATAGGGAATGGGATTACAGGAGTAAAAGGATTGTGTTGAAAGACAGGAAGATGAGAAGGTGCTTGACCATGGTTCTTGAGGGCTGCCTTGTGTCTGTGTGTGATCTCTTTCTTTTCCTCCTCCAGGTTGTCACCAAACGGGCCTATATGGCTGTGGGATCCCTCACCATTAATGAGGAGCGTTCAGAAGTGGTGGATTTCTCTGTGCCCTTCATTGAGACGGGAATCAGTGTCATGGTGTCACGTAGCAATGGAACTGTCTCACCTTCTGCCTTCTTAGGTATTGTTTCAATCTAAAATTAAAACTTCACCCGGTGGTCATAAAAAATGAGGTGAAGGTTGCTTGTGATTCTTAGCCTGAAAGCTCTTTTTGGGAGTACCTGTGGGACAGGTGTATAAAAATACACTGTGATGTTTTAGAACTAAATCCCAGGCAAGGAAAATCCAGGCAAATACAAGTGCAAATAGGCGCTGCCTATAAGTTCCAAGCCAAGACATTATTTCAGCAATTGTATGCCTAATCCTAGAAAAAAATGGGCTCACTCAGAGTTGTCACATACACCTCAGCACATGGTTTCCTGGTGACTCAACTAATAGTATGTTTAAGGAGTGTAGGCCAGAAGAAAATTGATTCGAACCTTATAGCTGGGGTACCATAACACTTAGTGATAGCAATTAGCAATAAATTGTTGCACATTCAGAGACATTCTTTGTAAAGACGTTGTTAACTTGACCCTCCCTTGACACCTAGCAGAAGTTAGAGAACTAATAGACCTTTTCAAGAACAGTTGAGCCATCGGTTCTGTGCTGACACCATGTCTTACAATAAAGGCATTTCTAATGTCCTTCAGTGATGGAGGGTGATCAGAGAATACGGAAATGATACTGCATTTCCCTGAGACATTCATGTCTTCCTAGTATCTACTATTTGGCTTTGTAAAATGCTTTATGATGCAGCAAACACAGTATATGAGTTATATAATTACTGTCTGCTCTCCGCCAGAGTCCTGAGAACATTCGCAAACAGAAATACTTTTATATGGGTAATGAAATTTTCCCAGTCCTTTTTAAATATGACTGTCATGACTACTAACTCTTTGGGAGTTTTTGCCCTTAGCAAGTCCACCAATATTGCTGGGGTACGTAAAAGCAATGTTAAAATTATCTCCAAAATTTAAAACTGCAATTTAACTGAGTTTGCAATATTGGCTATACTCTGGAGCAAAATTCTTTGTTTCTTTGATCTGGTTCAGTCCCATCTTTTTCTGTTCGGGCTTGGAGAAGGAGAAAACCTGGCAGAGATCAAATACTTGCAGAACATGAACACTAATATTTCTAGAATGAGCCAGTGTTCCCATTGCTAGAGGGGTGGAATACTAAAAAACCTACTGTCTCTATGGCTGAACCTTAGAAATTTGGAGATGCTCTTTGGCTCGATAGCATCTTGAAAGTTGGATGCTTGTCTGAAACTCTGCCAGTTCTGCTTGATTTTCCCCACTCTTTCCAGATGGTGCTGGAGGACTTCCTGGGAACAATCTTTTATCAATGCATTTTATTTTATCAATGCGTGCCACAATGGCTGTGTGTGGCTCCAGATGGAGCCATGTGTCACGAATGTAACAGTACGATGGAATGCAGTCATTACAGAGACAGAAACTGCAGTTTTCCCAGTTCAAGAAGTTTTTCAGAATCAGGTCGAAGACATTAACTTCTGCTTTTCCCCAACCCAGTTTGCCCCACACTGGGCTTCTCTGGAGAGCAAAGGAGGTGAGGTGTTACCAGGTCTTTCACTATGGTTTTCTCTTCCTCTCCAGAGCCTTTCAGTGCTGATGTATGGGTGATGATGTTTGTGATGCTGCTTATCATCTCTGCGGTGGCTGTCTTCGTCTTTGAGTACTTCAGCCCTGTGGGCTATAATCGGTGCCTTGCTGATGGCAGAGGTAAGGAGAGCTGTTTCTTGCTATGATCTCCTCTGGTTTCCAACCTCCGTTCCTTTGTTGGGGCATTCCTTTGCTTTGAACGCGATACGGATCTAGCCCACTCTGAGCTCTGCATTCAGACTAAAGAGGGCAGGGATGGAGGCGGAAAAAAGGCTCTGAAGAGAGCAGATGTGGATAATGGATAATTTGCTTGGCATGAGAGACGGAGCTGTGTTGCCTTTCATGTCTAAAGCACATACCAGCTCCAACTTGTTTCTCATTGAGGGAAAATGGGCCCTGGTAGCCAGTGCTGGCAGGGCCTACAATGCCGCACTCTCTGAGACAATCACAGGGCTCAGCACTGTCAATCCATCCTTCAGTGCATTCTCCCTGGAGAACAAGCCACTCTGCTGGCCTCCCAGCATAGTGCTATGTCCTCCAGACTCCACATCTGTCAGCTGGTCAGGTCCTTCCCCTGCTTGCCTCTCTGACTTTCTAAGACCAACTGAGAGAATGGGAAACTCATTTTCTTGGGAGTGGGTAAAGAATTATTTTTCAAGGGCAGCAGGAAAGATAGGAACAAGCAAGTGATCCATCTCTGTGGTTCTGATCTTCAGAAGGCAGCCACATGAATTAAAGAAAGGCTGTCTGTCCTTCCTAAGATACAGCCTTTTTTTCCTTATTGACATGAAAACAATTAGCAAGTTGAGTCTTCTGTCACCTGCATATCTTCACCCCCTGGTGAATCAGCCCTTCAAACCTTTCTGAATTTATTGGTTCATACAGAATAATGGGACAGAGCCAGTTACTGGAAAATGCACTCATTTGCTCCCAAGTCTAGTGCTTTGAGTGAATTCATGCCATCAAATTAGAGAGGAGTGAAAATAAAAAATGTTAGTGAGAGTGCAAGCAGAACCACATACACGGGGAAGTGGAGAACTTGTCTTTTAACATGGAGCTGTGGAGTGCCTTTATGGCACCTGATCACAACCCCATGGATCTGTGGGCAAAGTACTGATAAACCTGTGAGTATCTTAAGAGGTATTGATACAGATGTGGAACTGGAAGCAGTTTTTAGTACAGGTGTGCAGTTGTTAAGTTAGCTGAACTGCAGCTGCAAGTATCGATATTTCTGAGTAATTATGAAGAGTATGGCATGATCAGACAGATATTATCCCTGAGAGATGAAATATGAAGATACAGAAGTCTGCTGCAGAGACTGCAATGCTGATTTTGGTAATGAAAACCCTGGCTAATGTTACTTTGGCTGCATTTGAAATATGACAGTATACCCCTGACAGCATGCCTCGCGCACCCGCATTTTCTCTTTACGGACATCAAGACTTATGGATTGGAATCTCCCATTACAATCTTGGTTTGTGTCTGACCAAGTAACCATGGAGGCACATGAGGTGATCAGTGGAGAGAGGAAGGCTTTTAGAAGGGAGCTTCTCAAGATTTCTTTCCACCTTACATTTCCCACTGATGCTTTTCAGGACTTTCACCAGTATATTTTAGGGCATATTAGGTAGAGAGAGATATAAAAATGCTCCGGCATGTAAAAAGACAAGGACTGCCAAACCATGTTTCTCTTGGGAACTTTGTCTCCCTGGAATTTAAAGGCACCATTTTTGCCAGGTGATGATTCTGCTCTGAACTTGGTGTGCAGTTCCCTGGGTGAAAAATGAGCCCCTTGCATTGTTCAGTTGTTGTTCAGTTGTATTTAGGGTAACACAGTTAGTGCTTTCAGATGATCTATGCTATTTGCTGCTCAGAGGTTTGGAGAGGTGTGTCAAAGCTTTCCTCCCTTTTGCTCTTCTGCTGGAGTCAACCACAGGCAGCAGCACTAGGATCCAATCAGCCTGCCTGAGGAGATAAAGCATGGGATGCTGATCAGGTTGGCACCGCTGGAGAAATGACAGATGCTTGAACTGCACCATTCATCCTGAGAGGATCTCCTTGGTGTCTGAAGAGTGACTGCATCTGCATTCTCCCTCTCAGCTCTTCTTGTGCTCAAGTTGAGGAAATTCTGGGTTAGGTTCCCACTAATGGAACCAGCGTGTGCTGGGGGTACAAGATTTCTGGGAGACAGGTGCCATTTCGCAAGTTTTCAGATCTAGTGCTTCATTAGCACACATGGCTTCTGGGGTATGAGTGACCTTCCACAGTGAAAAGTGAATAAGGGGAAAATAGGAGCTATTAAAACACAGGATCTGCTCCTGGACTATCTAGGGCAGACCTGCAGATTGTGTCTAAGGTACATGTCACTGTCATGTACCTTAGACACAAAATATGGGGAGAGAGAGCTGTGCTCTTCTCTGGTTCATGGATCTTCGACAGACTGAGTAACGAAGCACTCTTGCAGAAGTATTTGAGGAGCCCTGTTATTTCAGATGGTGTTCCTCCCTGTAACTTTACAAGTACAGTAAGAGCCATGTTTTACACAGGTGTATGCTGGGAGTTTGAGGGCATCACTCTTGAACAGCTGGAAGTGAGGATAGAATGTTTCTGAGCAAATTCTATTTCTGAGGACAACACTTCAACCAAAATTAAATGTTTAGGCTTCTAGATACTTCAAATCAGATAAAAACAAATGCCCTCATATAAGGTTTCAGTGGAAATCCCTGAGACAGAAAAAACCAAGAAACCTGAGGATATTTTTAAAAAATAATTTTTCAGGTTGCACTTTGCTGAGATATGGTAGCATGAACTTAGGGGAGTGCAGCTGCAGATATTCACCTCACAGTGGGAATAGATTCTGCTCTTAACTCTGAAATTAAGATGTGTACGTGACTGGAAACACAGACCACTTACTCTCAGATGCTCACTGTGTGATCATGTTTCTCAATCACTCTAGAACCAGGAGGTCCCTCTTTCACCATTGGCAAAGCTATCTGGTTGCTGTGGGGGCTGGTGTTCAACAACTCTGTGCCAGTACAGAATCCCAAGGGTACCACTAGCAAGATCATGGTGTCGGTGTGGGCCTTCTTCGCTGTCATCTTTCTGGCCAGCTACACTGCCAACCTGGCTGCCTTCATGATCCAAGAGGAATACGTGGACCAGGTGTCTGGCTTGAGCGACAAAAAGGTAGTGTATCCACCCAAGCCTTTAAGGCAGCCTTTTCCACAGAAGAGACTGCTCTACCCTCTCTTTTTTCCTTTCACGAGGAAAGTGTGCAGGTGTTTTCAGAGTCACATCATAGCTTTAGACTCCAGTTTAAATTGCACAACTGTTCTTCATTGGTATTCAGTTGCACTTTTACATGTGTTAAGCACTTTAGGAATGAATTATAAACAGAGCTGAACTGTGCTTGCTTGCACGATCCCAAACCACACCTTGACTGTCAGCAAGAAACAAATTAATGGAGCTTTGGAGATGATGTGTATAATGGCTGTAACCTGCTTTTTCAGGATGAAATAATTTGTCTTGGGTAGGAATGCTGGCCATTAGGCTAGCAAATAGGATCTGTTAATTTATTCTGAGAACAAGTTCTGTCCATGGGGGTAAATCATTGTGGCTTTGATGTTTTACTATTGCTTGCATTTGAAGTTATACTGTCGTTTTTCAAGGTGTTTGGAGGCTTCGCATCATTTTTTGTTCAGACTCTGAACACTTGAGGATTTTGGGAAGATTGCTGACACATGCAGGGTAGTGCTGTCTGGCTGGTGAGGGTATAATGCTTTGCACACTGCTTTATTTTAGTTTTGTGGTGAGGCTACTCACAAGGAATTGAGTATTATGAGGTTTTGTTTTTCCTGGATGAAGCATGGCAGAGTAATACAATCCATGCAGAAGTGCTCCTGTTATTTGTGTTAATTTTGACCTCAGTTTATTTCACACTGTCTCCTCATTTGTAGTGTGCTGTGTTGAGGATGGGGTGGAGGGGAGTATGCTTTTCTGTCAGGTCGAGGTTGTTGCAGAGACTCCTTAGAAGCTGTGGGCTCCTTCAGGTTGAAAGATACTGTTCAAAACCAGCCGGCCCTATCAGAGGTAATATTAGTGTGTCATCATTAGGTTTTCAACTGTCTGAGCTAAATGGGATAGTTCATACCTGTGATCTATTGTTTCAGGCTGTGCCTAGGCTCATGGAGAGATCCATGCTTTCATTCTCACGTTTTTCAAGACAGTCTTCATACCTGCAGAGATATGTGCATGAAATATCATTTGAAAGCAGTGACTCCCGGAGCTTCACAGAGCCTTTGGATACAAATTTCTGGGCCTATTTTAGCTGATTTCACTGTAGGGCCACCTGTGTGTATTGGATTGAGGCCATTTTCTTCTACTTTTCTCTGCCAACATACCTGTATTTACTTTTGCTATGCTAAAGCATATGTGCTTTTTTTCCTGGGGGAAGAGAAAGGCCACAGTACGTAGAGAATTGTGGTATGCCTCGAACATAGCTGCTAGTGCAAGTACAATATTTGGGTAAGATGACAATCTACTGGAGCATCTGGAATCAAATGAAAATTGGCTAGAGAAACTGAAGGCCAGCAGCTGCCTTTGGACCATAAAGACAGGTGGGACTAACTATATCCAAAACATGTGAGTGAATGAGTTTGATCTACTGGGCTTATGGATTTTACTCTCTGAATATGCAAAAGACCCTGCAGGCTTTGGGAGCAGTCATCCAGACATTTGTCACACTGCTTCAAGATCCCCTGGTTTGGGATGAATTCACTCCTCTGAATCTCATCTTTTCCCTTTTCCAAAACCTGCACGCTGCTTGTAACTCACTCATCCTCTCAATGCACCGATTGGCCAGGATGAAGGGCATGGCAACATCCGGGGCACATGGAGGTGTGCTGTGCTCTACCTCCCTTCTCTTGCCTGCTTAAAGCCAGTTCAGACTTTCAAAAGAGGCAGTCACTGTTCAAAACCAGGTGGGAAAGACTGTTTTCCAGGAGGAAAGATTGTTGCTTCCAATCTTTTTTATCTCCAATGTATGATCTGGTGTCCAGAGCAAAAGTGAGGCAGATGAGTCTCTGGGCCTTCTCCATCAGCTGGTAAGGGCATCTGTGTCCAGCACAAGGGCTTAGCAGAGGATGTAATCCAAGCCGACAGGCAAAGTGACAGTTGTTTAAAAGGATATTGTTCCTACTTGCCTAGATCCAGATCTGCTTGCAAATGTCTCTGTAGTACGACAGTACCTGGGGAAGGTGTCCCACTGACGCTGTAGAGCAGCCAAAATGCCAGATGCACTCACAAAATCCATTACTGTGTCTGGCTGGGGTGCACTTGTCAAGGTCAGGCTGGCTACATTCTGCAACAGCTACTCTGAGGGTCTCCTTGGACCCTCTTCCTTGGGTCTTGCCTGGGAAGAACCACTCCAAGAGGTGCCTACAGCTGCCGACATGCCGCTTCCCCAGCAAAACAGACTGAAACGTTCCAGATGCCTCAGGACTTGGATGGTGTCTTGGCTGTGCCCCAGCATTTACTTCCTAATGGCATGCAAGACAATGACTAACGTCATGTCCCCACTGTGCTTGTGTGGATGCCTGAGCAGGTCTGTCTGAGCTGGGCTGGATTGGATGCCTCTGTGCCAGGGTACCAGGTTGAACTGAGGGTGTCTGGAGGCCCCCTATATGCACTTTGTGACCTCTGCCATTCTCTCTCTGTCCCAGGTGATGCTCACCTTGCAGAATGCCACCCTTTGGGCACAGCTGGCTCAAAACAGGTGCCAGAGCTGATGCAGGAACCCACCTCATGATGGCTGTTAGTTCCCCCATGTTAACCTCTGGAGCTGCTAAATCATACATCAAGCTTTAGCTCTTAACTCTGGGGCAGCTGTGGGCAGTTTGAGGGAGGAGAAACCTGCTGCTGCCTGAGAGCAGCATTGGCCCTGTGAGTTCTGCAGGAAAAGTCCTGCTCTTGACAGCATCTCCTTTCCATCTCCCTGTGCTTGTGGCATGGTGAACCACTTTCCTCCTGCTCAGGTGCTGAAGCAGCACCGTCTGCCTCCACCTGTCCACCTTGTACAGCAGAGGGGCTGGAGGTGGTCCTGGAAGGGGCAGTGCCATGCTGGCCGTGTCAGCTCCCAGCAAGCCCATCTGGAGCATCTTTGCGTGTGCTGCTGGGCTGCATCCATCCAGGATCCATGTGGGGGGCTGCTGCTGCCCTGACCCCTGCGGAAGCCCCAGTGGTAAGAGGGCCTGTTGCAGAATACTGCAGTCAGCTCCCGGGTCTGGATTTCATCTGAGTGTAATCAGAAGATATAACCCAATTTCCATTAGTGGGAGAGCTTCAGACACATTAGAGAAACAAGCGCCCGCGGTATTTCAGTCTAACGAAGGCAATAAATACAGGAAAGATTATACAAAATGAACTAATGTGTGAAGTAATCTAATAGCTATACGTAATTTCCATTCATATACAGTAGTAATAGAATAAAAGCAAATGTGGACAGCCAGCAGGGCATTTAAATAAAATGATTTAGAAGGCAGTAGGTTAATAATAATAAAAAAATAGTATCCTTTCCTATAAATTAGTTGGAAATGCCAAAGAAGCTAATAAAGTATCAAAATGGTAATTTTGTAATTGACATGAAAAGAAGAGAAATGGATTTCTGCATGCTTGCAAATTAATATAGATTGCTGAAATTTCACACGTATTTGACTTATTTGCTTTTTAAGATGTTAATGAAATGTTGAGACAAATACAGCATAGGTCAGTTATTTTTTCAATAGATATAAGTTTGTTCCTTTCTTTAAAAGGTAAGTTTGGAAGTTAAAACTGGGCAGTATTTTTACTGAAAAAAAATCTGGGGAGAATATAAGCCGGCAGAAGAAATTCCTGATATTTTCCAAAATAGCTCATTTTAGTATACTTGATACAAAATACTTTGATATTTCTGAGGTGTATTTTGACATGTCATTTTATAAAGGCACTACTCATAAAATTGACCTACATTTAGGGGGAAAAAAAAAAAAGAGGAAAAAAGATTTTTTTTTTTTAGTAACAAAGGGAAGGGACAGATGGAGATAATTGGAAGACAAAACAACATAGGTAGATCTGAGGTGAATGGAACATTTCAAGTTGATACAAAGCAAAAGCCTCACTGAAAAACCTACAAAAATAAAAGGATTTGCACTTTTCCAGCAGTAATAAATGCTTGGCTGTGAAACTGAAAAATGAAATATTTCCCACATTGTACTTTGCAGCACATTAAATCGAAATTATACAAGGATCCCAGATATGCAGAACACTTAAGCATGTGCTTAACTTTGTGCTCATGAGTGGTGACATTAAAGTCAATGGGCTATTATACACATGATTGAAGTTAAATGCTTCCCTGAGCTTGCAGCTTTTGTACAACGCTTACCTGTTCTGGAAAAGTCCAGGGCATAATGCAGAGCAGATATCTTCAGCTAGACATTTTTGAAGAGGACTAAAAGTGAGGGTCAGTCTTGTGCCTTGTGAGCTCTGTAAGGGGAAGATTGCCTAACTGGATGGCTTGGGGGCAGTAAAAATCTTCCACAGGATTAAACATTTAGTGTTAATTGACATTTGTGGTACTTCCACACATTTTGGCAGGATACAAAGGAAGTTTTATGTGGTGATGTCCACAGGCAGAAGGTATGCAATCTTTCAACAGCAGTATGATTTTTATTGTCAGGACAACTTTGTGGAGATATGAGTTAGGAAGACAAAAGAAGGACCATGCCGCTTCCAATTCTGTCCTCTTGTGATAAATCGTAACCTTTTCCAAAATGTGTAAATCTGGTGCACCTTACTTGACAAAAAGACTCCCCAAAACAGAGAAGTTCTTGAGTCTCCAAACCTTATGTCAAGGGGTAGAGTTGAATTTCTTTCCACAGTGCTTTCCTAGGCGTACATCTCCCTTTAAATGAGTTGAACAGTGCCTTTTGCTTAAATATGACCTCTATCAATAATAGTGGTATTGACTAGTGCTTAGTATAAAAAACACTGGCTCATAGTGAAGTGTAGAAAACTCAGAGCTCTGATAGTCTGAAATTTTATGTCTCGAAATCTGATTACTTCTCTGCATCTCCTTGTAAATCATCAGGTGCTATAGTATGAAGTATTTACAAATGCTATATACTGTAGCTATATATTACGTGTAAGCACACATAATACATGTGTACTCTGTGTAATTACATATTATGCTAAATTTTCATATTAATAAATAGCTATTAAATAGTTACAGCATATGATAAGTTAGTAATAGATCTTTCTAACTTGTGACTTACATTTATTGTGTACATAAGTGTGATCTCAGATAAATTTTTCTGGTTGCAGATGGGTGTGTTTATCATAGGTTTAGACATTCTCCAGTCTTTGTATTGGGATGATTTTTTTGCTTTCTGAGATCTTTGGAACAAACCTCTGTGCCTGTGTGCTAAAATGTGATTTGGTAGTTTTTAAGACTATAAATGCTTAAAATCAGTGGTTTTTCAAACATGTTTCCCACCCCTTCCCTGCCCCGCCCCCCCCTCCCCCCCCCTTCAGTCCTACTTTCTTTGTCATTCTCCCTCTTTTTCTTAAGATCAGCACTCTACAGTCAGAGTGGCAAGGAAGCTGCAGTGTTCTTTAGCCTTCACTTGGTCTCCCAGGATTCTCTTTTTCTGTTCATCTGGAGGGACTTCCCTGGGATCAACACAGGCTGAGGGATGAAAGAATCAAGAGCAGCCCGGCTGAGAAGGACTTGGGGGTTCTGGTGGGTGAGGGACTGGACATGACCCAGCAATGTGCACTCCCAGCCCAGAAAGCCAATTGTATCCTGGGCTGCATCCAAAGCAGCTGGACAGCAGGGTGAGGGAGGGCATTCTGCCCCTCTGCTCTGCTGAGACCCCACCTGCAGTGCTGCATCCAGCTCTGGGGTGCTGTTTTCTGAACAACAAGGAGATGGACCTGCTAGAGTGAGTCCAGAGGAGGCCACCAAAATGCTTAAAAGGATGGAGCACCTCTCCTTACAAGGAAAGGCTGAGAGAATTGGGATTGTTCAGCCTGGGAAACGGAAGTCTTTAGGGTGACCTAATTGTGGCCTTCCAGTACCTGAAGGGAAACCTGAAAAAGAGGTGGAGAGAGACTTTTTAACAAGAGCATGTAATGACAGGACAAGGGGTAAGGGCTTCAAACTGAAAGAGAATAGGTTTAAATTAGGTATTAGGAAAAAAATTCTTCTGCATGATGGTGGTGAGGCACTGGAACCAGTGCCCAGAGAAGTTGTGGATGCCTCATCCCTGGAACTGTTCAAGGCAAGGTTGGATGGGGCTATGAGCAACTGGTCTAGTGAGAGGTGTCCCTGACCACGGTGTGAGGATTGGGATTAGATGATCTTTAAGGTTCCTTCCACCCCATTCTATGAATTAATGAGAGTAAAAGCCTGTAATGGGACTATTCAGGATTATTGCCGGTTAAAATGCGGTTTAGTTGGAAACTTAAGCAGATAAGATGCAAGGGGAGGGGATACTCAGAATCAGACTGTAGGCTTAATTCATCCTTTCTGGAAAGGAAGAAATGCAAACCCCTGGGCTTTGTTGGAGGCGTGGGTGAGAGTCACTGGATGAGGGACTTTGGTGATGAGGCCGTGGCAAAGTCCTGACCTTGCAGCTTTTGCATTCCCCCTCAACAATGCCCTGGGCTTTCCAGGCCATGTCCACCAGTGACCCTTTCTTTTCATCTTCCTTTTTACCAGCTCTTGGAGCTATCCCCCTTTGGATGTAGTGGTTAAATTTGGTTGCTTCTGTGCTAATTTCTTGGCAGTCTGGAAAAAGCTGTCTTTGGAGAGTTACATAAGGGGGAGAAAGAAAGAGGGAAGCAAAGGATTGTCCTGCTTCTCACGTCAATATAAGTCAGCAGAGAGGGAAACAATGAATATTTTTATTTATTATTTATATGGTGCCATAAATGTACTTGGCACTTTGCAGTCAAATAAAAGACGATGGCCCTGCCACCAAAATTTGGCAGCCTGAGAGATGAGAGCTGGCCTCCTTCAACTGAATGATCAGGGCTGAATTACTGGTGGGCAAGGGCTGGGAGTATGAGATCTACAGGATTCAAAAACCCACAACAGCTGTGCCCCCACACTTTCATTGCTGATGCCTAGTGGCCATGACATTTAGAGTTATATGTACATCCATACACTTGATAAATATTTGGCAGGTTGTATCTTTCCAGGCACTTTTACTTCACTGCAGGGAAAGAAGCCCTGCTTCTCCCAGGCCTTGGGCTACTCAAGGTCAAACTTCCCCTAAATCTCGGTGGCCCAGTAGACTTGTTTACTGAAGGCATAGCTCAGTGCCCCAGGAGTCATGTGGGAGTGATATGGTTTTCATTTCTCTCCTGTCTTTCACTTGCAGGTGGGAGGCAGCTTTCCTCAGAAGGTTAAAGGAAGGCATTATCTCCCAGCTCTGGGAAGGTGCTAGAATGATCCAGCTGCCCTGTCTGAAGTGCCCTGCTTTCTTGCTTTGCCTCCCTGCCCTACAGACATGCTTAAGAAATTGCACTAATGTGATTGCTAAGCTTTTATAATTACTTGGATGAAAATTCTGGCCCCTGTAAAGTCTTTTGGAGGTTTGCCAGGCTTGCACAGGGTTTCACCCTGCTGCCCAGTGGATAGTACCCACATAAAAGTAGGTTTGCTACTGTTACTACTCAGAAGACAGGAGGATGTGACCTTCCTTTGTTAGTGAAAATGGGTGAAAAATTGAATTGCTCCCCCACCAAACTACATCCTCTGAATTTCTCAGAGTGTATTATAATTTGTTAACCAGCTGTCTCATGTGCAAACAAAGCAGATTTCAAATTCCTCTGTAGTTAGCTGCCACCTCTCATCTCAAGGTCTTTTTAATCAGTTAATTTTCTCCCTCTGAATGAACATCTACACTTCTAATGATATTAACATGAGTGTAGTAACTGGCATCTTTCTGCCTCACTAATTTCTGTTTTGTGTTTGCCTGGGATCATTCAGTAGGTACCCTTTTTCCCACTGCGTTTAGCTTCCAAGGAAGCTGACTTTCAAGAATGAAATACATGGCACAATTTGATGCTGGATAAACAGATGATCTCCATCCTCTACATGCATGCAACCAAAAGTTAAGTGTACTGTAGCTATGATTTCGTAGCCCCCTTCATTGCAACAGATATGACTGGGGTGTTCTGATATCATACATACTAACACTTGAGCTGTGCAAGGAGCTTTTGGCCCTGACTGGTGAAGCTCAGTGATTCCACTACAGATGTCTTCTGGTCAAGCTTGAGGGACACCTAACAGTGACTTGAAGCCTATATACTGCCATATACTATGTGTCCTGAAGAATATTTAATATTTTTCTCCATCTGTTGGGTGGAGAAACTGCACAGAGCCTGTATAATGCCCACGCACTTGGCCGACCCAGAAGAAGCCTGGTGTTCTGGTGGTGGGTGGACTCTGTAGGTGATGGTCTGATCCTGAAGTGGCCCCTTAGGTCTGGTGTATCTGTAATGCTTGGGTCAGCATAAAGGCAGTGTGGCAGCAGCAGGCACAGGTAGGTGTGTTTGTGGAAGATGGGGGCTTCCCGGCATGCCATCTGTTTGGGGTGACGCTGCACTGCCCAAGGTTTTCAGTCTCCTCAGAACCTGTGCCGCTTCTGCACAGAGCAGGCCTGTACATAGCAACCCAGCTCGTAAAGAGCCTGCACAGTCCTACTGTGTGCATTGCTCTGGCAATAACCGCATGTCATGGAGGCTTCTTCCACCAATTGAATTTCCGCTTTCATCTCAGTTATTTTGCAAGGACAATTATTTTTAAAGTTGCTATATTTGAACTCCTTTCTTTTGCTTTCACCTGTTCCCCCCCCCCGCCCCCACCTCTGCATTGTCACTAGGTTGCTCTGTTCCCTTCCCTGACCTGCACATGTCCATATTTCACCAATAGGCATTCATAGATATTTTTCTTTCTTGTTTGTGAGTCTGGCCCACACTACATCTTCCTTTAAAAGGGACTTTAATCGAATTCTTTGCCAACTTTGCTGCAGTCAGTTGCACTAACTGATAACTCCTTTCTTGGACTTAATCTAGAGCAATTCATGGGTGAAAGCGCTATGCAAAGCAAGACAGAGAATTTGAAACATCACTGAATAATAAGATAAACCACAAAGTCAAAGTCTGAGGGAGCATAAGGTAATTTTATGCCCTCCCTAAGCTGATATAATGGATGTGGTGCTGTTCGGTCCCTTTTTAAAAAACTTACGTTTTTTGTTTGTTTATAAATCAAGACATGTATTGTTTGACTCGTGAAGACAAGAAACTGGGGTTTCACCACTGCAGTCTTAGTGTTGATTTCTGCAACTGGTCCACAATCAGGAAGAGTTGGATGTGGCAGCTGGATTCAGAGCTGTGAGCAGTCCCAGCCACTGCCGAGGAGGCAGAGAATATTATTGTGAGGGAATGCAGGAGGGAACTAAAAAAGAGCTAGGGCAAAAGGATGATCTGAAAACTTATAGTCACTTAGAAATGGCTGTGAGTTCCACCTTGAAAATAAAAAATGTCTGTAATGTCAAAACTACATGACTGTGCAGAGGGGAGAGGAATTCTTTAGGAATGAATCTCAAGAAGTATCTGTACGAGAGAGTCATTAATAATAGAGAATGAGCAGCACAGTCACTTTAGTCTGCTCTCCTCACAGACTTGTACCAGTGCTATGATTTAGGTTTGCAGTATGATTTTCTGCCTGTGTTGCTGGGCTGGCACAGCTGGCACACTCCTAGCTGGGATGCAATTTTGTCAATTTTAAAGTGCCTACAGCACCATGCCACCAACAGTTCCAAGTTCCATGCTCAAAAACTGTAGAGCACTTCCTCTACCAGGGCAGGTGACTGGGGGCACGGGTTTGTGGATGTGCCTATGTGCACAATCAAGCTGCATAAAGAAAAGAATACAGTAAAAGTCCTGAAGATGGTGCTGGCAGTGATGATTGACATTCCAGAAACAAACTACCTGAATGCAGATCAGGACAGAGGTACAGCTTTGAAGAACTTGCAAGCTGAAAATGAAGGATAGACAGAACACAATATAATATAGAGAGATCCTGAGAAGAGTGATAATGAGCATGAACTCTCACTAGCATTGTTTTTGTTGCCTTACTGCAAGCTTTTTTAGTATAATGTTCTCTCAGCATCTTTGTGTCTTGATCGGATTGTTCTTGATATGGTGGAGAGCATGTTCACCAACCAAAGGTAAGTCAAGGAAAGACCTACAGGATACAGCCAAAGGACAGCAGCAAGAAGGGCTGCAGGTCCATGTAATACAGCTTGCAAAGGAAGGCTAAAGAAACTGGGCTTCTCTAGCTGCAGCCAAAGAACATGGAGAAGAAGCAGCACAACCGTCTTCAAAAACATAAAATGCACCTTCAGAGAAGAAGAAACTATTTGGATTTCCCTGTCCATGGACAAGATAACAGAAAATATTGCAGTTGTATTGCAGCTGGAAGGCTTTAGTTCAGATACTTGGAAGAACTTTCCAGTAGTAAGGCTGTGGTGGGGATTGTCCAGGGAATGGAGGAGTCTCCAGCACCAGCCATCTTCCACAGTGGACTGGATTAAGAGCTGTCAGGGATGCTGATGTCCAGGAGAGATTCACCAGAGAGACAGAGGTGGAAGAGACATCTTCTTGGTCAAATTCAGGTTTGTGATTCTGTGGCATTATTCGTGGTGCAGCTTGAGGACAAAAACTGTATATTTTGGGGATATGAAAAGAGCAAGCTGCTTCTCTTTGAGAGTCATCCATTATCTGTGAAGGAATTCATTTCCTGGCTGAAACAGAGGACACAGAAGGCAACTAGGGCAAGACATGCTGCTGTGGACATGTGTAGCCTATCAGGACTTAAGTATAGGCATAGAGCTACCTCACAGTTAGACCTGAAAACCACTGGCCCGCTCTTCAATTTTTAAGGTTCTGAAGGAAGCTCTTGTGCAAAAAGCCTGGCTGGATTTTCAGGCTATGAAGAAAGGTGAAAGCTGACTGCAGTTACATGCAGCTGAACCAGAACAAGAGAACACTATCGAGGATATTTGGGCAATGTGGACAAATTATGCATTAAGAGGGTGGTGGGCACTTTGGGCTTGCTGCTACCCATAGCAGTTGGCTCCCTGTACTTTTGGTGGGAAAAGCTGTCCTGAGGGCCAAATGGACCAGTGGCTAGATTCACTTGTGCCAATATAGATGTCTAGAGCCATTTTAGGTGTACTGGAGTGTCCAAACTACCCTCAGGTGGCTGGCAAATTTGACACAGGGAATATGAGAGACATGTTCCCAAGGTGAAATTCCCTTGGCATCTCAGCTTGGCACTTACTTCTGGGCAAATGGAGTGAACTCAAAGTATCTAGCATGGGCTTAAGCTCTTTTGGACTTGCAGCTAGCCGAGGAGCTGAATCTGTGGCTCTTAGTTTGATGGGTCAGAGCTGTGGAGCTTTCTGTGGTAGAAAACTTTAACTGGGCATCCGGGCCTTATGAAGTATAAGGAGCCCTCCCAGAGAAGCTGTAAAGCACTACACACACACACCCACACACCCACCCTTGCACCAAGTTCTGCCAGCTCATTACGTTATTCAGCAGTGGATTGATTTGGGCTTTTTTTAAGCAGTGTAAAAGTAGATTGGCTGATAAAAAAGAGCCTTTTTGTTGCGAGAGCTTGCTGAGTTTGGGAAACTGCTTTCAATGCTATTGGCAAACACTTTACAGTGTAAACAGGGCCTACATCAGGCAGATAAATAAGTGCAGATGTGCTTTTCTGTAGGATCCATTTGGTGATAGACAATATATTGAAAAAAAATTTCTCATCAAATTAATTGTGGCCAATTAGACATAACCCCTTCCCCTCATCTCTGAATCCCCTCCAATTGCTGCTGCATGAATGGGAAGAGCTCCTATCACCTGTTTCATTATGCAGATTGATATTCGAACATCTGAGAACAATGCTGCTTTCTGCACGGCACGGCTCCAAATTGCTAATGAAACAGCTCTGCCAGCCGAGTCACTTAAATCCGCTTTCACTGCTGCTGTCGACAGCTCTCATGGTGAGATGTGGAGGGGAGAGGGAAAGGAGCTCTCCCCCCTGAATGTGCTAACAGCTCCCAGCCTGTGTGTTTATCGCTCTCCAGAGAAGGAAGATTTCTGCTCTCTGACTCTGAGAGGTTACTTTTCCAAAGCTGGGGTCTGCTTTGCACTTAGTGCTCCTTGATTTCAGTTGGTGGACTGAGGGGTTGAAGAGGCAGGCAGCCACTGGGTTCTGAACATAGACACCTTGTATCCCAGAGCTACTCCAGCCCTTCAGGCATCCTTGGTGTCTGCTTTCCACCCCCATCTCTAGCATCCACCTTCACAATTGATGTGAAGCAAGTGGGACTTCTTTCATGGGTGAAAGAATGTGCACATCACCTTGAGTACATAAAAGGGGAACATCTCACAACTGAGGTTCCATGGTAAATGAGTGGGAGGATGCAAGTGGGATACACCTCTGCCTGGGGCTTTTTGGGTGCAGGACTGCAGCTGAGCCCTGCTGGTTCCCTCACAGGCAGTCACCCCTTGAGGTAGGTAGATCTGGGCAGCAGGACAGGTCTCCTGCTACAGGCAAGTATTAACATGGGGCTCCTACAAGTGTGGACCCTGTACAGCTGGGTTTTCTCAGCAACTGGTGTAGTTGCTTATCTTCCCTTCCCCTATTATCACCACATTTTTTTTTGCCAGAGCCTCAAAGGACTCCTCTTTGCAGATGCCTGGGGTAGAGTAGTTGTGACTCAGGGCTCTGACAGGAGAAATATTTGCATAAAATAATGGGACCATTCTCTCACTGATCTACATTCTGAGCCTTTCTGTCCATGTCTGTGGTTGATTCCACAATGTTGTCAATGTTTACTGCAGCATTGAGATTACCTCTGCACAGGCTTCCTCCATGTAATGGCCCCTGTATTGTTCCTCAGCTTCTCCATCATGTCTCAGACTCCTTATTGACTGATCTGCCAAAGAGCTCTGCTTCCCTGGGGATGATACTTATGATCCAGGCCCACTCTCCCAGCCCCTGGGAGAAATCAAATAAGTGGCTTTCCTTACTAAACTCTTTGACAATCTGTCAATTAACTGTCTTCCTTACGGATCATCTCCACACATTCCTCTACTGTGTTGCCAGGAGGGAACACCTTTCCCATCTGTCCCATGAACTTTCTGGGAAGGCTTGCATGTCTTCTTGTTCCCTCAGTATGAGCTGTGTAGGACAGAAGCTAGTGTAGTTAGAATGATGCAACAGTTTTTGACGCTGGAGAGCTCACTGGGGATCCCTCCATGCCTGGACTGAGCTGCACCTGCTTACTGCCAAGAAACAAATGTGGGGCTTTTTGAACTGCTATCTCCTGTCAGAAAGCTGCATGCATGTACTGCTATTACTTCTCAAATATGGAGAAGTAGCTGCTTATCTCTGGCTCCATGGGCTGTGGAGTCAGCTGGACATTGGTTGCTTTCAGCGTTGTAAACATCAAGCCAGGTTAGCTGGGGATCTGTGTTCCTCTTAGGCACTCAAGCTAAAATTGTCTGGTGTGGGTCCCATATGGATCCTTTCATATCGTTTCCTGTCTTGCTGTCCACCAAGCTATGGCTGAAGTGTGTGTGCATGTTGGTGTGTGGAGAATAATTTGCATTTGAAGATCTGCTCTGACTGAGGAATGAGCAGGAGGTAAGGATTGGTAAGTGAATGAGTAGTATGTGAATTTGTAGAAGTCATCAACCTGACTTCTTTCTCTAGAAATGTGCTTTTCCAGCTGCTAGAAATAGGCATTTCCTAAAAGAGAAATGTTTTCATTTATTTACTGATTGTCCAGGAGATTAAAAATTGAATCTGGAGCCTTTTTCCTGTGGCTGCTATTATGGGCTCTGGAACACAGTGGGGACAAAGGATAGTTCAGAGTTGGGATTGTTTCCCTTACCACAGCCCTGCCTGACTTTGTAATCCTTCTTACTCTAGTTTGTAGACATTGTGATGGAGGTAGAGATTGTGTCACTGGGAATGGAGGGTGGAGGTATAAAATGGACATGCCAAAACTCAGTCACACCAATGTTGGTCAGGCCTGCCTGATGCTTGTTTTCTGTTGGAGGGCTCTGTGGGAATGGGAATGTCCTGTTTGCCTTCAAGGCAGGGTTCTGCAGCCTCTGGGAAAGCAGGTTGCCCACGCTGCAATCTCCTGGTTTAGCATGTCAGGGGAGAGACTGTGTTTCTTTGTGTCTGGCGTGGCAGTGCCCTCCTTGTGATGGGTCCCCTAGGCTGCTGCTTTAATCAGCTTAGTAAAAAAGAATGATTTTAGCATGCTGCGGTGATTTTTCTCCCATCAAAGTTTGCTTTCATTACAGTCTTTGATAGATGTGAGTTTGTCTTCATCCGTAGAGGGTGTGACAAAGTTCTAAGAGACACCTTATTGTCTGTTTTATGCCATGTGAAACTTCTGTTTTGTTGGTGATGCACTAACCTGAGTTCAGAAAAACAGCCCTGATGTTTTTTACTGGCTTAAAGCAGTAGGATACATGTTGTCTCTCACACACTCACATGCACATTCAAGCTCATCTTGCCATCCAGACTGGAGAGATGAATTGCCTAGTACAGAGAAACAGGTGAAGAGTGTTCCACACACAGCTTCTAGCTGTCCTCATGGCTGAGATGTTATGAGTGAGATATACTCCTTTAGGGGCTCTGGCCTCCTCAGTTAAGTTGACCAAGTTCCCAAATGGCTTTAAGCAGAGCTCAAGAACAAGGCTCATCTGCATGTGTTTTAAACTAGAACTGTCTGTAGATTGCAGCCCTGTAGAAGGTGGCAGTGCATGACTGCGCATATTCATGTACCGGGTGAACTACTGGCATTAAATGGGTTTGGTCTGACCATTAGCATGTTGTCAGCGTGGTTCTCAGGATCATGCAAATACACAGTCACAGCTGGGAGTCAAGAAAGAATACCAGGCAAGCTACTGCTTGATATATCCTGAGAGGAGGAGGCTTCTTTCCCTTTAATCTACCTTTGCATCTTTACTGCTTATTCACTTCCTGGTTTGCAATTCTGTGCTCCTTCTCATCTGCTGGTTCTAGGGGTTTTAAGCAGTCTTGATAATTGACAGTCTAAATTTTACTGCTCATAAAATCCCAGAGAGCATTGATTATGACTTGAGTTAAGCAAGTGGCATATAAAATCTCACAGTCTTGCAGCCGTGGGGGAATGTTATGATGAATGTATTTCTTGTGAGCGGCAAAAGCTTTGGAGTGTTCTGCCAGCTCTGTTCCGGGCATCAAATGTTACTAGTAACTTGCAGCCACTAACAGCATTTCATTTGGGACATTTGCCCAAAACTTTGAAAGCTGATCATTCGTTTGGTGAAGTGGATGTGAGGTGTGCTGAGAGGCATCTCTCCTTATTAATTACTTTACTTCTGTCAGAACTAGGAAGTGCAAAGGCATCCACAGAGCTGAAAAAGATACTTCTTAGGAACTAAATGACAGTTTGTGGATAAAAAGCACATCACATAGACTTTATTTTAAACCTTTTCTTGACAGTGTTCCAGCACCACTGTTACATTTTCCCTTTCCTTTCTCCTTTTATCTAACCTCCTATTTAATCTCTGATCACTGACTATATCATGCACTTAATCCAGAGTAGACAAAAAGAACAGCTTGCTCAGATTTACTTCTTAGGCATTAACAGGAGATATTTGTGTTTGAAAACACTGAAATATAATGGCTTCTCAATTATGTTTTCTACATGATAGTAAAATAAAATCAGAACTACCTTCCGATATTCTCCCAACCAGATGACTGCTTCAATCTGAAAGATTGTGAGGATTGTTCCTTTTTCTGTCTCTTCAGTTCCAGAAACCAAATGACTTCTCACCCCCTTTCCGCTTCGGGACAGTTCCCAATGGCAGCACGGAAAGGAACATTCGCAACAACTACCCTGAAATGCACAGCTACATGGTGAAGTTCAATCAGAGGGGAGTGGATGATGCCCTGTTCTCACTGAAGACTGGGTGAGTCTTTCTTACATGCTCCTTTACCACAGACTTTTTGCATGCTTGTCTGGAAAATTTTATTTTTAAGGTTTGAAAAATTAGCCTCTATTATCATTCCATGGTTAAAAGTATAGTAAGACCACACATAGCACAGTAGCACAGGAGAGTAACTCTGTGGTTCTTTTTACCAGGTTTTTCTATTGCCATCTCTATAAGAGTTTCTGGTTTTGCTGTGTTTATAAGAATACAAAAAAAAAAAAAAAAAAAAGAGCATCTACTGTATCCCTGTGTACATAATCCATGTATGTATTGGTCCCAAAGACCTTGCTTCATCAAGATGTTTCATGCTGATAGGTTTTTATGCATACAGAAGAAAAGCTCACGGATCTCTGTGGACAAAGTTTTTTGCGGAGCATTTATATTGTCATCTGGAAATTACTTTGTTTTCTCTTCTTGTGTTTAAAAGATTATGCTAATCAGGAAGCTGTCAGACTAATCCCACCCCAGTGTATCACCACTTAATATAATGTAATGGAAGGTAGGCTTGAAGCAAGTAGTTTGGAAGTAGCCTACTCACTGGAATATTTTAGTATCAAGGGCTAAACAAAACATTATTTGAATAATAAGGACATATAAAAAATGTAAGCATTTCCTTGGGTAATTTTGGAAACGTGGGAAAATTTGTTAGTGAAAAGCATGCTTGAATAGCTCATCCTATTTTAATAACAGCGGATCTGCAAAGGAACTAGCTCAAAATGACATTTTGCAAGCCTTTGTGCTTTATAATTAAAGACCTCCTCCCAGAGCTGACCATTTTAGTTGTCAGAGCCCAGCCCCAGTGAAAAAAATTTTTGCTTACACTCATGTTGTACTATGAGAAAGTTCATTCCAAAGCACAACTTAAGATGTTTAGCCAATTTAATTACTAAATTGAATATTCCTAAACCTGTTTGCCAGGTTCAGAGGTACACAGCCCATTACAAATGGTTGTACCATTGTTGGATATCATCCTGGGAAGATGCATTTGCCAGGATAGTCATCATTCAGGAAATAAATATTCACTGTCCTGGAAATATATGGATGAAATAGAGTTCATCACTTGTGATAGATGTCATCCTGGCTTCATATTTACCCTTGGACAGACTTCCTCACAGATAAGCACTTGACCTGAGATAATCACCATCCTGTAAATATATGTGCAGGAGGTGTATTGTAAACATAGTGTGTGAGAGAGAATGTGCAACCGGAAGGTCTTAGGTCAATTATCAAGAAGTGTTTCATTTCAGATCTAGTGGGAGGATTTACTCATCAGCTGTCTTTGGGTATGTGGAAGATGGAACCTCCTGAGGCTGCCCCCCACATCCAAATCAATTTGTTGCAGTGTGAAAAGGCTCTCATCAGGCTGTTGTGCTCTCTACACAGCCCATAATGGGGATTTCTCTGTGTGGAAACAGAATTTTTGTTGTGATTTTCAGCTGAACAGTCTTTAACAAAGACCAATTCAGCATGGTAAACCATAAAGCTGCTGTTGTAGCCACTTGACATTGGTAAAGATCTGGTAGTACTTTTCACAGTAACTGAGGGGTTAAACATAATGTCCTGACTATATTTGATTTGAAAAAGATACATTTTTCTCAGCTAATTCATGCCAGCATTTGAATTGGAGAAAATACTTTCCTTACTTCAGTCCCTACTTTGCTATCTAATACTGATAAATTTTGTAAGGCATTTTAGATTCTTTTGAGATGAAAGGCAGTACAGAAATATAAGCTATTCTTAAGAATATAGATCCCCTTGACTTCCTCTTCATTCATCTTTATCTTGCAGTATGTTTGTATTCCAAATTTTCTTTCAGATCAGAAATTATGATTACCAAAAAGTGAGAAAGAAATAGATGATCCTCATTTAAAACCCAGATTCACCTGTAAGACAGCTTTAGGCTTAGATTTTATTTAACTATGGTGAAGATGACACACCTGAAGGATGGGATACCATCCAGAGGGACCTGGACAGGCTCAAGAAGTGGGCATATGGGGATCTCATGATACTTAATAAGGCCAAGTGCAAGGTGCTCCACTGGGGTCAGGGCAATCCCCGGTATCAACACAGGCCGAGGGATGAGGGATCAAGAGCAGCCCTGCTGAGAAGGACTTGGGGGTTCTGGTGGGTGAGGGGCTGGACATGACCCAGTAATGTGCACTCCCAGCCCAGAAAGCCAATTGTATCCTGGGCTGCATCCAAAGCAGCTGGACAGCAGGGTGAGGGAGGGCATTCTGCCCTTCTGCTCTGCTGAGAGCCCACCTGCAGTGCTGCATCCAGCTCTGGGGCCCTCTGCACAAAAAGGACATGGGACTGTAGGAGCAAATCCAGAGGAGGCCACCAAAATGATTAAAGGGATGGAGCACCTCTCCTTACAAGGAAAGGCTGAGAGAATTGGGATTGTTCAGAAGAGAAGGCTTTAGTGTGACCTAATTGTGGCCCTCATGAAGTGAACCTACAAGAGAGCTGGAGAGAACCTTTTTATAAATGCATGTAGTGACAGGACAAGGGGGAATGGTTTAAATCTGAAAGATTAGATAAATTAGATATCAGGAAAAAATTCTTCCGCATGATGGTGGTGAGGCACTTTACTGTGAGGTGATGAAGTTGTGGATGCCCCATCCCTAGAGTGTTTGAGGCCAGGCTGGATAGGGCTCTGAGCAACCTGGTCTAGTGGAAGATGTCCCTGCCCATGTCATGGGGCTTGGAATTAGATAGTCTTTAAGATCGTTTCCAACCCAAACCTTTCTATGATTCTATATAAACATTGCAGTCCATCTGAAAAAGGTTAATTTCTTCCTTAGCTGCCTAAAAGCACCTTTGAATTCATACAGATTTTATATTTTCTGTACTATACCCTCTTGTTTCTTGCATCTGTGCAGGAAGTTGGATGCTTTCATTTATGATGCAGCAGTGCTAAACTACATGGCTGGCAGAGATGAAGGCTGCAAGCTGGTGACGATTGGGAGTGGGAAAGTGTTTGCCTCCACTGGCTATGGCATTGCCATCCAAAAGGACTCAGGCTGGAAGCGCCAGGTTGATCTTGCGATTCTACAGCTTTTTGGAGATGGTAAGTGAGAAGAAAAAGAAGCACTGAAATTTCCTAAGAAATACCAAGTTTTGCGTGTAAGAAGTGAAAGTTTCTAGCTCTGGTGCTTCAGATGTGAGTTGAGAACATGAAATTATTAATGGGGTTTTTTTAGAGTCATCACACCAAAAATGTGAGGATGTCACTTCTTTCATGTTGTTGATGCAGGGTAGCGGTATCATCAAAAGCAGTGCTGAAAGCACTAAAGTTTTCATAGAACAAGCTCAGATGTGTGTTTGAAAAAACATCTTATGTGAAGAACGTCTTGTAAAAACAAGATTTCTGGTGTGAATTTTTCACTACCTTTGAGGTTTTGCCATGACCAAACCCACTAATTATACTGGACTGTCTGTGGTTATTCCATACTTTATAGCTCTGACAGGATCAATCCATGCAGGGTTTACAGAATTAAAGGATAAATATTTCTGGATGAATGAGCTAGATCAGATTTTCCAAAACCTCCAAAAAACCCCCAAAGCGAAACAACAAAAAAAAGCCAAACAAGGAAGAACTTGAGACTCAGAAGCATATTTTGGAGCAAGTTTTTAATTAGAACATTGTAGTTACCTAATACACCTCTTAATTTACAGAGAAATTGCTGGTATTAACAAAAATTATTTATGGGAAAAGAAATTCATTCTTAGGAAATATTTTCCCATCTTTCCATTTCACATTACATTTTCCTGTGTCCTTTTTTATAAATAAATAAAATTCACAGGTTATTTTATTTATAAGTATTCTTTTTTTCCCCCTGAAATCTGAAAATAACATCATATTATAAATATGGAAAGAACATAACTTGACATACTTCAGAAAATTGGCCACCTGACAGATAGGTTGTTCTGTTTCTTAAAAAGCCTAATATGTGCTATTTCAGAGAAGAACATAAGTTCTCCACAAAGCTTCAAAGACTCTGTTGTGGTACTACTTTAATACAGACTGGAGATTGAAAATGTGAAAAACTAACTTGCCTAACAACATGAAACAATTTGTCATCCTGCAAAATTAGTTTGTTCTGAATGTCTCAATATATGTGTGTGTGTGAGCGTTTACCTCTCTCTCGCCTCTCATGTAAAGGACCATAATGGTAGTAAGTGGTGTATGAAATTAGAGTACAGAGCCTTTGCTCCTAGCTGATACAAATTAGAAAAATTTTTGATTGGTCAAAGCCCTTGGAAGTGTTGAATTTGGACAAAATTGAATGGAAGAACAATGAGTAAAAATACTCAAATATTTTTTGGAACATTGCACCTAGTTTTAATGAGCTGTGGATATGATGGAAAAAAAATTGATTGAAAACAATCATTTTTATGAATTCTGAGTTGGAAATATACAATGTTTTCATTTAGAAATGATTAATTTTTGTCTACCAGTATCAGTCACTAATTTTCCCCTTCATTGACTTAATGAAAGTGGAAGTTTGTGAGGCCAGGTCTTCAGTCATCTGGTGGACAACTGTTTCAGGATCTCAGTGTACACATCCAGCAACTGTCATAGCTGTGTCCTGTGGTACACCTTGTTGTGGCTAATACTGGGCTGTGGAAAAATCCTGTTGACTTTCCTGTGACAAATAGCACTTGCCCCCATCGGAAGGGCAGTCAGGATATTTTATGGATATTGTAGATGTGGAAAAAGAACGGGGGGGACTGGAAATTACATTAGATCAGCTTCTTGCTTTCAGTCTGCCCCAGTTTGAGCTCTTTAGCCATTGCAGGATTATCTAATCTGTGTCTTTCCTCCTGTCTATCTTTCTAGGGGAGATGGAGGAGCTGGAAGCTCTCTGGCTCACTGGCATTTGTCACAATGAGAAGAACGAGGTTATGAGCAGCCAGCTGGATATAGATAACATGGCAGGTGTCTTCTACATGTTGGGAGCAGCCATGGCCCTCAGTCTCATCACCTTCATCTGTGAGCATCTCTTCTACTGGCAATTCCGCCACTGCTTCATGGGCGTCTGCTCTGGCAAGCCTGGTGTGGTCTTCTCCATCAGCAGGGTGAGTTCCATTAACTGTCAGGGAGGAACAGAAGCTTTATTCAGACAGTCCTAGGTACTGGAGATAGGAATATCCACCAAGACTGTCTAACACACAGGTGGCATAGGGTGGCAGTCTGCACAGTGTCATCTTTGCACTGTTAATGCTGCAAAAATATGCTAGCTTTTTCTGTGACATCTCTGGTCTCTGCTGGATTATGGTTAAGGTAATGGAAATTTCACATGGAAATGAAAACACAGTAAAAGACAAGTTAACTGTTACTGCTTTCTTCTCCAAAGTGAGTTGTGAGGAGGCCAAATTTGGGGACCCCCCAAATGTAATCAAGTAATGATGGATTATATGAATAGAAATTTGGGTGGTTTACATTGTCCTCTGTATTACAGCTTTTCAGCTGACCTTTTGTTAACTAGAAGTGTGCCTTCATTGACAGTCAGAAATCCTTAACCAAAAGCCATGCCCTGAACCATGTAGAAATCCTTCCACAGAGGATGACCACATAAACTTAGCTTTATGCAAATCTGCCGTAGGGTACAACATTCACGTTTAAAGCAGATTCTAGCCATTTCTGAGTAATCTTCTCTATTAGTGTTGCTAGCAGTATCCCATTTGGAGCTTTATTTTCCTTCTTTCAAGCCTCTGGCCTTTCTCCTGATCCATTCTGAAGTGAGGTCAAATCTTGGAATTTTTTAGCTCAGCATCTGATGTAACAGAATTTACTTTGATTGTACAAGGAATATATAATTGCTGCATAACATATTGAAGAGAAATGACAAAGGCTTTTGAGTGCAAGGGCACAGCCTCTCTTCTATACTGTTAGTTTGTAATGTGGTTTAGTCTGGAGATGAGGTGGGGCATTGTGTTTGGTAACCCTTAGCTAAGAACAGATTCTTTCATTCTGTGGTTATCTGCTAGACCTGGGCCAGGTTGATGTAAGGTCTGAAAAGTGTTAATCATCTGCTAGCTGCTGAGAATCCATGATAACATGATGTGATGGTGTCCATTTCACAACTGACATTAATCATCAGGCACCATTTGGCAGGTCAGGGAATAAAGGAGCCCCTTTCATTCTGTTCTTAGGGATAGCCCTTGCAAACAGTCTGTGTCATGGGTCAAATGAGCTTGTGGAGAATGTGGAGGAATTGGGTCCTTCTGTTGATTTGAGGTTGAATAGAGGACTTTTGCTTTTGGGGACGTCAATTTGGAGCCTGTTATCACTTTTAAATTTAACAGAATGCAATTAAGAATTCTATTGTACCTCAGTCAACCAGACGCAAAAGATCTAAATACCTATTCAACAGCTCTGCTCTTTCTCTGTTTCCTTCTCTAATCTGTACTGGTGATTAATGTAGCTAAGTTTATGACAAACAAAGCTGTTCCCTTTTTAAGATAGCTCCTGTCTCATTGATTCACTGATGCCCAGATGATTTTCAAGGGCCAAAACAGACTTTCATCCTCTCATCCACACAGAATTGTTTGTCTTGAGTCTTTTATTCCCAAGGATATTATTGTGCCCATTTGCAATTCTGTGTTACACCTACTAGATTTGACTAACTCTTAGAGATGCAAGCAGGCATTCCTGCATTCTGGAGATACAACTTGAAACAAAACAGGGAGAGCAATGGAGAGAAAAGAAAAAATGTGGTGGTCAAGAAAGAGGGTCAGAACAGCAAGGTAGAGCAGAGTTGGTAGAGCAGATCTGATTTCATTTGATTTGATTGTGCTTCATGATGGAAGGCTGATAGGCTATACTATCCTACAGGAACACGCTCTTGATGCACACAATGCTTCCCAGTTCGGGTCTCCTTCTGTGTATTCTTTGCGGGACTACTCACCTTCTTGCTTTCTCTCATTTCAGGGTATCTACAGCTGCATCCATGGCGTGGCCATCGAAGAACGCCAGTCAGCAATGAACTCCCCCACAGCAACTATGAACAACACCCATTCCAACATCCTCCGCCTGCTTCGGACAGCCAAGAACATGGCCAACTTGTCAGGGGTCAATGGCTCACCACAGAGTGCCCTGGACTTTATCCGCCGCGAGTCATCTGTCTATGATATCTCTGAGCACCGCCGCAGCTTCACCCACTCAGACTGCAAATCCTACAACAACCCCCCCTGTGAGGAGAACCTCTTTAGTGACTATATTAGTGAGGTGGAAAGGACCTTTGGCAATCTCCAGCTGAAGGACAGCAATGTGTATCAGGACCACTACCACCACCACCACCGCCCCCATAGCATTGGCAGCACCAGCTCCATCGACGGGCTCTACGACTGTGACAACCCGCCCTTCAATGCCCAGTCGCGCTCCATCGGGAAGAAGCCCTTGGACCTGGGGCTACCCCCTGCCAAGCACAGCCAGCTGGGTGACCTTTATGGCAAGTTCTCCTTCAAGAGTGACCGTTACGGGGGCAGCGGGACCCACGACGACCTGATCCGCTCGGATGTCTCTGACATTTCAACTCACACGGTCACCTATGGCAACATCGAGGGCAATGCAGCCAAGAGACGGAAGCAGCAGTACAAGGACAGCCTGAAGAAGCGCCCAGCCTCTGCCAAGTCCCGGCGGGAATTTGATGAGATAGAGCTGGCCTACCGCCGGCGCCCACCCCGCTCACCTGACCACAAGCGCTACTTCAGGGACAAGGAAGGGCTACGGGACTTCTACCTTGACCAGTTTCGGACCAAGGAGAACTCACCTCACTGGGAACACGTGGACCTGACGGATATCTACAAAGAACGGGGAGATGAATTTAAGCGCGACACGGGAGGAGGAGGGGGTGGATCCTGCACTAACAGGGCCCATCACAAGCACGGCTCAGGCGAGTTTGGTGGAGGCAACGAGCACAAGCATGGCGTTGTGAGTGGGGTCCCAGCACCATGGGAGAAGAACCTGACCAATCTAGACTGGGAAGACCGGACCGGGGCTAATTTCTGCCGCAGTTGCCCTTCTAAGCTGCACAACTACACGCAATCAACGGTGGGGCAGAACTCCACCCGCCAGGCCTGCATCCGCTGTGAGGCTTGCAAGAAAGCAGGCAACCTATATGACATCAGTGAGGACAACTCGCTCCAAGAGCTGGACCAGCCGCCTGCCCCCGTGCCCGTGGCCACCAGTGCCACCTCCTCTTCCAAATACCCTCAGAGCCCTTCCAATTCTGCCTCCAAGGTGCAGAAGAAGAACCGCAACAAACTCCGCCGGCAGCACTCCTATGACACCTTTGTGGACCTGCAGAAGGATGACTCAGCCCTGGCCCCCCGCAGCGTCAGCCTCAAGGACAAGGGCCGCTTTTTGGAGGGGAGCCCCTACGCCCACATGTTTGAGATGCCAGCCAGTGAGACCACCTTTGCCAACAACAAGTCCTCAGTGCCCGCCACCAGCTACCACCACCATAACAACCCCGGCAGCAGTGGGGGCTACATGCTCAGCAAGTCACTCTACCCCGACCGGGTCACCCAAAACCCTTTCATCCCCACTTTTGGGGATGACCAATGCTTGCTCCACGGCAGCAAATCTTATTTCTTCAGGCAGCCTGTGGTGGCAGGAGGGCCCAAAGCCAGGCCAGACTTCCGAGCCATTGTCACCACCAACAAGCCGGTGGTCTCAGCCCTTCATGGGGCTGTGCCAGCCCGTTTCCAGAAGGACATCTGTATAGGGAACCAGTCCAACCCCTGTGTGCCTAACAACAAAAACCCCAGGGCTTTCAATGGCTCCAGCAACGGGCATGTTTATGAGAAACTCTCCAGTATTGAGTCTGATGTTTGAGTGAGAGGGGAAGAGCGTGGGGAGGGACTGGGGGTGTATGTGGAGCATGGGAGGATGGGGTGGGATCTATCCCATCAAGTACTCTCCTGAGTCGTCCTTAGTTTGTGGGATACTGGAGTTGTGAGTAGTGCAGCACTGGTGACAAGTGCCACCTCTTTGGTTTCCCCCCTTCCTCCTCCTTTCCCAAGCCTCCCGTTTTATCTCTTTTTCCATGTTCTCGCTCCTCCCATTCTCCTCCATTCCTGGCCATTGCACTTTACAGTGATGTTGGAGTTGGATATCCTTGCTCGTGATTTCAGGAAGCAGAGAAAAAGGCAGGGAAGGGGTGGGCTGAGGAGGAGCAGCAGTGACTTTAGTGTTCACTTCTGCTGGCTCCCAGCAGGGAAGGCATGTGCGCACACGTGTGTGTGTGTGTGTGTGGCGGGAGGAGGCAGCAGCAGCAGTGTAATGGACATGCAGGAAAATACGCTTGCTCAGGCAACTCTTCCTACAACTGCCTAGAAAAGAGTAGTGTTTAAGATGTGGAGAAAGTGAAGGGAGAATAACAAGACTAACTTGATGATGCACTTATATGTTAGCTATATTGAGGTTCTTGTTACATTATTTTGTGAAGACTATGGGGGTTTAGGGCTGAAATATATATATATATATATATATTTGCGTATATGCTGAGAAATTTTACGCTAAAATTTTGAATTGTCTGCTGGGGGGTGTGGAGGGAGGGAGGGAAGATTTGTCTGCAGGTCAGGCTAGCGGTTTCACTATGGCTATTACAGCCATTGAATCTATGGCAGACCAGTGGTAGAGAGAGTAAAGAAGTGGAGTCTGAGTTTGAGAAAGCTGATCAGCAGCCTGCCTCACTCCAGGGTTGGTTTCCCAAATTCAGACAAAAGATGCTGGTTTGCACTGAAATAAGAAGAATTTGAGGAAAGAGGAACAGGGTTGGTTCATTACCTGTGAGCTGCTCAGTTGTGACATTCTTCAAGGGTGGGAGCAGTATATAGTATGGGTTTGCCTACATGCGAGTATATATGGTAACTTTATACTTGAAATGTCTGTGAAGAAAGCAAAATAAACCCACTATCCTATGAGGTGTCTGGAGAACAAACACAGTAGAACAGAGCTTAAGAGTAGGGAAAGGTGGGGAGTTTTTTCCCTATCACTTCAGGGGACACCAAACCCATTTTGGCGTGTCCTTTCAGCAAGGAGGGGTGAGAAAAAAGGAGCTTAATCCTTCTGCTCTCTCTACCCTTGGCCTGCAGGTTGGAACAAAAAGAATAGGGTGCCCTCTGCCAATGCTGGAGAGGAAGAAAGAAATGCCATAGAAGGGTGTGTGTGGTGGCCATGGTGCTGATGGACTGTTTCAATGCCTCCTTGCACATGTGGAAATGGGAGGAGGGTGTATGCACCCATGGGAAATACATGTGTATATTTACTATTGAATGTACAGAGGAAGTACACAGCTTGTCTTCCTGGGAAGGGATGTGCTTGAATAAATGCCAGAGAGCACAGAAACTTGTGCTGAAGACTGAAGACAAGACGTGCAAAGCTGAGATGTGTGTGTACATGTGCGTGTGCCTCTGTGTGAAAGCGAGAGATACTAGCACAGGTGTAAAGCTGGAATAGCCTAGGGTTTCCCATCCCTGCAGTTGTAGTGACAGCTTTCCTGGTGCACTTAGTATCGATAAGAATGTTTTTTCTTTCCGTTGTATCATTTTAGATGCAAATTAAACTAAAGGAAAAGGAGCAATGGTAGGAGTGAGAAGCCGAACACACCTTTCATATGTCATCTATCTCCTGAGGTGGGAGTGTGGACCAGCCTCTCCCATTCTGAGAGATATGGCAAAGTCTCTACTGCTTATCCTGGGTCTGTCCCAGTGTCTCAATCACCATGGCTCACCAGGGGAAGGGTTGAGAGAGTCCTGTACTGAGAGCATGGGGACACTGCTGAGGATTGACTCTGAAGGGAGATGGCAGCCCTGTCTTTATGAGCCACATTTCTTGGATCTGAAAGCCACCTCTCTCACATTCCTCACCACACCATGGTTGATTTTATCTTATCTTTCTCTTTTTAAGCCAACAGATGGCCTTTTATTTATTTACTTATTTATTTTATTTATTTTTTAAGCTGAGGCGGGGGGAGGGTGGGATTTACCTGTGAAGTCAAAGCGTGTGAGGAGAGGGTGGGCAGGGTTGGTGAGGGGAATATTTTCTTATATTTCACTGAGGAAATTAAGGAGGAAAGAGGGGAAGAGTCTTCGTAATGCCACCCCCTAGTCTTCGGGGTAAGGGAACTTCTTACTCTTTCCCTCTTCTCTCATTACAAGGACAAAAAGGAAAAGAAAAGAGAAAAAAAAGAAACCAAACAAATTAACAGAGCGATCTGCAATCCAGAACACATGGCAGCTTGTCAGACACCTCTGATAGCGGCCACCAAGAAGGCGTTCCTTTCATTTGTAAATATTTCTTTTTTATTGCGTTTTTGTATAAATTGGTGTTTCTCTTCTCGTGAATATTCAGGTCGTGGGGTGGGAGGGAGGGGAAGTTTGTTTCCGTTCTGTTTGTTTTCTATGACTTTTCAGGCTGCATTTTTGGAAGCGGTTTACGCAGGTCGAGGCCGTATGAATGAGGAAAAAAAAAAAGAGAGAGAGAGAGAAACCCATGTGTGTTGTGTTCCCCCAAGGCCCCCTGTATTGCCCTGTCACCTTTATCTTCATGAATGGAAGACGCCGGAACGTCACTTCAAGCCTTGCCAGCAGGGTTTCATGTTTTGATGGGAACACCCCCAATTCCTTTTTGCATATAAACTCTCTGTACCAGCATCTCTCTGTGGAGTTTGGGCCTCAAGGCACTACACTGTCTTGATAGTGGTGGGGTGAACCATCAAGTTGGCCACTCAGGTTGGACCATCACTTTGACATTAAGAGACTTCTCCAATGCTACTTTGGTTTAGAAATCTTGGACCTGGGAAAGCTTGTGATAATTTCTGGTATTTCCTAAGGGCTTGGGGTTGGGGAGCTTGACAGCTGACGAGGGCAGCTAATCTCTTTGGCGGTTATCTCGGTACTTTTCCGTCCCTCCCCACCTGGAACGAGGAAACCTGGAGGGTGGCTCTGCAGGGAAATTAAGCTGAAAACAAACCAAAAAGAAGTTAATGGAACTTTTTTCAAATCTCTTCTTAAAGGTTCTGATTTTTGTGTTCCGGGTTGAAAGTTGGTTCGTATTTTCTCCGAACTGGTCTGTCCCTTGTTCCACTGATTGGCAAATGATAGTTTGCCAAAATCATTATCTAGTATTCTTACTGTTGTAGCACTGTTAACACTCTGAGTGCTCTGCAAATATTAACTGTGCCACAAACCACTCAAATAAATGCTCTAGGGCAACCAGAAAAGAAGAACTGGAAATTCTGGACTGAACCACTGGTCTAACCACAGGAGTCTGGTATTTTGCCTTCTCCCATAATATATTAGGCCACGTGTCCATCAGGTTAATCCTTTCTCCTATAAGTGATCTTTTCTGGTTGCTTTGTTTATTTTAGTTCTGACAGGTCAACAAGTTTTGGGACAGAGATGAAGGGGAAGGGGTGGGAGGGGGGAGGGTGTAATTCATAATCCAGAAAATAAATCAATGATGTTATTAAACTCTGATTATATATTTAGAATTTTAGATTTGGTGTATTTTCATTGTAAGTATTCAAGTGAATCAAACAGGTAATATTAGCAGCAGGTGTTGTCTATACTAGAAAACCACCCATGTGCTGTTTATTACCTGTCCAGAAAAGAATGGGATTTCATAACAGAGCCTGACAAAACTCCGCATTCCCTACCTTACCATTTCTCTCTCTCTGCTGTAGAAACACCAGTATTTTCTGGGGCAGTGGCTGGGAACATTTCCTCTCTCTGAAGTTTTCTGCACACAAGAATACTGAGCAAAAACCATTGTGTCCTCTACAGTTGGTGACCTCTACTGAATATTTGCAGACAGCCTCCCAGGAAAGATTAGGCACCTTTGGCAATGTTTCTGACATTTACCTCCTCACTTCTAGCCCCAGGCATGGCTCTCTGAGAGGTATTTTCCTGAGCCATGTTCTTCTGAAGTGGTACTGGAGTGTATGTACTCAGCTGAAAGAGGATGTCTGTGAAGGAGATGGAGGAAATATTAAAAAAATACCAGAAATGTGCCATACACAGTGGAAAGCAACTGGCAGGTAGAACTTGCAGCCATGGATCTCCACATCATAAACCTTGTTGGAGTATTCACACCAGCATTTTACTGTAGTGCAACACAACACAGGCTGGTGTAGTAGTTCTCTGTCTCCCATCATACCTCCCAGTGAGGGCAGTATCAGACCTTGCCGTGTCACATCCTAAGTAGGCAAGAAAAGCTGCAGTCAGAACTTGTTGTCAGTTGAGACAATGAAGCACACCATTCCCACCTCAACAACAACAACAACAAAAATCCCATTCTCTCTGAAATCCAGCATGCATTGTCAGAACTCTCCAGGTGAGAACCCCAGTGGGTTCAAAATGTTCAGCAATATCAAAGCATGAACTTTGCCTGTAGGAAATTGATACTTCAATTTCCAGCATATGTGGGGAGGAAGGTTCCCTTGTGATGTCGTGAAGGATTTGAGGGAGGGGTTATAAGTTGCCAGGGTGGGTCTCTTCTTCAGCAGTGCCTGCTGATGTGGAGTGCCTCGCTTGAAGAAGACACTAGCATCCAGCTTGAATAATGCCCCTTTGTACATTCAGATCAGGTTGTTGCTCACAGCAAAATTGCCAGCAAAAGAGGGAGGGGGAGATAAAGAATGAATATGATGGTGGTGAGAGGTTAGAGTGATCAGAGATACCTCAGGGATCTTCATAGGCAAGTCTTTGCTATAGAGCTTTCTATCAAATGCAGCATATCCTCCCACCTCCATTGCTTATCAACAGATGGAAGCAAGCCTGGGAACACAGCCAATGATCAGACTTAGGGCTTTCACACATCCTCCACTCCAGTCAAGCAACCTTTGATGAGCCCTTCTCATGGAGAAGGGTGGGAGGTTGCACTTCCCCACGCATTTTTGGCTGCCTAAAAGAAAGGGAAAATGGAAGGGGATAAAGATCAGGAGCGTTGATGAAAGGACTTTGTGCTGACCCTCTGTGCCCTTGCTCTGAAGAATTAAACTTCACCCTTTCTTCTCAATCCAAGCTGGCAAAGGGTAGGGTCCAGTTATGCTTCCTCTCTGTGGCATATGCCTGGGTCACCACAGGAGCCCCTGGGAGCTGTGTGCGAGAAAGGAACCAAATTGCTGGCAATGAATGGGGACAGACTCCAAGCCACGATCCCCATCTGCACCCACTCTTTCCCATAAGTGCTTCCCTGCTGCTGAACACACCTGGCGTGTCCTCCTGGAACACACCTACCATGCTGCTGGATGCTGCAGGGCACATTGAGATAGTAACTAGTGGGACCTGATTGTCGTCCCCACAAGGGCTTATTTTCAATTTGCAGCCAAATAGATTTCCAAGCCATAGACCCTCGCTGCATTCACCTACACTTCCCTGTGGCTTCCTCTCTCCTCCCCCATCAAAGGCAAACTGGGGTGCCGAGTGTCTCACTGGCAATATGAGTACTATTGCTTCATCTTCATCACGGGCCCTCTGGACCTCCCTGGGGCTGACTGCAGACAAACCTGGGTGTCTGCCACTAGAACAGCAACAATGAAAACCACTTTGCAATTGGCTTTGAGTTTTTCTCTGTTTCTTGAGCATCCCCAAATTCCTCTCCTAGCCATGCCATTTGAGTGAATTCTGGCACCCTTCTGCCATTGCTGACAACAAAACTGACACAGCATAAACTTACTTGTGTATAGAAAAAGACAGTGAAACCATATTGCAGAGAGCAGGATTTGTGTCTGCCAATGTCAAGGGTACAGTCCCCTGAGTGCTGAGGTTAAAGGAGGATCTCTGTGATGTGTTAGTAGTTACAGATCTCTTAACCTGCTGGCTTCCTGCCATTAAAGGTTCACAGCAAGCACTGGTATACACTCCAACAGGTCAGAAAATAATTCCATGCTGTGGAACAGGGGTTCCTCTGGGCACGCACACACATACGAGACATACTGGGGAAGTGAGACATACATGAACAAACCTGAGACAGCAGGAAGCTGTGAGGTTTGCGTGCCTGTATGTACACACACACACACACACACACACGACACAGAGTACATTGCAGTACACTTAATGACTCTGTCCCGCAACACATTTTAGCCAAGTAGGAACAGCGTGACCTTTCCTAATGTTCTGCTGGTAGTTATTTAATTTATGTATTCACTTTGTGACTTTTACATCATCTGCTTTCTTGACTGCAGCATTACTGTGTAAATACGTGTGTATATATGTACAGAAACTAGCTCAAGCAATTATATTCAGGTTGGGAAAAGGGTGGGTTTTATATCTGTACAGTATTTCCTTATTAAATAATGGCATGGGGGGGGTTGGGAAAGTTAACTTCTAAATTGTGGTTTTATTGGTCTGTGGTGTTTGAAGTTGTTTCAGTGGTTGCTTTTGCTGGTTCGGAAAGTTTATCTGGATGTTATATGTGTGTGCCAAGAAAGGGTCCCCAGAGAGGGGAGGTTTGGGATTGGTAAGGGGTGGTGGGTAGCAGAGGGTGTTAATAATTTCCTGTAATAAAAGCTGTGTTGATTGCTAGGGACTGTTTGTGTGAGGCACAGGGCTGTTTCCTTCTCTATGTGCTTTGCTCTTTGATTACTTCCTCTTCCCTAGTCCCCATTGTCTTCTCCCTGGGATGTCAGCAGAGTACATTTGTTACTGTGGATTACAGGGATCTCCCTATGGGCCTTCATCTCCTGGCCAACTCTTCCTTCTCGCTCTTTTTGCGGCCTTTCCAGTACCAGTGAAAGGGGAGGTGGCATGGTCTCAGACCCTCTGTGCCATTCTTGACCACTTTATTTCCTCTGCTCTTTGTCCTTCCTCTTAGCAGAACCTCATTTTCAGCTTACTGCTTCATCTTCCTGGCCTCTTACCTACTTTCCCATCTTACACTGATTCTTCAATTTCATCTCTATGTCGCTTCCCTCAGAATTACTTATGTTGGCTGTTTGCCCACTCTCCTTCTCTTATTACTGTCTTGTTGCTCTGTTGTCTTCATCGGCCTGTGCAACGCTGATGAGTGAAGGACAGGCCTCCACTTCTCCTCTCCTGGGAAATTCTAGCTATGACCAGATTTTTAGAAGATGATATTTTGTAGCTGGTTTTGACTCCTCTGTCTTGTTCACTGAGGTGGTGTTCTGCTCTCGCACACTCAAGAGGTAAGAAATTATCAGTATGGCAAATTTGCCTGTGCAAGGGAGCAGTGAAATTGTATTTTCTGAGAAAGCCCAGAGAAAGAACATAATTTCTGTCCTTGATGGCTGACTGGTAAATTTATAGCAGGGGCAGATACAGTTTTTATCCACTCCAGGTTGACCCATATCAGGATCAGTACAGTTTCTTTGCTTTTACTCTATGTGAATTCAGCAAGGCTGCTGGAGAGAAGTATGCTATCTTTTAAAAGCACAGGGCACTTCCTTTATTGCCTAGAGGCTTTTAAAGACCTACATGAAGTACTTCTGTGTTGTAGACCTGGGAGTGAATGCCCGGTAGTATTTGGTCCCTTTCTGTCTGACAAGTCAGTATGAGCTGGTACTTGGCATTATCTGCTAGGCTTTGTGGTCTGATGTCATAGCAGTAAGGAGAGTGATAGGATGGTGAATAAGCATAGAGACAGCCAATGTGAGACTGGTAGGGGCTCTAGGCAGATGCCAAGACATCTCCTTCCTTCCCTTTTTGACAATTTGCCTTGTTCCTTAATGAACATCCATCAATTCACTATCCTCAATGTTCCTGGCACTGGCTACTTATCCCTGAAGACACAAGGGTCTGCTGGCCACGGTCTGAGAAAGGGCCAGTCAGTCTCTCCATGTGTGTAGTGTAGTTGTATGAAAGCATATGGGCAGTGCAGGGAGCAATGCAAAGGGTCAGCATGGCCAGAGGTTATTCAGAGGAGCAGTCTTCTCCCAGCTGCAGCTAACTCTTGCTCAACCTGCCATTCCATTGCAGGCCTGTGTTTCTGATTTCTGGGTGAGAGAAACCACCACAGCCACCTGAGAATGGATCTCTGCTCACAGGTGTGAGGAGGATAGTCGGGCTTCTGATGTACCCTTGCTATGATGTTGGCATAGCTGTCCCAGCATGGTCCACGGAGGTCTGTGTACCTGTGAATACATGGCTACAAATACCTCTAAGTCTGGGAGGAAGTGTATGTTTGTACATTTGAGTAACTCCTGGCAGAACTCTAAACACAAGTGGAGTTGGAAATGCTGGCCCATTCAGTACACTACACTGTTAGTGTGGTCTAGTGCATCAGACTGCAATGATGCAGGTAGGTATCTTCTTGGGAACACATCCCATAGATTAATTTAGGGCCAAATAGTGAGTTACTTCTCTGAACATCACCCGGCCCTTTGCTGTGTTTCCTTTGCTTATTCAATGTGCCAAAAGTACAGCATCATGGCAACATTTGCAGGGTGTCCAGATCCATCACATGAGACTTCTCTCTAGGCCCTTGGGCACTGGCTGCTAAGTCCCCTGTCAACTGGAAAAAGGTTATACCTGTCCCTGAACAGACAAAAATCAGTCAAGGGGATAAGATTCAAGCTTTGTACTTTCTCCCTCTGCTTTCCTTCCAGGCCTTGTAGCCAGATCCATCTTGACAGGCAGCGAAACTCCTGTGAAATTCAAGGAGCTTTTGGAATAGCTACTTAGGGGTTTAGATGCCTGGAATGGCTTTTTTGGATTCTCTTCCTTGTGTGGGCCTCTTTCTGCAGTGCATTTTGCCAGGATTCATCTCCCAGGAACCTACCATGCTTGAACATAGCTTACAGGGGTTCCCTTTGCTTGGGATCACCATGTGTGTGTTGCATGCTTGTTCCTACTTGTCTGTATTTCTTGCACGTGTCTACTTGTGGAGGGCAGGGGTGGGTTCATATTGGTATTTGTATTTATGCAGCCTGCACACATTTGTATGTGTGGTGCCACTGTGCGTGTGCTTAGGTGTTTGTACGCATGTGTTTGAGCTGAGACAAAGGTGATGGGAGCTGTACGCTGCGAAAGCCAGATGGTGGGTACCTGCAGGTAACTTGGCAACCCTCTTGTTCCCTCCTGGTACACCCTGGCACGGCTGCTTTCTTTGGATTCCAGGGGACCAGCTCTGAATCAGCGATGAGGCTGGGATGCAGACTCCTGTAGAGGGTTTGACTATAGAACCAGAAACCCATTCCATGTGTTCATTCACTTCTGTGCTTCATCCATTGTGCCACATTTCCAAACCATTGTGCCACACTCATTACCTACTTTGGCCTTAACTGGTAGGTGGAGCAGGAAGACAATCACACACTGACTGGTAAGGTCTTTTGGGAGAGATCTGGTCAATCTGATCTGTGACTGTAACAAGAGACTCCCTTGCTATTCATTTTGCTGCCTCCTAGGGCAATGCAAGCACTGAAATTCCACTTGAAAGAAAACACTAGCCTGTCCTTTCTTGCTCTTGTGTCAGATAGACACAGAAAAAAGCTGAGCTGAGGTGAATTGGTCTCCCATCCCACTACTTGGAAGAACATCACTGTTGCTCCTTGGAGCTGAGTAGGGAGCTTGCAAATCCCACACTCTGGAGGGATTCCATTTCTTCAGAGGGGGCAGGGAAAGGGGAGAATGGGAAGGAGTGAACTTTCCGCAGCCATTCTCCATCCCATTCGTTTCCAGGAGAGATCACAACACTTGTAGCACCAGAGAGGATGACCTGCTGGGAGGGCCCTACAGTGCCAAGCGGCACAGCACTTTAACTGGCCAAACTGCTGGACATGACACTGCTGTCCTCTGTCAGCAGCCAGAAAAGACAATCAGGACCCAATGAAGAGATGCCATGATTAGTCAGACAAGGAAGGAGCAACATTTAGGGGCTCTCATCATTTAGCCTATCCTAAGTTTGCTTAACCAGCCCTTTAGTGCTGGTGTCACTGGGCCTCTTTGATGTTTCTTTTTCTTTATATATATGAAATGTGAGAATAATCTGTGGTCTCCAATGACTCATTCTATCAGACCACATCCGTCCACCTCCTCTGCTTTCTTCCATGTCCAGCTGCTCTTTCTTCTCCATCAAATTGTATCCTGTGCTCTGCCAGGTTTGTCTTTTATGAAAGAGAAGATATATGTGTGTGAATGCTTGTACACGTGCGTGTGTGTATTTTAGATATTATTGCTATTATCAACATGCTATACACCTAAAAGCTCCTAGCAAGCTGGAGCCTTCAAGAGGTGCTGTAGGAAATGACCTTCCCACTGGGCAGCAGTCAGTGTGGAGGTTAGCACAGAAAGCTGCTAGCTTTGGAGGCCTCTTTGCCTGTCTGGTTGCTTTTCCTATCTTTGGAGCAGGCTGTCTCTCACCTGTGGTCAGAAACACAGCAAACTGCTCTTTTTAGCTTTGCATTTTCAAAATTTCTAACATGGTTGGGGTGGGGGGGGAAGGTTTATTGTTTAGCTGTTGATTTATTTTGTATGTATGCTTGTTTGTTTGTTTACACAGTCCTTTTAGTGGGCGCAGGGAGGTGTTTTCAGCAATACAACTTTCCGAGACCTCAGTTCTGTGCGGTTATTGTTTGTATGGTTCAGCTGTATTTGGAGTCTTTCCTTTGTACATGTTTTTCCTGAATGGCAGGGCTATCTTGAAACGTCTCTTTGCCAGTGACCAAAGCACCATCTGTAATTGGAGGTGAGGGCTGGTATATAGTGGAGGCAGCAGCCTTTCGGGAAGTAGCTTTTCACTGACTTCCCTGTGGAGTCACAGAAGACAAAATACTCAATTGTTGCACAAGTGGGCTTTGGAGGTTTTTGTTATAGTTGTGGGGGTTTGTTTTGTACTCCCTCTCTTTCCTTCCTTTTAAAATTTTTCTCTTTTTTTCCTTGAAAAACCATTAAAACATTTCTTCAGTGAGCTTTGGCCATTGCACCAAAGGCTGCTGCAAGGCAGGCAGCCTGTCTGACCCTTGGGTCCTGCCCTTTCGAAGCCATGCAAGATTTTCCAGGTGAGGATGGAATTGGCAATTTCCATGGCCCTTCTTGGGACAAGAACCCTGTAGCAGAGGGGCCTGACCCAAAGGGAATGGTCATCCACAGCAGATCATCCTCTAGTATGTGTGGGTTGTGGGTCAGGCTGGAGGGCAGGAAGGGGAAGATGGTTCACTGGCCCCTCCACAGTACTTCCCACACTGGAGCAGGAGTCAGGCATGTAGGTCTGCAACAGGGATTAATGAATGACCCTGAATGGGCCAGAGGTGTTCAGCTTTGCCTCTCCTGACCTATTTACAAGTGGGTAGGAATGACTCTCGACTTGGACAACGTCATTCAAGGCTGAGCAGAGTCTCACAGACCATGAAGTAGGAATTAAAGGAGGTGCATGGGCAGCTGGCCAGCTCTTGATATCATGACACCTAAGGGAAAACCCAGCACCTTCATCCTTTGGCACTTGGAAGTGGCTGAGGACAGTAGTGGAGGACTGTTGTGTCTACTAGGGTTGGGGCAGGTAGCGTCTCTAGACCTGGCACAGGTCAACTTCAGCTGTATTTGCTTTCTAACTAATGTACATTTACTTTGGAGAGCACCTTTGATAAGCTCAGTCTATCAACCAAAAGAAAAAGAAATACTCACCTCTAGTCTAAGTCTTCTACTGCCCAACACTGCTACCTCCTCTTCTCTTGAGCTGTTGGTACCTTGCGGTGAACCTGGCCACCCATCAGGCTGTTGAATACAGCAGATATATCCTATCCGCTTCTGAGACCATCTTTGCCTAAATTTTGCCTCCTCTTCATACCCTTTATGCATGCATATGTGTGTGCACATGCTCACACACACACACACACGCGCCCACCTCCAGCCACTTCACTGGTGAAAATCAGAGCCACAGAGACATGAGTGCCAAATGACTTTTTATTTCTCAAGTAAATGATATAAAAAGTTTTGTTATTTTTCTTTTTTTTTTTTACATATGCAAATGTAAAAGGGAACCGACAGTGAATTGGTGGTGGCGAGAGGAAATGGGATGTTTTGTAACCCTAGCTGCAGTAAAAAAAAGAAAAGAAATAAAAATACATTAAAAATATTTAAAAAACACAAAAAGAAAAAAAAAACTTGAACTATTTTGGAAATATTGTGAATAATTTTTTGATATAAAAACTAATTTTTATGTAGCATGAAAACCACCAAAATAAAATGATCAAGAATAAAAGCTGTGCAAAGGGTGTTTTTGTTTAGTTACTGAGGGAAAAGAAGGAAGAGAGAACCAGTGGTGTGTGAGAGAGGGATACTACAGTCATGGCTTTTACTGTGAGTTTCACAATACATAATGTTTTTCTTCAATCTTGGTATTCAATCTTGCTAACTGGTATCTTGTGATTATGTAAATGAAAAAAGGAAAAAACACAACTCATTTTATATGAAAAGATATTTTTTATCTCTGATTGCTGGGAAGAAAACCTTAAAAGTAAGAACGGAATGAATCCCAAGGACTCAAAAGACTAAAAGGCAAATTGAAAATGGCCATGAATTGCTTTTGAATGTTGCATTCATCATTATTTTTTTCTTCTTGGTTTATGATTGTTGAGTAGTTGAGGTATCAGTAGTGGGAGACAGGTATGAAGGAGGTAAGACATTAATGAAGGACTGAAAAAATTCTGCTTTTTTTTTGTAATGTGAAGCACAGGAGTTAAACTAGGGGCTCTTCACATTTCTTTCTGCATAAGAGAACAAGGTAGTGTCCTTTTACAGGATATATTGCTGCCATTCTTCATTCCTTAAAAAAAATTTACTCCTCCCCCAGGTTTATTAAAGGAAGCAGTCTGCCTCTTCCAATTCCAGACAAAACAGTATGTCATCTCAGCATTCCAGAGCCTCTTAGAAATGATGGCTGTGATTCTCTGCTCCCCTGAAGGTGGTGAGGAGTCAGTGCTCTTTTTCTCCTTGGGGGGCTCTGACTCCAGGTGCTGGAGCCTTTGAGGAGGCGCTAGCACTCACCCCACCCTGCTGTGGATTATGGTGGTTCCTCAGCACGTGCTGTGGATCCTTCTTCCTTGGAAGACAGGACATGCTGGTTTCTGGAATGGTCAAGGAAAGTTGGTAGGTTGCTCTGTTCATATTGCCTTGAAGGTATTCCCTGTCCCTGTGAGAATCAGATCTCCTGCGTATTGAATTTCAGCTCCCCTTCCTCACGCTCCCATCTCTCACAGAATCATTAAAACACTGCCCCACCAGCTAGCAGGGGACCTTCTCTGTTGCTCCCGTCCTTTTTGTCTGGGTGTCTTCTACACTGTAGGCTGGAAAGGAAGAGGCAAATAGCGTATCATATAGCTTAAAATAAGCTGTTAAATAAATTGTGTTCAGCACTGACTGAAAATCGGTAAAGTCTCGATATCAGCCTAGGCCGCACCTCTAGCAGTGTGCAGAAAAAGAATCCTGGATAAAAGTCTTGTCTTGTGCTCAAGTCAATATAGACTTGGGTGAAGTAGACAAGGAGGACCTGGAGGCAATGGTGGTATAGACCAACTAGACTGGTGGGTTCTTGAATTTGGAGCCCCAGATACAGGTGTGAAAGCAGATCCATGGGAACATTACCTCTTGGTGGAAAAAATAGAGGGAGAGTCCTGTTAGCATAAAAAAGACCAAATTGTGAAGCATCTTCTTGGCCTCTGTGAGTCTGAGTTAGCCTGTCTCTTCCTGTTGCCAATCCCTATGCCATGCACTATCTGTGATTGCTTTTTGACTCCTACAGGGAAGAAGAGACTTCCTCTGCCTTATGAAGATTTTATCATTATTAGTTACAAATCTAGACTGTTCCTCCAGTGAGTATCTGGTTATTTACCATTCCTCCCACTTGTTCTGTTTGCTAGCCCCATCCTTTTGCCCTTGTGACCTCCTGCCACTGCATGTTAAGAAAAGGGGCCCTCGCTCCTTTATGGGAGATGGCTTTGTGTCCTTCAGTGATTTATGAGAGCAAAGAAGTAATTACAAACAGCTAATGGGTATTGTTTACCTTACTTTGCTCCAGTACCTTGAAGATTCCAGTTGCTTCCTTACGAAGAATATGGTATCTTCCACCCATGACCATTGTGCACTAGCTCTGTGTTTGTTACTGGCGGACACATAAAGTGGAACAGAGTTAAAGTAGACGCTTGGCGAATGCCTTGAACATTCAGATTTTCAAGCATAATGTCTCAGACTCTGGAACCAGGGCTGTGGCAATGTGCTATGCTAGAAATTCAGCCAAAGGCCATTCTACTCTAGCCCCTGTACTCGCTCACCTCCCCTTCCCTGGAGTGAAGCAGCAGGCTCATCTTTCCCTAGACCCACAGGGCCTAAAGACAAAGGGGAACAGCTTTCATTTTGTTCACCTTGTCCCTGCACCAAACTGCTCAGGTGTCAGGTCTTTCAAGTAGACATTCAGCCATGCCAGAGGGAGGACAGAACTCCTTCCAGTACATATGTACAGCAAAGGCAGGAGTCTGGAGGTTTTGAGCACACAGGCCCTGGATACTCTTCTTGAAACATCTCTGTCTTTGTTCACATGAGCGCTGCTGGGTTTGTTTGCCCTCATAGATGATTTGTGTGGCCCACCAGGAAGCCAAGATTATATCAGTGAAAACAGCTATTCAATGTGTCTTTTTGACATTTGAACAAGGGAATAGGATTGTAGTTACAGAAAAGGCATCTGCAAAGGGGTATTTCCCATACCTGGGGAAGATTATCTGATGTTCTTTACTTATTGAAGCAAACAATTTTAGGGTTTCTCTTAGGCCTTTCACATGTAAGGACTTTTCCATGTAATGAAGGCACTTCCACAGGTTCTGGTCCTTTCCTGCACACAGATACTTCTTTTTCAGCTCTGGAAGCTGAACATTGCTGTGCTAAGATACAGGTAAAAGCATCCTATTTGGAACGAAAAAGAGCTAGTTGTAATGAACTAGCCACTTCTCCTATCTTTGCAGCTTCACATTGCTTAGGAACTAACTGTTCAGATGTTCTTCCTCCTCAAGACACTTCAGGGTTCTCTCTGTGCTGCAGTGGCAACCCATTTTTCTGTTCCTGCTGACCTTCCTCATTTTACATGCAGGGAGTAAGGGCTTCATGGCCGCTTTCTTATCTGAGGCATTCGATTAAAACTGGAGAAGCATGACGCTTTGGACCTGTCTCTGTGGCTCTTTGATTAGTTATCCCTGCTGAGGAGGCAAGACACCGAGGCCTGCCAGCTGCAAGGTTAAGCTCTGGGTAAGCGCTTGCCCTTCGGCAGCGGGCTGGAATGCTAAGTGACTTACACCGTGCGCTCACCACTCCTTCAAGGCTGGTGTGTAGACCCACATTGAAGCAGAAAAGAGGGAATTGGTTTCTTCCTTCTCTATTTCCCCAGCTCCCAAGGGAAAACTTCCTGGAAAGGAGAAAGGGAAGGTTCTTCCCTCGCTTGGAAACTCTGTTGTCTCTCCATGTAGAGTATTGTTTTGCAGTGGTAGAATAAGGCAGAACTTTGACTGGTGTTCAAACACAGGTCGTGGGCATGTTTCTACATTGGTTTTTTGAGGGAATAGAATAGTTTCTGCCACAGAGGGCAGGGCCAGTTTTTCTGCCACCATAGTCTCAAGGGATGAGCCCTGAGTCCAGAGTCTCAATCACTTAGCACTTGCCTGGCTCCGTTCAAGCCACCCTACTAAACATCCTGGACCTAGAGCACCCCAGGCACCCCCAGATGTGAGCCATCAGCACTGCATGTTGGGAAGAAATAAACAGTTAATGCTTTGCATCACATAGGGAAGGATTTTTAGAAGCACACAAGAAATTTATTAAACCAAAACCCATCTCATCGAAAGCCAGTAGTGCTTAGATGCTTAGATACCTTTAGAAATTTCCATTACAGAAGCTAGAAATGTTTATTCTTTTAAAAAATCTCTTTATGAAGGGGCTGGAGTATTTAATACTGAGGTAAACTAGTTGAGTTCTCTTGAGAGAGAGAATATTCTCAATATTCTCAAATACTGTGATATTAATCCCAACTACCAACTAATCCTGGAGGATGCCCTGGCTTGAGCTGAGGATATGAAGATACCTTGAGAAGGTGCAAAAGTTCCCTCCTCAGTAGCACCTGTCATTGAAGGGGAAGTAGGTAGCATGTTGGGCAGGATTTCATCAGAAAGGTATGCTTGGGGATGCACACTGAATGCAAGCAGTGACTGGTGGCTTCAGGGGTAATTCTGTGTTGACCAAAATGACTCCACCTCTCCTAACAACGCTATTGCTGTGGAGTTGGACAGTATCGGTACCAGTCATTAATTTGGGAAGCAGAAAGTGAAGTGAAATGCTGTGCCAGCAGGGTGGAACCCTGACAAAAAGTTAATCAAAACCGTTTAGGTCCTGTTTTCAGACAAGATTTGGCCATTTGATGCTTCACTCTGCCACAGTCCTCACTTCAAAGAGTTTGCGATTTTGATGCTAAACTGAAATACATTAATATTAGCATTTACATTAACAAGTAAATTGACAGATGCCATAGTTTACATATATTATGCAAATGTCCTGAAATCGTGCATGCATTTGCATCTTATTTTCTTGAGGTTAAATGAGACATACATTTTATAGAGGAAATCATTGAGGCATGCAGGCACGTGATAAGCTAGGTGACTTGGTATGACTTGTATGAACAGGGGTAAAGACTAGGAGCAGAGGAAAAGGACATCTGGCATTTTCATTTGCAAAAGTATTATGTTCGTGGTTGCTGTTTGGAGAAAGCAGTATAGCAACCTCCTTGGTTGTAGTCAGAAGTAGTGCAGGAAGTTTGTGCTGGGAGACTTGATTTGGGATGTTGACAGACCTCAACCTGAAGGGCCAGTCAGGTTTTTTGTTTGTTTCTTTTCGAGATTTGAAAGAGAAACACTCGTTTCTTTGAAGCACTGTGCACATACCCCTCAACTGATATCACCCATGCTCTAAAGGGATTAGGTTTTCCTACACAGGCAGGGGAACAGTGAGGAGGTGAATCTGTGATCCACCCAGGAGTGGGCCACAAGACTCCAGAGTTGCCTGTCACCACTTCAGTACCTGGAAGGATGTTTTCTTCTTACACCTCTGGAAACCATGAAGGGATGGCAGCATGCCCAGGGCAATCAACTTCTGCTTCAGGTGAGTTTGGTGAGAGATCTTGCTATTCTGGCAGTTCTCTTGTTTTCCAGCTTCATTTCACTTCTTCAGTTGAGCAAAGCCTTGAGGATGCTGTAATTTATCCCAGCCTTGGACAAAGAGAACCTGAACCACAAATTGTGATTTCTCTGTGCATTTTTAATCAGCTCTACTTTTGCAGGTGGCATGGCAAAGTGCACATATGGACCTAATCCAGAGAGGTGCTGGGCTGTACATGCTCTCTGAGGATGTGTGCAGTACACGGGGCTCAGCCTCTGCTGCCAGCTTGACCTAATTTCTCTCAGCTGAAGCTCTACTAGGATTCAAAATACAACTCATTTCCCTTCTTGGGAAACCTGCACATCAAGGTCTGATTGTACTCCTCACAAGTAGTCTTGAGCATCCCTTTGCTGCTTTTGTCAGGCTGCTACAAACTTTCAGCATTTACAGGGCGACTGTCAAAATATTGTATAGAAAATAATTCCCTTTTTTTGGTTCCACCAGTGTGCAGTAACACCTCAGACTGTCACACTGGAAAGGCTTCATCAAGAACCTCTTTGTATCGTGCAAAGTGCTCATTCAGCTTGGCAACTCTTGATGAATTTCATCCAAGGCATCCTGGTCTGTTTGAATAGTGACTGAACTTTCTGGCCAGCTTCTTCTCAGGCATTGCTTTCAAACCTCGAACAATGCTTTGATGTGCAAACGAACATGCAACTGGGCAGAGGCTGACCCAGCTTCCTTTTTTTTCAAAAGTCTAGGATGATAAAGCCAGCTTTCCTAGGGTTACAGTTCAGCTTAGTTCAGCTTCCAGCCTAATTAATTGCTCCACAGTTTTAGGTCCGTCTTGCCAGAACCCCTTTAAATTATGCATACTCCTACTTACACAGTCACTGCCACTCTTCAAATATTCAAGGGTTCCTTACATTTAATTTTGGATGGTTTACTCTCTCCAGGGAGGAGGCAGTTTTATAAAGAAATTGCTGATGGATAAAGTTGAGCTTACATGACTTGCAGCAAACAGCAATTTGAGTTCTCAAGAACATGCATTTCTTGGACATGTAAATTTTACTCATTTGCATTTAAAGGACACATGTGACATACAACACTGCTTTCTCATCCAGTAACATTATCATCTAGTGACATTAACTTAATGGTTAATGTCAAGTTTTTATTAACATTTACAAGCACATTGGGAGATTAATTTGTTTACTTGCATTATGCAAAACTGATTTAAGATTGTGGTTTGCATTTACACACATTTACATAGTGTTTCCTGATTAATACATTATAATACACACAAATCATGTGGAAATTGCAGGCTCACATCTGCAACATAAACTTCATTTTCTATAGTGTAAAATTTGACTTATCTGGCAGAACTTTTCCAGCAGGTTGAAGTCAGGATATTGTAAGGAGGGAAGGAAGAACGGGGATCAGAGGTGGATTTTCTGTGAAGTCTTTCCGTAGCACCTGTTACTTGCCAATACCCTGCAGTCATGAAACAGAAGGAGAGGGTGCCAAGGTTAGCTGGCAGCAGGATGAGTTTCATGTAATGGAACCTGTGGGCCTGGAGTCAGGCTCCTGTGAACACACACAGTTTAATTGAGTTCTCAGTGACTTTAGACTGGGAGTGAAATGGGTGAGCAGCAGAAGGAGCCAGTGGGGGGGAAAGGGGCAGCAACCGTTGCTGCCAGTCATGGATCCGTGTGAAGGGGCTCAGCTGGGTGCAGCGGAGACCCTCGAGGCACTCCACCCTGCTCCTTGTAATACCCTTGGCTGGAAATGTCCAGGGCTGGCGCGGGAAGACCAGTGGAGGGTGTGGGGAGAAGGGCAGCGATGAACACTGAGCACCTGGTGTGGGGCTGAGACAGGATCCAGTAAGGCAGCACCCTTGCACTGAACATGGGGGCAAGGGGACACTGGGGGCACTTCCCCAGTGTAGCGTCTTCCTAAGGGAAAGCGCGGTCGAACTCAGGCTTGCCTCACCTCTCCGAGGCCCTAATCCTACTATCTTTTCTCCACCAGTCACAACCTCATCCTCCTCTTCCCTACACCCTCACCCTCCTCCGGTTCTTCTTTCTGTAAATAACTCTTTCTGATTTTGGACAAGCAGGGATCAAGAGATTCTGGAGGGGGGTGGAGAAGACACTGTTTTGGTTTTTTTTTCCTTTCTCTCTTGAATTTAGGTGTTTGAACTTGAAAAAATAATATCTATAAATATAAAAATATATGTATTTAAGCAAATGGATTTCCTGGAGAATAATGAAAGGAGCTAATTTTTTTCCCCTTTGATTTCTCCTGTTTCTCACTGGGGTTTGTTTTTTGGGGAAGAGGGTTTTTGTGAGCTGTTGAGATTTCCAGTTCAGCATTGTTTAAAGGATGTGGAGAAAAAAAAAAGAAGAAAAATCAACAAAAACATGAAAACCTTTGTGATGTACAAAACCTGTAAATAGTCAAAGATACTTTCTCTTTTCTAACAACAAATTATTTCTGTCACTTTATATTCGAAAATAAAGAAATGTACCACAGAATATCAGGGTTAAAAAAAAATTGGAACCCATAATCAGAATATTTTCTTTGTTGTCTTCATTCATTTTATTCTTAACTTGGAGAATACTTGGGAATTTTGCTGTATGAGTGATGTTTTAAAAGCCTGAAATGGAGATGAGTTGAAATTAGGATGACAATGTTACTTGAGAGCGGCTCTTGCCCTGGTGTTCACTATTAGCTGTGGGTTGAGGCTACTGTCTTGGAGTTACATGAGGAGAGTGAGTGGATGAAGGAGCCTGATCATATTCATGGAACATAAACAATACTGAGGCAGAGATAGGAATAGGAGACTGTGGCAATGGGTTGAATCTCCCTTTATACTGCCTGAAAATGTTTCTGGGGGTTGCATGATGAAAGCCACCACGAAGTTGCTGATATCACTGCTGACCAACCTGTAAGACTTTGGAGCTATCTTGAGCCACTCCTGCCAGCCAGCAAGTGACAAGGCTTTGGCACATTGTCTACATAAAACAAAGCCCAGACTGGGACTAGAGAGGAGTGGCAAAGACAGGAGTGGCAAAGATGGTAGGGAAGTCTTCAATGATGTCACCATTTCTCTACACCAGCCGTTAATCATGACCCCCAAGACTACAGGAAAGTTGAGGGAAGGAGTTGATCTTTGCAGAGGTTACCCTGGTCCAAACAATGGAAAAGGCTCAAGAGGTTATTTATAAAGAAGTGCTAAGAAGTGGCAGATTTTGGAAATACAGAGATGTGCATCACCTTTAATGGTGAGAGGGCAGTCAGTTATTTTTAGGGAAGCTAAAAATAAAGAAAATGGACTAGCTGAGCTAGTCAGAGGATGCTAGACTACCTGTGGGGTGCAATTAAAAGTGTGGAACATAGCAGAAACACTCAGATGCACCAAGTCAGATTCAGAACAGGAAAAGCAGTGCTCAGCCAAGAAGCTCATAACAGCTGACACAAATTAAATGTTAGTAAATGAAGATAATTCATAAGGTGAGCAAAACTGTGAGCCAGAGAGAGAAAATCTCCAGCTAATAAACATAAAGGTTAATAGGATTATATATACACAAGCCCATGCTCATTGAAAATCCTGAAAATAGACATTAAGTACTAATGATGAGAGATAAGTCAATAACAGCACAGGAGAGACTGACAGGCTCAATACTCAGTTTTTATATGAAGCCGGAGAGACAAATGGGTAATGTCTGCACTGCTGTTCAACACCAAAGCAAGTGGGACGTTATCTGAGACCCAAAGAGGGGTGCAGCTCCAGGCCTCCACTGTAACAGCTGTACCCCTCGATATACCTGCTCCGTTTCCTTATCAGCTGTAAGTCACTGGGCTTGCTGCAGTGAAATGACTCAGCTGCTGCTTGTGTGGATAGCCTTGTGACAGTGGTTCTTCCCAGTCTCAAAATCCACCGGTGCACTTGTGACCTTAAGGATACCAGAAGGCAAAAAAAGGGTGAATATTGGGCTTTTGGTTTTCAGTCTCAAACCACGTGCTAATATAAGGTGCTCACCCTTGTATTTCTGAGTTCCAACATCATTTTGATGGGTAATAATTACTTTTTTGACAGTGGCTTAATGCAGAAATGAAATGTGATTTTTGGGCCAATTGTGCCAGCACCTGATATTTTTTGTTAAGAAAACAAAATTCTGTTTTCCAGGTCTGGAATGGAGCTGCATTAATTCCCACTCAAATGCAGGATACTGTAATCAAAACTGGCTAACTTCCAACACTTAGCTGAAATATCGTATAGTTTATTCAAACTTTAGCTCTTGGCCCAGGTTCCTGTGCCAGAGGAAGGCAGGCATTTCACTAAATTTCACTCACTAGCCAGAACTAAGTCTTGGCTGGAGGTGCAGGGGAAATGAACGGTTCGAAAGTTTCAGTGTTTTGAGCTTTTATCTTTTCAAAACAGAAAGATTTTATACCTTTTCAATACTGTCCTTAGCATTTACTCCTTTTCTCATTATTGAAATTTTTAATTGACAGGTTCTGTTTTGAAAAAAGAAATGATGGCCAATTTAATTTCAGGTTTGAAAATACTCACCTTTTGGCCAAGCCGCACACTTGAAAACTCCTAATAGACTACAAATAATCCAAACAGAAAAATAAATGGAGTGTGTGAGAGAAAAGTAAAGATAATCATCAAAAGGGATTGAAGAAGCATTCGAACAGTAGAAAAGTATTTCTCAGGGCATTTTTACTTCTGTAAATTTCACTGAAATAAAATCCAACCACAGCTTTTCAAATGGCTCAACTGACAGTGCCTTAGCTGAAGTGAATGATTTTTAAGAGGTCTGGAGATGCTATCAGTGAATGGGATAGCAACCAAAAAATCAGATTCCCTCTCTGAATCTCCCAGATGGACAACAATGTGCTGAAACTGGGAAGAGATTGATTAACTTTCCTTCATAGATTTTCCTCTTACTTTCACTTCAGCCAGAATCTGTTGACCTGGGACAAGGTATGAAAAAGCAGATAAAAATGCATGGGAAAATAATCACATTATCACTGGCCTTATGATACTCAAGTTTGACAAGCATAAGTTTATTCTGATCCTACCAGCACTTAGTGACCCCTTTGGTTCTTTGAAGAGCCAAGGTTTACAGAAAAGCTTTTAAACACAGCACAGAAAGACAGTGATAGAAAAGAGCTATTCACTGCTCCATCCGGGTTCTGCTACCCTCGCCACGTAGATGGAGATGCATCTCCCTAACAGGGACACCCTAACCAGTGTCTAGCAGGGGATATCTCCAAGCCTCTTTCCTCCAAGCAGTAGGCATTTCTCAAACATAAGCTATGCTGGCCCAAGGCCATGTAGGAGGCACAACTACCGTTGGATGAGCATTTATTTGATAATTGTTCAGATGATTGGCACTGAGTGTGTGTGTGCATGTGTGTTTGTGTGTGTGTGTGTGTGTGTGTGTGTGTGTGTTAGGGACTCACCGAAGCTTTAGGGGTTCAAACCTCAGCTACATGCTTAGGTTTTCACTGCCATCTAGACTCTGTCTAGTCAATGGACTATAGAAAAGAGTTTACATCCTCTCCAAACAGAGATCTCTTTTGGCTCAGAGAAATCTCCCCCCAAACTCACTGTCTGGCAAACATCTGCTGGGAGCTCGGACCCATGGACATCTTCAGTAGAAGACAACTAAGGACAGATCAACCAAAGCCCACTTCTTGTGTTTAATTGAAGATGGCAGACATGGCTGGGGGGTAAATGCCTCCCTTACAGGTGAGTGGCACTGAGTGACAGGCCCTGAGGACAGAGGTGGGATTGGAATTCCCTTCTGGCCAAGTTCTTTGCTGCAGGGTAGCTGAAAATGTCAGGCACAGAGGAGGGGACGGCTGAGCGATGTAAAATAGGAGCACAATGGACTCTAATGAACTCTATTGTCTGAGGCATCTCTTGGCAGGCTGTACTCAATGGCAGATCAATAAGCAGCAAAAAGAGTCAGAAAATAATGTATGTCTTTGAGGAAAAAAAGTAGCTGAAATCAAAGGTACTTATGATTGCAGTGGCTGACATTGTCTTCAGTACAGCAAGGGTCCCCCCACATCTGTCCCAGAACAGAACCACTCTGCCATCCTTCAGGACATAATCCGTGACACTCTCCAGGGCACTGACTGTGCAGCTGCAGTTGAGAAGGACCTTTGCTCTTGTACTTGCCTTGCGGACCGACTCTCCTCTGCTGGGTGCACCACGTCTTGTGCGTGTCCCTCAGAAAATGCTGGCAAATGGACTCCACCAATCAGGAGTGGGCAGGTTTCCCAACACCTTTTGTGTTGTATGCACTGCCTTCCATCTTCCTATTTGTGTCTTTTCAACATTAATCCCAAGGTATGCAGAAATATGGTTGCCCCAGTAAAGGTCCTGTGCCATCTGCCACATTCCCCTGTGCAGGATGAGGGGCATGAAATCACTCCATCATGTGCCAGTAGTGAAATTATTTGGAACAAAGAGGGTCCCTTTCTGTACCAGACAAACAAGTTTAGCAAGCAATTAAAATATTTTAGTGTCCTCCCCAACCTCTACTATCCTGGGCAGCCCTCTTCCTTGACTGGCCTGAGGGATGTGAACCCTTCAGTCTTCATTATTCTCAAATTAGGAAGGCTTATTAGAGGACCCTAAAGCAAAAGTCATCACTGCAGTGCCTTGCATAGAGTAGAGCCTCGTGGGGAGGGGCAAACCAGGATCCTGCAGGAAGATCGATTGGTGTAAGAAGTACTCACTGCTTTCAGTCAGCAGTGAAAAAGAAGAATGAGGTTGTCAGTCAGCTGCAGTGTTTTGTTTCCCCTCTCGTCCCTCCATTTTCTGCCACATGAGTTGTAAATAAAGGACTGTACATGTAGAGAGCTTACAGGTTCCTGAGAATTGCTCTGTGGTGTCAGCTGCACAGGGGTGTTTTCTGTATCTAAATCCTGGTGAGCCCTCTTCTCAGCTGGTGTAACATTAGCACAAATGCTACAAGAGCATGAAGGACAGTGGTGCCTTGTACTTAAATGCTGTGTTCAGTCAGAGATTGGATCCCGACTGATTCAGCAGGGCCCTAGATAAATTGCATTCAAAAGCATGATGTCCCATGACAATAGGACCAGGGTGACCCGGAGGGGCTGTGCTGGCTTGTTCCTGCTCTCAGAGGAAAGTTGTGCTCAGCTTTGTGCCCTGTGACTCAATTTGCTACAAGCATGTTCAAACATGATAATGTTGTGTAGTATAGAAAAGGACAGTATCCTGGCCAAGTTCCAGTTTGTATAATTAATTTCTCCTTATCTAAATATTCTACCTGTAATTTTGAATGAGTGTGGATGGATTTTTTAATCTTTTCCCAACTACAGCTTCAAACCACCAACTTATTTTTTTTTCTCCTGTGACTTCTTAAATATTTTGTGTCTCCTTTATATACATGTATGCATGCATATTTATATCCCTCTTTTTATCTTCTGTGTTGTTCCGCCAACAAAAGCTGTAATTCACTTTGCTTAAATTATTGCGTGATCGTGTGATGTTCTATAAGGGGCTATATGCAATAATACCCTGCCAAGAAAACAAAAAAAGAAAGATTGAGCATCCATATGTTGAAAACACCCTGCACTATCCAAATCTCCTGAAGACTGACTGCTTATTACTGCATAGTGTTCCTTGCACCAGCTATCTGAATGCTGCTCTTTATTCAGTAATCAGACATATACTCAGCACTGCCTATGCATTTGGATGTGTCTGAGCTCAGGAGATGCAATCAGAAAAAGATTATTCTGTGGGATGATATCTATTCTTTGCAGAAATATTCTTTAGTTAACAATGTAGAGGAAAATGACTGTTCCAAAATTACCAAAAGTCCTTGTTTTAGTGCCTGACTGAAGGGCTGTTGTGCGTATTTTCTTACTTGAACCTGCCATGGAGAACTGCCTACTTTAACCCATTCATAAGAGTGGAGGAACACAGCAGCTCGGGCCTGGCAAAAGTGCTCTACCCCACTCTGTTCAGCAATGTGCTGTGTAGTTAATGTAGCCAACACTGAAACTGTTCACATTAGCATAGTTGCTGTGCGAGTGATAGTGTTAAACATTTTCTAGTGAGGAGATGCTTTGTTTGCCTGCAAATGACACGTGCCCAGAAAGTGGTGTTTTCTTGAGTGGTAAGGGTGCTCTCCCAAAGCAATTAGATGTGTCCTTCTGTACATTCTTCTTTTCACCTCTGATGCCAGGTTGTGACAACCTGAGTACCTGGGTAGCAGTGACTGTGGGAGGTGGTTGTATGTTAGTGGTGAGTAAAATGGTTTCTGCATATATGTCCCCTTGCACAGCATATGAGTTTGAGACAGCAGAACTGCCAGTGACCCTTTTGCAAGCCCAGTTGGTACTTAGACTTGATGTTCAGCTTGTGGAAGGTGTTACCAATGGCACAGCAGATCCCACCACCAGGCAGATGGCAAGGGAGGGTTATTCAGTATGGCTGAAGAGTGCGGAAATGGTGTCCATGGCTGGCTTCCTTAGCCTGTGGACGGTGTAGAGAACAAGTTTGACAGTGATGTCACTGCTGGTGCTGGGAGCAAACAGCTTTAAGCACCTCTCCCAAGCCCTGTCTCCTTCTCTGTGTGCATCACACTGGGAAGGAGGCTGTAGCTTTTCTCTTCACCTGCCTAGTGTTTCTGTTTCTCTGCTCAAACCCACACAGATATGTGGTGGTGATGTTTGTGGCCAGGTGGGCCTCTCCCCTCCCTCAGCTCAGTCAAAAGGCAATATGAATGTGTGCTGCACTAGGTGACTGCGTGTCTGAGCCAATTCCTCAGTCAGCAGTGCCTGTGTAACTAACATGGCACTTTGACGGCTATTCAGCCCTTACCAACTAAGCTGTTTCAACACCCTGTCATCATGTGTTGCCAGGTGGTTGTAAAACAAGCAGAGGTGTGCCGATACAAACAGAAGAATAAACATAGGAGGGAAGAAAGGAGCAAAGGAACAGTGTAATTAATGAGGAGTGCAGAAATCACAGAGGTCCAGTGAAGGGCAGTTCAAATGATCCAAAGCAAGAGGGGCTGGAGAGCTGTCAGGGGATGAGCAAGGAGCTGATGCATGGTGAGACTAGGGATGCTGGAGACCGAAGTGTAGGTAATAAACAGGTGCATGATGAATGATCAAGAACAGGCCATCAGACACTCCAAGCCAGCCTGGTACAAGAGAGGAAGTCTTAAAGGCTACGTGCTTTTCCTTTTCATAGATTAAAGGCACTCACATTTCTCACCCTGAAATTAATCAGTCCATGGGATTTGTTCTTTTTGCATACATCAAATATATATAATGCAACAGATTTTGTGGAAAGCCAGGCAGGTATTTATTAACACCAAGGCTCCTGGGCAATGCCCTTAGAGAGACTTGCAGCTCTTTTCCACATCACTCCAGCTGGCTGGAGTTCTCATGGCTCAAAACACACCTCAGAGAGGAACAAATTCATCAATTCCCACCTGTCCAGACCAAAACCACTGTCACAGTACAGCACAAAGAATAGTAAATTTACAGATTAGACATTAATGTAGGAGTGTTGAGCCCCAACAAGTACTTGGTTGAAATTTACCAAGAGCAAAATTAAAAGCATAAATTAATCTCTAGTAGGGAGAGAAAGACATTAGAAGATTATACAATTATAGATAGTGTAGACCTCAGGTAGGGAAAAAAAACTACTCTCTCTTCTGTTGGTGTGTCTTAGGCCACAGGAAAGACAAGCTGCAGAAGAAGGAGGGTCTCCTCTCTGAGGGATCACCCAGGTGCACTGAGAGGAGGAGGATGAGTCTAAAGCAGCCACCTAAAGCATGCTGACTGTTGGTACCTGCATGCAACATGAATGGTACCCATGATATTGCTTTTTCACCATAAATCCTTGAGTGGAGACCATCAATGTCTGTGATGTGATTCTGTCACTGTTGACATTAACAAGAGGATGCTGTAGGTACCCTTGGGTGCTGGACCACCTAGCAAGGACCCTCCATGGTTATGCAAGCCATGAAGAGGGAGGAAAGGCAGCTGGAGCAGAGGAGTGTATCTGCTCCTTCTCTCCTCCATCTTACTCTAAGGGTCTCTCTAGGCTCAGACTTTTCTTCCTGTGATAGTTAAACAAGTCCTTGAGAGGGGCTTGGCAGTGGATATACCATGACCACAGATTATCCCACTGCTGAGCAGTCAGGAAAGCAGAGAAGCTGCCAGGGCACAGGGGCAAGGCTTGGGAAGGGGATCTCAGCTCTGGGTCTCTGTGTTGGCTCTCCTGTCTCTTCCCCAGCTGGTGGGCTATACCTCCTCTGGCAGTCTTGCTGTGCCAGCAGCTTTTCACCATGTCTGGTGTGCAGGACTCATACGGCAGGAACGAGCTCTCGTCTGTGTTCGTGCAGGAGCAGGAGGGGACTTTGCTCTGTGCTGAGGTTGTCTCCAAAGGTGTGCCACAGTACAAACACAGTGTGAGCCTCTTGAAATAAAACAATATGTTTTAGCCACCTACATCCCATTTGTAAGTACTTCAGTGGGGACTCAATCCCTAGTGAGGCTTTTATCTTCCAGTGGAAGAAAAGCAGAACTCAAAAGGGTAGGCTAAATGTTTTTAGAAACAAACAGCCATACAAAACCACATGGGCACTCTTGGAAATTAATCCCAAAACAAAAGCAAACTCACAAAGTGGGTTAGCAACCAGAGGCAGCTCTGCATGGGAATTTCTTGCTCTTGGGAGTAACATTGGGTCTATCCTCCTGGCAGGGTATATATGTGATCAAGTGGTAAGTGCTAGAGCTGATTTTCCTATTTGGATGGATTTAGACATTTTGCTTGCACTCCTGTACTGTTCTTACACCTAGACTTCAGCTGCTTTGCTCTGTTAAACGCTGAGGGGTCCTGAATGGAAACACTGGAAGGGAAGAATATTCCAAAGGGAACTGACACTTGGCATGAAGTCCACTGGCACTGCTCTTCTTGTGACAGGCACAGAGGGAACATGAGCCAGTTCCATGCTCTCCTGTGTCCTTGTGGCTGCAAGGATGAGGAAGCAGGTTTGTGTGTCTGCTTGAGGAGAGCTGCAGCAGGGACAGTGCAAACAGGCCCAGCCTGATGACCAGTTGTATCTGCCATGTACACAGGTGATTCAGTCACTCAGCTATAAAAGTGGGTGGTCTGTGGGTGTGCAGGAGGCAGAACTGATAGGGGGAGAAGTCTTAGCTTTTCTTAATCCTGTAGAGGGGGTGCAAAGGGGCCTTGAGACATATAAGCCTTTCAACCTTGCTGCTTTCAAACACAAGGAAATATCTGTGTGCCTGAAAAATCTCTCTGTTTTCACCAGACTGTTTTCACCCTGTAATACGGGAGTATAAGAGGCTCCTCAGTGACACACATTCTGGTTCCTCTTTGTTAATGTGACATTCTGTTATTTTATTAAAACACCAAAGAACATATCAAGCCTGTAATCAAAAATACTACCAGAGATAATTTCAGTCTAGCAAACAAAAGTCAGAAAGTCAGTGGGAAAAGGGGATTATTCTGATCAGCAAAGCATTCCTGGTTTACCAAACTTGTCCTCTCTGGGCACTTTGGCTACTGGGTTGTTTGCAGTAGGTGGAAAACCTCATTTCATGCCACGAAGGACTGAATTAGTCCTCCAGACACAGAGCAGCACTACTGACATTGTATGAGTCCTGGAAAAGGAGGTGCAATCTTCTATTTCTCTCAGGGAGGTAACTCTGAGGGACATCGCAGACATGCAACCTAGATGTGGGTGACAGAGGTGTTTTACCAGTCAGCCTTTCTAATTTCTTTCAAAATCTATTTGCCCTGCCCTTGGACCTTCAATCATGCTGTGATTTCATCACTGGCAGGCTGTGTTATAAACCAGACTCATGTGCAGCCCTCTATTTCAAACTCTGTTGATGCAATTTGTCTTTATACAAACATGTCATGGTCACTTTTGCCACATGGTCTCATTTAGTGGTTATGACACATCTAATTCTTTCTCATTTCTCTAGCAAGTAACAATTTGACCCTCTTTTTAGAGAAGTCTTCTGTGTCTTCTGGCACGTAGGTTTATTTTGTAGCAACTTCAGTATTAATTAACCTTGGATCCAAAAACTTCTTAGACAATGGCAGAATTCCTGTTCAAGAATCTCTGAAATGGGGAATCTCATAATGTGCTGTCAGATATTTTGTTCTGTGCTAAGACAGATAACTTGAATCCAACAGGACTTCATCTATCCAGCGCTCTTGTCATTTGTATGGATTTCTCGTTTACTCAATTTGACTCTGCATTGATGGTGTGCTTGGAATGACGCATCAAAGAGGAACACACAAACGAATCACTACTTATTAGGAATGCACCCAAAACTTGGTACAAAACCTGCACAATTTTTTACTTTTATTAACCCTCATTCCTTGTTGTGCAAAGCTTGCTTCATAGAAATGAGAATAGTTTTTTCCCATTTCATTCAGTCTGAACAGTGTCTGGACCATGGACAATCAGTAACCTCTAGAAACATCATGGATCCTTTAGCCAATTTGTCTTTACAATTTTGGTTGATGCCATAGATTGACAGCCTTTCCAACAGCCCCTCCTCTGTGATCTCATACTAGCTAACACCTTGGACTCTCAATCTTTGAAGAGTATCTTTGGCATCTTCTTTTATTTCTCCAAGGCTTTTCCTCTTGCCAGTTAGTTTCACAGAAGCACAGAATGTCTGAGGTAGGAAGGGACCTTGGAGGTTATCTTGTCCAGCCTCACTGTTCAAGCAGTGCCAAGGGCCACCTTGAGCCAGTTGTCCTGGACCATACCCAGATGGCGTTTGAGTTCCTTCAAGGATGAAGATGCTGCAGCCTCTCTGGGAAACCCATGCCAATGCTCAGTTGCCCTCATGGTGAAGAAGTGTCTCCTGGTGTTCAGAGGAAACTTCCTGTGTTTCAGTTTGTGCCCATTGCCTCTGGTCAATGTGCACCACTGAGAAGAGCCTGGCTCCATCTTCTTTGCACTCCCCTTTCAGACACCTGTGCACATTGACAAGATGGCCCTGAGCCTTCTCTTCTCCAGGGTGAACAGTCACAGTGCTCTCAGCCTTTCCTTATATGAGGAGTTCAGTTGCAACAACTCAGCTGCAACAAAGCAGAAAGACCTTGTGTAACTATTACTTTACCCATTATTTAAAGTTCTATATTTTAGCAGATTTTTTCCCATTACTTACATATTTCAGGATTTTTAACTGCTTTTTTCACAGCAGCTCTTTTTAAATAATCTTATTCATTTGTTTGTTTATGCTCCATTAAACAGTCTTATCTTGGCATGCAGCAGAGAAAAATGCATAAAGTTCTGTTGATGAGAAAAAAGCCAGAAAGAATTTTAAGAAAATACAGCCACAATCCTTTTGGTGGGTGCCAAAGGGAGCTCTATTTCTCTGTGTAACATCCCAGGTCAAGCAGTAATGTCTTCCCTGGCAACTCATTCTGTAAAGTACACCCAGGTGAGGCTGCCTACTACAAACTCTACTTTTGTAATTAGTCTCGGTGAAGGCAAAGATGTTAGGCTTAGTTTTGCTACGTGGACCTCCTGGGAGGCTATTTCAGAAAATTAATTTTATCAAAAGAAGTGCTTGCTGTGATGTAGATGTGCTTGACTTGATCTGTCATGTTTCCTTTACTTCTTTGTTTCTTTCTTTCTGTCAATCACAAACCAGTTTGTGGCAAAGGCTGGTTTCAAAACAGCTATTTAAATCGTCAGCAGGGCTTTGTCCTTCAGAGACATTTAGTTAACTCATTTTACATTTCTTTCTGCTGAGAACAACATTTCTCTCCAATGGTTTTCTAGCACGCACGACGCAGAGCCATTGTGCCTGGATGCTGTTCTGCTGTGCTGAGGCTGTCTCTGCTGTAGCGCAAGGCAGTCTAGCCACCACTGCGTCCCTGCCCTATTTACCGTAGCTTTTTTAATTAGGTGTGTATTTGTTCCTGCAGTGTTAGCTTGTGCTTCCGTCTGCGCAGTAAGTAACCTTAAGCAGCTGTCAGCTAGAGTGTTAAAACATTTATTTTTCACAAGGGCTGTGCTGTTGTGGCCACTGCTACAGATGCATCTCAGCTGAGAGTTAATCTTAAAAAGCAAGCCAGCTCAGGCCCAGCAGTCATCTGATTCTGCCCATCAGAAGCACAGTCCTCACTGCCATTACAAGTACCCATGGTGATTCCAAGGTCAAGTGGTCAAGTGCCCTTCAGCTATTTTTGTGAATTAATAATATCTCAGACAGCCCAATACTTCAGATTTGTACAATACTGTTTTATTTCCCTACAACTTCCTCTAATGGGATCATCAATGTTGTAGTCTGCTAGCTAGTTTATGGCAGAAACAGGGGACCTTTCCCAAGTGGCATTTTCATCCAGAGCAGAAAATCCTCTAACAACTTCTGCCTTGCTGTTTACACTCACTGCTGAATGGCAGTCCTGTTGACATGCACATGCTGGCATTGATAGCTAGCTTGCAGTGGTTTTTTTAGTGCCTGTGCATTTTTAGGCAAGATCTGTATTGCAGGCCTCCACTGCCTCTCAACCTGCCAGATCTCACCTCTGTCTGTGTAGCTGTACATGACATCTCCATGACACAACTTGAAACTGGAAATGGGACAACTTTGCTATCATGACCAACCCTGTGAGGAACAAATGTGAGCCCTCCAGAGTGGCTTTCATGAGCCAGAGGGTTGCAGTAGGCTGTAATATGTGGTGTCCTCTGCACAGTGGCACGAAGACATTCTGATCCCTAACTTGCCAGAGGTTTACACCTTCTCCTCCACCTGTTCTCTCTTCCAGGAACAGAGATTCATGTGACCTTTCCTCCATGAGGCACTGCAATGATGAGAGCTCCGCTGTGTCATAGTCTGTACATTTTGAAATGGTCCCCGTTGTGTGATGGGAATCGGGAATACAAATGTATGAACTCCATTTGCAAGACCAGAGATCAGTTTCCTCTTTTGGCAGCTTCACATACCCCTTGCTGAATACTGATTTCTTTTATTGTATGTTACAGTCCAGGGTCTCATATCACTGATGTGGCTGCTGAGTATCATGAGCAAGCTTCAGTCACCCAAAACACAATTGCAAATTTTCAAGGCACAGGATCATTATAAATCTCTGTGTCTAACTTTTCTCAAGGAAATTAATGTTTGTGACAGAGGCAGAAAACAGTAACCTACCTCTCCCTCTCCCAAAAGCTGTCTGGACATGGGAAATCACTCATTACTCTCTTCCTAGGTCAAAAGAAAGCTCTGCTGTGTGGCTCTTGGAGTACAGTGAATGACTGGCTATGTTGAGAGCTGGACCTACCCCTGCACATGCAGCCTCTACATCATCTCTTTTCCCTCCCCATACCTCACAAGCATCTGGAATTCCCCAGGTGCACACTTCAATTCTTTCTCTTTTTGCCTCACTGCTGCGTACCTCACAGGCTCTGAGCCGGCTCTGCACCCAGCTGACACACGGCTATCACTGCTGCCAAATCACCACCTGCACAGAGTTCAAACCATCTAAAACCACAGCACTTTTCTGGCCACGAGTGACCTTGCCAACTTCAGAGCCCTTCAGTACCCACGTGGACCTACATCCTCCTCAGATGAGTGTCTTTCCCTGCTCTGTAGGTCCTCAGGGCTGTTTGTGGGCTGTAGCTTCTGCAGCTGGCTGCAGGACCCAGAGATAGAGAATGCAGGATCTAATTATCTGCTTGCAAAAACGGCTGCTGTAGCTGCGACATGACACAGATCTCCTCTGCTGGTAGATTTCACAGCCGCAAAGAATCAAGTAAGGGCAGCTCTGCTGTCTGCAGCTTTGCACGCTGCAGTGCTGTGAACAAGCTTGGGACACGGCTGCTGTGCTGTGTGACAGCCCTCAGCTCTGTCAGCAGCAGTGTGAGCAAGTGCCAGAGGCTCAGGGCACCAGGGCAGCTGGTCTCTAAGCAAGGTGAACAGTGTGAGAACAAATGCAGTCTCAAAAGGACCAAGTCCCTAGGTGACCTGCCTGCTTGTATTACTGTATATGCTGGCATGTGAGAGCAGGGGTTCAGTGCTGGTGGAGGTGGTGCAGGGCTGCAGAGGCTCTTATTCAGGCTGGACTGACAGCAGGAACACAAAGTCCACTTAAACTTCAGGTTCTCTTCATACCATGGTTGCCTCATCCCTGCAAGGGAGGACTGGTCTGGCTGATCAGGTCAGTGCCACTTGCAGGAAGGAGGTTTTGCTGTTGTGGTGAAGAAAGTAAAAAAGGGACAAATCCCCATCCCATACACAACAAAAAGAAGAGAGCTCATGTGTTAAGAAGGCGAAAAAATGTATGGTCTCTTGGCAGGAGGGGGAATGCTGGCAGGGTGAACAATGAAAATCCCAGGCAGGATGAACCATCTGTGTAGGGGCTGAAGAGCAAAGTGTGTATGGCGGTCAGATGTGGGTTTCTGGAGCCTTTACCCAAACACCACAGTGCTGGGGCTTCCCTAACCACCCTACTGTGGTGCCACCAGCCTTCTGCTGCCACAGTGCCTGTACTATCTGTCTCCATCAACATAGTTCTTTGAACAAAAGGTTTTTGAGGTTGGACATCCTCCTGGCCTCTAGCAGTCATGCTTTTACAGGTGCAATCTAGTGGCTTTTGCAGCCCTCCCTCACCCACACAATCTGGAGAGCTGGACTTTACTTCACCCATTGTGCCCTGCTGCTGCTGTAGAATGACCCCACAGCAGTAAGTATGCGGAAAATCTTCAAGGGACTAAGCTGTGGAAGAGCCATGTAAGGCAGATCTTTAACTTTGACCCTAGCCTCCTCCCTGCTGCAGCAGTCAAGCTTTTCTGTGCAGTCTCCTCTCTGAGCCCCAACCCTATTTTTCCTGATTTCTCTGGAGATTTGGTAAGGTGACAGCCCAAGGGCAAAGAGCTTCAGCACACCACAGTCTTCTGGAGCAACTGTTTCAAAGCTGCCTCCAAGGCTTCCTCATCAAAAACAAAATATATGTTACATAGGGCTTCCATGTTGTGAGTTTTTTCCTGTTTTTCTTTTTTCATATTTCAAAATTGCTTGCTATAAAGGCTGATTCCTGGTTAGGAAGATGCTGGTGTGGAGAAGCCAAACTTGATGGACATTATGCTGGAGGAAACCTGTTTACAAAAGGAGATGTATCACTGTGTTTTCCAGCCTGGTATTCCCTTGGCCTACAAACACGAGGGGAACTGGGACAGCACAGTGCACCAAGACCCAAGACATAAACCTCAGAGCATGGGAGGGTGTGTATGGATTTCATGCAGTATGCTCTCCCATGATGCCAGTAAGAGCATGTTATAGCATACTCCTTGCATATGGAAACAACAGGAAGGCCCTGGCATGAAAATGTGCAGAAGTATTTTTACAATCTGCCCTGAATACTGTGAGTGATTGATTAAGTCTGTTGAAGCCACTAACATCCCCACTGCCCATGGCAGAAGACCTATCCTGAACAGTTCTCACAGAAAGAAAACCTTGAAAGTCAGAGAAGAGAGCTCAAACCCGGGAGGAAAGGGTCAGGAGGAGAGATAAAAGCTTTACTGAAGAGTTCTGAACAGACTGGAGGAGGCAAACCAGTGGTGGCTTGGAGAAAAAGGGCTGACACTAGCAGAGAAAGGGTCATGTGTGTGCCCATGTGTCCTTTGAACGTCTCATAGGTGAGCTTATCTCATCATCTCTGAGGAGCAGGAACAGAGGCGACCACCAGCATGGGGGATCCCTCTGCCTTCCATTCCCGCAGCAGCTGTGACCCGCAGAGCTCAGCCCGCCCCATGCGGTGGCTTGTAGGATGTCTCTCGCCAGCATGCCTGTAACTGCCTTTACCTTCGGGGGTCTGGCCACTTGGGCTGGGCTAGCAGCTCATGCCCATGGAGATTGCTCTGCAAGAGGGATTTTGGCTCCTATCCAGAGTGTGGCTTACTTTTAAGTCTAGAAATGCATAACAAAGCATGAATAAATAGCATTCCCTTCCCCGCTCTGCTTATTAATGTCTAGGTGGCTTCAGGAGCAGACAGCTGAAGTCCTTGCAAGACACTGGCAACAGAATGAATAGGCTGCCTGTGGAGAAGCAGCCCAGACTCTGTTTTACCACCTCAGAGTTCTCTCTTCTCTCTAATCCTTCTTTTATCTTCATGAGTTACAAATGAGAGCTCTGAAAATGAAGGCACACAGCTGTACCAGAAGACAGAAAAAATTCCTTATGAAGAAAGATGAGGGTCCAAGTCATGGATTTAAAACCATGAGATGATTTCCACCCTTGAGACTTTACTTGCATTGTAGGCTCTCTGAGAATGTGCAGGGATTTGGGGCTTCATGAAGAATTTTTTTGACACTGTGTTTATGTTAGAAAACTGACTCATGAGGCTCTTGTTGTTTGGCAGGAGTGTATCCAATTGGAAATCCATGGATGGGACTCGGGCATGTTAAGTATTTGTTTAGAAAAGCAATTGGCTGCTGTGTTGCCCCTCACCTTGGCTTCTAGCCTCCTGCCTTTGAGTCCAAGAGCTTTAACCAGGCTAGGAAACTTGTTTTGGTTTTGGTTTCAGGTTTTTTTTTTTTGTATCCAAAGGGTAGTTATCCCTCAGCCTTTTTCACAGAATCACAGAATGGTTTGGGTTGGAAGGGACCTTAGCGCTCTGAATGTTTCATTTGGCAGAGCCAGAGGTTTTCCAAATGGTGAACCAGAGGATTTCAGAGCCTTCAGCAGATGTTGGTGCCTCTTAGATGAATTCCCATACCTAACTGTGTGCTGACTCCTTATCAAATATATTGCAAGGTGGGAAGGATTCACTCATACCTCTCAATGGTCTCTGCATACTTTTTATTCATGGATACACAGAGGAAGGTAGTTAACAGTGATGGTATCTTGCAGCAGAGAGAAAAATCAAGGGAGAAAAGATTCCTTAGCCTGGCTAAAGGCAGTAAGTGCCTGGGCTCTGACCATGCTGACCTGGCTCATCTTGGGTGTGGAAACAAAGCATCTCTGACTTGTCCAGCACTCCACACATGGGAAAAGGTTGGTGAAGTTATAAGAGATGTAGGAAACAAACTGGAAACACTTGATGGTAGTTTGGCTACAAAGTCTGTGTTAGTCGGACAGGCTCCATCAGAGCCAGTGAGGTGACGGGTGGGAGGTGGGGTGGAAGCCTGCAGTGGATGGAGTACAAACAGCTGCACCAAAAGCCCTTATTCTTCAGAGTTCAGAGCCTTTGACTGGCTATAGGTGAATGTGCCTCTGCAGAGTATATAAAGGAAGGTTTGTCATGGCAGCACTGACAAACCAGGGCACTGTCAGAACTGCATGAAGTGATGGACATGAGCTGCTCTGTGGCAGCTCACGAACCAGCTCAATCGTTCCCAGCAGTTCTGGGGCAGTATTTATAATTGAAGAGCTCTGGGAGGCTTGCAGGCTTGTGGTTCTTCATCAATTAGGACTAAAAGGTTCCACTTATTAACAACTGGATTGTTTAAATAACCGCTCCCATCAAGTACTTTGGCTGTTGAGCACTCAGAAACTTGAGTGCTCAGTGAGTTGTGCAGTGCCTCGCAGATGCCTCTCTCTGCAGCCTCTGTGCCAACCCCACTGACCCCTGCTCCCCTCCAGTGCCCTGATGGAGGACACTGATCCTTGCCCACTGTCCACCACCTCTTGCCCCCATTTCCATAGGACTACTTTCCTGTCTGTACACATATAGACCCACAGCACTTTCCCCATGGTAATGTGCTCACACTCCTGTGCATCAATTAGGCTGCTTTTTGGAGGAGAAGTGGATTTTATGTTCAGTGCTGGCACTGGAGGGACAGAGGTTGGATCTTGATGGAATAGATGATGTGTCACGTTTTGCTTTCTTCTCCCCTAGTGCTCCTGGGACACACTCATGTAGTGCTTGTACTGTTTTTGCTGAACATGTTTTTCCACTCTTTCCTCACATTTTGCAGTTTCATTGCTCTCCCCAAAACCAGAAAAATAAAACAAAGCCATACTTTCAGAGTAAAACTTTCGCCAGAGCATGTCGAGGTCTGACCAGGACCCGCATAGATGGAGTTCCTGCCATAGGTTTTTCAGGCCAGAAAAATAGTACGTCACAACTTAGGGGTGTCTGCAGCTAAGAGAGAATCTGCATCCTCCTCTACCTTCCCTGGGCTTTGTTGCAGGTTCATTGTGCTAAGCTCATGCAGAGTGCTTCACCAGCCAATTAAGGAACAACTCCTCCAGCAGTCAGAATCACTACCACATCCTGGACTTGTGAAGGCGGCAACTGGAACTTGAAAGAGGCAGGGAGTCCATTTGCCACAGCACAGCTTAGGAGCCTTTCTCTTGATTTGTGGATTCCCATGACAGGCCTCAGACCATGTAATCAGCTGTGTCAGGCACAGGAGATCCCAGGATGGGGGTAGAAGTGAGGTGAAGCTGGGACAGAGGAAAGAAGCTGTGTTGTCTTCAGGTTTGCTGCAAGAAGAAGGGAAGAGGTGGAAGATTCTGGGTTGCCAGACCCTTGTGGCACATGCAGTGCCCTCTGTGTCTGGCCATCATCAGAGTCCTTCTGTCCCCTTGCTCTTCACTCCTATAACAGGCTTCTCATTTCTCTGTGTGCACCCACTTTTTCAGTGTTTTGGAGTGTGTCTGTTCCTGTTAGTGTTGAGTAGACAACCTCTTGAAAAGGGACTTGCAATGGTCCCGAAATGGCCAGTCCCAACAATGGTCTGGTTTCTCTGCTTTTCTGGATGGATGCAGCCCTCAGTGCTGTGCTTTTGCAGAAGGTTTCTGGTATGCCGCCAGTGCTGGAAGACTTGGTATGAGAGGAGCTGCTTGACTGCGAGGCCCCCTGACTCTCAGGTCCATTGTGCAACTCTTTGCTAACCTTTCCATGCACAGGCTCTTCAGTGAGTACAGCAGTTCCATTTCTCTCTCTTGGGTATCCCACTATCTGTTCCAGAAAAATCCATTTGTTATTGTGAGCTCAAATAGGCTCAACCCTCTGCCAGCTCTGCTCCTCCACTGCTCCCTCTGCTTCATCCTGAACCTCTCCTGTGCACAAGGGACATTTTGGTATGTCCTACACTCTCCGGCCCTGGGGAACAAAAATGGAACTGAAGTTTATTGATAGAACTAGTGAAGGATTTCCTTTTCTCTCCTTGAACTGCAGTGAATGAGAGAGAGGGAAAAGTCTAATTGTTTTCTCTGGATGTACTGATAGTATTTCATTCATCTGTGGAAAAGATAACACAACATACTTCAGCCTACCTGGTGCTATGTCTTCCTACTTCCAAACTAAACTCCCTTATTCCTCTGCTCTGAATACCAGCCCTGGAACTTCATAAAGTGTTTAACATCAGTCATGATTTATATCTCTGCTGCCATCTCCTTCAGTCACTTTGGTGGATGGAGCTGGTTTGTAAGGACAGGTTGAAGTGCTTGTGTTGTGTTTGTCCTCTTAATCCAGGTGCTGTAGGTGAGCTGCCTCTAAAGACATCTTATTCTTACAGAAGCCAACAGCTCAAAGATCATGGGGCAGAGCAACGAAGCAGTGTGAGGAGCGTAGATGGTAAACAGCCTCATTTGGTCTGTGTTTATTTTGCAGAGTGCCTGCTTTTATAATTTATTTGAGGTAGAAGTTAGAGACTGCAACTAGGACCTTAGAGCTATCAGTAACCCCAGAGACTGATGAAAGTTGTTGAAGTTTCCTTGCTTTGCTTTTTTAAGTGCCAGGCTTGAACTCTTCTGATTTAATGAAATCTCCAGTGGTGTTTAGAACATAAGAAGTTAGATTTGGTGATTACAAAAGAAGGAAAACTTCCCTAAGCACATCCTCAATGGACAGCCTCAACCTGCCTTGGTTCAGTGTATAGGTGTTGTGATTACAGTGCAAACCCCATAGGACCATGACTATTTTCTGAATGCTCTAGGGGCAGGAACAGAGCACCTGCGATTACCCCTATCACATGTATGTCCCTGCACAAGTGAGTGTATGTGAGCTGGAAGGGGATCTGAGATGCAATAAATGAGGCTGGCATGTGGCCAGAATTGTTCAATGCATATCATTTGTGGAGAATGTCCATGGATGCCTTTATGCAAAGAAACATAGCTTACATCTCTCCTCCTGAGAGACAAGACTGCACACACCCCCTGCCCCCCCCACCTTGCCTAGCAGTAAAATATTCCTTCAACCCCAATGGACCTCTTTGGAGCTCTCCAGGTTCTGACTGGATTCTCTTGCTTGCAGCCACTGCCCAGGCTCTTATGACTGCATAGAAGATGAAGAAGAAAGTTATGCAAATAGGGAAATTATTGTTTTCCAGCTCTGTAAGCTCATTTTAACATGGTCAGCACACGTGCTTATGCACATACAAAACCAACGGCCTTCTGCAATTGGAAATAACTGTGTTCCTGTTGAAAATGTCTGAGGAGATGACAGAGGTGGAGCAGTCTGGCTTCCCTCAGACAGCAGTGCTGAAGCACCAGGGGAAGAAGGTTGCTGTACTTCTCCCTAAATAGCATTTCATTCTGACCATCCAGACACAAATATTCCTCCCTGGAAACCAGCAATAATCCTTCCTATGTAGAGGAGGGCAGGGGCTCCTGAGTTGCCACTGTTCACTTGCGTGTGGTGCCTGTTAAACAAAGACCTCTTTGGGCCCCTCCAGAACAGGATATTATTTTTTTTAGGAGTGTCTTCTTAATTTCTCTGTGAAGTACTTCTTGGGCACGGTTTGTGGCACAGCTCCCCTACCCTGCACTTAGCTGCCCATCAAACAGAGAAAAGGCAAGTGATCACTATAATTGCCCTTTGGGCTGTGCTGGTTGGCTATATTCCCAGCTACAGAGGCTGCCATGACCTTCTTGGGTCAAGGCTAGCAGACCCAGAAGAGCAGAGAAATGAGAAAATGGGGCTGGGCAGTGCAGAGCGTTAGCTCCTATTTGGCATGGAGGCTGCCTTAAGTGATGGGATGGACAAACTCACCCGTCTTGCAAAGGAAATGGTAACTGCTTGTTTCTTGCCTCTTCCACTGAAGGTTCTGGTGGTTGTTAGACTCTGGGGCTTTGTCTACATGGTGTGTGAGTGGTGATCCTCTGCTTTCCACAGCTGGCCTTTTGCTGGGGCCATGCTGGGCCTTGGGAGGAGAGCACTTGGGCTTTTGAGCAAAGTCTTGATCTCCTGAGTGAAGGCCAAGGCAGGCCCATGGTCTTCCCCCGGGGTGGCAGTGGTCTCGCACCTGCAGCTAGCACAGCATCTTCCCAGATATATGGGCTTTAGCACAGGGTTTGTGCCACTGGTGTCCTTGCTGGTTTTTATTGCCAGGTCAGTTGTGCATTTACGTGGGTAACTGAAGCCTTTAACAGCTCTCTAGCTGCGGGGAGCAAGTTTCTCTCTTTGACGAAAAATGCCTACCACAGTGCCAGGCTCCCCTTATATCCACGGGAGAGGAAGGGCACGATTTATCTCATCCTTATGTACCTATCTCAAATAGATCAAAGAATTACAATGTAAAAGTAGCTGTCTCTCCTTTGACTGCAAGCAATTCTAGCTCCATTTTCTATGTTATGCTTTTATCTGTGCTTAGACACCAAAAATTACATGGCATTAATCACACCTGGACATCTAGCTCCTTCCTCACATCAGGAGTGCATCTTCTGCCACTTCTGTTGCTCTCATTTTCAAATGAGAGTCTTTGCCTCCTAATATATATCAAAAATATCCCCTGCCAAGCTGCAAGTGGTACAGAGCATGGAGATGCTGACCACAAATGAACATTTGTCAGGGAAAAAATTCACTTTACCCCGCCCCTGTCAAGAGTTTTTGTGGAAGACTGGGCCAGCCTTGGGGTTGTGGGCTCAAGGGGTTTTTTGTTTGTCTCTGGGACCTCCTGTCAATCCAAATTGTAATTGCCTTCAGGGTTTCATTGTAACATCTGAAGTCCTGCATATTAAGGCCTCTGTGGTGTGAGGGGTTACCCTGCTGCTGCACACCTCAGGGGACTTTGGTGCCAAATGCAGCTTCTCTTAATTATGCCCTTGCTTGTCAAACAGAGGCCTTGCTTTCTTTTGATCTCCTGAAACCTTGTTTTGTGCATGAAAACAGAGGACACGAATTCATAGAGATATTCAGAATGGTTTCTCTTGTTTCTTTCTGTGTCCCTGGAGCCGGGTTGGATTTTTTTTTTTGGTGTGTACGGTCCTTTTCACTCGCCTGGGGCTTGGTCAAACTATCTGTTTCTATTCCTCCTCTGCATATCCTACCCTCTGAATCTTCATGTTTCTTTTCTACTCTTGTAGGTTTTTTTGTTCTTTGCCAAGGTCAGTGTGTGTTCAAGCTGGAAGGAGTAGCCCAGTATTCCCTGTCTCTTAGGCCTGCAATGATGATTCCTCTTATAAATTCTCTGGAAGTGTCCTGAACAGCTCTGCACCACTCTTCTGAAGGATTTGACAGTCTCCTCCAGTACTTGATAATGCTGGCTAAATCTCTCATATATCACGTTATGCCTCCCAATAAACTGAGCATCAAAGGCTTTCTTCACCTTCTCATAATATCTTTTTTCTTCTTTCCTTCCTGGGAATGTCAGCAGCATTCCATTCACCACCTTGGGCCAAGAGCTTACTTGAAGCCATTTGTATCCCAGATGAGACCTGGTGTTCCCTGAAGTGCCCATGCCTTCCCAGCCAGGTGATCCAGCTTTCTGGAATTCTGCCATTAGATGTCCCAAGGGCTGAACTTGTTACAAGAAGTGCAGGTATTGTCCCTGTTATTAAAAGAACAAGTTATTATGCATAAGCAGGAGCTTTTCTAAGATTGTTCTCAAGATCTGTGTGCTCCTGTTATTCGCTGCCTGTGGGAAGGGCTGGATGATCAGACATGGCCAGTGTGTCTAACCCTTCCCCTCTCTGTTTAAAATCTCCTGCTGAGAGCCACAAAGCCCATGCCACTTTCCTGTGAGTGGTGATGGGGAAGGGATCACTGTGAATAACACACATTTTTTTACTCGTCTTTGCCAGTGCTGTTGGCTGAGTTGATAAAAGAAATTTTGGTATGGTTCATATGAAATCCATGGAAACAGTTCATATGTGGCTGTGCAAGACGGAGGCACAGGAGCCTCCCTGTTTTTTGGTAATGTGCTCCTGTCCACATCTGCCCTTTAACAGGAGCTACACGTCTAAGGCTCCTGGTTAAAGAGTGAGCACTCTCTCCAAATCTCGCTCACCACCAGCATCTGCTGTTCTCTTGCCTGTCTTTTCTTGAGCTTTTTCCTGCTTTGGCTACATTCTAATGCTGGATACTTGGTACATCTTTCCTCAGCCTTTTTTCTTCTTGCTGCTTTAACATAGTTTCTGGGATGTGCTCTGGATCATCTCTACTCTCATTCCTTTGCTTTGTGTGCTGTGACCTCTGTGGGCTTTTTTGTCCTCATGTGGGATATTTTCTTTTTCCACTCAACATGTAAAGCAAAGCTGCTTTTTCTCTTTATTCTTCCCTGCTCCCTTCACTGACTCAGGCCTTTGCAGTCAGGTTGCTGCTGCCTGGTGGGCACTGAAGAGCACAAACTCCTAAGGCAAAACATCTGTTACCAGGATGATCTGCCAGGAAGGGGCATAGCTGTGTCCTATTGCCTCTCTTGGACCTGCCTTCCCACTAAGCACTGTGTGGATTGCAAACATCAGTTCCTGTCCATGTCCCCTCTGGGAAGCAGATGCACATGAGGCAAATAGATGTGGCTCTTTCTGATCAAGAATAAGCATGCTTTCTCTGCCCTTTTTCCCTGCTGATGCAGGACTAGTCTTAGTAACAGCTCTGCCTAAACAAAAAGCCTGAGAACAGAGAAACCATTCGTATCCTCTGAAGGCATCCCTGAACGATGCTTTCTGGGTGGATGGTGCCAGATGTGCAGAGTGGGGGGGAGCATTGACCCTTCTCTCCCATGTTCAAACCCTGTTCTCCCCACTGCCAGATAGACTGGGACAGGAGCTGTGCTTAATTAATCTTCATTGAAAGAATTTCTGTCTCCAGACATTATCTTCTGTATTTACCTGATGACAAAGTTCCCTGTACAGTTTCTTAATTACAGGCCTGTTCCAAGGGAATTAATTTGTTGGAAATGCAAAGGGGGTAAGAGAAATCTTTGAAGAGCAGGTAAGAAATTTAGGCCGAATCTTTTTCCATTTTAGGGAGACAGTATTAGTGCAGATCTGGAATGCTAGGCAGAGTGCTTCTGCTTGTTCTCCTATAGGAGACACTGGAGAAAACCAAGACTGAGATTAGTTACTACATCTCCTCCCAAAGACCTCATCACCACATCTGAAACTACTCTGGATTTTTGTGGCCCAGAGCAGCTCATGCTATCCTGCTTTCCTGGTGAGGCAGGGAGCCATCAAGTGTGCTGCTTGCCTGTGCCGTCCACAGCTTGTCCCTGTGGCAGGGAAGTGGACAGAGAGCAAGACAAGAGGGGGACCATGCCAAGCTCATGATTTCCCCAGAAGCCTCTGCATCTGTGGTGCCAGCATGCTGGGGCTGTCTCCTGAAATGACACAAGACGCTCAGCAGAGACTGAAGACCCTGCATGCTTGACCTCCATGCTAGTGCTCCATCCCTGACCAACAGGCCACCAGAGGTTAACGCTCATTCTGCACCCCTACCCCTCTCCAGGGAGCCCAAACAAAACCTCTGTGTCGGTCTCTGCTCCTCAGTTTGTCCTGTCTGATGGATTTATCCTTTAGCAAATCCCAACTTTCCTAATGCACATTGAAATTTTTCATCAATTTTCAGAGAGGCTTTATTGAGGATCTGTGCTATCTTCAAATATACTCGTCATTTGCTCTTCAGTTTTCAGCTTCTTAATACAGCAGGGGAAAAGCCTCCTCTCTTTTCTGCTTTATCACTTTATTGGCCAAAGAGTAGCAGGACAGGCGTTGGTTATTTCCTTTCCCTGATCCATTCTTTTCCTCCTCCTTGTCTTACAGTGAATTTAAACAGCCATCATGTGAAGAGAATTCAACATCGACTTGGTTGAGCCAAGGGAAAGTTGCTGTGGGTGCACTTAACCCAGATGTTAGCTCTGTCCCGGGGACTTCAAGGACATTGGAGGGTGCCTCTGCTGTGTCAGCCTCTGCAGCTTTGCCATCTCTGCTGGGCATGGTTCAGAGACAAAGCAAGGAGACAACCTGCCTGAGGTAATCCCTGGGTAATGCAGAAAAAGGGGTGGGGATCTGGGGCTGCCTCTTTTTCCTTGCAGTCCACAGTGGTCCATGTGTTGGATTGATGGACAGAGATCCTATATTCTAAGTGCCTTCTCCTCTGTCATGTCGATTTCTGCTTTAATGTCCTGGGACCCCTCTTGCTGATCAGGCAAAGGGTCACTTTATTTCCAGGGGCCTTATGTTGCTTACAACAGAAGGAAATTTTTCATACACAGTTATTCAAATAGTTCTGGTGCTGGCAACCAGTCAGAGCAGCTTAGGTGAATGATGAAAGAAAGTGGAAAGAGGAAAAGTAATCCAGCATAATCTAAATGCTCCTGTTGGAATTAGATGAGAAAGTCAGATTAGACATCATGTGATGCGCACTTCACCCTCTGGATCATAAAAGACTCTTCTTCGTTTGGTCATGAAAGAAAAAAAAAAATAAATTCCACAGGGATAATGTATTTACTGTCTTCACAGGATGAGAAGTTCCCTCCCTTCTTCCCTACATCACTGCAAAACCCTGTCTCCCCTTGCTGACCAGTCCTGCTACTGCGGTGACATCTGACAAGATCAGAGTCCAGGTGGTTTGGCTGCAGGCAGGATAATTCTTCCTTTTATGGAAATTCTTCTGCTTCTCCCCTGACAATGGCCTTCAGATCCCTGCTTAGTAACAGAGGAGATTTTTCTCCTTCTTTAGAGCCCTCACAACAACAATCTCACCCACGTAGAAACTGCCTTGCCTTCTGCATAGAGCCACTGCTCCCAGTTGTCTCACTGCAAGAAGGTTCCAGCTGTTAGAGAGGTGGAAATGGGGTGCACAAGGAAGAAATACCCTTCCAGTCTCCTTTACTCATCATGCTGCTAAAACCACTGGTGTAAGGACAGGGGTGTTAATCTGGGATCTGCTGAGTGAGACAAGCAAAGGATTTTCCAAGCCCCCAGATCACTTGAGTACAATATTTTGCTGCTTCTTATAGACCATGGCATAATTTGGTGGTAGCTACAGCTAAGATTAAAGTTTACTTGCAGAATGTGTCAGTGGTACGTACACCACTGATGATATCCATACTCATAGAGCCAGGGAGGATTCGCTTTCCCATCTGGCAGCATCTTCACCCTATTTGTTCTCTCACATTATGGTGATGCTTTCCATCAATCTGCCAGCTTCTTCTTTTAGGCTGAGATGTGATTTTATGCTACAGATTCAGACTTTTTCATTTAAGCACCATCCCCTCCACCTACACCCCAAAATAATACTCATTAAAAAAAACAACCAAAAAAAACAGTGAAGGGATCTGTCCTGCCTACGTAGGACTGGAATAGCTGTCGTGATTTCAGTTAAATGAAATCATAGATGAGCTGGGGGAAACCAGGACAAAGAAGCAGATGTGATTCGGCAGAGCTTGAGCCCTGCTAGGTCTCTCTGGCAGGTATCTGCCATTGGAATGGCAGCTACGGCTTGGCTGTGTGGCACAGAGACAAGAGGCACTTCTAGCATGGGAAGGGCATGAGAGCAGAGGCTACAGACAGTAGCTCTGGAGACTGCTATGCCCTGCAAGGCTCAGATCAGGTGACTGCTCAGTTCTGACTTGCTGCACCAGTGAAAAACACAGGCTGGCTGCAAGACCCTGACAGGAGTACAGGACGCCAGTCTGCTTGCTGGGAGCACTGGCCCAGGATCAGTTCTGAGCTTCAGGGGATAGAAATGAGGTGAGGCTTCACATGTCAGGCTTTGGGGAGGGAGCATGGCTCTTTAATGTGATGCAGACAGATTTAGCTTTAGCACTGACTTGGAGAGAAGGCAGCATGTTCTAATTCATCAGCAATTGTGGGATATTCTTTCATGTTGCTTGTATTTGAGCTCTGACAAGATCAGAGCTTGAGGGGTAAGGGTGCACTGTGCTTAGGTAAAGATGTTCCCTGGGGCTCAAATGAGGAGTATCTACGCTGATACATCCTGCTGGTTGACTTGTCCTCCAGGCCAAACTGGAAACTCTGGAGATCTGAGTTTCTATTTATCTGGCAACAGCATTTGCTTTGCAGGTTCCCTGCCCACACATCACTGACATCATGGATGTCTTTTCCTAGCTGTGGAAAGACCCACTGCTGGGATGAAAAGGCAGTTTGGTGACATGGTATCTCAGCTGAATGGTCTCTATCACGTTATACCCCCAGGGCAAAAGGCAAACCTCCGAACACATTTATGGGACTCTGTATGATATAACATTTTGCTGAGTGTCTGCTTAGATATCTCTGTACTAGACTGCATGAGAGTTACCCTTGGATTCATCTAGGATGTTTTCCTGTGCCCTCTTAAGTGGAACTGAGAAGTGCCTTTGCACACAGGTCACCAAACAGGCACTCATCATGAAAAGGATTGCTCTGTGGGACATTATTCTAGGATGCCTTGCAATGGCAGCTCTCAATGCCAAGCATTGTAATGTTGTTGCTCCCATTTGCTGGAGCTTCCAGGGAGCTCACAGATTTCATTACAGGGCACTGAACATCTCACATGCGTGTGCCATCCCTCCTAACTAGCAGCTTAGAGAACCACTTTGAGGTTTTTGCTTTGCAAGCTCAGATCCAAATTCATGGTCTCACTTTTGCTCTACCCTGAGGATTACCGGCTTGAATTGCTCCTTGCTCGTGAGCAACGTGTGGTTTGAAACAATGCCAAGCAGCATCCCACCAGTTACTCAGCCACCCATTGCTCAACTGTTCATGATTCAGTAGGCTGTCAAACAAACCTTTATCTATTTCCATTTCTCCATGTTGACCTCAATGAAAAACAGAGGAGCCCTGGCTGCAAAATGTGGTTGACTATGAGCCCTCAAGTACTAAGCACCAGAGAAAAGAGGTGGATTGAGTTTGGATCTCAAGTGTTGCACGCCTCCACATATATGCTCCTTGCATTCAAGGCCATGTAGGGAGTAGTGTCTGATTCTGGTCCATACCTGGACTGTGAAATCCCTCAGTGGATGTCACAGATGCTTTGCAGTGGGTTGCCACCCAAGGATATGTTTTTAATGCCAGCAGGGTGGGGCTGTAAAATGAGTGGGTTTCACATCACAGATTTTGCTTTTGATCATACAGGATAGATAGTGGGAAATCTCAGAGATTAAAAAGTTTTTAATCCTATAGGCAAGCTGGATCAAAACCTCTTAATTTTTTTTCCAGTGTATAAAACCAAAAGGAATGGAGTAATAAAAATAGTATGAAATCTAGATGAGAAAGAAGGAAGTGGAAAGAAAGGATCAATTAAATGATTAAGCTTAGGGAGCCAAAGAAAAAGGTCAATAAGCTTTAGAAAAGGAGGAAGTTGTGTTAGATTTGCTATGATGCTTTCTGAAGCAAGTTTTTATGAAAAAGTTTATCAGCAGTTGCATTAAAAATAAATCTTTCTTATTCTATCATGGTCCAGAATTACTCCTGAATGTTTTCATCTTGTACACAGCAAGCTTGATGGAAACAATTTGCTGGGTTTCTCATAAAGCCTAAACTTGTCTCATCTAGTGTTAGATACTTAAATATTATACTTAATTAAATATTGTAGGGCCATCTCATAACTAATGGGGAGATCAAGTAGGCAAATTACCCTCTCTCCTTATTTCTATTGACTGCAAAGGGAGGCAGCGTGATTTGGTTTCTAACTGGCAGATGAATCTGTGCACATGTGATTGCAAAAGGAGGGAGAGGGTTTTGGGGGGAAACCAGAAGAGGATGAAAAGAGAGGGGGGATGGTAATGTGTTTTTCTGAAGCGCTCAAATTGCTGTCAAGGGGCCAGGAAAGCTTGGAAAGTGGCCCATGCACTTGTGTCTGCAACAGACAGGAGGGTGCCAGATTCCACAGGCCATCAGCTCCTGTGCAACATTTTTCATGGTGCTTTAATCTGGCACGCAAAAGAAGCACTAGAAAATGGTCCAACTCGTTCAGAAATGGTCCCACATGTTTTGTCTGTGACAGGAAGGAACGAGAAGAATTGGGCTTCTGCAGTTGGCTCCATACGCTTCTCTCCTTTTCAGTGTCATCCCTGTTGCACACGACATGCCCTTTGCTGTAGATGCATGGGGTGCAGGGGAGGTCAGAAGCTCACAGCTTCCTCGCTTTCTCTCTGTGTGTCTTTCCCCCTCTCTCCCTTCTCTCCGTCTGCTGTTTTTCTCCTTTCCTTCCCTTTTCCCTGTTGGCAGCAAAATAATGTCTTGTCTCTGAGTAACGTTCATGGTGTATAATTTACAGCCTATAAATAGATGACTGTTATTAACAAAAAAAAAAAAAAAGGCTTCCACATATTTTATTCCCTAAGCATTAACCAAAACATTTCAGACATAGAGGAGCCACTTGCAGTGTGAAGTGTGTGGTGCCCAGCTGAATGGCCATGTCTCTTTCTTCTGTGATTTCTCATTCAACTTGTTCCACTCCTACTCTTCATCCCCTTCTTCCCTCCAGCTTTTCCTTTTCCCTACCCTTGCCCCCACCACAAAGTCCTTTCTCCACCATCTGGAGCCACTGCCTGTCTCCACCACTGTGCTCTCTGCTCCTTGGCCCTGTGGTCTCAGCTGGAGCTCCAGCCCTGGCCAACCCACAAAGAAGCTCCTACTTGAACAGAAAAGCAGGAAAGAGAGAGGAGGGAAGGGAGAAAAACTCAGGCAAAAAACCAAGCAAGCAGAAGAGCTTGCAGCCAGGAGCCACACTGGAAAGCACCAAAGCCTTGAGGCTGAGCCCCTAATCCAGATCTCCTGAAGTCGCACTCTTCATGTGCATATCTTGCTTTGCCTACAGCAATGCTTTCTCCTGCACATGACCTCCTGTGCAATGGACCTGGCATGTCTGTGTAAGGTGGCTGGGCAACAACAGCAAACCATTACCACTTCTTCTTCAAGGTTTTCTCCATCTTGCTGGCACCTCCAACCTTCCACAACTCTGTGGGAAGGGTTCCCTTCTTATCTCATATCTCTTCCAGGAGCTTTGTTTTCTCTCTGTGTGTCTCTTTTAACCCTTGTCCTCTGCAGCCACCCACCGGTGTGCTTTCCACAAAACCAGCAGCCCCTCCCAGGCCTTGGGGAGGCTCTGTAGAGGCCAGTTTGTGGTGCCAGGGAGGAGCAGCCAGAGGCAGGAAAGCTGGAAAACAGGAGACATCTCCATGTCAAGGGCAGTAGTCACCCAAGGGGACCCCCAGGGATGTGCTGGCTCATGCTGAGGGCAGCTGGGAGAGGAATGGGGAATGTGACAGACTGCCTGGGGGTCGAGGGTAAGAGGCATTTACAGGATAAACTCTGCAACGTGACTGCCAGCTTAGAGGGGTCAGTAAAAGTGGCAGAGGGATGTTCCCTTTGCAAGCTCTAAAGAAGGGATGGAGTGACCAGGCTGTGGAGAAATAGGACCAAGGGTGCCTCGCACTGCCATAGTGCCTTGCATGCCCAGGAATCTCATGGGAAGTACTTACACTGCACTCCACAATGCCCTTGTTGGCCATCAGGGACTCATCTCACATCTTGAACCAAGTGCAATGCTGGCCCTACAGTCTTCCACTACACCCCAGGCTTTGAATGACTGGAGTGAGCTTTGCACCCTCTGTAGCTTTTTGAGGACTAAGTGGCTCACCTGGAAAGTGGCTGAGAAAAAATACAAACAGAAAAGTAAAGGGTTTCGTCCCCTTGGCTGAGTCACCCTGGGGCAGGGCTGTGACTCAGAGAGGTGCTGGCCATCCTCAGCACCCACTCCAGGGGCAGGCAGCTGAGTCACTGGTGCAGTCCAGCCCCAGGGGGCAGGGACATGGGTGTCCATCCTCTGTGTCAGGACAAGCACCCAGTGCAGCAGCCACAGTCACAGGGAGGCAGCTTGAAAGTCCAGTCCTAGGAAGGTGCACCAGTGAAGCACAGGACTGCATAGTCCTTGGAGATCTGGGTTATTTTTGTTTTGTTTTTAAATAATATCTTGAACCCTCAAAAGGTTTTCACAATAGGAATTGTGTAGCTTTCTTATTTTTCTATCTATGTTTTATTATATATTTGTGTATTTCTCCAAGTTACAGGATTTAGCATCCTGCAGTCTAGCCCTGAGCTGCCTTCTTGGGCTCTTGAGTTTTAATGCAGAAAAAGAAATCCTGTGGAATAACTGCCAGAAATAACACACTGAGTCACTGTTAACATGGATGACAGGGGTTTCTCTCCTCTCCAACTCCAAACATATTGGCAGAAGAAGGGAAGAAGCCACAGTCCTGAGGCCAGACACTTCATCTTTGCAAATGGCATGTTTGCAAGAGACCCTGGTCCTGGCTACTGGGCATGGCATGAGACCTGGGTGCAGACTCCAGCCTCCTCCTGAAGCCCAGGTAGTTCTGACAGACATCTTTTTCACCCTGTGAGCTGAGGGTAGACTCCTAAATGTGTCAAGAAATCTGGGGAGTCTCAGTGGAACCTGTTTCAAGGGGGGTTATTAAAAAATTACACTAAGAGCAAATTAAAAATTAAAACAAAATGTTCAGAGTACCAAACAGCTATGGTAGCAGCTCAGCAGGGATTGGTCTGGACTCCCATCTGGAGATGGGCCTAGAGATACCCTTTTCCAGCTATCCTAAGATGGTTCTGGCCTTTTGACCTGGTATAGATTTATTGCCTTTTGCATTTAGACAACTGCCTCAGCTTTCAAATGTCAGCTCTGACTCCTGTAGTGTGCTCAGTGAGAAAGAGTTTCAGTACATCTTGTGGAGAGGGAAGATATTCAGAAAGCAGTTATGCCTGGGTTTGGAGAAGTGACCCATGTGACAAGTTTAGACATGCCTTTAACAATTTAGTGTTCTTGTGCTGGGCTCTATGTGTGTGCTCTGCTTGCATTTCTGCCTTTCAGATGCCTGTGAAAACTCATCTGGCAGTGTGATATATCATACATTATTTTCACGCAGAGGGGTTGCTTCATTTGACGAAGGGCAGATATTAATGTGCAGTAGAGATACCGCAGCATCTTCTATTACTGCTGATAGCTGGGCTGTAATAACTAATTGTGTGGATGCTAATAGCTCATGACAGATGGGAAATAAAACATCTCAGTTATCATCACCATGAAAGTGCATCTGCACAGCTTTTCCACTGGCCAGAGGAGCTTGATACAGCCAGGCTTGTTGGGCTGCTGCTCCAGTGCCACCAGATGTAACTGCATTTCCAGTATGGTTAGCAGAGCAGGTAGCTTGCAAAAGAGTATTCATTCAAAAGCCATGGATGACTCTACTGGCAGCTGGACTTCTGAAGAGCGATCCGCTGCATGCCTGAATTGCATTGAAAACTGAACTGATTGTTGCAGACACATGGCATCCTCCACAGCCCGTCTAAAAGAGCCCAATCCACCTGTCTTTCCACCTGTGTGTGAGCCCACCCAACTACAGCATCCCACTGGCATATAACAGATAGGTAGATAAAACCCCTTTGGAAAATACAATTAACTGGTTAAAACCAAGAGAACTTTACTGCCTGGAAGCACTAAAAGTAAATCAATGGAAGTCCTAATGTTCCACATGAGCTATTTTACCTCTGAAGGCTGTGGGCCATGCAGGAAGATCATTAACATTCCCGGGTGACAAGTCGACAAATGCAGAATTGACAAATTCCAGCCTCAAGCCTTGGTTTTGCATCCCAAGAGGTGACATTCAGGTGGGAGGAAGGAGGAGCAAGGTCTTTTAATTTTGGGATATAACCCCCTCTGTGTGAAGTCAGGGCTCCTGACGGCTTCCAGTTACAAGATCAGGCAGCAACTGAACATCTGTAGCCTGCACACAGGCACAATTCTGGAGTGAGGACAGGACCATCTCCTCCCCCTGCTCCAGGGCCAAGGATCCCTGGGTGGTGCTCCCAGCTCCGGTGGGCTGTGTGGAAGAGGTGGTATGGCACAGAGAAGCCTGGTGGCAAAGCAGTGATGCCAGAGTACCTCTGACTGGTCACTGAAACACTGCCGAATCTGTTTAAAAGTAGAGTTTAAAGGAGCCAGATGTTTTTGTGGGCCTGTGAACAGAGCAGGATCCTTATGGGAATTCCAAGGAGAAAACATGAGGAAGAGGACTGGAAGAGGCAGAAAGGGATGAGAGGGAAAGTAAGAGAAGGAGGAGAGAAGAAAACATGATAGAAACAAAGGGAAATGAAAGAATAGGGGTGACATAAGGAAACTACGGCACACAAGTTTATTGACACTTTGGGGTCTTTTTCTTTTCCTCCTGCTGGGCTTGATAAAATCTCTTTTTGAAGTTGCCTCTCTCCCAGCAGTGAGGTGACAAAGAAGTGAGATTATGGGGAAGGGAGAAATGTCAGTGTGGGCTCTGGGCATCCTACCTGTCCTGCTCTCCTTCTCCTCCTTTCCGAGGAAAAACTCACGGCCAGAGCTGGAGTGACTGTGTGCACACCCAGCATCACACTTAGCTTGGCTAACTCTCATATGGGCCATGACTTCTCCACCCTTCTTCTCCTTGGCTTCATAGTCACACTTGCTGGGCATTTCTGAGTAGAGAGGATCCGAAACATATGGCAGAAGGAGGCCAGAGAGAGATGCTGAACCTAGACCTATTCTTTTGACAAATACTCCATCCCACCACTGAGCTGAGGGCTGTTGAAGTGGTGCTGAGGATGCAGGGCTCCTCTTCTCTCTGAACTGTGACAAGCTGGCATCCCATTTTGATTTGTCTTATCAGCAGAGGATCTGGATGCCTCTCCAGAGCTCATCTGAACCCACTCAGTTCTCTTGCCTGATAAAATTTCTGTCTGAAATTAGACTGATGAGAGTGCTTGACTGACACCCCGGGAAACTCACGGTTCCCTTTCATCACCCCTCCAGATAAAAGCTCCAGCTGCAGCAGAGATAATGTGTACCTCTCCTGGCTGACCATCTCCTGGAACAGGAAGGAAGTTCATTCTCTGATCTAGCGAGTCCTTTGCCTTCTGGGCTAAAGCTGCCAGCAAAAAGGGAATTGGATTCAGTTTTTGGATGCCCATAAGTCACAGCACCAACAGGAGCACAAGATGACCATTGCATTTCTCACTGGGCACTACAGCGGCATTTTGTCACTAACTGTATGAACTGCAGGTGAAGGGAACCCAAGCATTATCACCCCAGTCTGTTTCACCTTTTGACCCAGGGAAGAAATAGTGGAACTTCAGCTAGACAGAGATCTATCTCTGTACTGTGCCCATTTCTTCCTGCAACCAGTCACACTGGTAGGTTTCCAGCCAAGATGCAGAGCTCATAAATTACTGAGACATCAATAAATGACTCAATGATTTTAGAGTGACTAAAATGAAACATATCTTATTTATGTTAATGAAGATGACTGACATCTTGAAGAATCACTCAGTGCTTTGCAGACTACATACATTCAGCAATCATTCAGCCACAACTAAATGCAGCTACCTCTGGGATGGATTGTGTCAGATGCTTAATAATGTCTGGAAACCCAGCAAAGACGTATAGAAGTAAGCAAAAACACTTTGTATGGAAGCCAGTAGGGCAAACCTGAGGTAGACAGCGTGTAGTGACAAACTAGGATCTAATGAGATTCTAACCTTCTTTTTGAGCAGTGCTTGACACTGAAATCACAGGGCTTTGCTGTTAGGAAGTTGGGGAATGAACTCCATCACCACTGGGGCTCTTGTGAGATATTGCATGCTTACTTTACGTGTGTAATGATGGCAACTTTACATTCAAATGAGGCTGAAAAAGTGTTTGCTCCTGCAAAATGCTTGGTTTGTACAGGCTCTCAGCAATTGCAAATGCCGTTTCAGAACTGGGCAGGCAGGAATGCATGTGCCGCTGTGCTCTGCTTCTGCAAACCTCAATGAGCTGTCAGGCACTTGGCTTCCCGTGTCATTCAAAGCCAGTATGTTGCATATCTTCCCTGTCTGCTGTTACTCACAACTGTGAAACAAAGAGGTAGAAAATTAAATGTTTTACCAGGTAATTAAGAGAGACATTTATGGATTTGCTTTCAAGTCACTTCTGTGAGTGCCACCTTAGTAAAGCTGTAGATTACTGTAAGGTAAGATAAAGAATGTGGCTTGGTGCACGTGCATGAATCGCATTGCAGGTGCTGGAGTGCGTGGGGGAGAGTTGGGGGAGGTGAAGAGCCTTCTCAGTTTTGCATTCCTGCCACTTAAGAGCTCTTCACGTGAGGTCAGTTACAGCCCTAATTATAAAGGAAAGAGCTTTAGAGGTTTGGGAGGTGTAAAATGACTGTAGCACTGCCCAAGTAAAGGCAGACTGACCGTTTTACACCAGCAGAGCACGGCTGGGGGATGCAGGTGTTGAAGGAACAGAACCAGAACACAAATCTAAGATCTTAATGTATAAATGGGAATTCATGTAGGGAGGCAAAACGGTCTCCTCTGTGCCTGCTGCTGGAGACTGTAACACACAGGTCACTGTGGAACAGAGGCTGTGTTAGACCCCTCAACAGACCACTGGTACAGCTTGCTCTCCTCGAATACAGACTCATCTTCTCCAGCTCTGCCCCACAGCGTCAGAACAAGGAAAACTCCCTCTAGAGTAAGGCAAAAAACTACCCCAGCTTGTCCTCTTCAGAAAAAAAAAAAAAAAAAAAAAAAAAAAAAAAAAAAAAAAAAAAGGATGAGAAACAGCTGTGGGTGCTTTTTGTCCTTTTGCATCTGGAAGCAAGGAAATGGCTGCTGCCCCAACACCATGGTGAATTGAGGGAGGGCCCAGCAATGCTCACTGAAGTGCCTTCCCAAGGAGAAAGATGGAACCATTTCCCCTGAAACGACTCACTGACTGCGGCACACACTCTGGATGGATATATACAGCTGCTTTAAAGCAAGCTTCCTCCTTTTTGTATGTTAATGCCTTTTGCTCAGCAGACGCTCTCTGGAGCATGCAGCGTATACTGAAGGGTGCAGACCATGATTCAGTTGTAGGGGGATAAGTGTGTGTGTAACATTCCTAGCACGCTTGCCTTTCCTAGCTCCACATCGTGTGCGTGGCCAGCCCCTGACCCATGTCCCCCTCCCCGACACACGGAGGTGTCCCCGCGCAGTTACAGATTCCCAGGCACGGCTGTGCTCCGCTCACACCCTCCCTGCAGAGCAAGTTCAGAGGGCTCCATGATGCAGAACTGGCAGAGATGTAAGTCAGGAGAGCGAAAAGGAGAGAAAGGGAGGGGAGGAGAGCTGCGGGAGATGCCGTGCCACCCGGCTGCACTCCTCAGCCATTTCTTGGTTTGCAGCTCAGGCAATGCACGGGCTTCACCTTCCACAGGTTTCTCACCTCTAGTCTGCCCAAAAGGATTGTAGAGGAGACAACTGGTCACTGCTAATAACTAAGACAGCCAAATGAAGGTAGAGACAAGAGGCAGGGGAGCTGGAAGAAAGAAATGTCAATCCAAAGAACAGGGTGCCAGGGCCTTAGGCACACTGTCTTGCCCAATCATCCCATCTCTTTTGCAGCCATAAGAGCCAGCCTGCTGTCTGTTCTCTGACACAAAGCTAAACAGCTTTTGCTCTGCAGGTATTGTGGTGGGAAAACAAGTGCTTGCCTAATTTTTGGCTGTCTTGAAATCCCTCCCTCCCCACCCTGGATGAGACCACAGCCATCCTGACAGCCTGAGAACTGGGGGCAGCATCTTGGCTGCATCATGGTTCCTTATCTTCAAGTGAGATAGCACAGAAATTTTAATGCACAAGAATCTTGACACCCAAAAAGCCCCCTGAAGCTCAGGCTGTGTTAGGTCAAATGCAGCCATCTGACACCAGCTGAAGAAGAAATGCAGTAAGTGAGGCAGCTCAAATGCAGTGGACTGTAAAGACCAAATTGCCTAATAACGGGTGTGAATAAGATAAGAAGGAAGATAACAATTATGGGTCTAAAAACCTCAGTAAATAAGAGCTTAGATGGATCTACTGCCAACAGTTCAGGAATTAGATGAAGTTCTGCCTCACTCCTCCCCAGATGCCTTGATTTTTCCTCATGCCAGGTAGAGGACTGCCCCACATACTGTTGCCCAAGGGCTGCAGTGTCTAGATAAGACCTGGCTTGGGAATACTCAATTTAAAAATATCAAAAATCAGTCGTCCCCTTTTGGCCAAAGGATCAAGGTTTGCTTTCAGTAACAGTGCTTTCATACTCATTTACTCCTGATTTACTGTTCAGGAAAACAAAACTGGGGTGTGAACACTGGTGCCAGTGTCACCTGCATTTGCAAGAGAGGAACTGGACATGGTCTTCTTGCTCAAGAACATCTTCTGTCCTCCTTTCCCCCAAGTCAGCAGTGTGCTGTTGGTTGGCTTTTGAGCGAGCCACAGGAGTCACCCTCCTCAGCCTGAGATGGTTTAGCTGCTGCATCTAAACTGTAGCGTCTCCTCCAAATTAGAGCCAGTGTTCCTATTGCCATGTACCTTACAGGGGCCAGGCAGGCATTGCGAGATTGTCCCTGCTGGGCTGAGAGGTCTGTGTTTTCTGCAACACCTGAAGGTGTCCAGCCGAGGGGGGGCCGTTCTTTTACATCTCTGTTCACACTTGGGATTTAGGTCTGCAAGCTTTTCCTGCTGTTCAGACATTAACTAACAAAAACCTGGAGAAGGCAGCAAGGTAGGTGGTGCAGGGAAGGAATTTGTGCCGGAGTCAGAGGATAATATATATTTTAAGACCGCAGGGAAGCTGTAGGACATATGACCTTTAGTAATCTCCTTGCTTTCAGGCTCCTTTCCTCCCCATTGAGAGCCTCTCTCAACTGTTCCCCAGGGGATTTCAAGCGTTGCTATTATATATAATTGCACAAAAAAGGAGAACGCTCTGGCCCATGAAAGGAATAAGAGGGATAAACTAATTAATTCCAGGCCACAGAAGTGGAAAAGAAAGCAAATACTTGGCAATTAATCAGGGGCAGCTGAGCCCTTCTCTCCTATCAGATATGGCGGAAAGTGCTAATTGCAGAAGATAAGCCACACAGTGGGATGCATGAAACTGCCTCTGAACTGGGGACAAAAATAACACATTCAGCTGCCAGTACACAGAGGAGAAGGAGGGGGAGCAATGGGCACCCTCCATCACCGTCACCACAAGTTGTAGTGTGAGAGCAGCACATAGTAAAGGGTCTGGGCTGCTCGTAAGGATTTGGGAAGGGCCGGGGAACCAAGGTAGTAGGGATCTGGATGGGAGATTTCACTGTGAAATAGTCCACCTCTCTGTGCATCACACCTCTCATCTGTGAAATGGGATTTATGGTTCTGTCCCTGGGCTGGCTGTGGCCAGGGAGTGTGTGATGCTGAGAAGAGCTCATGAGAACCCTCATAAATCCCCCAGTACATCTGGCTTCAGCAAGGGTCTGCAAGGCCAGCAGAGAAGCTGTGACTCTCAGGGCAGGTAGTGTGGCAGTGAGTTTGGTAGGGTCACTTGAGGCATGCAGCAAGCATGGGGCAAGCGTCAGGCTGGCTGCTGTTGCTCGAGTTTGGCTTCACTGGGTTTGGCTTCTGGCTGAGGGACTTTCAAAGGGGATTTTCCAAAGTCTTTAATCACTTCAAAATGAAGACAGTGTAGATGACAGTGAGGTTTAGAGGTGCCAGTGCAGCACTAATTTCAAGCATTAGAGCTTGGGAAATTCTTATGCTCCTCTCTGTAGCAGGAGAGGCTTTCATATCTCCATGTTTCACATCCCTGGAAGTGTTTGGGGCCAAGCTGGATGGAATTTTGAGCAACCTGGTCTAATGGAATGTGTCCCTGCTCATGGCAGGGGGTTGGAACGAGATGATCTTCAAGCCAACTCTTCCAACACATAGTCATCCTATGACTTTCTGACCTGGGGAAAAACAGGATGTTTCAGTGACTTGGAAGACTGGGAAAAGACTCTTGGTACCTGACCCCTTCTCACTTGTGCCTTTCCTCACTGCCGTCTTGCCCAGCCCTGACCATTCTCCCCCTGCTGGAGAATATAGGTTGCTTTCTCGGATGCGGGAGTTGATAGAGCATTTAAAAAGAGGTCAGTAGCTCTTTTGGGAAAGGGCTGTGGTTTGGGACCACTGTATGCAGTGATGTTAGAGGCCTTCTATCTCCATCTCTTTCTACCTGAATGCCAAATGCTCAGGAACAGCCACGGTGCTTCACTTGGAGGTCTGTTAGCAATCCTCACCTCTTTGATATTCCTCACTTAGCACTCGGAGTCCAATTACATACAGAGACTAACAGGCATCGTTGCTTTGTTCCTCGGAGTATGCAAAGAAAAGCACAGTTCCCTAAGTGTTATGGGTTGTTGTTGGTTTTCGCGTTCCAAGTGCTCAGATCCCCTGGGGGCAAGTCTTTTACATCAGATCCAGAGGGGACTGATTACCAAGTTGTTATGCGTGCTTTATTCCTGCCAGAGCCCATGGAAGTTGGACATGTGCAGCGATGCCTGGGATGGCAGAAGGCACTGTGGAAAACTACATGTATAAACCTCCCTGATGGGAGTGTAAATCTGGAATAACTCCCTTTTAGCTTCACTAGCCACAGATTTACATCTGTGCTAACAGTAGCTTGGCCCTGCCCTATAATTCAAGGCATAAATTCTGTGTAAATAAGCTTCCTACTTGGGCAGCATGTTTTTGCCTCTTGCTTGGGGAACTAGGAGGGTCGGCACTGCTTGGGGCAGCTTTCCTGCCCTGCTGCCGTCTGTGCCCGTGCGCAGAATCAAACATGATCTGGCAGCTGCTGCAGCAACCCTTGTATTTTGCTGTCCTATCCCTCCCAGGATTTCAACACATTTGCATTCCTCCTGCTGAAGATGAACTGCAGGCTTCTTCTCCAACAAACCTTCATTTAGGGGAGCAGAATTCATCAATATTTCATGCTGAAGGGGGAGAGGAATATGTATATGTGCATATATATTCTTAGAGAAGGGAAAGGGTAGTGCAGTGAAAAGAAGCAGATAAAGCTCAGTAAGGAAGGAGGGAATTTTAAAGGATCTATTCCTTCATTTTTTGACCTCTCCTTGGTTATGCGTAATCCTAGGGAAGGAAAAATCCATGTGGCATTGAAGAATCCTTTCTTAACCATTCTTTTATTTGTAGACATCAGTGCTGCCGGTATTTCGTGATAGCCAGGCAGAGACTGCAGATCTGGATAGGTGAAGGGAGAAGGCGAGACAGAACAAACGACATGGAGAGAATGAGAGACAGTGTGAGGGAGTAAAACACATGCACACATGGACTGGGGGGATTTTCAGCAGCAAGGCTCCTTCTGCTAAACCCCTGCAGCCCTTACTCAGCATAATGTGGCTAGTCGAGTGAATATGATGCTTTTAAAAGTCTCTGGCAGCTCTTTTATTAAAAGCTTGACCGCGAGGCTGGGTTATAAATAATTTGATATTAAACACACATGTCAAAGAAAAGGGTGGTGAGGGAGGAAGATTGTTTTCAAGCCACAGAATAATTATTCGGGTATATAATTTTAGCTCCAAGCTTCTTGGGGGATGAAGAGGCAGCACAGGGTGAGGGAATGGTGAAGAGTAATGGTTTCAATATCAAGCAAGACTGCGTTGGTGCTGGCTGCAGCACAAGGTGGGGCTGCCAGCTGGCTGAGGTGCTCCCTTGTACTGCACAGGCAGAGGTTCTGCTGGCTGTATTTTATGAAATGGGCTCAGAAATAAGTGTCTGGGCTTTCACTCACTGCCACAGAGCCTGTGTGTGTTGTGCACCTCTATCTACCCTGAATGCACACACACATACAGGATTCACACCTGGGTCTAGCCTGCACACATACACACACATGTCTGCATGCTGCAGATGCTAAAGGAGACTCTTCCAGCCAGGACTGCTGATGCTGAGGATCTGCATTGCAAAGGACAGGCTAAAAGGGTTAAAAATATCTCTTGGAGGGGAAATACTCCATGTGGGACTGTGGGGAAGGAGACAGACAGCTGGGACGATGAGCAGCCTTCAGAACCTGGTTGGAGGAGGGAGGAAATATTGTGGGATATGAAGTGAGCCTCCCCACTGGCATGCTCCAAGAAGGTTTCCTTGCACCTGCATGCAGGGAGCCCAGCTAACTCACTGACCCACCTCTTGGTCCCCACAGGATGGGGTTACTTGAGCACAGCCCACACAGGGCCTTTCCTTCAGCTGGCTCAGTGTGACATCATGCTTTCCCAGTGCTGCTTGGGGCTTCTTGCCAGGGACAGTGCTCACCTGCAGGCTGCCCAGTGCCTCCCAGCTGTTTGCAGCAGCTGGCTGCCTTCTGCACAGCCCAAAGCGCTGGGTGCTGGTTACCTTAGAAACTGCTTTTCCTCTTCTTCCTACTGCTGTGCATTAGTTAAGTGATGAGTACAGCAGGAAGAATGCAGGCTTCTGCCTCCAACAGGAGAAAAGACCCAATGCTCTGCAGAGTGGTCTTATCCCTCTCTATAAAGGTGCTCCTGGCTCTGCTGCCAGAGTGAAAAGTCCTACTTTTCTGCTATAGCTTGGCCAAGGTGACTGTGGAGGAGGAGGATGGGCTTAGAGTTTTTGGGGTGCTGGATGCCGTTGTGGATGCTCTTGTCCGTAAGGCAATTGTTTCTAACCTGGGGCACACATTTTTAACTAAAATTGGATTAACTGAATAAACGAACTAAGCTTTACGTTAAATAAATGTGACCTTCATACTTTCTGCAACATAGAAACACTTCTCCCTTGTCTAAGGGTTTTTGGACTGCTAGAATGGATGGGGACTTGGATTTGCTCTTAGATGGGCATTCATAAATCTGGGGCTGGTAAGGTAATCAGTGTTTATGACCTTGGAACTGACAGGTTTTTTAACCCTGGGGTAATGATGACAGTGGCAACAGATGTTTCCTTCTGAAACAGGCTGGTGGATCTCAGTCTGGTTTCCAGATAGGAAGAATGGGACCATATCAAACTACCATTTAATACCTAAATGCAATCTCAGCAGGAGATCAGGGACTGAAGAGCAGTGAACAGTTGATCAGTATTCCTCACTAGTTCCAAATAGAAGTCACCTTAGTCTTTTTAGAAAATGGATGAATAAGCAAAAAGATCTCAAGCCCATTTTGTGCTCTACTGACATTCCATAATTATCTGAAACCGAGGTTTAACACAAATATTTATTTACTACCAGTTTTTAACTTTTTTCACTGGCTCATTCACCCCTAGGATTGGGAATAGGTGTCCATGGATTCTGGGGAGCTGCAGGAAGAGTAGGGTGGTGTCATTTTTCAGAGCACTTGATGCATGTAGATCATATGTGGTAGGCAAATTGGAGAGTGGGGAGCTCAGTGTAGAGCTATTTGTTTGTTGCAGGTTGGGATTTTATATTTGTTTGCTTTGTGGGTGTTTTCCCCCCCAGTCCCCTTGAGCAGATTTCAGCTTCTCCATCTTAGCTACATGTGGCTTCAATTACCCTGAGCGTTTGTGTGGCTCAGTGTTCAGGAAAGGCTCCGGATCATTACTGTGAAATGTGTTTGATCTCCTCTCGCCTTTCCATTTGAAATGGAAATAGCTGCTCTTGTTAGCTCCTCAGGTCCCCAAGTAATCGTCCCACCGGTTCCTTCGGCAGACTCCCTCCCCCTCCACCACTCGGGAGAGCTAATGATTAGCCTACTCCACCTCAGCAAGAGTATTTTTCCCTTTCTCCCGGAGTCATTTTGATCCAGATTTGATAATTTCTTGTTCCTTCCGCTGCCAGCAAGATCCTCTTTTCAGTGATCTCTGCTATCGCCCTCCTGCCTCTCAGGGTTTGCTTAGCTTTGGCACCCCTCAGAGCAGAAACTCAATTTCCTCCCTTTACATTGAGACTCCTCAGGATTGTATGAAGAAACAAGAGAGATCACCTGGAAATTCACTCACCCATCGGTCTTCCCTTCACTGGCGCAACTGGTTGAAAGTGGTCCTTTTTATTGGTGGTTGGTTGGTTGGTTGGTCGGTCATCCTCTTCACTGCCTTTTTGTCTCCCATCCAGAAATTGTTCAGTAGTCCCAATTACTGTATTCCTCCAGCTCAGGAGCATGGAGAGGATGTATTTGTGGGTTAATCTCTCCCACTCAGGCAACCTTTCAAAAGAGGTCTGCTACAACTGCAAGCCAGGGAAAGAGAAGGAATGACTTTGTGGTGCTGGAGAAGAGCGTGACTTTGCCCACCATAATTTTTAAAAAATCTAACTGTCACAGCATTTGAAAATGCCTAATGCAAAAAGGCCCACCAGTTTCTCAGTTTCTCTAGGGCTCGCCAAAAGGAACACTTTATCCCTGTAGTGTCATCTTCTTCCCACCTCATGATCACCTCCTTGCTTTTTCCCTCACTAGTCCCTTCTTCCCTTCCTTTCCCCACACGGCCCTCCTCCATTATGCTGCTGGACCTGCTTTCTACAGTATCCATGGCTCCCATGGCATGGGAGATCATCGGCTGGGGCACAGGCACTCTGCAGCCTGCCTCCAGCTCCACAGCAGGTCCGTGTGCAGGGCTTCCTTGGGCTGCACATCAGCATGGAGGAGCAGCAAAGGAGCTGCCTCAGGCACAAGAGTGTCTGCTGCAACCCAAAAGCCTGATATTCACCTCCACAGAACATAATTAACTCTGCTCATGAACACTCTCTTATCTGAAACGCAGAAGAAAAATGAGCTGCGGGGAAGGGAGATGGGAGAGGGGAAAAAACGAAAAAAAAAAACAAAACAACAAAACCTCTCTCTCCCTGTTTTTTCTTGGCACTGTAGCAAGGCAGCAGATGGGCAGCCAGCATCCCGTGGTCCTGGCAGGCACAGACCAGCCGACCCGTGCTGCATCCCCAGCACTTGTTCACAGCCAGGCGGGGTCAGGCCCCCTGCTCCCCTTCGGGGTTTGGAGAGCGCTGATGCTCAGCGAGGCAGCTTGTGACTGATGCCTCCTTCCTGCTGTGAGGTCCTGGCTGCATGTAGCATCCTTCTCCTAATGTGGGAGATCTTTACTCCCTCCCTCTCCTCCCAACACAGCCTGTCTTTCCTAGGGGAGGGTTCCCCCCCTTTCTCCAAAGATGGGGATACTTGCCTGTCTGAAGTACCTGCAAGGATCAGCACACTGCAGTGCACATGGTGGTGTTTCACGTGCGATATTCTTTCCTACTCGGGATACACACCGACTTTCCTGACTCTCTGGTTGTTTGAAAACAAGGCCCCAACAGCCATTTCTAGCGAGCAGTGAGTCTATTTTTGAAAGAATATGGTCATTTTACTTCTTTTCTCATGGCTTTGAATAGTTTCTCTTGGTAGTTTCCGTCTAAGCAGGTGTTTGTTCCTCTGGTGGCAGTGGGGTGTGCTGGTCCTTCTCTCTCCAGCACGCCCGCCGCAGGATGAGGATGAGAGGCCGCATGGCTGAGGCTCGGCACATAGGGATGCGGCACTGGATGCTTCTCCGGGATGTCGGAGCCACTGAGCACATCGGCTTCCCGCATGCTCGCTGTGTCACACTTGCCAGCTGAATTCACGGGAGCACGCTGTGGGCTGCCCCTCCGGTTCCAGCCCAACCTGATAATTGATGCAGTAATCCTCTGGATTCCCTCATTAGCAGCCGCTAATGGCCGTCGCGTTAGCAATGAGCAGTGCGAGCAGGACCGATTCAATTAAGCCTCTAATAAACCCATTGTAAACGGCAATAACCGCGGAGTTCAAAGGCAGGATTACAGAAACTCTTCCCAATGGCTTCTGACAGCAGACGGGGTGTGCGACTCGCTCTGATTAATTGACTGCAAGGGACTGAACGACTTTCTTGGAAACCCATTGCACTGACTGGTGGGAAGACACGGGGACGTGAGGAAGGAGGCAGGCGAGGCTGGCATTCCTGCACTCCGCCCGTCAGAGCCCTGCCGTCCCTCGCAAGGCTTCAGTCCGCGTGTGCCGGGGCAGCGAGGCTCGGTGCGGGCCGGCAGCTCCCCCGCTGCAGGCGGGCAGTCACCGACCGCGCACGGCACAGGAGACTCTGCGCATTGCTCAGGAGCACGTCGTGGTTTCATCGCACACTCAACTTGAAATGATCTGGCAGGTGATTTCCATAGATAATGTGTGGCCTGTCACTCATCCAGAAAGACACTGCAGTGAGCAAGCCTAGGCAGAAGTGTCTCACTGAAATCTTCATTTCAATGGTTTGGGGTTTGTTTCTTTGTTGTTTTGCTATTTCCTGGATAAAAGTTGAATGAATCTTTTAAGATCCTTTTTGGAGAACGTAAGATAAGAAAACTTAAATATGAAAAAAAAAATATTTTCAGAAAATGCCGGAATTGCATTTGAAATTTTTTTTTTTTTGGTTAGAGATTCTTCTTCACTACTTCTTTTCACATTATTTTATGATGTGAAGATTATACATGCTGACATCTTCAGAACTTATTTAAAAGCTATAAAAAGTAACAAAACTGGAAAATTAAATTGAAAAGAAATATGAGAACTGAAAACATGATTTTGAAACGTTTAAGTAATTGAGACTTTACCAAATTCTATTTCTTGAGAAACACTGGCATATTCATTTCAATTTCTAATTGTTGTAATTATTTAATTCTGCATTTGCACTGATTAGACTGGACAGGTAGGTCACATAATAGGTCTTTGTTCTCTTGTTGGATGTGTGTAATTCTGGAATCAAATTTCTCATGTAAATCGTGACTACAGAGGGTCTGAAATCTCTCTTAACACGTCTATTTTAGGACTCATTTAAACGTTGCTGGTTCTGCAAACACACTCACAACTGAACTCATGCCCTAGAAACCTTACAAAAAGACCACAGATGGGGTACTAACATGCAAAATGGTTTTATAGTTGAAATTAATGCTTCCAGCCGATAACCTTTTTGCCTCCCTCCCCCCCATGCCTTCTTTGGTTCTGCAGCCTCTTGGTTCTACGGCCTTCAGACTTTGCATCACCTTGCAGACACACCTTTCGTGAGCCAGAGCTCAGGCAAACACAGAGGGAGCACAGGGCCACGTGCATTGCCAAGCTCCCAGCTTTTGTCCAGGCTCACTGGCTCACAGCTGTGTTGCCTACACCAGAAGGTCTGATCTGATGGTGCAAGGGTTTAACAGTAGGGTTTGCCCAGCCATGCCCAAGGGTGAGTTGGGAAGGAGCTGTTAGCATTAAAGAGTAGATGGACTTGATCTGTAGCAAAATGCTACCGAATTAATTGGACATTCTCTCTTTGCAGCCCAGAGATTTCAATACTTATGGGCATGGGATGGAAATGCATTATCATGCAGTTCTTCTTCCAGGCTTGATAATACAATCACCTTCTCTGGACAATTCCCAGTACACAGAGAGAGTTTGGAAGGGCTGTTAGCACTTGGTGAACCTGCTCTGGCTGGGATTTCAAGGTAATGGCTCCCTGACACCTCCTCTGTGTCCCCAGGAGAAAAATCTATTTACCACTGCATCTGATTCAGCCCAGGAATAACAGCAGCCTTTTATTCTCTGCTAGTTTTGCCCAGGGCAAAACTCTTAACCTCCTTGTTGATGCATACAAATCTAAAAAGACTCCATAAGAAGCAATGTAAGTTTTCCATAAAAATACAAGGCCTGCACATAGCAAAACAGAAAGAGAGAAGGAGAAGAAAAGGAGATTGACAAGAAGGCAAGTTGGTCCAAACCCAGCAGCAGGAACCTCAGCTCCACTTGCCACAAAACTTAAAGGCAGGTATAGTTCTCCTCACTCCCCCTGTGAGAAAGTGAAGCTCTCTGTCTTTCATACATGCTCTCACTTTCTTTTTCTACCACTCCTATCTTTACTTAGTCATTCTGTCTGCAACATTCTTAAAATTATGATTGGATAGTCTTCTGGATTTTGAGGGACCCCTTTGTTGGAAGAATTCCTGGGGATATAACCCCTATTTATTGAAATTGAGAGTTGAGCAATTTGAGGATGTTGACTAAATTAACAAGAGATTGAATGAAGATACAATTTTCTGTTAATGTAGAAATCTTGTTTTACCAGTAACTACTTTTAAGGAACTCTCCAACCAAATGTGTACATTTGCACAACCATGTTCTTTTATTTTCTGTCAAATAAGATTCTGAATTTATGTATAGCGATCTGTGTGTGCCTCACTGGGATTTTGGACCTTAGCCTGTGTGCTTGCCAACCTTGACTTTGGAAGTCCTCAACATGTAGGCACCATTTGAATTTGTTTCTCCAAATCCCTTTAATTGTTCATCACTGAGCATACGTGCCTGCCAGTCACATGCAAAAAAGCATGTAATACAGAGGAGGGAGGGCTGCAGCACTAAGAGAAGTTCTCCTTGGCTTGGAAAAGCTCAACGTGCTATGTCCACCCTAGAAAGATGGTCTGGATGCTGCACGAGCATATCAGAAATCAGGGCAGAACAGATCAGGGGGCCAGGCAGGATGGTGACAAAGCATAGGATGGTAACTCTTTCTTAAATTATACCCTTGCATTGCATGTCAGCAGGGACAACACTGAATAACTCTGAGTTGTAACCTTGCCTCTGGGTGCCTGTCACCACCTCCAGTTGCTGTCTTGTCTTTTTTCCCTTTCCCTTACCCTCACTTCCTGCACTCTTTTGTTCTCCTAATTCTTGCTTCTGAAGAACATCGCAGCATTCATATGTAAATTGCACCTAGTGCTGCAAGGGGGAGTGTGTCTCAAGGAGAAATACATGCCATCCTCCTCCCGTTGCATTTTCCACTCCCTCTGGGCTCCTCTCTCAGTCTAGGAAAGGAGGCAGGGATAGGACGTGTGCGGGATGGGGAGATCCCACGCATGGCCTCCTCCTGCATTTCCTTTGCACCTCTGCCTCCATGCTCCCTGTTTCTGCAGTTAGCAATTAAAGCTGTCATCTCTCACCGCGCCCACAGCATGTGGGGCGGTCGGTACTGCAGGGACCGCCCTGCACCAGGGTCATCCCAGGTACCAGTCTGTCACAGCCCAGAGCTGCAAGGCTGTCCCATTCCTTTGACACAAATGTGATGACTGTCATAGCGTCATTGTTTGTATAGGTCTAAGTCAAGCGGAAAAATCACATACAGGCACACACATGGAGTGATTTTTAATTTTGTTTTTTTTTCCTCCCGGGAAAGGGATTTTCAGGAGAAGTCTCCCCCAGGGGACTGGAAACAGAATTTCTTCATGTGTAGGCAGTGTGCTGGCAGGTTTTTGTCACTTTCATTCACTCCCTAGATAGGTTACTGGGGGCTGAGAGCTACTGCTCTTCTCTTCCCTGTCATTTCTTAGCCAGATAATCAGCTTCAAAAATCAAAGATTTCTGTCCTGCAAGTCAATGGAGCAAAGCCATGTAGTGCAGCCTGAAAAAGGAGAAGAGATCTACCTGGACAGCTTTCCTATTCCACTGGGTACTGACGCATTTATTCTCACCACACACCATAGTCCAGATTTAGCTTATTCAGCCATGGCAACCCAGCTGCCTGGGACTTGTGCTGTATTTTCTCCCAGGCTGTGTATGACGTGTTCCTTCTGCTCTGCCCCTCCTTGCCCTTTGTTGAGGAGCTGGCTCTGAACTCGGCACAGGTTCAGGAAGGTTTTGCACCAGCTACTCACCCTTTCAGTCAGTGCTGCCAAGGTTTCTGGACTGAAATATCAGCACAGCTGGTTGGAGACATTCACCTTTCTGAGTCCAAGGGATTGTTGTGCAAAATGAATGAGGTATTGCTTTGTGAGGATGCTGGCTTCCCCAGCAAGCACTGCTCCATGCTGGAGCACTACAGGGGTGAGAAGAGCAGCAGCACCTGCAAGCCCTGCACAGACCGAGGGTGCCATGATGGGAAATTCTGGATGGTCCCTGGGATCACCCACTCATCCATTGGTAGCATTAAAAAATCTGATGTTGACTATTGGCAACCGTTTTGACTTTTGTTGTTGCGGTTGCTGGTCACTGGTGTATCTGATGGTGGCCCCTAATCCAGAGCACCTTCCGGTTAGGGGAGGCTTCCCTTTGTGTTTAGCTGATTCTGGCTCAGAGGTGTGCTGCTGGAAAGACAACACTGGACTGTCTGTGCCTTGGCTGCTGGGGTGGCTAACTCTGCCTCTCTCCCTCCTTGACTCTGCTGACAGCACCTGAGCAGCCCTGTGGTGAACCTGCAGGATATAGGACTGATGCAAAGGGGATGCACCAGTGGACCAGTGGAAGAGGTGGAGGTGATGCCATGAAGATTTTTTGCCTTTTCTTTTATACCCCTGTTATACCTTTTTACAACTTCTGTATTCTTTTTGCCCACATTCTTGGACTTGTTTGTTAAGCTAGGAGACTAAACATTTTAGAAGCTTCGTGGGTAGAGGATAGCGTGCCCCAGATCCCAAGGTCCTCTCCAGAACACATTCTGTAAACTGAGATAGAACCATCCAGGGGAAGGTTCCTTGGGGGGGGGGGGGGGCTCCTTCAAGCCTCTCATTGGGGAATTTTTGATAGATATGCTAATTAGTAAGACCTATAATGTTATACCAGATCTTTCGGGGGTGTGCATTGAGGTGTGCATTTCGGTGCATTCCACCTGGATGTAGTGCACCTAAGGATCCTTAAAATAAATACCACGGTAAAATCCCTTTTTCCCTTCTAACCATGTTTGACTCTTGATTTTAAGACCAGGAAAAGGCATCAGAGGGATGTGAGCAAAGGGCTTCATCCTGCAGTAGGGCTGAGATCAGCTTTTGATGAGTGGATGGATGGATGGATGCAATACAGTAAAGCCCTTTTCTCTGCAGTGCATCTGAGATAGGTGAATGAGAAGGAGCAGCTTTTGAAAGGATATTTCTCTGCAGCAGGGCTGAGCACAGCTTGCATGGCTGGATGCAGAGATGGGGCAGCACTGCCTCTGGTTACACTGAGAGCAAGGAATGGAAGCAGGCTTGCAGGGAGATGTGATTCTCAGCACTGTCAGGTGTATGAAATGCCCATTCATTAGGAAAGAAGCAGCAGTTTTATGCTTTTGATGTCAGCTACTGATTTACAGTGATTTATATCAACAGCTACAACCTGTATTTACATAAGATTTCTCACAGGACTGTCACGGCTCTGTAGAGGAGAGGAAAAATGGTCTTCGGCTAAAATTGTAAAGCCAGAGAGCCAGGTTCTTTGCAGGACTCTGCCAAAGCCTCCTGTATCCATTTAGAAAGGTTACTTTAAGCTTAGCCCTTCATGCCTGAGTTTCCCCAGCTCTGAAACAGGGACAATAACACTTTTCATCTTCACACAGAGGGATGGGTGATGGAAACTTCATGAGATGTGATAAAAAAAAATTAAAAGCTTTAAGATCTTACAGTAGGAAATGCATGACTCCTAGCAATAACATCCCTTGGGTGAAAGAGCACACTAAAATCTTTAGTAATCCTGCCTTGCTCTGGGCCTGTCTCCAATGAAGAGACACACTGTCTCAGTCTGGATTAGATAGATACACCCCGGCCGGGATGCATCCCTTCAATCACTGCTATTTGCATGACCTGATACTTAAAGAAGTAAAAAAAGACAGGATGGGGTCACAGCCCCAGCCACATAGGGCTGTCAGGGCCCATGCATAGCTTTGATCTCTGCTAGAAATTGATGTGCACGCCTAACAGCCCCCTTGTGCCTGCAGAGCTTATATTCTCCTGTTTCTATCAGAGCCCAACACTTAAGAGGCACCATTGGTCCATGTAGGAACCCTCACAGACAAACCTGGTCCCTTTGCAAGGTGCCAAAGTATTGGAAAGGGGCTATGTGTGTCACAGGGAGTGAAGGGTGTTGTTGCCCAGCCAGGTGGTATGCAGGAGGGGAAGGCCCTGTCCACAGTTCACCCATGTGTCTTCCTGCTGGGATGTTTGACTATTTTTTTTTTTACATGGTTGTATTTTTTGTGGGTTTTTTAAAGCCTCACTGAATAAATTAACCAGTTTGGAACATCAAACATGATTTACTAAAACAGAACCAAGAGAAGACATTGTTTTTTGCTCATGATAGCCACAGTTGGACTTTCCCAGTATAAGCAGGGGAAATGAGCGATTTTCCTTTACTGTGCCAGGTCCAGAGAGGAATCTCTCTTCTCATTTCAGGATGACAGTGAAAAAACACGGTGAGTAAGAACAGATTTGTCGAGCTCAGCAGATCTTCCTTTATCTTAATGTCCAGATTCTGCGAGCCCAGAAATTACTTGTCTGAATCAGGCCTTTTAATTACTCCCTGTGAGCAGTTTTGGGAGTAGCATCCCAAGTTTAAGATACTTGATGGCATTCCAGCCTGCTGCAGCTCTTACCCACAGTAGATAGTGTCTCCAGCCAAGAGAGGTGAGGCTGCTGGATGCAATGAGCAAGCAGATACACGTGTTTTGTCCCACAGTGGACTGTGGTGAAGATACAAGAGTGTTATGTGATAAAAGAGTGTTATGTGAGGCTGTATTACGATGGTATTAGATAATGGTGTTCTGCATAGCAATTCTTTCCCAGGCACAGAGCAATGTGGCACAGAGCACCACACTGGCTCTACATCATCAGAAATGCTAAACAGATGAAAGGCCTTTAGTCCATATGTCTTGAAGTTGGCCACAAGTAGAAGATATCGATTTGTGGTGACAAATTTAATTTCTAAATTAATTGAAGAAAGATATCATTCTGCCTCAAGCTGTTCCATTTGTATAAGAATGAGATCACCTTAGACAAGAACAAAGAGACCCTTATACAGAGTGAATTGTATAAAAACCCCCACAAATTAGCTGGAGGTGGGAGAACTGAACAGCCACTGACAGGACAAAATTAGCTAGTCTGCATCGTAACTGTTATAGAAACAACAAGGAGGAGAGAAAACAGACCTTTGAAGAAAACATGGATTTTTCTCAGGAAAACAGACTCATGAAGTACATTTTGGTACACTTCACTTGACTAATAAATGACCTAACAAAACATACAGCACTATCTGCCTGTCCTGTTCTTGGTGTGGTGCAGAACAATTTGTTTGCAGAACACTTTAACATCCCCTAGAAAAGGTGTTCCAATCTCCATTTTTACCCATAGGTCTATTTATTGAAATGTTTATGTCCACGCATGATGCAGGCTTTAAATTATCTCTGACACATTGCCTTCATAACTTATTATCAGTTATAGGCATCTGATTAGGCAAATTTTACTGTGGGCTGCTGTACATTCAACCTTCTAGGCTACAGCTTTGCTTTAGCAATTCCCAGCAACAGACACAGGCACAAGCAGTTCTGATCAACACAACCTGCAAACATTCCTGGGTGCACATAGACACTTAGCAGCTGGGCTGGAGTGAGCAAAGCTCCCCTGCCTCCTACTAAATCCACAACCAGGATAAGTTAGGAGCAAGCTTTTCTCTGAGCCCATATGCTGCAGCCTCTTTCCCTAACACTTGCTTTGAAACAGTGCTTGAACACATGCTTAGCACGATTAGTGAATATGCTTGTCTCTTGTAAGGTCACTCAGGAGGTCTGTGGTAAACCTCAGAGTTGGACCCAGGTACCTGGGAACAGACCCAAATTTAGGGCTCTGCATCACTGGAGCAAACCAAGGTGACAGCTAGTAGCAGAGACTAGCTATGCTGCAGGCAGCTCTTCCTCATGTTTCCTTTCTTCATTCACACACACACACACAGAGCCTCTCACCTCATGTCTAAACTCTGATAAAAAACTATTCCTGGCTGCCAAACAGGCAAATTTCATAGGGAGGGGGGAAGGGAAAGAAAAAACAAGAAAACACCAAACCCTTATATTTTTTCCATGGCAAATGTTTGCTCAGCTCTTCTTCTGACTATGACTAAGAACATTTCATACTCAAATAATCCATCACGCTTAATGCTGTTAACTTTTCAATACCAACCATACAACCCACAGAGTATACAAAACCCCTTCTGGGATTTTTTATCATCACAGCAACAACTACAGAAGACATTTGTCCTGTTGGTGAAAGGCATTAAAATCACATGATCATCTAAAGTCCTTCCAGCCCTTTTCAGGCCATGAAAGATATAACTGATTCACAGGTGAGACAAAGCCTCATTGTTTCTCTCTTTATGTGGTTCTCCCTGCGAGTTTCTTTGTAGAAATAGTGTGGGTGGGGGTATTAACCACCTCAGAGAGGTGGCAGGTATATAGGGAAGCAGTAGGGGACCCTTCAACTAATGTCCGTCTGAAATCATCTTGTTCTGTAATTTTTTCGTTGCTGCACTCTCCTACATCCTCTTGCCCTGGCGGTAACTGCTGCCTCTGGAGCTGTATTTGGCACCGGGAGACTGCTCCAGGCTGTGCAAGCTTGTCGCTCAGGGCTTGGGAGGCAGAGAAGAGAGGAAGGCTGCTACTGGGCATTTGGTGGCTGAAGAAACTGCTGTTGGTGGCCACTGGCTGTTCTTCCCAAGCCCTCCGATTTGGTGCTGTAACTGTGTGCATGCTGGCTGCCTAGCCTGCTCCTGGGTGGGGGAAACACATCTTGGGTTGTTTGGGAATATTTATCTAAACTGGTTTATATTAGCAGAGCTGTGCTAGGGAGTGCCAATGATGCTGCTCTGCTGCCAGGTCTGGAGCATGGTGATTTCTTAGTCTCCCTGAACTGTACCCATAGAAGTGTGTCCAAGTGCAGCTTTTGGGTGCCTATGGGAGTAACTGTGGCTCAACTCCATTTAGGAGCACACAGATTTTTCTGGGTGAGGCTGCTGCTGCTGCTATATGTGAGTGCCCAGGCCTTGTCATGAGTGGCAAAACTTGCACACGAGAAACTAGGGGAGTGTGTGGCTGTTTAGCAGATGGACATGCTGTGACCCAGCTGTACTGGTAACAAAAGCTGAGCTGACCTAGATTAAAGACCTAAAGGGAGAAAATATTAAGTTCAAAGGAAATTTAGGATTTTCTTAAGTGTGAATACTGTTGGGATATGCAAGTGCTGTATCGGTCTTCTCTGTCGACTGCAATGATTCATCCAGTGATCCTATGCACAGGAAATCCATACACCTCTTAGATGCCAAAAACCTGCTGTGGCTTCACTACAAATCTTAGTGCAAACCCTGAATCCACATCCTTACCTCAAAAAAGGGCATTTCACTAGCACAAGCTCTTCCTAGTACTGACTTCTAGATTGATTTTAAATAGATTTAAATAAATGTTTGGCATGAAAATAATCTTGGGCAAGACAGACTGCTTGACAGAACAAGCAGGAGCCTAGCTTTTGTTTTGCCCAAATCTCTAAGCCATGGGCTATTACTGCTGGTTTTTTCCTTCCAAATGGAGCCTGACAATGCAGTGCTTTCCTCACAGTTGAAGCTGGGGCAAGCAGATGAGTGTGGAACCAAACCTTGCAAGGAGCTGGTCCTGCATCCAGGCACTGGCTCGCTGCTGTAAGGTCACTCTGACATCTACAGGAAGCTCTCGGCTGCTCTCCTGAGCAGAGAATATTGAGGTCAGACCTGCAAGACTTGCTCAGGAAGGAGTTGCACCAAGCTGACTCTTGAGTCCTTTGAGAACATTATGCTCCCTGATTTAAGTGGGTCCTACAACTCTCATATACAAAATCTGTCTGTGATGTCCATAGGTGCAATTTATCCATAGGCTCCAGTCTGATTCATGCTATGAGAAGTCTCTTCAGGCCTGACTTACCAACAGATGCTCAGCTGAAGGTGAAGTGGGTCAGTCTGGCCATTGAAGCTGTGGGGGCTCCAGTAGGAACCTGACAGGAATGCAGTTTGGGCTGGGTCTTGGGTAGTGACTCAGCACAAGGGAGGGGATGTAGGGAGCATCTGGATGTAGCAACTCCTTCAATCATATCTCGTATCTGTATGTAATCCTTTAAACTTCTGGAAAAGATGTTCACTTGGCATAACCAAACCTGCAAGATCTTCTTGCTGAATGCTCAAAGTTAACCTGGGTTTTCAAATTACAGGTTGTGTTTACTGCAACCAGTGGTAGCAGTAGGACTTGTAGCTATCCAAATTGTTAAATGCAAACCATTAGGTAAATGGTACAAAGATCAAGCGATGAAGGCCATCCAAATGAGTATCGTTTTAGGGCACTGACAATTAAACTGTTGCAAGCTTAAAATATTCTCTTGGTCTTCAAATGAAAAGGGAGATATAACTCAGTACCGCTTTCTGCAGAAGGTGTGTTCGGGTCTGGCTCTTTACATTGGTAAAGGTGTAAGTACAGACATTGTCAGGATCCCGTTGAGTTAAACATTTTTCTCATCCTGCATAAAAGCGACCCTTTTCACTCTCATGCTATCTCAGAGCACACATTTAAAAGCTGCCGGCTCAGGTGCCCGCTGCAGGGGAGGGGAAAAGAGTCACGAACAGGAACCAGAACAGCTGATACAAATTACCTCTCGAATTGGAGCAAATGCTCCCAGAAATGTCACCTATTAAAAGATCAACTAATAAGTTCCTGCTGCAGCCCAAATAACTCAAGAGAAAAAAAGAATATAAAAATTCTGATAGTCCTCAGGCTCAGGTTTTTTGTAAGCTTTGAATTCTGAGGTTTGTGCTTAGTGCAATTGATGAGGCTCTGGGCAATATTTATTTCAAAAACCTGCTGGATCTCCTTGAAAACCTGGACTTATCTGGAGAACAGACATGTGACTCCTTCCTCTTGCCAAATCAAGATGAGGACCATAGCAGATAGCCAGAGACCGCTGGATGCCAGGGCTGGGGGATGCTTTGCTGGTTCTTCACATGCTGATTTAGTACAGGTTAAGTTGAAAAATGCAGTAAACCTCCCAATGTACTGGAGCCTGAAAGAGCAGTATGGTTTGGATGAGGTTACAAGATGAACATCTCTTGGCTGCAAATGCTTTAAAATAAGTATGGTTTGACTGTATCCTAATGGGTAGATTTAATTTTCTTTGACTGACTCCTGATCACTTTTCAAAGTCATGTGTGTAATCACTGTGAAACCTACAATTTTCATAATTATAAATATTGGCTATTTTAAGGTTTATGGAATCTTCCTGTCACATATTTCTTGTTTTCCCTGAGGAAAGTTAATTCCTGAGGCTACTAGCTGTGAACTTGGAAGGTCTTTACCATCCTGGCACAGGTAAGGATCTCTTTGGTAAAAAGATTATTTAACAATTTTTGAAAAAATCTGTCAGACAACGACTAACTGATAAAGCAAACCTCTGCAGAGGCTTCTTAGAGCTAATGATAGTGACACCAAGCCCTAAACTGGAGGCTGTAGAGTCCAAATGCCGCTTGAGTCCAGCTGGTTGATAGGACTCACTCTTGGGGTTAGACTATCACCCACATAACCTAGTTTTAAGTCAGTGGGGATGTTCCTGCATGGGTAGCAGTTGCACGTGTATGTTGCAGTGCAGATGTGTCTGTGATCATGAAAGGATTGGAGGGAGATGTGTTTCTTCTCCTGTGGTGTAGGAGGGTAAGATGAATGATTGTTTGAACAGACTTATAGCTTTCTGTGTGGGTGAATTGCTGATGGTGTTTATTGTTAGAGTTACACCTGGGGAGAAGTATCACAGCAGAGACTCTTCTGTCTCCTTCCAAGCACCATGCAAGGGAAACACTGCCAGAAGATTAATACTTCAGTACCTCTGGCCTGCTATCCTCTCTGACATACTCTGTGTAAGAGCAGCATTGATACAGACACTTGCAGAACCACCCATGAGGCTTGCTGTCATTGCACCCTTTGAGCACTCAGTTCCAGGTGAACTGAAAGCCAGATTTCAGGAGAATTGCAAGTGGGCCTAATGCAAGTGGCTCTGGTCTTGTCTGACCCTAGACCCACCAGGTCACATAAACAAGATGAATTAAGACCTAAGCTTACCCATGAAAAAAAGAAGTGTCGTTTATTCAGCAAAGTATGCACAACAAGATGCTCTGCTTTTTGTGCTTTAATGGCTAGATAAAATTGGTTTTGCCCTGCAGAATGGTGGCCACTTGCCTTCCTGATGTGGTATGGACAACAGGTGGCCACTGGAACTCCATTTCTCTCTAAAGCTTTTGTTCTAGCTTTTTGACAATCCGTTGCACAAATAGTCGACTGCGTTGGGGTACTTCCTGGGAAGCTACTTCTCATACAATCTCCAAGTTGGGTTATTCTCAAGCTACTGTCAAGGAGGTCTTGATTGCCCTATGGCCAATCTGCCAGTCCTGTAAGGGTGCCTTAGTGATCTTAGAGTGGCACATCCTGGAGCGAACAAGGCAGTAACAGGGGACATCCCACACCATCCTGGAGATGACAACAGGGTTTGTACTCCTGATTGGGAAAGAGAATTTTGACTAGTCATCTGGGGAGAGGCAATTGTTTGCCACCACTTTTCCCTCCAGATCCTTGCCGGTACAGGAACAAATAATTTGTTCTCTCTCTCTGTAGTGATGTCTCTGCCAGGGGCAGAATAAAAGGGAAATAACAGGGTATACGGAGCCAAGAGGCAGGAGAGTGTCTGTGCTGTGCCAGACAAACCGACCCAGTGCAATATATTAGGGCAGGACTAGAGCCAAGAGCTCTAATCCACAGTAGCTGTGATGCACCATGTTTCCAAAGGCTTGTACAAAGACTCCTGTTCTTCAGATCAGCCTGCTTCCATGAAAAAGGAAAACTCTGAAGGCTCTCTGTAGTCCCTGTCTTTATAGTCTCTATAGGGACATTTCTTGAGGAACACAGTTCTTTCTGAGACCATTAAGCCTCAAAGTTGGCTGAATGAGGGTAGAGAACAAGGTCACGGCCTTCTGCTCCCCTCCCCTAACACTCTCACTTGACTGACACCATGAAGCTAGATGCTAATAAATCAGAATCAGCCATGCCCTTCTGAATAATCTTCTGTTCCCCTACATTACATCTTCTAACATTGGCAATTTCATATAATTAATGCTAGACAAGAGAAGGTTTGGAATTCATGGCCTATAGGAATGCAGGCTCTTTCTATGCAAGTTTCCTGTGCATCTGAAAGAACTCTGCCTTAAGTAATTGTTGCCCTGATTTTAGGATTACTGCTGGAATAAGTTAAAACAGACAAACCGAGCTGCCTGATGCATGGCAGAGGGGGCTGGAGCCATGAGGTCTTTGCTTTCGCCTCGCTGCGCTGATAATGTTTTACACAGGCAAACTTTGCTAATCCCAGAGCGGCTGGAACTCTCGCCGGGAAGGACACTGCCTGCCACTTCTGTATAATGGAGATGGAGTATTTAGACACACGCAGGCTTATATAATTTTCCTGACTAAGTGACTTCCTCTTTGATAATGTATAAATCAGATGTACCTTAAATTGCTGTCCTGTTTTCATGAAAGCCTGCGCAAAGCTGTACAAGCTGGGAATAATGACCCCTTGATAAATGAGGGAACTTAACTTCCCAGGAAGGGGGGAAATGGCCCAGGCAACATTCTCATGAAAGGCAAAGAAAAAGTCTTCACAAAGACTTACCCAATATCCCAGTACTGGTTTTGGTTACAGTGCAGTCTTCCCATGGAGAAAAAGGGTATTTTGGTGGGGATGGTTTCTGCCCCACTGACTTGGAGGGGAGGCAAATATGTGTGCCTAAAGAGTGGGAACAGCAGTACTTGCTGAGCCATGACATGGTGTTAATCTCTCTGTCCTCTTCAGTGAATATCTGCTTTTCTATCAAAAATGCTCATTATTCTAAAAGGATGGATTTGCAATCTGATGGTGTATGGGCTTAGGGAAACATTGATTGGTGTGATGAACATCTGGTCAAATGACACATAGGCAGAGATGCTGCAGTTCTCTACACAATATTCCTGCAGAAGAGGTCATACTTTATCCAAAGGGAGTTGTGTTCGAGCCAGTAATGCATCCACAGATCTCACGAGTTTAATTTGTAAAATGTGTTACCAGACATTATAAAAAGGCTGCAAATTGATGCCAGGCTACTGCATTTGTTGAGCTTCTTTGGGAAAAGGGCAGCTGTCACCAGCTTCCTGAACTCATCTCCATCATGGCAACAGTGTCTGTTGGCAAGGGTAGTGGCTTTTCACTCTCTTCTGTTTCCCCTGTTTTGCCTCTGCCTGTGGTGTTAACTCCCAGGGAGAAAGGTGAAGGGATCTTTTGATGTGGATTTTCTCTGTCATATTTTGGAAGGCTCACTGTGTCTGTTTCAGATCTTGCTCAGATGTAAACTATTTGTTTATCTCTCCACCAGTGTAAAGCACAAGGTTTTATGGATGTAGAATCAGTTCTTTACAACTCCTTAGGTAGAAGGTTTAATCCTCTCTTAAGGGTAAGGAAAGGCACATAGATAGAGGTTCAATGGCTGACTGGAGGCCTAATTATGAGTAGAGAATAAGCTTGAGATTAAAAATAAGGTTTGAATTCAGCCCCTTAATGAACGGTCCTAGATCTTGCTGCCTCATTTTATGCAAATGTACAAGCAGCATATGTTTTACACAACAGACTCATTGTGTTGACTCATCGGAAGGAACAGAAAAGGACTGTTTCTGTATTATCCACTATCTGCCTTTTGCGATGCACTTTCCCTGTCTCTGTGTCTTGACCACCCTCCTTGCTCTGGTCTCAAAGTATGTGTACGTGTTCATGAAGCCAGATGGAAGTCTATGCAATCACACTTCAAAGGAAGGGGTAAAGGTGGAGAGGGAAGGAGGGGATTTTGGCAGGATGGAGCCAGCTGAGGAATCTGCTCCCTTGCCCTAGGAATGGCGCAGATGGGAACATTGTCTGCCAGAGCCTGGACTGCATGTTCTGGGGGGGAGAAGGAAGCCTATAAATTAGGATTTCTTCTTCTCTCTATTTTAACATTTATTTATTTGTTCTTCTCTTTCTTCCCCCTCATCCCTCCCTGCCATCAACAACAAAACTAATGGCATCATGTCAAAATCTGTTAATGCATCTGCTCTGCAGGTCCAGGTTATGAAAAGTATTAGCTAAGCCAGTCTGCAAACACTTGGCAAACATCTGTCTGCCATCACACAAAATACTCTGCGTGGCAGGGAAAATTAATAAACCTAATTGGTTATGAAGCAGTATTAGACGTTGCCTAATATCACATTGGAATACTTCCATTGTCCCCAGAGCTGTTGCACACACTCTCTGTGCATGGACCATGACTGTAAGGGAGTCTAGGAGAGACTTGCTTTGGATTTTCCAAGTCTTACATATTGATCGTTGATAGCATTAATCTGAACTTCTGATATTGCACCCTCTTCTCTCTAATGATTCCAGCAGTGATGGTGATGAGTGACTATCCCCAGTCCATGGATGTTTAGAAATTGGTAGTGGACATGCTTTTTGTTTCTCCCACTAAGACAGTATATGCTGTCTTTGAGCCTTTTTGCCAAGTGTGGTAGAACCCTTGTTTCTCTGGGTAGTAGATGCTAACCATGACTCCAGTGCAAATCCTGTCCTCCCATCTCCCCTCAGAAATAAACTATATTATCCAGGCTGAAGATAGGAGAAGGATTCGTGAGATAGAAACCAAAGATGAGGTATCTTTTAGCAAATCGATAGATTTCTGAAGAGTTGAGTAGCACAGTGAGAGCTGTTGAAGGATTGGCAGGGAGGATTAACAACATGAATCCATCCAGGATGAGGCACAGCCACTTGCATTAACTCAGTCTCCTGGCTGCTCCTAGAAAATCAGAACAAGAGCAGATAAAAAGACATTCCAAAGCTGTCTCCCCTGTGGAGGGTCATATACAGTGGCTGAAAATCTGCACTCCACAGACTGCACTGTAGACCAGGTTCTTACTGTTTTCTCACCTCAGCAAACCATGGCTGCCTCAGGGAAAAGGGGAATGTAAGCAGCACAAAGAGGAAGCACTCCCAGGGAAATTGTGAAACAGCAGTCATGAAGAAGAAGCAGCTGTCCTGTGTGGCTGAACAGGGGATCCTACTGCATTAACTCATTTTCTGCTTCTGGATCACCTGGATGAGCTCACTTTCCCAATCTGAAGCAATCTGGGACTTCCTTGCTAGACCCTCCTAGCCCTTCTGTGTGGTTATGTCACAGGTTAGTGACTGGCTCCTCTTTGTGGTCCGAAGCATCTTGTCTCAGTCTAATGGCCTAGTGGGAGATGCTAAAGAATCTTTGCTTTCTCCACAGACTGGAGAGAGGTGGCAACACTTTGATCCTCAACCTTGGATCTCCACCAAGCCTTGGTAGCAGATGGACTGATCCCGGCAGGCTCCATACCTGGCAGCTCCAGCAATGATGCTCAGGCTCCACTGAGGTTTCTGCTGTGACACTCTCTGCTTTTGCAAATAGGCTAAAAACACTTCTCCTAGACTGAGACTGGTTTTTTGATTTGCTTTCAGCATCCCATTGGTGGCTGTAGCACCAGCATCCCTGTATGTTAAGCCACTCCCCACTGGAAGGACGCTAAGTCTTCAGGAGACAGCACTTTATGGTCAGCTCCACAGTCAACACTTGCTTGCTTCAACTCTTGCTAGAGCTTATCAGTGCCCTGAAACCATAACTGCTCCTATTCCTTCACCTCAGTGCTGGCTGGCATGCTGGGAATGTCTCTGTTCCATGTGGCAGCCTCTCCCGTGGTCCTGGTGCTCCCAGTCTCCTTGTCAGGCTGGGCACATAGAGTTCTGCTCCCCAGGTAGTTTTGTTCCTTGCCCACCTGAGTGCTGACGCTATGGTAAAAATAATTCTGCAAGGAAATGAGAGCACTGATTGGGATTTAAATAAAATTTACATAAAACTCTGCCTTGAGTACTAATTAATTAGGTGTTAAAAGCCCCTGAAAAAGCAGAAAGGGGGGCTGGTCTGCCTTGCCACATGGGGAAAAGCTATTAGGAATCATAGAATACAGAATCATAGAATCATTTAGATTGGAAAGGACCTTTTAGATAAAGTCCAACTGTTAACCCAGTACTATCAAGTCCACCACTAAACATATAAGTTTAAGTGCCTCATCCACATGTTTTATAAATGCCTCCAGGGATTGTGACTCCACCACTTTCTTAGGCAAGCTGTTACAGTGCTTGACAACCCTGTTGGTGAAGAAATTTCTCCTAATCTAACAAGGAAAAAAACTTCCAATCTAAACATCCTCTGTCAAAACTTGAGGGTGTTTCCTCTTGTCCTATTGCTTGTTACTTGGGAGAAAAGACTGACCCTCACCTGGCTACAACCTCCTTTCAGATAGTTGTAGAGAGTGATAAGGTCTTCCCTGAGCCTACTTTTCTCCAGGCTAAACATTTCTTGCCTTAAACTCACTGGCAGCCACAGCCGAGGCTGTGGTCACCAACACTGTGAGTGGCCCAGATGAGTATGGTGTGGACGGAGCAGTGTTAGTTGCCATGCTGTGCTCCCCTTGGCATGCCTTTTGCTGCAGCAGTGTCCCTGGAGCTCTAGGCTTTATGGCTCTCAGAACCCTATCTGTGACCCAAAACAGAATTGCAGCCTTCAGCCATGCCAGAGGTGCTCAGGACCACGGCTGGCCTAGATGAGAAAGGCAGGGAGAGAGAAATGCTGGGCCAGTGCTGTGCTCCCCTTGGCATGCTCTTTGCAGCACCAGTGTCTCTACTGCTGTGATAGGGAAGTGCTTCCAGCCTCATTTGGTGGTGTCTCCAGGCCTCCTTCTTGTGCAGGCAGTGCTCACAGAAGAGGCCTGTAGCTTGTCCTTGTCCACTACCCAGGGCAGTAGGAGGAAAGTGCAACATCAAGAGGGAGAGGGGCTGTGCTGGTACTTGTGTATGCTCTCTGGTAGCCCCTCGAGGCAACTTTTCCCCATCTATTACAAATATTGTAAGGGACAGTCTGCTGCTTGTGGTGACTTACTGGTTAATTAAGCAGTGAGATGTACCAGCCTGGGTGACACCACCAATTAACTTGTTCTTCATATTGTCTATCTAATTTAATCTATGTAGGATTTTATAGAATGCTCATGGCCATGGAGAGGCTGAGGGTAGGGAGGCCTCTAAATTTTACTGCAGTTTATAGTGCTGCCCAGAACCCCTGGGCCACCATTAGAAAATGGGTCACGTAAATGGACAACCAGGAATGCTCAGTTGCTTGAGCCATTTGAAATGGGATTGAACCAGCTTGTTGTGTCAGAGAGAACATTAGATTCTTCCTAGACAGATTGGCCTTCTCATGCCCCAGCTGGTCCTCAGAAAATTTCAATAGACTGGGTAATGAGGCTTCCTTACTCAGTAGCTCCTTACTACTCAAAAAAGTCCTGCTGTGCCAGACTGGTTTCTCTGCTTTCCGGATCTTTGTTTGCAAGACCATGGAGCAGTTTTGATCCTAATGGGTGTTCTCATAGAGGCTGCCTGCCAGGTTGAGTGTACAGTTTGTCTGGTTCCTGGCATCTCTGGGATATATCCCTTTCTCCTCTTGAGCCCACCTGAGCAGCAAATCACCTTTCACTTGTACAGAGATAGGCTTTCTTGGTCTATTGGCAGCCTACTGGTTGGCCTGCTCAAAGCTAAGAAGACATATCTTCCTGTGAAAACTGAGTGTTTGTTCCAAATTGGACACCTCGCCTCCAATAGAATTACAAATATTTAAATCATCTCCAGAACAGAATTTTCTCTCCTTGCCCAGTGGTAATCTCAAAGAGTGCAACAGGCTGCTGTGCAAATCTGGAGTTAACACTCTATGTGAGTCAAAAACCTTTCCCTGCTCAGCTTTGATGGCCAATCTCTTCTAGCTTTTTTCTTTTCATTTTTCAGAGAGGTTTGGAGCTCACAAAATCCACAAGCAGAGGAGAATACCCTTTGTTTTTCCATTAATTTTTCTCCACAGATGATCATTAAGTACATGGGAGCTGCAATAAGCCTCACTCTATTCCAGCCTTGGCATACACTACACACCTTGAGATGATAACAAATCTCCATATGGGAGTACCTTTTCATCCTTTCCATTCCACCATCCAAAACCAATCATATAGACTCTGCAAATATTTAGCTCAAACTCTCTTTCTCAGCATTTTCCCCCATACACATCTGTGCCCCCAAATATTTTGAAACTTCCAATGTCCCTGGCACAGAGATGTGCCTTTCTGACTTGTTTTCCTGTATGTAATGGAGGGAGATCTGTCCTGATCAATGCATGGATGTGGACCTTTCAAGGAAAATTAAGTGGGTAGCCACCCTATGGTGGGCACATAGTGGATCGCCTGAGCTTGGGCCACTGCAGTTCTGGAAAAGATGTGAACAGAGACCCTCATGCTTTTTTTCAGTGCTGTAGAGGTTAATTCTGGTTCCTCTGATGAATTCCAGGTGACGTTACATGCCGCTTAGCTAACCTTTTCTTTGCAGCAGCATTTGGCTATTGCTGTGTTGTTTGAGATTTTTACCAGAATGGTAATGGTCAAAGGCCTGGAGAGCAAAGTCTAACAATCCAGATTAGAGTCCTTCAGTGTTGGGTGCTGTCCTAAGACAGGAAAAAACAGCTGGAAACTGGTTTCCTCATTTCTCTTCCCCTGTCCCAGTTCTTATCCCATTTCAACATATTTAAATTGCAAGTTCAGACTGAGCAAATGCATAGTTAGCATAGCAGACTACATATAGTCTTGGAAAATATCATTCTTCCTAGAATCTCAGATGCATTCAGCTTCCATTTTCCATATGTATTCTGCCCGCCAAGCTAAGTGTAAAAGCAGAGCTGCTCTGTTCTGTGTGGGTATTGAGGACCCCACAGTGTCTGTTGTTCCAGGAAGCGTTTTTCCCTTTCTAATGTCCAGAATGTCATTGTCCTACAATGCACAACACCCTGACAGTCTGTGTAGTGTTGCTGCCATTCTACCAATCACTACTTCGGGCTGGAGACACCATTTGCAACACTCATTTGGAATTAATTTGTGTGGATGTGAAGCTATGCCAGAAAAGTAACATCTCTCCACAACTGGGTGACATGTTCTGTAACCAAGGTGGGATTGGTAACCAAGGTGGGGTGACTGAAAGCAGCTATGTCTGCATGCAATATTCTGATTTCAAAGTGTTGAAATCATGTCTAGCCTTCTGGATCTTTGGCAAGGTATCCAGTCAAGACCCAGAGCTCATTTTATCTCTAGTCTTACCTTCACCACTGAAATATTTGAACCCCACTTAGTAGTATATTATGTTAGAAGCTTGATAAGCATATCCATAACTAAATAGGTGCATTTCTGAAGAGAGGAAATAACTTTGAAATATGAGTACTTAACTATACATTGCATTGTCTTTCCAAATGGGAAGGAACTCAATCTCTGTTTCTGTTATATATATCTTGTGTCAGGCTTATATTCAATGTTTCTGCAGTTGTCAGGACTTAAAAAGGCTTTATTCCTCCTGTCTTCTGAATTTTCTTCCTTTTCCATCTTTCTCTACATCTCTGGAGACAGTCATAGCTCAAGATAGGATGCAGACCACAAAGTTGCAGAGCTTCAGGTACCTTTGAAGTGTTCTGCTTACAGGCTCAAGATATTTGCTGAGCTTATTCATTTTCCTGCTAGATGTCTGAACCCTTTTTAGGCCTTCTCTGAGGAAGCAAGGATGCTGCCTCCTAGGATCACCTGGGAATTTTGTTTAACAAATTACATTTTAATGCAGAAATCCACAACAATGACAGCACTCAGGCTCTGTCTAACCTCTTCTAATGCCACAATGGTGGCATAATACGGGTCCTAAGTTTGTAACAGTTTGGTGAAGCATCCTGTAGACCCTAAACTGAGCAACACTTTTGTGACTGACTGTGATGACCAGGCAGCAACCTCAATGCCACAGCTGCTCTGATTTATTCCTCTACAGAGCAGGACACCTACCCAAATCTCCTCACTGACAGAGGTTAGGATAGTCAGAATAAGATCAGTTCTGCATTGCCATACTTCCCAAGAGATCTTGGCTGTAAATGTAATTATCTCAGCTATTTTATTCATATCCTCTGTTTCCTAATGTCATGCCTCTAATACTGTCCCTGCCCGGCTCCGTGGGGTCCCGCGTGCCCCCACAGACGCACGGGTGGGCTCAGTATTACAGTCGGTAGCAAAAAGCCGAGAAGGGCATTTGTGCAGCAGAGCATTTATTGCTGCTGCACCGTCAAAGGGTGCAGAGGCAAACACAAACATGAGCCCAGCTCCCAGTTTTATCCGGGGGCGGGGAAAAGGCAGGACTAGGGAACAGGGACCAATGGGGAGCTCTGGGGGAGTGGCGAGGGGTAGAGGCCAACAGCCAACCGGGGAATCCAAACTTGGACAGATTAACACGACAGAACAATGCGTCCTGGGAGAAGCCCCCTTGGCCACCCCAACACAAAGTGGCTCCTGTGGTACTAGGGACCCGTCTTACTGAGAACTCTCTGTCCCTTGTAATGTATGTTCACCAGCCACCACATGCCTCCTCCTTATCTAGAGAAAATTCATATATTTCCTCTCAGTGATGGTGACCAGAGAGAGTAGGTAGAGTGGTAAAGGCTCACTGCCTACAAAAGAGCTGCATTGTATTTGATCCATTTCAGCCATCTCCTATCATTCTAGTGATTTCAAGAGAGCTAACTTGTTCTCAACTCTATAAAAAGCCTCAAAACTGCTTTAAGTTCCTGGGTGCTGCTGGTTTTGATTTATTTTTGTTTGTGAATCTAAGCTCTTTTTTTTTCATATGTGTTCCCCTACATGTCTTCCAGGTTAAAGTAAGATTCTTTAAATTTTTTTTTAGGGATTGCTACTGCAAAGCAAGAAATCACTCTCCCATACATGTGATAAATTCAGTATTCCAAATTTCTGAAAACAGTCACTATGTTTTGGGGTCAAACCTGTAGATTCAGGTTGGAAGAAACTCAGGAGGTCATTTAGATCTTTCTCAGGCAGAGTCAGTGACCTGACTTATTTCACCTCACTGTCTTATACACACTGTAGCCTTAACTGTAATGCTATCTGAAAAAACCCAAAAATAGTAATAATAAAAAACCCAGACACAAATCTGTCAACATTATATGCCGTTTTGAAGCACTGTCACAAACACTGACTTTTTTTCTCTGCTAAAATACAAGGAATCTCATCTGCAAGTGGTAAACCATCACATTCCCATTTGATAGCACACTCTCATAAAAATCTCTTGCACACAACCACCACTGTTTTCAGTCCAGATCTGGTTCTGTATTTTGAGTTGCTGGGAAGTGCTGGAGGCTGAGCACAGGGAGCTTTGTATTCAGGGAGAGGAGCTGTGTGTAGTACATGGCAGCTCTGGTGAGACAGTGAAGACATCAATGTGAGACTCTACTTAAGGACCCAAATCCAACACAAGTAAATTTGTCCCAGATATCCTGGTCTGTTAGGCGCCTGTCCTAAGGGGTGGAGGAATAAAACCATCTTTCCTGAAGTCAGTGGTCTCACCTCTGTACTGCCATGGCTACCAGGGCAGCTCCAGCTATTGGAGAGGGTCCAGGGATGGAAAGAAGCTGTAGTGATCTCATTCCTGCTTTCAGCTTCTACAGTGTGCAGGGTAAGTCCTTGGGAAATGATTTACAACAGTATGTAGGTGCCTGCCAGGGTCATACCGACATTTTCAGAAACTCCCAGGCACCCAAGTACGTCAGTAAATATGTACCTCGTTTAGTAAATATGCACCTCGTTTAGTCCCTCACAGCATGATCCTGAATTTACCTGTAATGAGAAGGTACTGGATGCCTGGTGGGACTCCACTCTGGGGAACAGAGCTCTGATTAAGCCCAGGGGACCTGAGCAGCAAATGACAAAAATGATGCAGTTCTGGGAAACTGAACTCACCAGAAACCTTTCCCAGCCTTGCTAGCTAGATGTCTCACTCTTCCAGGGCTCAGCCCAGCTGTCCAAATAGAACAAAAAAATCTACCTGTCAGATTTTTTTTACTTGCCCAAATACGGATTTACCCCCTCCCCCCGACCACTCCCCCTCTTCCTAATTACTCTGGCCTATAGTCCAGATTTGACACTGGCCGGCCAAGGGATAGTTTTCTACACATCCACGTCTCTTGGTAACTGAAGTAATGTTGATGAACTCTGTAGCAGGTTACTGTGCAGTCAGAACATACTTCGTACAAACACAAGAATCACCAATGAGTGAAGTAGCTTTACTTCAGCCTAATATGCCATGCATTTAAAATGTCTGTCTTCTATGACAGGATCTTCCAGGCATAGCGATAGAAGGTGTGTGGGCTGTGACTATGCCTCAGCCAGAGATATCGTAGAGATCTAACAGAAACTTTGAGAGTTGAATGGATTGGCATGAACAGCACCAGAGAACATGGCAGAAGAACAGGAATGACAGCTGTTGATCACACCTAAGCTAGAAGATCATCAAGATCACACCACATTTGCAGCTTCTCAAAACACCCAGACTGGGAATGACGAAGAAGACAAACTGAAGCCATTAAGAGGTAAGATAAAGGACAAGCCTGGAACCATTAAAGATATCCAGGTAAGGAAACTAAAGAGAATATTTCCTAATAATTCTGAAAGATGGAACGGGGTGAGTAGACAAGAGATCACAACCACTGTGAATCCTTAAAGTGAACAAAAGACAGATCCAAATCCAGCCTGGCTGCCTGCCTGAGATGAGCCCTAGAGATGTGGTGACATATTATATCATGTCCCATACCCCCCTGTCTTTGGAAGGAGTCCTAGCTGGCGCACATTGGCATATACCTGTTGGTGTGTGAGAAGATGTGGACATGAAAGAACGAGTGTGAACGAAATCAGGGGTTTAGAATAAAATCATCTCCTCTGATAAGGTCTCTCATTCAACTCTGCTGCATTAGCTGAGATTTGTGCAAGAGCAGAGCACTCCAGTTCCTAGCAAAGGAGTCAGTGTGAGCTAAACCCTAAAAGATGTTCTGCAAAAGAAATATGGAATATTCACACACAGCTTTGTGAAGGTAGGTGTGTGTGCTCCCAAGCTTGTGGTTAAATTAATTCTTAAAGCTCCTCAATTTGACACTGCTTTCCTCTCCATAAAGAATGTAACTGAAGGAGGGATAATTTTCTCTCCTCCTCTGCTTCTTTCTTTCTCTACCACCTGTTCCCACATATGATGTCTTCTGTCATCAAAGACTATACATATTATGTTGAATGAACAAGCCCTGATGCAGGGCTGTAGTCCTGAGGCAAAGGTGTGCAGGGAATATTAAGAAGGCAGGCTATGAATGGAGAGAAACCTCTACAGATTATATAAATTCTTCTTTGTCTTCATTTCCCTGTAAACCCTGGCTCTAACTCATGTGTGAGCTGCAAGACATCTGTCAGACTGAACACTGCTTATTGAATATATTTAGTGAGGAAAGAAGGGTTGGGCTAGTGCAGTGACAAGAAGCAAAGCCTTCATCTCAGTTGACAGATGGCTTGTGGCTACTGGCTGGACCCAAAAGTTCATCTTCCCAGGGACACTGGAAGTGACTTCAATTTTATCCTTCCTTCTGTACTCAAGCACCTCAGGGTGCTTGGATAACAACAGTATCTGAAGTCCCTACACACCTTTCCCCCCATCCCATTTTCACAGAGAGAGTGGGGATACCACCTGAAGGTTAAATGGCTTCTTTATTCCTCCTGTTCAGCCACAGACCTGCTGGCTTCAAGCACAAGTCCTGCTTGTGTGAGGCTACAACTGTAGCTAACATGGGAGCAGTTTGGTGGCTGTATAAAGGAGTCAGTGTTTGAAGGGTGCCTGGATCCTGCCCATTCTCCTGCCTGCCCACTGTGTACACTGAGGTGTGACTGGGTTGGAGGTGGGGGTGGTTTACTGGGACTGGACACCTGCAGGTTTTCATTTGTGTGGTCTGTCTCTGTATAGGCTGGGCTTGGCATGAAAGCACACCCACTGCACATGGTATAGGTGTGACAGAAAATGTAATGACCCACTGAGTCAGAGCAGTGTACCCCATAACTCAGCTCTCAGTGCCCTATGGTGCCAGCAGGAAATGGTATTTTGGAATAGCATGGGAGCCTGACTGCTCTCAGCAGTTCCTTCACTGTGTACACCACCAGAACCACGGCATTTGGTGAGCAGCAGTTCTGTTGTCACCTTACCTACCAGACTTGGGGAGTCTGTAGAAGTTCCTAATATCTTCCTCTCAAAGCAAAGAGACCAGCCATTTCGCCCTCTCCTTCCACAGTGGTTGCCCCAACCCTTGGCCATTTTAGTTGCTCTTCTCCATGCCTTCTCTGACTCCATGCTGCCCTCTTGGGAAGCAGGGACCAAAACTGCCTACCATATCCCAGAGCTGCACGCATCTGGATTTTACATGGTAGCAAAATGGTACAAAGGAAGAGGACTGTACAGTGGCATCTTGTTCCACTCAGGAACCATCAACTTCAGCCAGCGCTACCCTTGACCCTTTTTCCAATCCATTCCTGGCACTGGACAATGCTATTTTCACCAATCACTTTAGCTGTGGTATTTCCCAGCCTTTCTGTCTTTATAAATGTGACACTAATCAGGAAAACTTTCACACAGTGTATGTAAGAGAGAGACCCTAACTTCTGGTGCTGCAAATATGGGGACAGCTCAGCTCAAAGCCCAGGTGCCCCTCCAAGCAATGCAGTGAAGGAAGCACGAGTGGATGCATCCTCAAGGAATATGCAGCCACCTCTGGGCAGGAAGCTACAGCAGCAGGGTGTGGTGAACCAGGGAAGTGTGAAGGTGAGGGCTACTGCTAATTGAAGTGGCTTGGGGGAATTTTGAGACAAACTGCATGAGTTAGCAGTTGCCTCATGGGGAATCTCTCCTAAAACAATCTTGCAGAGAGTCCATCAGACAATACTTCTGATGACCTTGCTGAAAGGTCTGCTGTGAGGCAGAGGAGCAAGAAAGGAGGAAGAAGGACGGACTTTCCCGACTTTTCCTGAGTGTGAAATGCTAATTCTAGGTAACTTTGAATTTTAGTGGAGAAGAACAAAATAGCTAAAAATAAAATGTCCCTTCACAAGGGCTATACTCTGTTTAGAAAGAATTGTAGCATTTAGAAACTGCATATATTCTCCAGCATTTGCTAACTGGACCATGGCAGGACTTCAGAACATCATTTTCCACTCGTAATACAGCTTCTAGCACTGTCAGTGCAGTCTTTTGCTATTTCATCCAACAACTTTCAGGTGGGAAAATAGGAGAAAGGAGAAGTCTCTGCTGTACTGCGCTGCATGACTATGGCTTCGGGAAACCTCCTTGGGCCCTGGTGGCATTGCATTTGCCAGTTGGATGCTCTGGGGGAGATGGCAGCACACGAGGGCCCCACCAGACAGGGGAGGGGTTCTCAGCTGGTTGAGCATAGCACAGGTGCTTGTGGGCGGACTTGTGGCACAGCAGGACTGAGGCATCCTGTGCTCAGCTCCTGAGGTATGTCTGGGTGAAATGCACATTGTCTGGGAGGCCAGAATACCCCTCAGAATGGTGAAACAGCCAGGAAAACATATTTGCCCATTTTTATCCTGGTCCTTTAGCTGAACTCACCTCCACAGCAGAGACAAGTAACTTGAGCCTTCTGAGTCTTAGTGTCACCAGCTATAAAAATGGGGTTAATGTCAAGCTTACCTACTTTCCAGTGAGTTGCAGCTAATTAGAGTTAGTGTTAGTTAATGTTTGCACATTACTGGGATGTGAAAATGGTAATATCATGTTAAGTGTTACTCTTGGTGCCTAGACACCGTGATTCTTCATAACCAGAGCAGTCAATTAAACTAGCTGAAAGTGGAGAGATACAGCAGTGAGGAAAGCAGAAGAGATATACAAACTTAATACTGTATGCATGATGGCCTGCAGCTGCAGAGGGCAGGGAAAGCTCTGTTCCTGCTCCTAAGGGAGCCAGAGAGATAGCTGTGTTTGTGTAGGAGTACAGATGTTCCCCAACAGCTTTGGGCTGCACTGCGGCAGTTCACTGGCTGAGGAAGCAAAGGGTCAGTTCCTGACATATTTTTGGGATAGAGGGCTCTGTTTAATCCTCACATGGCTCTAGCTCATGTGTCAAGGATGCTGATTTCCTGTGAGGTCTTCTGGACAAAGCAGAGCAGCCCTTCCCAGAGAGTGAAGGCCAACCCTGCCTCACGTCTGTCAGCTAGCAGCATCCTTGGGGGGGAGTAAGGAAGACTCATCACAGTGTTCAGTACAGTGTTTCACCAGCCACAATACAGAACAGCACTGGGCATAATACAGCCTGATAGATACATTGTCTTGAACAGGGGAACTATTTCACCCATGCCAGCTGTAGGCATGGAGCAGACACTCAGGGACTGTGGGAGAAGTAGAGTGGAACAGAGCCATCTCTGTTCCCAGCAAGACACTGCTCTGAAGTGAAAAGAAAAATCATTGGACTTGCTTGAAGCCCAAAAGGGGGAATGTAGAAGTGTGTGATGCCATTTCCCAAACCTGGATTTTGTCCAAGACACTTGGATTAATACCGTATTTTCTGGTGATTGATCAGGACTGACTAACTATGTCAGGATCAGGGCTTGCAATCTTTCAAGAGCCATCCCCAGTCACACAGAGGTCTGACCACTTTTAGAGGCATGACCCACCCAGGAGGCAGAGGGAGGACTGTCACACTCTGGATCGGCAGTGCCATTTCTTACAGTTCCCTGGTGCTAACCTACGTAGTAGCTGAGGACTTGGCTAGAGCTCCTGGCCAGCTTCCATACTCTGCAATTGCATTCTGCTGCCTTGAAATCCCCCTCCTCATGCACATGCACACCCCATGGTTTAAGAGGGACACAGAAGCTGTCACTGCTTTCTGTCCAAAATTCCCGCACAGTGGTGGAGGTGGCTCATCCTTCTCAGGATTCTCACTCCATTTCAGTGCCACAAGACACGAATTATGTGCCTGGAAAGGTTATAAAAACACTTTGGGACCCTTTGGAAGGAAGATACAATCTTGAGATGAAAAGTGATACTAAACTGTCACTCGGTTTGACTTCTGGCATCAGCAGGGCCTCAGGCTTTGACTAGGGAGAGGTGTCCTCGTGATGCTGGGAAAGACTGCCGACACTAAGCATATTCCATTTATGAAGTCATAAAGATGTCTGTACTGGGTAACTGATTTAGGATTTTGTTCCTCCTTTCTCCTCCTTTCCCTGTCCCGTGGTTTTTCTTCAGCCTCCTCCTCCTCCTCACACTCTGTTCTCCTCCCAAAGAAGCCAAGTAGCTCCTGCCGTCAGAATGATTATTCTTCCCTGTATTAGAATGAATGATTAGTCTTTGTCTAGTTGCCTCCATAATTAAGTGCTGCATGAAAGAATATTTTTATAAGTAACCAAGGCAGTTGCTCCCTCTGGAGCTGTTGGGAGCATGGTACAGCTCTCCATCGGCTTACAGGCAGAGAAGTGGGTGTCCTGCGTGGAAACGCATTCACACCCAAGCCCGGACACAGGTCCTGCATGCCCAAGCTATGCTTGTAGCTGGGGCATGCACCTCCCCAACAACGCTGTGTGCACATGATGATCCCTTTGCATTCCTTTGTGGGCTGCTACAGACACCCCATCTGATGAGTGTGTGCACAGGAGCACAGACTCAGTCCCCTGGTCCTGGTACCCTGTCCTATGTAGGTTTGTACACTCCTGACTCAGGACTGAGCCTCTGCACACCTCCAGCTTCTCTTTCTCGTTTCCCTGACTCAACCATCAGACTAGTCCTTTCCTGTCTCTGTACTCCCTGGATAACCTCCATATTAAGAGAAGGCTTTTGAGGGAGGGCTGGGGTAAGGGGAGAGGTCGTGAGTGGAGAAGGGATATTAGACAGAAATAAAATGTAAAGAACACCCCACCCTTCCTATAAATATCCCAACAGCTCCTCTGCTTCCTAGCAGCACTAATGAGGCTCAACAGGAGTGATGAAGGGCAACAAAGGAATCACTGATGAACAATCAGAGATGGTGCTTGGCTGCTAATCGGCCTAATGAGCTGCTTTGCATAAGATGAGAAGGAGGGAGGAAGATAAGCAGATGGGCGCTTGGAGGGAAGGCCAGTGGCAGCAGGAGCGCCACGAGGAGTGCCCTGCAGCATGGCAGCGCTGGCTGCTGTCTCTCTACTCTCTGCTGGCAGGAGACACTGACCATGAGAGGGCCAGCACTGGGCAGCTCTGCCAGAGTGGCTCAGGCACAACTGAAAGCCTGGTGTGAACCACGACTTATCACAACATGCCTCAACCCACATGGCAGTTCTTGTATCATCCTTGTGCATCAGAGAGGTTAATCCAATCATTTGCTGAGGAGACGGGGGACACATCTTTTGTAGCTGCAGTGGCCAAGACACAGACATGGGGAATTCCAAAGGACAATTCATACTACTCTTAGAGATATCCAAGCCAGAGCAGAGGTGTTAAGACTCTACAAGTATGTTTAGCATGGAGGGCTGGATTGATTCTCTGCTTGTCTGTCCTCTGAGGGACACCAGCTGACCAGCTCATCAGACACATACCCTGGGGGTTATTATTCCTATGAAGGGGATTAGCATCTTGTTCCCTACTTTTTTCCAATAGGAACGGGGGTCCAGGTGGAGGTGAGAAACTCAGGTTTCACCGTGAGTTAGCAGCTGTGTTACTGGTAAGGAGGGTACAGGAGAAAGCGAGAGACAGACATACACTGCAAAGGAGATATGCTAGTCTGTGCTTCTGTCAGCCATGTATAGGCAAGCCATAGCCTCATCTCAGCCCACATCAAAATCTTGACAAAGATTTTGTGATTTAAGGGACTTAAGTGCCTGGTGCATTCCAGCAATGCATGGCAGGTACACAAAAAGGATTTCCCAGCTTGAGGGTATGACACAGGCAAAACACATTTGAGTCACTTTTCCTTGGTACTTTAGTACCACTTCTACTATGCTGGCTAATGGGAGACCGGAGAGACTATGGTTCCCTGTTTTGCTTCCTACACCTGACTGCTGATCCATCCAGCACTGCTAGGTGAGAGCAGATCTACCATCTCTGTCATCTTATTTAAGTCCTTGGCCATTTTTCTGAGGCTGTGGGCAACCACACAAGTCATGATCACTGTTGCAATCCAGACAAGCATCTGCTAATAGCTGTCTGAGGTCTGTTAATGTTTCCCTTCCACAGAAGCTCCCCGAACAGCCAGAAAATGGTGATGACCGTGCAGCAAGAGCAGCAGGTTAGAAAGGCTGCAGCATTGCTCTCGTTTGAATTCAGAAGCAGATGTTATAATTTATCTTGCAAATGGAACTGTACGAATGATTTTCTGCCTCGCCTCCATAATTTGCTGGCACTTTATCTAGGTGCACAGCTGTGGATGGGGTGTCCTCACAGTAGGGAGAAAGCACTGAGCTCTCTGCCCACTTACCAGCTTGTACTGGGAGAGATGATTACAGGCTGGGTGCAGCTCCTCTAGCAAAGAGGAGCTGATGAAAACCCTATTTCCCCTAGGGCAGGCTGTGTGCAAGGCTGTACACTGACTCCTACTCCTGATGCTTCTTCAGTGCAAGGGGCATCTCTAGCATGGGATAGACCTAGAGAACCATTTCTGTATTCAGAGAAGCCTATGAGCTACATAAAGCCACCAGATATTCAGATGGTCCTTATTCTTCTCGAAGTTTTGCAGGGAAAGGGAATAATGGAAAGAGATAAATTAGTACTGGATAGATGAGAATTACAGTGCCATGTTGTCTTGAAGCCAGCCAGTTGGGATGCCCTCAGTGCTGGGCCAGGAGAGACTCCATGCTGTGGGGGTGTTCACAGGGGAGCCGTGCTCCAGCTCTCATCAGACCTTTTCCAGCTGCTGCTTTGCCCCTCCAGAGTCCTGCATGTTGAACTCCAACCTGTGAACTCCCTAGCCCAGGAGGATGTGATACCTACACTTAAGCATGGAGTCCTGAGGTGAGCTGTGAGGCTGATCACTTTGGCTCTTTGTGCTGCTTGTGGGATATTCAATCTTGTCACACTTGTCAAATCTGCATGCCTAGAGTCCTGCACTCTGACTTGCTGTGAGTGTCCCTCTGTCACTGTAGCCCTCCTGTAGCCTTCCAAGGGCTGCTGAAAATGCTTCTCCTTCTGGCAGCCTTGCAGAGCTGAAACCCTGAAGGGTTTTTTTTGCATGGAGAGTACTGCAAGGAAGAGAAATAAAAAAGACATGCTTGGCTCAAAATCCAATTCCCTTCTTCTGAAATGGTCGCCCTGCTTTTCTGAAGTCTGATCAAGGAAAGAGATCTACCTCTTTGTTAATGCAATATTATCCTTAATGACTATAGTGACATGAGGCTAAAGAAGGCCAGAGCCTTATGGATGTGCAGATGAAGATATATAAATCCTGTGTATTCCAAGAGTGTACAAAAGAAATCCATGATAGATGACTGGGGCAGAACATGAAAACGCAATGGACAAAGTGCCACATGAGTTCTGCAGTTATGGTTGTCACTGCCAGTGGCACTGGATTAGGTGGGATGAAAGGAGGGCTGGAGGCCAGTTTGTAGCACTGAAGAGGGAAAGCATTGCAAGGCAAAACTACAGAGAGTGATGGGAGGATGTTGTCTATGGCCATTGGTCTCTGTCTGGTCTGCTTTCTGTAACTGCTTTGCCAGCTTCAGGCTGTGATTGGCATTTACTGCCAGCTCCTTTCCTGAAGTGAAGAAAGGGTACTGCTGTCCAGGCCTAACAATTATGTACGTTTTTCCCTTCAGGATCCAGAGGTGCTAAGATTGCTCACTTGGAGCACAGTTTTGTAACCTGTTCCCCTGCTGCTGATCCTGGCATCAGAACCTGAGTGCACCCGTACTTGTTTGTTGTAGCTATTAGCACACTTCAGTCTCCACCTGCCTCATCTCCATATTTATTTTCCCAAAAGTTAGTCAGGCAGAGTCAAAATGAGGAGGAAGGACACCAGACAGACCCATCCAATAGCAATTTTCCCCAGCATGTCCTTTCATAGTCTGGTCCTTAAAATACCAGACAGGGTGGTTGTTGCTCCCTAAGTGAGTATATTGGAGCTGATCACTGTAGCGATATCTTCCTTCCAGCTGGTAAATGCTCTCCTGCTTCCTCTGTGTAATAGGCTATTATGGCAGAAGGCTGCTGGGTTGGGGTTTGGTGTTTTTTGGTTTGTTTTGGTTTGGTTTTGGGATTTTTAAAGTTTTTTGTGGGTTTAGGTTTTTTTTTTTTGGGTGGGGGGTTGTTTGTTTGTTTGGTTAGTGCTGTTTCTAGCTTGGGAAGAGAATGTCTTTGCTGAAACCATGGTGGGCAGAGGAGTGTCTGTCATGTTCCCATGATCATGGAGCTGTTGTGCTGCCTGTATTTATTCCATCGGTACGATTATGCTGGGTCTTGGCAGCTGAGCTGCATCTGCAGAATTCTTCAATTGAACACCTGGAGATATTACTCTGGAGATATTTATATCATTAGACATTTGGATGGAGGTCAGGACCTGTAGGTTCAACCACTTCTATCACAAACTTTCACTGCAACTTTAGACAAGGTATTTTAACCTTTTGTAATTCATTCTTGCCTTCCCTCTACAAAATACAGATACCTAAATTTTTCTCTTACCCACTTGGATTACAACATGCATAACTGCCTCTCTTTCTGCTCCTGAGCATCACCATACTACAGACAGATAGTTTTAGTATTACAGCTCATCATTTTTAGTAAGGGATGATCCAATGATGCTCTTCACAGAGGGTGAAAGCTATGTTTGGAGTCCTGTTCCAGTTCTTCTCATATCAGTACTTTTTGTTTCTCTTCAGTTCCCTCTTCTGTTTCATATTTCCTTTATTTTCTCTTGAATTCTTTCATGCCATGCTGCTGTGTGGCAAAACAGCTACCATGCAGCACCTCAGCTTTGACATATATGTATGTGAGAAATAGGAGGTGACAGTTGGAAACAAAGTTCTCTTGTCTTGGATGAAAAACTGCAACTTCATATTCCAAAATCTGCAGTCAAGAACAATTTTAACTCTTAAGTTTCTGTTGACAACACCTTGGGCCATATTCATACAGCAAAGCAGCATAGTGGAAGGCCAAAACACCACAATGCACCCACACCTTCACAGTCATTTGGCCTGCCACAGTCACCTACGCTTGCCTCAGAGCTCACTATGTCATCTATGGAGACATCCATTTCCAGGAGCTATGTAACATCTGAGCACTTAACACACATCAAGTAGAAAATTTCCAAATGCACCCAGTTGAGGAAAGGGGTCTCTGTAATTATCTTTCACTTCACTGGCATACCTAACGGAAAGTCCTCTTTCTCTTGTAGATTGCTCCAGCAGAAGCACCATAGGATATGTTGCCATGGAAACAAAACCTTTTCCTTCTCGTATTTCAATAATGTGTTAAAGGTTTTCAGGGCCTTTTCCCTTCTTTTGCTCTGCTTGGCCTTTCAGCATTTACTGTGCATCATATTGCTGGAAGTGCAATACTCTTATTCTTCAAAACCCAAACAAAAAACAACTCACAAAATTGTTCTTCCATCTAAACTGACTCTTTGCCATCCTCCCCTCTTATTCCTTGTCTCTGTCATTTAATGGCTTTCTGTGACAGTCTAACTCCGAATCAGCAATTTGCTTTGTGTGATACAAAATTCCTCTGCCTGTGCCCAAGGGCAAGGGAGAAATCCTGCTGCCGTGGATGTGTCTTGCAGATGAAGTTTTTCCCTGTTACACAATGCAGTTGAATGTCTTTTGGGGTATCGGGGGTGAGAAGGAAGGAGGTGTAAGCTTTTCCACTCATGGGAAGAGTGATGAAATGTGCTTTCACAGCAATGACTCTTGTCTCTGCAGATTCAATGCCTTGCAGTCTCTGCACAACCACAGCCTGCTCGCTTCATTGCATAGCGCTGGGTTGCACTAGCGTTTTGGAGTCTTGGTTGTTGAATTGCATAACAGATGAAAGAAGAGATCGAGGAGCAGTCAAGCTCTGAGAAGATGGTCCTCACTATGTTGTGCAGCTGCCTGTTTCCTTGCATGTCCTACAGTTCACTCTAAACAATGTATGTCCCACTGCAGCTCCTCCCTTACAGTCCACAGGTGACTCGCAGCTTGTGAAAACCTTTTGAAAAGCCTAGCAAAAGGTCTTATATTGGTGGCCATCATCTTACATCCCATCAGAATTTGTGGGCTGCATGTCAGATAAATATTATTATGAGCACACTCCCCAGTCACAGCTTCCCTCCATTCTTTCCCTCCAGAAAGACAGCTTTGGGTACTTCTGCCCTTACGTGCTAAAGCTGACTACAAAGGATGTAGTTTTGTTTGTGTTTTGTTGCTCCTGAGTGTGTGGGAATAACTGTCAGCTCTAGAAGGCGAACGGTGTTTTCTAGATGATTAAAAAAAGAAAAAAAAAAAAGAAAAAGGCAATTTATTTGAACGCAGCAGGGGTTGGAATGGCTCTGAAGGCATCCTCTGACCCTCCAAAAGGATAAACTAGGACACCCAAAAGCATGAGAGAATGCACAGGTTTACTGCATTTGGCTGCCAGGAATAAGAAGAGGAGCTGCATCTCATAGCTGAGATAATGAGATGAGATGACATGAGAGCAGATAACCAACAACCAATCTTACTGTGTGTTGGGCTTGCTGCAGAAAGAGAAAAGTAAAGGGAGGGGGTTCCTCTGAATCAAACTGTTCCTCTTTGGTAGTTTGGGAACACATGCTCTAAAATCAGTCATCAACCACCATCACTAACTTCCCACAATCTACTGCAATTGACCCACTCCAGGAGAAGGGTCAGAGGGGAAGATTACGAGACCCCAGTGTGTGCACTGCTGGAAGGCTTAAGACTGCAATAGCACAGTAAACACGTGTGGCTTCCTCCCAGGGAGATTAGTCTCTGCTGTTTCCTTATCCGTGCTCTCAAATAGGAGTCAGGTTGAGCTGTCTATTTGTTTAGGAGACCCCTAACTTGTGCTAGAAAAAGGTCTTAATGGATTCAGAATTGGTGAAATTCCCCCCGAGGCCATGGAAAATGTTGTTCACTAGGCAAGGGTGTGCTTTGGGAGGTGCCTTCTTTCTGGGGAGCAGAACCACAACACTGAGCACTTGAAGTTGTGGAAGACTTTGCTCTCCAGGTTCAAATGACATAGGGAGACAAAAGTGCTAAAACACACTCTGAGTTCACAGCTTAACAACAGAATTGTCTACCGTCAAGGAAAGTGCTTGAGATTAAACCATTATGCAATTGCACTCTAAACTCATAATTACTTCGAGCATTTCCTTCCAAAGATGCAGGGCTGAACAGTGCCTCTTATTTTGTAGCAATTACTGATAACAAATGGTTTAGTTAAAGCTTAGTAAAGATACTTTTAGTTGAAGCCTCTATTTTCCCACTGTGGACTGGGACTTAATATTTTTGGCCACAGCCCAAAGAGGTGACATTTCGAAGTATGAATAAAACTAGCATAAGAACTTGCAATCGTGCGAAGGCAACTAAGATCTACAATTCCTCTAATTCCTTCTGTTGTCTGCTGCTTTTTCTCATGATCTGTACTATCTCCATTTGGTTAAACAGCCAAATAAAAAGGGAAGAGCCATCTTTCTGCTACAATTTTATCTAGTGCCTTACACAGGAGCTGTTGGGGACTGCTGATGGGGGATGAGGAATGGGGCCCTACCAGCAGAGATGAGACTACTGCTGTGATGAGATGAGCAGAGATGGACTGCACAGAGCTGGGAGGGTGGTCCCATGGGAAACATAATCATCACACTGGTGCCAGTCACAGCTAGTAGCACTGGGGCTTAAATCCCCATCATCATGGTTATCAGAGCTGGCAGGAAAAGGGGAGCAATTTAAGCAGATGGAATATCTCTAATCTTCCTAGTAGTTGTGTTTGTGCATTGCTGCCATGAGGGCAAATAATCTGGGCATCTAAATCCCTTGTCTACACTTGGAGTGTATCCAAATGGATGTCAAGGTAAACAATCACAAATCCTGGCTTGGACTGTCTACTCTTGAGGCCTCCAGCGATGTCACCAGGCTGGGTGGTTGTGGATTATGATCCCTGCCAAATGTGCACAGGGCTTACTCTGAATGCGTCCTTTGGAGCAGAGTTCCCTTCCTAACACAGCTCTTAGGAGCCAACCCCTGTGCTGGCACCCGAGCCAATCTGCAGCTTTGTCTTGCAGTGGAAAGGGGCTATGGGACTGATAAAGAGCAAGAATTTGGGACAGATGGGAGAGCACGGGTGACAACCTCTCCCATGAGATTTCGTACACACACCATTTTCCTCAGGGGAGGGTCTGCACTCTTCAGACAGCAGCAATGTGAGGCCGTGGGGGCTTGGCTGGGCTCCTCTGAGGTACTGACATGCTGTGCAGCTGTGCTCCGTGGCTGCCTGGCTTCTAGGCTATAATCAGCAGAACTGTGTGGCATGGGCTAGGAGGCCAGGCTGCTCTCTGGGCAAGAAGATGGCTGCCTCTGGGTGCCATTTGACTGTAGTAGTAGCAGGCAGTGGTTGCCCACCAAGCTAGAGTTCTACTTAGGGGTGCATCCTCCAGCCACTCACCCCAACTTGGCACTCTGGCCTCTTTCATTCCAGAGCCCATAGGTCTCACACTGTCTCAGAGATTAACTGGTTCCTGCTTCCCTACCTGGCCAGCGGCTGCTTCCTATCCCATCCACAAACCAGCCCCAGCCCACCTTACTTCTGTATAGCCCTCCTAACTCCTTCAGAGCTGCCCATGTGATACAGGAAGTTTGCTGTCTCCCATCCTCCCACTGCCTTTTTTACAAATGTGTTCCTTTTTCCTTCATTTTCATCAGTGGCAATTCCTGCTGCTTAGTGTGACTGCTCCAGCCACCCCCCACCTGCCTCCCCAAGGGAATGACTGCTCCAGTGCATCATGCAGGTGTGCAAACAGCTGGATCTTGGAAGCACTTGCCAAAATTTCTCTTCTGAATGAATCAAAGACCACAAAAAGAGACGTATCTAGGGAAAAGTTGACTTATGCTAGTCCTATTGTTGTTGACTTCTACTAGGGGTACAGTAATTTTGTCTTACTGTTTTTTTTATAACTCTGCCATGCATTTGTTTAAAAAATGAAAGGGTTTTGGTGGAGGAGACCAAACTAATTGGGCATTTGGGCCAAGTTTGAGAGAAGATACCGGTATTTTGAAACAGTTAATTTTGGACACAGATAAATTTTGATTTGGATGATTTTGGAATAGGACTTAAAAATACTAACAAAATACTAACATTGCTAAAAAAAAGTGACCTTGCTGAAAACAAGGAAAATGGGAACATCTTTTCAGAGTGATTAAATAACTCCAAACTGTAAGATAGGTCAGTTTGGAAAGAATGAAAGAGGTCAGGCTGGATCCAGAATAAACTACTTTGCTTAAAATCTGCTTAAAAATATTGCTCTGGGTCAAATCTTACTGAAGGTTATATAAAATAAATAAATGTCTCCCCAGTTCTACTTTATACAACAGTGAGAGATGCTAGAGGTGGACTTGCATACTTTTGAATGGAGACAACCCTATTTTTGTACAGTACAGAAAGAGACAGTCATGGCACAGCAGAATGTACAATCTCTAAAGAAAAGAACAGAGGGAAAAAGAAATAGAGAAAGGATATGTCCTGTCAGCAAAAAGGAAGCCTTGGTAATACATATTTGTTTTATGGTGATATATTTTATTAACAACATTTTAACCACTGCTTGGGCTTGTTTAAACACTAGTTTTATACAGATTTAACTAAATCAGTTTACAAAACAATTGAATTAAGTCAGGCAATATCTGAGAGCACAGGCACCTGTATCATAAGTGTTTATATTGGCTTAGCTTGTGTCAGTAAATCATCCTTCCTTTGCTGCCTGGCTTCTTCCCACAGCAGTCGCTTGATTGCATTGCAGGTGGCTTTGCCTCCTTCTCTCCCTCCGGAATTTGACCCCATCCCCCTGCAGCAGCACAGCCGTAAGCTGGAAGGACAGGCGCAATGAAGGCCTGTTGCCCTGGTGGGCTTTTTGGGAGGTGGTTCCTGAGGAGGGCAAAGAGGCAGAGGGGATGGCTAGCAGCTTTGCAGATGCAATGCCTGCATCACCTCAGAGATGCAGCTTGCAACTGACTACAGGGGAGTGCTGGCTCACCCAACAGCCATTTTAGCTGCAGGAGCTCAGACCCATGCCAAAAAGTTGTGTTTTTTTTTTTTCCCCAGAAAGTGAGCAGTGCATGTGAGGATGCCACTTCTTCATGTTTTTCCCCTGTGTTGGCTAATTCCCTCCTGACCTAAAATGTTTTGTGAAAATGTCTTTTTGCCTAGGTCACAGTGATACTATTTTTAGACAGCTTCCTTTGCCTCTTCACTGACTACTGCAGTGCAGGCCCCAGAGAAGTGCGGAGCAGCAAGTGCCCCTTGAAAACCAGCCTCTGTTGGTCAACATCCCTGACATTTTTGTATCTTCTGGCACTTTACTTGTTGCTGGACCTGCAGGTCAGCAGGTGACATGTCAGCCTTGACCTATGGCTGATGCATAAAGAGTGGCTAGGGTCTGTGGTGGAGACATACCTGTCACGGAGGATCAGCTGCCTGGCACTCAGAGTGTTTTCTGGTGCATCAAGGAGGGTTCTGCCCACGTCCAGGTGTTCACAGGTGATGTTGTTGTGTGGAAAAACAAGGAGCAGAGCTTTCCTGCAGGATGACAAGCACACACTTGTTAAAAAACACTTGTGTAGGCCTTCAGCGGGGATGGAGGAACATGTGAGCCCCAACAGGTGTCTGAGCAATGTCTTGGCAACATTATTTTTGTAGTGTCAATTTTGTAGTGACCAGTTGCAAATACCCCCTGCAGTGCAGTACTGGTGCCAGATTTTGCACCTGGGACGGGGCAACCCTACTGGTATGGTACATGCAGACTGGGGAATGAGGTGCTGGAAAGCAGTGCCATGGAAAGGGACCTGGGGGCCCTGGTCAATGGCAAGTTGAACATGAGCCAGCAGTGCCCTGGCAGCCAGGAGGGCCAAGCGTGTCCTGAGGGGCATCAGGCACAGCATCGCCACTGGGCAAGGGAGGAGATTGTCCCACTCTGCTCTGCACTGGGGCGGCCTCACCTTGAGTCCTGTGTGCAGTTTTGAGCACCACAATAAAAAAGATATTAAGAGAACGTCCACTGAGGGCAATGAAGATGGTGACCAGCCTTGAGCAGAAGGTGTATGAGGAGTGGCTGAGGTCTCTTGTTCTCTTCAGCCTGGAGGAGACTGAGGGGAGACCTCACTGCAGGTCCTTGTGAGGGGAAGAGGAGGGACAGACACTGATCTCTTTTCTCTGGTCACCAGCGACAGGGCCTGAGGGAACGGCCTGAAGTTGTGTCAAGGGAGGTTTATGTCAGAGACCAGAAAAAGGTTTCTTCACCCAGAGGGTGTCTGGGCACTGGAACAGGCTCCCCAGGACAGTGGTCACAGTGCCAGCCTGACAGAGCTCAAGAAGCGTTTGGACAACGCTCTCAGGCACAGGGTGTGACTCTTGGGGATGGCCCTGTGCAGGGCCAGGAGTTGGACTCGATGACCCTTGTGGGTCCCTTCCAACTCAGCTTACGCTGTGACTCTGTGATCCAAGTGGCAGCCGGATCCGCCGGCCCCTGGGCGGCGGCGGGGCCCTGCCGGGGCTCAGCGCACACGGACGCCGCGCGCCGCTCCCGCCCGGGCCCGGGGCAGCCCCTCAGCGCGCGGGGCTGGGGGCGGGGCTGGGGGCGGGGCTGGGGGCGGGGCTGGGGGCGGGGCTGGGGGCGGGGCTGGGGGCGGGGCTGGGGGCGGGGCTGGGGGCGGGGCTGGGGGCGGGGCTGGGGGCGGGGCTGGGGGCGGGGCTGGGGGCGGGGCTGGGGGCGGGGCTGGGGGCGGGGCTGGGGGCGGGGCTGGGGGCGGGGCTGGGGGCGGGCGCACGCGCCTCCCGCCGCCGCGGGGGCCGCGCGGGGCTCACCGGGCCGGCGGGCGCCCCCTGCCGGGCGCGGCGGTGCCGCTCCCGTCCCTTCGGTCGCTTCTGCTTCCACCTCCCCCGGCTGCGCCTCGCCGCCGCGGCCGTCCAAGATGCTCTCTCTCACTAGGCCATCCTTCTCAATCTGGTACCTATCAAGCTAAATGAGGCATAATTAGGAATAATTATGACATGACATGGTCTGGAATGAGAAGCAGATGGGGCTTCCCCCAGGATGCACCAGGTTGGATTTCAGGGACGAGAGAATGGGGACAGAGAGGGGACATGGCAGTCTGTCGTGGTTTCCTACCTGTTGTCACCTCCGCTGGCAGGGGCTGAAGACACTGTCCCAGCCAGCAGGGTGCTGCAGCAGGACCTGTGCTATGGGGACTGTGCTGCGAGACACCTGTCATGGCTATGCTGGCTGCTCTGTAGTGGCTTTTTCCATCCGCTGTTAGAAGAGTGAAGCAGCACCTGAGTTTGGCCATGTGTGCTGTCCCTCTGACTCTTCTTTCTATGCAGTATCAGTCCTAACTTTGCAGTAGCATATGGAGGTTTTCTCTAGGAAGAAGGTGGAAGAGAGAGAAGGGAGGAGTGTTGGCTCTTTGGTACAGGCAGAAACCTCGGGTGCTGAACTGTTGAAACCAGGAAGGTGTTTTCACACATCCTTTGTGTCCCCTCTGAAGGACATTCAGCTGCTCTGTGTTGTAGGGTGGACTGAGCAATGACACTGGAGAGGTTCTGGATACTGATAGGAATAGGGATATTTAAAGGAAACCTCAGCCTTGTCTCTTCAGGTCAGATGCTCCTTTGAAAGGGCATAAGGAGGGGGCCTCATGTTTCTGGCACATTTATTCTCCGTGATGCCTGTACAGGGGTAGAAGGGAATGTGGGTTTAGACTGGAGACGTGTGGCACAGTGGATCCACATGGATGTGTTGTGGAAGGGTAAGAGTATGAATTGTCATGTAAGATCCATTTCTCATTAAAAACCAATGTCATTCACAAGAAAATCCAGGACTGACTAAAGGAAGCTATAACCAGTCTCTTCTCCCATTACAATAATATGAGATGTTGGAGGGCTTTTCTCCTGTCATTTTGTTACACTCTTAACAAAAATCTGGGTACTTCCCCCTGAAGAGAGAGCCAAACCTTAGCACACAGGAGGTGGTGCTGTCAGGAGTGGACTTCAACACCGACTGGAGCACTGCCTTTAGGTGCCTCTTTGTCTGCCTCGCTGTCAGGAGCATGAGGGCAGACTCAGGACACGCGGCAATAGAGGAGCATTGTGCTGCTGTCCCCTTCACCTGTCCTCTGCTCTCCAGCTCCCAGCCATGCCCCCGAGGCAGTACCTGACATACAGAACGATAAGTTTTCTTTAACCCCTTTCTGTGCAACCTTGGCTGCAGGGAAAGCATCCAGAGGGACAAGTTTCTTCCCTTCCTTCCAGGGTAAATCTTGCTTGTTGCTGAGAGGCATTTTTCACTTAGTCTTTCAAGCAGCCATTCTTTAAGCTGTTCCTTCTTCTAGTTACCTTAATTATAGATTTGCTTTTTCCAGCAAGAAGCCTTTTTTTTTTTTTTTTTTTTCCCTACAGAATGAAGACAAAGCAAGAAATTTCCTAAGAATTTTATGGGAGATGGATAGGTGCACCCAGGAGTACTCAGGAGCTGCAGACTGGTTCTGCTTGGACATATGGTCATCCTATGTCTGTTTCTGTTCTGCTAGTATTGCTGACCACTACTCTTGCCTCCTTAGGGTAAATTAGTTAGCATTGGCTCTTTTTGCTTGTTGCAAGGTGTCTGCCATGTCTCATATGTAACCAAACAGCCCAGTTCAACAGTGGACTTCCATAATAATTCCTCCTAAGGAGCTGCCTTTGTGCTGTGATAGTGATGGCTGTAGGCTTTTAGTTTTCTGGGGCTTGGAAGCTCTGGCTTTACCAAAGTTGATGGGCTTCTTGACATCTTTCCTGGTGAGTGGGAATGAAAAGCAGTATTTCTGATTTTTCCTCTGCAGGGAATTTTCAAAAACGAAACTGAAGAATTACTTCTGGAAAATCAGTCTTGTCATCTCAGAGTTCTTTAAAAGTGCCATACTGTTAACACCTTTTCATGCCAGAACAGTTGAAATATCTATTATTCTCATTTCATTTTCAAAACCACTAAAGGGAGGATTTTTCTTAGAATCTCTTGAAACCTCTTTTCTAGAATAGCTGCTTCTGTTTCTTTTATAGCGAAATATTTTAACACACTGATAGAAAGGGAAGGTGGATTCATCTCGTTCAACTTTACTCATGGAAAAGTTAAGCATTTAAGCACAGTTTGTCATTTGGGGTCCTTTTGCAGACAGGGAGAGAAACATAAATCAACAGCATGATTCAGTGAGGTCATGCTGTAACGAGATATACCTCCATCTCACAGAGCACAGAGCAAGTAGTACTGCCCCCTTCTTGTCTGTTTTGTGATCAGACCCACTGAATTGCCCTCTGGATGTTTCTGTTTCTCCCTTTTTTGCTACAGAGGGAACCCAAATGAGTAGTTTTGCCCAGATGGCTAATTATTAGGGACCTAATATTAATGTGATGAATGTTACCTCACAGGTCTAGTTCGATTTTGAGAAAGGAAATGAAATATTTATGTCATTTGGACATTTCCAAAAAAGTCCTCACTGGTAAATGCAGTCATCAGTATGCTCCATACCCCTTGAGTCTCCATGCCCCTTGAGTGTGCATAACTGAAGCTTGGCTACTCCAGGAGCTATTGCTTGGCTTCTCAATGAGACATTGCTCATGAGCATAATGCTGTTGTTTGCTTATACACTGTGACACATGCTGTGTTCACAAGCACTGATTGTGCTCCCCTTGGGCATCCGAGGTAGCACTTTTTCTGTGATGGCATCTTTCATCATGTCCAGTTTTAAGAACTACCTTTATCAGCAAGACAAACTGGGAAACATTTCATGCTAGAATCATTCTAAGAATAGAAATCTGCTGGCTATCTGTGCAAGATGCCTCCTGAGTTTATTGCCTTGTGGGCTCTTCGATCCTTTCTTGTAAGTATAGGTAGACACTTTGAAGCTGATCAAACTGGAAGACTCCTCTGTGCTGCTGATTCATGCAGCCCCACAGGTTATAGACTTGTAGCAGTGTATGTACCTTAACTTTGCCCAGTGCTGGGTTCTGACAAGATTTCTAGATGAGTGTACTACAGTTTGTAGTAACTGAGACAGAGTGGAGTCAATTCACATGAATGGTGGCTGAATAATCTCACCTTCTCTGGGCTGCTGGACATCTTAGGCTCAGCACCTGTAATTTAGATACAAATCAGATTCAGAAAAATATGTGTGCCTAAGGTAATATGATAATGAAAACTACTCCCCTTTCTCTGTGTCTTCTCCACATTTGGCACTTACCAGCTGATACAGGGGCATGGCTCTGGCTGGAAAAGTTGGGAGAAAGCGCAGCATTAAGCATTCACTAATCATATAATGTAGAGGCTCCTGGTTAGTGGCCATTCCCATGGTGGTTTTGTTCTCTCTTCACCATCCTCAGTCATAGCGGCTGGTAGGATGTGCACCAGTAAGGTTTTTTGCTGTTCAGCATGTGGCTGAGTTTCACCCTGAGACCTCAGTTGTCAGCATTTTAAAGATTAGATGCCACCTCTCTAAAGGTGAGTGTCAGAATCACTGAGAGGTAAAAGACATAATCCCTTAGGAGCATCTCATTGATCCTTGTATGGTTCCCAAGCAGCATGTAGTACTGCATAACTCTCTGTTTCTCCAGATTAGTTGATTTAGTTACACATCCCTTGGGCTTTTCAGGGCGTGAATTTGTATCCTTGGAAGATGCAAGAGTCAAATAAAAGCTACTCCAAACCAGCCCAGACAACATTACCTGCTTCAGCAAAGTGCAGGTGTCCCCTGGGTTTGGAAAAGAGCTATTTCTGTTGGTCCTGCTGAAAGCAGCCCAGTTCCACTGTCTCCGGTGGAACTGTATGCTATGCATTGAGATTATTGCTGCTGGCATTCAGCAAGGGGTCTAAATGCTGCCGTGCTGGAGAAAGATCTTGAGGTTTTTTTCCAACCTAAATGGTTCCATGATTCTATGACCTATGTCTTTACCCAGATTCAGAGCATCTGTGATCACAATCACCCCCCAGCCCCTTGGTGAATGGGTGTGTCTACATACAGCACCCTTGGGAATTGTTGACAGATGCTGTGCATATTGCGTAACCGATGCTCTCCCAAGGAAGCATTCTCTTTTCTCTTTATTTGCTTTATTCTCCCCCTACTCCACCCTCCACCCCTTAATGTTTTCTAAAGTGTCTTGTTTTCTGATATTCAGTCTGTGATGATGAGGTGGCTTGTCCTGACTGTGAAGGCATGGAGGCAGCAGCCGTACTACCAGGGCAGTGTTCATGGGCATTTTCTCCAAGGAAAACCATTGAGAACAGTTTTTTCATTTGTTTGTTTGTTTGTTTGTTTGCTTGCTTAGTTGCACAGGAGGAAATGCAATGAATGGGAGACTTGCCTGGTATTCAGCATACACAGTCATTTTGGTATGAATTAAGGAGTCAATTTCAGCTGGTCATTTATCACATATATACAAAGCCCTCTGGTGGTCACTGAATATTTTGTTTAGATTTTCTGATTTTTATCCAAATGCATATGGCCATTTGTAAGACTCATTTTGTGTGTGTGTGTTTTTAAGGGGGAGTTTTGCAAATGTTGGTGTAACGTTTTAAGAATAGTTTTCCCACGCATTTTCATCAGTTCTTTCTATTAAGGATGGTATTGTTCAGTTGCCCAGTAATGTTTACTTGGAAAATTGGCTTGGCCTGAGAAGTGCCATATTTACTCTGCAGGCAATGGAAACTGATGTGCATTTAAAGAAAATCCAGGGAGTGTTTTTGAGTTAGAATTAATTTCAAATTATCAAGTACCGAAACATTTACTTTGCCAAAGGGCTTCCTTTTAAACCTCCATCTCAGAAGCAAATTTTAACAGCTCTCCAAGGGTGGCTGAGTCTCTGGAGTAGAACAGGGGAAGTGGTGAAAGGGGAGAGGAAGGATACATGAAGAACCATGCAGTTCTGCTGCATTTTCTAGATGCCACCTTTCCTTCAGCCTTTTTTTCTTAAGCACTTTAGCTGTAGCAGCACTACTGCCTGTCTGGTTTCTTCAGACTCTTAAGAACAAAAAAATTGGCTGTGCTTGGTTAGACCAGAGGGACATCTCTTCTGGTGTCATGCTTCTGAAAGATGTCACAATCAGAAGTCAGTTCCCCTGGGTTAGACTCACATCTTGCTGTCCTGGTGTGCTGATCCTTGTAATATCAAGTTATGGAGCACCTCTCTTTTTGCATCTGAAAACCAAACCTTTTTCATGCTGTTGTCAGACTTTGACACAACCACAGTCTAAAAGACACAATGGATATCATCTCTGCAGATCCATCTGGAGAACAGGAGCTGCTCTACTTTAAGAAATCATTGACTACAGACAATTATGATGTAAACACTCTTCTCAAGATGTCTGTCATGCAGCATCTCTCATCTCTGTGTTCCCAGCACATCCCAGAAACCTGGAAGAAACTATCTTCTTCTGAATGAGTGGGGCTGTGATTCATGGGCTGGACTGGACAGTGAAAGACAACAAGCAATGGAAATCCAGAAGGAAACAATGAGTTCCTTTTTTCCCAGCTGGGGAAAGAGGCAGCTGTCTCTTGTGAGGAAGAGGCAAGAGTCAGCTTGGAAGGAAAGAAAGTCTGACTTACAAGGGGGAAAAGAGCAAATACTACTTGAGAGGGCATATGTGATCTTTTTGGTGTTGAACATGCACTAAGCTTTAGTGTGTGTGTGTGTTCATGCACATACATACCCAGGGGATCTTAAAAACCTCTTCCCAGGAGGTTCAAATAAACTTAGGCCTTCTTATCTTTGGTGGCAAGGTGACCATGCAGTCCCTTTGGGGTGCTGGCAGTGAGCTCCTTGCAGGATGGAATATGAATGATGCCATGTGTCCAAGGCCAGCCAAGGAGCAGCTAGAGAGGAGAACTTGCTGCAGACTTGGGGTCAACCTGATATTCCTGTCATCATGTTGAGAACTGCAGCAGATTTGGATTGCTTGCTTTCTGAATGGGCACCACCCCAATCTGATTACTGAAATGCTGTCAATTTGCACATAAGTGGGTAAAGAAATATTGTGGTCATTTATGAAATTTCACTCTGGCAGATAGTTTGTATAAATTTCCTTATAACATGGGCTGAGTCTTCATTTTGTTGCTAAGTGAAAGCTATAGGGGTTAGGAGGACACCTGGGAGCCAGGCTGTTCTCAGATCACTGTCTTGATTGTAATCTAAGTGATTTCTCAGTCACAATTTCTCTCCTGCATTGAACAGCAATAGTAGTAATTATCTGCCCTGCCAGGCTGCTGAGACAATTGAATAGTTAATCAATTTGATGATAGCATGATATTGCAAGGCAAGCAGATCTGGGCCTGATCTAGCTTTGGTTGAGAGGTATGGGTGATACAGTAGATGACATTAGGATCCTGTCTGTGACATAGTGCAAAGTTGATGGACTTGATGGCCCTTCTGTGGTCCAATAATTTGTATCAAGAGAGTTCCCTTCCTATCACAGGCTTATTAGCATTTTCACAATGATATGGCTTGGTTTGAACTGATGGCCTTGCATTGTTTTAGTCTCCTAAACCAGCCCCTGATATATGCTAAAAAAAGGTTTTTCCTTTTCCAGTCTCAGAGAGAATAAAAATCAAATCCCTGCAGAACAAAGGACTTTGAAGCACTACAAAGCCGTAGGTAGCCAAGTCAAGCCATTGGATGGCAGGAGAACTCTGACAGCCTAGATTAAATTGCCAACTTGCTGAAAACCCTCCTGAAGAGAAGAGATGTCACCTTTCACTCAGAGGTGGAAACTTGTTCTCCTCAGCGTGAGCATGCACATGTGAGAGAGGCAGGCAAGGAGGGGGAGGAACAAGGCTAGTGAAGCACTACAGACTCCTATCGGAGCTGAGTGCACTGAGTTAAGCAATTTGCAGCAACTGAGATGATCTGTGCTAATTTATGAGATGCAGAAGAGGCTTGTGCAAGTCCTCTAGCACTGTTGTCTGGAATTAGGGGCTAGTGTGCCACTGAGTTTTTCAACTGGAGTCTGCAGAAGTACTGTAAATTGCATCCCAAAGGCAAATTGCCTTATATTTGGAGATAGTAGCCTCATCCCCAGAATGTATGTTCCTTTCCCATGAATCAAAACTTCAGGATCCAACTCATGAAAAAAGCTCCTTTCCCTCCCTCTCTTCCCCTATAGCCAGGCACGATCTCATTTTCTCACACTGATGAGAAAAGCTGGGTACCTATCTTCAAAGTGATCTCTGTCACCCTTAGCTCTGCTCTCCCAGCTGCTGCAGGACCAAGGGCTGCTTGAACAACTGTAGTGCTGCCAGCGCGGCTCCCACCAGGCAGGCAGAGCCTCTCTGTGTTCAATAAACTGTGCTATAGCCTTAAGCCATTATGCTGCGACTGCTGCTCTTAGTGTGTGACACTGAGGTCACCACTTAACTGCATTCACATATGTGTCTCTGTAGGTCATTGCAAATCAGCCCAGGAGGAACTTTTCGACTGACATATCTGGAACTGGGGGAAAGTGCTACTTTCACCTGGGGTACAGCGAGGAATTGCTCTTTGTAATCTGCTTCCCTCCTTCTGCTGTATGGAACTGGGGCAGGGGTGGGGGGAGGGCCCTTTCCAGCTGAGCAACAACAGAGGATTTGGCCTGTGTATGTTTTAGGGCAGTCACACTTATGACGGTTTTCTGACAAAGCTTTTAATTCCTTTTATTGATGTAATAATTGATCTCCTAACAGTGAAGCCTGAGATGCTGCCAGGCATTTCCAATGGGCTCGGATTAAATAGCATGCAATTCCTGCATTCAGCTGTGATAACACTTCTCTGGAATTATCCTCTAGATGAGATCAGGGTGAGGTAAGCTACCTCTGGCTTGTGTGTAGCAATTCAGGGGAAATGGGAGCATCCCAAAAGACATTGTTCAAGGATAACCTTCCTGGAGGGATATTTCTGCTTAATCCCTGCCACTTGGAATCTGGTTTTTATACCCTGCAATACACACAAAGCTCCTAAAAATTCCCATCCATTACAAGATGCATGAATCCTGTTCTATATTTTGCTAAATTCTTAGCCTGAATGACATCTTCCAACAAGAAATTCCACAAATTATTTAGATGCCATGTGGAAAACATTTCACTGTACCTACCCCTATCATAATTGAATCCCCTTCCATTTCCTGCACAAGGCAATAATTTTGCCTTCAACTTCCTTTAATATTTATCTATTGCAGCCCTCACTTATTTATTGCCTCTCAAAACTAAGCAAAGACAATCATTATTATTTTTCTTTATGCCTCAGTCTCTTTACTCCTCTAGGTTTTTGCTCCTCTGTTCCTAGTTCAGTTTCTGTTATGTCTTTCTTGATATCCTGGTCCCACTGAAATTTGAGGCAAAATGAGTGGATGGCTTTATTAGTGCCTGGGTTTCACATTAAAACTTGAAGGTAGAGTGCTGTTTCAAGTGGAGGTGCATCACAGTTTTCTCTTCTGAGGGTACTTGCCCTCTTTGCAAGTTACTGATGATACCACATGTTTGGGTTATTTCATACTCTTAGAGGAAGAAATGCCTAAGAGCTCTGATAACTTTAATTGCTTGTCAAGGCATTTGCAAAAATTTAATAGTAGCTGCTGTTTGGCATCCAGAAAGTACACTCAGGTTCCCTAGGATGAATTACACTGGAAGAAGTGAATTTGTCATCCTTACCAAAATTATCAGCTTGCATTACTTTCCATAAAGATAATGATTTCAATGCAGTTAAATGATTTCTATTTTTCAGACCTGAAGTCCCTCATGCTCTCCAGTTAAATCCATCACATGCTTGGCATTGGACTCAGAGATGTTACAAGGATGAAAACTTGCATTTACTGTGGTTAGGTCTTTTGTAAAGGTAGCAGACATTGCTGTGGGTGCCTAGGTTTCTATTTAATTGAGGGAAACAATGCTTGAAAAGGTACGGTTGGCTTCATCTCTGTGATGTCTGAGACACAGAAGAATGAATCACCAGGGTGGAAGAATTGCTTGCTATTTTTTTTTTTCCTGATAAGTCCCAGCATTGTGTCAGGCTGGAACTTGAAAATTTATAGCTTCAAATCAGCTGTGGATGTGTTAGATGCCACGTGGATTCCCCATTTACTTGCAGGTCAGACTGCACGCCTGGCATGCCATGAGTGGGCTGCTGTGGATACAGGAGCACAGCTATTTATGAATTCTGAGCTGGTTTTCTGACCTCTCCCTTGGTTCATCTACAAAACTTCCTTCCTCTTTCCTGGCAGTCATGAGGCCTTGGGCAATTGGTCCTTAACAGATCTGGAGTAAATACACAGTAAAAATGCTGATGAGGAAAAAAACCAAGGAAATAAATTCTCTTAGAAATAGTAAAACCAGAGTCTGAGGACAAAGTTTGATGTGTCCATGAATGGATATGGGTGGGTAGGAGGCTGCTGAGTTCATGATCTGTCAGAGTGACCAGAATTGCTTCATTGTCTCTTCTTATTCCCGTCCTGGTTGGTATCCATCTGTTGTCTCTTGTCCTAGCATATTAATTTTGGCATGTAATTAAATCCCATCATCAAAAGGAAATAAAAAGGCTTTTAAAATAAATGAGTGTTGGAATTTAACCCCATCCACAAAACACTCCAATCCTCTTGCCATTCCTCAGCTCTGGTCCCCAGTCTTATTCCTGGCTTTGCTGCTCTGAGATACCTCTCGGTATTTCTCACTTCACTTGTCCTAGATCCTAACCCTCTTCTCCTATCTTCTTGGCCAACATGTCTCATGTCACTGGCTGTGCACTGCCTGGACTACTCCTGAGCAGAGCTGGGATCTCAGGAGCATGTGATGTGGTTTTTGCTCATGGAGGTCTCCTTGAGCTGTCAATGTTCTCCTGTTGAAAGGCAGTGGGCAGACACCAGTTTTCTCTTGCAGAGTGAGCGGCTGAGCATCTACTATTTTCCTGCCCTTTTCTCCCTTGGTAGGCTTCTCTCCATTCAGCCCCATGACCTCCCACAACCACTGAAATAGTCTCCCTCCTGGGAGCCTCCCAAGTCCCTTCCCTCTGAGAAAAGTGCTCCTCTTGAAGACACTTTTCTTGATCACTTGCAGATTGCCTGGGGAGGAGATGGGCATTGGTCACCTTTATCCATATAGGTGAATGAACCCATCCTGTCAGCAGCTTCCTCACCAGTGTGACTCACAGTGTGGAAGAAGAGGACTGCACAGAAGGAGTGAGCAGTTGCCCCTTTGCCAAGCTGTCCTGAGGTCTTTGCTGACTGCTTTCCCTCAAAGCACCATGCTCTCACAGAGGAGACAACTGGGTGACTTGCTTGTACTGTGAGGGCTTGAAGAGTCTCATTATGCACAGGGGCTCCCAGGTATTGCAGAGAGGCTGAGAAAATGGAGATGCTGCCTCTGGAAGACTTGTTGGTAGATTGAGAGGCTCCAGGCAGTGCTTGATGCTTGAGTCAATTGGACTACATGTACCCTGTGGGTCCTAGAAGGCTCTGAGACCCTTGAGAACCCTTACTTTTCATTATTTGCAGTTGGGAGTCCTCAGAGTAGGCTCTTCTGTCCAGTGAAGGTCGTGGTGTTGAGGCTTGGCCTCAAAAATGCTTCTGGGGGTTGTGTTGTGGCAGGGTAGACCCATTCTCAGACACCAGTTCCCTGGAAAGCTTATGTTCGTACTTAGCTCTGTCATTGCACTGCAGGATACTCTAGACTGTGATTTATGAAAACCCTTAAAGCTGTGTTTGAGCACTGGTTGGGGGTTGAGAGGTGAATTATACAATTAGAGTTATTGTGAGGGGAAAATAATAATACAAGGTATATTTAAATGTGGGGAAATGAAGTGGGCGTGGAGTTGGGCAGGAAAATTAACGCAAAGTGCAGAGAGTATTTCTGAGGCACTCAGATACTTGCAAGTGCTTGTGTAAAAAAAAAATCTGGAGTAAGCATTTGGTTGTGGATTCCTTTGTGGCTTTCATTGCTGTTTGTCACAGGGGATCATCTCTGCATTGGAAGAAGGCACCAAAATAATCGCTCAGTGTAGAAGGTGGAGAATGTCTCCACTTATAAAAGGTCTAAAATGGTTTGATGTGCTGCAGATGCAGGATGAGTGACAACTAAGGCTATGGTTTTGAGCAGCACATGCTGAAGTGCTCATACTGCAGCTGCATCCAGGATGGAGAAGGGCTGGCATTGGCAGGAGTAAATGGCTTATGCATAGTGCTAAAAACTGGTGCTAGAAAACTGGTTAAATCTACTGCAGAAAGGGTTAGGATTAAAAGTGGGCTAGTCAATGGCTGCACTGCTGCCAGGGTTTGGCAGGGCAAGGATGAACATCTTGCACATAGCTAACCACAGCTGGTTAGCATCTCTGGGCCCAGGTTTGTTTCCAAGCAGTTGAGCCATCCCTGAAATCAGCTGGATCCTGTGGAATATCTTGTCCTAATATCCTCTTTCCAAAATAGCTGGTGATATCAGGCTACTGTCTTGCTCTTTAGAATCCACAGATAAGACAGGACTGTCAGGTCCTGAGCCCTGTGCATGTGGCTGTTGGAAATAAAATGAGGTAAGGGCTTGAAGGAGTACTTAAAGCACTGATAATAACAGGTATAACTGTGTGCCAGCTTAAAGTAAGCATTAGCTAGAACAATGCAAAATTAGTGCATCTTGGGAAAGAAATGTAGAGCTGAAAAGTCAAGATAACCCTAAAATAAGAGAGTCTGTGGTCACCATCAACCTCAGTAGTTAATCATAATTTTGAATTAGACTGTCATTTGCAGAAACAATTCTAACTTAAGAAACTGAGGTGGTATGGGGGAGATGAATTAAATTAGGCTTAAGGATGCACAAATAGTTTTAAAATTGCTGGGTATGAATTTCCTATCATGTACAAAGTATTTTATCTGATTTGCCTCTTCCTCCTTCTACCCGTCAACAGCTACTGATCTGACAACTACAGTGTTTTTTGAAAAAAAGATTAAGGAGGAGCAAGTGCTGTGGACAAGACACACGGACGTGTGCTTTGCTGACAAATCTGAAGCATGTGTGTGACCTGACATGCATGCAGGTGGGCTGGCTGCAGGCAGGGGCAAAGCAGGACATTTCCTTGGGAGTCAGGCTGTCCAGGGTAGCAGAACAGCAGGATCTGTCACTGCAAGGAGAGACTGGTACCATCCACTTAAAGCAGTAGGCACTGTGAGTCTCAGCCTCCTTGCATGGCAGACAGAGCAGGTCAGCCTGGCTGGTGTGTCTGCCAGGAGCAGGTTTGGTTGTATTTGGTCCTTCTGTCTCCCTGCGTGAGGTTTGTCCCAGTATCAGCCGTGGCCACTCTGCCCCAACAGAGTGGCAGATCCTGCGTGGTCAGCATATCATGTTTGATGCTGTCACTGCTGCCATGTGGGTCTGATCTCCTGCCATGGAAGAAACCTTTCATTCTGGTTGTCAACACTGAATTTTGCCTGTGCTGCTAGGCATTTTTAAATTAGCTCTGAACCTCTCTTCACGGGCACACACATGCATGCTTGTACTTATGCAACACCCATTAACAGGAAAGAACACTCAGTATGAACACATACACACACAGAGCCATATGGACACATGCTTATTAATTGAAACCAGGCCCATGTACTGAATCTCTTCGTTAGCATCCAAATCCCGGCCAATCTGCCAGTAGATTAGGAGATGCAAGACTGGATCACTTCCATTGTCTGTCACTTAAAAGCTGAAAATTATTTCACTGGCCCCTTGCCTTTGCTTCCATATTCTTTGAGAAATAGCATTGACGTTTTGTTTGAATGCACATGTGGATAAATCTATATTTTATGGAGTATGCTACATATACTACATGTACTACATGCTTACTACCATGCAAGTAGTAAATAACAAGTAGTTACCTTAAGATAACTTAAGATGGTTATCTTAAGGCATACAAATAATTTGTCAGATCCAGTTTAAGTGGCCAGAAACACAGTGAACTCCAGAGCAGGGAATTTCTTCTTAAAAGTCTACTTTACACACTGGAAAACAGTCTTTTGATGATAAAAAGATTTGATTACCCAGGAAATGTCACAATAAAGTTCGGTGTGAAACTGAATTACTGCTTTGGTATCCCAAACAATTCACTGATCTTTAAATACAAGAGCACATGGTGCTTCAACACAGAACCTCACTCATCAGGCAGAGTGGAAGCAGCTTTAGGAGAGGTCAGAGATCAGTGGCAGTAAGTACTGCAAAGGGCAAAGCCTTTTCTTAGTGAAGAGAATGAGGTGGAGGTCCCCAGGCTGGACACAGAGGTACCTCCACATTAAGTCTGTTTAATGCTGTAAGGACAATTTAGAGGAATGCCTGCATGTGCCATAACTTTCTGTGTGGTGTTGTGGAGGGCAGTCAGATTGCTGTGGCCATTTGCTGAGATTAAGTTTGTGTGTGCCACTTCACCCTCCCATCAAAATAGAAAAGCTTTTTATGCAGACATATGTAATGATATCTTAGGATCTCCCTCTGGTGTTTAAGGTCTGGTCCTGTAAACAGATCCCCGTGTCCTGCGCCGTGCTCTGTAGGCAGAAATTGCATCTGGGTCTCATGTCATGACCACATACATCTCCTACTTGGGTGTGTAAAATTCTGCCCTGAAAGCCAGGTCTCCAGCAGCCTCTGTGGTGAGCAGCACCCAATCTTCAAACAGACGAGACTCTAGCTTCTCTTCTTGAGATTGTTCCAAAAGTTTTGGTCTGAATTTTGTTGCTAAAAGATCGTTTCTTTGAAGCAGGCAGGGAACTGTGGTGACCAAGAGTGGAGCAAGCAAGCCAACTCTGGCAAAATCTTTGCCTGGTGAAGGAGAAAGTGCAGGGCATGGGGACTTGGGAAGGATGGATTGGCAAGAAAAGCTTAATTGCAGGCATTTTAAGTCATCCAGTTGAATCCATGCTCTGCACCAATGTTGCAGACCATAATTTTCCTGAGGTCTTGGTATTTTGAAACTCACTATATGTGTTTGATCTGTCTTCCCTCTAAAAGACCATCAGGAAGATTTGCCAGTGATTTATTGTGCCCGTACTGGGGGGAGGGAAAGCAGATCATTAAGCCTCGAATACACCCTGCCATCTGGATGGGCTCAATGCTCAAGAAGGCGTAAGGTTGGGATGCAAATGTGCAGCACTTGGTCCTTAGCCAAGGAAGAGCTTGTGCTCAATTGTTTAAAGCAGATCTGTGCAGACATGACTTACTGCAGGGAAAGGAAGGGGCTGAAGGCAGCCCTTGGGGTCTGCTTTGCAGAACTCACTGCAGCTGAAACCTATGGGAGCTGTGCTTTGAGTGCATAGAGATTTTTACACAAGGGCTATTAGTGTCTTGACAGAGGTACCTAAGATTAATTGATCCTTTTGACATTTGTCTTTGTGTTCTTGTGTTACCCAACCAGAGGATGTACATTGGTGAGAGGTTTCCTGGTGTTCCCCAGATTGGGAATCTGGACATGAGGTGACTGGTGGCTTAAGGAGAGGCATGCAATCTTCCTTCAACCTCCTTATGCAGGCAAGAAGACTAATACATCCAGCTGTATTGAGAACATTACAGTGGGTTGTAGAAATACACTCTTCTCTCTCTGTTTTTACCATCAGCTCTGAATGTGATGCTGAGGACATCACGCATCCCCAATTTTTCAGCAGCGGCCATGAACTATTTTGTGTCTAGAGGCCACAGTGGTGGCCAAAATTAATGGTCAACATTGCTGATTTTTAGCTGTGATCTGTCTATGAATCAATTCCCCTGTTTCTAAAATATCTGTGATAATAGTTTGGTTTTGTAGGGGTGACTGGAAGACAAAAGTCCTTTTGAGTTTGGGAATGGCTTGATGGTGATAATAATGAGGCAAATTGAAAAGACCAGAAGGGAAGCAGAGTTCTGTATGCTGTGCAGTGCTCTGCTGGCGTGCAGATAAATACGGCCACAAGGGTGAATAACGAGGATAGCCTCATCCACAGAGCACTTCTGTGTGCTGAATGAGGCAGGGGGTCCAATAGAAAGGGGAAGAATATAGGATCAGTTAATTAAAACTGTACCTCTATTATTATTTCTGTTTCTAGAGGTTGCTCCCTTTCCACAACCCATTCGGTATCAAATCAAGGATGGGTAGGAACAAAATGTTTATTTTTAGAGACTCTTGTGGGGTGAAAACTTAGCATTTGATATCAAAAGCCATTTCCTGTCCATATTTGAAGTTGGTATCAAGCTATTCTGCAGCAGTTGCTAGTGGAAACTGTTGAAGTGTTGGTACACTTCCATTATCCATTGCTCTGCTCTGCAGTTCGGGAACTGGAAGGCATGCAGGTGGCTTCATTTTAATGTCTATTTAAAGTGTAAATGGCTGTCTGCAGTGCTCTTTGAAAAGGCAAGGGCTGCTGGAAGCTTTCAACACTGGTGGGAGCTCAGAGTGCACATGTGACAGAGAAAAGTGGCAAACGTGTTGCAAGATAATTGCTGATGGCTTTGAGCATTAAAGCAGGACTTTTGCCCTTTGAACACCAGTGGGAGCTCTGGAAGGTGGCAGCACCGGGAAGCAAGAGGAATGCAGTCCCCAGGGAAGCAATGTGGTGGGGATGTGACAAGGCATGTATGAGTCAGCCCACCCCTGGAAGGGCTGGGGATCAGACTGGGAGAAAGGTGCTTTTGGTTAGATAATGTCAAGTGGTGCCTATTTTGTGCCTGTTAGTCTGGCTGTCTTGAAAGTCTACATAGTCTACATATGTCTTGGAATTTACATAGTAGCCTTGTTTTACTTGTTGGAAACCATCAGACATAAGGTTTTCATAGACCCAGAAAGCAGAGGCAGTATAATTTCTCTGTCTCATACTAGAAATCTCTCTTTCCAGACCTGCTGGACATGACTTTGCAGCCATGCTTTCGATTTTTGTAAAGTAGGTGATGTGGAACTGTGAAAGCTGAGGTAAATCCATGCATATGAAGAGTGCTGTTATAAACAGGAATTCCAGACAGTGAAAGAGAGAAGAAACAAGGGCTCAGAGTCTTTGGCTTCCCATCCATTGCACCTTCTCACAGAGAGAGCTGTGAGATGATGAAAGAAGAGCTCGGTTTTACTTGAATCCCACTCAAATCAGAGATTCTGGGGAAAAGCGTAAATTTACAACATAGGGACATAGATTTATTCTCTTAGCTCCATCTGGCATGACACAAGCAGGGCTCTGTAGTGTTTTCCACTTGAATTCCAAACAGATCTGACTCTACTATGGCACAAAAGCTTTGCTGATATTTGAATATGTGTGCAACACAGTTGAAACTGGCAAAAAGTTAAGAATGGGCTCATTTTCCTGATTGTGGATTCTCTGAGCAAGTAGTACTTTTATCTATAGCATGTATGTTGGCCTAAGGGGCACTGTGATATGTATTATAGTCATGCTTCTCAATTATACAACAGGGACCACTGGATTTACTGCACTGCAAATACAAACTTTGCCCTTATTGCATCAAGGTCATTGCAAATCTTCTGGTAGACACATGGCAAAAAAAAAAAAAAAAGAGACTTCTCTTTGTCTCCCTGTTGCAGGGTTTCAAGGTCTCTACTGGATGCCTGTGTCCAATTTTTCTGTCTTGGGTGTTTGAAACGAGATACTTAAACTGATGGACCTTGCCGAGCCTCTGCAGTTTGCACAGATTTCACTGGCAACTCATCAGAATTAAAAGCACACCCCTGAAAGCTGGTTGCCTTCATACAGGTTTAGCCATTGATGTGCTGCAATCAGTCTTTAGGAACCTAAGGCCTGCTCTTTGTGAAACTGAGAAAGACCCTGTTTTCTTAAGATTCACTGGAGGTGAAGGGGAGTTAGCTAGAAATGGTGCCCCCCTGAAGCAGGAACTGTGGAGGTCCTAAAGCTCTCAAGTCTTTTCATCTTCAGGCCATCCCATCACCTCCTCCATTCTCTGCTTCCAGTCTGCTTCCCCCAGGTTGATGTTATTTCTTTGCCTCAATTTCTCTGCCTGTATGCAGCAGAGGGGTTAGCATTAACTGTAGGAGAAAAGGGCAGACCCATTTACCTCTCTGAGGCCAAAAGAGCTTTCAGTGGCCAAAGGGAATTGAGCCATGGTCACCTGTTCCAGCTTGGTGATTCCAAAATTTTTGCTGATTCCCCCACAGAGTTTCTTCCTCCATTTCCATTTGCCCTGTAGGTTTCTTACTGGCAAGAAACACTCCCATGATGTCACCTCTTATGTGGGTCAAGATGCTGTATTTTTCTTTTTCATGACATGCCACAGGCTAGCAGGAAGCCCATCCGAGGGCTGCCGAGTGGGGCTGGGGCATGCTTCCGTTTCTGAATTAAACTGTGATAAATCAGCACTGTCCCTGCCCGGGGATGCCCATGCCACATAGAAACATAAATTCAGCAGAGGCATTTGCTGGGCTTGCACTGACCTCTAGTGACAACACAGGGGACCAGGGCCTTCAGCCACCAGTGGGCTGAGAGGGCATGTCTGGGTCGATCCATCGGTGCTCGATGGTTTACGACAGTACACCACAGCTTTTGGTAGAACTGTGAACGTGAGCCTGTGGTACTGCCTTGGGGAAGCAAGCTCCCTGACTGATGAGGGTCTGACTGCTTGGTAGAAGACTGCAGTGGGTCTCAGGTATCCCAAACTCCATACAATTCCCCACTAAACTGCTTGTCCTCCCCAGCCCACCAATGTGGTGATGGTCTTCATCTTCCACAGTGTTTGTTCTTCCTGTCCATCTCATTCTCTCTCCTGTCCCTAAATTTGATATCCCACTCCTTTTACTGCCCCATTCCTTCATGGCATCTGATCACTGACAGTCTACCCAGGGGTGATCCTGAGTACTTCATCACTGCCTTTGACCTCTGCATCCCCTCCTCACCCCTGGCTCTCTTGCAGAGCCTGCAAGTCCTTTCCAGAGCTAGGATGCAAAGGGCCAGGGTTCTGGTTTCTTTGCCACAAAGCTGCTTGCTGTACCACGTAGTGGATCATCCTCTGTGTGATGCATATGAAGCATCTCCTGCTTCTAATGCCATTTAGAAACAGAATCCCCTAAAAAATATGCACAAGCTGTGTTGAGGTTGTCTTTTACTTCTCCAAGTCTGTAAATGAAAATGGTGAGAACTTTGGAACCAGTCCTGTGAGCTGCTAAATGTACCTCCAAAATGCTAGCCAGACTCAGCTTTCAGGGACACCATTAGGACTCACGGGCTATCAGCAGTTCCCAGGGAGCCCTGCATTCCCCAGGAGCATGGGGGAAACCTTCCATGGCTGCAGTGTGAGAAGCACATGGAAGCACACTCTTTCACAGCCCCCCCCCTCTGCCACATGCTGACCCCACCCCTCACAGGCCATGCCCACAGCAGCACCCTTTGCTTTCTTGGCTAAACAGCCCTGGCGTGTGCATTTATGGTTTCTGGGTTCTGATAACAAGACAGTGCCTCATTCAGTTGATACTTCTGTCTCTCACAACCGTACATTCCCCCATCCTCCCAAAGCCCTAGGAAGTGCTCTTACTCACCAAATTACAGCTCAGCTACTCCAGCTCCATGTTTTCATCAGAGCAAGGCCCAAAAAGTCCTGCAATGAGCGCATCAATGAAATGAACCTTTTATTCTGGTAGTTTCTTCCAGAGAAAGAAATAATCTATGATGCTCCACAAAACTCTGCATAAAAAGTCCTATCCATCTGTGAACTCCAAAAGCTAGTCTTCTGTCCACCTATACACTTATCTGGAAGGTTGACAGAGGCAGGAGCATCCCCAAAACCCTCTTCTTAGCACCTCTGACTGTGTTATGCTCTTCAGGTCATCTGTATGAGAGTTACCATATTCACAGGACAGAGCTCCACAGCACTGCCTCTTCCCTTAGATAGATCCAGTTCTGTCACGCAAACTCTGATACTGAAATTAGCCTGAGAGATCAGTTGAAGCATCTTGGCTTCTCATAAATCTCTGCTGAGGAGCATGCTTTCTGTATTTGCCTTGAGGCATCTGCTATGGATTGACCCCTCTGGTCTCTGGCTAACCTGGTTCACATGAGAAGCCTGAGAGGGGGTGGAACATAGGAAGGCTGCCAGCTACAGCCTTCCATGCTAGGCTGAGCAGAAAGGCAATCAGGTTTCCTAAGCACTGTAACAGATGACAAGGTGTATATTTATACCAGATACCCACATACTTTGAGTGAATTGTGCAACATGAGATTTGTCATCACGCATCAGATCACAGTGTATCTAATTCAATACTATGGTGCTGACAATGTTGGGAGAGCTGAGCTGCCTGCAGTGATGCACCTCACCAACTGTGCAATGCGGGAACAGAGGGTCTGCGATTAATATTCCTCCCCAGTTCCTCCAACAATCAACTGGTACCCTGATTGCTCTTATTATCTGAGCAGGCAGAGCTGCAAATATAAATAATCACAAGTTTAGGCAGCCTTCTAATTACTACTAGTACAACCACAGCATACATTTCTAGGCTGCCCCCTGGACTGGATATGTTTTGAGTGGGATAATACGTCATGCTGATTTCACCTTAACTTTCCTCTGTTAAAAGATTCCTGGGCTAGTTGCACCCAGGATGTCAGCAGTGAAGAGTTATTCTAATGCTGGGAGCAACCTGTAGTCTTTTACACTACTCCTGGGATCATCTTTGATACCTCCCATGTGCTCCTCATTCCTAGCACACTTGGTTTTTGTTTAGTTTTGTCTGGTTTTGGGGTTTTTTTTGTATTTTGCTACTGGTGATGGTGGTTTGGTATTTCTGTTGTCTTTGCTGCAAGGGAGTCAAGCCATTCTTCTGCTTTGGATGTGCTGGCAGTCAGCCACATTCTGTAAATGCAGCAGGTGCTGCTGCCTTTGTGTTCACAGTGCTGTCATCACCCTGTGATCAGGCCAGGAGTCACTTACTTTGCTTGGCTGGTTTGGGCTTCTGCCATTCACAGAGCAGGGCTCTCCCTTAAGGTGTCTGCAGCAGCTTTTGCAACACACCCATGAATATGTACAGATAATTTCAAACCCCTTGATGTGACCAGTTATTGGACTACTTCTTCCCAGCCTATACATAGCATGACTTTCTGGTCAGAGCAAGAATGTCTCTTGTCCAGGAAGCTCTTGCCCCCTTGGCTCTCCCTCATTTTTAGCACTTTCTGCAGCTGATTTACTGTAGTCAAATGCCCTGAATTAGTCAGCTGTTTGTCTGTGTAAAACACCTTTCTCCTTGCAGTGACCTCCAGAAAAGAACCAGGGAGGGGGAATCCTTTTGCTCTGCAGTTGGACCTCAGGCATGGGAATTTCTCCTCTGTTTCTCCTCCTTCAAAAGCTTCTCTTCCAAGTCCAAGGACTCTGCTGAGAAATGCTGGAGTCAGCTGTGGTTGTGGGCCTTGTGAAGCTTGGTCTCTGAAATCCCTGTAATGGCTCTTGCAGGAGTGACATGACTTTGTGTCTCACAGTCCATGTGGCACTGGGTCAGTGTCACTTCAGGCTGTGCTGAAGACGATTTTTGAGCAAACATCTGTCATATGACACAACCAATAGAGCTATTTGCTCCTATCCTTTTCTGCTTCCTTATGTTTTGTAATTGATCCATGTTTGTTGGCATCTGCTTTTCTGTTTGATGTGTTCTCTCTTGGTGGTGGCAAATGTAATTTTGTGCCTGCGAGCCCCTAATGTAGCAGAATTCAGAAGATGGTGGCGGGAGCTGCTGGGCGTAGAGCAAAGGATGTCTCATCTGGAATGAATTCTACTTCAGGGACCAGATAACTAGGTTTGTCAGATTCCAGGGGACTCAGTGACTTTTTCCACCTGTAAATTAGGGTACTGATCCTTTAGTAGCCCAAGTGAATTTTCAGGCAAACCAAGCTACCCAGAGTGTCCAGTAGCCTTCATACCCTTTCTAAGCTATCAATGACAAGTTTGTGGTGATACAAATGCTGTTGGAGACCACTGTTCAAAAACTGAGACCATTGCCTATGACCTGTCCTTGTCATCCCAGCAAAGCTGGCCTTGCCTTGTCATCCTGTGAGGTATCATACTGTCACACCCATACCACGCTAGAAACAGGACACACATACCAGCCTAGCAGTGGGTGTGCTCCTGCAAGGCTCACTGGCTAGCTTCCCTCACTATTCCCACCTCAGTGGGTGGCTCATGGCTCACATGTCAGTGTTAGCCTTGTCCACAGTGGCCAAGTGGTCTTTGGTTACCCTGCACTTCTAGGAGTGCCAGGAGGATTTGGTGGCCACAGCATTAAGCAGTGCTTACAGCACCAAGCAGTGCTCACAGCACCAAGCCTGGCAGAGTTCAAGAAGCACTTGGACAGTACTCTCAGGCACATGGTGTTATTCTAGGAATGGCCTGTGCAGGGCCAGGAGTTGGACTCGAAGATCCTGATTGGTTCCTTCCAATTCAGCATATTCTATTATTGTATGACTCCTGGAACCTCCTGAGACCAAGACAAGTGTCCACCTGTAACACACTGTGAGCCCTTCCCACACCCTGCTGGCTGTAAGAGGTCCCCCTCTGGTAAAACTTCAGCTCCTAAAGATTTGTGTTCTACCCTCAATTAGCACTCTCTCTGAGGTAGATTAATTGATAAAGAAAAATTTACGACACAGCTGATTCTTGCTAGATCTTACCTCACCTCACAGCTTACAGGATTGTACCCCAAGTTTCCTGAGATCTGCCGGTGTCCTGGGATTTGGACTCTTTGCTCAAGCTCTAGAACTGCAGAGGTGTTTGGCCAGACAACGCTAAAGAGGCAACAGATATACCAACTCGTGAGACCCAGACAAACACCTTGGTGATTTTGCTTTGGGACAGATGAGATCCTGCCAGAGTGAGAAAGTATGTTTCCAGCTTTCCTGGGTGTGAAGCAAAACCTGGCACTGAGATTGAGTGATACCACTGCTCACACTGTCTGCCTGAGCTTGCAGGCAGCCTGAAACAGGAGCTCTGAGAGTTGTTCTGCTTCCTCCTTCCCTCCAAACAGGAAATCTCATATACTGGCATGCAACAGAACATGGTAGTTCTGCATTGTCTTAAAGGGGTGGGCTGTGATTCAGTGAGAAGAGCAAATACTTCTGCTAACAAATATCTGAAGCACTAATGAAAAAAAAAAACAGAGCAAAACTCTTTATTATAAAGGGAATCAGATTTTATTTTTATACCCACAAAGTTAAAAATATGCATTTCAAAATATTTACAATGACTATATATGAAATAACCGTTGTTAATGAAACACCAACGTACAGTACTAGAATATATCCACCAAATTGATAAAGTCTACATAAGAAGAAAATGTAACAGAAAGAGAGAGGTAAATAGCATCCATGCACAATCTGCACTAACGTGTTTTTTTATACTCTCTACCTTTTAGCCGTAAATGGAGTCACAGGAAATTTTGACCTCCTCTCTTGCAAATGCCTCTTGTGACTGAGATTCTTCAAACTAATAGAAATTTGTGGGTTGCAGCAGTATCAATGCCTAACTTTCCTATGCCAGCCTTTCACACGGGGACCTTGTATTACAGAGTGGACTCAGAATCTCTCAGCAACCCTGGGAGGTAGCTAGTTTTGTGGAAAAATTTGGCAGATGGAAAAGCACCAGGTTAAGTGGCTGGCCTAAGGTTGTGCAGTAAAGAGCAAAACTCACAAGCCCTGCTTCATCTCTCCTAATCTCTCATTAGGGAATAAATTTCCTCTGCTAACCATTATCTGCTTTTGAGATGAGCTTTGTCACGAGGTGGGGCACTCAATTAATATCATATACCAGGTGATGATGCGGGAAAAAAGCCCTGCCTACAGATAAAGACTTGTCTCAGTGAGGATCTGCGATGTAGCAGTGCTGTTAACGTGTTCTGGAGTTGAACAGAAGATTATTTTAGTGTAGACACACATCCAGATGATTCCCTCCCTGCATGTGTACCACTGAGCAACTGCATCCTCTGCAATTAGGAACCCCTGTATATCTTTACCCCTACACTTTCTCTCTCTCTCTCTCTCTCTCTCTCTCTCTCCAACATCCATGCCTGTATGTTTGCCATTCCTACTTGTATCTTATTCAGTCATGGGAATATCAAATAGAAAATGGAACAACAAAAAAATGTGCTGCCTTATTTTTGTAGATATTTTAACACAAAATTAATCTGATTTCTATTGTTTTTTCTCTCAATTTAATGTCTTTAATGTTAACTTATGTGCATATATATATTTATATATATATAAAAATGTAACAAAAGGCCCATCCCATTTGTTTCAATGGACAAATAAAGGGGTCATAATCCTCAATGCTCAACCCACAAGGCACACTCAAATGTAAGTGAGAAGGGCTGTAGGAAGGGAAAAAGATATAGCCCTTAGTTTTGTGGTGCCCTTTAATCATCACTGCTGAGCTTGAAGCATTGTGAAGGTATGGCACAACTTTGCAGAAAAGGAGAAGAGCTGTCTGGGTCACTTGCAGATTTCTAGCCCCAGAAGTGCTAGATCAGTAGGAGTTGTTTCTCCCTCTCTTTGGTGAAGGAGTTTCTGAAGATTCTAGCTTTGTTAGTGATTTTTCTGTGGTGGCAGTGGTGATGATGGTGGCTGTTTCTGTCTATTGGCCCAACAATTCTCTCAGCAGAGTAATTCTTCCCCACTCCCAGTAACCAACCCTCTCCCCTGGACACCCATCAGCCTTATTTTTTTCTAAGAACAAGGTAGAGAATGCCGATGATGAAACTGAAGCAAAAGCAGATCCAGGCCAATATGAAGCAGTAGCCATGGTGAGGATTTGTGGAGTACACCATCGTGCCTGTGAACCGAGCTGTGTAAATGGAGACTGCAATCAGAATGCACATCCCTGTAGGAAGCAAGAGAGAAAAGAGAGTTGGAAAATGCACAGAAACCAGCATTGCTGCAAGACTTCTGAAGTACTGTTGTCCCCTGAGATTGTAATGCATGTCTTGTGCCATATGAGAGAGGAACTGCTGCCCATTAGGCTTATTTGTGGAGGATTTCTTTTGCAGCTGTGATGACATAAGACACTTGGGGCTTGTTTAGTGGGTGCCAAGAGGAATAAACCTTTGTTAGGAGGAAATCAGTAATAAGATCTGATGACAGTTTGGTGCTACGTGTTGAATCCCATGTGCAGTAGCTGTCTAACTGTTTATTCCCCTGCTCCCCCAAAACACTTGAATCCTTTTTGTTGTCTTTCAAAGGTATTTTGCAAAACTCACTGGGATTTCCTAATGAAAATCTGGAAATACTTTCATTATATACAGCAAAAAATATCCCAACCCAACACTTTCCAATTCCCCAGTGCTTTGTTTTGTAACAAAAATTGGGCCACTGGAAACATTTAGCTGGCTGACAACCTCCCCATGTGTGGCAAACGTGTGGTTGCTTGCGTTCGCAGAGGGATGCACTCGGAGCCGTGGCAGGGCGTGCACGTGCATACTCACAGCAAACCAGCATGACGGCTCCGGTCATGTAGAAACGTTTGCCTTTTTCCAGGGTGAACAGCTGGATAATGAACAGGATGAGCGCCACAACGGAGAAAATGATCGAGAGGATCATAAAGGCTTGCACAGCTTTGAGGGAAGCTGTCAAAACACAGAGAATAGATTGGAGAAGGTCAGGACTCAGTCTTGGCAGTGCTCATCAACGTCCTGTGATTCACCATTACGAAAACGCGGATGTAACTTACCCTCATTTTGACTGCTAACTGGCAGCTGAGTGCAGGTCTTGTTGCACAGCAGCCAGAGTCCTGTTGAGATCGTTCCAGAGCTGTAAGAACCCACCATCCAAACCTGAAATAGGGTAGAACGGTTGTCAAGGGGCAGGAAAGCTTCTTCGCTCTTCTGTCAGACTAAACCATAAAGTGAGCACGAGTAGCCCAACTGCCCGAAAATGTCAGCACGAGTTGGCCGTGATGAGCAGCTGGACCGGTGGGATATGCACTGGCTTCCAGTGCCAGGAGTCTTTTGGTCCGGGCAAATCACCGTGAAGTCTGTCCCAATCGTCGTGGAGAAATCTCCCAGGTCATCCTGACCCTCTTCCTGTACAAGGTGGCGGGGGGGCACGGCTGGCCAGGTGGGTGCGAGGGGAGCCCAAAATCCGCTCCCACGGCGGGCGGGGGGCGGGGGGACCCCGGCAGCGCCACCAGGGGTCCCCCTCGGCCCAGATTTCCCCGGCGGCCCCGCCGCGCCCCTTGGGCTGGCGCTGCTGAGCTCCCCGGCCGCGACTTGCACTCTCCCTGGTGAAGGGTGCTGAGGTGCTGCTGGCTCGGGGCTCCGCGGAGGTGACAGACAGAGGCTGCCTCCTGTACCACCCTGGCTGCCTTCCCGCTCCCTGAGCACACCCACCACTGTTTCATTTCTCTCCATGCCCGCGAGTGGATGTTCCTCACCCTCACCTGAGCACCCATCCCCTGGTCCACCTGCCAGCCTTATCTAAGGCTGGCTGCTGCTGTGGAAGGTGAAAGCCATGTCTTGTCCAGGGCAGTCTACTTACATTGGCAATGGTGGAGACAAAGAGCATGATGACAGTGGCGATGTGAACCACAAAGATACCAGCCAGTAGCACCAACATCTTGGGTCTCTTCTAGGTGGTGTCACTGATACAGAGAGCTCTGAGGGAGAACAAGAACAGAGGGAGGGCGTGAAGGGAAGGGCTGAGTCAAAGAACAGTATTACCATAAGTTTTGTTTACATGCAAAAACCCAAGTTGATCTTAAGTCCACTCTGGAAATGTGGAATCACCAAAATAAAGCCAATAAAAAAACTTTGTCAGCATCTGCTCAAGACGTTAAATTGAGTCTGAAGATTAAGGAACCAATTTGGGAGGAGATGTAGAGCATGGGTAGATAACTTGGGGGAATTTTAAAAACAGCCTGAATATATAGACAGGTTGCTTAAATTGATGTGCGTTAATGTAAAGTAAAAATGCCATACTCCAGGCCTACATTCAAGGAATAGGAGTTTTTGCCCATGGGATTCACAGAGGTCAGGAAAGATTTTTCCCTTCCTGTTCTCTGGTGTCTCAGCCTCTTCCAACTGGTCTGGGTCACTGACAGGTGGTATGGAATGGGGGACTGCATGCTCCTTGGTGCATCAGCTGTTGAGTAGTGGTGGAGAGTGAGCCAGAGGGGTGGCCACTACTCAGTAGACCACTCCTTTAAGTGAAGAGGAGAGTAACCAGAACAGAAATACCAGGAGGTTTTCTGGAGCTGAGGAAGATGCTCAGGTTTGCAATGAAAACTGCCTGTTTCCCTTTTAAAACTTGAAGCACACAGGTCACTTTATTACTGCAATAGGATTCTCTTGAAATACAAATTCCTCTTTGGTTTGTTTTGGGTATTTTTGCCTCTGTACCCTTCGAACTTTTACTTTTTGTAAGATTTCCTGTCACTGATGAACATGTGATTGGAAAGGGAGGGGAATGTGCTTTAGAAAGCTCACATGACACTGTTTGTCAAGACTGATGGCTTCTCACGTGAAAACATGAAATACGATGAACAAATCTAAGCTGTGAGAATGAATGCAGACAATGCTCACAAATGAAGTGAGTATATTTCAGGCAGAAGCATTTACTGAGTCCACTCTGTGGCCTGTAAACTTCCTAGAAAGTTTGAGAGGGCTCTGTTGCTCTTTCCATGGGTAGTGCTGGTACTGAAGAGCAGTGTCAAGCATGTGATTAATGTTAGCTGTCAAGTTATTTTGGTCCAGGTGACTCAGGTAAGGTCTGATGCTGTCACCATTTGTACAGGGTGTGGTAACACTGTCCTGAAACAACACAATTATACTTTATGATGTCTTTCACACAAACTGTGACAAAAGGCTTTGTAAAGTCCCATTCATGCGTCTTTTTTTACTTGATGACTCCACCTTCTCCACTACTGTCCTTCCTCTCACTGCAGCCATGAGTGGGAGTGTATTCCTGTAAAATGCTGCAGCTGTTCCTGGCACTGCTTTGTATAAAGTTTCTCAAACCACAATGGGTAGGCAGGCTTCTCCATCAGTGGCACTTTGACCAGTTCAGCATTAGCTAGTGACCAGGAGGAATTCCTTGAGTTCAGGACCTCAAGGAAGCAGCTCTGTTGGGTCACTGCTCCCACCCAAACAAGGCTACTCCTCAGTAAGACAGATTAGGTTTGGTGACTAGTCCTATCTCCTCAGCAAAACTTATCTGCTGCGAGGTTTCCTTCACCTGGAGAACTCTCTGGAGATGTTAAGCCCTGGCTTGTTGAATGTGGGCCAGGCTTGCTTGTCTGCTTTGGGGTGTCCTAGCAAACTCCTCATGCTCTAGAGCTTGATTTGGCTGGATGGTCTGGTCATTGTGACCTCTCTGTCAAAGTACCTCCCTCAGTGATGATCTTGGAGAAAGAACAGCCTTCTTAGGACTTTACTTCTGACTGTAGTGACAGTCATTTATGAGTTCAGCACTGCTAAAATCCAGGTTCTCAACAGTATGTGCAGGCTACCACATGAACATACCTGACCTAAGAGTTAAACCCCTTCTTTCCATTGACTGTAAAAGGAACGAGGATTTCAAAATGCTGGATGGCAACTGATACCGATATTAACACTGCGCCTCAACCTGAGAAACTATTGCTGTTGCCATGACTAAGTGACATATCTGCAGCAAACTCTTGACTCAAAATCTTCCTGTCCCTTTGACTACTTCTCGTTCTTTTTCCTGATTACCTTGGTTCTTACACAAACTGTAACAAGTGCTCTTGACACTACAGGGTACTGGCATGCATAAACAAAACTCTGACAAATTTGCCTGCTCTGAAATTTGCCTTTACTGAATAGTGGCTAAACTTTCTTCTTTCTTAGATGGATGTATTTTTCCATGGCCTCTTTAAAATCTCATTCAGCGCTTTTCTTTTCCTTATTATTTTTGAGGACCTTCAAACAAAGTTTTCTACTTGAAAGAGTAAAAACCTACAGTCCTTTTAAATGCATTTTTTGTTTGCATTCAGAAATGAAAATGAGGGATAAATGTTACTTTACAATGTAAAAAAAAAACCCCAAAACCATGACCCCACGCCCAAGACTTTGACCAATACTCTAAGAAAAAACAGAAATCCTTTATTCCCTTTGCTTTTTCTGCCTGTTCTAGCACTGCAGGAGAGCAGTGTTAGTTCAGGTGCTCTCAGTGCACCTACTTCCTGAGAACGTCAGCACCTCTCCCTGAACACACACGCTATCAAATGCAAACTCCCCCAGGGGATATGTGCTCACAGCTTAGTTTTGATTCTTTGTGAGTTAAAGCACAAGCCTCCCTCTGTATTCATTTGCTTTCCCCTTTCTTCGTCTCTCTCTGCCTGTTAAATAAAACACGAGAGAACAATCCCAGAGGAGCCGTGGGTGAACGAATGGCACTGAAATAGATTCACTTCTGTCTCTGATGCTATGGCGTGGACTTTTCCTCCCATTAGATAGAGAAACTGGCAGAGCACTGGGGACTGACAGGATACCATTTCCATTTGTTAAGTGTGAGACATCTTTCTCCACTACAGGGTGGGGTCGCATTGCTGGAGCAATAGGACAGAATTGCATGCAAATGCCTTTTCTTCCATTCCCGTACCTAAACTGCAGCTGCATTTGGAGTTCCTCAGGCTCTTCTTGGGCTATGAGTCAGTCTTAGCCTTCCTAGAGCTGCCAGTTTTTTCCACTGACTCACCCCAAAGCTCTCAAACCCCACAATAATTTAACCCTGAAAGATAAAGTGCTCAGGACACTGTCAGTTTCAGGACTGCTTCTCAAGAACCAGTCAAGCGAACAATTTGTGAGTCTTCCCCAAGCATCTTTCAGAGGAGAGACCCCAACTAAACCAAGAAAAAAAGGAATGAGACATAACAGTAGAAGGACTACTGAGGTAGGGCAGGCTGGTGGGGAAGTGAAGGTCATGCACCTGCTGAACAGCCTGCATGAGTCAAGAGAAGATCTTGTGCTGATAACAGTGGACTGATTTTCCTTTTCATGGGGTGATGGATGAAGAGAAATAACAAGCCACACCAACAGTAAGCATGAATAAGAATCACCACAGAAGCCTTCAGTACAAAAGAACCTGCAGATAAGCATGACAGACTCTTACTGTGTAGAGACTATTTCTCTGACCGTGCAAGAGTACACATACTGGGGAACAACACACAGCCCTGCTGCACCCCAGTTCAAGTTCAAGCAGGCTGGCAATATCTATTAAAAACTAAGACAAAGTCTTCTCAAGCAGGCAGATTGTTGCCACCCATATCACCCCTCTGTCTACTTAAGGGTTTGGATCCTTCTGTCTGGAGGGCAATATGGAGAAGTGAGTCCTTGCCCCTGGTTTGCTTCTTAGCAAAGGATCAGGATGGAATGTGAAGTGCCACTTGGAGATATGATAAAGACCAATGGTATAGTTTCTCAAACATGGGGAGTGAGTTACTCAAGAGGGTAAGCCAGATTAGGTAGAGGTGCTTTGCTTCTGACAGTAAGTGCATTGCAGTGAAAGGACTAGAGGGTGAGTGTACAGGACGTTTCTGCAGGAATTACAGGGTTGTTTCGGGTGAAAAATCAGGGCACTCGCAACTAAATTTGAAATATTTCAGACCTCAAGCATTCCTTAATGGATGTAGCTCATCTGACTTCCATTTCCATCTTCCTCTCTGATCTGAGGTCCCTGCTTGGGACTGCCTCTCCCAGGCTCAGTTGGTGAGGTGTACTGTGAGAGATGCCAGCTGAGGTGAGAACCCAGCCAATAGCCTGTAGCTCCCTAGAGTGTCCAGGGAGCAGAGGACATCTAAATTGCACTGCCTGTGCACGCTGGTGACCTCTGACTCCTTTAAAATGGAGTTTGTCAGCTGAAGGCCCTTTACTTTGATACATTAGGTTTCTCAACAATGGAAAGATGGCCTTTTGGGGAAAAAACAAATGCTTTTGGTTAGAATGTCAACAAAAATCTCCATAGATTGAAAGCAACTAACATGAAAGAAATTCTGCCTTTTCCAGCTGCCACTACAGAATATAAGGAAGGCAGTAGCAAGTCAGATCAGTGGTCTGTCTCTCCCAGTAGGCTGTCTCTGATGGGGACAATAGGAGGTCCAATATTTAGAGAAAGCACATGAACTTGGCCACTGTCTGAGGGGGCACAGAGTCACACCAGGAATACTGGTGGTTCAAATCAGGGCCAAGGCCTCTTGGAAAGGAAGGAGAAAATTGGAGAGTAATGGACAGAAAGTAAAAACTGTTTGGTATTGTTTGAGACAGCCACAAACTTCCACCTCCGTTACCAGTGCATTCCTCACTGCAAAGCCAACCCACAAACAGCAATGCTGCCATGCTGCTACCAGTAAGGGAAACCTCAGTGTGGGATGAAACCTTCTGCAGAACTTGTACATCTGCCTTTTGACTGAGCTGAGGCCATCACTGCATCTTAGACCTGCTACAACTGCACACCTTGTGTGCACTATGAGCATCAGTCCTCATTGTGCCCAGAGTCATCTGGCAGGATGCAAAGACGGGAAGGTCTCTCTGATATTTTGGTGACATGATGACATTGGACATGTCAGACTGTTACTAGAAAGCTCATGACAACTTTAAACAACAACAGGGAAGAATCTTTTTGCTTTCACCCTTTGCTCTGTCTCTTGCTTCAGATCCAGATGAATCCCGAGTCTTTGCTGACTCCAGACTTTTACGTACTACTGTATGTCAGCACTGCTGTTGACAACCTGGTTTTGACAGACCAGCCTGACTCAATTTACAAGTCAGATGCTTTTTATAGACACGTGGATGAGTAGGCTGGTGCCTCTGGAAAGAGATTTCACATGTGTGGGAGAAGGGTTGGGCAGGAGGTGTGTGTGGGCACATGGAGACCTTTGGAGCCTCTGGTTTATGGCAGTGAGATTTCACGTACATGTGGGTAGTGGCTGTGATGACCACATGGGGTACAGCAAGGTTGTAAAACCAGCAGATTAATGCCAACCAAAAGGAAAATGTAGACCAGCCTGAGGGGCTACAGCTGAAAATAAGCTTAAGTAAATGGAAGATTTTGTCTGGTTCTTGTGAAGCATTTCCTGGTGGAGTGGTCTCCAAGAGATCAGTGGAATTTGCCTTCCCAAGGGAGTGGTGAAGCACCACCATGTGAAAAATTTCTTATGGGATCTGACAAATTCCTCAAGAATTCACCCTTGGTGATGAACCTCCACTCACTGAGAGATGCAGAGGGGAGTCACAAAAGATGAGACATAAGGGTTTTCCAGCTCTCATGCTCATGATTCATATGAGAGTGGGGAAATATCAGAGCTCCTAGGGCAGACAGTGAGAAATTGGCATTTTCTCCAGAAGAAACCACCCTCAAGCGCTCAGCCATGTGACAACATCAACTGAAACTCCAATGCTCGCTTGGTAGTCGGAAGGGGAAGAGACAGCTGCCCGGGGCCTGGCATGCAGCCAGCATCCACTGCTGGAGGAAAACACTGTCACTCCTCACACTAGGCATGCCAAGGAAGGGCTGGGACTGACGGGCAGCTAGTAAGAGGGAGGGGTGGGGAAGGGACCCCAGAGCTAATGGAAGCACAGAAGTGTTCCTCTGCACCTCCAGAGGTGCGATGCAGAGCGCCCTCACCCCTTAGAGCGCTGGGTGGTCCCTGGGTGGGTTAATTAGACACCGGAGTTGCTGGCAGGACTTCCAACAAGATTCTGAGATACACGAGGAACATTTGTGGGAGGACTGACAGTCTGGGCGTTGACGTGTTGTGTGTAGGGGTGTGCATCTGCAGCTCTGTGTGGCTCCCTCTATGAATGGGAGTGTGCATCTCTGGGTTCCCTGTGAACTCTGTGTGTGTGTGTCTGTGTGTGTGCATGGCTTCTTTATGGGTGCACGGATCTATCTGTGTGACACTGGCAGTGCCCACGTGGGAGAAACCATCTGACAGCTCTGACAGGAAAGCTCAGGTTACAGTGCGGTATGAGCAAAGGCAAACAGCTCACTGCTGGCAGGACTACCTGCTTTTCCTCTTTGCAACAGCCTTTAGATAGAGGTTGAAGGTCTGTGAAGCCCGCATCAGCTGTGCTTTTGGTTGCATTCTTGGATTAAAACTGCAATCCTGTGATTTACATAGACAGTTTTGTCTAGATATTCCTTATTTTTTCCCCAAGGGACTGTAACTCTGAAAAAGAAGTGGTATCTTATAGTGTGTCTGTCTCTCAAAACTGCAAAACCTCTGAACATGCCAGTACAGCCTATGAGACACTGAGGGCAGTGTGACTCAGGCATCTAAAGAGTCTGAGCTTTTGGGTCAGTTTGCTTTTGAGGTGCCTTTGCTCCAGCAAGCCAGCTTGGAAAAGACTGTGCAGGATTAAAATGCAAAATTGTGTGAAAGCTCCTTCTTTCAACCTAAGTGCACAACTGATGAACTGGGGGGAACGTGTGTATAGAGCAGACACAGGAGGATGCTGTGCAGCCTGGAGCTGGTCAGTGCTCTGTGCAGGGTGGGATAAAGGTGGTCGTGATGTAAAATACCTCAGCTGGCTTTCAGAGGGCTCCTTACACCTGTGGCCAGTATGGGCTGGCAGAACAGTATAAGCTAGTTCATGTTACATGTGGCTTTTGAGACATCAGGAACTGCCCTGCTGAGGGCACACCATGCTGGCCGAGTTGTGGCCACTGGAGGCCAGCTAGCCGGCAGGTTGGCTCGGCCGCCTAAACTGTCACAGCCAGTGGATGCGCCCAGCTTTCCTTCAGCAGTGGTCCACATTCCTGGAGCTGGTCTTCAGCAATCCTCTGACCAGCCTGCTCCCAGCTCTGAGCATTTTGTAGCTCTCCCCTCTTGCTACCGTGACTCTCACTATCCTTCCCAGAGGCTTGCTGGAGCCAATACAGGGAAGATACCTCTCTGGAATGAGAAGAATGTGGACAATGGACCCAGTCATGGTGGTTGCTTTCACAACTCCCCTCATTGAGCAGACCCTGCCCTTCGAGGGCAAAAGGACAACAAAGGTCCTCACCCTGGATTTCCTCAAATACAAACACATTGCCAGGTGGCCCCACATCACAAGAGCTAAGCCTTCAGCATGAGTCACTGTTCACCTGTGTCAGCCACTCCAGGGCTCAGAGTTCAGTGCACTTCTCTACAGGACTGGGGATGACCTAGCCCAGATCTGTCCCTGGGCTCTCGTCATGGGTGTCTCCCCATGCCTCTGCTACAGACTGGTTTTCACAGGGTAAAGGGGATAGATCTTAATTATGATCTTGGCAAACTTGTCACTCCCTCGGGCAATGTGCATTCTGGAGCTGAGTTGTCCTAGCCTGTCCCTCCCTTCTATGACAAGGCATGGGCTATATTTGGTCTTACCAAGAGAGCAGCTTCCATATACTCCCTGAAAACAGTTCAGAAGGAGCAGGGTGCGTGAAGCTGCAAACTTGGCCAGAGTTTCCTTTGTTCATTGTCAAGCTGTTCTAGCTAAGGAGGTACTTTCCAAAGCTCTCCCAGCAGGGTTTGAAGAAATCACACTCCAGATGGCAGCCCCGAGATGTGCTGCTTTGCTGCTCTCCCCACAGTGCAATGGCAGGGAGCAGCTTAAGAGGCACTCCAGATTCCCCTCTGGGCAGTTTATATGGGGAACTGCTGCTAGACCCTGTGTCATGCTGTGGGATGATTGGGTGTGGACTGGCCCTGACAGAGGATTAGTACAGGCATAACTGAGATGTGCTTCAGTGTGTTTGTTCACTGCCACTGTTACAGCACTGCGGCTATGAGTTAGTTATCAATCCTGGCAGGGCCATGGAGAAGAGCCTCCTTTTCTGTGAATGCTGCTTTGCCTCAGCAGAAAAGACCAATGAAGTATTAAGCATCCATCTTCAGATGTGAAGATTGGAAATCCCCTTCCTTGCCCTCCCTTTTAGAGGAGTAAAAGAGCAGCTCCAGGCCTCTTAATTCTCCCTGTCTTGAAGGAAGGGTAAATAAATCTCATATTTTAGTTTTATCTCATTACGTTTTTTGTAGGAAAGCAGAAGGAAGGAAAGAAATTAGGAGTGCCATGCTCTGCAGCATGCCTTATGTTGTGCTGGGTGACAGTGCTGTCACTTCCCTATTGAAAGATACCAGGCACAGGAACCTGTTTACATCAAAGGGGTCTAGTAGGGCTATTTCTTGCCTTATGGGGCATTTGAGCAAATTTTGCACTGAGGGCAAATTTCAGCCCAGCATCAGGTGCCTCATCCTTTGCCATCCATGCAGCACTTAGCAAAGGCAGCACTAAGTGACCTGGGGGATGAGCAAGGGGAAACATGCCATGGGAGGGGTGTCCCAGCAGCCACCTGGGGATTATGAGGCCCGTGAACCCCATGGGAGCGGGCAAGGCTATGGCAGCAGGCTCCCTCCTGCTTTTGCTTGCTCTGAGGAAACAGAAGCAGGCACAGGCTGAGTGCCATGAGCGAGCCTTGCGGCTGGGAGAGTGACAGATAGAGAGACGGATTAGTGCTTGCAGCAAATCTCCCCAGCCTCATTATAAACAAGGCCCTGAGGTGGGTCTTTTACCAAAAAACATGCTGGATATTATCAGCAAATCTCCCAGAACTGTTTCAAAATACAATCTCTGCTCCACCCCAGACCACCAAACAGCAATTCCTGCATGCACTTGCATCGCTCCCACACTGCAAAATTGAAAGACCACCAGCTTGGCCAGAAGGGCCAGTTTACCAAGCCCAGGGCTCTCTGTCCTCAGCAGGGTCTCACTGGGGAAGCACTAGCAGCTGAGGCACCCACTCCAAAACTTGGTGCTTCCCCGCAAGATCCCAAGTCACTTCTCCATTAATGTGTCCTTGGGTGTGGCTCGACTCCATAGCTGTCAGCTGTCTCCCTCGGGATGGCATGTGCCCACTGGAGATCCCTGCTCTCACACAGGGGTAGCCAGGATGAATGGCTCAGACCACGTGTGACGTGTCTGGATGGTTAGTCATAGCTGGGGGAGCTTCCACAGAAGCCTGCTGACAGGAATTCCTTGGGTGGGTGTGCAGGGCCTCGCATGAAGGCTCTGCACTTCAGGGTGTGCTTCCAGGCACTGCAGTGTTAGTAAGGCACCTCCGTTTTGATCCTTTCCCGATGCTAATCCCCAAGGCAGCAAACAGAAATAAGCTGCCTTTAAGGGCTCACCTCTCCCAGTGCTCACAGTCCCCAGGTGCACTGGGTGGAGGCATTCGGCTGTCCTAAACCCCTGTTATCATAGGAACAGTAGCTAATGGGCTCCAAGTTTTAACACTCTTCATGCCCAGCTCCCTTGAGTGTTTGCTCAGAAAAGAATCCCACTACATCCAGAAATGTCAAGTGGGCAGTTCCCGGGCAAATCTGCTCTCAGAGGTGCCTTGAGGAACTCAAAGCTTCAGAGTGAAAGTTGTTCTGTGGCCACAGCATTTTTTTTTAATACCAAAATGATTTAATTCTTAATCGTATTAAATGACAACTTCCAAAAATGCTTTCTTCCCATTCTAGTTTCTGACTGCCCTGGAAACACTCGCTGCCTCAGTTTCCCCACCACTCCAACACATTTATTTCTCAGTCAGGAGGCACCACTGTGTGACTGAGCCACAAGCAACAGGGCCAGAGGGGACTTCAAAATTCACAAAATCCATCCTTTTCCACAAAGTTACAGTCAGCTCAGCTTCTACTTCATTCATACAGTAACTATCCACAGCTCCAGCCTGAGCCCCACCCATTCCTGCCCATATTGGGCTAAATACTGTTCAGTCTCTTTCAAACCCTTGAAACTGTGCAGGGCGGGCTGAGTTCCTGCAACAGGAACCCAAGTGTGGTGCCAACAAACTGGCTTTGCTGCACTCCCTTTCTCAGACCTCAAGAATAGTTCAGATTTGACCACAGGATGCAAACCATAGCAGACAGATGAAATAAGAGAACTGGTGAAGAAGAGGAGGAAAAGAAAGAGGGGGCGGTTGCATGGAAAAAGGCAGGTGAAGAGGGAAAATTGCCAGTCTCTGCAGTCCTACACTTCCCATCAATGTCTCTACCTCCTCGACACACCCTAACAGCAGATCGTGGTGCTCCTAGCAATTCCACCCGCTCCCCCACTTCTCCTCGCAGTGCTCCCCACTCCAGTGGCTGTGCTGCCAAGGAAGGCGTAGCACGCATTTCTACCCTTCGTGTGGCTTTGCTCAAGAGCTGGGGCTTGGCTTCAGCCTCAGGAGCCAGAACTCCCAGAAAAAGGGAGATTGTCTCCACTGTACCCCAGAGTCTGCACCCTTGGGGCCTCTCAGTCTTCACTTGGAATGATTGCTATTGTTTTAAATTACAGCTTGGCAAACTAATTATGGAGGGGAGAGAGACAAGCAGAAATATCTGAGCACCAGAAAAACCGAGCCAGCAGTCCTAATTCCAAGCAGGCATTTTTCCACACTTGTCAACAATGCTACTCCAAAAGCCCACAGCAGCTCCTGAGTGTGAGCTGGCCCAGGTTGGGCACCCTGTCCCTGTGCCTTGACTGCACGTGTCCTGGAGGTGAAAATAACATTGCTGCTGCCAGCGCTCCAAGACTGCAACCAGGGTGCCTTGCAGCGCCCCTTTGCCCTGGAACGCAGCTGGATTTCAAAGCAAAAGATGAAAATTAAGGTGCGTGCCATAGCCAGCTCGAGCGCCAAGATGAAGAGAAGTGAAGGAGCAGAGGAGAAAGGCAGACTGGTGCTGCTAGCAGAGGGGAGCAGCCACTGAGGGAGAAAACTTTGTGAGGATTTTCAAGAACAGCTCTTACCGTGTGGGCTGGGACCGGTGGTGGCACCTGTGGAAGAAAGAGCGTGCTGGGCTGCAGTGCCGATGTCCTGGAGTGCAGGGCTGGAGTGAAGGGGAGTGACCTGGTGGTGGTTTAAGTTTCCTCCGGTGGTGTGGGAGGGTGGTGTCTTTCCACTCTGTTTTAAAGGAGTTACTATGAATCAGACTGCCTTTAAAGAGAAGAAAAAAAAAATGAAATTAATGAGCTACGCCCTGTTTTGTTGGCAGGGTGTCAAGAGTCTCTGGGACGAAACCAGCGATTCAAAGAAATCTGCAGGGCTGTGTCTGACTCAGTGTGCAGCACAGAGACCGCAGCCTGGAAAAACGACTGACGCTGCTCCAGCTGAGTAAGAGAGGCCCACAACAGCATCTGTTTATAAAACTGAACTTTGGTTGTCATAAAAAAAAAATTGTGTAGTTACAAATGTGGCAACAGGACTTCGACAATACAATCACTCAAACAAACAGTGGGTTGGCAGGGGGGATCCCGAGGCTGGGTGAGTCACCGCATCCCCTCCCTGTGCTGCATGGAGAGAAGTCGCTGAGGCTGGCAGCACGGGGGAATTCAAATCGGACCTGTGAGGTTGGCATGGACAAGACTTTTGGGAATATATCAAGGAACAGAGATGCTCAAAATGCAGCTCTGGCCTGGTGGTGACTCCGGAGCAATTTTGCCAGATGGTGGTGGTTTGCTTCCACAGAGAGAGAGCAGGCAGGGAAGAAGAAATAAGGAGCTTGTTATTCACAGTTTTCTGAGGTCAGCATTTCTTGCCATCTTAAAGACTTCTAAAAATAGATCCTTTACATTTGCTGAGAATTGGCTGGTGGAGTTGTCTCCTAGATGTTACAGGCAAGATTGAATAGGGATGTGCTTGAAATGTGAGTGAAAGGGGAAGAAGTTTTTCAGAAAGCACCCGTGTTAAAATGTGATCCATATTGCAATAGAGTTGGTGGTCTGCTACTGCAAGGAATCAACCCTGCCTTTGCAGAGGCCCAGCAAGAGATAAGCAGATACTGACAAAATACCTGGCAAAGGCCTTTCCCACTTTACTGAGGATGGCATTGGATTGCCTTTATTTGAAAAACGAAGCTGGTTCTCTTTGAAATCTACACAGATTAAAAGATCTTGCTGTTTTTCAGATTATTCCTTCTGTCTGGTGTTATTGATATGTGTCTGGTCTAATTTTAGGCTATAGCAACCTGCTTAAAAAAAGAGCTATGGATAAAACAGCAGCAAAGATGACACATATGGTGGGCAAAGACAATTCTGTAGGAATTTTTCCACTGATGGAAAATAAAGACAGTCTTTTTTCCTCAGGGATAAAATAAGCCTAACTATGTTTAATGCCTATGAATTAGAATGTGCTTCTTGTTGATATATATGAATACAATATTCAGGAAAAGTTTATTTGCTTACCCTGCAGAAGAAGCTGGCATTTGCATTTAGCTGCACCATCCGTTTCTCCTGCTCTGTTCCCGTGGCAGAGTTTATTTGAGTGAGGGATGCTCAGCTCCATACAAAAGAGTACAATAGAGTGCTGGATCTCAAAGCAAACTCTGGGGACCAGAGTTCAGCTGTGGTGAAGTATCCTCTGCCCCAGACCTGTTCACAAGTGACTGCCCAACTGCCAGGGAACAGCTGCCTGCAATCACAGAACTGCTTATCTGGGACCCAGCAGACAGAACACTTGCATCAAAAAGCCACTCACATGGGGCAACAACAGTGGAGCCCCCTAAGAGGCTGGATATGAAGTGAGCAGTGGCTGACAAAGCATTATGTGTCCAGAGAGAGCAAGGTAGTTTTGTACAAACTGCTCTCTAGCCTAGGAGGCCGTGGCAGGCCAATATCAGAGGCTTCACAGGGAGGCAGAGGTGTTCTGCAGCATCAGCATCAGCTTCCCTGCAGGAGCATTGCTTCTGAACTCTCCATCTGGAAGTGCTGGTGCCCAGCCAGCAGAGAGAAGAAGAGTAACCGGACAGGCCACACAGGCTGTGACCATGGCCCTGGAGAAGCATTGTTACCCTGCCAACCATTGGCTTCATCCCTGTTGCTAGACCTGTCAAGCCAGGTGTGAGAGGGGGTAACAGCACGTGTCAAGTGAACAAGAGTGTGGATAGATGCTCCTGTTTGGGAGCAATGCTGCAATGCTGCATGTCGGCAAGAGGATGGTTTAAGGAAGAGAGAGTATCCCCATCATGCCAAGGTACAATGAGGTTAGGGGAGAGTTCAGCTTCCACTGAGCAGATTGGTATCTCATTGAGATACTTCCACCTTTCATCTGGATACAGAGAAAGGGTAGAAGTGAGAGAACATCCTACCAATAGCTTAAGGAAGGAGAAAGTTTCAAGTTGATATGATTTATCATGTTTTCTGTAGCTGTTCCTGCAGATGAAGGGTTAGCCCAGTAAGTCTTTATGTGTGTGTGATGGACAACCAGCTCTATCCACTCATCCAGAGAAGAGACCGGTCTTTCTGTATGCCTGCAGCAACTTCTTCCTTTATGGTGTGTGGTTTCCACAAGGCAGTTTGCAATAGAAAGCCCACGACATGAAAAGTGTCAGCATGAGATCAAAAGTCTTAAGCATTCTGCAGGTTTGACACACTAAGGTTGAATTGCCCAAGATCCCCATGCCATACTTCATGGTGTCCCTTGACCTAAGCATCACTCATTTCACAGGCTTTTCTGAATGCCTGCAGTCTGTTAATTGGAGGTGCTCAGGTCAAAGCCATGAGAAATTAAGCTGTGAGAATCTGGATTAGCATTTCCACAGGCAATGAGAGGGTGAAGATTTCCCATGTGTGTTGTGCCTTTGCTGAAGTTCTTCCCAAATGAGCAGCTTGCAGCTGCTGTAACTCTGCTTGTTTTGCCATGTCCCACATTTTTAGGCATTACTACTGTCAGTGAACAGTAGCCTTTGGCATTAAAGGTGTCCGCAGTGACATTAGATAAGAAAAGCATTAAGCCTTTACAAGGCCAGATCAAAGGAGGAATGGACGATATGAATGGGAAATGGGGTGTGGAGTTAGGAGTGAGGGAGGCATGGTCAGGCTTGGCTGGAAGCATCTAGAACAGATTGTTTTTAGAGACCAGGGGTGCCAGAAGAAATAGGCCATACATGGTCTCTCTGCACTTTTTGCAGATGCGAGAATTTATGCTTGGGAAAGTTCTGTAGCTGAGTTCCCATGCTCTCTGGGATGCTTTGAACAGGAGTTTAACTATATGCTATTTGGATGTGCTTTTCTGGCTAACTAGCTGCAAACACATATTGCATATTAAGCCCCCCTCAGTCTAAATAGCATGTCTTTCTACCTAGAGAGTTCCTCTCTCTTGTATGTGCTATTTATTCTGTGCATCGTCTTGCTGGCTGGTTGCAGGACAAATGGAAGTGATACAGTCCGTCATGTTCACTACTTCTACACTTGTCATGACATGGAGAAGGCGGGGTGGAGCCTCAGCTGGTGTGTGGGTTTAAAGAAATAGAAACCAGCAAGTTTCATACTGCTCTGTAGTGGTGCAACTGATGTGTTTGTGTGTGTATTGTGGGGTTGTCCATGTGATACAATAATTTGCAGAGACATAGGATAAACCTCACAGCCATGTGTTAAACTGCATTTTGTCACGCCTGACTTAAAATGTGAGCAGTCATCCACTGGAGAGGAAAGGGCGGTGGTTCCCTTATTTATAGCTTCACTCAGTTTTGAGGAAGCGGATATTGGAAGTCCCACCTCTGTGGTTTTGGTCATTTCTCTAGTGTGTCTTGTCATGTTCCTGTCCCTCCAAGGACTGCTGTATGTCCAGGACTTAGGGCAGCTGTCTTTGCAAGCTCAATGGTACAAGAAAAGGGTGGATTACAGTCAACACTGAGCAGATGTAACTCTTCCTGTGCACAGTTTAGTTTTTGGGTTAGGTTGGGTTTTTTTGGTTTGTTGTTTTTTGTTTTGTTTTGGTTTTTTTTCTGTCAGGGATGATCTCTGTTCTAAGTACTCTGGTAAACTGTATGATGAACAAAACCTACAGAAACATCTACATCTAGTTTTTCCAAAATCATTCAGGGTTGCCAGACTGACTGATCTTTTGAAAGTGCATGATAGGTATTGAATAGAAAATGCCCTGGTTTTACAGCATTTGTGTAGGCATGTTTTGTCACAAAGCTTTAACAGGTAAAAATTGGAATAGTTCCCTCTAGGACTGTAGCAGTGTGAGTGGGATCTATGACAGAATACATTCTGCACATCTCACTTATCACATCTGGGAAGACCCAAAAGTTCCCTTGTTTCTTAACATGAATAAAAAACTTAATATGGACATGAGATAAGGAGGTTGTTCCTACTATAGTTGCGTAGTGATTGGGATTTAGTTTTGTCCTCCCATGTGGAAAGGACCATAACTTTGCTCTTATGTCAGAAAGGGAGGTATGATTCTGCTGGGCAGTGGGTGGACTTGCATCTCAGACTGTCTGACAATCACACTGTGGTCGCTGCAGAAGATTCTGTGGGATTGGGTTCATGGCAATCCATTTGTAACTGGTGGAGGGGTTTGAACTAGTTCTCAGGGGGATGGATAGCCCAAAGGTGCCTTGCCTTCCTGGGTGCTGTTGGATGGGATGAACGGGATCCTCAGGCTGAGGTTCTGAACATACAGAGGAAGCAGCATGAGCTGGCTGGTGCTAGGAACAGAGACCCAAACCTGGAAAAATTAACTTTTTTTCTGTGCTTTGATGTAAAAGAAGGTGTGGTGAGATGAGAGCCATCTGATATGTGGCGGTCTTCCCCTGCTTTTATAAGAGCAGGGGAGCTGCAGTCCCCATCTCATTTCCCCTTACTTTAACCTCCATCTTAGTCTCTTCCATTTTTCCATTGGAAACAGCCCAGCTGAAGGTATTTGCTTATAATGTGCAAATGGTACCTCTGCTCTGGCAGACCCATCTGAGCTGTCACTTCCCACAAGAACCTCTCCCACTCCACATCAAAGGGTTGGTGGTTGGTGGTATTCTCCACCTGCACATGAAGGCCTTTCTCATGCATTCTGGCAACCAAAGAGGTTTTCTTTATTGCTCTCTCCTGCTCCTGGTTCATTTCTAACTCTGTCTTCTGTGACTGTTGTACTGTGCAGTGCACAGTACCACTTGCTTCAAGGTTTTACCATGTTAGTAGAGGAAAAAAATCCTACAAGCACCACGAAGTGGCATAAGTTGACAGTGCCTTACTGTTCTTCTTTCATTCAGTGACAACAAAGTGAATTGTCTGCTTGACTGTCCTGCATCCTGGACTGCAATTGTGTTGATTGTCCATAGAAATGGACCTTGGTTAAGAGGCCAAGGCAAGGGCAGTGTCATTTGCACTGTGGTTGAGGTTTGATAATGGGACATATTTCTATTTATCTGCTGCTCCCATGTGCCATTTGCACGTGTTAGTTCCACTCAAGGTTTGCTGGACTTTCTCCTTAGAGCAGATGCTGGTGTTCTGAGAAAGTTGTAGGATCTCCTTTTGCAGGCAGAAGTAAGGTTTGGAAGGCACATAAAGATTTCTGCACTTGCTTCTCACTCTGCAATATTTTGCTTTTTTGAATCTCAGGATGCATTTATTTAAGTAATGTTTTAGTGTCACAGGCTCTACAGATATGCAGGAAGCCTATGCTAGCCTGGGAACATAGATGGCAGAGACTGAAAAGGACCTGGCATATTAACAAACCAAGCAGGCAGATCACTTTTGCAACTAAATGGAAAGAAAAGCCCAGGGAAGGCTTCCTAGTGGTTACCTATACTGTTCTCCCATTGAGGAGAAGGGAGGGGGAAAAGCACCAAGCTCAATGCATAGTGAGAAGAAGGAGATGAAAAAAAGGAAAGTGTCTCTGGGATGGAAAGACAGCTAGACATTGGCAAGGTCAGGGCAGGACAGAGAGGGCTGAACACCATGGATGATGCAGCCAATAAGGATAATGCCTCTGAGCTCCAAGTTCCTGACCAAAGTAAACAGAGCTGGCAGGAGGCTGGGAAGTCCTCTCCTTTCTGTTACTTTTGCATGGAAGAGGGAGGGGACAATATCTAGGTTTGCTTTTTCATTCCCTGACAGAGAAGGAAATGATTCCTGTGACTGCAGAGCAATGGTTCCTTTCTGAGAGGAAACATCTACTTGTGTCACACTACAGGCCAGCTTCTAAGTTCATTTGCAGTAGGACAGAACCAGAACAGCTTGAATCAACTTCATGGCAGGTTTTCTGATTACTAAATCAGGAATTGAAGCGGTGCCACCATGTCAAGAAACTGGTGGTAAAGAGAGAATTTGTGGGGGAGAAAACCTCTCACCACAGCACAAAGATTGAACATTTAACATTTCCTTCCTTGCTCCCTGCCCCCCTTGCTTCTTGCCAACTCTTGGTTGGACTTTTGAGAAGAAACATAAATTCTACTTTTCTTCCCCTCATGCATACCCGCTCCTCGTCTGTGCCTTATGCATTCACAAACACAAAAATTGTCATGACTCCATTCCTTCTGCTTTTGTAATGTACAGTCACCGCTTGTGTGGCTCCCTCGTGCTTGAGGCAGGATATGGGCAGGAAATAATAGCACAAGATTCAAACTGGAAAAAAGCAAACCTATTATCTGGGGGAAAATAAATTCAAAGTCAGCTATTCAGAGGGTGTGAGCCTTTGGAACTTGCAAATGAAATAAAGCTGGAAACAACTTAACAGGGACAGCAGAGAGAGAACTGGAGAAGAGGTTGCAACGTGATAGCACAGAACACAGATCATGCCATTTAGAGCTCTTCTGATGCTGATGTCCCTCCCACATCCACAGATCTCAGAGCCGTATTTCACCCCTAGATATGCCCTATCAGTGGTAATGGCAGTGGTTTTCATTTCTGAGAGGATTTCACTTAAATCCTATGACAAGGGATCTCTCTAGTGTAGTCACAAACAGTGCTGTGGGACTAAGGAGTTGCCTGGATGGTCTGTGATACTTTCATACCAGAGTCAGAGGCATAATGTCCCTGTGCAGCTCCATACTGGGAGTATGGGGGAGGAAATGAGCTAGCAAGAGGAAGGAGAAGGGGAGTACTCACCACATTGCCAGGCTCTGAGGGTGATTAAATAGCACAAAGGATTAAAAGCCTGGGATTTTGGATTTCAAGTGTGCTTATCAAAGATAATGCTTTGTGAGTGTGAACAAAATTCAGCAAAACATCTCAATGTCACAAAAAGATTGCTTGGATTTGATAGGCGTGTCTGAACACCTCCGTCCCTGTGAAATGTATGACAAAAAGTGAGAATTAGTGAATTGAAGCAAAGGACATGATACAGGTGAAGAGTCCTCACAGGCAGAGAATAAAGACTTTTGGAGGTGAACTGAAAAAATGCAGATTTTGAACCTTGGACTGAAGCTTAAGAGTTGCTCTAAAGCTGTAGGTACTGCCTTGCTGAGCAAATATGTTACATCTCCTGTGATATGCAAGAGAATGGGTCTACTTTATAATAATCATCAAAATTGGACTAGAGGGTCAAACTGAGCTAAATGAGGCCCAGGCTGAAAAACCTGCAACAATAGCTTTGTGGTGCCCAGGTTTGGTATGAATGATGAGCTTTTTGGGTCAAGTGAAGCACAGAGGTACAAGGGACACCATCATCTTCATCGCTTCCAGAAGAACAGGACACAAGTTTTCTGAGTGCAGGGTCTGCTCCTCTTCACAGTGCTGCTGGGGGTGTGTTGAGGTGGGCAGTGTGCAGACAGCTGATTGGTCACTCCAGTGTCCTGTTTCTGTTATTGTTGCTAAAGAGGCAGCGAGACACTTTAGGAACTTCCATGTGGTACTTGTGTTACATTTCTTATAGCTGGTTATGCTCCTTAAAGTGACAGTGTTTCCTATGATGCTGGGGAAAGAGGCCCTTCTGACTCACAGACCACTTGCAGTACAGCTATTCCCACCAGATCACTCCATGTGACTGGCTGCGGAATCCTTTTGTCTACAAGAGAAGTGGTCAGGGTGGAGGGGAAGGGAGGTACTGATGTCCTTTGAACTCTCCAAGTGTTACAGCAAGGATGGACTCAATGTGAATCCTCATACATGAGGAGCAGTAGTGTGGCAGGGCAGACCAGCCCTGATCAGGCAACGAGCGCTTATGGGCCGCACAGCGTACGGAGGTTCCTTGTGCTGCCTCCTATCCACTTGTTCCAGTCCAGTGCTGTCACCTTCATGGCTCCATGCAGAGGTGATATCCATGCCATGGGGCAAAGGGTGGTCAGGGTGAAGCTCTGTAAGTTAGTAGAGATCTCTGCATGTCACAGCCACCAAAATAAGTGATTGCCGAGTGAAAGCAGGATGGAAACAGCAATGACAAATGGAAACTGCAAAGTCTGTGGTAGCTGATGTGCATCTTTGTCTCTCAGAGGGGTTTTATTGTTGTCTCTGCTGTCCCCTTTTGGGGGAGCAGGATATGTGGCTGCGTTGGAGACATGAATTCCAGCCTTTCTCTTTGCTGGAAACTGATCCCTCCCAATACTCATACAAGTGGCCACTGATGGTTCTCCATTGCACTCTGTCCCAGCAGCAGCTGATGCTGCTCACCAGTGTGGGTCACCGGGTATGCACTGTATCCCTCCCAAAATGCCTGGAGAGTTGCCAAGCTGAGAGGCTCTGAGTCAGAGAGATCTGTGGAGGTTTCTCTTCCCAGGAGAGCAGTGTCTGAAGGCAGGCTGTTGCTCAGCCTGTGACTTGCTGGGTTCCATGCAAGCTCAGTTCTTAATACAAGAAAGGCCAGCTTGTCACAGTAATTTAAAAATCCTTTTGCCGTCTAGGGAAATGTCAGCCGGCAGAAACAAGTAATGGGAGGGCTTGACCCAAACACAAAGAAGCTTCTGTTTTCTGCCTGTCCTGGCTGTCAGTGGTGTTAGGTTGCTCAATGCTGCTCAGAAAAGCAGCTCTGGAAACTCTCTGCCTTCCACGAAGGCTGAAGACACGTGAAGTGAAATGCCTCTGCCTGAATAAACATCTGTCATGGGAAGAGCTGGGATGCTGAAGTACAGCAGGGTGAGAACTGGCACCAGGCCCAAACTGCGAGTCGAGGAGAATCCTCTGGCAAAGCTGACACCTTGTTTTTGCTTGCTTGTTTTCCACCTTCAGGTGTAATTGATACCCAGGTGCTGGAGTGACTAAACTTGCCCGCTATTGCTGCCACTGGTTCAGCAGCTGCACCAGGCAGTGTGGGGGAATAGAGGGAGGGGATGGGTGTGAGAGAAATTCCTGTCTTGAGAACCACAGAGGCATTTTCATGCCTGGGATACTTTCCTATTTGCTTTCCCCCAAGGTGGCCCCTCTCACCTTGGAGACACTGTGGCACCTGACCATGAGGTTGTTGGCAGCTGTAAAGTCAGGAGCAGAAGGCATATTTTGCAGTTCAGAATCCCGACTGAGGGACTCTGAGGGGCTGTATGTAGAGGAGCTGGGCTATGTCAGAAGAGGATATCAGGATGATACCCTGGCTGAGCCTGTGGCTTGGCAGAGGAGAGTGGAGGGTGTGTTGTGCCCATACTTGGCCCACTGATCTGTTTCTAAGCCATCCTACTCTTGATAGATGGAGGCGAGGAGTTGCAGTGGAATGGTGCAGATCTGCACCCCATCCTCCACTGGTATGAATAGCCCCAGCATTCCCTGTGCAGCAGCTCTGGTTTTCCTATGCACCCCTCAGATACTCTGAAACTCAATGGCACAGAAACCAGCAGGCATTTGTGTTCAGTTTCTTGCATCCCTGGATTTGCTTGATTTAAGGTCCAGGTCGTTAAAGCAATTAGGTCTAGTTATCACAAAGAGTGGCCTCACATACCTGTTGGCTGAGCACACTGCATCTGTAAGGGCTGGTGCCAGGCACTCCTGTGCACTGGACCAGTCTCAGAGGCAAGCCCTGGCTGTGGAGAGCTCTGTAAATGGGATCATAAGTAAGAAAACAAGTGTCAACCTGAGCACTTCAAATGGTCAGTCTCGACAAAGAGCTCATCAGAAGGACCTCACAGGGCTCTGTGGTAGCACTAGTGCTATTCAACACACTTGTTATGGTCTGGACAGGAACATGAACAGCAAGTTTACTTGAGTCCCACAGTTATTCCAGAAAGGCAATATAAAGCTGACTGCAAAGGGTTGCAGAAAATCTCGTGGCACTGAGTGGCTGGGCTCTCCCTGGCAGATGAAATTCAGTGGTGGCAAATGCAAGGGAATTCCACTAGGAAGAAAACAGTCTGGCTTTACAGATATATTGAATGCCTCTAAGTCAGCTTCTACCAGCAGAGAAAGAAATTCTTGGATCCATTTCAGATAGGCTGCTGAAAACAGTCTCTCAAGGCTCTGTTGAGGTCAAAAAGCCAAAAAGAAATGTTAGGAATGAGTACAGAAGAAACAAAGAACATGATTATGCTTCTGTGTACTTCATGGTCTGCTGAAAGTCTGAAAGTTGTGAGTGCTTCTGGTTACTGCACTGAAGGGCATAAAGAAACACTACTAAGAGAAGAGAGGACATCAACAATGATCAGAAGTAGGAGATAGTTTCTGGGTAAACACAGATTGCTAATCTTGAAGAAGAGATGCCTGAAAGGGAATCACAAATGGTATGGAGAATGTCAACAAAGAACTAACATTCATGCAGTTCCATATCACAAAAACTAATGGCACCCGATAAACTGGTTAGGCAACAGGTTTAAAATAAACAAGCTATGGACTTTTCCACGTAGGCATCAAGGAGTAATGGAACTCTGCCACAGACTGTTGGTGAGAGACAATCCATGAAGGGGTTGGGCACATCTATGCAGCATATTTCATTTGGAGACTGTCAAATGCAGCAGCACAGATGTTACCTCTACATCAGAAGTGTCCTAAACAGCAGGATGATGGGAGGTGAGAAGGTGGACAGGGATACAGTCTGTATTTCCTCTGTTTCTTATACTTCTTTACTAAGTGAGGCGACTGCAAGAGAAGAGATACTACTTCTTCAGTCTGGGCTAGCACAGGTCATCTTACATTTTTAGTAAAACTGCTTTTTGGGGTCTTTGTTCTACAGTAATTTCCCAAATTATTATCTGACCACTGGTGATGTATTGCAGGGGAAGTGGAAAGTGAACTGATGAGGTGGAAAAGAGAGCAAACTTCCAGATGGAGAGCTGACATCTCTTAAGGACGTTCCTAATGTTCTTTGCACTGGTGTGCTAGGACATACTATAATCCAGAAATAGGCACTTTTGAGTGAAAGTAAGCAAAGATTGTGGTAATGTTCTTAAAATGAGGAAAACATAGTTTTCCCTATTAGCTTTGCCAGGGCTGTGGATTTCCTTAGACATTTAGGAGATAGAAGAGATATAGTCTTCCCTTGCAGCAGATGTGCTCTGGCTGTCTGATCCAAACAGTTACACCTGTCCAAGCAGGAAACACCAAATTTTTTAACAGCAATGAAATTTGGATTCTATGTATTTGCAGCTGTGACTAGAACACTTGCAGAAACAACTGAGAGTAAAATTTGTCCCCAGGGATGCTGGTCTTTGCAGCTTGCACAGATTCATTGCTTGGACACAAATTTCAATTAGGGAGAATAATTTTGCATGAATAAGCTGAGAGAAGGTATAAGCTGTCCATAGACAATCTTTGCAGGGTCAAAGATAACTAGCTACAAGTCCAGGACTGTGGGGTGCTGGTAAGAGAAGCATGCTGGTTGTGGCTTAGCACAGTTTCACCCAGAAGCCATTTTAGACACAGCCTCCCCGGAGGTGTTTCACAGTGTAAGATCCTGTCACAGCTCTGGGGAAGGAGAGAATATTCTCTCTGCAAACAAAGCTATGTTTCAGTTTATTTGGCCTTTTCCATTTCAAAGGCCTCGATTGCTGATGCCTGCCATATTGTTTAATGACCAGTCCCTCCTCAGAGACTACAGCTTTTGAGATGATACACATCCTGAACCATTTCAGCTGTGGTCCTGCTTTTTTTTCCTGTTCTGTTCTGCCCAGTTTCTGACTCCACCTTCTCTGTTGCCCAGCCTCCTCGGTAGACAATGTTTTTCCATTTAATTTTATGAGACTAATGAAAGGCATTTTCATCCCCTCCCCCAGGACTAGAGAAGAAAAGCCCACATCTGGAGGCCATTCACAGCTGGAAGATCTCTTCTGACATTCCTTGCTTTGAAATCCAATCCATGTAACCTTCTGTCTAAATACTCTGTTGCAGACATGGCAGAAAGAGGCTTTGTGAGGAAAGTCTATGAAGAAACCAGTGACCCTCACATCCTCTTTCAAGTGCGAGACTTCGAGGCTTTCTTCGCCACAAGGAAATTTTTATCTGGATTTAGGGGTTTCCTTGTTTTGAGGTCTCCCAATACACACTTCGGAAGCAATTAAAAAAGGGAGATTTATTCTTCTGAGGTGTTAAACGTACCCAGCAATAGTTAAAAAGAGTTGTCTGAAACATTGCATAGGTTCCAACATCCACAACTGACTTTGTCCAAAGGGTCCAGCCCGTGGCCTGTGGGCTGCGTCTTGCCTGTAGAACAGTTCACCCAGGCTTCTGGTGACTTCCACCACTGAACAATAAAACTTCATGTTTCTTGCATCCCCCTTGCCCCCTTAGAGTAAATTGCTGTAATCTGACCCCTGCTTGCCAGGAAGGTGGGTAATTTGTAATTCAATTTGAAATACCTCAGAACAGCGACTTATTTGTTATCGCTGGGTTTACTTGGCCTGTATAGGCTTTCTTCTATGACTACATCATGGGGTGCTTACAACCACACTCATCATTGTCATAAATGCCCCTGTCATGACTAATAGGACAAAGATCATTTAACTGGTGGTCTGGAATTTAAGGCCTGGCACAGAGGAAACAGGTGTGTCTTTCCCCTAGAGTAATAAAAAAAAAAAGTGAGGGGGGTGCCCTGTTTGTTCCCCAATGGGATTCTGTCTGCTTTTATGTCCTGACAATGGCCAACAGCACCCTGTGCCTTTCCTGTGGGAGTTCACTGGCTTAGCTGCACAATAGCCTCAGGTGTTTCACCCTGCATGGGATCTCTGGGGCCTGAATGAGTCCAACTGCCTTAACTTCTGGCCTCACACCAAGGTGCTGTTTGCCTCCTTGCCTGGAAACATCTGCCTTGATGTTCCTCCTTGCATTACAAATCTGAACTAGAGAGGCTGTATTCTTCTATGTTAGTATAATTTGGGAACCATTTGTGGCTGGTTGTTGAATTTTTACTCTTAAAGTAAGTGAGCCTTATTCTGAAAAGAATAGATGTATTGTGTATGTACATGCATCCAAGAGCTGGAAGAATATATTATGATAGATCTGTCTCAATTTTCTAGTCCTCAATCCCAGAGAGACTAAAGGCATTCATTCACCTTTTGATAAGTTAACTATTGCAGGGTGTGATTTGTGCTGTTCTGTTTCACGTCATACCACTACAGGCACTGTTCAGCTCGTGTGTCATAGCTCAGAGGATAGCAATAAACTGCTGAACAAGAGTGACTTAAACCATGACACATTTTATAGGCACTTGTCTGACTCAATTTAACTTTCCAGGCTGCCCCACAAATGTAACATAATTTAATGGTCTGCACATACATGGGCCATATTCAGCTTACATGCTACCTCAGTTTGACTCACATATTGTGACTGTTTCCCTGGTAAATCTGCTGAGGCAACAAGGGGTTAATAGCTCTGGCGAATAAGTGACTATTTTTTTTCTTTTCTCAAGCTTGAATTGTTCTTTTAGTGACGCAGTCACCAGAACATCTGGAACAGACATGTATTTTGGGGAATATGGCTGCTTGTGCCTAGAGCTAGCGTCTCTGTGGCCTCATATCTCCAAATGAATACCTTCGTAGCACTGGAATTAAATTTGCACTGGTATAAAAGGCAAGCACAATGCTCATTACTCTTACTGACAACTTATTCTAACAGTCTGAGGAAACAAACCCAACCATATTATTACTAATGATTATTACCATTATCTGCTCTATGGCAATGCTGAGAAGCCAGGCCCCAGTGTGCCAGGTGCTGGTTAAAAATATAATCAGTCACCACTGCCCTTGGAAGTCCATGTGATGTTGAAAGGCAGTAGTCATCACTAGCATGGCTATCACAGAGATCTGTGACCATGTTTTGGAGTGCAATGATTGGCCTGGAAGAAAACCATTTCCTTTTCGTAATTCTCTGCAGTTTTGATACTTTGGGGAGTATTTCTAGACATGTGACACTGACCTTCACACCTTGGTTATTCTGTTTCTGGTGGTCACAATGCAGTCATCAGGAGCAGCAAGACCTACCTCTGGAGGTAACCAGTCCTGTCCCACCAGGATTGTAGCCTCTCTGCCTGCTGTGGCAGCTGGATGTGGTCACAGCTGCAGCTCCCACAGACTGCTCTGGAACTGTGGTTCCTTCATAATTCTGAAAATCTGAGTCTTGCTCCCAGCATTGCACATGCTGTGCTTCCTTTCGACAGGGTGGTGAACCAAGGTAGGGCAGGGCTGGGACAGGCAGTTCTGCTGAAAAACTGGGCTTGCATACACGGTGATGAAACTTTGTCTTGGAAGGACAGAGGCAAGTGGAATATGCTGCTTGAGGGAGAAGATCCAAAAGAAAGTATCTGGTGTAATGGAAAGAAAGGAAATTTTTAGCTGAATATCAGGACTGACTTTTGTTGGTGTGTGGAATAGCTTCCCAAGGGAAACCCAGTAATGGAAGTCTATCAGTTCTGGTCTCCAGCATTGGAGTGGACACAGCAGGACATACTGCAGACCAGGAAATGACCTTGCTTTGTCTGGGATGACGACTATGGGTGTGACCCTGCACCACAAAAAACCGATGTGAGTGTTGCTAGTTACCTCAGGGAACACAGGCTCCTTCTACCCAGTAATCCAGTGCTGATTTTCCATGTCTCCTCTATGCTCTAAGGCGTTTCTTATCAGTGCAGTTGTGTCACCGTATATCCAAACCATTGCCCTTCCATTCAATTCTACTGCTTGGTCCCTTCAGGAGGCTGTTAAGGAATGGTCCTGAGAGTTTCAGATGCACAGAGCATTAGAAGAAGAGAGCCAGATATACTTCTCATCTGCAGGGATGGGCAGGAGCACATCCCTGTTGTGCATGAGGCCTGCAAGACTTTGTTTATTTCACAGAATCATTAAAGTTGGAAAAGACCTTTAAGATCATCAAGTCCATCTGTCCAACCAGTACCACCACCACCATGTTCACCACTAAACCATGTCCTCAAGTGCTGTTGTTTAACTGAAACTCACCCTGGCCACTGATGTGGCAGAGGCAGGGAAAAGCAAAGGCAAAGGAATTGATGCCTTTCTACCAGGCTTGGTCTTACTTCCCTTCACTTGTGCCCCCTGCTCCCCTGGGGCTACTCTGCCCAGTAGCCCTTACAGCAAGGGTAGGTGACATTTTTTGCTCTTTTGTGCTGATGACTGGTCCCAGTGGACATCTGTCTCTTGCCAGGTGCATCCTGGTGCAGCTATCCTCCTAGAGCTCTTTACAGTTCCTCCCAGTGCTCCCAAATGCTAAAGTGTGTTAGTACTGGGGTACACAGGGCAGTGGTGAGAGGGGTGGAGGCAAATAACTGTGGTTTTAAAAGTAAATAATTTATGCAACAATAACCTCTCCACCCAGGTAATCACCTCGAACAAACATTCTGAATGTCAAAGGTGTTTCTGGAGATAAGGGTTAGCACAATGAGACTCCTGCTTTCTTGGCTTTATCTGGTGCTCAGCACTTAATGCCACCTTGCTCTCTGCTGAAGGCAAAGTTGTCCCTCTAAGTTCCCCAGTGGAGGTTACCAGTCAGGTGCAAGACTTCAGGGGGAAGTCTTTGCACTGACAATAAGGACAGTAAGCTTCCAGTGTGCTAAGTGTGTTATTTTCCAAGAGGGCTGGACATAGCCCCTAAAACTTTGTCCATGATACGGATAGTGAAGTATTTGCCCTGGGGAGAAAAGAGACAGATACAGAGAAAAATACATTCTGATGGCTGGGAAACTAAGCTCATAGCTGCAAATTGTATTTGTGCTTGCAAAGCAGGCTGAGGCTTTTTCTTTTCTTCCTTTTCCTTTTCCTTTTCCTTTTCCTTTTCCTTTTCCTTTTCCTTTTCCTTTTCCTTTTCCTTTCCTATACTGGTTGCTGGAGAGAATCTCTCTCTCCTGGACTACCTGATCATGGAGAGCTCAACAGAAGAAGTCCTGGAGTTTGCTGCTGAAGATTCAAGACTCAGCCTTGTGACCTTCCTGTGGTATATTGACCGGCCATTACCACCTTGTGATGGTTGCTTAGCAAGGTAGTGACACTTGTGCTGAGGCACAGTGACAGCTGTGTCACACCTGAGGGCTGGTGAGGCTGAAACTCGGTAGTATTTGTTTTGCAACAGTGCAAAGCTTGCATCAGTGTATCCCTAAGTCAGTGAGAGCCGGTATAGTGACAGGCTGACACCGTCTACGTGCTCACCTAACTTGGAGCACTGGGAGCCCTGCAGTGGCTCCCTGGCTTGGCGTTGCCAACACCCCAGCGAACAGAAATGACTGAAAGGAACCTTGCTGTGGCCATAGAGGCAAAGAGACTGAGTGGGAGCTATTTTTGCGTTGCTATGGAATGAACAGGAACATGGCATGTAAGAGTCCGTGGGCTGTGATGCAGAAACCTTTTTGCGGGTGGCAGGGTTAGAGGCAAATAGCCAACACCACCTCTGCTGCATGGCTGGAAGGCGTGTCGATGGTTAGACCTCAGAAAGCACCTGCCAGGGGAGATCCTCTTATCAGCAAGTGCTTCTAGTGGGGTTCCTATGGATGTCATCTTTTAGCCTGATGGTACTGAACTCATTTATCAGGAAAATTTAATTTCTACCATATTTGCATATCACATAAACAATAAGGAGGACGACAACAACAGTAAGGTCAGCTCAAACTGCACAGATGGATCTCTTAAGTGCATTTGAACAACAAAATACCATGGCTACCTTATTGTAGCAAAGTGTGTATTGGGATGTGACAGGGAGATTGGAGACAGTATCCTGTCTCACAGTGCCACAATAGAGGATACAGGAATCAAAATAGTCTCCCGGCTAAAAACCTCAACAGATTAGGGAAGATGTCACTCTGAAATATGTGAGGGGAATAGCAAGGGACAACGTTTTTATTTTTTCAGTCCCACTAACTTCTGTGTCCAATCTGAGCAGCAGAAGTGTAACTTGGCACCCTCTAAACTCCTGAGCCCTTGAGAGCTCATATCAGGGACCAGGTTAGTGTATTCTCCAGTTGGCACAAATCTGTAGGATTCCTGACCCTGGAAATGAGGTACCCAGGTGAGGGACAGGAGAACTTGTGTCTTGTGCTATGCTCCTAAGAGGAAGGCAAGCTGGGAAGGGCCTGGAGTACAGGCCTGGCTGGTAAAATCATGCTGGAATACTATCTTCTGTTTCCCTCTATGAAGTTCTCAAAGGATGCTGAAAACTGGAAAGGACTCAAAATGTAGTTTATGTAAAAGAAAGTTAGGAACTGACTTAATCAAAGTCCACAAATATTTCACTTGAGAGATAGATTTCTAATAGTAAACAATGCTTGCAGAAAAAGTCTTGTTGAAATCTAGGTTACACCTACACTGGTAAATAAAGTGATCCAGGGTTAGTTCTCTGAACCTGAGGGCAAGTGGCACAGCATCCATCTGAATAAATCTTCTTCTCCCCCAAAGAAGGTAGCCTTGCCCAAATAATTTGTTAGGAACGATGCCCTGACCCATGCTGTCAGAGCCAGCCCTGCTGTTAGGAGAGTACCCTCTGGTTGTTCAGAGAACAGTGGCTGCCACAAGCCAAAACTTGCCATGAAGCATGTGAACAACAGGGAAAATTGCCTGTCAGGGCTTGTGCGTATCTTGAACTGCTCAGCTTGCTAATAGAGAAGTCACCTCACTGGCTGGCGGTGAAGACCATCCAGAAATAGGGTGTGCACTCCAAACTGTGAGGTTGGTTAGCTAGTGGGACACTTGAGGGACAGTAAATTCTTTGTGAAGTTTTTCAGTCCAGCTTGGATGTCCCTAAAGAGACCCTAAAAAGACAGAGATTTAAGAGAAACCATGTGGGCAGGAGAGAGCTCAAAGGTGAATGCTGTGCACTGGGTGAGAGCAGGTATCTGCCTCATCCAGCAGAGGCACCCTGAAGGGTGTGACCTCTACAGGGAAAGCCTCTGTGAGAACCTCCAAACGATTGTAGAGAGAATCATTCTCCATCATCACTGCTAGAAGCCCTAAGCTCTGTGGAAAGCACTTGATTAAATCTCTGCCTCTGGGATAGGAGATTGAAGTGGCACTCCCTGTGTTCCCTGCTGCTCTCTTCTGTGGGAAGTCTTAGCGCCTACATGTAACCTAGTAGCTGAGAGAGGCTCTGGGCTCAGAAGAAGAGTGAGAAGTTTTTAGGGGTGGACAGAGGCATCCCAAGCCATGGCTATTTTCCAAGCAGTGGTGGAATAAGTGGGCTAAGATCTTGCAGACATCAGGTCACTTTCCCTGCATGTGCATTTTGGTTATGGGCTAGTGAGCCGGGTGTCTGAGTCAGGACACCAGTGAATGCCTGGGAAGGTGGAGAAGGAATCTTCCCATTAGGAAAGACAGTAAACAAAGCCAGATTGGATGTATGGCTCCTCTGACACCCCCGCCTATGCTTTCCTGGATACATCCCCAAGGCAGCAATTGGTGCTGTCTGGGACAACCTGTACCTTACCAGATTTGATCTGCGACCCACAGGTTTTTTCTTTAGCAACAACAAAAAGACATCAGCAGCTCTTCTGTTCTAGAGGATCTCAAAGCTTCTTGAGGACCTCAGAAGAGCTTTTGAAACAACAGTCTCTAGCTCTTCAGTGCAGAGTTTAAGCCAGCTGTAAAAATGGTGATGAAGGTCTGTGGGGAAGTTCACGATAGATTTTAATTTTCACTTAATAATTAAAAAATGCATTTTAATCTATGAAGAGAGGGGAACAGCAGATCTGCTCCAACAAAGCCGTGAAGCACACATTTAAGGTCTGCAACAGGATGTGGGTGGAAAGAAACACCAGTAAACTCAAGAATGGTTTCATTTGGAATCTTAGCAATATTGTACTTCACACATCACCTTTCCTGTACCAAACCTGGAGCATGTTGATTGCAGAGGGAGGTGTTTTCTTGATCTGCTGTGCTAGCCCTAACCAAGAGGTGTTCCAAGGCTGGAATAATAAATGTGGTACAGTAGGATAGACTGAACTTTCCTAGGGCTGACTGGGAATTGCTCAATAAGGTTGGACTTCAGGTGTCCCTTAGCAGAGCCCGAGGCCATCCTTAGGATTGCAGCACAGACAGATTTACCAGAAGTGGTAAAGGGACATAGCACAGGCCGGTGACCTGCTTTAAAGGGGAGTGGCTGACCTGTGACTGCATCCAGTCATGAACTGAAATGCTAGGGATGTTGAAAGTCAGGATTGCAGTGCATTGGTAAAGCTGTGTGTGAGGCTTCATGACTGATGGGACTAATTGAGGATATTTATTTTCCAGCACTGGATTGGAATGAAAGACCAGCTCTTCAATCCCTGTTTTAATCCAACCCTCTGAAAGCTGAGTTCAAACCAAAGCAAACCAGAAAATTCTTGTTTTAAAGAGGAGAGTGGGAGAGAAGCCCCTAATCAAAATGTTCTGATAATTGAAAAATCTGTTGGTGAAAACTAATATTGGAGAGTCATGCAGAGAGCGGGAGCTGAGCCTTCCCACTTCTCACCCAGAGCTGAAGACTGACCGTGAGTGATAGCAGCATGCTTAGGCAATGTCACTGCTCTCTCAAAGCCACCCTCTTTACCACTGGCCTAGCCCCTAAATCCTCAACCGTGATGTCCTCAGTGTATCTCACCCATGTCTCAGCCTGGTAGGAGCAGTCCCTCCGAGCTGTGTTCCCTCCTTTTCTCTCCAGCCAGTCTCCTAGTTTCACAGCCTCTTCCAGGCTGAAGGCTTCTTTGTTTTTCTCCTTTGTGTCATTCAGGAAACACACTCACCTCCCTTGCTCCAGCCTCATATTCTGCCTCACTCAGAGATTCTGTAACTCATGTGGAGGAATTTCAAGCAATGCAAACTGTGGCAACTTTTTTTTAAACCATGGAAATTAGAGATTGGAAAATATTGCCAGCTCATCCAGTCCTTTATTTCACATTCTAGCCTATCCCAATTCCTGCAAAATTCTTGCCTGCAATACATTTTCCGGTGCATTACCCAGTCTGCATCCTTTGCTTCCCATGAGAAACTGTACCACAGAGGACTACTTTACACTGTTTGGAAGAGGTTTCTGAAGTTTTCTTTCCATTCTGCCTGACCTAATTTCTTTAAGTTCTGCCTGTGGTAACATGCTAGCTGGGTTCTCCTGCCTTCATGCTTACCTTGTTCAGGTGATGGCACATAATTCTTGTTCAGTCAAGCTGTTTAGCCACAATGCTTAATACTGGGTTGTAAAGCTCAGCAATAATAGTCCTTGGCTACCTGGGAAAGACTAACGTTGAGATTAGCATGTTAATGGGTACACAGAACACAGCAGACACTGCTAGTAGTGTTGCCTCTTTATTATAACAGTCACTTGACACATTCCATCACAAGGTCTGGCTTTGGTTGGTTTTGCCTTTGCCAAACTTGAAACCAACATCATCTAGCTCATGTCTGCTTCAGTAGTTTTATAGGGCTCTTTTGGGTTTTGTTTTTAATTTCAGTCAAGACCACTTAGCTATTTCTTGAGAACAAGGCTGGCAGGGGAATATTCTGCTTTATCCACATTAAAAAAAAAAAAAATCCTAATGACTTTTTCTCTAAAAAACCCAACAAACCACATTTTGAGCAATGTTTTGCATTAAAATAAATCATGCTTTTTCTGTCAGGAACACATCTTTTGTCATCTATGACAAAGGCTGCCCCCCTCAGTTGGCTAAATAATGAGCTTTTGAGTTATTGCAGCTTGAGCCTGCTCAGAAAAAATGATGGGGGCTAGGAAGGACAGTTGTTTATCTTTTTTTTTTTTTTTAAACTGTGAGCCTGATGGAAGTAATAGCATGTGATTTAAGACCCAGGTTACAATGTACTTGCACAAAGGCCCCTGGCTGTGGCTGCTGGGTCACCTCGTTCTGGCCTCCCTTGGGCCAGGATGCTGTCACTGTGCCTGGCTCTCTCCTACCCATGGCCAGGTCACCCTTGGGAACTGATGTCCTTGCCCTGTGCATGGAACTGGGGTTGCCTGGGTATGGATGCTAAAAAAGTTAGCAGAGAAATTTTCCACCTTTTACAGTCTTCTGTGAAATTCTCCGTTCTCACGCAAACTAAGCTGAGAGATGCTTTGCTATTTTGTAAACTATTTGCAGGTGCAGGGTGTTGTGAGAATGCAGTGGATATTGTTTTGATTCACTGAAAAAAATATTTTGAAATGGGTGTCGTAGCATTCAGCCAATCACTCTGGGAGGTGTATGGCCAAGCACCCAATAATGTTATACCACTTTTGTGAACAATGCTATGTAAATGAGTTAGTAAATAATTCAATAATTCCATTCCATCCCATTTACCCTGGACTCCTGTGTTGTGATTCTCGCCGTCCCTGTGGGTTACAGCGACACCTGGGCATGCGGAAACCTGGCTATGAGGAAACAGGGAGGTGTGGAGAGAGGAGGAGAGAGAAAAGGAAAAAAACCCAACCGAAAGAAAGCCAACCAAAAAAAATACAGCAGAAGAGAGGCACACGCCCCATTTCTCTGCTCGCTGTCTCCAAAATATTTCGTGTTTGTGTTTTCAGTAACTGGGGCACTCCTTTCCCTCAGGCCTTGTAGGGAAGCCTGGGTGCCCCGAAACTCCCCTGGCATGGCCTACACGTGCTGCATCCACCCCATGTCCATGGCAGTGACACCATCTGCTTCCGGCATCGCCTGCTCCCACTGGGCCTCCAAGGCATGGGGCCAGGGCCCCACGCTGGTGTCACCACTGCCCTGTCCTGGCCTGTCTCCTCCCTGGTGCACAGGCAGATTCAGCGTGCTGCCCATCACAGCATGCATGGCCATGGAGATTAGACTCAACAGCAGGACTGTCTGTGAAGCCACAGCTCCAAAATGTCATAAAGGAATGGAAAGGAATCCCAAATCCTCATCAAATCTGAGGGACAAAGGAGATGCCCTCAATCCTAGATAATTATGGGGACATCCAGAAAGATAAAAGGTGCAATTGTAATATATTGCATGATTGTTTTCAAAGCACCCACTGTAACAAAACCCCTCTGCTCGGCACTGTAAGGAAAACTAGTCTCATTATTCTCTTTAGACAGCATATTAGACCTTGGCTCCTCTGATCTGTGCTTGCTACCACCTCTGTTCTGTCAGGGAACACAGCCTGAGAAACTCACTTGTGCCTTCTGGCCACCAAGCTTGCTGTATCTCTTGCCGTGCTGCCTCTTTATTCATTAATCCTTCTCCTCCCAGTTTTCTCTTCCCCCTTTTTTTTCCTTGTCAAAGCAAGGAGTTTTTAATAGCTAAAGAACGAAAACACCTCCCACGCCTTGCCTCAAAAAAGCTAACTCTCTGTCTTACTCACTCTTTTAGATTTCCAAACCTTTCCTGCTAGCTTAGATGTTTCCTTTGAGGCACTGGTTCCTCAAATACTAGCATGTGAGTATAACTTTAGTAAACCATGTAGCTCCAATGGCCTTGAGAGGACAATCCATGTGAATAAATAAATCAGATGTGGAATGGACACATGGCATTTAGCAGAGATGGAAAAGTTTTCTGTTTTATACTGTGATTTGATTGGAAAAAAAAGATATTATAAGGGACTTTATTCCAGGATGGAGTAGTATCTCCCTTGCAAAAAGTTTTAACAGTAGGCTTGAAGTTCTTCTGGATGCTAAGGTCATAGTGAATGCAGATGGATTGATAAGATAATCTTTGGAGGCTTCCTCTAACTCTGCTTATTCTGATTTGCCATGGTGAAATGGAGGAAAAGATAAATTGAAGCAAAGAAGAATTGCTTTGGCTTTCTCATTTCCATGAGTGAAACCAAAGTGCAATGTGGTTTAACCATATTGTTTCAAAGTTTTTTTCCTTTAAAACATATTAAACATATCCTTGACTCCGAGATCACCTGCATATAGTGAAATACTCTTTGCACGGATTAATTTTAGACCCTCAAATTTTGTTATTACCAAAACAGAATGTCTCCTGATGTCTTTGTGCTGATTCCAATACCAATGAGGATTCCCTGTGCTGTAGATCTGCATCTGTGGGAATGACTCCAAAGACCCAACCTTACAGTGTATGGAAACAAGGACTGTTTTTGAACTATCAGTCCAGCCATGGTAATGTGGAGTTTAGCACAGCGTACTCCAATTCTGGACTTAGGTTTGTACCCTGCATTGTGCTCCGTAGTGCTGGAGTGAAATTCCTAGCAACACCCAATTAAAACAAGCACTGAATGTTTACTCCCCATCATTGCCACTGCTTTGACTGCAGTGTAAACGCACCACTAATAACTTGGCCGATGGGAGGGGAAAATTACATGTCAGAGCCAAGTACAGAACAAGGAATTTGGGCCACCAGCCAGCTGGTTAGATCACACTGTGTGCCTCTAATGAAACGCATTGATTTGTGACTCTTACAATAACGTTTTTAGGAAATCACTAGGTGTTTGTTTATGTGTTGGAGCAGCCTGGTGAGGTTGGAAAACTCAAGCAGACACTGCTTAGAGAGCACAAACAAAATTTTAAGAATGAGCTTAATTAATCATTGGAATAACTTTTCTAAGGATATGATGGGTTCTACATCATATTCTGCTGCACAGTCAATACCAGTTAGTTGTATAAAATACATGCCATAGCTCCAGCAGGAGTTCTGTGTACACTGGAAATGATTATCCAAAGTTCTTTGGGTTCTGTTACGTCTGAGAGGAGACTATGTCGTTGCAATGGTTCCTCTTGGTGATAAAAAACCCCATGAGCCTGTGGTAGTCATTGAGTCTGGGTGTTTGTGATTCTGTGTAGTAACAGACTGAGATCTCGTAAGTGGTAGATTCAAAAGTAGCAAATATTGTCAGAGAGGGGACTACCAAATTGCAAAGACTCATTCTGCACAAGTGGACGCCCTGCCAATCTTGCAGCTGATATAATATGCTGTGATGATTTAGCGAGCTGAGAAAGAATGAAACCATCAATAAAATGCCAGACTTGGTGCATTTCAAAGCGTCTGGTTAGATCTCATGGAATTTCTTGGCTACTACATGTTCAGTCAGACCGAAAGACATGGGGGAGAGTCCATGATCACCTTGTGGTATTTCACTGGATGCCTCAGAAGAGCAGATGGGAATAGTGAGCAGTGGATAAGGTAAGTGTTTGTCTACTTGGAGTTTTGTATGGATCCTTTTCTGGTCTCCCACCTCTTTAATATCCTTATAGAGCTATATAAAAATTTGTGTTTTTCTTGCCTGTTTACAGTTTATGGTTAGCTAAATTACATAAATACTGTTTTTCTTCTGTGTGCTCAGGTGAACACATCCTAGAGTTTAAGTACTCTGTGAAAAACAAAAAAACAACCCCCTAGCCTTATATATAATATCTTGTATTTCCTATCCAGAAATTGAGACACCTAGAATCTCTAGTGAGTCCTCAAAGTCCTCGTTGCTGCATCTGATCTTTTTCCTTTTCATGTCTGCTTTCTGTGTGTTTTTTGAGTGGCTGATAACCATAAAGATTAGAAAAAAAAAAAAAAAAATCCAGCCAACTAAGACTTGTTTTGAGAAAAAAAAACATTCAAGGAAAATAAAAAGTAATTAGGTCCAAACTGGCCAACTTATTTGTCCATCTTTAAGATGAATTTACTTAGTCCAGTTCAATCTTTATTTCTGTCACAGTCTTAGTGTCTAGCAGTGTAAGCTGATCATCTTTGAAAACAGAATTCACCTTTAAATGTGCTTAGAGTAGAAAAAATATGCCTGGTGAGGTAATTTTCAGAGCAAGAGTTAATGCATCATGCAAACAGCTAAATAAAGGTTACAATCTGAGTGGAATTATTCAGAGCTCAGGGAGAAATCTGGCATTTGCAGTCTGTCACTGGGTTTGAGAAGTCTGGCTCTCTCCATGTCGCTGTCACTCGGGAGACATCCTGCTTTCTGTGTGGCAGTGAGGGAGGGGACTACGGCTCTGGATGAACTTCCTGTAAAAACAGCAAAAACAGGAGCGGTGGGAAGTGTCATGTGCGAGGAATGTGTGGAATGAGGGGTGAGTATGAGCCCATCTTTGTCCAGTTTTCACAGAGTGACTCCATGCGTGTAAATAGCCACCCTTCCTCCTCCCCTTTCCTCTTCAGGTCAGCTGAAGAGCCAATGTCAGGACAGCAAATGATCCCTGGTATCCCTGGAGGATCACTGCATGGGGGGCTGGGAGGAGTCGTGTGCCTCTTGAGACCCTCCAGTTAAATATTGCAAGTTTTGGGCCCTATCTGGCAAGGTCTCCTTGGCCTTCTGTTCCACCGACATCCCTGGGCGTTGAGTGTGTCACTTTGGGGCAGGATACACCCAAGCCAGGGTGTAGATGGTGATAGAGCCAGGGTAAAAACGCATCACTTGTCAACGCCCAGGCTTTTTTAGGCTTGGCAATCTCCATAGCAGTGCTGTGCAAAGATTTTGGGGTGGTTTTTTTTGCATTTTGTTTCCTTGTTTTGTTTCTATAAGTCAAGTGCTTGGCTGATTGCACAGGAAATCAACTGCTGTGGGCATTCACTTCAATGGGCGAATTTTAAACGAGTCACCAGGGACTGGCTGCTGCTGAGTTCAAAGAGAAAGAAACATCCAAAGACTCTAGCCAAGCCAAATTATGGTGGGAAATATCAGATACAAAGAGGAGAAAACTGGAGGCACGGTAGGGTGAAAGACAGATACAGCTTGACTTTCCTGTCTACAATAGGTCAGATGGAGGTGAGGTTAAAATAGAGATTTAAGAAACAACAATCAGCCAACCAAAATCCAAACCAAAACCAGATAAAATCCCCATAATTTTCCTAAGGGAAGTTTGTTGAACATCAGGGAACATGCTCTGGTGTTGGTGTTCTATGAGTTGTGTGCAATAATCTGGGGAAATTTAATGTGAAACTTGACAAAATATTATGAAAAGTGTTAGAAAGAATCATTTCATGCAGGGCAGAAGGTGAACAAAAGCTAAGCTCCTGCAATCATTCATCTTTTTTTTCCTTTTCCCAGTGATTTCAAGTGTTCCCAGGCTCAGATAAATCCAAGAGACGGACTCACACCCCGTTTCACAGTCAAGGTAAAGAGTTTGTCTTCATAAAAATGCAAAAACAAGAGGGAGGGGGGTGGAATTTCAAGAGAAGGAATAGAAGTCTAAACTTGGGTGTTGCTTCCACCCCCCGGCATACACGTGAGCAGCAGAGACTCCCAAAAAGAAGACTAGAGAAAGATCGCCATCTTCTGGAAGGATAAATATCTGCCATTATTCAGAACACTAAACCTGCTGTGTTTTTTTAAACCATAGCATATTTCTGATAAATTTATCTCCCAACATGAATTCTTATCCATGTAAAACTAATTCAGTTTCATTTCATCGATATATATGCCATGAACCCAGAGTTAGAAACTGACATAGAATCTTGGGTTTTAATGATACTCTCATCAAGTTTAAAATTAGGAAGGTGTTCAGGATTATCAGTAGACATGGACTTTATCTATTCTTGAGCCTGTAAACAAGGCTTTTTTTTTTTTTTTTTAACTGAGCATTTAGAAGTCAAATTTAAGGTGTCCAGATGTGAACAGACTGAAAAAAAAAAGAAAGAAAAAAAAATCACTCTGCTTTTAAACAGCATCAGCTGTTGTTCTACCTACTTCAGTAAATTAAGTACATCTGTTTCAAACAGAACCTTTTTATTAATCAAAAACCTGCAGGCAGTCTGTGGAGCACAGGGACATTTAGCATTGCTTTCAGTTAGTCCGTCTTAGAAATGCTTATCTATATTAGAAGAGTTTATGCAGCGACTGGGATTAAAATACCCACAGAGCCACTGCCCATTCTGCTCAGGGCAGGAAGGCTCAGGAGCCCGGGATAGCACAGCCCACGTGCTGGACCGTGAACTTCTCCGTCTGCTGCCCGTGCTGTGAGGGGCTGTCACAGGCTGTGCTGTCACCCAGAGCTATTCCTGCACCTGCCCCCAGCCTCTGGGCTCTGCTCTTGGACATGGGGGATGAGAATGGATGGACCGCTGGTTTCCTCTGTCTTGGCAGAGCAGCATGCAGCAAGTCTGCCTTGTTCCCTCCCAGTCGGTGGTGCGAGCTTCACCTGCTTGGCACTGGGCAAAGTCCTCATGGGCAAGACAGGATGTGTACCTTTGGGATGCTCCTCTCCCTTGCAGTTTGATTCAGTGCAGCTCTGCTCCTTGGCCTCTAGTACATTCTCATGAGAGGTGATGTCATTCTTACTTTTCATGGTTTTGATACCACATTTTGGGAGCCTTTAAACTTCCAGAACAAGAGCTCAGAGGGGACTTCGCATGAATGTGAATCTTTGTCTGTTCTTACTAGGTTCCCAAATTCATCCAAAGTGAACTTGCTGGGAGCTGGGATTCTTCTGTGTGAACTTCACATTTTGGTAAAAGCTGCCGCTACAAGTGACACTGACAGTCTACCTCATTCTCCCATGCTCTGAGTATTGGCTTGACTTGCTGCTGTTTCACATACCTACTTCATGGTGGTGATGCCATGCTGTCAGTCTGCTGCTCAGCAGCTCTTCTGCTAAGGGGCTCCTTTTGGCATCAAAATTTCCAGTGCCCATGGGGAGAGCTGCATTGGCATCTCTTCAGGGACTGAAATCCTCAGTTCTCAGAGCAGATGCAGTTGCATAAACTTTCCTCTCCCCATTTTGTTACTCTGCCCTTTCTGCAACTATCAGGTGTGGCCAGGAAGGTATTCTAGGGCTGGGATGCCTTTGGTCTTTGCCATGCTGCTGAGACAGTGCACAGGACAAGGGGTGGCCTGATGCCCAGGGTGCTGACAGTTTCCAAGCTAAGGTCACTCCTCCCCTATAGCATTTGCCAGAGTTGTCAGCTTGCTCCATACAAGCTCCCAAACAACTTCCACATGGGGATGGCTGGAATCTTTCAGTGTTTTAAAGAAACTTTCTACTCAGGCAATACAGGTCACTCTTCTGCACTTAATCCCAACCCACAGCACCAATCTCTTCCCATATAATCTCCCAGAACAGCTGTGCTGTGATTGCATTGTGGATTACAAAATGACCGTTTTCCACAAAACAGCTGCTGATCAGAAGGATAGCATTTAATAATCACTGGGGAGGCAAAGGAGGAGGGGACCAGACAAAGGAGGAAGGAGTTTTGCAGCTATTGGGTTTCTTGGAGGATATAGAGATGAGCAAAACAGCAGACAAAGCGTGAGTCCAACTTCTGTGCTGTTCATCCAAATTAACAGTACTTCAAAGACTTGCTGCTAAGGTAAATTCAACTATCTTTTCTGTTGGGGCTATCTAGATACTATGGTTGGTTATTGTCAGTGAGTGCTTGGCTTTTGTGGAGGGAAGCTTTTCTAACAATGTTTTCAGGAAGTAGTTCAGATTTGCTTCTCATTCCATATGTCTTCTGCATCCTTGATCCACTTCCTACTTCTGACTCATTTGTTTCTTGTATTTTTTATGTCTTTTTCTTAACACTCATCCTGAAATTATACAGCCTTTCAACTACTGTCATAAATCAACTGGAGAGAATATTTTTCCCACTACTGAAGATCTAAATTAGAAAGATGATTTTTGTCAATATTGTGAGTGGAATTTTTTTTTTGTTAAATAAAAGCATTAGCAACCCAAAACCTGATGACAGAAAATCTTATAATCAAGCAGTGATGAAAAACTGAAAAACTTTGTGTGCTGGAGGTTTCAATTTTCAGGTGAAAAATTATGTTTTTGAGGAAAGCAATTTCATCTGTAATTTCCTTTTCAGTCATAAGCCAATTTTTCCACCAAAAAAACTTCCAGTGAGAAGTTTGCCACTAGCCTTAGCCAGAAACTGTTCCTAGTAGGTGCAAAAATGGTGATATTCAACATACATTCAAATCATGAAAGTCATTAGTTATGGCATCACTAAGATGTTACCATCTCCAGGGTGCAGAAAGAAATGTCCTGCTGAAGAGACAAAAGAATCCAGAGTATGAAACAAAACAGGAAAATTTCAGGAGCTGAATATTCTCTTGCTTTCAATGAGGGTGTCTGGGGTCAGGCACTGCTTTCTCAGTGTGATGAGATGCTAATAAGGTCCTGCTTTTCAAGAGGAGCTCCAGCTCATCGTCTTTGTTGACCATGTTTCCAAGCTTGCTAGTTAGCAGAAAAAATGATTCTAACTGCACCACTTTTAGCTGTGGTGCAGTCACAAACAATGCAAAGCTTGGTCTCATATTGTTTATTTATAGTGGTGTCCACAGAACGCTGGGTCTTTCTCACACGTTCAGCGTTGGGTGAGTCAGCCGAAGTTAAGTGAAGAGGACCAGCAGCAGGCAAAGTCTGCACAAACTGAATCTATTCATGGGTAAATAGATTTTCAGAGTCATAAATAGGAAAGGGTGGGAGTATCTGGATGAAGTTGTGCCAAACATAGGGAGTGCCATGTGGGAAGAGACATGCGTTGATTACATGAAAGTTGATGTGTGGGTAGATGACATCTAATCAATCTATGGAGTGATATTTTGGGGTTCTCAGGAGTCAGTGCAGGGTTTTGCAGGAACCCTAAAGTCTTTATCTTCCCTCTGACTGAGAAAGTCCACAGGACCCTGGTTCACAAACTGCTTTCTGAATTACTTTTAATGATGAGATGAAACCAGTAAGAATGTTTGTGGCAACGTTCACTGTTATAGGAAAAAAAACCTTTGGCACTTTGTGTGAAAGCAGAGACACTGTCATCCCATCACCCTACCAAATTTCTGATGTGCAGATGAGAGCTCAGGTGGAAGGTGCTGCTCTGGAGCTTGTACTCAAGATGCCAGGCCTGGGTAACTGGGTGTCCTCTCTGAGCAGGTCACTGCTTTGATGGGCGGGAACATTTTCCTGCCTTTTCCCACTGTGATATCACTATATTCTCTATGTCCTTAGGTACAGTAATGAACTGCTTGAATAAGTGTTGTGGGACACTTGGCAGCAAGATTTCTCATTTAGTTGGAGAGAACATTCATTGTATTTCATGTAAAGGCAACACATGGTATTCAGGGAAGTTGGTTAACAGTTTCTCCCCGTCATCTCTGAGGTGGATGAATGTGATATTCCTTTCATTTTGCTCAGACACCTCAATGCACTCAGCCTGGCTATGTCTGCTGGGTCACCCTCTCTTCCCCAGTACAGATATTCAGCATACTTGAAATGGTAGAAGCTGACCTATTGGTCCACTGCCCTGGCTTTCAGAAATGGTTCTTCCATGCTGAGTGAGCTGTTGGGATGTTGTGAGGAGGGCAGAGTGCTCATAACCCCTCCCCACAGATGCATGCTGGGAAAAGGTGGGATCCGTAAGGCTAGGTGGGACAAGTGGTGTGACGGTCCCTCCTGTTCGTGTGTCGTAGATGGAGCTGCTGAAGGGACTGCCACTGCGCCGTACTTTCCTGGCTGTCATCCTGAACCTGCTGGCTCTCACCCTCTCCACCACTGCCTTGCTGGGCAGCTACTGGTGCACCGGGACCCAGAAAGTACCCAAGCCTTTGTGTGGGAAGACCAAAGCCTCCCAGTGCGTGGGTGTCCCCATGCCATCTCATGCAGATGCTAGCAATGTTTCGTCTGAGGACATAGTGCACTACAGCTGGGAGACCGGAGATGACCGCTTTGCCTTCAGATACTTCCACACAGGGATGTGGCTTTCCTGTGAAGAGAGCATGGAAGGGCCAGGTAGTGTGTTGCTCAGGCAGCCACAACTTATTCCCTTGTATTTACTCCACAGAAGTTTGAAACTGAAAGGTGGGAGGCTGACAACACTTGGGAGAAAAGTCTTCTTCCTTTTCCTAGATGGTATCAGCCCTGGGCACTGGTGTGGTCAGTATATTTCTGCCCTTCACTGGAATGTTCACAGAGCAGGGAAACGGAAAATGGTTGTCTCTGGTGTGCCATTTGGCCTGGAATAGGGGCTGTGAAGTGCAAGTGATGGTGGTGATGGCAATGACTTTGTGATGGCACTGTTCATCCTGATGGGAACTGCCATGAGCCTCCTTTTCCTTTCCCCATATCTCCATTCCTACACACAGCTTACTTCATGCTCTTCAGGGTAAATTTGTGCATGTCCTCTCAGAAATTTAAGTACAGTGATTTTATGCAGATGTCAATTTTTAGCTATCACTGTGAGGACTACAATAGTTGGTGTTCTCCTTAAATCACCAAACTGAGTGGTTTTGTGTTATTAAACAGAGACTGGGCTTTTCTTAAAAAACCCCAATAAAACAGAGAAATAGAACTACTACCTTGTAGATACAGAAAAAACCTGGAGGATCTGAACCCAAAGGAACTAAAGCCAGGAGGCAGATTGACCTGAGGATTAGAGCTGCAATACTGTAATTGTTTTTAGTTTTTGTGATATTGTGACAGGTTTCATTTGTGGTTTTTGACCATGTGGGACTGGCACTGTAAATCCTGGAGTGCTGGGGACTGGCTGTGCAACCTGTACTAGAACCATTTGGTGCTTCCCTTCACCCTTGACTTGTTCCTGCCCAGACCTGCTCAAGTCCTTCTGCTGGAACCTGTGCCACACCAGCACAGGTGGGTGCTCTGCAGTGCTCAGATGCCCTTTGCTGCCTGGCACACACATCAAGGATCAGAACTAATCCAGAAGGTGGCCAACAGGGAGATTTGTATCTAAAGATAGAGTGATGAAAGTCACTTTCATCAGGCCTATTCCCCTGAGCCCACCATCCTCCTTTCAGCTCTGCCCAAGTACAAACATCTCACCTTCTTTAACCAAGCCATCCTTCCAGTAAGGTATTTTTCATCTCTGTTGCTGTCAGAGTTTGAAAATAACTAACTGATGAAGAAAAGCAGACAGAAGGAGGGGCTGGAACAGAAGGGAATGTGCTTGAAACTCTCATGTCCTAACAAGTGGGCTGCTTTTTGTTTGTTATGAGCATTTCCAGACAGGCGGTGGAAGGAGATGTGTTTATTTAGGACTGGTTTGGGTTGGATTGTGTTTCCACAATGCTTGTGGGAATGAAACTACATCCCTTGACTGATTTCTCTAAATGACTTATCTGGCCACTGGGCAGTCCTGGAATAACCCCAATGCCTGAAGGAACGCAGAAAGTATGTAACATCTGGATCACAGCAGAACATGGGATAGAGCACAGGGTAGAAGCACAGTCAGTCTCAGTCTCCTGCTTCCTGTAAATCAAGCACAACCCACCCACCACTGTGCATCTTTGAAGCAAGTGCATAGACAATAAAAACAACAAAAAAGGGACTACTCTGAACAAAAGGAGTTTGAGTTGAGCTGGAGAAAGGATTTCATTATTCAGGCTAATCTCAGGATCAGTTTAGATGAGCCGTTACTGAATATCCTCATTAAAGTTCTAGGTGAAGTAGCAAATTGCAAGTTAATGAGAACTGCAGATGGCACTAAACTGGGTAGCATCCTGAGAGCTGTGGATGACAGAAGTAACACAGGAGATTTGGAAAGATTAGAACTGGGGATAGAAATTAAGAAAATGAGATTCCTTTATGAAGCGGAAATGTCTGAGAGAAAATACTGTGCCAAGTGGAGGAGAGGACCCTCAAATGCAGTAATGCAGTATGCAGGGACAGAGACTGACAGATAATAATGATGGACCCTCATCTGAGACAGTAGTTTGCACCTGGCCAACATAAAAAGCCAAAGCAAATATTTAACACCATTTGTTGAAATAGCATGCCTAAAATGTGAGGACCAAGGACCACATTTCTCTATGAGTCTCTGCCACAGAAGGGGGACTCACATCTCTGTCATAAAGTATTTCATTTGGGAAGTTCTTTTTTTGCCTTCTTTTTTGAGAAGCAGTGCTTGAAATGCTCTTCTGAGATTAGGGTGTGTGGGAATTCAGCAGAAGTGGTGGATCTGCACAGTCTGTTACAAGCTACACTCTTAATAGACCTGATCATCAGTAATGTTGTGAATGACTAGCAACAGATTGTTATATCCAGCAGAGGCAAGTAAGATTTATGAATTGCTGAAGCTTTTTTTCTGAAAAGGCCATTTCTAGTTTTGCAGGCAAATGTTGCCTTCCCATCCTTTGCCTCAGTGAAGGTCTGGAAAGAAAGTCAGAAAAAGACCAGGGGTGAGAAGGTCTGATGGGAAGATTCAGGGATGACTGGATGTATGCATTGAAAAGAGTGAGATGAAGAGATTTTCTTTTCCCTTATGTTCCCTACATTGTTTTGTAAACTAAAAGCTTTGGTTTTGTGTTTCAGAAGAGAAATGCCGCAGCTTTATTGAGCTTTCACCACCAGCAGAGAGAGGTAAGAGCAAATCCCTGTATCTCACTGTAGCTACCCAGTGTGCCTCCTTGGGACAGGGCACCTGCTACATTTTGCCTGTGCGGAGACAGCAGGGTGAGTCCCCAAAGAGCCAGGCATGAAATCCTGTCCTCGTGACAAAGATTTCCTCCCAGATGTTCACATAAACCACTGCCGTTTGTGAAGTCAGTGCTAGAAACCTCAGATTCCCTCCCATATGAAGTGTGATTTGTCTCATGTAGTAAGTGTCCTGGTCTGGGGTTGTCATCTTGTTGTTGTAAAGGGAAAGAGGACGGATGCTGCCTCAGGGCAGTTCCTCACACACAGGCTACATATTAACTGAGTGCTTCAGTTTTGGGGTCTAATGTGATGAATCTGGAAGCTGAATCACCTCTTACTTTGTGGTAAATAAACAGGACATCTGAAAGTTTTGTTTTCAAGGTGAAGTCCCTGCCTCATTAAATACAAAACTACATTTGGGTAAGAGAGATCACCCCTCCTTGTCATTATCACATGTTTCAAAGCACCGTGCAGATAGCCTCAGTATACTTTGATGTATGTGTACATATGCTACGGAGATTTTACTTAATGAAGGCTTTTCAATTGATGTGGGCTTGCTAACTATTCCCTGAGATGGAGGCTGGAGGCAAGTTGTTTCAGAAGATGTTCATATGTCAAGGGAAAGGCCTGGGGTGCAGAGCCTGCGTCAGCGTTCAAACCTTGACAGCAAGGGTGTAATAAATGCTGGGGATTTGCAAGCATTATTTTCGCCCTTTCTGTGCATAGTATCATCTTAAGATGGCCGGTGCAGGTGCTATTGTATAGCTGGGTTAGCACTGGACAAGGTGGCGTGACTGCTGATTGTGGGATGGGCTGGGGAGCTGGGTGTGTGCAGAGCAGCTCCACAATACACAGGCAACATTACAAGACCAAATGACATATCAGCAGTGGGAAGCCTGGACTCACAAGGAAGATGATGCAGAGGTCTCTTTGTATGTGTGGTGCCTGCAACCTTCAGAATACTTTTGACAGTCTGACCTTTAATGAAATATTCTCCTTGATGGTGCTGCAGCAAGCAAGTCAGCCCCTTTAAGCAGGGAATGCAGCTCATCTATTTCTGCTAAAGAGCTGGGTGACTCTATGGCGCTAATGATGTTGAGTATTCAAGTCAGTGCCACATTAATGAGGGTTTTCTTCACACTTCTTTTCCCCAGCTGAATGTCTCCTCTACAGCCATTTATAATTGCTAACAGTAGTGTTCACAGTGCTGCTTCATTTGTCAGATTAATGTTTCTTCCTCAGTGAATCCTGTGCTTTTCCACAGCACAGCATTACAGAGTGCCTTTCTTCATTCTCCTCCAATTCCTACTGCACAGCTGTAGAACTCAGCTCAGCTCTGGAATCTGGTATCACTTAAATCCCACTCAAAATCCCAGCATGAAAGTACCTGTACTCTGTTCAAGAAGCAGGGTGAGTGGTCAATGCTACTGCCCTGGCTGGATATCAACCCCAAGGAATGTACTTTCATTCTCATTGGGGTTTCAGTGAGAAATACAGGCTTGCAAGGGGCTTCCTGAATTCCAGAGGCCACATTCCAGTCATGGATGCACCATATAGTTCTTAACTAGTTGAGTCCCAGGTTAAAAGTTGTTTGCTTAATGTTGTGATTAGAGCTCAGATGTGTTCATGGCCAATCTATGACCATTAGGTTTTATGCTAATAGTCAACACCTTCCCCAGTCTTTTTCCTTTTGCTTTCCTCCTTGCTGTTTATGAATAATGCTGGCTTGTTTACAGATGGCATTTTAGTTCCTCTCAGCTCTGCCATGCTAGAGGAGCCAAGCCATCCTGTGTGACAGGCACTCTGTCCCCTACAGCATCCATTGATCCCTTGCTCACAGGCTAGTGAGATTGCTTTTGGGTGTTTGCTGTTTTCCCTCGTTCCCTTCCATCCAAAGGACATCCTTTCAGGATTGGGTTGAGAGAGGGGTGTAATCTCCCTTGAACATGGTTTCATCCGGTGTTCCTGGCAGGAATCCTGTGGCTGTCACTGGGATCAGAGATGCTGTACATCAGCTTGCTGCTCATCAGCTTCATCCTCCTGATGCTGGAAATTCTGCATACTGGCAATCCTGTCTGTGGGATGAAGCTCAATGCTTTTGCTGCTGTCTTCTCGGTGCTGTCAGGTGAGTGTATTACTGTGGTCTTGGAATCTCAGCACTGGAGAGCCTGCTTTCCACTCAAGGCTGAAGTATGCTGCTCTGGCTCCTACTGTAATTGTTTTGCTTTCTTGTCTTTTGTGTCCAGGTCTCCTTGGGATGGTGGCACACATGATGTACACTCAAGTCTTCCAGGCAACAGTTAATTTGGGACCAGAGGACTGGAGACCGCACACATGGGACTATGGCTGGGCATTCTAGTACGTGAGCTCTGAAGCCATCTTCACCTCCCCAACCTTTAGAGCTTCAGCCATGCCACCTGCTTCCTCCTCCTTTCTTGACCTTCTATGTGTTCCAAAGAGACATGGTTCTCTTACTACTAATGTCCTGTCTTTGCCTCACCCAGTTTTAATAAATAGTGGCTGAGCTACTTAAATGAATAGCTACCAAAGGACTGGCAAAACAATGGGGTCACACCTAAACAATTGCCTTCAGCCCTGCTGACTAATCAGGCTTGCCCCTCGGCTGGTTTGCCCTGTTTGGTCTCAGCTCTTCCCTGTGTGCAGAGGCCAGTGTCACACCTGTGATGATGCTCCCAAACACACTCTGGTTTTCTGCAATTTTAGAAAGTTGCATGCTGGTTGGCATCTTCACTAACCAGTGTTAGGCCAAAGGGCCCATTCCTGCAACACCAAGCCTAGACATGTGCCTAAAGATGTGGGCACAGCTCAGCCCCCAGCCAGCAGTCACACCATCTTCTCTAGTGCTGGCCCGGCCATATATTGGCAGCTGCACTGGAGGCCAAGGTCACCTCAAGATGGTATTACGTGCAGGAAGGAGAGAAAGCAGGCGATAGACCACAGCCTCACTTGTGAGCCAGGAAGAGGAGCCACACAAAGCAAGTGGCTCAAGTGGCTTTCTCCAAAGGATAAAGCAGCCAAACACAGCTGATGTGACATACCTGACTTGAGGAACAGTTGGATGAGCCTTGCAGGTCCCCATGGAAAGTGCAAGTTCAGTTTGCAATGCTGTATTGATGACCACATTGATTCTTAAACACCCCAGTGCCGTGTGTCACCCGTGGACATCAAATGCCTGGATGGCAATTTGGTTACACTCAGGTAGACAAGCCTCATGCACAGTAAGAGCAGCTCTGCAATACAGAACTTGCTTCCAAGCTGTGCTCTCCTGCTCTGACCAGTTACAGATGTTCCTGCTGCCTTTTTCCCTCTGTCACTCCCTTCCCTGTGATGTGGATGACCAATATTTATCCCACTGATCTAAGAAGGCTATTGTGGTGGGATAACCCCTAAGAACTAATGCTATTAACCTTAGTCATTCTAGTTCATGTCTGTGCCCAGTAGGTTCTGCCTGGCAAACCAGGGAGAACTGGGGTGTGTCACAGTGTTCCTTACCCTACATGGCTTTTCACAGCATGTGCTTCTTCTGTGTGTCTCTGGTAGCATGGCCTGGGCCTCCTTCACCTGCTGCATGGCCTCTGCTGTCACCACTCTCAATACCTACACCAAGACGATACTGGAGTTCAAAAGGAACCACATCAAGGGATACGATGGGAGCCTCAAGGATCACCCTCAGCACCACCAGTGCTTCATACAGCAAATAAGTGGCTATTATGAGCCCAAAGGCAAGGCCTTCCACTCAGTCTCTGAGGGAGTCGACTTCTACACTGATCTGCAGCAGAAAATACTACAGCGGGAACCAGAGCTGGACCTGGATGAAGTCTTGGCCCAGACAATCGGGGAGGATCGCTGTTAGGGATGAGTGCACAAGAACAGAGCAGTGGGGTTTGGGAGGCACAAGAGCTCTGAACCAAGCACTGGCAAGTTTTGGGGAGCTCTTCCTTTCTCTACAGTTCGGGGAGTGAGGAGGCAGGCACTGGGTCAGGGCAGCTACAGTAGCAGTTTGGGGGTCCTCCCTGGTCATACATAGTGTGATGGATGCCCTCATCTGACAAGGGTGAAACTGGAGGGACATGCTGGTGCCAGCTGTCTCCAAGCACTTTCAGAGTTGAGGCAGATGTCCTAATCCCAGTATTGCACTTGGGAATAGATAGCACCATCCAGATGGCAAATTGCACTGCTGGGTGGTGTCACATTGACCTTCCATCAACCACTCCAGTTCAGTGCTATGGTGAAGGGCATCAGTGTTCATACTGATTGGCTGTCACCCTCTCTGAACACCCTGTTTATTCTTACTTTCCAAGCCCAAACTCTTCTTCTCCCTGCCCCTGGATTAAAAATCCTGCTGCAGTAGAAATAGGGGGTAGCTTTCAGACATCTCTCCCCTCTTTCCTACCTGTAATGACTCCCACTTATTCCCTTCTTGCTTTTTGCCCAAAAATCTCCCATTCTGAGGTACTTTGCTGTCTGCCTCTTTTTACTGTTTCTTCACAATCTTTAAGAATTTGGCTGGACTTTGCTTTTTACATTACTTCTACTCATCGGTTCCTTTTTGCCCTTTGTAAAAATTTTGCAAACAACCCACTAATCAAAACCCCAAGCAAACTGATAATCTCTCAAAGGTGAAACATTGGCTCATATGACACATCATGCTGTACACAGTATTTATTTTGCTTCACTGCAGTTCAAATACATTTTCCCAACAATATACAGACAGACTCTTTATTCACAGTAGGGGTGGGGGGTGTGGGCAGGGTGAATTCACATTAAGGAGGAGCTAACATCACTGCTCTTGAATATCAGTTCTCTCAGGAAGAATCTCAGAAGAGTAACTACTTAGGTAACAGCCGCTTCACCTTTCCCAGCAAGGTGGTGGCTGGACAGGAGGGAAGAGGCACTCCTGTTTAATCCCTCATACATTACTGGTCCTCACACTTTCAGTCCTATTATGCAGCTCTATTAACTAAACACTATTAACACTAAACCCTGTCTGAAGGAAAATGCCAGGCCTAGAGGCATTGCTACAGTTGTGCTAATATGTACAAAGCTATTTACATGAAAATACCATTTAACATATACAAACTGTTCACAGGCTCTGACATTAGGAGATCAGGGCCCAAGGACCAGCCTTGGGGCTTGCAGCTAATCCTGAAGGGCTATCCTGGAAGCTTTATATAGAGATGTGGGATGAGGGGAGAGGGTGATACAGCACAGAGAGGTGTCAAAGGCCCAGGAGAGTAAACCCATGGCTAATGTGCCCATCTGGAAGGAGGGTCGAAGTCTGCTGTCACTTCACCACTCATGGAGAAATGTGGGGAGGCTGGAAGGGCACATGCTAGACAGAAGAGTCCTTTGCAATCCTCATCTCAGCCTGGCTCTGCTTAATGTCAAAGGCCAAACTTAGAATGGCATACTAGGAATGCAGTTCCTATATTGTTGCCCTAAACTGTGGGGAACTACTGGGGCACCAAAATGATTCCTTTCTATACAGTCTTTTCTATGACAAGAAAATTCATACAGATGCTCTTCAAATGCAATACAGGAGAATGATGGCACACTCTGGGGCACAGTTCAAAACACCTAACACACTGTGAGCAAATGTGTCCCAGGGGTACCTTGTTCTTCCTGGAGCTACACACAGGGCTAGGCTGGCAAGGGAATGGCAATATTGAGCCCAGAATAGGGTTAAAATGCACAGAAAAGCTTTCTAGTTCTGTCTCTGTCTGAGCCTCTAAATCCTGAAGCAGCAGCGTAAGAATCAGCTTTTCTGTGACTAGACTGAGTGACCTTTAGTCACTTTAGATCAGTCAGGATCTACTGGACTTCTATCCCAAGAGGGCTGTGATACTTTTGCAAAGGGGGACTCTGCCCACTGGACTGCAGTGTGATGTTACAATTTGGGTTCATACAAAGCTTAAGGATGGAGAGAAATAAGCTGTGAACCTTTCACTTCTACATCACACGCATACGCCTGAACTTGGGTGTCCTGAACTTGGAACTGGGAAAGAAAGACACAAGTGCAAGGGGCTGGCAAATGCTGTGGAGACCATCTTTCTCTAGATCAGATAATTCAGCCAGAGAACTAGTTTGTTTGTGAGTCTGGTAGCAGCATGGACAAGAGAGCTGAGAGCATACGGGAAGTTGTAGATAAGACTAACCTTGCAAGAGTCAGAGGCTTCTCTCCAAAAATAAAAAGATTAAAGGTGTCCTTTAGCCACACCACTTGCCTTGACTCATCATGGCCCACTCTAGGCATAGAGCTTGTTAGACTGCTTGGGAACAGTATTTGGACATAAAAAGGTGTGTCCTAATCTCATTCATAAATTAAACATACAAAAAATATACATATATTGTATAAATTAACACATATATATATAAAGCCTGATTTTATATATATATGTATATAAATTCTAAATTCACATTTCTGTGATACCTGGAAGGAAGCATGCAAGAACAGCATATGGAGGGGGAGTTGCTGAACAAGGTTTCTCTGGTACAGAACAGGTCTGCCTAGGACAAACCTGCCTCCAGCAGCATTCCCCAGATAGCTGAAGAAAGGGGAAGTGCTTTTAGCTCCCATTCCCTCTATGTAGCCGTTTTCCTGAAGATACACAGAGCAGCTTCCTATATTCCCCATATAGGCCACAGGTCCAACCAACATCTGAAGAACCACCAGGCTAGAGCTGAAGAAGGAAAGGTAAACAAACATTAAAGCAAAAATCTATTATCATCCAGTCTGGTAAGGTAGTAATTTACAAGTCGGCAACAGAACCTGGGCACCACTATGTGGAGGACCCTTGTTTGCCTATGTCAAAACAAGTGATCTCAGTCCCACCTCTCTGATCCCTCTGCAAGTCTCTCAGTCTCTTATGATCACCACCCCTGTTTCTTTCTAAGATCCTGTGCTGTGTTCAACTGCCAAAGTACATCTTTGCTTCACAATCTGTCCAGCTTATGCCCAAAGGGGCAGCCAGTCATCTTGCAAACAGTCTCTTTGCATCCCACCAGTCTCTTTCCATCCCAAAGAGCACCTTAACTGTGTCTGTAGGGAAGAGACCAGATGTTTTCAAAGGCCTGGATTTCATTAGGGATTCCTGCACAATCTCACCTTCTGAGGAAAGTCAGCAAATTTCATCCGGGCAAGAAATCGCCTCACTTCTCCACGGCTGATTTTTGGAGTCCTGCTGTCCTTTAACCACACCATTCGACCTTGACTCATCATGGCCCACTTCAGGCCCAGCTTGCTGACCGAGAGAAATCCTGGCTGTTTTTCAGAGGTTGCAGTTGTTGTCACAGTGATGTGAAATGCATCCTTTTGGAGATCATTAATTCCAACTGGTCCATCAGAAAAGGGCAAGAAAATAGTGGTGAAGAGTAAATGATTATGTTTCTTCCAAAAGGAATTTTATAGCCCTTACTCAGTCAAAACATCCACTGGACTGAGGGTATATTCAATCTGACTTTACAATTCCATGTACCTCAGTTGATAAGGAAAAAATTATTTTAACATTTTTCCATGGAAAGAAACCGAAATATAGATCAGAAGTGGAAGGGTTTGTTACAGGTTATGCTTTTGGGCTTGACATAGGATATGAACATATTTCAAAAATACAGTTCACTTTCAGCTTTCCTTCCCACATCTGTTAGTAGTTATTGTTTACCTCTATAAAAGGGGAAATTTGTAAAGCACTGGCAAGTCAGGTGCCTCCAGTCACTACTGAATGATCTGTACAGACCTCAGAAATCCCAGTTTCTTAAAAACCCCTCTAAAAACAGTATTCTATTTGTTCTTGATTGAACTGTGTTTTTGATACAAGTCCAATTAGATGTTATTACTATGCAGCAGTTTTTCTATGCTTCCTGGCCTACTTCTCTCAGTTCTGGATGAACTGATCTTTTATCCCACACTGCCATGCACAAGAGGCTGGCTATTTGCCGAACCGCTTTAGAAAGAGCAAGGAAATCCAACAGGGACTGTACAACCTTGTATAGATGTTAAATGCAGATCTACTTTTCCCTGAAAATATGCTTAAGTATTTTGGATTCCCCCTTACAAAAAGAAAGAGGAAGAAGTAGCACAGCTGCTATCCCAAAGAGCAGGAGATGGCCAACAAAAGCAGAAGTGTATCTGAGGTGACAGAGAAAAGTTTTATAGTGATTCTCCATGCACTGCACTAAATTATAAATAGCTCCATGGAAAGCAACGCAACTTCTCTGGTGTAAAACATGCATTAAATCAAACTTGAACCTTTCGTTGGTTAAACATGTGTAAGAAACTTTGTGGATCTTTTACTTGCAAACTAGGGGGTGGACAGGAGGAAGATGAATCTTATTTCCCACTGTTATCCTACATGTGATGGACCTTAGGTGCTACCTTTAAAGGCACAGCTACAGCCCATTGTTTCTCACATTGTTTCTCCTCTCTCCCTATTTCTAGCCCAGGTTGTTTCTCCTCCATTTGTACTCACCTGCTGAAGCAATGACTTTGTCTGTTGCATTGGTGAGGTCCAAAAGGACTGTAGGAAAAACAGGATGGAGGAGATAGAGGTGGTGCAGCCCTGGGCGCTCAGGTCTGGGACCAGGTTGCTGTTGGAATGCAAGAGACAAAAACTTAACAGCTGGCTAGCAAAGGGGAGTCTAGCTTTGTCAAAAAATAAAGTTTTCTGACACTGTGTTGTTTTCACATGGATCAGAGAATGAAAATCTATGGTTTTATAAAGATGAAATCCTGACATCTTTTTCTCCCTAAAACAGAATTTGCTCCACAACTTCTATTTGGTAAGACTGAAATCTAGCTCTGTCCTATGCAGCCTGATGGGCAAAGCTACAGGCAGGAAGTTTGAGTCTCCATGCTGAACTGTGCCCCTGCATGGACAGAAGAAGTACTCTGGGCTGGGAACAAATCTACAGTAACAACTCTTCAGTGCTGCATGAAAAATGAAATTCACAAATTTTTGGGTTTGTGGATGCAAAATTTCTGTCAACAAAGCTTTATGGTGAAGAATTTACACACAAAACCTCCTGTGTTCAGGCTCAGAGAAGTCAGAATGTCAAAGTAAGAGATGTCCCTGACAGCCTTCTTATATGTTAGGTTTCAAGTTCAATGACAATAGGAATAAAAGACAGAGACTGCATGTGCTTCACAGAGAAACCTCAAAGTGAAGAAAGGATGCGTGCTCACCAAACTTTGTAACACAGGCTGTGTTTCATCAGCCCAGAAGAGAAAAACAGACTTCTTGTCCAAAGTCATGACTGAGAGTGCATCGAGTTGTTGCCTCTGCCACGGAAGTTCCTGGTTCCAAACAGGGAGGCCAGATTTGCCGTCTACCACCACCACCTCAAGGCATGGAGAGATCGAGCATTAATGGGTGTCAAGGCATGGGTATGCAGAGCCCCCTTGCAGAAGCATGGCCTGTGCTGTTCCCTTTCATGCCTGTGGCCACACAGTAATGAGTGCCAGCCAAAGAAACGGGAAAAGCGAGGACCAGAGAATGTTTGTCTCCTTTTAGCCAACCTCCCCCACTCCTATGCTGCCATTGCCCTCCTTGCCTTCACCTGTTTTACCTTTTTGTTCCCATCTCCAGTCTGTGCTTGCAGCATGAAGTCCAGAGTTTGGTCAGCACCAAAGTAACCTGGTACAGGCTGGCTGTAAATTTGGAAAAAGAAACACTCAGCCCCATGGTAGAAAAAAAGCCATTTCAGATGGAGGCAGAATAAATTGCCTTCATCCTCCATTCTGCCTCTTAAAATGGCAGGATTTGTCATGCTAAATATGATCTTTCATTCACTCAGAATTATTTTGACTGCCAGGAATCATTTGTTGGTGGATCAGAAAAGTGAAAAATGGTAAAGCAGCCCATGGTGCCTGTCAGCCATTCTTCAGAGTTGTCCGTGTGGGGGGCATCCCTTGATGGGCTGTGTAGACATCTGTTTATCTCCCTGTACATGACTCTATCATTCTTTCCTTTGCACGAGAACCTGTACAACTGTTGCTGTAATTATAGAAAATTATCCAGTCCTTCCAAAATGCATTGGCACATTTGACCTCCTGCTGAAAGTGGATTTCCAGGGCTGCCTTAGCTGTGTGAAATGGATCTTAATATACTCGCCATTAATGTCAGCCCATGATTCCTTGTATGCTTACTGCTGGCAGGTTTACAAGCCTTTTTATGACCTTAAACAGGTTAAATGAAGTCCCTTCTCATCCTCTCACTTCTGGGTGACATAACACATTAATATCTCTCATTACACTGTTTTTTAAACATCTTGCTTGCTTTTGGCTTTCTGAGCCTTGCCTCTGTCTTCCTTCAATTCACCACAGCTAGACACAAAGTTCTAAATAAGCACAGTTGAGTCCACAAAATTCACAGAACCAGAGATTTTATGGCAAGGCAGGATCATCAGAGTATATCCTCTCTCCTCTTATTTATGACCGATTACTGTATTTCACCCAATTAACCAAGTATCAGTAGGCTGACTTTGCCTCATCTTTGATGAGATGAATTCATCACTTCTCATGACAGTCAGTTCTAATGATTAATTTCACCCAAAGAAACATTCCTGCATCTTCATTTTCTTGAACGTGAATGGCTTTTGCTTCAAGGCACTTGTTCTTGCTATGCCTGTTAGCTTCTGTTTCTTACACATGCTTATGAACTCACCTCTCGGGCTTCTCATTGATCATATAAACTCAGGAATTCAAATCTTCCATGCTAAAACATTTTTTCCAGACCTTTTCTCAGTTTTTTTCCAGCTTCTCCTTTAAAATGTGCATGACAGAACGGTTCCTGAACAGCAATCCCACAGTACTGCAGTGGTTTGACTTTATACTTAGGACATCAAACAACGTCATTTGCTTGACAGACACCTTTGGCAACCAGGTGTTGCTTTCAAGGCAGTATCATGAGACACTCCTATAGCTTGAAAGCTCTCCAGTAACAAAAGGAAGTAGCAGGCAATTCTATCCTATGACCACAAACTCAAAACATCTCCTAAGGTGCCTCTTCTCATGTCCCTTATGGGTTAGAGTCAGTGGCAGATCCCACAAACTGAATGCAGACAGACTTAAGTACATCGGATGCTACCAATCAAGTGAAAAATCCCCTGGGCACTTTCTCAAATGAACCAGAAGGTTAGTAATTATTCTGCCCAACAGTAATCCCCACAGCAACCTGCTATTAATCCTCTCTCATCTGAAACATCCATTTACAACACAATTTGCAACTGCTTACTCAATTTCATGGTCTTGGAACTTCGCCCTTGTTTTATGACTACTGATTCTCCTTTATGGTTTTCCAGGGATCTTGTCAAAAGCTATCTGGAAATGCAGCACATCTGCAGTAGCCATGTGGGTTTTCTCAGAAATTATTCCCACAGGTCTGGACTTAGTCTGCCTGGATGACGTGGTGTACTTGGGGCAGGTTAACCCCGGAAAAGGGGCGCTCACAGCTGACTCTGTAAGCTTTGTCTAACAAGGAATTCAGTCAGTTTGACTCTGTGGTAACATCCCTGAGCTGAATTTGTCCCTCAGCCTGTGGTGCTTAAGTAGAACTTAAGTTCTAACACAATCCAAAAAACCCTCTTAATTAAATGCTTGCCCACAATACATTCCGTGCAGCGAATTTTGTCTTTCTTAACTCTGAGAAAACAGGTAGTCCAGGACTTTAGCACAATGGCCTAGAACACAAATTGCTTTCATTATTTTTCAATGATTATCAGACAGCTCCTCTACATGTATTGTACTCTGTCCCCTAGGAGGTCAGGAAACAGGAAGAAGCAGCAACCTTGAATACTAGCTGCCCAGAGATGTTGTGAAGTCTCCATCCTTGGAGATTTTTAAAACCTGACAGCACACAGCCCTGAGTAATTTGCTCTAGCTGAGTCTGCTTGAGCAGGTAGGTGGGATTAGGCAATCTCCAGAGAAGCCTTCCAACTTCAACCACACTGGTAAAGAAGTTTTCAACCCTTCTTGATTTGTATTTTCCAATTTATTACTGCATCCATTTAGAAATTTCTTGTGTATAACTGGTTCTACAGCACCTATGAAGTGGCTTTGCTTAGTCAGTACACACTTACCCTTTAAACTCGATGCCAGACACATTCAGAAGTCTGCAGATTCTGGGCCCAAAACACTTCTAGTCCATTTCCTTTCCCCATAGCACGATCAACTAGCCATAACCCATTCCTAAAGTCATGGTTTATGTCACCCATCAGCCCTCAAGAATGTGGACATTACCTGAATATCAAACATAGCTGAACACACTTTTTTTTTTTTCTTAATGAAGTTCCAGTGCCTTCTTCCCATTTATGCTCTTGACAGTTGGGTAAAACTGAGCTGAGAGCTGCTTTCTTTATTCTCAATACTAGAGCAAGCAATTGTTTCCCATATAATTTCCCTCAATTGTGCCCAACTGCCCTTTGCAAATATTTAATACTGGGCAAGCTGAAATTGCTGGTTATTACCAACCCACAAGATCTGGAAAATGACTTAATTTCCATGTGTGAAATTAGAGGATGAGCAGTATTATTTTAAGGTTTACATTTAGTATAGATGGTGTGCTAACTGTCATCAGAACGCTCATTTTCAGCTTTCAAGGAACATTAAGATCTCTGGGCCATACTCATTCACCTGCTCTAAATTCTTAACATCACTAATGTAACTGATCCTCTCCACTGAAGCCCTGGACAGCAGGTGGGCTGAATCACACATCAGTAATTCACTGAATTCCAATGCCCCATCATTCCCATGACTTCAGTGTCGCGTACCTGAATCAAGCCCCTTATTTGTGGTCACTCACAAGCACAGCTCAAGTTTCCAGCCTTCTGTTCCTTGCTCCCCCTGCCCTCCTCACTTGGCTCAAAAACACACCTCCAGTTCTTAGATTCCTCTGCAGACTTGGAGAATTACTGTCAATTGCTTTCTAAGGAACACATGTGCTTCCAACTGGAAGTCAGGAAATGTTACAGGAAGAAATAGGACAGAAAAATGTTCCCAGTAAGTTACCTGCTGATATTCTGCAGCTCCAGGGTCCAGTGGGGCTCCAGGTCCTGTCCCCTCAGCAGGATCAAGCTCTCTTTGGTTGTGATAAGCAGGTTGCTGCAGTTTGTGTCAGGTGTTTTCACTGTCTGGAGGAAGTCAACCCCCTCACTGGGACAAATGGAAAACAGAGAGGAAATCAAGGCTTGAGTCTGCACATCTCAGCAGTAGCTGCCTTTCCACATGGCAATTGCTACCAAAGATTTGAACTGTACTTGGAGAAGTCCATCTTTTCCCCAGTGACGTGGGTTCCTCAGTTAAGTGAGCTAATTCAAATATGGGGTCTTCTGAACATCATGAGTTACTATAAAAAGCGTGAAGTTTGCGAGTTCACATTTGCTCCCTCCCTTTATTCCTACAGAGGCCTGTTCCACAATTTGGCAGTAAAAAAGAATGAGCCGAGAAATCTAGGCCCACATAGACCGAGCTTCTCAAAGAGACTCCATTAGTTGGGAACACTTCTTTTTTTCCCTTCAGCTATGCATATGGGGCTGAAGAAAGGAATAAGGAACAGGAGAAGCTAAGGTCTCCCTTTTATCATACTCTGCACTTCTTTGGCTAGGACAACCAGAGGACAGGGAGGAAGTGATGAGCTCCCCACAATATTCCCCAGTTATCAACTGGACAGTGAAGGAAGGACAGTATTGAAGTAGAAGCGACCACCTCTGGGAGCACTAGTAAGTGCCTACCCTTCCCTTCCTCTCCCAGAAGGAGCAAGATGACAAGTCCATCTTCTACCTGTAAATGCCAATGAGCTCTGACAGGTTGACAGATCTGTGCTTTTCCCACTCTGGCTCCTCCTGCTGCAGCATTGCAGGAAAGTTGTCCCGGTTTCTGGCTTGGGTAAAGATATCCCTCAGGGCAACTGCTTGAACATTACCTGCCAGGAAGAGCAAAGATGAAGAGTCCTGACTGCAAAAGATAACCTAGTAGAACAGAGGGTGATTGGGACCACTGCAGTTGTGGTAGAAGGCAACGAAATGCCCAGAGCTGGAACTTTCCTGGCATGATGTGCCTTTGGGAAACTCCAAGGTTTTTGAGACTAGCAGGTATTGGTGCTCCTGGACTTTTCCACACCATGGCAGTGAGACTTGTGCTTTCGCTCTCCTAGCTTTTACAGCAGAAGGCATGGCAGAAATATTCCAGGGATGCTCTGGACCATTTTAGGTACAACAAATGTTTTCTCAGGAAGGTGAAGTGCTGCAAACCCAAGGTGCACCTTACCAAAACCAAACAGGATGTAGATGGCTCCCCGGCTGGTGATGTGGACTTGGGGGCCAATCACTTTCCCTTCTCCATTGGTGCTGTACTTCACAGGCCCACCCAAAGCAGTTCCAGTCTTTCCTGATACCAAGATGAAAAACACATCGGGCTGCAAAGAGAGAGAGGTAGAGATTTTTATCTTTCAGAAGTGCTTTCATGCACTTCTGCACCCAGAATCTTCCCCCAGCCCCACAGCATGAAGCTCCATTGATCTTTTCCCCCTCAGCAAGGCGTAGATAGTGTTTGCTTTCTCTTTGCTCAGTCCAGCTTCCTGGGCATCTTACAGTAATGTTTTTCTCTTGACACAAATGCATCAAATATAAAAGGGACTTCAAAAACCTGAGTTCCTCTAACAACATCAATGTTAGGATTGTGGGGAGGGATGAACGTAAAGGAAATCTGCATCTGAATCAATCACACAAGTATTTCTTTCTTTCGGATAAGCTAAATGCTCCTTTCTTCAGAGATCCATCCCTACACTTCAAACCACACATGCACTGAACAGAAACAAATAATTCTCAAGTCTCAGTCAGGTGCAAATAATGACCCTTCTGTTCATTCCCAGCTGTCAAGAATGCAGGTAGTGTCATTATTGTTTGATCTCACTGCTCTGACCTACTGGAAGAAAAAGGGTGCTTTTCAGCAAAATCCAAGGGAATGAAAATTAGGGGCTCTTGCGGTTCCCATTACAGTCCTTCCACATCAGGCTGTTTTGCCTATACACAAAGAGTAAAGGTCCTTCCAAACCTTGAGTAGGGATATGCTGTACCTGTGTCTCTTTGAGAGCCAGAACAACAATATCCCTAATCCCATCTCCATCTACATCTGGAAGAGTTGCAGCTGGTGCAGCCAGGATCCCACTTGAAAGGTGAATGGAGTTCAGTGTCCACATGGTCTTGCCTGTGGGAAGAACAGGATAAAAGGGACCTAACGTATTAGGGCAACCAGAGGGCATCCCTAGAGGGTTCCACAAAACCTTCTTGAAAAGGGAGCAAGAGAAATTATTTTTCCCATTCTGTGTGAAGGGGAAAGACAAACCTACAAACTGCAGACAAGTGCAATTCTTCTCCCAGCATTTCTTCAGATTGCCTTTGAGTCAGGCCTCAAGTCCTACTCTGCTTCCTTCTTAGCATCTCTCTAAAATACCTGAGCCCTAAACAATTTCTGAAATAGCAGAGAATATTTAACGTTCACTTTTGGAAGGAGAACCTAAATGAGAGTGCTGCTCTGCAGGACAACAGTTGTTTGCCTCAGCCAGCAGAAAAGGCTAGGTAGATGCAAGGAAAGGGAACAGATGGATAGTTCTGATATTCAAAGTGCAAATCTGTGTCTCAGTTATATTCCCAGCAGCAAATTACCACTCCAGCATGACATGCTCACTCCACCTCAGGGTGAAAGCATGTTAGCAGACAGGATGTCAAATGGTTCAGCAGTCCAGCATGGACCCACCTGGGAACTCAGTAAAACCAGATTTGCAAACTTGCAAATAAACATCAAAAAAAGGCAACAATTAAATTTGATGCTTTTACTTTTTCATCATTCTTTGCCAACACTTCTGCTTTTTCAATCTTTAAAAATGCTCTTCTGCTGCTGCTGCTCTGTAGGATAAGGTTTGCCCCTGTATGATAAAGTAAACCAAGTGCCAAACTTGTACATTAATAACACTACTACTGCTGGTAAAGGAGGCAACTCATGGTCCTGACCATGCAAACACTTTGCAAGTAACCTGGTCCCTAAAAGCATTTGAAAAGCATGCAAAGATAGCTACGGGTAAAATTAGAGGAAACTTGAGAAGTTATATTCACATCCTAACAGAAGTTCTAACGGTATGGAAATTATAGGATAAAATACAGTTGCTGCTCCCTGGTTGGAATGCAGTTGGCATGCCCGAAACCTACTCCACCATGATTCCCCAATCTGCAACCATAGCACCTGCTAAGGGGGATGGAACAGAGGGTGGAGTGGAGTGGGAATACCACGGCCAGACTGTAGAAATCCTTGCAGGGAGGGGAACTTGATGTTACTTTGCAGCTGATAAAACTGCATAGCATCTGTCAGCCAGGGGAGACAGGAGAAGATGTCTTGTTGTTGAGCCAGTAACTGTGGTGAAATCATTCTCCTTGGATGAACTTGGTTCACTAAAACCTAACTGTAATATTAACACATGCCTCCATCCCAAAGTTACCCGCCTTCAAGGTACCTTTTTGTCGATTCCAAAAACAACCCTATACCTACCTATGAATATTTCTGCCAATGAATTAATGTGGTAGAACAAACAGCAATCACAGAATGAAGGTTCACATGATCAAGTGATTAAAAAAGCAATATTCATTCACATCTAATCAATTCAACTATGGGCCTAATTTCTCTGCAAGGTTTCCTGGATGTCGTGTATATCGTTATATAACTTTTCCAAGAATGCTGTTCAGCTCTGTGGTGCTGTTAGGTAGGTCCTGACTTGTACCAGCAGCTCAATGCTAATGAGAACAGACTTTACATATTCTTTATGACATGGGGATGCTACAGGATAAGATTAACACTTTGAAATATTCTGAGATGTAGGACGAAGATGCTGCCGCAGAGATGAAATGTTTTGGATTCTCTTATCCTGTGTAACTAGAAACTCATTAGTGTTTTGACTCCTTCCTGTGTGCCACTAACAGCCACTGTGACGTGCTAGAACCAAATTATTCATGTTTATTAGTCCTTCAAAGAAAACAACAAAGCAGTAGCATATTTCTAATATGCTGGTAGTTGACTTTACCTGTGGAGGCACTGAGAAGGCTGAGGAATTTTGACGTTCCTGTAACAAGGCAGACAGGCCCTGCAGCTGCCCCCAGTGACAGCCCATTGCACTGCAGACTCCGAGTCTCCTCTGGAAGCTGGATGGACCACAAGGTGCTGCCATTCATACCAGAAAGTGCCACCACAGTTACGGAGGGTCTGGAGACACCTAGAAGAGGCAGGAAAAAGAGGATGTAATCCCTTGGTATCAGAGGGATTACTATGACCACGTTGCCTTGGGTCCTTGTGCTGGAGTTCCAGCTCTAGCTCCTGGAATTGAGCAGTTCAAGACAGACAAATCCACACTGCCTGAAACCAAAGGTCAAATGTCACCCTGTGGCTGAATTTCTCTGCCACAGAGCCTAGCAGTGATCTCCAAACAAGCTGGGCTGAACATCAACAGCCCAGAAAATCATGGAGGTTGGACCTGAGCTCATAGCAAGAAATGTGGTCAGCTGGGCAGAGAGAACCAAGTTCCTGGGGACAATGTGCTCAGTTGTGCTGACTTTGTGCTGACTTCCTCCTGTGAAATTTACTGCTGTCAAACCAGATTGACTCTTCTGATCCCCTCCTCCCTTAACAAAACAGCTAGCACCAAGGGGAAACTTTAAGTGACTCCCAAGGTAGATGTCACCTCATATGAAAGTGCTGGCTTGTTTGTAATTCTGGAGCAACAGAAGGTGATTGGTGGTCTGAGAGCTTTTTCCTTTGTTTTCCAAAGGAGTTTCATTATTGTGAGAAACAGACTGAACGAAACCAATTGGCGTAACTCGGCATTCTTTTTCCAATTCACCAGTTAGCACAAAATAATTGTGAAATAAAGTAGTCTATGCTGTTTCAATTGACTGTTGTCTCTGACTCCAAATGTGATCAACTTTTAGCTCAGCCTGCCCTCAGCTATCAGAGTGGTTATTGTAATTAATCTCTACCTAGTATGGTCGTATCACAGTTTAAGATGAACTCCCACACATTTCAAAATAACAACAGACCCAGTCAACTTCTGTCTTACTAGCAACACATACAACATGTGATCTGATAACAAAAAGGGCATATATGGGCCACTGGCTAAATACAAGTCTGAGTCCACTCTCTAAATCAGACTAACTCTCTTCTCAAATTGAACATCATGTGGCTTATGCTAAGGGGTTGCCCCAGATCAAGTTATCTTCATCACATTGATAGGGACCAAGAATAACTAAGTCCTGAATGCAGCTCACAGCCGTTGTGTGTACAAGCTGGAGAAACAGTTAAAAATGTCACAGTTTACTCCCCCAGGTGCCTATCCCAAGCTTATCTCTACTTGGCACTGTGTGAATGCTCCAAGCACAAGCTACAGGCGGGCTGATATCCAGCTATGTGAGTTTTGGATTGTGATCTGCTTACACCTGTTTTAGTGTCTGGTTTTTGTCTTCCAGCCCAGGATGCAACTAGGTATGAACCAGTTTCATTCAGAAAATGCTGACTATATGTATATCTGGGATAAAAAATAAAAACAATGCAATGGCAAAAATACAGAATGCAAGGACAGACTATATGAACTGAATACAGCCTTTATGTCAACAGTATCTTCCTCTCTCACTTATTTTTTAAGTTACTTTACAGTTTTCTCTATGTTCATAGGTTTCTTTTTATAGGAATTGCTGTGAAATACCGAGGGCCTTCCTTGGGCCATGGAGAAAGGCATCTTCCCTATCCTCTAACAATATTTTTATTAGCGCTTTGAACAGCCAAGGCATTTTGCTCCCACAAGAATTTTCTTCAGGTTGTGCAATGTATGCTTGCTCCCTGAATACATCTCTGAGACTGAACAGATTCACCCAGTATCAGGTGATGCCAGGATAAGCAGATGCAGTACAGCAGGCAGCTGGGAATCTCCAGGACTTCAGAAGCCCAGGGCAACAGGATGCCACCAGATTTGGCAGCCTCTGCGTAATGGTGGCCAGTATCAGCAGGCTCTGCTATGTTACCTGAAGGGTGTGAGGGCTAATAAAGAGAGCAAGGCAGCCAGGAGGAGGAAGCAGGGTAATACCTGTGAAACAGCCAGGCACAGTAGCTTCCCCATCATCAGTCTATTATTTGTGAATTAACAATGATTTGGAGCCTGGCAAGTATATGGAGTGACCTGGAGAAAAAGGCAGCAAAGTGAGGGTGTTTGCTACAACACTAACCTACAAACAAAGTAAGTGTGCACAAATGCAGGACAAAGAGATGGAGTTGCCCCAAGATGAGGTAAGGGCAAACACATGATGTTGACCAAAAGGCATATGAGCACAGGCTTGTAATGCAAATTTTAAGCATGACCAACCACAGGCACAGCAATTTTAAGGAACTCTGAAAAGAGCAATGCAGTGGATTTGCAGTGGCAGGAGCTCTTCCTGTGTGTAAGACAAACATACAAAGGTCCATACTAACACATGAAGAGGAATGGAAAGGAGCTGCAGTGCTTACCCATGACACTGGCATTCATCAAGGCAGTGAAGACAATGAGGATGTCAGGGAGGCCATCACCATTCACATCACACAGTTCCAGTGGGGATAACACACCACCTGCAACAATTACACAGAGTCACCGCATGTCAAAAAGGCCACCCTCTTTTTTCACACCGGGAGAGGAGGGCTGGCCCAGAAATGAGACTTGTGGGTAGACAAGCCTCACAAAGTCTGCTAAGGAACCACCAAGGGCAGGCAGCTCACACCATGGTAAGATCTTTCATTGCATGGAAAGGCAGAAATGTAGCATCTGGGTCAGAGAAAGGAAAAGGAAAAATGGAGGAGCTAACAGAAAAAGATTCATGTTTCCCACTTCAATTTCTGGGGTGATGTGGAGCCATGTATCTTATGAAAAGCTTAGATTTGGAAGCCAGGGGCAGAAAGCAAGGAGGGAGAGACATATCTAGACCTGGCAGAAATTATTTCACAATACAGTGTTACTTTATTGCAGAAGCCAGAATGGGAGATACTTTAGACATGTTACCAGTGGCCCATACAGGATAACAGAAGATCTCAAATGTTGATTTATAAATTCAAGCAGGACAAAAAGACAATGGAATAAGGTTAGTTAAGCTAGTTAGAAGACACAAAGACCTCAAACCCTCTCCTCTCAAACACAACCACATACTTCAGCATGGAGGTACTGGTAAAGTCCAGGCTGTAGAAAGGGAGGCACTGTATTTTAAAGTGGGCTGGGCCATCTCCATCTGGAACAGAGCACAACATCCAGACAAAAAGGCAGGATGGAGAAGAGTCAAAATAATTTTTGATGTTGGCAGAAACAAAATTTTGTGGCATTGTTATCTACTGATGCCAGATTTCACAGGCCTCAGCTTCAAGAGTGAGCAGAACACAGCGACCTGTCTATCATCTCGGAGCATCTGCAGTGGTGAGGGATGGCCTCTGCTCGGACCTTGCCCTCCCAGATAGGTCTCTCCCACCGATGCCCAGCCTGGGAGCTGCCACCTCCCCCATGCCAGATGCTGTTCCTGGGGCTTTCTCACCTGCTCCCTGACCTAGGTTGCGGTTCCAGGTGTTATGCAAGTCTCTAGGGGGACAGGGAATTAGAAATGCGCACACCAACACAAGAATCATCGAGATCACCACAGTGAGCAAAAAGATCGCAGTGCGCAGGTATGGCATGAGGGAGGGAGCAGCCTTCTGCTCCAAACTCCCAGCTGGCTCTGCAGGATAACCCTCGGGCGCGGTCTCTGACGTGTGCTGCTTTGTCATCCCAATCTCCACATCAGAATCGGGGTCCTGTATCTCTTCAGGAGGGCTCTTCCCGTTCTTGACCCCCCCATTCTTCTGGATGTTGAGTACGAGGTCATCTTCACTTTCATCACTGTCAGCCTGAGTGAGGGGATCATATTCCCCAAGGTCTGGGCTCTTCTTTCCTGAGAAAAAAGATGGAGAGAGACAAACATGAGTTCCTCACTTTTGCAGGATCTCAGTGAAGAAAAGGCTGCAGTGGAGAGTGACACAGAAGGGATGACAGAGTAGTCTGCATTTTGCATGGATCCAAGTAGTGAGACGTGTGAGAGAAATGACAGGGTCTCTCCATGTTTCACAGTAGCAGCTGTGGGAGAAAAGATGCTGACAGTTTATTTTCCTCAGCCAAATGTGTGTGTGTATACATATATGGATGTGTATGCATATGTCTGTATGGAATTCATGGCCGATTTAATTCTAATACTTTCTTGACTGGTAAAGAGATACATGAACTCTCCCTGAAGATGAGGGAAAAGTGATTTTGCCCCTTTAGGCCAATAACATGCTGACGTCTGGAGGGATCAGGCTGCTCCTCCAAGACACCACTTTCTCTGCATGGCTCAGCTCTGTGTGAGGGAACGTTCCAACCCCTGCAGCAGGCAACCACAGTGCACCTGCTCTGCTCCTGCTCCCACCAGAGCCAACAGCCTGTGCTTAGCCTGTCCCAGATAGAGAACTTGGTACTGATCGCTTCAGGTGGTGGTACAGGAAAGTAGCTTAGCTTTACGTGTCTCCTGCACAGATGCCCAGCACACAGACGACTTCTCCCCCAAGCCCTAGACAGCCACAGGGAGTGTGGTGAGGGCAGGTATAGAGGCCAGTCACACACCCTGGCATAAGCCCAGTGCCATCTGTTTATGGTGACAGGAAAGATCACGCAGACTCACTGCCCTGAGCTACGAGTGGAGGGTCACGTCTCAGGGAGCTGCCCTGTGCCACAAGGCTGGGCATGGAGCCACAGCCACTGCTCTGATGATTGCAGAGTCTCAGTGTCTGGTTCTCTCTCTCCTATTCCAAGGTGGGACTTTGCTATCTGAGGTATCTGTCTCATTTCCTTTTGTTTAAAGCTGATCTGAGACAGGAACCAGCTTGTGCCCGAAGATTCCTGACATGATACATGCAAGGCATAACTAATAAGCAAAAACATGCAAGCTGTAACCCCTCTCAGACAGGAAGACGATGGGAAGGCTTTACAAAGTGGAAATTTTAGGGTTTTCATGATTATTCTTCCTAACTACGATACTATACCTTACTTTTGGTTTTCCTGTTAAAGACAGGCTCAAGTTACAGATGTATAGTAGTACCTAGTTAGTGCAACACACCTATTTTGCATAATCTAGAGTGTATTTTGCAGCACAAGTATCTCATTTCTTCCTCGTTTCTCACCCCACAAAAGGACCTTCACTTTCCCTCTGTCTACTACTTATAAGTGGTATTCAACTTCTTTTTTATGATTTAAGAAAAGCTTTCAATCCCACTAAAAACCAAATGCCCCACACTAAGTGGAACAGCCAGGACAACTCACCTACACTGAACAGAAGGAAATAAAAATATCCAACAAGCTCACATATCTAAGTCAGACTCTTCCTTTTTGAACTAGGGGCTTCTACAAAAGACTCAAAAATCTGGTGCACATACACAGTCCAAAAAGCAGTTCCTTGTGTAGGCAGAGCACCCAACCAAGAGACACTGCATTCTTATGGGTTGGTCTGGTGTATCCCTGTGACATACTGCATTGTTTCACATAGGTCTGTTCTATACATGTGTTCAAAAGTGTGGGCTTTTCAGGAAGTCTTGATAACCTTGGCTCCATCCTGTAAGTGCACAGAAGGCCACGGACCTTGGTGGCACACAGCTCTCTGCTCAGAGGCTGCAGCGTAAATTTCACAGGTGTCTATATCGTCGGTTGTGCTGAAAAGTGACCGAAAGACTACTCAGTCAAACAAAAAATTCCAGAGAGGTCTCACTGCCAGGGTATTTGTGGCTTCTCACAACAGATCCAGATGTGCCAGTTCAAGCCAGGTCAGACTGGCATGAAAAACAAACGTGGCTGGCCCAAGAGTAAATGGTATTTAGCCTGGGAAGTCAAAGTCGGACAGTTATGTTAACTAGACTGCTCCCAATTTTGGAAACTGGTGATCCTTCAGTAAAACAACTCAAAGTGTACTTATGCTTCAGATATACTATGATTTAATTATTTTATTTCCAAACCGTCAACCAAAAGACTGGAACCGGCTGTTCATTCTTGAAGCAACCAAAAGCATTGGTGCCAATTAAATTTATCTGGAACGGTTTTGTTCTGGATCCCTACGAGACAGAAAGGACGTTGAAAATACGGCTCACCCACTCCTTGAAATGGCAGGGACTGAGATGCTGGCAGTGGTGTGAACCACAATCTGTAACAGGAACACCTGTCCTACTGAAAACCACTGATCAGTGGCTAGAAAACAGCTACTACACAGTAATGATAGCTTCTGATGATCTACATAGGAAAGAATCTGCAGAATTATAAGAGAGCTATAAAGCAGAGAGCTGCTCAGTCTTAATTTGTGTCTAAGCCTGACTAGGAATCACAAACTGGCACTCTTTTGCCCTATCTTTCCTCAAAAGGTTATCTGGCATGCCCACAAGGCACAGCCACTCAGTAAAGTCAGGCATAAAGTGCCCTGCTGAATTTTTTTTTTTAAGCCAAAATAAGGGAAGGTACTGCCCTTTAAGAAGGGCTGTTGGAGCACTCATGTAGCACATGTCAAACCCAATTATATATCTAATCTCAGAGGATTCAAACGCTTATCTCCCACTGTTCATAGAGAACCTTAACCAATCTGTGGGTGTTCTGGGAATGCTGGCAAGGATCTGCTCAGCTCAGCTTCCCAAGGCTGTTCTGTGGTGCAGAGAACATGTAACTCATGATTCACCTGGCTGGAGAGAGAGCAGAAGAAACACGACTCTTCATCCAAATTTTAGGTCACTTACTGTGGGAAGGAGAGATAACACATCTGGCTAATCAATCCCAGATGATTTTTCAGCACGAAAGTACAAACAAACATAAAACCCAGTAAAGAATGTGTGAAAACAGAGGCAGTCTCACATCATTTAGAGAATGATGATTTATTTATAAGTGCTCCATAAGTCAGTTTCTTTCCTTTCTGGTTAACAACAAGGCTCAGGCTGGGGGAAAACAGTCTGTCCAAAACTGCCTCTGTTGCAAGCAATCAGCTGCCAGGGAATACATACAGTTTTCAGTTTTCCATTGTGGAAGTAGAGACGTTAAGATCTGAGCTGGCCTCTTGGTCAAACTCTCACCATATCTCCTGAAATGATAATCACAGTGTAGCCTTCATGAGAAATGAGTCTCTGTGCTAAAGAAAGTGGCAGTTCTGTGGCCTTATGTAGGTACCAATCTGTGTAACTCACATTTTGTTATCTGTCTTCCAAAGAGACTCCAAGTGTATATAAACCTTGCATCCACTTTACAGGTGTGGAGCCAGGATCAGCAGTCCATTTTCCTGCTGCTCTGTGTTCCCTCCCTCCTGCAGGTAGAGTCAACAAAGCGTCTTCTGTTCTGACCTGCTCTGAATCATATTCCATTTTTCCACAGCATCAGTGATAAAACAGAGGTTCCCATTCAGAGGCCCATGGTTACAATCAGAGGAAGCTACTGGTCACATCACCCGGGATTTTTTTTTTTTTTTTTTTGCAGCCACTGGAAGAAAAGGAAATACTGATGATAGAGGTTTTCAAAGGCAGAACAGAGGGAAAATGCCCCAAACGTATTGGCCTTTAAGGGCAGTAGGTGTCTAAACTGCACTTCATGACTTTGAAAATCCCCTGTGTATTTGCCAAATGCTGTTTTTGCACAGACAGCTCTTGCAACTACTGCAGCAGAAGAATGTGGCCTCTCAGTGAAGAACAGATGATCATCGTGTGACCATGATCTGGAAAGAAGGCACCCGTGAGGTGATCTGTGTTGAAATGAGGCCCCAGTTATAATAAAATATTAATTTCTTGTGCTGATGGCTTCAAAGATATTAATTGTAATCTTATTTTTCTGGTTTCAACTGACTGGAAAGGCTTTTCTTTGCACTCACTTTGGAGTGAAAAGAGCAGATTTTGAACTTCAGAAGAGTGCAATTTTCACACTGGTTCCAGTGTCTGTTGTACTCACTTCACGTTCTGTTTATTCTTCTGGCAGTTGGCAGGCACCAGTCAGTGGATACTGCAGACATATCTCTAAGCCCATGAGGAGGTAAGTCGCCACATATTGATTCTTAATTAATTTAATGAGATGCAGCAGGAAAAACAGATATAGCAACAGGCTTTCTGCTTTCTCATTGCTGTCAGAAGTTGCATTTTTCAAGAATTAAATGCACAATAAAAGTATGATTTCTGCAGTTTAACCTAAGGACTGATGCAAGAACTGTTCTCTTAAGCGCAGCTGCAAGGCCTGTTACGATCTTTTCCAAATCAGTGTCTCCCAGCAGCAGATATCAAACAGATCATGCTGGTTCCAAAGGTCCCAGAAGAGATCTGAGACCTCATGGTAATGTATTCCTTCCCACTCTGACAAACATATATATATATATATATATACATGTATGCGTAAAACCAGTAAGAAACTGACTTGCAAACAAAATTTCTTTGAATGAGACTCAACAGGCACCACATAAACTAAAAGTAACCCTTAACACCTGGCAAGGGTTATGAAAAGATGGCAGGAAGGACCTTGATGATGACATTAATGTGACCTTCATGGACTGATGGAGGAAGAAAGTACAGTCAGTCCACTGAGTGCAGCCTCACAGACCGGGGCAGTGCAGGGCCACGGCGGTGTGTAGTGCCAAGGAGGAGCCCTCCCCAGCAGCACACAGCTGGGCCCTGTCTCTGTCCCAAATGCAAGACACTTTTCAGAAGAGCAATGAGGCACTTTCGCATTGAAGTTAATGCAGCCAGGTGCATTGGCACCATCTACAGTACATCCACCAGCAACTAGCATGCTCCCAAGATCTGGTTTGGCAAGGTATTTTAATTCCCTTTTCATCTCCTTACTTGAAGAGAATGGCTATTGGACTGCTGCTCACCACACACAATAGCCCTTTATGCTTGAATATCCCTTCATCTCGCTGAAAATCTCTGGCTGGAAGGTGCAGTGGCGGCAGGCAGCCTTTAAACATTTACCTGGGTAATCGCAGTGGCACTTACCGAACTCCTGGCCTGGCTTCTGTGGGTAAAAGCCGGCAGGAATAGATCTGAGAGGCTCCGCGCTTTCTTTCCTCCCGCGCAGTCGCCTCGCAGGGCCGCGGCCCAGGCTCCCTGTGCTACACACGACGCCCTCGGGGCCCCGAGACGCTGCCCCAGCCCCTGGGTCCCGCCACTCGGCCGCGGGCCCCCCGCGGAGCCCAGGGGCCGCCTGCACCGCCGGGCCTCACCCCACATCGCCACATCACTGTGGCAACGCGCCCCGCAGCCCTCAGGCAGCGGCACCCGCGCCTCCCGTGAGCAGGGCTGCCCCGGGCGCGGCTGTACCTGGCCTGACCTGCCCCCGTCCCGCCCCGCCCCGCCCCGCCCGGCCTGGCCCGGCCGGCGCCCGGTCCCTCCCGCGGGAGCGCAGCCCTTACCCGGCAGCTTCAGCGCCCGGGACAGCACCGTAGCCATGCTTGACACGGCAGTGCGCACGCGCCCCGCGCCTCCGCGACCCGCGCCTCCGCGCCCCGCGCCTCCCCGCGCCTCCCCGCGGCCTGCTGGGAATTGTAGTTCCCAGGCGTGAGGGGGCCCGTGGCCCTTCGTGTTCCTCATGACCGGGAGGGGCGGAGACCCGCAGGGAGGGGCGGGCCGGTGGCAGCGAGCCGTGACCGAGGACAGCCCGGATCTCCACAGCCTGCGCGACTCTGTGGGCACAAACACATGGAAAATACGCTTGTCATCCTGAGTGGTTTGCACAGAAAGTGCCAGTCCTTTTAAATTGTTCTTGCTATAAATATATGCCTTCATTCTTGGAAAGCTTTTGGTTGGAAGAAATCTAGTTGTTTCCGTTTTATTTTGCAATTTTATTTTATTTTGTTTTATTTTATTTTATTGTTGTCATTGATTAATTACAAAAGACGGCCAGGTTGTTTTCCAAAGCTGTCCTCAATCATCACCGCAGCCTTCCGAGGTACATGATGAAGTGCACTCTCCCTTTCCCACAATGGGGAAATTGAGCAAGGAGGGTTTTGTGGCTTCCCCAAAGCCACAAGGCTCCAGCTTCCTGATTCCCAGGCCCACACAGCGGCCATCTAACACTGCCACTTCTTCAAGTCATGATTTGTGTGAGAACTCACAAGGCAATGTCCTTTGTCACTGAATAAGAGGAAGGAGTACTGGCTAAATACATCAAAAGAGACTCCGCTTGGCTAATGAACACATCACATTTTCTCAGCATCTGCTGCTGCTCTTGCTCTCCCCTGTTTCAGGTGCTGTTTCTGCAAATAATGTACTTAGTCTTTCGTGTCCAGGTCTGTCTTGGAACTCCTTAAATAGTAACAACAAATAAGGAGCAGAAGAGAGACACCAAGTGGTCTAGCTGGTGAAGTGAATTTTTTTTTTTTTTCAGATACGAATGGGAAAGAGAATAGTTCTGATCCAAAATCTTTTGGTACCAGAGGGTTTTTTTCCACTGATGTCACAAGGCTTCAGAGAGAGACCTACCTGAGAACACAGCACTTGCGGGGGCAGTCCCAGGTGGCAAGCTCTGGAGAAACCATCACAGTTCTTGTTATTCTTTCCCTTCCAGGTCTTTCTGAATACAGAGGTTTTCTGTTCCATATGCCATTTCCTGTCCTCCAGGCTTTGATTTAAGAGCAGTGACAGCCCTGTATCTATGTAAATATTTACAGGATAGATCCTGGATCCTTTACAAGTCTCAGTTAGCAAAGCCTGTGATAGACAGGGCAAGAGCTGTCCAGCAGAGTGACTCCTTCTAAGAAAATGCTTCTGGTACCAATTAGAGCTGGGAGCAAAAGAATGGCAGAAAACAGCCAGAAGCAGGAGCTGGGACGTCTGGTGTCCTCATTTGTGATCTTCTAACATCTGGCACACACACATACAGTGCAAAAGCCCATAGTTTGCAATGCTTTTACATTCGTGGTACAGCATAACCCACTCTTAATTTCATGCCTCCCTGCAAAAATGGCTTGTTCCCCAAGCCCAAAATTCACTGGGAGGCTAATGGATTGCAAGGACAAGTGATTTGTGGTTAAACTGATGCTTTTGAGGAACATATGACTAAGCGATATGTTCAGAGGATTTAATGATTTGCAAAGCATGAGAAATGAAGTTTTCCTTCTTTATGCTGTGAGTGTAAGCTGATTTGCATATAAATTGGACCTGTCAAGTGTTCTAGTATCAATCAAAAAGTCGCAAATAGATCATTAATTTATGTGAATGTCACTGTTCATTTTATTTATTTTTTTTCCAAAGCAGTTTGAAAAAGCCAGATGCCAAAAAATGAGATACTTGGGGTTAAACTTGGAATTCTGAGAGCTTTGTGTAGACAATGTGGTCATTTAGAAAAATGTTACAAGCCAAAAAGCATGAAAATACACAGCCACCGGCCCCTCATCAGTGTTAAGCCTGTGCCACCCCTTGCTTCTTGCCACCTGTCTGCCAGAGATTACAACCTTTTCCAGCCTGCTGGCACAGAAACCTCTGGTTGCTCCTTGACCCTGAAAGGAGCCACATTAAACACTGCTATTTAAGGTCCTCCAGCTAGAGAAGGTCACTCATGCAGAGCTGCACAATGGAGTGATTGCATACACAGCTCTGCTGTAAGGTCAGAGGGGCAATCACCTCCTGACGAGCTGCTGGGGCAGGAGCTGTTCTCAGCTGTACCTTTTTCCAGGTGTCCAGAGGGAAGAAATAACCTGTGTCTTTGCATTCCTGTTAGTAGTAAGCTAATACTTTTACCTGTTTAATTCATCCCATCCTCCTATTTTGCATGGCTACATGACAAGGCCAGGAAAACCATCCTCTTTCCTCCTGTGCCTGGCTGAGTCCTTCCATGACAGAGCTGTCACACAGGAGTAGACATTGCAATAAATAGGAAATGCTTGTTCAAACAACAACCAAGCAATGAAGGATAACAGTAAGAAACAATAAAAGCAATTAAACTCAGGAAATTGATAATAACATTTCTATCAGGTGGAAAACAGCGGGGACACTTCAGGAAGTTTTAAGTAGTGCAGATGACCATGGAGTTTCTAATGAACCCATGCAGTAAAATCAACACCAGTTCATCCCAGCATGAGAAAAGGCCAAAAGGTGGTCAGAACTGTACAAAAGTTTCAGCTGTGCAGCACCTGAGGTTGTGGGATGTGCCCACATGCTGCCATCACAGGGGCTGGCATGGAGTGTGTTAGTTGAGGGAGTTCCTGCAGAGGGCTGCCCCAGCCAAACTCCTGATGGGTCTGTCTCTAGTCTCAATGTTGTTCTGCCAGTGCTGGGCACTCTGGCTGAGAGCCCAGAGGGAAGTGCCCAGTGGTGTATGAACTGGAGCAGCAATAAAGAGAAGGAGAGGGTAGATAAGAAGGGGATATGTTATACAAGAGGGAAGGCAGCATCTGCTGCAAAATCCCACAAACTGCCCAGCAGCAAGCATACATCTTAATGTGCCACTGGGAATTGCCCTCTTCCCTCTGAGCAGTTGGATCTACCAACAGTGGGTTGATGTGTGCTGTGAAGTGCCATCAGGTTTGCTCAGCCAGTGTCTCTGTGTCATGCCCCTGTGGAGGGCTTCTTGCTCGGAACATTCACGCTGGTGTCCCCATCTCACACTGACCATCAGCAGTTCACTTCCTCTTAGCAGGGAGATGCAAAGGCATAACAGGACTGTGTTTGCCACATGCTGAATGGGGAACAGCTGGAGGCAGATGATTGTTTGGGTTATTTGCCTGTTGCCTGGACATTTTGTTTGCTTGTTTGAGCCCTGAAAAAATATGTTTTCAGTTCCTCTGGAGGCTAGTCTGTGTTAAGCCTATATATTGTGCACTGATTTTTAAAACTGGTGTTTTATAACTTTGCAAATGAGTGTCCTGCTGTTTCAGTGGCAAGGCTCCATAAGTAAGGCAGTTTTCTCAGAAATTTCCCTGCCACAAAGCCAGTGGGACTGGGGGAGCAGGAGCAGCCAAAACCACATGCTTCTGATGTCAGAGAAGCAGATATCCCTGAGTCTGGTTCAGTGGAACTTCTCCTTGACTGGATTTAAGTGGCTGACTAAATAATGATGCTGGCTGATGTTTATGGACTGTGCTTAAAAGCCACTTAACTTCCCTCACAATCAGCTCCTCAACTGGTTTACACCAGCATCACTCCGTTGTGATCACAATACGGCATTTTTAACTGCTCCATCTGTTATCACTTGCACATATCCTCTGGTTCCTTACTTCTGGGTGTTTGCTTTTATTCTGAGTGGCTGAACAGTCCTTCACCCTGTGAGAAAAGCATCTTTTTCCCATTGTATAGTGCAGCATCTTGGCTGTGGAAAACTGAGTTAAGTAAAAATAGGCTGGTCAGGAAACAGAGAGGGTGTTCTTGCCAGTTGATACTGGAGAAGTAATATCAAGAAGAATGCAGATTTGGCCAAGGCAGTCGCAATTAGTGCCATGGGTCTAGTCATGAGCTGATGTGTGCAGCAATTCTGCAGCTTCGGGCTGTGTCGGCTGCACATCCTCTCAAATCACAGCAAAATATCAGTTCGACATGGACATGGGACCAGAATCAGGGGTTCACCCCCTGCTTCACAGAATTAATCCCTTTAACGCCTTGCATTTGTTTTGAAATCTCTTTATTAAGTACTGACCAGACCAAAGCCTGTTTGCTTTGGCAAGTGCAGACCTGGGGGAGGGGGTCAAAGGAAAAAAACAACAACACTGCAGCCGATTCATCCCTCCTTGTTTATTCCACTAGAAATAGATTTGGCAGAGTGCATCAGGAATGAACTAATCAGCAGGGAATTAATTGGCGTGTTAGTTAAAAGGCAGGAAGAACGTGGTGAACAAATTCATGACTGGATGGCTGGAGGGTTCAAGCAGCCAGAGAGGAGCACTGCATAGTGGAAACTGTGACTAGTACGGGAAGTCATACAGCTGTGCCAGAGAGCCAGCAGTTGAGAGCTGCCCAAAAGAACCGGGGGCAAAGATAACACGGGTGTTCTTGGAGACAGAGCTGGTTTTGAGAAGGGCTCCATCGCCCAGGCTTTCCTTCCCATAAGGCTCCCATCTGTGGGGAGAGATGGCTAGTTTGCAGGAGTGGGAGGGAGGGGTAAGAGAGGTACAGCTGGAGGAGGCTCCACGGAAAGACTGTGGAAATGTGGAAAGCAGGGAAATGAAGAGGGACACGTCACTCGTTGCAAGCTGAAATGCAGAGGGGGTAGTAAGGGAAGAAAGGAGCAGGGAGGCAGAGATTTGGAAGCTTCATCACAGAAGAACTGGCCTCAAGAGCAAAGGTAATGCTTGTATACAATTCTCTGCCTTCTTTCCCAGGAATGTTTTGTTTCTTCCTTTGGGGGAAACATATCCATACACCTCAGAAAGAGGTTGTTGTGTTGAGGGACCCTAAAGGCACCTGTGGGAAGAGCCAGGAGAGGAGGGAATATGTGCAGACTGACATGGACGTGGAGGTTGGAGGATTGCTACCTACATTTCCAGGGAACAGGGGTGTGCAGAGTGAGAGAAGTAGGGAGAAAGAAAGAGAAAGCAAATCTACTTAGAGTCAGGCGGACCGTCAGACAGACAGACATGGAGAGTGCAAGGTTTGTGAGTGCCTATGTAAAGAGAGAGAGGGAACTACCTAAGAGCAAGGACCAAGCACTAAATGAGAGAGAGCTGAACATAAGACATATCCTGAAAAAGCAGGCACACCTGGAGAAGAGGCAGAAGGTGAATATTACCTCCTCAAAACCAACAGTACTTTAGTAATGTTATGAATTGCAGCAGATATCTTGCAGTAGATGTATGCTTTGCACCTGGATGGCTTTTTTTCTCCTTTATCACCAGTATGGCTGCCTGCTGGCAACAGCATCACCCTAGCTGTCTGTCATCGGGGCTGTCAATCAGATCTCCTTGTTTGACAGGGTGGTCAGGCTCTTCCAGGGATTCAGATGCTCTTCACTTTCACACAACATCCAGGTAGAAAATGAGCAGTGTAACTCTTAGTTATATGAAAAAGCACTATTTAACTCAAATTTGTTACCAAACTTGAGAAATTCAGGATATTGTTATTCTTAGATATCGTTATTCCAACCCCAAACTGTGGCTCTGTGTGTGTGTGTACCAACATACAGCATTATGCCCACACACATAAATTGAAGAATATTCCATTACAATGGATTTATAACAAAGACTTTTGAAACAGGTGATATTTTAGCTATACCACTGTGGCTGGGTTAATAGTGTAGGATCTAATTTTTAAAATTATTTTTGGCCTTTTTCACGATCTTTCCACCATTACATAATTCTACAAGCATATGCTAATATTTCCTTTTTTTTTTTTTTTTTTGCTTGGAGAGCTAACAAATGCCATCCGCTTTGCAAGTAGAGCTTGCAAATACTTTGATTGTTCTGGACTCAGAGGCTTGGCAGCTTTCTTCTCTAAAAGCTCAGAGACCTTTCAAGATCCCAGGCTGGGAGTCTCACAGAACTGGCATTAGAAATTGTATGCAGCTACAATATGCTTTTTTTTTTTTTAATACGAATCTGTTTGGTTTATATAACATAAACCTTCTTGAACCTAGTACATAAACCAGAACATTTTAGTTGGATGTGGGTAAGTAATATAACCTTAAAATATTGCAATGGAAATAAAAGAGATAGAAGGAAAAAGAGATAGAGGAATTTCAACAGTCTGCAAAAATTGTTTTATTATCTATTGAGATCCTTTACAAAATAGAGAATCTTAAACATACTTTGATGTTTAAATATCCATTATCATTGGAGTGAGAGCTACACTTTATGTATTTATGATTTCTCTGAGATCAAACTCCCTGATTCACTTAAAAGTATATTTTATTTCTCTACAAACAACCCAATATCTAGAATCACTTTTCAGCTTCAGTCTGAAAGTAGCTCAAAAGGAACTTGAAAAAGTTATGAGAGGAGAACAGACCTTAAATGAAAAGCATGAATGTCATTTACTTGCAGTTCAATGTTCAAATGCAGAAAAAAATTCCTTCATTTTAGGTATCACTACAGTGATTGATAGCTCTAATCAACAACATCCTCTTCTCAAAGCAAGCATGGGCTTGAGCTAACACACCAGGATGCTCATGCACTCAGGAGAGGGCATGTGTTTAGAGCAGTCAGAAGCACAGGGGAAGGTTTCAAGCCCTCTTGATGTACAAGGGGCAGGCAAGCTCTGCATCGTAAAGCAACAACTCACATGTCTGCAATAGGATGAGTCTGTTCTCTTCAGGCTTCAGGGGAGAGAGGGCTCTCTGTAATGAAGCTGTGTTTGGTACCAGAAGCAGGTAACCTGGGCAAATCCCCCAGACCCTGGAAGGCAGCACAGGCCACAAGCAGTAGTGAACAGTCATCATGCTTGACCTCAGTTGTCAAAGTCTGGGGCAAATACCAAGGGAATCTCAGTGTTCTGTTGTGATTGCCCACTACATTGTAAGGAGGGATGAGCACTGGAAATGGAGCAACAAGAAACCAAAGGGGTTAATGGGAGAGGAACAGTGATGGGAGTTCAAATCCTGGCAGTACTCCTTTGCTTTGGGGCAAGGATTCTGGCTTGGATGGCACAACTGCGGATCCCAGCAGGGCTGTGCTCAGAGTATTAAACTAGCTGAGCTCTTTTATAATGCTGAAGTGAGGAATCAAAAGGTTAAAAGATGAAAAAAGTATTGTGTAATAATGAGACAAATATGTTGGTCTTCACTGCCTGCAGATGAAGGGACTGTCCAGTGAATCACTGAGCCTACCCTGCTCCAAGGGCAGAATGTGATGTAATTTTCTGACAGCACTGCATATTATTGTAATTAATAGTAACAATGACAAAGCTAGTATGTTGCTATTGTTATTCTCTGTATTCAGAAAAGGGTTTCCATCCACAGATGTGAGAGAGTTCTCCCTGCTTGTCCATCTGTGTTCTACCCTGATAGTACTTTCCAGTGCACCTCTGCAAAAGAGCAGAAGACATATTTGAATCGGCTGGGGATCTGATTCCTGTTACAGATTACCCTGCAGACTTTTCCAGCTAGGAACTTTGTTAGTGAATATCCATTTTCTGTCTACAATTCCACTTAAGAGAAGGAAGATTGCTCATTTTCTGTGTGTCTGAGGTATGAGAATCTACTTCAAAGATGATTATAACCTGATGTTTACTGTGATAATAAATTACAGTAGACCCTCAGGAATGCAGGGAGCAAAGCTACAAAGAAACTGGTCTGTGAGGGGCCCTGCAAATAGAGCATGTCAGTATTGTGATTCATTTGGACACCTGATGTTTTAAAAAGTTTGAACTCAAGTATGGTGGATTTTCAGTATCAGATGTAGGTGGAATTTATTACCACCCTTCTTTTAACAAATACAGAAAGATCAAAGTATCCCAGCTGTGAGGTATTGAAACAAGTGGGAGGTGAAAAGAGTAAGGAATGGACAATCTCTTCAGGAAGTTTTCCAATCAGCTTGGAAGCCACACTGTCCCCTTGATGTTGGCAGCATTTTCAAATCATTTGCAATTAGACACATTGGCGTCTGGTAAGTCCTTTCCCATCAGGGAAGATTAAAAAGGCATGTGCAGGGCACAGTCATTCAAAGAAAGCGAAAAAAAGCTGTAAAGGCTGGAGCATTCATCTGGAAAAGATGAGAGGTGGAGAAGGTGTGGTACCAATGCAAATAGTTTCAAGAAGGCCCATGAAGACCTTTTCATTATGAGCCTTGGTGATATCGTCAGACCTTCTTAAAGATCTTTATTTTGGCAGCTCTGGGTTAGGGGGAAAAAAAGGTGTATGCATGTGTGAGATAGGAAGAAGGTAATTTATTTTTCCTTTAAATGAATACTCCAATTAGATGAAGAATACTAAATACAAATTACATCCTGACAGGTGGAAAGTAATATTTTTAAAGTACCATGACATTTTCCATTAGTATGGCTATATTCATACTGCTGCTTTAAATAGTGGAAAAATAAATGCAGTTTCAATTAAAATGCACTAGTGATCAAATGCAAGAAAGGCACAAAGTGAAAAGAATTATTTATTTACTGCTTTATCTACTACAGCTTCTGGTAGGTTTTGAGGTGACTGAATTCTTCCCAGATGGTTAGGAGATGAAGGCTATATTACATTCAAAAAGAAATTTAATGTCCTCATATTTTGCAGTGAGATCTCAGGCTTTTGATGCATGTACCTGAATAGGAGAATAATTTGGATTTTCTGGATGTGCCTGCTTCTCACATGAGCCCCTCCATCACTGTGACTACAGATGACCAAAATCATTACTAAACCCCATGAACTTGGCAATGCATTTTTTGTTTTTGCTATGTGCAATATGTGCATTATGGATATTTTCAGCCAATTTCTAGCAGAACAGCTGTTCATGACATTTGAAAAAAAAAAATTCAAATACCAGATTCAACACAGAGGGACTAATTTATTAGGACAGAATAACAAATTAGCATGAGTAAGCTGTGGTGAGACTGATCTATCCTCTTGCGTTTAGAGATGGTACTTGCCCAGGAGGGCTTGCAGGTTAGGGCTGACTTCCTTGGCTTGGGAATGATTGTCAACTTGAAAGAAAACAAGGAGTGAGGTAAATGTTCCCATCAGTTCATATACCTGTCTTGCAGCCTCTGCAGCTTTGCTCTGGAGGAACTGACCCCGTGACACCAGGGCAAGGTGGAGATAGTACATGGGGGTGGGGTTGCCTTTGAGGCTCCATCACTGGGCAGCATCTAAGATATTGCCACTGGTTAGTGGATCAGATCAAAAAGAACATTTTTTTTTATTCTGGCCACGATGAGAAACTTGATAAATATGAGACACTTGATAAATTCTTTAATTTTTGTTTACCCTGTTTCTCCCAAATACAAAGTAGGGATGCAGCAATTTTCATACCTCATAGTACCTCCTCCTGACACTGCTAGAACAATTATAGCTATAATGTGCTATCCCAACATGGCTACACATGAAACAAAGCTACTTCCCCAGCTGCTGCCAGTTGATGAAGCACCTTAGTACCCCTCTGTTGCTTGAAATGGAAGTAAAGTTCATACCTGTAAAAAAGAAAAGTCCTTGTGCTTCTGTAAAACCTAGACTGAGCAACTTCAACAACATTTTAAATAAAAACATCACCAAAGAGAAATTTGGTGTTGTGGTGACAGATGGTAATTGGAGAAAGAGAAGAAAAAAAGAAATAAAGCACTTAGCAAGACTTTTTGTCTCCACAGAGACAGGGGGAAGTCAAGATCCTACAACAGCCATCATGATGACTCTTCCTCTTCTCCTCCTCTTCATCCTTTTGCCCTGCAGTAAATCTCAGGAGGACTTTCTGGACCAGCATCAGAAATGGAACTACAGAGAAGGCGGTAGGAGGTCACAGTGGTGGTTCAGCATGGGAGGCATTCAGTAACTTGTAGCTGCAGATTCACTTACTTTGCCCTTGGAGTGAGATAGACAGTGCTCATTCACGACTGCTCTTTCTTGATTCCTGGGTAGCTGCTGAGACTTCTGGAGAAAAAAATGGTTTTAGAAATGATCAGCTGGGGTATCCAGTGACAGCAGAAAACGTGGGCACCCAAGGCCAAGAATTACACCACGAGGGACAGTTATCTACTTTTTAATTTATATCCTCCATGTGTTTAATATTTGGCATTTCATTGCAACTGAGTTGTGATGGGGAATGGAATCAAACTCGGAGCACTGGCTCATATTTTCTTGTTCTGACACATTTGTTTTCCTCTCTTCCATGGACATCCTGCTAACCTAGCTGACAAGGTCAACATAGAAGGTGTTAACAGCATTACTCAAACTCTTGAGAAATGGGGAAACGACATCTTCTGGCAAATGAAGCACACCCTGCTGAACAACCCAAATGCTCTCCTGCCTGAGTTCTCCAGGTAATTCCTCTCATCTGGAGGTGGGATTCAGTCCTCTCCTGGGTGTCCTCCTGGGTGTCCATGATTCATCTTCTTAAAGATTAATTTTCATATTTCTCAGCTGAGGGGAAATAAAACACACTGTCTCAGTACCTGTTGTGCTACCAGCTCTGATTAGTAAACTGAATACTCTGCTACCTAATTTTTGTGAAACATTCTCAACTGCCATCACTGTATTACAAGAATCTTCCTAAAGAAAATGCCCTTGGCAGCTCACACTCGTGAGAGCAGGCTGGAAAAAGTGAATTGTGCTACAAATCCACACATGGGCTTGGCCACAGGTCAGGGAAAAGAAGCTGATTTGGTCTGTCATGGATTTTTTTTATTTCAGTCTCTAACACCTAGACTGAGAAAGCTATTCATTAGTTCATGTCATCATATTCCCCCTTTGCATTGCAGGAAATATTAACTGTTGAGCAAACTCACAAAATTTACTTCAATCTCCTATTTCCAGAAAGAGTGAAAGAGAGTGAAAGAAAGGCAGTGAAAGAAAGCAAGGAGAGGGGAATACTGGGAATTACTAGAAACCTAATTATCACTTAAATCAGAATTGTTCATAAAGCAAGTAAAGTGGCTGTCTTCCTTAACTCATTGTTCTCTTTAGGAACAAGAAAAAAAAATGTTTGCAAATGCTACACATTGAACCAACTCAAGAGGAAAAGCTAGAAGAATAAAAAAGGCACTAGTCATGTGGTCACATAGTATCTGTACAGATCAGGGGTTCAGGAGGCTATACTTGACAGATTATACATTGGCTTTTGGCATCAAGTAGATTTCTCCCTGGCTGTATGGTAGCTGTTGTTACCAGCACAGAATTCATCACAACTTTCACACTGACAGTGCTGAAATTCACTGGTGCCTCAGATTTTCAGGGGTGATATTCAGTCTTGTATTTGGAGAGTTCTAACTTTAGTCCAGGAAGATGTAATGAGACTATCCAGCCATATATCCTGTACTGGGCTTTGAATAATGAGTTTGCTGGCAAGGACACAGACTGGTTCATCAGAAATGTTGAGAACTAACAGTACTCCATGGCAATCGCTGGCCTAGTGCCCATGTGTACTCCTAGTTAATTAATACTAATTAAAATAAGGTGGTGGAAAGACCACGTTGCTCATGCTGGTCCCGAACCTTGTGGTTTCCAGGGTTCAGATGGGGCACCTCAGATAAATTCCCATCACTGACAGGGCACAGTAACTTTGAAGCATCTTTTAATGGTTGCTTGCAACTCTTTCATCATCAAGCGCCCTTACCCACCAAGAAACAAAGGTCATGGTAAGTTACTTTGCATGCTCATAAACACTCCCTAATCAAGTAATTCTTCTATATCACTCTCTTTGTAGTCTCCGCCCTGTCTCTGCAGCTGTGGACAATCTTGTGAGGGAAGTCCAGTCTATAAGGAAAAGGCTGGAAGAACTGAACGAACGTCTCAATGTCATCAGCAAAACTGTCCTTCCCCTTCGACTGAATGCTCTGCAGAGCCAGAGGCGTGGAAATACTCAGCTGCGGAGACTCCCGGTGCACAGGAGAAGGTTGTATGCTCGCAGGAGACCTCAGAGCACTTAAATCTCTACCAGAAAAAAAAGAGAAATCTTTATTTTTTTTCATCTGCTTAAGCCTTACTCAATGGGACATTGCTGGAGACAAAAAAGTAAAGCACACACACAAGTCAGCTTTGCTAAGGAGACCAGAAATTCTGCATTTTGTTGCTGCCATCCAAACCTAGGTCAGTAGATGAAACCTGACCCTGTTCTTTAATGATGGCTGTTTGGTATCCCAAGTGAAAAAAAGTTGACAAGCTCAGTCTACTTGAGCGTGAATACCTTTAGTCTATACAGGCATTCCTTCTGCTTACCAGAGGAAGCTCTTTCTATAAAGATCAAGTGAATTTCTCTCTCTGCCCTATTTGTAAAGCACTCCATCTGAAACAGCTGGGGAATTTGAACTTCAAGAGTGCTGAACAACTGATGAATGCAGAAAGATGGATTAGTGCTTGGCACTTCCAGCTGGGCAGGGAGAGGGAGAGGAAGTTATGTTTCAAAATATAGCCTTAACCTCTTGTCCATGTTCACATGTTCAGAGGGTGGGTAGGGATGGATAACCTTGGTCTGTACATCACACTTCGACGCTGAAGATATATCAGTTGCTAGGGGCCAAATCTTAACATCCACCTTCTGCAAGGAGTGTTTTTCTAGATACCTGGAACTGTGCACTCAGAATGGTGTTATTCACTAGATATGTTCAGAAATTCCAGCACTCTGAAACACACTGAACTGATTTTTGCCAAGACCCATGGATTTTTTTTTTCAAAGCTATTTAGATACCTAATGGCAAAGATAGGTGTCTGGAAGGATTTTCCAAAATAGCTTAAGAGACTCTTCAGTCCCCAAAATCACAGATAACAACTCAGCTGGTGTCTAATTCAGAGTTATTTTCTCCACATGCCTGCACTGACCTCCAGACATTTCCTAACATCCTTTAGCACAATTAAGATCTGTAGAAAATTAACAAACACGCACTCCAAAGACTTTGGTCCCTCAGGGATTACCCAGAATACCCTGCCTTCACCTTGTCTTTGCCTATGTCTTCCTGACAATGAAGCTGGTGATAAAAAAGAGTGCATAAATCAAATTATGCACTGAACAGAGGATAGAGTGGGCTTGCCCTTCAGGTCTCTAAAGATAAATCCAATACAGAGATTTCCATTCAGCATTGCAGTCAACTGTGTATATGAAATGTGTTGAAACATAAGAAGGGGAGCCAGAGAGGAAAAGAAACAGGTTTTCTTTAAGGTCTGGATGAAGCAATTTATGAGAACACAAATAAAGAATGGATTACGTCTAAATGATTGTGGGGGTGTCTGGCATGACAGTTGTTTTGAAAACACTCTCCAGTTACAGTGAGGATGCAGACTAGCTATTTAAGGATTCCCAAAGCCTGAGTTTATGGAAAGAAATTCAGTGAGACTACAATAACCTCCAAAAGAAAAGGGGAAAAAAACTAGTTTCATATGAAATCTTTCAGAATGGACCAGAAGAATTAACACAGTAAGAATTTTAGCTGCAACCTGGGAGTTAGTTGTGTGGGGGAGGTATGAGCAGTGTATGAGACAATCTGATAAATATTTCCCAAATGTAAATTCTCTGCGTTCGGGTTTTCAGAAAATAACAAAACTCTAACTTGCTCTCTTTGGCTTTTGCTTGGGAATTTCAAACACTGCTTAGCTAGAGAAGGGAAAAATCAAGACTGTGAAAAGGCTGATAAAAGGATAGAGTTGTGCCTTTGTTGAAGTTGTCATCATAATTTCTCAGGAAATGTAGAGCATTTTGATCTCAGAATATATTTACATAAACTACAAGGAATAACAGAAGAGAAAGGCCCCTAACTTCTTGTTATTCTGCATTCAGAGTTTCTAGGCTGTGCTGTAGCAACAGCTGCATCCTTGCACAGATTGCTGATCCCTCCAAGGGATGCTTTGCCTGGGGCTGCAGGGACTGCTGGTTATTTTGGCCTATCTGGAGGAAGAGTACAACATAAATGTTAGCTTTCACAGTCATATTTTAGACACAAGCATTTTATCAGGCAACCTGAAGTTGTATAAATTGAGGACTACTTGAAACAGAAAGATGAGACTTCCCTAAGTCCCTCAAGTTACTGATGGTGGTGGGAGGCCAGACCAGATCATTGCAAACTCTTACTTTGTACCTAGATGTCTACCACCAGCTTCTGCCAGAGACAGAAGACAGGACAAGATGGACCCCCGTTTTAACCCAGTCCATGTATTCCTATGCTGCTTTGTTCAAGTTTGTAGTCTTGGCAAAACCTTCTCAGCACAATGGAGAAACTCACCATTTGCTTTAAAAGAGAACAGATAAGCTGCAGCATGCAATGTATATTACAATTCTGCAATTTCTTGCATAATGGTGAATAAACCAAGTAATATAAATGGTTAATAAATTACTAGTCTGTGACCTTGTCACCACTGATAGCAGCCCCTGTCATTCACTCTGTGAAAGCCCATGCCAGGCTCCAGCCCAGCTCCCTGACCTGAACACGGCCTGTTTGATCAGATGATAACAGCCATCTTAATTTCTTTGCCTTTGCACGGCCCTCTCTCTAGATGGAAAAGTTTTAGTGTCCTATTTCTTTTATAATTTTATTTTTTGCTGTTTAAGACTGTAGGAAGGTTATGTGCCAGCCTACTTCTGCACTGTTCACCTTCTGTTTGAGGAGGCAGCAGTCCAGTGGAGCAACCACCTTGAGGTGTCTCATCTGCTGGGGAAGCTGGCCTGACTCATGGCACTGATCCTAGGGACTGGTATTTGATTTCTGCCTCTGCTGACCTCTTCTTAAAAGATCCTGGGTAAAGCACCTCCTCTAGCTGGCACTTGTCCTTTGACATAGCTTATACAACAAAAAACCCACTTGTTGTCACAAAGTGTCTAAGTCTTCTATGCACATAAATGTATCCAGCTACAGAAGCCATCTAAGCTCTCTGTTGCATTCATTTACATGTATTTCTGGGAAGGGATCTGGACGGAACTTTTAAACAGGGGTGACCAGTTGGGTGGACAGTGGAGGGAGATCAAATATCATCAGGGGCTTCTAAAATCGACCTCTCACCTAAAGCTTACAACATCCAGCAACACAGATCACTTCCTTAAAAAAACAACTATGTTCCCCTTTAGTTCTGTTTATTTAAAAAAAACCCAAAAAACCCAAAAAACCCAAAAGACAAGAGGTTATGATTTTGCAGCTCCAGGAGCACGGTGCCCTTCCACGCTATGCATGACACACTTTGCCAGTACTTCCTTTTCCTGTATTTCATTCCTTTCATATTCCCTCTCATATTTCCTGTCTCCCAGAGATAATACCGCCTGTTCCCGCACTTCATGGCTCCTCACACTTCTCGGCGCCCTCCCTTACTTCACCCTGCGGGCTCGCCACCCTCGGAGCTCGCCGCGCCCCGGCCCCGCGGTGCCGCCGCTCCCGGTGCCCTCGCACGGCCCCGGCCCCGCAGCACAGGCGGCCTCGGGCGCGCCCTGGGGGCGATGGCCGCGCTGCGGGCGGCGGGGCGGCCCCGGCCCCGGCCCTCCCACCTCCTCCAAGAGGGGCCGAGCCGAGCCAGGCGGGGCAGAGCCGAGCTGAGCAGGGCCGAGCCGAGCCGGGCCGAGCTGAGCTGAGCCGCGCGGCACCATGCTGGGCATGGTGAAGAACTCGCTGCTGAGCACGGTGGAGGCATGGCCCTACCGCCTGCTGAGCAAGGGCGAGAAGGTCTGTGTGTGTCGGGGCGGGCGGCCGGCGCTGTTCCCCGGGCGGTTCTGCCAGCGGGGCCGGCTGAGGCGCTGCGAGGGAAAGCGGGTATGACCCCCGAGCAGCGCCTTCCTCCTGGCAGCGCCTCCATCCCCATCTCCTTCCCCAGGATCAGGTCAGCTACGAGGAAAGGGCGTGCGAGGGCGGGATGTTCGCCGCGGTGGAGCTGGTGGGGAAGCCGTTCGACGAAGCCTCGAAGGAAGGGGCAGTCAAGCTCCTGAAGTACGTCGGAGGAAGCAATGACAAGGGTGAGAGATGCTGCCTGCCCCGCGGGGCTTGTGGTTGAGGCTTGGTGAAAGCAGGATGGATGGAGGCAATGGCACTGCAGGCCCGCCTGGCTTGTGGCTCCCGTCACTGGGGGTCTTTGATGGGGATAGCCCCTCACTGGGAAAAGTAAACTTGCCATAGGTTAAGTCGTGCCCAGCCAACTCATGCTATGAGTCTGCTTATAACCCATCTCTGTTTCAGGGTGAAATCTCAAAAATTATTTGTTTAAACAGGAATGAGTTACCTTGCAGCTGGGATAACATGAGGACAGGCAGACATGTATCTATCACAGCTCCCTGGGTGAGCAGTAGCTGATGAAATCCAGGGTATCTGGGACACTTCAGTTCTATGATGTGCCCTTGTGAGCAGTGAAATAACAGTTACGACCTTGATATTTTATCTGGCTATTTTTATTCATGAAAGAGTAATGAACAATGAGCTTCCTTTTTAATAGTATTTTGTAATGTTTTATGGCAGTGCTTCCAGGTGATTGCTTCTGATTCTTGTTTTACTAAAGTGTGCGCATTTTAACCATTCATAGCAGAAGACCACAGAGTAGCTCTGAGACATATACATGTTCTTGGCACACCTTTCTCCAGCCTCTAGTAGAGGGACTAGTGTAGTCTCCATGGGAGTAGGAGGTGGATGCAGTGGGAAATGGCATTTGCAGCAACATGTTTTGGAAAGGTGATTGCTGTTGCTGTAGTAGAAAGGGTGCCTTCTACATAACATGTGACACAAACACTGGTATGACATCAAAGAGAGATAAGTGAGAAAGATGGCTTGATCTCAACTGTTTTTGTGGCTGCCTGATCCTGAGGTTTACTCCTGCAAGAAGAGTGAAGAAAAATGGTCTTCAGTGCCATGTGGTACTTCTTGGTGGTAATGAATGGGAAAAAAGCATGCTGTTCCTGGAGTGTGGACAGCATGGACAGTCCTGCTGAAAGCCGTAACAGCACTAAGTTTTGAGGCACTGGAAATTGTAGAATGTCTGGAAGCATTTGGAAGGGTTTAAGAGAAAGCTCCTGTCCCCCAGTATTGGCTGTGGGCTCATGGCTAAGTGCAGATAGTATTAATTTAAATGCTGATGTCCTTTATATATGCTGCTGGGCTGCCCTGGAGCTACAGACCCTGCTGTCTTACAGCTGATTTGTCAGAAGATCAAAGTGTCTCAGAGAACCACAAAAGCAGCACCATTAATAAAAAGCATTCCAGAGGTCACTTGGGACACTTATTCCCCAGGGTCCTGTTGTGGAGAGAGAGCTTGGCCCAAGCAGAAGCCTGATGATGGCTGTTCCACTTCCCCAGAGGAGCCCACTCCTGACAAGGAGCTCATATGAGGAGTTTTCCAAAACTAAAATTAGCTTCTGTGAATTCCCTGTTAATTTTGTGAGTTCCTGAGAACCTAGACTTCTTTAGTAATGTCTGTGTGTCTGTTTCAGGGGTTGGAATGGGCATGACTGCTCCTGTCTCCATCACTGCTTTTCCTGCTGAAGATGGCTCCTTTCAGCAGAAGGTGAAAGTCTCTCTGCGGATCCCGAGCCAGTTTCAAGCCAACCCACCTTGTCCTACCGATGGAAGCATTAAGATTGAAGAAAGAGAGGGGATGACCATTTATTCCACGTAAGGAATGCGTCCTGGGATGTCCAGTCCCAAGTGCTGAGGTCTTTAGGGTGCTCTGAAGAGCAGTGTTTGTTTTACCAGGTGGCTTGCTGGACAAGAGGTGCATGTGGTAGAAGGAGATGGAGGGGTATGTCTAGACTGAAGACAGGCATTTTATGTCATTTCTTACCCTTGATCATGCTGCACTGATTCGGAATATGGATTTTTTTTTCCACTGGGTAAACAAGTGTGGAGGCTAGCCTCGAAAGATGCCATTTCTATTGTATGAATCTATTGTTTTTCCCACTTTCTGGGCTGCAGATTGTTTGTAGTCATTAAGAATGTTCTTTGGTGTGGTTCACATCAAACTGTCAGCTGAAGCCTCATTCAGATGGACTCATACCAGACCCCACCATGGAAACAAGCAGCCATTGCATTGCTTCAAATCACCTTTGAATGTTTTCGGCTGTTGACTGACAGCCTGGACTCAAACTAGCATCACAACAGCAATAAGCTCTTCACCTTGTCTTTACCCCTTGGAGGTTCCCCTGCCTACTTTCTTGAACTGTTTTGGCTGACTCTTAACTAGCTTCTTTCTTGCCTCCGGCTGCTGCTTGGCCTTTGCTCTGGGCATGGGTCACTTCTGCAGTATCAGCCTGTTTTGTCTGAAATGTCAGCCCTGAGGGAGGGTGGTGAGGTGCAGGCTGATGTGGAAACAGTTCCTGTTGGTGGGAGGTCGACATAAACCAGACCCATTTCAGCCCACCCCTTTTAAACAGCATCATGTTCTGTAATTGCCAATTGTCTGTTCCTACCTCCCCTTTTTCTTGGGCTAGCTAGAGTTTGGCTTTCCTTCATGATCTGGCTTCCAGCAGATGGTTGGTCACACCACAGTGAACATGGTTGTTGACAGCATTAGTGAGGACTATGGGCTGGGCTGATTTGGAGATAACCTTGTGTTTTAGAAAGTTGTTTCTCTGATACGGTGTTGATTCACAGGGCAGGGCCATTCTGCTGGCTGACATACATGGGGCTGTTTGGGGGGATCCCTTTGGGGTCTGCCAAAGGATGACTGCACCTTGGCTGTGTCACCCGTGAGACTTCATCTGTCACAGATGAAGTGTGCTGGTTCACAATGAACAGTGCATGCATGAGTGCGTGTTGGCAGGACCTGGATCGAAATGCATGTCTAAATATACTGTGGCTATCTATTGTTCTCTCTCTCTTCCTTTCTGTGCTTTGCTGGGACTGTGAAACACCTCTCTGGTTTCTTTGCAGGCAGTTTGGTGGCTATGCCAAAGAGGCAGATTATGTGAGCTATGCTGCCAAGCTGAAGGCTGCTCTGGGGAGTGATGCTGCATACCGTAAGGATTTCTACTTGTGTAATGGTTATGACCCTCCTATGAAGCCTTACGGACGCCGCAATGAGGTCTGGTTTGTGAAGGAGTGAACATCTGGCTCCCTGTGGTGCTGCCTTGCACTGATAACCTCCCCACACTATGTCCCTGTCCTCTTTAAAATAAACTAATAATCCAGCAGAGGCGAAAAGCTATCACTGCCTTTCTTCATGCCTATGCCTTAGTCTTTTATGGGCCATAAAAGTCATTTTAGAAGAATACTTGCTGACCCTCCTGACAGTCCTGCTCCTTCATTCCAGACCAGGTCCTCAGCCACATAGACTCTCTTGATCTCACCGTGGCTTGTTTTTATCACCTTTGTGCTTCCAGAGTTCAGTGCTGAGAAAGCCAAAAGTACTTAATTGACTGGTGCCTGACAGGAGTCACGTCCAAGTGGAGGCAGACTATTAGTCTCACCTGAGCCGGACAGGGAAACATGACAAAAGTGCATACAGAGACTTTTTTATCTCCTTCAGTTTGCTGCAGCTGTAAAATGCTGCTTTTATCTTTGCCATTCCACAGTCTAAAGGGACACGGGTATTGCTGCCAACACAGCATAGTGAAAATAAGCATCCTTTACATTAATTCAGAGCCTGCAGAAGATCAGCGCTTCTGTCATCTGAGAAATGTCATTTAGAGAAAGGTCCAGGTTCTGTTTGCAGCTTTCTTCTGTTTGAGGAGAGATGTTTTGGCATGTTCTATGTCTTGATCTCAGCTAGCAGCTGGACAATGGGACCTGGAGACCTCAAGATCATTTCCTCACCTTCCTATTACTTTTGTGTAACATTTCTTTAAAACTAGCCTATACAAGGGCTAAAGCAGAAATATGTGTGGTTATCTAATTGAATTAGAGAAATGCAAGGCTGGGAAGAAGGCAGATGCTTATTACTTGTGATCTGAGGGTGCATTTGAAGAATGGTGAACATATAGTGAAACTACCATGGGTGCCAACCTAAAAAACTTCTTAAGAGGTGTCAGTTTTTGAAGGGCTACTCAGACCACCTTTCTTTAGAGGAGGAAAAGGAAAACATGGGTGTTCTGGGAAACAGGGACTTGGGTCAAATATTGAGTAGCCTTTCAAAAACTTCAAATACAGTAGCAAGTGTGGGTCATGTTTCAGGAAGAGTGGCAATGTTGAAATGTGTCAGGCATCAAACCAGCATTTTGGCTGGCTCTGTGGGGGAGACAGCAGAATGCCTGCAGGGGGAACGATCACACACCATGCTACTGTGGGTGCCTGTATACTTGGGTACTTGCACTAAAAGAGGTGTGGTCCTCTGGTGGTGAAGTGCCCCAGTCCTTCAGGTGCTTTCCAAAAGCCATTTTCCCCTGGAGCTGAAAGAGACGTTTGTCAGATGGCATCTTGGCTTCTGGCTGGTCAAGCTGTTGCACATGCACCTGCTTTCTGAGAACAAAGCTCAGCAGTAAAAGCAGAAAACCTGAAGTTTTGATGCACTTTCCTTTTCTCTCTTGCTGAGCCATGTAAGAGCTTTGCTGTGGACTTCAGGAGAGTTTCAGTCCCTGTGTGCAAGAGCAGCTAGTTCAGGATGGGTAAAAAGAGCAGATATCATTTAATTAAGCACCAACCAACCAACAACAACAACAAGGGAAAGCTATTGGCTGTGGTTAGTGACTGCAGTGCAGGGGGGGAAGAATCAAAAGAGAAATCAAGACAAACAAAGAATAAGGCTTTTGAAGGAATTTTTGAAGTGGCAAATGCCCGATTAAGCTTGTACCTGAGTCCAAAGGGACCGTTCATGTCCCAGATTTTTTTAACCTGTATGGGTGAGAAATGGAGGAGCACAGTGTTGTCCAGCCTTCCCAGGTTCTTTTTGGAACTTTTGGATACAGTCTGGTGACCTGTGGTGAATGTCCTTCAATGATCAAAACCTTGAAATGTCTCAAAATTTATCTTGTGAAATCTCAGGTGTTAGGGATGCCAATAATAAACCTGGTATATACAGAGCTGCACATCTCAGCAGCATGGTGGGGTTCTTTTATAAAATGCATACACTCTGAACAGAGAGTGAGAGCTTCAGACCCAACAGTGAGAGCAAACATCTGTAGCCTCTGCCTGTGCAGCCCTGCTACTGGCCTTTTGCATCAGGCAGGCAGGATAGAATTTCATAAACATTGTTAAATGCCAAAGCCGTATGCAAACTGAATTGGCTTTTTTGTACACACAAAGATGCCAAGGTTTTGTCCGTATTTTCTGCAGTTTTGAAATTATTTATTTCAAACATAATATTGTGATTTACAACTTCTGTGCTGATCACTGACTTTGTGAGCTCAGTGGGAGTTGTTGATTTGCTAGACTGTAGGTTGCCAGTTTATCTTTGTGTTTGGGGTACTAATCATGTCACAGCATTTATAAATAGTCATAATGCTTTTTCCAATAAATCTCTATTTTAGGTATCCTGGTGTGGCCCTGCATTATCTGACTGTGAGAGATGGGAGGTGATGGAGTAATCTGCTTCATTTGTTCCAGCCGTTGAGAGGCTTTGAGCAATGTGTTTGTGTTAATGTAGAAACAAGGGGCCTGCTCACCTGAGGAAAATTACGTGTTCCTGTGGCTGGGGTTCACAGGCAGTGAACACATGAATGTTCAGGCAAATACTCATGACTGATTTTCAACACGATGTATGATCCAGAAATGTTAGACATTTTGTCCCGTTGAGGTCCATCCAGCTTGGTGCCCTGTCCCTGTGACGGACAGTAGTGGATACCTGAGACAAGATTACAGGAACAGTGCAACTGTGGGCTCAGACCTTCTCTAAATATTTCCCTATCTCTAGAACAATGTCACTGAGGGATTTTTGTTATTGTGCTTGGTGGACCCAGGTAGATTTTATCCCATGCATTTGTCAGGATGCTTTCTAAAATAAGGTGAAGTTACTATCCATGGCATCCTTTTGTCCTTCCTTGGTTATGGAAGGGTAGAAATACTCTTTGTCTCAGGGTTTCCAGCAGGCTGTCTCTCTGCTCCTTAGGCAGCAGGGTCAGTCAGCTTTTTGATACGCCTCCATCACTGCAAGTGGATGTTTGTTTGGACAGCCAGAGTCGCTGTTGACACTGGAGGATTTCCAGCCACCTCTTTGTGCTAGGGCCAGAAGTCAGAGGTGCATTCTGGATTTTGACCAAGGCCAGCATGAGTTACACAGACACTGTGTTACACACAGTTGATTCCTGAACTGATGTTAAAACAAACAAAATTTTTCTCCATCCGCTGCAGTATTTGTTCTCTGAGAGAGTGCAGCAGGTTGCATAGAGAACTCCTTGCTTCTCTTCTGTGCCTGTGCAATGTCCTTTTCTGTCTCCAGTGAATGCTGAAATGGAGAGATTTTGGTGCTCTTCAGTTGTTCATGGGCGTCATGATGTTGCCTGTTGTGTGTTGATTTGAGAAGGCAGTGCAGGGGAAACTGAAAGGTGGATGCTGGGGTTGTTGGGACGTGGTGGGTTTGTGCATCAGAGACTGCATTGCTGCCCGTGGCCCCTTGCCCATCGCCTCACTTGTCAGTGCAGTGGAACAGCCCCACAGCTGCCCGTGCTTCGGGCTGGGCTGGACAGCCTCAGCAGGGGAGTGGCCTTGGGAATTATCTCCACCTGCCAGCGACAGGAGTGCCCTTGCTGGTTATTAGCAGCTGGGCAGGTCCCTCCCAGTGCTGTGCAAAGCAGTGGTATGATAGCGATAGATTGGGCCACGGCAAGGGCTACGTTTAAACAGAGCCAAATTTAAAAGCATAACTATACACGTGCCATGTAGATTTAGCTGTGCTGGATATACAACCTTCCTAAGCTACTCCACTTGTTAGTAAGGAATTTTCCTGCTGGTATTAATGGTGGCAAACCATATATATTTTTATATATATACATGTACGTGCATATGGGTATAAATGTATGTATATGTAGTGTGTATGTAGACCAGCTACTGTGATCTATTGTTTGGCTTCTGTAGTCACTGAATAACTCACTAGAGTGAATGCAGCCACAGGGTGAACTTTTGCAGACTGAAGTTTCAAGACTGCTAGAATGAGAGCTTTGTTAGCTTCAGAAAGAAATAGTTTATTTTGTAGACACATGCCTAAATATATCTAACACTGCATTAAGAAGACGACAGCCTTTATAAAAGAGCTAATTGGTTAAGTTGTCCATGTACATCTTGCCAGCCTTATAATACTCCAGTCACTTTGAGGGGATGGGTGTTTTATGGTGAATGAGGAAGTAACATCATTATTTCCCCATTTTCATCAATCCCTGTGGCAAAGAGTGTGTGAGCAGCTATTGTGCTTATGGTCACAAATTTTCAGTTTTGCAATGCTGCCCTAAGGCGACGGGTCAGAGGAGGAAGATTGTGGCTCCTGGCTCACATCATCCCTCCCTATTGTAGTTACAGTAATACCTCTTTTAGAACAGCGCTCCGAGCAGCAGCTCTCTTTCTTCTGTGACAGCATTTCAGCCACACTGAGCTAAAAAGAAATGCATCTCTTTTAACAGGACCATAAGTAGCTTTGGATGTATAACGCCTCTATAAAACTGCTTGGCAACATGATTTATTAGAGCGGGATCAGTGGTAAAAGTGACTTCTCTGACAGTAATGGATGAAACACTTCCAGCGTAGCTACTCTGTCTCTGCTTGGTGCCTATGCCAACAGCAGGCTGGTTTTGTCAGCTCATTCATAATCTCTGCTTTGCTCTCAGCAGAATCGGTTGCACAAGACAGGTTTCAGCCATGGCAGATGCCTTTTTTCTAGTCCTCTGTGGGAGTTACTGGAGAAGATGGGTCAGTGCAAATACTGCTTCATTCCTGAGAATCTGCCTGCTTAATTCTACATCCAGACCCCATACCTAGGTGAGAGTTGGGTGCATGCCGCTCCAATACCCCTCACTGCTGCCCACTCCCATGAAGAGAAATTTGAGTGACTGGGGTGGAAGGAGCTGCACTGTTCTTAGACTGAGTGTGAGGTCTGACTGATCATCAAGGTCCTGGGGAAATCTGAGATGTATCTTCTGTGCAGTCCCTGTGAGAAAACTGGATTGAGGAGCCTAAGGTGCAGGTTTTTAAAAGTACCAGTGGAAGTGAAAGATCCCAGAAACCACATCCTGAAATATACCATGTGCTGCAGCACCCTGATCTGCATTGTGACTTGAGTGACCTTGGGTTGTGCAATGTGACACTGGCAGTGTGACCTGACTCTGGGGCTCCTTGTGGTGGGGCAGCAGAGCCCAGCCTGTGCCATGTGGACAGCTACACCACCCACCCTGCCCATGCCTGGACTTGGAAGTTAGGTGGGCTCTAAGAGACGTTCATGTTTGGGATGTGTCTTCTTCAGCACATGAAAACAGAGGATTGCCATGGCAACTATTCTCCCTTGAGTGTTTTTCCAGTGTTTCTTACTCACTTTTTCTTATATCCCTAGTGTTTAATTTAAGGCCTTTCTTAATTGGAGTCCAAAGAAGCAATTGAAGTGAATTCTCTGATTAGACAAAAAGTTAGGACACCTTCCCACACAACTGATGAAGTACAAGATCAACAGAATTGAATGCTGCTGTGAGTAAGAGGAGATCTGAAATTTGAAATGCATTGTACCCAGACAAATGAAATAAATGAAGCCTTTTACTTAAAGCAAAGCATTGAAATAAAAAGTAGTGTACAGCACGACAATTTTGGGCTCTCCCCTGCTGGTAGATCTTTCTAGCTGTTTAATCACTGATTGTAGACCTTTGCAATCTTCTTTATGACTCAGCTTTGTGAAGGAACATCTTTCCAAATCAACATGTGTTGGCTCATTGAAGTACCTTTCATGAGCTGTAGTAGTATTTAGTCGGGGCACTTTCAAGGGGATGGTTACTTCAGTGGTGTTTCTTTGGGGTAATTACCATGCCTCTCATTTGCCAGTACCTTGCTTCCACTTTATGTGTGTTTGGCAGGGATAGAGTTCATTTTCTTCATAGTAGCTGGTGTGGGGCTGTGTTTTCGATTTGTGCTGGAAACAGCGTTGATAATACAAGGATGTTTTTGTGATTGCTGAGCAGTGCTTACACAGAGCCAAGGTCTTCTCTGCTTCTTGTTGCATGTAGGGCAGGGGTGCACAAGAAGCTGGGAGGGGAGACAGCTGGGACAACTGACCCCAGCTGATACTCCATTCCATATGGTGCCACACAGCATATAAAGTGGGGGGAAGAACGGAAGGGAGATGTTCAGAGTGATGTCATTTTTCTTGCCAAGGAACTGTTCCATGTGATGAAACCCTGGTGTCCTGGAGATGGCTGAAACTCCTACCTGCACATAGCAAGTGGTGAATTAATTAGTTGCTTTGCTTTGTCTGCATACGTGGCTTTTGCTTTACCTATTAAACTGTCTCTATCTCAACCCACAAGTTTTCTTACTTTAATTCTTCCGCTTCTCTTCCCCATCCCACCAGGGTGGGTGAGTCAGCGAGCAGCTGTGTGATGCTTCATTGCTGGCTGGGATTAAACCATGACACACCTGCATGCCAATACCTATGTGTGGGAAACCCAGGCTGGAGGGGAAGAAGAACTCCTGTGGAGGTGTAGGAAGGAGAAGGTTGATGCCTTGGTTGTGCTGTCTTGGGGGAGGGTGGTGTGAGGGTGGGTTGGTTGAACGCAGTGTCTTTGGTGCCCCGTACCTCCTGCACTGGCCCTTTGCCCTGGTGGAGGCTGGCAGGGAGACTGATGAGCCCCTTTCAATAGGGCTTATGCCATGATGGCTGCAGCACAGTTAATCACAGAAGAGGAACTGGAGATTCCTCCCAGCTTCTCCAGCCCTGCCTTGAGACAGACTATGTCTCCTCCCTATGGCAGGGCCCAGGGAACAAAGATCTCCCTGGAAGTTCCCTGCCTGATTCTTCTCCCGCTGTGTTGCCATCTGCTTTACACAATACTCTGGTATACGCCTTTGTGGACAGCAATGCTCTTCTTCCGAAGACATCTTTGGCGCTGCTTCCCTGGAGGGGCAAAATCCTGAGGCACAAAGGGCAGCTGAGACTGTTCTGAGCACTCCTTCCTGTCCCAAGGCAGGGAGGGAAACAGAAATTACAATTTTAGGATTTTATGAGATACTGTGTCTTGGGAACCTGGTCTAAAACACCCTCCAGTTGGAAACCTGCCCAGATGATTTCAAAATGGTAAAGGCAGTCCTGTTTTGATCCAAATGGGGTAACAGGGCTTGGAGCAAATAGAGATGGAAAAAATAGGTGCAGGTTCGGGCACACAGGGTGCCCAGGTGTGGTTTTGTTCCTGCCAGGTGTATTTGTTGATCTGCTCGTGTGTTGACCCCTGTGTAGCTTCATGCTGCACCTCTCCCATCTCACCGGGCATGGCAGTGGCACTGCTCACATGTGAGGTAGGCAGTGCCCTGTTCCTCACTTTGCCTCTCAGGTGCAGGCATGGTTCGTATCAGCTTCTAAATGGCTGCACAGGACATCTCTCTGAAGCCAGGAATGAAGGCCAGATCTTGAGCCAGGGGAGTCATTTGGCTGGAGACAGCTCTCCACAGAGCTGGTTTGTTAACGGGAAACAGGAGTTCATTTATTTTTCATCATGATGATGCTATTCCTGAATAAGAGAGAAAAATGAGAGTTTATTTCTGAAGCGTATGATTTAGTTTTTGGCCTTTAAAAATTTGTTTATTTTGAATGGAAGCCCAGAATGCACATAATATAGCAAAAGATTGCAGATACAGACAGGGATTTTTGTTTCACCTTTCAAGTTACTCCCACTCCTGGTGCTAAGACAGTAGCATTTGAAAAGGCTCTGGATGTTTTCCCTTTCCTTGGAAAGAAACACATGAAAATAATAATCCTGAAGCAATATGGAAGCACCTGCTTCCCAATAACTGCTGAAAGCAGCAAGGTACAACCAGGCACACCAGGGAGATGAGGAAAATGTCCTGGGAACTGCCACCCGAACAGAGTTTCCCTGTGACTGCAGTTCCTGCTCCAGGGAGATGTAGCAAGGGGTTGAACACGAGCTTGGCAGACAGTTGTGATGTGAAGGTAAGCACAATTGTTTTCTGAAATGTTTGATCCCATAATCCACAAATCCGTTTATCATAAAGAGCCTTTCAAACTGTTGTGACAAACTCTTCTGGACTGAATCCAGCTCCTGAATTATGAGAAGCTAAAAATGGTGTCTATTCCCATGGCTATAGACAGAGAGATGCTACTCAGCAACAAATGCACCACCAAGTGCTTTAAAAATAGCCCCTGTGGAATTATTCAGTGTTTGGGACTTGTCATTTCATAGGGGTAAAAATGGATTCATTTTGGCACAAAATATGCATAATATGTATCCACAGCTTTATAAATAGCATTTATAAAATTGTGTGTATAATTTTATCTTAAATTGATGCTGAGCAAAGAGACAAAACAATCAACAAGAACTTAACACAAGTTTTGTTCTTAGATAATTGTAAGACATTTGTCTTAGAAATGCAGGTGTCAAAAGAGACCTTCCTCCCTTCTCCCCTCCCTCCTTTCTTTCTTTAACACAGCTTTAGGGAAAAATCTTGAAATTACTGCCATTATGGCAAATGTGATAGCTATAAGCCAAAGAAGAAGCCTGGCCCAAAGTTGTCAGCCCCCACATATTAATTCCATGGCTTTAGCTATTCTGTAGGAGAGAGGTTTTCAAATGCAGGCCTTTATATCTCCTGGAGATCCAGGTTTTGCAAGTGGAGTCACAAATGTGGTGGAAATTCAGTTGGTGAGATGGTGCTCTTGGACATACCTGGGTCAATAGCTGGAACATAACTGGAATTGACTCTTAAAGGAGCATTTGGGGACCATGCTCTTTGTCCTCCTCTCCTGTTATTCTGCTTCTTTTCATCTCACTTGCCCTTGCAGTACTCATGCAGGGCCACAGCATTGGTACTGGTGAGTGGGGAGGATAAGGTCTCGTTGGAGGCTCCTGGGCATCTTTCCTTTTCTATGTATGGGCTCTGCTGAAAGGGAGCAGGTAAAAATATGAAGGCTTTGCTGCTGCCCTGCTCCATGCTTTCCTGTCCACCCTCTACCCTGTAGAGCCTGGCTGCAGGCTGAGGGTCCTTCTTGCTTTTAAAGGTGCTCAGTCACAATCTGTAGCAGCCTAAGCCCTAGGAAAGGGTGGAAGATAGGGCTGGGAAAGCAATATCCTGGGAAAACATTTTGCAAAATTGGAACAATAATGTAGCAGAACAAAATGTGAGGCCTTACAGGCATGGACAACAATTTTGTTAGCGAACAGAACCGGTTTTGTTCACTGACACTTGCACACCTGTACTCAGGTGCAGGATGCCAGCATCCAAGTGGTGGTTTGCTCTGGGTCAGATTGCCACAGCCACCACTGACAGTCCTGAGTGGGGACTGACCACCAGAGGAGTGACCCGTGGGCTGCTGGGAAGCGCAGGGTGGAGAACTGGACTTGTGTGCAGGAAGATGCCACCCCTATACAATGTCATGCCTCGGAGCTGTGTTTGTGAAGTCTCAGGATATAATGTATGAGCAGACTTGGTTGTCCTGTCCTGATCAGGGGGCATGAGGTAGAATAAAAGTGGGATTTGGCAACTGAGATTTGGGCTCCCCAGAACAGTGCAATGGCACAAGACAGCAACTTCACCAAAATGCTGAGATCCTTCAAATTGTAATGCTTTTCCTTAGAAATCAGCATTTAAAAACCTTTTTTAATGAAATGCATATTTTTTTTATTTGAAAAAAACTCTTAGAATAGTACATTTTTAATAAGGTTGGGGTTTTTTTCATATGATTTCACGGAACTCAGTAATATTTTCTGGGAAAAATTACATCCCTCTTACCATTTTACTGAAATTATTAAATGGTTTCTAGGGCAACTTACCAATAGCATTAAGGTTCACTTTTGTATTTCTTGAGGGGTCAGGGAGGTCTTCATCAGAGAAATCAAGGGATAGACAAAAATGTCAGAACTGTGCTTTGATGTTTTCCCACCTCTTGCTGAAGCAAAAAATATTGCCTGCTAATGTGATGAAAAGGAGTGAGGCTAGCTGGAGATTTATGCCCTCCTGGAGACATGGTGTGTCAGCTCTCCTCCAAGTTCTCTCATGCTATTTCCATGGCAACTCCATATAATGATAACTCCCACAGATTTCCTCCCTTTATCTGTTATTTTGGTCCCAGATAGTGATGGAGTTGAGGCATACATTTCTTTCACACCATTTGATGCCCATCGACACCAAAGTAAATAATGTCCTCATTCTCCAGGTCTTTAGAAAGCATAGTTAGTTCACAGCCCTTTCAGGGATTCACCTGCAGAGCTGGACGGAGCTGAGACAGGAAAAGCAGTGCTACAGATGCTCAGAGGAAGCTGCAAAGGATGAATGCTCACTGTCAGCACAACGTGACAGGATTGCATTCCACTCTTGCTCTTCTTCTCCCCTTGGCCAGGGTAACAGATGGACACTAAGGAGGAGGCCATGGTATAATGGGAGTGATGCCTTTTCCTGGTCTTAAAATCAAGAGTCAAATACTGTTAGAAGGGGAAAAGGGATTTTACCTTGGTATTTATTTTAAGGATCCTTAGGTGCACTATGTCCAGGTCGAATGCACCGAAATGCACACCCCCAAAAGATCTAACATTATAGGTCTTACTAATTAACATATCTATCAAATATTCCCCAATGAGAGGCTTGAATGAGCCCCCCCCCCCCCAAGGAACCTTCCCCTGGATGGTTCTATCTCAGTTTACAGAATGTGTTCTGGAGAGGACCTTGGGGTCTGGGGCACACTATGCTCTACCTACGAAGCTTCTAAAATGCTTAGTCTCCTAGCTTAACAAACAAGTCCAAGAATGTAGGCAAAAAGAATACAGAAGTTTAAAAAAAGTATAACAGGGGTATAAAAGAAAAGGCAAAAAATCATCATGGCATCAGGGGGATGGATGATTTGGGTGCAGGGAGCTGCATCTCAGCTGTCCTGCCGAGGGAGACAGGAGGTCATTCTGCCTGACAGTGAGATGCTCCCGTTCCCCCTGCTGTCTGTCCATGACTGCAAATCTAGTCCAGCTCTTGAGACAAGGATTGTGAGTTTCAGCCAGGCGTAGCTGCAGCCAGGGAAACCCTTGACCAAGTGCTGCTAACCCATGACTTCCTCCCTCTTATGAAATCTCCGCAGCAAGATGTTTCTGGATGATTCTACACAGCAGAAGTGGCAGGCATGCAGCTTGTTCCTGGAAACTGCGCTTGCTTCATCTAGCTGGTAGGGCAGCACAGGCCAAATATTAGTGCTGGAGTGGAGTATCCACAGAGATCCTGGAGTCCAGCTGCCAGTGTGGGCTGCACCGAGCTTCTATGCTTGGTTTGCAATTCAGTCAGTGACAGGGAGGATAGGACAGTCTGAATGTGAAGACCTATCCCAAGCATCCCCTTACTTCATGCCCTGAGAGCATCCAGGAATTTTGACCCTCCTCATTTTTTCCTATAGAGGCTTCCATTTAAGCAGATGAGCAATGCTAGGTGAGAGGGCATCCTCCTCCAGGAAGGCATCTTAAACCTTATCCTTGATAATAGTGTCCCTTCTGAGTCAGGCTGCTGCTCAGAAGAGCTGTCCTACCTGTTTGGTCCCCTCTGTCCTGTAAACCAGATGTAGGTGAGAGCTTTGCTGGGGCTCAGGCTGTTCTAATAGATGGAGAGGCTACTTAGGTAAGAAGTTATTCAGCTCTCTGCATGCAGAGAGATTTGCAAGGATGGGAGCAAGGATGTCAAGGATCAATGCTCACCTGCTGTGAGACTGGTCACAGCAACTGCACAGAGCAGTGGAAAAGACAGCACTGCACCCACAGGGACCACATCCGATTGCTGTTGTCCCTTGGGATTCGTGCTGCCCACTACCTTGCAGGAGTGAGTCAAGAGGGGACACACAGTCTCCCTGCTCGGCTTCCCACCAATCCACTGAGTCCCTCTTACTTCCACCCTTAAAGAAATTGGGGCAGTTTCAGCTCTGAGATCTTTTGCTGCTTAGCTTCACCTCACAGATACACAATGACGAGAGTTATTCCTCAGGAAATTGGAAAGGAGCCAGAAACTCCATGCTGTGATTAGCCCCTGCTCGCTGGTTGAACAATGTACTTTCTGGGTTGGACTGGTGTCCATCACTGCCAAGGTAACTGTGAGCCACTGGCTCAGCTGTGGACCCAGCCTGTTCATGTGTGAGATGATGTGTGTTGCAGAAGCTGCTGCTTGTCAGCCTCTGGCTCCCTGCAGTCACCTCTGAGTTAAGGCAGAGGGCTGCAGACATGGGATTATCCAGAAATCACCTCCATTACAGGGAGAGGAAGGAGGGCACAGTATCATAGAGTCATATAGGTTGGAAAAGACCTCTGAGATCATCAAGTCCAACCTTCGACTGAATGCCACCATGCCCACTAAACCATATCATGAAATCCCATCTCTACTTGTTTTTTGAACACTTCCAGGCATGGTGATTCCACCACTCCCTATAGTTTGAGTCCTTGCCTGGAAACAGCCCAGGTTTGACTCTTTTTTCTGAATGACACAGAGCAATTCACCTGGGTATGTGGGTGAGCAATTACCGAGGCATGGTGAAAATTTGACCTTGGCCTTCTGCCCTGAATGTAGCAAGTGTCGTTTCCCCATCATGCTACCATGATGGAAGGATGAGCACGTGGAAGACCTCCTGAAGGACTCTCAGCAAAAGACACATCAAAACCAAACCAGCAGAATTTCTGAATAGCAGATCTAAGGTCACCAATACAAATTGGTGACCAGCACCTTGTCCACATGTGTTGTGATGATCCCATCAAGCACAAACAATTCCCCATTCCTCAGCGTAGGATGGGTTGAGACAGTGGGGTTAAACACAGTAACAAATCTCTGTTAAGAGGGAGGCCACAAAGGCATGTTTCTAAAATCCTTGTATGTTTCCAAGTCCATGGGGTTTTTTTCTTATTTCTTAGGATTATGCTAAGACACATATACCCATAAAAATGATTCCTCACATACTTAGACCTATAGATGTCTCTAAGGTGAGAACTGAGAATTAAAGAAACTTTTTGCCATCGATTGTACCCGCAAGAATTTAACTTTTTTCCCAATATTCTCACTTCAAATGTATCATCATGCTTCTATTAATTTCAATGTGAGTGTTGTATGCACAGTTGGAGGCAGAACATGCCCCTAAAGCTGACTACATTTGAAGAGTGCACTGTGAAAGAGAAATCAGGTGAGACACTAGCAAGGGTTTTATCTCTGGGGTCCTGTAAAGGAGCATGCAGCTTCTTTCAGTGTTTCCTTGTTCATTCCATAAAGTTGATTCCACTTTTAGAGAGTACTGCCGGACAATAAAGACAAATGATACTCAAAAAAAGGCAAAACTCATGATGAAAGTTGCAGAGAGAGGACTTTTCCCTCCTCCCACCCCACTTGTCCCAGGATTTGGAAAAAACCACTTGTAGCTGGAACCAGGGCTAGACACCTTGGTAAATCTGGCTTTAGAGCTCCTGCTGTCGGATGAAAAATGTGATCACCACCAAGAAACCAAGCACTGATGTGGTGTGAACTCACTCGAACGCTATGAATAGCTTAAAAATCGTTCACGGTGTGTCTTCCTGCCTTCTGGGTAACTCGGCAGGAACGGCACCGTGTGTGGATGCAGATACCGCAGTGCCCCCGCCTGGCTACTGAAGATCCGATGTCACGGTGAAGCAGACGGTTCCAGATCTCGTGTCCTCACACGGGACAGGTTTTTGTTCGGCTTTCAGAGAGTTCACTAAAGTACAGCGGGCAGTAGAGCCGATGTCGTCCTAGGACGGGAGCAGGGTAGCAGAGGGGGCGACAGTGGCACCGCAATGCTGCAAGCACTGAGTAAACAGCTCTCAGGTCGTGTGAAGCAGTACTACAGCTGACCCCCAGTCCTTCCATCAGCCTGTGCTCTGGAGAACTGAGCATACCTTGACTCAACACACATCCTTGCATCAGTGACTCCGTCTGCTTGTGAGGTGACTCGTGCTCAAGAACCGGGCATTAATCTTGGCCCTGTCGATGTCTCATCTCACACAAATCATTTGCTGATTTTAACCCAAAAGTCTGGATATAACAAAGGAGAACCACAACACAGTCTCAATACACAGTAGTGATGGTGGTGATGGGTGAGGAGGAGAAAGGACAAAGACCTGATACTTCTTTGCGTAATAAATTTGTCCTGTCCACCTTGCCGCCAGATACCACAGGCTTTGCCACTGGGGATCTCCTGCCTTTCTGACTGGCATAGTCCCACCTAGGCAAGCCCAGAAGCTGGTGGCTTCCACTTGAGAGGCTGGACAGAATGGGGAGCAGAGCTGGTGAGCCATACTCTGCCTCGACAGACAGCCTGCCAGAAGCATCCCCTCTTGCTGCCCACCCCAGTAATTGCCCACCTCTCGCAGCCTTGTGAAGCACCAGGAACCCGCAGTGCAGGGTCTGAGGGCTGACTGATCTTCCTAGACCACAGACACTTCCCCAAAGATGGGCAGCAGCCTCTCCAGGCAGCCATTTCTCTCCAGCAGCTTAAGTGCAGACAGTCAGGAGGAGGCTAGCTGAAATCAAACTAAACTGTGCCTAAAATAAAATTAGTTCAGAGACAAGGTCTTTGTGCTGCTGTATAAAACAAGCAGAACATCACAGTGGAAAAGCTTTCTTTTTTTTTTTTTTTCAGCTGGAAAGTTACAGTTACTTGGGTTTGGGGTTGCTTTATTTTAATTTTTTAATTTTTTTATTATTATTATTATTGGAACATGCTGAGTCAAATAAATCATTTCAAGGCGGCAAAATTGCAAATTCTACCAAAGTTCGATGTAAGTAAGGCCATGAAATAACATCATTATTACTATTGCTGTTGTTATTATTGTGACTCCTGTTGTTGTTGTTGTTATTACGGCTGCTGCTATTCCTTGGAAGGGCTGCAGTGCCAAAGCCGTGGTGCGGTGCGGTTTCTCCCTGGCGGGCCTTCAGCCCCCGCTCCGGACCGGCCCCTCCCGCGCGGCCGCTCCGCGGGACAAGGGCGCCGCCCGGCGGCCGCTGGCGGAACGCCAGGAGGAGCCGCCCGCGGGCTCCCGGCCCTGCCGCGGCCTCCTCTCCTCGCCCCGGCCCTCCTGGCGTTGCCTCCGCTTCCTTTGAGGAACCAGAAACATAAACCCAGCCTCCTCCCTGTTTTCGAGGCTGTTGCTTTCAATCCTGCAAGAGTTAGCGCGGTGGGACGTGGCCCACTGCTCACCCACCCGGGTGGGTGCTGGAGTCATTCTTGGACCCTGCGTGCCCTCATTCATTTCTCCCGTGGCACCGGTCTCGGGTGGCTGGGTTAGGGGCTGAGGACGTGGCAAACAGCCAGTCAGAGAGGGCGGTTCAGCGCTGCTAAAAACAGTGCCTGCAGGAATAGCCTGCTTTTTGGGTTATAGGAGTGTCCTGGGATGATCAAGTGACACTGAGCAGTGCCTCAGTGCCTGACTTCTGAGATTCAAACGTGTTGTTCATTGTGGTAAAACCAGTGAAGAGATGATTTGCAGGAAAACATAGTTTCTTGCAGCACTGAGCACAGAGTAGTACCAGAGCCCAGGATGCTATTGAGGTCCCTTTATGTCCATGATTAGAGATCTCAGCATTTGATCCTCACTACAGACTGTTTTGAGAGACAAACAGCAGACAGCGACATGTGCTGGAGACACAGCATTCTATTTCAGCTCTTGACTAATTAGTTAGAGAACAAGATGCCCGTTTTGTAAGCCACAGCCTTTGCTTTCTCCTCAAATGCACCTGTTATCAGTTTGATGGGAGAAACTGCTCAGGCAGGCAGAGCCCTGGCTGTCTCTGGAGATGCAGGTAAAATCAGGCTGGTCAGACAGGAGGGCAACTCCTGATCCATGTCTGGCACTTCAGAAAGTCTTTTGCAGAAAATGGCACTCACATCTAGCAGAGTGCTTCATCACCATAGCAAAGGCAAAGCAAACACCAGTTTCCCTAGAAACTGCGTGTGGCAGGGCATGTTGACTTTAAGGGAGGGAAAGAATCCTTCATAGGAAAGTACTGGGTGCAGAAGGGTGAGTGTGCTGCAGGTAGCAAGAGGGGACAAGACAGGTCTCAGCCCCACAGGGACCAAGATGTCTGGAGTGGGGCAGGGATCCCCAGCAGAGACTCTCATGGCCAGTGTCCTTCATTGCTCAGTGCAGTGGCAGAGACTGCCTTGGGGCAGAGGCAGCTGAGCCCCCTGGTTGGGTGCCCCAGAGCTCCACTGAGTGCAGCTGCTCACCAACAGCTCACCAACCCCAGCCTGGGTGCAGCAACACAGACCAGGTGGTACGCAAGGGCTGGGCTTGCTGCCACTGAGGCACACCTCCGCTTTGCATTCAGAGCCGCAGAAAGTAGGCAAATTTGAGCAGGGGCTCTTGGGTTTCCTTCTCCAGAGCTTCCTCCTAGGAGAGGCAGCTGCCACTGCAGCCCTCAGCTGAGTGGCCTTGGGTGCTAGTTCTGGCTCCTGTCAGAAACCACCTTCCTGAGAGAAGCTCAGAACTGTTCAGTCCCTTCTATTTATAACCACACAAGCTCCTCCAGGGCAAAGGGAGTAACTAGTGCTGGGGAAAATGAATCTGAAGAAGGCATTGTCCAGAGATGCACACTTACGGCAATGTACACCAACCACATACCAGGCTGTTTGAGTAAGGGTGAAGTCAGCAAGGTGAGGGAAGTGGTTATTTCCTTTTACTTAGTGCTCGGGCAGCTCTGTCTGGAGTACTGTGTCCAGTTTGGGTCTCTCACTGCTACAGAGCTTGATCAAGGGGAACAAGTCTGGCAGGGGAGCCATTAAGACCATTGGGAGCTGCTTGGACCATGTCACCAGGGGGAAAGACTGAGGGACTTGCTCAGTCATCAGAAGAAAGGCTAAGGGGAATCCAGGTGCTCTTGTCTATTAACTAAATGGATGCTATAGAAAAGATGGGGCCAGACTTCCCTTAGAGGTGCACAGTGAAAAGTCAAAGGATGACAGAGAAGTTGCAGGAAGGGAAATTCTGATTAGACACAGGTTTAAAAAAAATCCCAGTGAGAGTGGTGAGACACCAGAACATGGACCCCGAAAAGCTGTGTGATCTCTGCCTTTGGAGACATTCAAAGCTTACCTCAAACTGGTCTAACTTCGAGGTGAGCCTTGTTCAGGGCAGAAGCTGGACTGGACCTCTCCAGAAGTCCCATCTGACCAAAACCTTTGAGTGACTCTGAAGTACTGCTAAACCTATTAAAATATAGGAAAGAGCTGGAAACAAGAAAGAACTCTGTGGCTTCTCAGAACCACCAGCTCCCTGCATCTTTGTGTGAGCTTACATTTTAAAGGGAGCTTGGGGCAGAATAGAGCAAGAGGCATTCCATGTGTTACCCACACATGACTTTCTCACTGGCAGCTTTTAGATCTCATGTTTGTCTTTAAGAAGCTGCAAAATCAGTCCCTCCCTGGGGAGTGTGTGTGTGTAGGAGCAGAGTGTAAGTGGAAATGTAGGGCAGGCTGAATGCTGTCTCTTGCTCCAGAGTGTTGTTGCCCTTTAGGGGCTGCTCACAGGCTGTAGTGCAGCTGCCGGGGATGGCTGGAGGAGACGGCTCCCAGCTGTTCGCTTTGCCTCTGTCAGGGCCAGGAAAATGGAAGGCATTTCTCTGCTTCAGCTACCTCTGGTTCTGGTTCTGTGTGATGAGACACACTGAAACCTGCAGCGTAGGGTTTGTATGGGAGAAGGTGACTGCTGTAATTGGGCACTGGACACACCACCTGCACTGTCAGCCCTGCTGTGAGACTGTCAGTGACCTTTGGCAAAGGAGCAACATGCACCCTTGGACCAAAAGTTGCCACATCCAAGTTGTGGCCCTGTGATTCTGTTCCTTGGGGAGCAGATCTGATTAAAGTGATGCCCTGGCCCTGTGAGCCTGGAGAGAGTGTGCCCAGCTGAGACCCCTGTGCCACAGCAAGGGCTACAGGACTTGTAGGAAGAAGGTGAATCCCTCTCAAAGAAGAATCTTGTTTAGGGACGGTGGCACTGGCACCAGCTGCCAGAAGTGGCAGGGAGCACTTGGGAGGTGACCCCAGCAAGGTTCCTCCCCATCCCAGGTTGTGTCACCACTAGGGTCTGTGCCCCAAAGGTTTATTGCACCCTCCACGTTCACTCCTGGCCAGGCACGTGGAGCCCTACAGCCCTGGCAAGGCCATGGGATGGTAACCCTGAAGGTCCTGGGACCGAACAGTGTTTTTGTCCTTCTTTGCTGTTTTCCCATGACACCCCTGACCTGAAGTTCAGCAGAGTTTATCCTGCCTCCTGATAATCCTGGCTGCTTTCATAATCCAGGTGTGCTCTGTGCCAACCCTTCTCTGGTGTGTACGTTTCTGGCTCTCTGCTCTCCTTGAACAGGGAGAGGAGGGACCGGAAACCAGAGGGCCCTGAAGGCAGCGCACCTGCAACCACGGGAGCCCTGTGCAGGAGAGAGGGCAGGGATGAGCCTTACTGGGTTTACAGGCCTCTCAGTGAGCAGATTTTAAGAAAAAACCGCACAAGGATCAGGTAACCTTCCTGCCTCCTCAAATCACTTGTTCCTTTTGGGTCTAGTCTGTCTGGCCCCACCAGTTTAGGATTTCCCGGGGATGCGTGTGTGTGACTAAGTGGCCGACTGGTTTGGTTTAAGCTCAATTAAGGAGAGAGGAAACTCCTGCTTTCCCAAAAGGCTCTCCTGAGGTGTGAGAAACCTGCAGCACAGCAGCACCCCTTACCCAGCAGTGCCAAGTTCACAGAAATTCATGTTTATTTTGGCATTTAAATGAGCTCTCACACAAAGCTGCCTTAATATCAAACAAGTGCAAAATAACCCTGGGCAGCTTAGTATTTGTGTCATTACAGAGGTTTAAAAAATTGCTCTAAAAGGCACTGTAAATCTGTGGAAGGAGATTTGCATTCTCTGCCGAGCAGCACGCACAGTAACAACCAAGTAATCAAGAAAATCGCCATGCCCTGACTCAATGGGAGTGCATATGATGTCTCATCCCTCCTAGTTCTGCTGCCTCTGGGGCCAAGGCACACTGGGAGGCAGGTTCTGGTCTGCAGCAGTTAGTGAAGGAGTTGGTAAGTGTCTGGGATATGGAAAACACACCGTAAGAGCACACTTCACTCCTCTTTCTCCTGTTAGCCTGTTCCTTTGCTCCACCAGACACCACTGAAGCTGAGGAGCTGGCTCTGTTTTAACACATTTTTGAATCATCCTGGGACGTACTGTAGCTATCAATGACACCACATCCGCTCAAAAAGCTAGTTTCTTGAAAGTTTGTTACTGTTTCAAGAATATCCCCCCAACCTTCAGTCTGCAAGTCAACAAGTTGCATCACGGCTTCACAAACCCTTTTCCCAGCCTGCTCTCCCATGTTATATTAGCATCCTTGAGTTTTCTCCCTCATCCTCTGTGTTACACCTGTGGACTGCATTGGCGGAGGGGAGAAGAAGAGGGAGGGTTAGGCATCATTTCCACTTCAAATTTACTAGAAAAAGGCAAGTTATCCTGTGATACATTTCAAAGTCAGTCCTTAGGAGGGCTCTTTCTCATGCTAGGGGATTCAGAAGGCTCAGATGTCCTTGTGTTGCCCTTCAGTGCTAGTAGGCAGAGTGGGGAAGACCCAGGCTGACTGATTCTAGACAGCACTGAGCCTGAGGAAGTGGTTTACTTGCCAAGAGCATATGAATATCTGGTAGCATAACACACCATGTAAAATCTCATGGGAGAGTATCCTCTAAAAAGGGAAATTATAGCCTCATACCATCAGGGGGTTTAAAAAATTACTATCATCATCATCTTCACTGATATTATTTTGCTTTGCTGTTGTTCCTACTTTCAAATATTACATGTATTCAGAACATCAGAAAGACATCTTTTTACAAATTGAATTGCATACCTACAAGCTCCTTTCCTGTTCTTGATTATGCAAGTACCCAACAAGAGACAAGCAAATGAATACAGATTTAACACAGCAGATACAGACGTGCAGTGATGAAAAGTTCACCTCTGTCCTCTGGCATTTGCTTGCTGTGGCTTGGATTTCTATTTCCTCATTTCTTAAGCACTCCTAACACTGGATCAACTTTATTCAAGAAAAGTAGCACAGAGAAAGTACTAACCCTTCTTCTGCACCCTCAAACAGCTGGTCTTTGGTCCACAATGACAGCTCCAAGGAAGCCAGCATCTCTCTGCCATTTTTCCCCAAGTGCAATCTTCCAGCTGGCCCACTCCAACCCATGGAGAGCTACTGCTGTCACCCCACCAGCCGTTACAGGAATCACATTCCCAAGGAAGAACACCAGTTTCTCATAGTCAGGTGTTTGGGTTTTTATTAATTAAACAGTCCATATACAAAGTACTAAATAAATATACAGCTGTGTCAGAAGCCAGTGTACCATACACACCCAACTTGGAGAGCTCTCTGTAGTTATATATGAAATACCATGGAAAGCTATTTATCAAATGCAAAGCAGGTTACAGAATGATTCAACTCTGCAGACTCATTGCTCATCACCAGGGTGCAGTCCACACACACACACACACACACACACACACACACATGCTTTTGCTCATTCATGCCTGGGAAGAAGGGTGTCCACCCTCTGTAACCTGGCTGCTTGGGAAATGTTTGTGTAAATGCACAGACACACTCAGGAAGAGGCTGAGATCCAAGGTTCCCGGGATTACATCCCACCAGGGTATTGCAAGGAGCCACATGGAAGAGGCTTTGTCTTTGGGGATCCACAGCCTGGAATGGCAGGCATGGGGAGGGAGAGTTTGCAGGGTTGGGCAGGCACCTTGGGGAGCTCAGCTGGGGGAAATGGGTAGGAGTCAGAGCTGGAAAGGAGGCTGTCAGAACATGAATTGGAAAAAGTGTCAGGGTAAATTGGTGTAGCTGGTTTTATGTCTTTAAGTTTTCTTCCCCATTTCCAGTATGGTCCCTAGATGATGAGGAAGGTGTTGGAAGCAAATATGAAGATGAAAAAATGAATTACTCTGTCTCTTCTCCACTGATCTCTGAAGGACAGCCAGGCAGGGCTGGGAGTGGGCACAAAAGTAACAGCAGATAGATAAAGATGCCTCAGTAGTACCTGAGATGTCTTCATGGGTGGGCAGGAGGAAGGAATGTGTAGGGCTGAAGCTCCTGGTCCTTCCTCCTCTCCCATCAGAGGAGGGATGCAGGCATCCCCATGAGCTGATTAAAGCAGGTGCTGTCTGGGGCAGAGCCAGCTGATGATCTTCCTGCTTCTCCAGCATTCCTGCTGAAAATAGGCCAGGATGCTCTTCCATCAGAAAGGAGAAGCTCCATTCCATGGGGACACAGAGTGAACAGGGACAGGACAGCCAGGGCTGTGTCTGAAAGCTATGTTTGAAGAATAAGAGGGAGCTACAAGCGTGCCTGTGTCAGGGGAAAGAGGATCTGTCTCCTCTTTTGCTGGTGTGGCTTGACTCTTTCGCAGGATCATCTCATTTGTCACCATGTGGCTCATTCCCTGTGCCTCTGCTGAGGGGCACTTAGTCTCTTTGCTCACTGTGGAGCTGCTACATGGGGCTTTTCCCACCAGTGTAGTCATGGTATGGGCTTGTCCGGGCCTTGGGGCGAGGGATGGAGAAATCATTCTGGGGTTCAATGGCCTGAAAAGGAAGCACAGAAGTCTTTATGTTTGAAAACTGGACAGAAGTCATAAAACAGGGCTTATAAAGAAAACAAAGGAAGGAAGGGAGAAACAGAGCTGAAGGTTTCCTAAGAATGTGACCAATAAGGCTGTGGAAGAGGATCCTGGCGGAACAAATTAGTGATGGAGACATGTCACCAGAGGACGTGTGGGAACATGGTGTGAGCTACTAGACCTGGCTAGGCTGTGGTCTGAAGGAGGACTGGTGAAAGGACAGGTAGACATGCAGACTGCCCACTCTGGATCTGCACTGCAACTTCCAGTGTCTGCTGGTGGGAATACATTCAGGGCATGGGCTGAGGAAATAAGCACACTCTCCTGAGGAAAGGGCACAGTCTGCTGTAGGAATGGCGCTCAAAAAGAGGATCTCTTATGTGGTACCAAATCCCAAAGTACTGAAAACCACAACCTCTTTACCTCAGACTCCTCTTGCCTTCCCATGTCCCCGGACATGTCACAGCTCTTTCCCTCCAGCCACAGGCACCTCCACGACCACGTCACAGTATCACCTGGCTCCATGCAAAGCACCTGCCTGCCTTCACAGAGCCTGTTCTAGGCCCATCTGTCTTTGCCCCTTCTCCTTCCCTTCCTTTCAGTGCCTGAACAGTAGCCTGTAGCCTGCATGTGGTGAAACGGGTGACAGTGGCATGAACTTACCTTCATCTGAAAGTTCGAAGCGTATGGGGAGTAGTTGAGGTCTCCTGTGTCACAAGACAACAGTAGGGAAAAGTTAGTGCATTAGCATTACACAGTAGCTTGGAGATACCACATCAAGGGAGACTCACAGGGTCTGTGGCTACATTAGCAGCTGCTTTTACACTGGTCTCACAATGCAATGTGCAGGCAGGAATGAGCTAAAATCCACAGGTGGAGGACATTAAATATTTTCTTCTGAAAACAGGAATGAATGGTATTGCAAATAACAGGACACAGGTGGCCTTGGAGTTTAGACACCTCCTGTTGCCTCACAATTACTGTCACTACCACCAGCCAAATCCCTCCCACTTGTATGCACAAGACCCCCTTTGTGGTATTCCCTGGGAGAGCACAGCCTTTCCTGGCTATTGTTTTACAAGCCTGGGGGTCTGACTCCAGGTGACGAACATGACGCCAATAGCAAATCCACAGCCAGAGAACTCACATCTCCTACCCATAGATTTGGGAAACCTGAACTAACAGAACATTTTGCTTTGTCCAAATATGCAGAAGACTCATACAGAAAAGGAAGACCTCCTTTCCTCCTTTTTATCCGTTCTTACATGGATAAGGGCACCAGATCAGAACTGGAATAAATAACCTCCAAGGTATAACCTAGATAGGCCTGAAGAGCTGATGTGTCAGTAAGAAACAAAAAAACCCTCCTGATTTTTAACATGGACTTCCCATACATAGCAGGATCATAAAGAGTTATATTTCAGCCCTGACATGCAGCAAGTCTCCTACTCAGTCACTCCTCCTATACACCTTTAGCTTTTGCATTTGTCCTCACTCATTTCCCTCTTGTCTGGAGATTAATTTTCATGTGCATTTCCAAAGTTTCATCAGTCTGAAACTTTTTCCTAGCCTCTAATTTTTCTATCATCTTCATATCTTTTCTTGTAGCTCTCCTAACTGTTTTAGGTCACGAGTGGTGCTTGTGTGCTTGGGGCTGGGGGGGACATTCACTTCACCATACCTTGCACAATTTCATCTTGGGTGTAGGCACGGTTGTCCAGTCCAGTTGTCTGCTTTAGGAACTTGGGTTGGCAGAAGTCATTTTCTGGAGGATAGTCCTCTAGCTTCAGAGGAGCAGTGAGGAAACAAATTTCAGGGACAATATACATTATCAGGAAAATCCAGCCATTGGACACCAGAGCAATGGCCACAACAGGATCATCCCAAATTTTTTTCTCTAAAACCGTGTTGCCTTTTATGAGCATAGTGATCCATACTACCCAAATGGCAATGGAGAACAGGACAGTGACAAAGATGTGCGCCCCATGCCTCTTCCAGCTTTTGTATGACCCACAGAATGTGAACATGGAAATCAAGAAGGTCAGAGCCATCAAGAAGAGCACATAGATCAGAAGCATGACAAAGTCCTTGTTGGTATTCTCACGAGACATATTCAGAAATTCGTTTCTCTGGTTTACTAACATGGTGACTAAGTACTCAATGCTGATCACAACTTGTACCAGGGCAAAGGAAACAATGAAGAGCAGCAGCACCCGCCAGGAGAAGGGCTTTCTTCCTCTCACTAGCTTGCTGAGGTTGCAGGCATGGGTGAGGAGACACGAGAAGCAGAGAGCAAAGATGACTCCAAATAGGAAGAAGCGAGTGGGACGAGTCCTGTCATTGAGTTTAATGATGAAGGCAAAAGTGAGACCAAAAACGCCGAGTGTGCCTAAAAGAAAGAAAAAATAGACGGAGATCATGTGCCGCTTGCTGTTGTCTTGGACTTTGCAGATGAGGAAGAAGAGTGAGCAGATGAGGAAAATGGTGATGAGGATGCCTGCTGCAGCCAGCGACTCCAGGACAATCCCCCAGGCCTTCTCCGTGTCACAGAGCAGGTAGTAGTCAGCATCCATGCTGCCGCAGCCTGGGGGAGATGGCACTGTCATCCTCTCGCCTTCTTGAACACCTCTGCAAAGCTGTAGAAAAAGAAAAAACACAAGCTGTCAAGTCAACCATCTGGGTACTGTCAGCAGTGGGGAAGGAGAGGCAGGACAGACCTCCATCCCCACCTCACTGGCTAAGGACACCACAGTGCTAAGGACATGGGGCAATGGGAGCAGAGTTGTCTCATTGTTTGGCCTTGGCTCTCCATCAAGGAGAAGCCAAGCCCCTCAGGAGGAGGTAATTCACCTTGCATGTCCTCTGCACTGTGCCTAATGTTGTACAATGTTTTAGGAGAGTGGGAAGCAGGGAGAAGGTGAGGTGCTTCAGCAGGCATTTGCTTGGTGCCCTGCAGTGCAGAGACTGAGCTGCCTTGTCACTTCTGTGATACAAGAGCAGCTGTTAGTCATAATACAGTTGACGCTCTTTTGACAAGTTCAAACAACAACAGTACCTTGTACCAGGGAGATTCAGAGATGAACGAACAGTGCAGAACAGGAAACTCATTGTTCTGTTTGCTTTCTCCCTTCTACATTCTCTGAAGCACTTCTGGCTTTGATTTACTGTTACGAACGAAGGGGAAACTTTAATACCTTTTACCTTGCAGGTAACTAACCTGGATGCCTCCAGCACAGCTCTTCTCACTCCAAAATCAACAACAAATTCAGGCCACCAACCACTAGCCCTAAACTCATATTCCTCCTTCTTCATGGCAGTGTAGCAATAAGGAGTGTCTCAAAGACCTCAGTCTCCTCCCCAAGATACTGCCTTGCACTGACTAGAGGCCTGACATGTCAGAGCTAATGCTGTTCATTGCATGAGAAGTAACCACTAAATTATTGCATGAGGAGTCCCCAAGTCAATGATGTCAAGGTCTCTAATGCATTCCTGCTGTCTCATCATAAGGATTTCAGTGCTGTCTGAGCACGCCTGTCTCCCAGGGGTTAAGAGGGCTTACATGGGCTGTTTAGGGAAATTAAATTCCTTACTTTCTTGGGAGCATGAATACTATGGAGAAACCACAGCAGAGGGCCATTGGCCACTTCATGGCCCTTTATGCAGGCACCGAGTGAGTTTAGATCCTAAGGGCTGATACCAAATTGCTCAGTTAGGCTTGAGTCTCTAAAATCTATCAAAAGAGGAGTTTAGATACAATATGACAATGAAACATGGGCAAACCTGTCCTTAATAGTGACCCACACTGGAAAACCAGGAGCTTTCTAATAGATACAGAAAAAATTAACCTTGCAAAATTTAGACTTTAGTGCTCACTATGCCATTTGCCTTGATTTTCCTGCAACTGAACAACATACTGCACTTATGAATTTGGTTCTCAAACCCTTCCAGCAGATCTTAGTGAGTACAGATTGTGTTTTTAGTAAATGGCAATTGATCTAATCAAGGGATGAACAAAGGGGGAAAATATCACTGACCCACTCTCAGCCCCACATATGCTTCAATGGGACTTGCTTAGAACTAAACTGGGGAAAAATTTTTCAGCTTCTAACCTCACTGTGTAAAAGATGTGCAGCTCTTCAAAAGGCTGGCTACAATAAAATGCAAATTATTCAAATATGCAGGAACTTTGGACTCCCATTGAGAGAACGGAATAAGTGGATAACGCGTGCAGGAGTTTTCACAATCATTGTATACAAAATTTTGGGGATTTATGATCGCTTGCAGAGATAGCTGAGTTATCTGGACATTTGCGAGCAATAAACAATCAACCTTTCTGAAAACCTAGAGAGAAAAGTCTAAAATTTTATCCACAGACATTTACTGTTGATTAGATTAGCTTATCTGTTCACAGCTCTGGCAGATACAGACTGGTGCTCGCTGTTGAGGAACGCGGAGAGAGCCCAGAGAACCAGCGTGAGAGAGCCCAGAGAACCAGCGTGAGAGACCTCATGACAGCACGGAGCACACCCACAGCTTTGGGTCCTGACTGGTGCTGACTACAAGTGGTGCTTGCCACAGCCAGCCACCACGGCCAGTGGAACAAATGGGATGGAAATAACCTTCCTGACTTGGAGAACTGGGTCACTTGCAACCACTTTTGCTGCCTTTTCTTTTTTTCCAAGGCAGATGTCCCGTGAGGCATCATGAGGCATGAAGAGCTTCTACTCTGTCTCCTGAGTGAGTGTTGCTCCCCAGAAGCTGAGTCTGCTCATCCAGCACCTACAGAAGCGTTTAGGAATTCCAAGGGGCTCTGCAGTCTGTGCAAGGGAGCCTGTGCTATGGTAGCTTATACAGCACACCCCAAATCATAGCTCTCGCTTGAGCGAGGAGTCTTCTCCCTCCACCCTGACCCTCCTTTTCCACTGATGTTTGTACATAAAATACACCCACTCACCCACAAATTTCAAACCGCTTCCCGGCAGCGTCTCCCCAGCTCCAGCTGGCAATCCCATCTCAGTCAAGGATGGGAGGCACTCTCAGTTCACTGTGGCACCCATGCCCCTGCTCTCCCACGCCGCAGAGCCATGGTCCTGCACGCCATCCCAACCCAGCTGCAGAAGGCAGGCCCACCCTGGATCCTGCAAAACGTTGCCTTGCGTTACCTTTCTGGGTCCTGCCTGGTGAAGGCAGCAGGGAGGCTCCGTCTAGGAGAGGCACCTTCCCAGCACACCAGTAACCGGGGCGCCTCCGCTCCCGCAGCCCCGGCCGAGCAGCAGCTCCGCGCTCGCCGCTCCTGGGAGCTTTAACAGCTGGAGGGCTGAGGAGGTGGGGCTGAGCACGCCTATTCCAGTTCCACCGCCTCTCCTCTCCCACAGGACACGGCTGTGAAAATTCGGCCCCTGTGCCAGGAAATGAAGTAAGGGCTCCTGACGTCAGCGGGGCACTCACCCCTGCGTCGGGGTGGAGATGGAGCCCTGGGACAGCGCTGAATGCTGCTCAGTCAGGCACCTACCTGATAAGGTGCTCCCCTGTCTGGCTCCTGGCACCCGTGGGTGGGGACCGGGACTATGAATAGCAGTGCGTCCCCTCCCTGCTCCAAGCCTTTTGTCTCTTCGCCTGCTTTCTCACCAGATAACTGCTTGCAAAGTAGGCGATGAGGAGGCTGTGGTGTGTGAATGGGCCTGCAGTGCCCAGAGAGAGAGTGGCAAGCCTGGATCAAAGATGGTTTCCTCGGGGCTCTCAATAGGTGCTGCGTCTGCCTGTGGGGACATGTCTGCTCTGCTTGTCCCTTCCAGCCGTGCCACTGAGAGCCACCGGCTTCTCTCCTGAAAAGGGCAGCTTGGCTTTCCTCGTGTCTCGCTCAGTCCGGCCTTGCTTTCCGAAGGCTCAGTTCTGCCTGCTCGCGAGCACTGAGTCACTTTGTCCAAATTGCTGGCCCAAACGGCTAATGAACAGAGGCAATGACAAATTCCCCCTTGCTCTACATTTTATGCCTCTGGCCCGACACACCTATCAGCACTACTCCATCCAAATCCTCGAGAAACTCCAGTGTATTCATGACTTCATTTGTTATTTTAGATATTACTCACTGGGAGTATTTCATTCTCCTGATTAAGGAATTGACATCAGGGCCTATCCACATTGAGCACTCAGTGCCTACACACAGCCCCAAACCTAAAAATCCCCCTCACCTCACGAAGTTTGCGCTCCTTCCCAAAACCGGGGTGGGGGTAGAGCAGCTGCACATGCCTGTGCTGAGGTCTAAGTGCCCACAGGTGTCTCATCTGCTTGTTAATTTTGTTTGTTTGTTTTAGGGCTTTGGCTTTTTTCTGGGTGCTGATCATTTTTGAATCTCACATGTGGAGATTGCCACAAAACTCATACGAGACAGTCCTCTCCTCCACACCCCACAGAAGTACCTGAGGACCTGCAGGGATGAGTGGCTCATCCAGTGAAAGGCAACACTCAGTGCAGTCACTGAGGGGTGGGCCATGCTGAGCCCTAAGACAGTTCTTCATGTCTGTCCAACTTTTACTTCAGTGTAAAATCCTGAGGCTTCTTAGGAAACGACATACCAGGTTTCTCTACATGAAATTAATCCAAACTTTAAAGCAGGTCCCGGGCTTAGTGAGCCAGCCAAGAAGGAGGCAGTTATGAAAAATGAGAAGAGAAAATAAGGAGTCATGGAGAGGAGTTTAGCCCCATCTCAGCGGGATCCAACCTGTCTAGGAAAGCATCCCAAGAAGCTTTCAAAGGTCACTGGTCACTGCCAACCTATTTGCATCTTGTCAGAGCACACTGTGGACTGCCAGCTACTTTCCTGCATTTACAGAGACACATGTATTCCTCATGGAATAGACCGTGTCAAATTATATCAGGGGAAGAAAGAAGAAAAGATAAAAGTAACACAGACGTTTTTCAGTATGCCTGAGAAATCCACAAGAGTTAGTCATCAAACACAACCTGTACTTTCAGAAGGCTGATGGGGCTACCTTTAAAAACAATCCCAAGTGATTTAGGAGCCTGAGAGCTGCTGACTCACCGTAGTTAGTGTGAGACAAGGTAGCCATGGCTCTCGTGCTGTGCCAAGGAGGGTGGAGAGGCACCACTGGTCTACATGGGTGAGTACAATGGCACAGTGATCACACCAGAAAGGTGAGATGTCTGTCACCTTGCTTTAGGGATGGGATGTAACCTGCAGATAGAGGCACCTAAATTTAGATGTCTGATGGTTATTACCTAAATGTGAACTGGGTGTCTCAGCTCCGGAACAGCCAAAACGTCAGGACTGTCCCAGCTGATTGGATGCAGCTGCCTGTTTCTGTGTACACTGAAATGCTCCAAGGTGTGGTTGCCTGGATTGCCTGGGGCCTCACTTTAGTTGCTTGCACATCGGCATAGTGTCATTTGAGATGCCCCAGTGTCTCCTGCTCAGCTTCCAGTGACCACTCCAGGACCACATGAATTTCTCATACCCCCTCTGTCAGATCTGGCAGTCCTGTGCAGATGTTTTGGATACCCTTAGGCATCCCAAATCACCTTTGTAAGAGCAAATGGATTGAGTGCTCAATCTCCTTGGCTATTTCAGAGTTGAGATTCCCAGTTTATATGCAGGTACCTAGTCCACTGCATGGACTTAATTCTGGTACACCAGCATAGATAAATAGTTCATTGAAGGTGCTGTAGCTTTGGTATCTGTTACTCAGCCAACAGCATAGATACAAGAGCTGTGGGAATCAATCCTTCTGGAGCATTAGTTCACACTAAATAACACAGGAGGTCCCAAATTACCCTAGGCACCAGTGCATGGACAATTAGATTGACTCCTAGATGCCTACAGAGCAGACTTCTTCACTGGAGGCAGTCATGTGGATTCCCACTATAGGTGGAGAGAAAGGGGCACTTCCAGGGTAGTTGCAGTTGATCTGCTTCAAGACAAACCAAATCACACCTGATAAGTACCCATTTCTTTCCAACAGAGATGGAGACAAGATAATGATACAGATCTTTACACTCGACAGCTGAATTGCATAGCAAATCTCCAAAATAATTTAAACACAATCCAGTAGCAAAATGCTGGTAGTGTTAGAAGTTCCTTTAGGTGGGAGACTGTTGGTAGCAAAACTGCTTGCTTTGGCCATATTGCAGCCCTGGACAAGCAAGCTGGCTGCTGCTAGTGGGAAGGAGAGTGACTGTGGTTGACAAGGAGAGGCAGGGACAGCAGCAGGGTCTGACGCCTTTGGACAATGGGCACCCACAACTCCTCCAGTTCTCAGGCAGCAGGATGAGGGCTGGGCTCTCCCTCTGTGTCAGCTCTGCTCCCTGCCCCTTCTTGCTGCTGGCATTGTCTGTCTTTGCTCCCTCCTGTGGGGTGAGAGTGCCCAGTGCTACCCACAGTGCCCTGGGCTAGCCCTTCTCCACTGGCTTCAGTGTCACAGGGCTGAGCTGCCAGCAAATGGCAGAATGCTGCAGCCCCCTCAGCTCAGCCAGGTGTGGGGAAGGAAGCATGTCTGGGAGGTGCAGGGACTGAGATAGTATCTTATATTAAGGCAAGTAATAAAGCAAGTAGATGTCTGGGGAGAGATGGTGCATGGCACTCTGGAATGTGTCTAAATAACACGTTTCTGTTTGACCAGTGATATGGCTGCACTGTGAGTAGGCTCGTGTCATTCCTTCTGCTTAGCTGCCTGTGCACAACAGATAGCTTAATAACGTAAGAACAGCCTCACTTCTGCATGCAACCCCAGGTATGAACAGCCTGGCACCTGAAAACCCAGAGGCAGGAGATAGCTCCTGGAGTACCTGCTGAGCCTGTGCTGAGTTCATGCATTGGACCTGCTCCTGACCCATGGGTACAGGTATCACAGTCTTTCATACTCCACAAGTGTGGAAGCTGGAGCAAAAATGGGCAGAAATAAGCGGAGAACAGCTGAAACTGTGACTGTGATCACTTTGGCCAGGAAGAGCCTTTTCATACAACAAAACTGGTGATTTTTAAGGCCGTGAAACAAGTTAAAAAATTTAATGAGATTTATCACCTCCTTTAGGACTTTCAGGAGTGTGCTGATAAACATTTCACTCATGACAACTGAGCCATTCCTCTAGATGTAGTTTCCTGGAGGTATCCTGTGCCCATCCACTTAGCAGATCAGCAGAGAATGCTCCAGTCCTCCTTTATGACATTAACCTCATCTGCTTTTATGCTGATGCATTCCCAAAGCAGCAAGTTGCCTTGATATGGATGACTGGGTATTGTATATAAACAGACATTTTGGGAGACTAACTCTCAGTAAACGAGGGATCTGAAAACATACCCCCAGAAAGGAAGACATGCCAGGGGAGATCCAGGAGGATCTGCATTTTCTCTCTCCCAGAAAGGCTGACTCCAAGGCTGGGGTAATGATTTAGGAGAGAGGGGATATCTGGCTGCATCTTTAGCTAGTGAGGCATGATGGAGAGACTCTCAGCAAAGCACTCTGGGAGGAGTCAGCCTTTGCTTCCCTTGTCTGCCAGTCCTCATTTTGGTACCCTTGTCCGCCCACTAATGGTGTTCCTTCTGGCATTCCTTGCCCACTGCGTCTGGAGTAGTTTCCCCTTTTCCCTCCTTGTCCACTCCACATTGTGGGATGTGGTGTTGCAAAGACTGGCTGAGATTCTCACTGAGAGAGGATTAGGCTCATTCTTTCATGGGTGGCAGTTGGCAATAGAGGTTCTGAGATAGCCATCCTGCCCTGGAATCTGATTTCTCCTGCCAGCAGTGTCTTGGGTAAGAGGTTCTGCAGGAGACTGCTTCCATGCAGGAAGCATTCCTGGGAATCAGGCTGCACACAAAAATGGCCCTGCTCAATGATACAGAAAATTTTTCTTTACTGCTTCTGGATCAAACACCACCACAATAAAACTAAGCAAAGCTGATATCCAACATAAATCACTCCTCCCTTTTAGATTTCATCAGGAAAAAAAAAAATGATAGATTTTGGACTATTTTTTATCAACAAGCTCCTTCGTGTGAGTACAGATCTTTGTCCCCATGCAGCCAGCATAAAAGCTAGCATAAACTCCATATTGTCTCTCCTGGATAAATTATCAAAAATACAGTTGTGTTTACATGTTTAATCAGACACATCTGGTTGGACTTGATGTTCTTGGCTACATACAAATTTGCTACTGACTGCAGAACCATGGCTTGGGAAGAAGCCAGCAGTTGTGGTCAGTGTGCGTAGACTAACCTTTAATCAATGCTGTGATTTTTCTTGAAGGAAATGAGCACCATGGGAGAAAAAATATAAGGAATAATTGTAAGATAAGGTCAAGTAATTGAATTCCCAGCCTATTGATCCCAAATATTTTCTTAAAGTTTAGAGCAGGTCCCCAGGGCAGGCAGTTCTTGTTCTCTGTCACAAATCCCACTGTCACCTCCTGGAGCTGGAGAGTTGCTGAGGAGCCATGTAGGGAAACGCAGTGGGAATCACAGTCAGGCTTCAGGAAAATGTAAGCCAAGAGCATGAGAACACACAATGCTCTTGTGCTAGCCCTGCTGAAGGATGTCTTGCTGCAGTTCTGGGAGAAAGAGTTTCTCTTCTGTGCAGTTTCATCTTCTGGGGTGGTAGGGGCTCGGCAGCATAGCTCAGGCAGATGGAACTGGGGACTTTTAGCTCTGGTCTGCTTCACAGCCATCTCCCAGGAGCCATGGGCATTACAGTCTGTGGGTCCCCATGATTTGGGGGGAGATGGTTTGTGTTCCTCTGGGTTAGAGCTGGAGACTGTTAGAAGTGCCGGGCCAGTGCTTACCTGGCAGAAATGCCAGTGAGTAATAGTTACCAGATTATATATAAATGACTTGTTAAGCCAACGCCTCACTTCTGCTTGACAGCTCACTCTAGATAAAGTTTGTTGCTTGGCCCTGATTATAGATGACCATAAAACTCCTCAGATATCTTCCAGGCCAGCTCAAGCACTCACTCATGTATCAGCATCCATCAGGGGAGTACTAGCTTGGTCCATGCTGAAGTCCTTCCCCAGCTCAGTGTGCATGTGCCAAAAAGACCAATACAGCCTTGCAGATGCTCAGAGATGAGATAGGAGAAAAGCAGAAGGTGTGTTTTATCAGGCTGGGGCTAGGGCCATGTTTTCATCATGCACAAAATGCCTTTTCATTCAAATCCTGAAGGCACCCCTCTCTCTGGCAACCCAGGAGCCCGGGGAAACACTTGGTTTCTGGCACAGGTAGATGATATGCCCTGGCAGCCTGGAGGTCTCATGCACAGTTGGCAGTGGGTCCCTCCATGGCTGGGGGAGCACAGATGATTGCTTAGGACCCTCGTCCTGGGTGGAAAATGGAACTGGCTAGGCAGCAGAGCTCAGTATCCTCCATTTAAAAGGCCAGCATATTGCTGGGTACCCTCTTTTCACTTGGCACAAGATTGTGCATCAGGTCTCCTTCCACCGCTTCCTCCATCATGGTGTGCATTGAGGCAAGTAGGTTGCTCTTCCAGCTTCAAGGACAACATGCCTGGATACTGCCTCACTGGAGGCCCAGAACTGGATTTCAGTTCTTTACTCCTCCCACCAAAACCCTTTTCTTGAATGATTCTCTTGGTGCAATATTTGCCAGAAGCGACCAGTTGTTGCATCAGTATTAAGGTCTCTCAAGTTTCTTTCTGCCCTACCCGCTAATCACAACTGATGCTTTATGAGCTCTCCAACTCCCAGGTATCACCAGAGACACGGAGCTCCCTAAGGGACATACCAACGACATGGGTGTGTTTCAGAGGCCTGATAGCATTCCTGCTCCAGCTGCTGGCTTCTGTAAAATGATGCCTCTTTCTGCAGTTCCTACCTGATTTCGGCAGGCACATACCCACACAAACACACACATACCTGTGCGCAAGCACACACGCCCCGCTGTCAGCCGCACCCAGCCTCCCACTGCCTGCCACGCTTGTGCCTCTGTGGTTGCCATGTCTACTAAAACTGGATAAAAATGCAGGACTTGCAAGCTGTGAGGGTGCTGCTGGTGGAAGTGGTAGCCAGGGGAGGGAAGAGCAAGAGAAGGCAATGACAAGCCAGGAGTGGAAGTAGCAGTCATGCTGGTTGGGAAAGAAAACAGGCAATTGCAAGCCAGGAGCATCACTGAAAATGGTTTTCCATAGAAAATTCACTGCAGGGTATCTAGCATATCTACCTAGTCCCCTGCAATAGGTCTCCTTTGCTTTGTGGCGCCAGATCTGAAAGATGTGCGCTCTTTAAATGCTATCTAGTTCAGTGGCTCCACTTTTTAAAGATGGAGCACTTGAGGCCATAGATTTGAATCCTAGCCAGAGAGATTAAGTACTTGAGAACTGAAGCGGAGGCCTAATGTAATCCATTTAATTATTCTCCATTTAAATGTTTCACGATAAAGAGTGGAAATCTCAAAGGGAAAGTTAACTCAAAAATGCAGTCTGTGCATAAAATTCCTACTATTATTGTTTTAAGTTTTCTGACTCATGCAAAGAAAAAAGAATCTCAAATATATAGTCTTAAACAGTCACACATACACAGATACTGTTCCTCACTCATTTAACCAAAAGTCCATTATTCCATTGAAAGTTCAGATGGAAATTTCCACTGATAATTCAGACCAGCTGTCAGAACTCAAAAGTGTCTCCATCTGCTGCTGGGATAGTTTCTTTGTCTCACCTCACATCTTCATTTAACTCCTCTCCTGATTTCAGATAAGCCTGTGGGAATATTTGCTATCCCACATTTGCTATGGTCACTAAAGATAAGGTAAACTTGACATGTTTACAATAACAAGCAGCAATACTGGATTAGAAAAGAGCATTAAACTGTTAAATGTGAACTTCCAGACTGGATGTTGTGCCCAGGGCTAGGAGAAGGCGAGATCTGAACTAGACAGAAAATACAACTGATTGCCATGTCTCTGGCCTAGAGTATTTTTCTTCCAAACTTCTTGACAACCCAGGACTCCCCTAAGCTAGGGGGAAGAACATCAGCGTGCAGTCATTAATAATAGCCAAATGGAAAGGATTTGGCTGAAACAGAGGAGGTTTACAAAGCATCTGGCTTGCAGTAGGAAGAGAGCCTGTGCATCCATTTCAACCTAAGGAGCCCCTTTCTGGCCTTGCTGTGCTTCTTTCCCGGCCACTTAGCTGGCTGCTGGGTGTGATGGACAAGCCTCTCATGGGAGCCCCTGGACTCCCCGCTGCTCTCCAGACCTAGCAGCCCTGGCTGTTTTGCTTGGTAAACAAAAGTGACACTCTAAGTGACAGCCATACCCCAGGGAAAAGTTGAGTGGAGGTTTAATTGCCAATTAACCTCTTCAGAAATGCAAACACAGCTTCAGCTAATGGCATGAGCAATCCAGGAAAGCATCAGAGATGAGGGATGCCTCTTGGTGTGTGCATGATATGGCAAAGAGGAACTTTGCCTCTCTGCAGCAGGTTCTTCTCCTCTTCCAAAGTTGTTGCATTGCCAATAATCCCTTCCTTGTTCATTATGAACAACCTGCTATAACAGACATTTGTTTGCAGTAATGAAATACCAACTGGCACATGAGCAGCTCTCTTTAAAAGGCTATATATTGCTTTTTCCAGGAATCCCTGGCTGCAGATGGGCCTCACCCAGGATAAGACCCATCACCTTTTGGGCACCAGGCAGTGCTGCTGCATTTCAGCAAGCATGCAGTATTCCCTCTTTGGGACCTGTGGGGAGCTGCATTTGATCACACAGAGAATTCAGTGCCTTTGTGCCTACATTTTAAAAGGCGAAAAGAATCACTACAGCTTTTAGCACCGACCTTCTTCTTGGCACACAACACATCCCATTATGTGGGATGAACTAGGATATATTCTTGAAAAAAAACAGCCTATGCTATATGTGAATGAAGGGATCCCACCCACATATGCTATGGATTTGAGCAATATTATTGCTCCAAGGGCTTTATCAAATTACAGAGCTGTGATACACACGGGATTCAGGTTACCATGCGATTTTACAGTACATGGGGTGTTAGCTTTCCCTCAGTCAGAACTCAACACATACAGTAGTTCTGAAGTTGTGTTGAACCAGAACTGAACCAAGCCAACCTCAGTTCTAACTGACAACCCAAATAAGAACTAAATCCAACCTCTAATGATTTATCTGTCTGATCAGCAGTGTGCTGTCACTAGAGGTAAAGGCAAAGAAAAGTAGCAATCTACAGGCACGATTCTGCCAAACAAAGCACACATTCTGGATGTATTACATGACAATCTGGTTTCTTTAGCAAACACAGCATCTGTTAACAGTCCTGTTCCAATTAAAAAAAAAAAAAGTCTGCTATTACATAACAGTTGATAATCCCCAATCTCCGGAGTGGTTAATCTGGATGTATGCATGGTTAAAACCTCTGCTGGCCAATTGAAATCTGGCTTTCTTAACTACTCATTTATAATCATCAAGCAGAACAATGACACTTGAAACTATTACTGGTTAGGATGTATCCTAACTTTGCAGGACAGCATGAAATTTTGATTGTTTTACCCTAAATCTAACCATCCTTATCTTTACTTATCAAAAACAGTTGACTACTACAATTAATGAGTTGAAACAAGTTGTTGAATATAAATAAACCATCTTTTCCTAAGAAGCAATGCTACATTAATTAAGAGACTTACTCAGAGAGCCCAGCAGGATCTCTATTACTTTCTATCATATACCTACTCGTTTTGTATCTTTTAGAGCACCTGGAAACACAGATTCCAGCCAGTTCCTTAACAGCTAAGATGGGACATGCCTGCAGGTGTGCAGTGGAGGAACCTCTACGTGCACTGGGGTTGTAGGAGCTTCCTCTGGCAAGAGGCTTCAAGGCACACAAGTGTTACTTAAAATACCATTAAATGGGGACAGCCACATGGGAACTGCTGAGGCAGCTCACATCTTCCCTACACCCTGGAAAACAAAAGCAAAACAGAACTGAAAGCAAACAGCTTGCGCAGACACCTGTTACACAGGAGAAGAGCCTGCAGGGCCATATTGCAATGCAGTATGAATACCAAAGGAAAGAACCAGCCCTCTTGAGGGGGCCTGGTTGCAGGCTATTTGGTGGGGCAAGGCTGGGGAAAAGTAAACAGGAGAGGGTGCAGAATGTGCTTGGGAAAGGGGATGCATACATGAGACTTTGACGGTGAAGGGATTCAAACATGTAGGAGAAGCTAAAGGTGGGGTGAGAAGATGGGAGGTCCCAAAAAAACCACCAAATAATGGAAGCTTACTAATGCAACACATTCTGGGACATGCTGAGCAAGAGGAAATCTTGCCTGGGAAGGATCTCAGCAGAACTCAGCAGGTCTGTGCCAGCTGAAGAAACAAAGCAAGCACATCATTGCAGTTAATTATGTGAAGGGAACCCTTGGCCAATGCTTCCAAAGGAACAAGTCAGTCCATGTGGAAAGGCCTGAAGGCAGGGAGGGTAGCTGCACCCAGGCACTCGTGGGCAGAGGGGCTTCCCTGCCAAAGCCTGTGCTGGGAGATTCCCTCTCCCTCAGTCACAGCAGAGGTGGTTCCCCAACTTCATGCACCTGCAGGCATCACTGTCCCAAGATACCAGTCACTGAATGCTTCCAAAGGTTAGTGGAATCCCTTGGTCAGCCCTATCTGATCAAATGATGGGAGCGGGCTGGGTAATGATGCAATCCTGCAAGACAATTCAGGAGAGCAGAAAGATGCAAAGTCTGTCTCTCTGGGATTCTGCTGACATGCAGAACAGGCAGGCTCACCTGCTCTGGTGTAGCAGCACCTTGTATGTCAGGCAGTTCTGGTTTCTGCTGTGAGGCTCAGCCCATCACCCACTTCTGTCAAAGAGCAAAGCCTTCCCGCTGAAGCAGGACCAAGGGCAGTACAGAAGCTCACAAGCTGTTTCCCTCTATAGAGGATTCATTTTAAAGCTCATGGCTTCTGGTTTTAAGGCTCATGGCTTTACTTCGGCAAAGCAAGCAGAATTTTACATATTTTTCCTGCCATCATGAAGGCAGAAGACATGAGTGTCCAGATCACAGAAGCTGCTTCAAAGCAAGGTCACCCAGCCATGGCTGGCTTCAGTTCTCAATTTGTCAAAGGTCTTTTCCCACCAAGAGAGATAACAGCTTCATGCAAACTCACTGTCCTGCTGAAAAAGAGGGCTTCCCCACCCATCAGTCCTTCTCTTTATCCCTGTATTTTCACGTGTCAATAACTACAGCACTGTCTTTTCCACAGACTTCAGCATATTTTTGGACATTAACCCACAAGCCATTTGAGGCACAAAAGCATCCCCATCCTCCACATTTTCTGTGCTGTCCATATAAACTGGTAGTACACAGTCCTGTAGATCTCAGGTAATCAGAGGAACAAAGGTCTGACATGGCTAACAAAGCTGAACACTTCCAGCTGAGGCTGCCCCAGCCCAAGTAGTGGAAGCTAAAGAACATGACAAACGAGGAGAGCTCTCAAAGTTTTTAATCTGTTTATCCTGATTGGCAGAGGACACACTGGGTCAGGGGCTGTACCTTCCTTTTCAAGAAAGAACAAGAGCAATTAGCTTTCCAAAGGGCTGCTTGTGTTAAAAGAAAAAAGAATAAAGGAAGCCTTATTTGCTGTATGTGTAAAATACAGAGATTAAGACACTCACCAAAGATTTAATTGATACCTTGCCCTCCAGCAAGCTCCCTTCCCATTGCACAACAGGTTTATCAACAACAGAAGCCTAACAGGGCCCTTGCACTAGTCAAGTCTTCCCCTACATCTGCTGCTTATACTAAATCAGAGAGAGCCACAACTTTCTGCTGTAGGGTTTTCAAAGGACCACAGCAGTTACACACTCACAAACAGTCCATGCAAATACAAGAACAAGACTAGTGACAGTGCCATTAGCTTAATGCAACCCTGATGGAGAGGGAATTTCCCCACTAATGACAAACTGTTCATCAGACAGACCAGGTGGCAGCATTTGGAAGAGGAGGGAATAGCCTGGTATACAGAGAAGGGATCTTCAAAAAGTCATCCTCTGAACTAGTTAGAGGCACAATTGGAGTAAAGAAGTCATATCTGAGTGGCAGCTTTGGAAGAACCAAAGGATCACAAAACACTAGCACAAAACACTCTTCCTTTTTTGCAAGGAAGAGCTCTCTAACAAACACATCCAAGATGAGGAGGCCTGGCTACAGCCAGCCACATAATCTCACATCTGCTTGTGTTTATCTCTAAATTTGATCTTAGAGAGAACATAGTAATAAATCTGTTTCTGACATTTCTTCCATAGATCTTTTATAACCATTCCTCACTATGTTATCCATTGTGGAGATCACAGCCTTTTTTCATTTTTAAAAGTTTGCTTTTTTATCTAAAGTCTTTTTGAAAATTGGGAAGGCAACTCCAAGATTCCTAGATAATTTACTGAAGAAATTCTCACCAATGGGTGGAGACAGACTAAACTAAGGTACACATACATGCCTTGAATGTATCCAATGGAAAATAGCTCATAGCTCTGCAGGATCTCTAAGAAGCATCTCAAAACCTGCAACTACAGGCATGGAAAGCTGCTTTGTCAGGAGTCTATTAGGCTGTCTGCTTCGTATTGTTGATTGTGTTTGGAGAAGACTAATCCTTAATGACCACAGCCAGCCTCTGGCAGGCAGCAGGGTAAAGGCTTAACAAGCCTGTAAGCATGCACATGAGCAGCAGTAATAGGAAATCGCTCACTTGTGGCAAGTCTATAATTCTGAATACATATTGAAGGATAAAAAATATTGCTTCCCTGCTGATGATACACCAAGCACAGAAGCTGTCAAGGACAGATCAGGCTGGGTATTTCCTGTTGTAAATTCCCTTCAACTGAGCTGCAGTTAAGACAGAAGACCAAGTATATGCAATTACATGCATGACTGGGGTACCTTAATTTCTGTTGCTTTAAATAAAACTGAATGAGCCTCCACGCATTCTCTCCCAGGCTCACTCCATGGATCCTTACACTGCTACTGCAGGAAAAGAGGTACTTTTGTGACTCCAACTCTTACTGTGCTAAAGACTTTCTCCTACATCAAAGCCAAGAAATTTCATGCTTTAGCCTTGGTCATAGGATGGAGCAAATGTACAGTGAAAATCACACAAAGGAGTCATTTTTCTCTGGAAAGCCTGCATAACCAAAGCAATTCACCCTTATCATGCAGACCTCCATCTACACCACACAGATAACTTGCAGAGCAAGTTTTGCTATTTGCTTTCCTTTACACAGAGGCATGTTTGTGAGTGAAAAATTTGAGCAAGATTAAGGGGGTGCTTAAGCCCAAATGGGAGTGCATGCCAAAACACCCACCTTCCTTGAAAATACCAGAAAGGGAGGAGGAAGTGATGGACAGAAGCAATGGTGTCTGTGAGACACAAGAAAAAACGTTTCCTGCTTTTTGCATAGAAAGCCCACGTTACATTTGCCTTTCCTCAGGAACCTTTAGCAAGCACCAAGCCCAGAGGAAGGCAGAAACTTTTTACACAAGTCCTGTCCCTTACTTTATTCTAGAGGGAGGCAACATACCAGCACGTACATCTTTGCAGTGATGAGGATCCTCCAGAAGAGAAGGCAAAGGCAAAAAGTTCTCTTCCCTTTGGGCATGCAAAATTACCCCGTGTTAACCTTTAGGAAACACAGCTTCAGGCTTGTAGGTGCTTCCCTGACAAAGTGCTGAACAAGCTCCAAAGGCATCCACCCCTCCCTGAGGACCTACAATATCAACATCTAAAAACTGCACAGTGCCACTGTTTCCGATTGCACAACAAGGAATGACCTTGGCACAGTCCAACACACATCCTACCATGAGACATTACCATGTTCAGGAAGGCAAACACTGGTGCCCCAGGGGGGCTTTGGAAGCAGAGAGAAAGTGTTATTGTCATCATCCTAAGTTTCCATATCTGAAGGGTCCTCAGGAAGAGATACAGCACTGGAGGCATGGCTGTATTCATCCTTGGGCCAGAGATCAAGTAACCATTTCCATTTCTTAGGTGCCAGAGGAACAAGACATCCTTAGTTTTCCCTTTTAAATGTTGTTATTCAAAAGGAGTTTCCCTAGTCAGACCAGGAGAAAAAGCCATCTGAAAACTAAGAAAGTATCTTTTAACCTTTTTTTCTAAAGTTCAGGAGTTAACCCCAGATCTTGGTATTCTGTCAGTATCTCACTCTGATTCTCCGTGTTTACAATTGTTGCGGGCTTCCCCCCCCAAAAAAAATCTACTAAGTACACAAGGAAGAGGAGTAAGAATTCAGAATGACTACATGAACTATGTCTGGCACCAAAGCTGGATTTTTACAGCATTTACTCTGCAACATTTACAATAATTAACTGCTCACTTGAATGTTTACAGAAGCTCCTTACATGTCATTGCAGGCAAAACACAACTTCACATTTATACAACACCAGAATGCTTGGTACATGCCTGTGTCTTTCACAGGTCATGCAATGAATTCCATTCCTTTTTAAGTATGTCCGAGGGCTTTTAAGCATGTTGGATATTTTCCTTCTTCTGTGCTTGGTTAAACTGGGAATTTTTACTAACTTCAGTCCTGATTTATAAATGAAGGCCTTCCATATTACCAATTACTTCTGAGAATTCCCTCCTAAACTGAGACTCCTCTCAGCACAAGTCAGTGGTGTTGCCAGAAAATAATGGCATTTAGCTCTCCCTCTTTGGTTATCTCTGCCTTTCTGGGGGCAGGGGCACAGGCAGGCTGTCAGGTCCTTGAACAAGTTCATGTGTGCCTCATTACTTTTAGAAGATTTAGGCTCAGGCTGCCACCACAGAAGGTCCTGGATTGCCCACTTTGGTTCCCAGCTATGCTTTCTGGCCCATGCCTTCCCATGCAGCCCCTGGGCAGGAGGTGCATGGCACTGGGGAACTGACATGGCCAAATCCTTTTCAGTAGGGTCAGTTCAGTGCAGCTTCCATACTGGGCCACTGCGTGGTTGCAGGGACTGCTACTTTTTTGCAGCTGTTGTCACTTATCCTGAAGTTAGTTATCCACACTGACATCCATGTTTAATTTCATTTCTCCCCTCACAAGGGTTGACCCACTTCTGTTAGCTCTAGAACATTTAAATGAAAGACACTCTATCCCCATTTGTTACTGCCCCAAGTACTCATGTACACGGTACTAAAAACCAAAACCACAAAACATAATTTAAAATATGTATTATAAATATATAAATAATCACCTTCTCCTTAATGGACTTTGGAAATGCAGAATTGTTTCAAACTGCAAACATCCCCACTGAACATTTTTTGAGAACACAGCTTTCATTGAAACTTCACCCGAGTTTCAGCCATAAAAATATGACGATTTGTGTTAGCCCAGTCCTACCTTACATCACGCTAAGGTTAATTCTCCACTCAGCTCCCTGCTGTGTGAAACTCGAGAGCATGCAGGGGTGTGCTTCAGAACTGCCCCTCAAAAGCCCTCCTGACTGAACAAACACACTGGCAGCAGTTGTCATACGAAAGTATGCAGCCGCACACATACCAGTGCTGGTATTTTCTGAACATTTATTCAGAGAGAGACAGGTCTCACTTCATTCTTTCCCCCTCATGTTTCATTAGATTAGCTGGAGATTTTGTTTTAGGTGGGCTGCAAATTGTGTTTTGCCCAAATACATCTCTGGACACTCCCACTTTAGTTATATAAACACCCTCTGACCCAGCCCTCCTGGAGTAGCCACAATAAAAAACCCATTTCCTGCCCCTCCAACCTGTTGAGATATTTTTAGTTTAAATTGAACGCACATACCTGTGGCAGGTGAGGCACCAGTGAGAATGTGGGTGTGGTGAGACCTTTGCTTTTCTAATGCCAATGCTTCTACGGCTTGTCATTCCAAATCAAGGGAGGTGGCCAGCTGTCTAGTCACTCCTCTCAAGGAGCTCTGTACTTTTTTACAAGGAGCAGCTCTATTTCTCTCCACCAGTATTCTTGCTACTGCAAAAGAGGGATAATCTTTGACTCCATCAAGGGCCAAGACATCCCCTCTGCTGTTGCAGGCTTCCACATAGGAAGAACACAGAGAGATGCTAGGATTCCAACCATTTATTAAAGCAAGCCTCACTACTTCTGAAAGGAATGACTCTGCCCTACCTCCTCCAGCAGTCAAAGTGCCCTTCACATCACTTTACAAGACTGGTTCAGGACTGACTCTGCATCTCATCCATTATATAGCTGGGAATAACACTCCAGAGGTTTTGCAGGGATCCTCAAGAGGGATTTAAGCTTCCTTTGCTGATACTGGAACCAATCCTATCCTGCCTGCAAAGAATAAGAAATTTTGTTCAAGCACCCAGCAGGACAGCTGGGAGAGTTCCCTTGCTCCATGGGGAACAAGCATTTGCACCTCCACCCATATTATCACTGACTTTGCTCTCTCTCTGGTGCATTCTAGGGCTCTTTCCTCTGACCTGTGTGGTTTGCTACCAAAGGGCCCTGTAGAATGCACATGTCCTCATTTCTGGGCTTTCACACCTGCCCCTTTGTGCTGGGACCCAGGCAAGATAGACACTCTTTCTGCTTTACTTGAATGCTCTTAGCAGTGAACATACCCAAGACTTGTACACTTACTATCTGCCACTGACTTAAAACTATTTTAGAGCGATCAGACTTGAAGATATTTGGGAGACTTAAGTAAACTGCTACAACATAAATAAAGAGTGAGAACACTGGCACTCCTTTTGCTCCAAAGAGTTCCTCTTGAAAAAACAGACCGAGGTTTTCTGGCATTTCTTTGCAAAATGTGCTGCCCCTAACAAAAGTGTAAAAGCATTCTGACTAGCATACATGTCTACTAGATTTCTGCTGACAATGTGAAATAACCACTGTGCTCATCTTGACTACTGCAGTAGTTTCTACTTTCCATTTACTGTTTTGAACATTGTTTTTTATGTAGCACAAAATCCAGTTTACAAATGGTTCTAATGGGAATTAAAGTTTCATGTATTCAGTAAATTTTCATATGCTGGAGCTTCCTACTCTTCTGTGCCCACCAGCAGGAACATCCAGTGTGAAAATTTTTATTGTCAGTGAGAACTAGCAGTAATGTTCTGGTTTGACACGAAGTACATTTATCTCATTCTCGCAAAAGTCTACTTATCTGGCATGGAACTCCGACTAAGAGTAACAAAGTTCCCTGCCTAGGGAAACAAAGACCTTTCCAGGATACCTGTTTTTCTGCACATCCCAGCTTGTGAGCTGCTTTCCCACGTAAATGCCCCCCTCTTGCGTTCATTTATAAGTACTACAAGAATCGGCCACAAAAACCCCACCCAAACCCCAGACCTATCCTTGATGGTGTCAGTCATTAACAGGTACTGGATCGAATCCCAGGCAGGGAATAGCTTCATCCTGCTGAAACTCGTTCTCTCTGCTGGACCACTCTTCAGCTGACAAATCTAAGGTTTTGATGTCACATCTGAATTGCTAAGATTGACCCAAGAAAACCTTCTGGCAGAGCTGATACACAAAGTGAGCGAACAGGTCAGTGACAAGACAAGGAAAACCAGGTGGCTTTAAAATTAAGCAAAATATATTTTGAGTTCTCAATGTAACACATCCCTTCACGAAGGCAAGGGCATCACAGCTGTGCTGTGAAAACTCAGATGCTTCTTTTTAACTTTCTCCTCTCTTTCTTCCAACAGATCTGTCTCCAGATGCACTCAGTGAGATCGGATAGTGGGACAGGCTGCAGCAGTGCAAAAGCTGCATTCACACTGCACTTTGTGAATGAGCTGGGCCACACCACAGCTGCTTCCAGGTCCAGAGGTGATGGTGTCTGATGGTGTCCCTGAAAGGAAAACTGGTACCATGCTACCAAAATGGGCCAAGCTCAGTCTGTAGCTGGTGAAGAAGAAAAGTAGGTTTTTTCCTCATGGACTGCCAAATTTCATATGTAGTTCTGAAAAAAAAATCCACTGGAGACGGCTTGGTAGACTGTTTTTGATAGCTCAGCCATAAAGAGAAAAATAAAAAAGTCTGTTCAAATACCAAACTAGAAGGCTTTCCTTTTCTTCTTTTTCCCTCCTGCCACCTTATTCCTGACACCAATAGCTTCTTCTGTGTCATCATCATCATTCCGAGATCGCTTCTTCTCTCCCTGCTCCCGCAGCTCCTGCAATGCAATCAACAGATTGACCAAGAGCTCTGGCACCTGAAGAAAATCAGACTACAACAGCGAGGACAGGGTCAAAAAGCCAGCACCCACCATTCGAGCAAATCTCTGGGCCTCAGCCACACGCTCTGTCAGCATCATAACTTCTTCCTCTTGCATGGGGAATGCTGGCAGCTTCTTGCCAATCAGGTGTTCAATGCGCTGGAACAGCTCTACATCATACCTGAGAAAAGACAAGACACCAGCTTGACTCAGCCCTCCTGAGAGGGGCTCAGCTGGCACCACTCACAGACTTCACCCCTAATCTCCAGCCTGCAGATACTCCTAAGTTTGTGCTGATGGTCTCACAAGCAGCTCAACTGCATCCAAATGATGCCATTTGGGATGGCTTCTCTGATTTAATTCAGCTCATCTCCGTTCAGAAGTATTTGGCAAAGATTTTCTTTTTAGACAAATACTTCAGTGTTTACAAAACACCCCCACAGTTACTGAACCTGCATTACGTATTTTAAAAATATATGAATATATTGTAGAGTCCAGTTATAAACAGTTCTGCTCAATACATGCCTGCTTCTAGAATTTATCTAGACTCCTCCCTCCCCACCAGGCACTTTGAATTCTCTCCCCTTTAACTAAATAAAACCACCTGGCACTTCAAACTGAAAAGTAGTATTTTATTCTCACCCAGGATAAGGTCAGATATTTTCTGTTCTGAAACACAACTGGAAAGAATAAGTCTGTTAAATTTTATCACTTACTGTGTGACAAAGGTGATAGATTTGCCAGATCTCCCAGCTCGAGCTGTTCTCCCAACACGATGAATGTAATCCTGGAAAGAATTTTCTTGATAAGCAATAATATATGTTCACCAAGCACAGAACAGATCTTATGGCAGATCAGGCTATATATTTTCTCTTTAGGAAGAACAAGAAAATGGTGCGAACATACAGCCAGGATTAAATGCTCAGGAGGGTGTGCAGCATCAGATTTTGAGAAGAGGTGTAAGTGGAGGCATAGCTTTGGTTTTAACATTTGAATTCTTCTCTTTCTAAATGAGAAGACCAACTCAAATTATTCCAGACTGCAGGACAAAGTTGCAATACGTGACCTTTGCCAAGAATTCACTATCGCTTCCTTGGAAAGCTAATATTTACAGTGAGCCTGTGCCTTCATTTTCAGTCTTGGGATCTAGTGCTCTGCATAATCCATCTTCCAGAGAAACTCTCTGACAAGTAGATTTAAACTTGGTGAGCATGGTGAAAGAGAGGATGATTGAGAATAATTTAGAAGAGTCTGATCTATCAGGCATCTTTTGTCAATATGGTTCTAGGCTGTTTTCCAGGTTTTATACTATGTTATGGAAATTAAAATACTCCCTTCTCCATACAGGATCTGCAGAGAGAGGATCGTAAGAAAGGATGTGTTCTATGGGTTAGATGAGGGAGAAGAGCACAAAGACTGTAGTAACACCATTCAAGCTGCTGCTCCCACCATTTTTTTTCTTTACTTTTGTCCTTTTACAAAAGGAGTGTCTTCAAAAGACCTACCATACTTCTGTTTGCAAGACACAGCATCTTTAATCATTGTAAGCAACTATAGCAATTCCTGAAGTGCAGGTTAATGGCATGCTTTCTGGAACTAAGCTGGGAAACAGTCACACCCCTGAGATAATCCCATACTTTCTGTAAGACAGAGTTGGTAACTCACTTTCTTTTTCTTCTGTGGCGCTTTTGTGATATGAAGGTGAAATATATTAAGGACACCTTTCTTAACCAAATGCTCATTGAATGTCATAATGAGAATTTAGCTTTTTTTCTTTTTTTTAAAACACAGTTTAAAATAGGAAAGCAGACCTGGATCACAGGCACAGAGACTACATGAAACTAGTAATATGTTAAAACTGTTTTCAAAGCCCTTTAATGTAATATGGCAAAACATATAGTCTGAGCAGAAATGCGAAGACACAGAGCATTCCTCACTTCCCCTCTTCACTTACAGGGTCACTTCTACAACCCAGGCCATGAGGCCATACAAACAGAGATATCAACTCAGTTGTGGAAGCTGAACTACACCTTTCAGTGTACAGAATCATGAATTAGACTTTCAGGCAGCAGAACAGAGAGAAGATGTCTCTGGTGCTTTGTCCACCTTCTTTGTCTATCTGCTCACGGTGACCAGAAGCTCTCAGCTGGCACACAGACAAGCTTACCTTAGAGTGTGTAGGAATATCAAAGTTGATCACCACATCCACATGTGGGATGTCCAGACCTCTGCTTGCAACATCAGTAGCCAGCAGAATAGAACGTGCCTTTGCCTTGAACTTGTTTAGAGAGCCCAAACGTTTATTCTGGAAAAGGACAAAAAGGGAATGAGAGAATCACACTCATTCTAGTCTCTAGTTAATATGCTCTTGTTGAAATACTGGCACAAAAGAACTGGGGGAGAAACTACTCAAAAATCTCACTTCTCTAATTTCTTTTTTAAACATTACAGAATCAGGGGCAGCATTCACATTAGTTAAATTTCTATGGATCAGTCCAGTCCACTAGCTGTGAAATACTCCTCCTGCAAGGTAGCTTTGACTCAATATGGTGCAGCCCATTTCCCAAGCCCCAAGACAGGCCTCCTGTCTACTCCATTCTGTGGGGTCATGCCCATACCTGACTCATCTGCCCATGGAGGGGAATGGCAGTGAATCCCAGGTTGCGAAGCAGTAGAGCAGTCCTCTGAGTATTGTTACATGTACTGCAGAATATCATGAAAGAGTTACCAGCCAGTTCATTCAAGATATAAACCAGGTAGCTGTCCTGTAAAGAAACAGAGAGAATTAAAAAAAACCCCAGAGATAATCATATGTGCAATATTTAAGAGTAAGTCTAGGCCTCAGAAGATGACAAGATATTGGACAGACGTGGGAGCAACAAAAACCACAACAAGAGAGAAGAAACAGGAGTGCCATTACCTTGAATTTGGAGGGGATGAAAATGTAGTACTGCTGTAGTTTTTCAACTGTCTGATACTTGGAAGAAACAGCACATTTAACAGGATTCTTCAGAGCAGCACGCTGGAGTTTTTGAACCTGGTAAGATCAATGAAATTTAGTAGGACAGAGATCTTGTCAGGAAATTGTATTAATACAGTCTAGTCAAGAGGATAGCCTGATGGAAGGAGAACTAAAGCAGATTGGTCTGTTCCCACCTTCTTGGTCATGGTGGCAGAAAACAGGAATGTCTTCCTGTCTCGAGGAATCACTTTTAATATCTTATCCACCTGTAAAAAAAAAAGGAAATGGAAATACTAAATACTACAAGCAAGCAAGACACAAGCCTTCCACAAATATAACGACCATCCACATGAAGAGTAATGCATGTGCAAACATACAGCAGGAACAAATTTTTTCTCTTCTAAGGGGAAGGTGTAGGCTGATATCTTGTTGGCAGTTAGGCAGTGTGAGCTTCAAAAGTCCAACAACAGTGCAAATATCAGGCAGTGTTTCTGCAGGAATGTGTGTGTGATTGTTTTCTACACTAACTACATTCTACATCAGGCACTCCAGAGAAACCAGTGGATTTCAAAGTGCCTCCTACTGCCTTGGCAGTGCTCTGCAGAACTCTGCTATGTTCTAATCCCCCCACAGACTCTTGTGTAATTATTAGATCTTAGTTACAATTTGCTACTAATTTCTACAGAACAGCTCAGTGTTCACTGTGTGACCGTATAAAGCGATTTTAAAGGAATTCATCTGGTGTTTCAAACTCTTCTTTTAGCAGATTCCTACCTCTGTCTCGAAATCCATGTTAAGAATCCGGTCAGCCTCATCCATCACTAGGAACTTCAGAGCTCGTAAGTTGAAGCCCTTTGTGTTCTCCAGATGATCAACTAGACGGCCAGGGGTTGCTGCCAACAGCATCACGAAAGCAAACTCAGAATGCAAGCAAAGGAAAAGATCCAAACAGGCAAGACAGTTGTCCATTACAGAAAAGGGATTCTTTGCCCAAGAAAAGTAGAGATTGTTCTGTGGGAATAACTTTTCCACAGGATATCTTCAGAGTGTGTTTTGAAATACGACTAATGGAGTCAGACTCTTAGAAAAAAAGTCAGACTTTTAGAAAAAAGTCCTAAAACAACATGACACAAAGAAGACTGTAGACAAGCTGTACTGTGAAGGATGAGACCAGCATTTTAAATACTTGAGGAGAATGAAAAAAGAAGCCAGAAGCACTCTGGGTCTAGCAGGAATGCTTTGGAATGAGCTTGTAGCAACCAAGTTACTGGTGGATACTTTGGAAACATTAACAAGCCAGTACTCAGAGCTTGGGACAAAAACAAATGAAGGATGTACTCTCCTTTCACTGGTTAACCACAGTTTGATAATATTCACACTCCATATCCCCAGCACATCAACTTACCAATTATAACATGTGGTTTCTTGGCTAAGGCCAGAGACTGAGACATCGTGTCAATTCCACCCACAATAACCGCTGCAGGACAAACAGAGTGGAGTGAATCCCTCAGTGTAGCACTCTGGTGTTTACTCCTACTGCCCATCACCCACAGCAATTCTGTACAAATGAAAAGCTACTTATTTTTATGAGAATTCACTTTATTTAAGCATATCTGACCTTCCTAGGCTTCTTAAGCCATACAATTAATTCCTTACTGGCCACAAGTATTTTATTTTCACAGCTGAAGAGCTACAGGCAGAATCTATTCCTTGCAATTTAACTCGGCTGCAAAAATCTAGGAATTCTAAAAATACCCACAAAGCTTTTTTTGAGAGATTATCTAAAGAATCAATACAGACAGTCTGAAAGGAAGATTAAACTACATCACACTATAGCAGGGGGCTCTATGCAATTTCACTGGACACAAACCCACTATTGAAAACATTCTCTTCTACTTCCACCTTCAACTGTTCAGACATAAAATGCAGAAGAGCTGCAGACCACTCCATGAGGAAAGCCCATTCAGCCTTTTTTTCCTCAAATCTGATACCAGATCTCTGTCTTCCAGCATCATAAGCTCTTCTCACATTTTGTTCAACCCCTCATATAAATCCTCTATTTTTATCTTTGCAATCTCGAGCTGACAAACTGGTCTTCAGAAAAACTGGTCCAATACCCTAAAAGCTACTTACTGCTTTGAACACCAATGGAGGACCCAAGAGCTTCAAACTGCTCTGAGATCTGAAAGGCCAGCTCCCTTGTTGGTGTGAGGACAAGAGCAAATAATCGCTGAGGTGTTTCCAGCAGTGCTTGAAGAATTGGCAAAGCAAAGGCTCCTGTTTTTCCAGAGCCAGTTTCTGCCAGTCCAATGACATCTCTGCCTGTGAGAAGGAGCAAGGGGGGCAAAAACTGTTATACATCTAGAACAGAGAAAGAAGACTTTAAAGCACTGTGCAATAAAACACAAGAATTCCCTAAGGACAGAAAAAAAGGCAGACACACAGAAGGTAAAAGAGAACAAAGGGCCAAACCAAAGAACTTCAGAATCTCTCGGAAGCGTTTTTAGACTGTGATTTCATTTGTATAATGATTACAGTCTCAATATTCCATTTTCTAGTTAAATTTCTGCTAATATACAGGGTTTCATGCAAACCTTATGTTCAAAATAAGCTTTACTTTATTATGTCTCAAATCTGACATCAGTTTACAGCTTAATGACTCTATCTCAGTATTTTAGTCCAAATGTTGTCTGTTTGCAGGCTTACAAGGAAACAGACTGCAGTGTTCAAACTTCAGTCACACAAACTACAGGACAACAGCACTACCAAACTCACATTTCACAAGCCAAAACTGTGCCATTGATTAGCAGAGTAATCCAAACCAGTTTGCAGTAGGAAGGGTAGGACAGAAAGTCTTTTGCCCCCAAAAAATGCAGGCAACAAGGTAGAATTCATCAGTAGAATCCATTATGACATCCTAAGCTCATACTGCTGAGAAGAACATGCCTCACACTGGAAACAATTTCTCAGGAATGCGGTCTTACCTTTGTGTTTGGTTTTCCCCAAGAGAATCTTATATGTGTAGTAAGAGTCTGACAAAAGTTAAATATTAGGACAGAGTAGATACTGAAAGTTTGTTCCCATTCTGTCACTACATTGTTCTTTCCCTCCTTGACAGTGTTTTGAGACAGTGTTTTTGTTTAAAAAAAAAAAAAAATAGTTCCAGAGACAGAAATGTCTGCTGAATTCAGTAATTTATTTTTCTGTAATTCCAGAATGCTTACAGAAAGTCACTGTGGTTTGGTTATTACTCACTTCAGAAATCTCATTTCAAAGAGTTGCCTGCTCACAGCAAAGCAGATTATACACATTATGGAATCAGCCAAGGCATCTTCACTTTCAAGCACACACACACATACACTATGTAGGTCTCTATCAGAAGCAGCACAGTCCAAAACCTATTGGAAGCTTCCTGTGTATCCTTGGGTATGTCAGAAAGAAAATGATCAATGTGGACTAGTGGTTCAAATGATTAGTAAGAATTCTATTTAGCAGGGAGTGTCAGAACTACACAACAGGAGTGAAAGCTCAAGGAGCAATATTTGTACCCATTTGAAAGTCTGTGATTTCAGGCAGTGCAATCCAAGCTCCAAGCTCCACCAGGGAAGGACACAGAATGAATACAAAAATGACTTCTAGACAGAGATCCTCAACAATGAAGAAGTTGGGACACACTCATCCCTGATCCTTCTCACTCAGCAAAATTCATTCACATAGAGCTCCTGGAGCAGTTGCCAGTTCAAAGAAGCACACTGCTCACCTTGGAGAGCCACTGGAATAGCCTCAATTTGGATCTTTGTTGGCACCTTCCATCCTAACTGGTCACAAGCTTCACACAGGACATCTGTCACTCCCTGGACATAAGTGACAAGAGAAAAGCGAAACAGACATCACCAAAAAGACCTCAATTAAATCACAGAGTTAAATTAAATACATGCTTCAACAAAGCCAAGCTTGTCTCTAGCAGAGACAAACCCCACCAGACCCCCAGAGCAACTCTCTGGAAGGGCAGGCTGCTCACAGTGATCCCCACTTCCATCAGTAACTTCATGGGATTTGTTCAAAACCATCTGTTAGCGATGACTGTCATCAGGAAGAATACGGTCAGTTTTACCGTAATTTACACAAGGAACTTCCCTCCCCACACACAGCCGCCTCTTCCCCCCAGGGGGTGTCCCATGGCCATGTAAAACAAAAACGCCATGGCAAGTTAACGCAACCGAAGGCACTGCCGAGCCCGGCGGGGCAGCGCCCGAGTGCCCACAGCTCCTGCCCGGGCCCGGCGCCGCTGCCCGCGGAGCGCCGCACGTGTCCGCCCCGCGCGCACTCGGGGCTGGCGAGGAGCTCCCCCGGCCTGATCTGCGGGACAGGGCAGCGAGCACCGGGGGCACAAGCGGCTCTGGCCCAGCCTCACCAAGTCCTTGAAGCTCCGTGGCTCCTCCACCGCCGGCTCCTGCTCCGTGTCGGCCACCGAGCCTTCCTCCTCTCCTGCCGCCATCTCGGCCCGTCCCCGCCTGCTGCAGCGCAGAGCACTCTGGGAGCTGTAGTCCTCCTCGCGGTGCGATGGGATTTGTAGTTCCGGACAGAGAGCCGAGCGGAGCGGGTGGATTTTCCCTCAACTCTGAGAGGTGCCGAGGGAAGGAGGAGTTGCGGATCTACAGCCGCCTGTCCTGGGACAAGGGCACCCTGAACTGGCTGTGGGAAAGCTTGCCTGCCTGCCCGCCCGGCGGTAACCCCGAGCCGCTAAGCCTCGGGCCTGCAGCTCAGCACTGCGCTGCTTAGGCAGTGCGTGATGCTGTTCCCGGTTCATGCCTTCTACAGCTGGGAAAGAACAGGCAAAATGAACTGGCCAGGCACCAAAAGACAAACATATGTATAAACTTACATACAGAATGTATATAAAGAACAAATTAACTGCTTTGGAAGTGCTGGTATGAAACATTTTGAAGCACTAGTGATGGGAAGAGAGAAAAGAGCTCTCACTGTCCCACGTTCTTTTCCTGTTTGTGGTAATTGCTAGTATGAATTTTTGAAGTGACAGAAAGATGAAATAAACTGAACTGTGGCAACTCACACCGTGAAATGAGAGAGTACAGGATGAGAATAGATGCAAACACTCTCCCAGCTCTCTTGATTGCTGCTGTTGTGATGCAGGCCTGCAAGTGCTTGATGAGAGGTGAAAATAGATATGCATTTAATGACCATCCAGGGAGTGCAGTATCAAAATACCGTCACGATGGAAGTTCCTGAGTCATTGGTTTCCATCTGACCATCTGATCTGCGTGTGGCATCTCTAATCTGTAGTCCCCATGCTGATTGCAGCAGGTTAACCTTGCAGCTAGGTGAACTTCCTTTGTTTTAGGGAAAAGAAGGCTAACATATACAAGATGTTAGGGTTAGATGTTTGGGCTTGAAAAGGACAGCAGTCTGGCTCCAAAATGAAATTCATGACTGCATTTCTGAGCAGACTTCCCTCTCTCTGGGAAGGCTGTCTGGGCGTGCTCTCAGTGGAAATGCTGATGTACTTCAGCATCTGTCACTGGATTCCAAGCGTGGCATTTCCTCTGCTCCCAGAACAATGAGGAAAGTGAGAGGAAATACGAACAAACTCTGCGTGACAGGGAAAGAAGAGGAAACCTGAAACAATTCATGGGCAGGAGTAAAAATGAAACTGCTGCATCCCACTGTGCTTGGGAGCAATGATAAATTAAAACAAAAAAAAAAATCCAAAACCACCCTGTGTAGATGCTGGTTGTGACCATATGTTTCAAAAATTACAGCGGTCTGAGCCATGGGCTTGCTATAAACCATTGGTGCTAAAGGTTAAGCCTGGCCAGCATGTAGGCATGAACCCCTGTAAGAGTCACTGGGATGCCTCAGGAAACGGAGTCAGGGATGTGACAGGAAGTCACTGCTTGTGATTCTTTGTTGAACTCATTGCCCATATAATATGGTGCTGTTTTAGTGGGGAGCAGGGTGGAGCAATTCTATTCTGGTGAAATTCCAGTTTGTGTAATTCCCTATTGTCAATAGATGCATTTGAATGAAAGTTTTCTCCTGTCCTAAGCTGCTGTTGGGAGCATTCATGCATGATAAAATAAATATACAGCTTCTAAATAGTAATTCCTTTTTTGTGCTTTTCAACACAGGACACTGCAGATAATACTGGATTTAGAAATCTTCACTTCAGAATTTAAATTTTCACTTTTAAACTTGGCTTTTAAACAAATACACTCCTAGCTCTATTGCATGTTACAGCCCAGTCTTCCTTAACAGGGGCAGGGTGAGAGCATCCCCAGCAGATGAATTTTAGTGCAGATATAAATGTCAGCTATTTCATAAGGGATGCATAATGAGACGAGATGGACAATGTACAGCACGTCCCATCCAGGTGTGCAGAGAGACACTGACACAAAAGTGCTTCATATTCATTTATTTGAATCAGCAGTGTACTTGTTCATTTCTGGCAAACAGGCATGGGTATCACAAGCATTTGAGTCACACTCTGAGGAACCAGAATAAAATTCTTTCTACAACATATTAAAACAAACGTTGATATCATGAGAAGAAGAGACGAAAAGGACAAGGATTCAAGCTTTGTGACATGGAGTGGTGCCCCTCCTCCTTGGTCAGTGGTACAGAATTACAGAGTAGGTTTTTGTCATCATTTGGATTTGTGCCTGCGCAGGGAAGTTTCCCCTATCCATTGGGGCTTGCTTGTGGAGGGAGTTACCTCTGCATTAACTCTTCTAGTCGCTTCAAGCTAGTTTCAGGGTCTCTTCCTTGTACCTCTTTCAGGTACTGACATGATCCCCATCATCACCATACTTGAGCACTTGTCAGTGTTAGTCCCAGAAACATCCTTGTGAGGTAGGGAAGTGCTACTATCCCTGTTTTCAGACAGGGAACTGAGGTACTGATGGGTCAAAAATCACAAAGGGCATATTTAGCAGAACAGTCACTTGAAGCAGGGTCCCAGTCTTTGCTACTGCTTTGTAGGGGCTCTGTCACTGAATCATCCTACTCCTCTCTTGGATATTAGTACCCTTATTCATTTCACTAATATGAAGCCTTCCCTGGGAAGCATTGCTAGGAGTACACGTAGCTCTCCATGAGTGCTGCCTCCCTCCTCACAGAAGATTCACTGTGGGTCTCACAGGCTGCTTGACTGCATGGGGAGTGGCACCTCCACCTCTCAGGCTGCTCCCGTCACAACGGGGCTCCAGCTCAGACCCCTAACACCAACCTACGCTTCCCTTCCTGCTGCAAGAGATATAACTGCTTCCTTCCACCAATGCCCTGATGCAGACTCTGGTCCCAGGGTCACTCCTCTCTGTTTTGGCTCCTATGATCTATTGTCACTGTCTGACTGTGTTTCACCCACTTTATAACTATCAGCATTCAGGTCATGCTTTCCTTTTCCTACAGGGACCTGCCCTCCCTCACAGCAAAATAACAGGTAACTTGCTCTCACATGCCACAGACTTACTTTTTCTCTAAAAAACAACTGATTTCCTTTGGAACAGAAGCCTCCTTTAAAAAAAAAAAATATATATATATATACACTCTTAAATACAATATCATAACCTTAAAATCATTCTATGTAAATAAATAGAATACAAACATCACAGTTCTCAGTCTGGAGAGGTTTCTTCAAAAGGGGTAAGTTCTGGCCTTGCTATTTCACCCTGGGATGGTGAACTATCTATACAGTCTGTCATATCTGGAGCTGCTTCTTTCTACAGCCTTTCCAGATGTACCTTGGTAATGGGACTGTACTGGAATTTGGCAGCTGCTGGCTTTTTTAGGGTACTCCAGCCCTTGTACCACACACAGATTCCTAAGTTGTTTACAAACCAGGTTCAGTCAGCATCAGGCATTTTATCAGCCTCCTGACCTACTTCTTTTTGCTGCCTTGAGGAAGAAGAGCAGTGGAGATGGCTGAGGAAACACGAGTCTGCGGAACGTCCACCTCACGGCATCAGCACCGTGAATTGTAAAACACCAGGTTGCAGTGCTAATGCACTGCAGTTAATAATGCAATGTCTCCAAACCCAGTTTTAATGTGGGCCAAACACTGTTTCAGCTGGATGGTCTCAGGATCTCGGCAGTGGTTTTAGCACCCAAGCTGAGTCTCCTCGTACATGGGGAAAGCTCTGTTCTGGACTCAAGAAGATCACAGACTTCATCCATTGCCCTGGTGCAGGTCTCGAGGTTGTCAGCCAGCTTCTGGATTTTGGCCTTCAGCACAGCCTGGCTTACTTTTGTGACCTCCTTTGTGTATTCTGGCACGAGGAAGCTGTGGGAGCCGCAGAAGACCATGAAGCAGACAGAGTTGTAGAGCGAGATGGATGCCCTCTTCTCTGACTGGCGCAGTGTAGGGTCACCTGGGCCCTGCCCCCGGCGAAGGAACTCCAGGCAGCCGAGTATTTCCCTCATCTGTTTCCGACAAGTCATTGCAATTTCCTGCACCTTCCTCACCTCTCGGGAATTGCAGAGCACTAAGGAGAGGTCAGAAGTGATGCTGACGGCCCCCCCAGCGGTGGCCAGGCCCAGACCCACAGCTGATGCCAGGAGAGAGGCTCCCAGCGTTGCTGGGCTCAGGGACAGCCCCAGGATGGCTGTGACTGCTCCTGCAGCTGTCAGGGTGCTCCCGCCGACATTGGCAATCAGGGACCTTTTGCGGAGCTTGTTGAGTTTGCGAGCTGCCTTGTGAAGGTGAGCAATTTGGCCGCGCAGCCTCTGTCTCTGATCCAGCAGGGCCACGTGGAAGTGGTGTGTGGGGTCTGGCATTGGCGGAAAGGCAGCACTGTTCCTCTCCATGGCTTCTGTCCAGAAAAAGAAAAGTCTGGATTGGGATTTATGTCAAAAACCCCCAGGAGACATGCTCATCCTGGACCACCATTTCAGGGATGGCATCCAGCCAAATTTTTGTTGCTTCACCCAGCTACAAGAAAGGTTTTCCTTCTGCACACACATGCACACTCACGTACACACACAGACCCATATGCACGTGTACATTTAATTATGTATTCCATTGTAAGTTTCAGACAGAGAAGCTTTAAAATGTTTTTCTTAATCCCTGCAAAGACTAAAATCTCCTAAGGACTGGGGTCAGAGGTGCTGTTGCCATTACCTCTGTGAAGACACAAAATGTCTCTTCAAACCCTGGGGACAGAAATTCCCCTGGAATTAGGTGTCTCAGTTCCCAGAATAGTAATGCTGCCAGAACTAATGTGTTGTCCCCCTGATGGGATTCAGAGGATCTGCAATATAGAATGACATCTTTCACAAGAAAGGTCAGACTCCAAGGACGTGAAAGCCACCATCCCAGGTTTTTATTTAGGAGTTGTTTCCCATTAAAGGAGGACAGAGGGAAACTGCTGAATGGAATCTACATCTGGCTTTTCCATATAGGAGGTGAGCAGCTTATTGATGCCTTGGATGGGTATTGTGAACATCCTTCCTTTCTTTAAGCATAAGTAACTCAAGATCCTGCAGCATTTTTTTTCCTATTGTAACCTGATGTCAGTGTAGGAACGAAGATGGGAACCATTGTTCTGTGGTGCTTAGTCCAACCTGTGGTCATAAATACCCAGTTACAGTGGCAGGGAGGCCTGCGGACCGTGTCTGAAAGGTTCATGAAGAGCACATCAGAAAAGCAGACCCATTTTAGAATGCACTCCCTTGGGGACAGGGGAAGAGGGGAAATACAGAGTGAATAGAAAAGGCTTGAAAATTGCTGGCTCTGGAAAACCTCCCCTGGCAAGATAGCAGGAGAGCCTTTCCTTCTAGAAGCTGAATCTTCAGGGTTTCTGGGCTAGATGACCTCTGTTTGCTGTCTCTGTTCTTTGCCACAAGGGCAGAAAAAAATGTTCCAATAAATATTTTCAGGCTGCTCTAGGGCTGCAAAATGCTTTACAAAGGCAGCCAGCATCCCTAACCCTGCTTACAGGGAACCGGAGGCAAGGGAGTCAACAGGAGTGATACAGCCAATTGTCTGGTGGAAGCAGAGTTTCTGTGCTTCACAACACTGCATTGTGCACACAGCTGTGCTGCCTCTGCACCTAGCAAGGTCCATCCATAGAGCTGAGAAGCTGCTTGCAGTCCATACTGCCCTCACAGCCAAAAGGAGTCTCTGTAGCAGAAAGACCCTGTCATTAAGCCAACTAAACAAAACTATTCATTGCTGCAGGCACCTTTTCCACTTCTAAGTCTTCTGTGCTGTGGGAATTGGAGGTGCCTGGTCCCTCACAAAGTTACACTATGTAGTTAGGATCCTTGGGGCATTATTCTGCACAATACTTGTGTTTCAGAAGGAGAAAACTTTGTACCATAAGTAGTCTTTCCTTCCTGAAGTGTGTAAGTAAATAATTCGCACTGCAGTCTTTCCCACTTCTACTTGCTTGTCCTAATCCATCTCACACAGATCCTTTAAGACGCCCCCCATGCACTTCAGAAAATGCCCTCAGTCTCTCTTGGTGTCATTGGGTCATTTGAATAATACATTAGTACATTGTGCTTCTCTCAGCTGGAGGCAGTGTCCTCTTATTTTCACACTATAATCAGAGATAAAGCTGGAAGCACAAGGACTAACACTAATCTAAATGGATACTAGCATTGAAATGAACAATGAGCATATCACCAATAACTTAACAACAGATCAATATGATGATGATTAAATATATCTATTCCTGTAGCCTCTTAACAATTTGTTCTGAAGATGTAGTTGCTGAGAACTGTCTCAGGTAATAACAGCAACTATCTCACTGAATTATTAGAACAATCACTCAATATATAGCATAGGCCATGTAGTGATGCAAATCTTTTGATACTGATTAATGCCAGCACAAAGGAAAAAAAAATCCAACTCCTGCTCTTAGAGAAAAATCTCCCCAACAATAAAGGTATACATTAGTCCAAAACCTGCAAACACTTTCCTAATAGAGTACTCAGAGAGACTCCAAAAATTACTGGTTCAAACTTACCTTCAGTTTCCAGCCACCCTCCCAGAAGACAAATTTTGATCTGTTTCTGGAGGAGACCAATTTATAGCTCCTACGGACCAATTGCTGCTATGGGAATGCTTTGCCTCATACTGGGAGTTTGCCATTTCCTGTTCTCCCTTGTGCAGAAGGATGTGACACACTGGAAAGTGACCTGTGAGACAGTGAGCACACATCATGTTCAGGAAACGATCCCTGCGAATGAACATTGTGTGTTCGCTTTTCCTGAAGTGTAGGGTGAAAAAAAAATTTGAAATTGCAGCCTATTCCTGGCTCTGAGGTAGTGCAGACATTCCCTGCAGGGAACAGTTGCCTTTCCTTTCCCTGAAATAGCAACTGACTTTACTCTGTCTGGAGCTGCTAATTGCTTGATGACTTAAGTTTCCCTCCACTATACATCTAGAGCAGTGGAGCTATCAGCCAGCCAGCTACTCCATTCAAGGCCAGTGTACTTTTAAAATCCCAGCTCTTTGGCACAATCCATAAAAGGGAAGCAGCCCCACAGCAAGACCATTGCTCTGAATTCCCATCCCTTCTCCAGTACATAAAAACATGCTGCAAAAGGAGTGATCACCCTGTAGTTTTACTCTGTTTCTTAACCGTAGTTACCACAACGGCTGAGAAACAATCCTGTTGTTTTCCTGAAGTGCCTGCCCAGCAATCAATAATCAGAAAGAAAGAATCATTTGGATCCTCCATTTTGCTGCCTCCTGTTGCTTGGCAGTTGTGCCATACAGATGTGGCCAGAAGGAAGAAGTGATGAAGGTGTTGGGGAGGAGCAGCCTAAGTGCCACTCCTGGTGCTGCCTTCCATGCTGAACCAGGGCCAGTTTTAATCAAAGAAAGATTCTTTCGATGGGGTCAGGAAGAATCACTTTTTTGATGGCACCAAGTGGTAGACCAAAGTGGCATGTGTCTTTATTGACACAGGGCTTGTGGTACTGGGGACATTTCTTTTGAGCAGCTGTGCTTGAAGATGGGACATGTACTTTCTCATTTGGTGGATTCTTACTCCTCAGGACTATTTGTTGACAGAGAACCTCTGATTTTGCCCTAGAGTTCTCCTGACCTATCTAATCTGAAAGCCATCTATCTGTCACTGAGTGGTGAGGCTTTCCTGTCGAATTTGTGAGATGCTTAGCCACACAATTGCTGGAGCTGACCTTAAAAAGGGCCAAGACTGACAGGCAGCAGGCAGGGAGAGGAGAAGGCTGGGATCATTCATTTCAATGGCAGCTTGGTTTTCAATTATGTTAAAATAGGTGTGAAATAGTATGTCAAATGTTTTTTCAGGGGTGGACCTACAGGAGATGAAACAGGAATAAAAAAATAAATAACATGGAAGAGTTGTTTCAACCTGTTACAGACATGAAAAGCAAAAACATAATTTTGAAGATGCCTAAATATGCAGTCCTGGTCTGTTACAATTTGTACATACTGCAGGTTAACAGGAAGGTGAGCTTTGACACTGAAGGAAACTGTGCTTTAGCCCTTCCCTTTGTTTTAGCAAGCATATGCTTGAATTGGAGCCCATCTGCCTTGGCAAGGGTTTGCAGTTGATAGAGAGCTCTTTTCTCACACTCCCGAACAGAATAGGGCACTTTTTTTTCATGTAACTGCATCTGTGTTAGAATTTGTGCCTGCAGATATGTCCTTGTTAGGACAGCGAGTTTTGGTAAAAGTGAAATAACAAAGAAAAGGAAAAAGAAAGGGTCTTGTATAAGCCTAAGATGATGATGACATACTTTTGAATGCTCCCCTTCCTTTCCCAGTTCTCTTCTTTCAATATACTCAGCTGCAAAATATTGTCAGAAACGCATGCAGTGCTCAGTCTGTGGGCAAGCAGCTGATTAGGGTGCAGAAGAGACAATTCATTTTTCTTAGAGTATTCCCTCACAGACTTTCATGCCCACTGAAAGATCTGCACTCCACTCAAGATGAGATGCTGGTCTCAGCTGAGGATGGCTTCTCACAGGAATCATCCCTGGGCTCCTTCACCATTTAAAGAGAATGTTTACCCCTAATTCACCCCTATAATAAGGGACATACCCAGGAAGTATGGACTTCACATGAGGTGCTACAGATGTCAATGTGATTTTAGGAAAGAGATGTGTATTATAATAAGAAACATTGTTCCCTAGGGAGTGGCCCTACCACAGCATTTTGCTATCTGTTCTATTTTTTGCTATCTGTTCATTTTGCTATCTATTCTTGTCCCTGCTGACACTCTCACAAACATCCCTCTGGTGAGAGTGCTGGTCTTCTCTTGCACTGATAATTAGAAAGATCTGCTCCAGCAAAGGTGGGAATGGGAGCTGGATGGGAGAAAAGTGTCTTCTCTCAGCACCTGCCATGGACTGAAAGCTTTTAGTGCCATTAGTGGACTTGCCCAGATGTAAACACATCTGCTGGGTCACCAAGTAGGTCCTAGGAACCTGCTTGGAGTGAATTTTAGCTTATCAGGGTTCTCCAGACTTGTGGGGTAGTTCTGACTTTCACTGGGCAGCTCTGCAAGCTGGTGGAGGCCTGACCATCCTGCCTGCAGTACTCTTTCACCCACCCCCTCTGCTGCTGCTGCCTCTTTGTTGGTGACCTGTGAAGCACTTGGGCTTGATGGTGGAAGGGGCACAGCAGGTGTTTCACAATGATCTGGCCAAAAATGGTACCTCTGCTCCACCCTTTCCCATCTAGCCATATCCTCTTGAAATGCCTGAGGGCATTTTGTGGGAGCAGGTGACCAGAAAAGGGAAGGAAGGATGTTTTATTGCCTCAGCTCTCTTCCTTTCCGGGGATTTTGGCAGAAAGGACTGGTCTTTATGCTCCTGGTCTCTCCAGCAGAAGGGATATATGGCAGAAGTGTTTGATCTGAAGCTGTTTGCATGCAAACGTGGAATATTTGAAGCTGGAGTTTCAAATATACTCTTCCTTTATTAACATTGTTTTGATCATATAACTGAGAAAATTTGAGTAAATTTACAGTTATATACCATCTTTTTTAACAGGAGATTTCTGCCTTGCTTGGTACTTTCAACCTTAACTGCTGGATGCTGGACCTAAAAGCTGTCTTTTTTTCTTTTATTTTCTTTTTCAATTGAATCAAAAACAAATTTTAACTTTTCACAGCGAGATATTAATTCAAAATCAGTAGAAACTAGAATAAGTCAAAAATAAACCAAAGAAAGCAAATTAGAACAAAAAGGGTTGCCTCAGCTTTTAGTAACCTTACCGGTAGATGCAAATTAATTTTTTGAAAGCATTCCAGAATGAGACAGGCTGCTCTGGCCTCTGGTCACTGGTGTATGTGGGACTTCAGCAAAGAGCAGAGCAGGGTGAGGGGAACAGGAAAGCCTGTGGGATGAGAACACCTCTTGTTAGTTCCATTTAAGCAGAAAATTAGTCGAGCGCACTGACACTGAATGCTTTGTGAGCAAGCATTCATGTAACAAAAATACCATCCTAAATTGCCTTGTCACAACACTGTTAGCAGTGTTTGCAGAGATCAAGTATTTATTTGGACGTGGAGAATGAATTTCTGCAATGTATTTAAAAAGCCCAGCTTATGCTGCCATTTGCCAGCTTTAATTACATGTTTCAGTGCAGGCTGGGGGGCATAAGACTCCGTCTCTGACGCACAAAGAAGCAGCTCCCCACTCAGCCCATAAGCCTCCAGCCCTGGCTGTGGCACAGCTGACGTAACCCAGTGCAGCCACATGCAGGTTCTGCTGAGACCAGTGCTGCTGGAGGAGTTTTCTCTGTTCACCGTCTTAGCAGTGGCAGCAGCAGCACCACAATGAGCAGGTCTGGCTACCCATTCCCTCCAGGACTGTAGAAAACAGAGAATTGTTAACCTATTTCCAGAACTGCAAAGAAACCTAATCGGTTGGTAAAAAATAGAAATTAGGTAACCTGGTTTCTCGTGCCTCTTTTCTAGTGGACTTCTTGGTGGCTGAGTTCACAAGGCAATATTTCTCTTGAAAGAAAAGAGTCTGGATTCTTCTCACCTACAAAAACTTCTTGTTTTTATGAAACTTTCAAGAAGGCAGTGTCTCTGAAACCTTGACTGCTTTGTCAAATTCTGGCTGAGATTGCCTAGGAACCTCAAAAGCTGCTGTCATTACATTGACTAGCCCTCCCATCTGGCACAACAGAAACATGAGAGAGACACAATGGCCTAAAGAAGTCTAGGAAAAGTTAAAAACTGTTACCTTGAACTTCAGATAGAGATGCATCTCACCAAAGTTCAGCCCTCTTTAGAGGTTCATACGCAGTCAGTTTATTCACATTCTGAAGCTCCCTCTAGAGCCAGCAGAAGGAAGAGTCACCCCAAAAGCTGGTTCAGTCCGTCTCTTCCAGGCGCCGGCTCTGTAATATGTTACAAATTACAGATAGCAATTCTTTATCCCTTTCCTGCGTCATTCAATGTCCCACAGGTTTGCTAGGTTGATGTTCCAATTTCAAATATCCTGTCCCTCTGCTCTGGTCCAGAGATGTTCCCTTAAACCAGCCCTTGCTGTCCTGCAGTGTGAGCAGGAGATGCTGTTGTGGAGGACTGTGTGTGGCAGTGGTGCATCCCTGCCTGTGCCCTCCCATAACAGGCCTTTCTCGCCTGTGCATTTTTCAGGCACCTTTTGACCCTGCTGACAGGAGTCAATGGAGCTGCCTCCATTGTCTCCTGGGACAGAAAGTCCAGAAGTTCACAGTTACTCATGGTGATGCCTTTTCCTGGTCTTAAAATCAAGAGTCATACATGGTTAGAAGGGGAAAAGGGATTTTATTTATTTATTTTTTATATTGGTATTTATTTTAAGGATCCTTAGGTGCACATGTCCAGGTCATATGCATCAAGATGCACCCCGCCAAGTATGTCCCAAAGATCGGGTATAACATTATAGGTTTTACTAATTAGCACATCTATCAAAGATTCCCCAGTGAGAGGCTCAAGTGAGCCTCCCTCCCCAAGGAACCTTCCCCTGGATGGTTCTATCTTGGTTTACAGAATGTCTTCTGGAGAGGACCTTGGGGTCTGGGGCACACTGATCCCTGCCTATGAAGCTTCTAAAATGTTTAGTCTCTCAGCTTGACAAACAAGTCCAAGAATGTAGGCGAAAAGCACCAGGAATACAGAAGTTGTAAAAAGGTATAACAGGGGTATAAAAGAAAAGGCAAAAAATCTTCATGGCATCAATGGTGTAAAGAAGTGTCTTCTTTTGCCTATTTTCAGCTAATGTACTCCTTTCACTGAGTGGTCCTTATGATGACTGTGTGGGATCAGGGAAAGAAAAGTCCACAGGTTTGGTGATGCTGCACTAAGGTGTCTGCAGCACGTGGTCCTGCCTCGTTCTTGCGAGTGATAATTTGTCAGTCTCATTTCCAGTACCAGCAGAGCACATGTACAAGCCAGACAAGTACAGAAGAACATACGGTTTTACAGAGCTGCACTTGGGAATTCAAAGAAAGCATGTGAGCCATAACATCACTGCATCCAAGTTCCAGTCATTTCTTCTAAGCCCAGGGAGACTAAGATTCAGTTTAAGATGGCTGAATCTGAACTGAAAACAAAACCAAAGCAAAACAGATTCAATTTGTTATTATTTTTGTGAAGCCAGGACTTTTATTTCCAGGTCATGTCTTCCATTCTCAAAATACAATGGCTGCAAGGTGATTCCTCTTGGCAACCACAAGGGCTGGAAAATATAATCAGAAACATTTTGACCTTTTTCCAGAAGAAGAAAGAAAATTCTTCCTCACTAAAAGCCAGATAAATCTTTTTGTACCTTTGTTAGAATTAATATTAAGGCATTACCTGGTGTGAGGGCCTCAAGACTTATTTATTACACAATGCTGAGGCCTGATCAGAAAGAAGACCTGTCAGTAATACAAAACTCTTTGAAAGGAAGTTTTTAAAGAGGGAGTGATAGTCTCATGAAGGAATTTAGGGCATCTTCAAACACAGAACTGAATCTGTTAATGGGAGATCTGGCAAGAGCAAGTTCCCACTCCCATGAGTTCTGTGCTTCCCAAAGAGGGGAAGATGGCCAGCTGCAGAGGTGGGACATGATGGGGACAGGAGCTTAATGTTTCTCCCAGGCTCCAGATGTATGCTGTGCCTGAGCACTCAGCTGCCAGTGTCCCTGAAGCAGTTTCAGACTATAGGGATGGTCAGCAGATGCTCTTGGCCTGGGTGTATCCAGCTCACTTTCTGCACCCTCATGAACAAATTATCAGGACATGGGAGGGGGGAAAGGAAAGCTGGGAGAGAATGTGCTTCCCTGCACCTGCAGATACTCCCTGCATGATTAGCAGAAGCCATGTCAAGTGCAGAGCATGGCTATGTGACCCTATGGTTTGCAAACACATGCATTTTCAAATTTAAGAGGTTTTCGGAGGTACAAAGGCTTGGAAGTGTAGTAAATTCCTCTGGTAGTGTCTGATCAAATGCTGCCCTTGAAAAGATCTGGTAGTGCCTCTTTTTCACCAGTCCAGTAATGAAAAACAGCAACAACAACAGTAAGAGAGCCCACCCCAAAACCAAGGTAAGAAAACAAACAATAAAAAGAAAAAAACCCTCCTCATCTCTTTTTTATTTTTTTTCTAACCCACCCATACCAACAGTAAAGAGAGTCCTGGTTTTGAGTCTAGCTGACTGGGTCTTGGACAAGTTTTATGGAAAAGAGTAAAGCCATTTGTATCTCCCCAGGTTGAACAGAGTCAAGGTAAACCCTCTTGTCACTGAGGCCCCTCAAGAAAAGATTCTACCTTACCCTTTGCTTCTCACTGCCAGAAGTTGCTTTGCAGGCACATGGAAATTGCTTAAGATGAGGAGATTCACCTCTGAAATTAAAAAAAAAAAAAAAAAAAAAAAAAATATTTTCAAGGAATATTCTGCAAAATACATCTTAACAACAGCATTTCTTTTGATCTTCATGGCATTTGGAGCTCTGGGGAAATGGAAACCCTAAGTCACACCAGGGAAGAATTAAGTTACCAAGGATCACTCTTCTGACTCATGCTCACAGCAAGATCACAGGCAGGCCATACAAGTTTTATGCAGAGGAGGTGCTTGTGTGGAAGGGAATCTCTTCTTTACTTCCTCAAAAGCTACACATGGCTACGTGTTTAATTTAAGCTGTTAAGATAGCTTTTCTCAGGTTGCTTTGTAGCCTGTGTCCTCACTATATGAGCTCTCCCATTCACTCTCTCCATCCCATTCCTGATTAGAGGACACATCCATGTGGCTTGGGAGGGCTGCTCCAGAGAACAACCCTGGAGCAAGCTGTCAGATCATTCCCACGTTCATACAGGGTCTTCTGGCTTACACTTGCTCCTTGCAATATCATCAATGGGGCCCTTTTAGCCCTTCCATTCTCTCTTTGTGCACAAATTCTAGATCCAGCTTTTCCCCCTAACTCCCTGTTTTGAGACACTGGTGGGGAAGAACACCAGGATGCTGGAGGGTCAGAGGTATTTCCTAGTACTCTGAGGAAGTATATGAGGAATGACACAAAGATGACAAACTTTATAGGGTACATGTGTGGCTCTGTGGATAAGCCAGAGAGGGATGCATGTTGTGGTCTATTTCAGTACCTGTGTTATAGTGAAAGGAAGGAGAAAAGCCCTGGATATGATGTGTAAGCCTCAGGGGAAGAAAATTAAAATCAGAATGTGTGCTCCTGTGCTGCTGAAAAGCTTCTGGTGTGCTGCTTGCAGCCAGGAAGGGATGTGGATGGTAGATTTACAACATGGATGAGAGTAAGATTTCAGCAAGACTTGGGAACACTTCTGAACTACAGAACACTTGCATGAGAGGGATGGATCTCATCTAGATCCAAAGAGAAATGGGCATCTGGCTATGAGCATGCAGTGTTGCCTTCTGTACCTCCCAAATATTTGTCATACAGGTACCACTGCTTGCATCCATACTGAACTCAGTATTCAGCAGGAGATATTTGGCTGTTGGGATGGCCTTTATGTCCATCATGAATCAAAACTCTGTATATGACAAACCTGCTTTGAAGAGTGTTTGTGAACTCTGCCTTCAAGGACAAATTGCATTCTTGATATCAAGATCAGATTTTGACTAATATCTCTTGTAGTATCCTAGGGCTCCCCTCTAGGCTGGGTATTATTTTATATTTGCAGCACATCAGACATCTAGTGATTGTTGAGATCAGATTACAACATTTTGTAGTGAGCTGGTATAGCTCTATAAAAACGTTTTCATACTTGAAGCAGCTGTGCAGACTTGGAGAACTGGAACTGGGCTGAAAGGGTGAATATGTTCTCTTGCTGTCAGCCCTTACTTGAGCATGATGCAGTCAGGGAGCTGCATTGGGTCTCAAAAAGTAAATATGTTGCTGTACTTTGTGCCTCTTTACAGTGATGTCTGAAGATGAACATCCTTCTTGCTTTAGTGCACACCAAACATTGCACCTGAAACACTTCCTTCTTCAGCCATTCTGAAGGCAGGTCTTCCCACAAGGAGTGGTCAGGAGGGAGCCTGGAAAATAGTAGTCTCTTTCCCTAAAATCTGCTCCTCAGTAGGAATCTTTTCCTCCATAGCAGAGTAGATTGCAAGTAGGCATTGGTAATCAGACCACCTACTTCTCACCACCTTTTATATTTCAGGAAGCATATGCTGGCTGACACATTTCCTGATGTATACTCAAAAATCAGATCAGTTTGGATCCAGGACCTCTGACTATTGACATGAAGCTACAGACAACTCACTTCCTTGCTGTTCCACAGCAATTTCAATGAACTTTGGAGGTAGCTGTTCTCACCTGATATGCAGGGAAACAGAGATAAGGAGGAAGCCAATGCTTTGCTCATTGCCTCCTGGGCAGAAACAAACGGTGAACGTAGGTGGCCTTAGTTTCAGGTGAATGTTTGCTCCATGAAGCAACCCTCTGACCTGGCACAGCTTTTATAATACTGATCAGGTCATGATTTTAAATTCCCTTGTTCTGGGCCTTTTCAAGACTAGTGTTTGAGACTTTCCCTTATTTAAGGATATATCATACTTCTGACTCCAAAGAGCTTGATGTGAGGAGTACTAATTCAGCTGTCACTGCCACACATTCTTTTCTTTATATTTCTTGAAAAGAAAAGGTTCCTGTAAGGCAACAAGAATCTTTCCCTTGTAAGGCTTCTGGAACAAAACGTCTTTTTTTTTTTTTTTTTTTTTTTAATTATTAATATGCAAGTGATTGGGATTCTCATTTGAATAGATGTCAGCAATAAGGAAAGAATATTGCTTCTTGCAGGTAATTTTTAAAAACATCTTAGAATCTGTTCATCAGTTCAAAACTGCCAGAGGAGTCTAGCGGAAAACGAAGAGACACGGATGTATTGAGGATCCCAAAACTAAGCACTTTACGTAACAAACCTTACACATGCTGAAAAATAGGTGGCAAAACAACCCACCAGAAGTATTCCTCCTCCTCTAGCTCTTCTCTGAAGACACCTGCTTGCTTAAATTCACTTATTTCCTCTGTTTTCACAGGTGCAGTGATACCAGCAGCTATTTTTGCTCTTAGCTCAGGCAGCATTTCAGCTGCTGGACATCGGTGCCAAACTGCTCCTTTCCTTTGCCGACTCTGCATCCCAGCGTCCTCTAGGGAAAGTGCAGGGAACGTCATCTTCAATCCCCGCCCTCCAGCAACGCAGGGACAGGAGAGGGGGCAATCTCTTCTCCCTCAAAGATTCTTGTACACCTATTCTGAGCCATTATGAGCTTGTTTTCATGAGGTGGCAGCTCATCTTCCTGGCTTCTCTGCAGAAAGTGGAGGGGTTGCAGGTTGTATTTGGGCATCGTGGGCCACTGATGGTGGAAGAGAAGTGAGAAGAGTCAAAGCTATTGCTTAGTAAAAAAGGGACAAAGACAGTAATGCAGAATCTTTCCGTGGAGACTGCAGAGGTGCCTAAATGCTCTTCTGCAACCAGGTCTTTCCCCAGATTCTGTACCACAGAACCCAAGAGGCAAAACAGGCCCAAACCATAGCTCTGAAGTGTCTTGATTAATCAGAGAAAGCTAACATGCTTAGCTGCTCGTAGCAAGAAAAGACAGTTGTTCTCTGCTTGACAAAGGTGGGCACCAATGGGGAGCAGCTGAACCCCAAGGGCTGCAGTCAGCCAGGAGTTTAAGACTGGCTGCCTTGGAGGAAATGAAACTGCCTAAGCGATGTGCATGGGATGGGAAAAGATGCAACTTTCCACCAGGAGTTAGTAGGGAGACTTGTACATTGCCACCCAAACCAAAACTGTGGGTCAGGATTTTATCCAGCCAGCAGCTGAAAGGTGGAACAAACAGCTCTTTCTACTGCCCCCCTTGGGTTTTGTGACTGTTGAATGGGATGGAAATGCTATTATCTTAGAAGGACATTTTGGAAACTGAAGCTGGCTGCTCTTAGCCCAAAACCTCTCGAGATGTTTCCTTGTGAGGGTGCTGAAGTGAAGGTGAAAGGGCGTTTCAGATCTGACTGACCACTCTTGGCCCCACAAAAAGTCAGCCAAGCCATTCCCACATTTTTATGTGTTTGATGGCAAAAGAGTTGGGAATCACCAAACTGAGGTGCAGGAACTGTTGTTTCCAGCCATCCTAAACCTAAACCTGGTGACTACACAATGTTGACGATAAGTGCCAGTGGCAGTAGAGTTTTGTTATAACTGAAAACTACTTCTCTGTCCACTAGGACTGTCATCAAACAGCTGCATACAACTGGGCCAAAAGTGCTCCCTGTTGTCTGCAACTAGAGAGCTGCTGAAGCATTAGCTTTGAGAGCCTTCTACAGTCCCTACTTCACCAAGGAGGGTACTGTCAGGGCACCACCAGCCCTGCCTGTCCCTGCCCAGCATTTCCTGGGGCTTCCCCAATGCTGTCCTCATCCCAGGATCCCATTCCAGCCCCCCTGGAGCCCTCAGTCCCTATCCCAGCAACACAGAAACAGGGCCAGTCTCAAGTTCCCCACAGCCCTGCCCGGCCATGGTCCCGTGGCACCAGGCAGGTATCCAATGCCCAGAGCTGGGGCTGAGCCCAGAGCCCCTCTCCTGATCTCCCACCTGCAGACTGACATCTTGGCCTTGCCTATGTGTGTGTATGGGAGGGAGCTGAGGTTTGTGGCAAATTAAAAGTTAAAATGAGCAGACTAACTAACTACATTTTGAACAGGTTTTGGTTTGGGATTTTTTCCATATGAAATTAGATGAATCATCTCTGAACCATTTTTCTGCTGACAGAAAATGTTGCGAGTTAACACCTATAGCTGGGCCTCAGCAGGAGAAGGGTAAAAAACGTGAATCAAACTAAAATTGGAGGATCCAAGCAACTGTATTTTTCAGAATTGCAAATGACTCTCAATTCTCCTATCTCCAAAACAGAGATGGGCTTTACATGGGAAAGTCATGGTAATGTGAAATGCAGTGCAGTTAGGTGTTCATGTGGAAAAGTAATAAGGAAGGGGAAGAATAGGAGAAAGGGTTCAAGAATTGTCCTCAGTATGAGTACAAACAGCTGAAGACTGGACCTTTGTAAGGTGCTCTTCCTAGGACTTGTAATGTCATCTGTGGTGGCCACTCAGCTTTGTCCCCTAGAGCCAGGTCAAATATCACAAAAGGGACATGTGATATTTGAAAAGCTACCCTGATTTTGCAATTTTGTTAGCTGGCTAGCAGGCACTAAGTTTGGTTTGGATTACTATAGATTTTTGCAAGTTAGTAGGCATTTGTTACTGGGTATAATAATCTGTACTTTCCATGCTGACTGGGAAGTGCTCCAAGGGGCTTTCAGATCTAATCTCTTGCAGTCCAAGCTGGCTCACATTGCTAGCACCTGCAAAAAAAAAATTTGTTCTGTAGGATTTGCTGGCAGATTTTTGTTACTCTACCAGAGATCTCTGTCCGTACTGACAGTGCACGCAGAGACCGACAGCCTGGAACGCGATTTAGATCCTGTTGTTCCTGATTTCACCTCTTTTAAGGTGAGGTAGCAAAGCTGGCTGTAATTGTGACGGTAAATGCATAAGAGGGAGGGAGAATCTTTCCCAGTAAGGATCCTCCCTATCTGTTCATTTTTATGTCTGCATTGCAGGGGTATATGTACTACTTCCATATGTCTTAAATAAGCTTGACCATGACTAGAGTGATGATCTCTGGTGCACAGCTTCTGGTTTTCGTGCTGCTAATCACACAAGAAACAGCAGGTTTTGGGGGAGGAGGATGAACCATGAACCACAGTCTTTGTATATTTACTGCTCAATGAGGTGATGCTGTATTCATATCTCCTTGTAGACCTCGATTATCCTCTTACAGTTCTGCATCCTTCCCTTAATAAAAATGACTTGACTGCTTGCATGTAAAAATGGTCATGAGATTATAAAATCTTTTTTAAAATAAGGAAAGGGAATAATGGAATAGACACAGAAGGGGAAAATCAAATAAGTAGGAGGCCTTAAAATAATTACAAAATTTAGCCTCAAGTTGCTCAATTTAACGTTTGATAGAGAACGATAGAGTCAAAAGAGAGAGACAAGGACTACAACAATGTGTTGCAGTGATGCTGTGGCACGTACTGAGAAGCTTTTCCTCTGGAGATGGTTGATGTTGTGGTTGTCACTGCTATACAGGATTTAGGCATACAGCTGTGTGCCAGCTGTGTGTATACTAGGAAAACAGTCTTGGTGATATTAAGTTACAGACTCGAGGAAAGTGTGCTATTGTGATGCATTATTACTCTTGTAAGATAAGGTTTGCAGAGAATGGGGGAGGTAGAAAGGCTTCTGTCCCAACACAGGCATTGGCGTTGGTGGTTGAAGAGTTGGTGAGTACAAAAAGTGACTTCTGCTTAGTCACTGTAATGAGTTTCATTTTTAAAGGACATCAAGGATTCTGTCAGACCTAGATGGGACAGAGCAGACATACTGATCCACCTGATTGCAGGAAACTTTAGGGGATGTCAACAATTTCACTGTTCAGTTCTTTATGCCCCCTACTACTACATGGAGTAAATGTCATACAGTCAAGACCTCTTGCCTTTGTAAAATTTCCAGTGAACCTTGCTCTATAAGCCATCCCACTTCCAATATGGTTTGAAAACCCAGATCCAGATTTGCTGAATTTGCCATCTTATTGGCACTCTCTGCCTCATCATAGCATCATAATTCCTCAGCTAGGGGACCTCGGGATGGCAAGGAGGAGTTAGAAAGAAAACATAAGTGGGAGAAAAATGTGTTTATTTTCCTAAAGTCTTTTTTACCATAATTATACAAGAAAATGTCAAAGTGCCTATATGAGGTTTTTTTTTAATCTGACTTTGTGAATTAATTGAAGAGTCTTCCAAAATCTTCAAGAGGTTAATTTTGCTGTCCTCTAGTGGAATGAAATAGAGGAGTGAGGTGGTATTTTTCCACTCACAGATTTTTCATTTTGTTGGAACAGGGAAATTGATCATAACTGGTCAGCATCATACCTAAACTATGCAAATGCAGTTTGTTAACATGAGGTACAAATGCAGCAATCTGACAGTGCTAAACTATTGATGGCCATTAAACTTCAATGTAAACAAATTAGGAAATCCTGACAGACACACAAAACTATACACAAAGTTGTAGCTGGTAAGAATGTGTGTGTGCTAATAGGGTAGTCGCTACATTGTGGATAAAGAGCTTTGCATTGCTTTGAGCTGCAGCCAAAGCTTTTATGTACAGAAACTGCTGTGAGGTGATCTGTAACATGGAATAAGAGCAGTGAGCAAAAATTGTGATTTTTTCTTTCCAGCTTCAGAGCAAAATACGAATGGAATGATGCATTCACATCTCTTGCAGACTCAAGCTCTGTTAATTTTTTCCCCCATGTTAATGAGTCATACGAACAGATTTTACAGATTTAGCACTGTGTGCTTTATTTAGAGTGTGGTCTGTTTCTGAGTGCCAGAGACTTACATGCAGCTCTGTGGTCTAAAGCAAAATTATTAATCTTTGGTCTTCATGTCCCAAATCATTCCACTGACGTTAGAAAGCCTTTTGCTATGTTAGCAATAGGAAAGTATTTCAGAGAAAGTGGTCCATTCTAAGGGTGATAAAGTACATGCTGTCTAATACTTCATGCAAAGTCTGGAAAGTCTGGAAACTTTATGTTTGGAAGTACAGGAAAAAAATATCCCTGACTGTTTCACAGAAGCCAGAGGTGTAAATCTCGGTAGAAGCGACAGCACAGCTTTGTGCTACCTCACTCTCTCTGAAACCATTTTATTTTAAAGAATGAGATTCTAACTGTTTGCTTTCTTATCTAATGCAAAAAGGATTATCTGAAGATTAATACTGAGTTTTCCGACTCACGTTAGCTTTAAACGAGAATTTTTAATTTACAAAGAAAACCAAAACTTTCGCGCTCTCGAGGTCCGTTTGGCGGCAGGACTCAGGATTTCTTGTCTCCTAGCCACCCAAATCCAACTCTTTTCGCGACAAGACACCAACAGACGAAAAACAGCTGCTCCCACGGCCTCACAGGTGTAAAAAAAGGACGATTTAATGACAGATAAAGTAGAAAAACCAATTCTATTTCACCCGAAGAAACAAAGGACGGAGCGCGGGGCGCAGATCGGCAGCGGCGCGGGGCGGGGCGGGGCGGGCGGAGCCAATCAGCGCCCGCCGCGCTGCTATAAAAGGGGCGCCGCGGGGCCGCTCCCGCCCAGTGCTCCCCGTTCCGCCGCAATGTCGGAAGTGCCTCCCGTCGTTGCTCCCGTGGCCGCCCCGGCCCCCGGTGCCAAGGCCGCCGCCAAGAAGCCGAAGAAGGCGGCGAGCGGCTCCAAAGCCCGCAAGCCCGCGGGGCCCAGCGTCACTGAGCTGATCACCAAGGCCGTGTCCGCCTCCAAGGAGCGCAAGGGGCTCTCCCTCGCCGCGCTCAAGAAGGCGCTGGCCGCCGGCGGCTACGATGTGGAGAAAAATAATAGCCGCATCAAGCTAGCGCTAAAAACACTTGTCGGCAAGGGTATCCTAGTGCAAACCAGAGGTGTAGGTGCGTCTGGATCTTTCCGCCTCAGCAAGAAACCTGGAGAAGCAAAAAAAATTCCGAAGAAAAAAGCTTCTGCAACCAAGCCCAAAAAGCCGGCGGCTAAGAAGCCTACTACCGCTGCCAAGAAGGTGGTGGCAGCAAAGAAGAGCCCCAAGAAAGTTAAAGCTGCAGCCAAGAAAGCAGCCAAGAGTCCCAAGAAGGTGACAAAGGTTGTCAAACCCAAGAAACTAGTGGCGGCAGCGAAGAGCCCGGCTAAGGCGAAGGCGGTGAAGCCCAAGGCGGCCAAGCCGAAAGTGGCCAAGGCAAAGAAGGCAGCGCCCAAGAAGTAAGCTCCACATGGAAATAATTCCTGCTTCGCATTTAAACCCAACGGCTCTTTTAAGAGCCACCCACATTTTCTAAAGAGGGCTGAAACGCTAAGGCTGCTGCCATCGCGGGGGAAGGTTAAGCGGGGAGGTGTGCGGGAGAACGGCAGTCTGCTGCTGCTGGTGAATGTGCTGTTTCGAGTTCAGGAACAGCTCCAGGGGCGCTTCAATTGGGAGGGGCAGGGTGGCAGCGTCCTGGAGGCTCCCAAATTGTGCGCAAGGCGCACGGATTGGGTGCGGAAGGGCTGAGCAGCTTCCCAGGAGCGCTGTCAGCCCCGCCCCAGAGCGAGGTAAGAAGGCACCTTAGAAGGGTGCTGTTGTGGGTGTAAGGAACTGCACCGGGCACTGACATTAAAAGGCCCAAGACAAGCGTTTGTTAGCACTCCTATGGGCTTTTACTACTTCAATGAAGTTCAAGCTCTTTTTCTGAATTTGTGGGTGGCTCTGAAAAGAGCCTTTGGGTTTCGCTGGGTATAACTTCGCGGGCTTTGTCCTTCGGCGCTCACTTGGCTTTAGCCTTGTGGCTGTCGGTCTTCTTGGGCAGCAGCACGGCCTGGATGTTGGGCAGCACGCCGCCCTGCGCGATCGTCACCTTGCCCAGCAGCTTGTTGAGCTCCTCGTCGTTGCGGATGGCGAGCTGCAGGTGGCGGGGGATGATGCGCGTCTTCTTGTTGTCGCGGGCCGCGTTGCCCGCCAGCTCCAGGATCTCGGCCGTCAGGTACTCCAGCACGGCCGCCAGGTACACCGGGGCGCCGGCGCCCACGCGCTCCGCGTAGTTGCCCTTGCGCAGCAGCCGGTGCACGCGGCCCACGGGGAACTGCAGCCCGGCCCGCGACGAGCGCGACTTGGCCTTGGCGCGCGCCTTCCCGCCCTGCTTGCCCCGGCCGGACATCGCAGCGATTCAGCAGCAGCAGCAGCGCACAAACCACAACAGCGTCCTGAAAGTCAAAGGAACAGCGAATGCTACGCGCCCCGTGCCTTATATACCACCCGAGCGGAGCAGCAGCGCCTCTTCCGATTGGCTGCGAGAGGAATTGTTCCGACAACCAATGGAAGAGCGAATCGAGACGCGTCCAATAGGGACGCTCGGCGCCGAGCGCAGAGAGGATGCCGGGCCAATGGCGATGCGGCGATTTCGGCGGCGCCGCTATAAAGGCGGTTCCCGAGGCTGTAGAAGCGTTGAGTGGTTTTAGTTGCTGTGGTTGCTGCGGGAGAGGACTGCGCTTGCAGCTATGCCTGAGCCGGCCAAGTCCGCCCCCGCGCCCAAGAAGGGCTCCAAGAAGGCGGTCACCAAGACCCAGAAGAAGGGTGACAAGAAGCGCAAGAAGAGCCGCAAGGAGAGCTACTCGATCTATGTGTACAAGGTGCTGAAGCAGGTGCACCCCGACACGGGCATCTCGTCCAAGGCCATGGGCATCATGAACTCCTTCGTCAACGACATCTTCGAGCGCATCGCCGGCGAGGCGTCGCGCCTGGCGCACTACAACAAGCGCTCCACCATCACGTCGCGGGAGATCCAGACGGCCGTGCGGCTGCTGCTGCCCGGCGAGCTGGCCAAGCACGCCGTGTCCGAGGGCACCAAGGCTGTCACCAAGTACACCAGCTCTAAATAAGTTGCTTCTGCATCTTGTTTCCGATATTGTCGACCCAAAGGCTCTTTTAAGAGCCACCCACTTTTTCAGTAAAAGAGCTGATGTTGTGGCGAGTCCTTACCTCTCACGCTTTATTTTTCTTATTTGTTTTAGGGGGGGGGAGGGGAGGGGTGTGAGACAAATGTGCAGTTACGGTGTAAAAGTACCGTAAGTTTAAAGGAAAGCAGGATGTGCGTTGTTTGCGCTATGCGGATGTGTCCTGCATCTGCTTCAACGGACCCGAGGATGTTCATAGTTCGCTTAAAAAGCCGTGGGAGCCCGCTTTTGGTGTATGTACAGTTAGGGGGTGGCCGACTAGACAATTACTAAATGCTGTCGGTGGTCTCAAAACCGCCGAAACAAATGTTCTGACCGGTGGGACGTGGCCTTTCCCTGCTGAGCTACGCTAAGGGACGATGGTGGGAATCGGGGCATTAAAGCACAGGCGCTTCCAAACCACCCTGGGCTCTTGTTCTTTTCATTTTTTGAGCAGAAGGCTCCGAAGTGGATGCCCGCTCCCCTCCCCCGCAATGTGCGTTCTCGCGGGCGACCGGGGCAAGCAAAGAGGAGCGCGTTCTCGCCCCCGACCTGCGCAGTCCCCGCACAGGTAGCGCCAAGCACAGGCTCCCGGCGCCGCATTTTTCCCGGCTTTCGTCCGCCTGTTTCCCCGCGCCCCGTAAACTCCGCCACCGAGCAGCGGACGGGGCCGGAGGCGGGCGGGCAGAGCCGGGGCCGCGCCGCTGCCGCGCTCGGTCCGACCTGAGTGAGGACTGCACGGAGCCTCCCCGGGGGCGGGCCCGGCCGCGCGTCACGCGGCTCTCCACGCGCCGCTGATTGGTGGCGCTCGCGGCTCGCAGCCCGCGCGTTCGCTTCACCGGGGCGCGCTCCCCGCGAGACGCGCGGCGCCTCCGCCGGGCCGCGGCAGCAGCCGGGAAAGCCTGGCTTGGCCAGGGAAGTCGGCTGCCGCCGTGCGCCTTCAGCCTTTCGGCCGCGGCCCTGAAAAGAACGCGCCGACGGAGGGGGAAAAATCCGAGCGCACTCGGGGAAGGAGGCCGTTACCGATGGCAGCTTTAGCCAGCGGGCCCGGCGCTGAGCCGAGCGGCTTTGGAAAAAGGAGAGCGAGCCCGAGGCGTGAGCTACGAGACGGCGCTGCACTGCCCGCCTGCGGTGCTGCCGCCCCTCCTTCCGCCTCGCAAACCGCTGGTTGAAGGGGGCAGGGGCGGGGCGAGGCCGGCGCGCGTTTCCCGCCCCGGAGGCGGGGCCTTTCGCCGGGCTCGCGCGAAGGGTCCAATGGGAGCCGGCCGGTGTCTCGCGGGCGGCCAATCGGCGCGGGCGGCGGGCTATAAATAGTCGGCGGCTGGGAGCCGCTGGTGCAGTGCGGGCTGTGGTGGTTGTGCGTTGTTTGTGCGCGTGTGTTGGTGCTGGGCGATGGCGCGCACGAAGCAGACGGCGCGTAAGTCGACGGGCGGGAAGGCGCCCCGCAAGCAGCTGGCCACCAAGGCGGCCCGCAAGAGCGCGCCGGCCACGGGCGGCGTCAAGAAGCCGCACCGCTACCGGCCCGGCACGGTGGCGCTGCGCGAGATCCGCCGCTACCAGAAGTCCACGGAGCTGCTGATCCGCAAGCTGCCCTTCCAGCGCCTGGTGCGCGAGATCGCGCAGGACTTCAAGACCGACCTGCGCTTCCAGAGCTCGGCCGTGATGGCGCTGCAGGAGGCCAGCGAGGCCTACCTGGTGGGGCTCTTCGAGGACACCAACCTGTGCGCCATCCACGCCAAGCGCGTCACCATCATGCCCAAGGACATCCAGCTGGCCCGCCGCATCCGCGGCGAGCGCGCCTAAGTCTCCTGCTGTAGCCTTTTGCCGGCTAAGCACGGAGGCAAGCCATAGAAACCCAAAGGCTCTTTTAAGAGCCACTACAACTATAGTTAAAAGACCTGAAGCGCTGTTGTGGAATGAATGCGTTTTTATTGGGTGGGAGAAACCACCAAAGCGTGCTTATATATAGAAGCATTGAGTTCGGTAGACGCATCTCTTGATTTGTAGAAGGGGCTTTTAACGTAGACTCAGAGACTCTTAGACCCCATTATATGCTGCACGCTAAGCTGTAGCATTGCTCTGGAACGTCATTACATTAAAAACTTGTTTTAAAAGGCATACTAGCATTTATTAATGCTAAGGAAGTGTGAAAAATGAGATTCACTATAAAATTTTAAGAGAAGTTTAATAAAAGGGACAATTAGGAGACAACAGCAAAAACGGTAGGACGGCCGGGTGCTTTGGTAGAGATCGAAAGGCACGCCTCTATATCCGAAAGATTGTCTTTAAAAGTACATTTCTTATTGCATATTCGTCACAATCATGCATGATTCACAAATGTTTGGAGTTTCTGTGTATCATCCCATCAGCCATATCTTCCTTCTTGGCTCCATTCCGTCTCTGCTTTTTCCATAAATTCTTCTCTGCTTTCTGATTTTTCTTCTGTGATAAGATACTCCAGGAAGGTGAAGACTTTCTCTGTCTATCCTTTTTAAATTAACTACATAAACAATAACATTCCATATCATATATTACATTACAGAACCTAGGTGAAGTTTTTCTAACATTAAGGAACATGCAAAAAGCCAACATTGCAATACGTTCATAATTATGTACCATACGAAAAGCCAACACTACAGTACATTTATAACAGGAAAACAGACTAAAACCAAGTAATACCAAAAAAGGGTGAGTCTAGAGTGGCTGCACCTTTGGTATATAAAGAAAAATCCAGTATATATTTACAATAAACGATTTAACAGTTCTCACACGTAACATGGCCTACTTTATTAATTAACTCACCTTGTATCTCTTGCCATTCCCTCATCCTTCACATCTTAAGGCAGTGCTACAGCTCTTTCATTTGATTATGTAGTGGCTCTTAAAAGAGCCTTTGGGTCTACGTGGGCTGCGGCAGGAAACTTAGGCGCGCTCGCCGCGGATGCGGCGGGCCAGCTGGATGTCCTTGGGCATGATGGTGACGCGCTTGGCGTGGATGGCGCACAGGTTGGTGTCCTCGAAGAGCCCCACCAGGTAGGCCTCGCTGGCCTCCTGCAGCGCCATCACGGCCGAGCTCTGGAAGCGCAGGTCGGTCTTGAAGTCCTGCGCGATCTCGCGCACCAGGCGCTGGAAGGGCAGCTTGCGGATCAGCAGCTCCGTGGACTTCTGGTAGCGGCGGATCTCGCGCAGCGCCACCGTGCCGGGCCGGTAGCGGTGCGGCTTCTTGACGCCGCCCGTGGCCGGCGCGCTCTTGCGGGCCGCCTTGGTGGCCAGCTGCTTGCGGGGCGCCTTCCCGCCCGTCGACTTACGCGCCGTCTGCTTCGTACGCGCCATCGCCCAGCACCAACACACGCGCACAAACAACGCACAACCACCACAGCCCGCACTGCACCAGCGGCTCCCAGCCGCCGACTATTTATAGCCCGCCGCCCGCGCCGATTGGCCGCCCGCGAGACACCGGCCGGCTCCCATTGGACCCTTCGCGCGAGCCCGGCGAAAGGCCCCGCCTCCGGGGCGGGAAACGCGCGCCGGCCTCGCCCCGCCCCTGCCCCCTTCAACCAGCGGTTTGCGAGGCGGAAGGAGGGGCGGCAGCACCGCAGGCGGGCAGTGCAGCGCCGTCTCGTAGCTCACGCCTCGGGCTCGCTCTCCTTTTTCCAAAGCCGCTCGGCTCAGCGCCGGGCCCGCTGGCTAAAGCTGCCATCGGTAACGGCCTCCTTCCCCGAGTGCGCTCGGATTTTTCCCCCTCCGTCGGCGCGTTCTTTTCAGGGCCGCGGCCGAAAGGCTGAAGGCGCACGGCGGCAGCCGACTTCCCTGGCCAAGCCAGGCTTTCCCGGCTGCTGCCGCGGCCCGGCGGAGGCGCCGCGCGTCTCGCGGGGAGCGCGCCCCGGTGAAGCGAACGCGCGGGCTGCGAGCCGCGAGCGCCACCAATCAGCGGCGCGTGGAGAGCCGCGTGACGCGCGGCCGGGCCCGCCCCCGGGGAGGCTCCGTGCAGTCCTCACTCAGGTCGGACCGAGCGCGGCAGCGGCGCGGCCCCGGCTCTGCCCGCCCGCCTCCGGCCCCGTCCGCTGCTCGGTGGCGGAGTTTACGGGGCGCGGGGAAACAGGCGGACGAAAGCCGGGAAAAATGCGGCGCCGGGAGCCTGTGCTTGGCGCTACCTGTGCGGGGACTGCGCAGGTCGGGGGCGAGAACGCGCTCCTCTTTGCTTGCCCCGGTCGCCCGCGAGAACGCACATTGCGGGGGAGGGGAGCGGGCATCCACTTCGGAGCCTTCTGCTCAAAAAATGAAAAGAACAAGAGCCCAGGGTGGTTTGGAAGCGCCTGTGCTTTAATGCCCCGATTCCCACCATCGTCCCTTAGCGTAGCTCAGCAGGGAAAGGCCACGTCCCACCGGTCAGAACATTTGTTTCGGCGGTTTTGAGACCACCGACAGCATTTAGTAATTGTCTAGTCGGCCACCCCCTAACTGTACATACACCAAAAGCGGGCTCCCACGGCTTTTTAAGCGAACTATGAACATCCTCGGGTCCGTTGAAGCAGATGCAGGACACATCCGCATAGCGCAAACAACGCACATCCTGCTTTCCTTTAAACTTACGGTACTTTTACACCGTAACTGCACATTTGTCTCACACCCCTCCCCTCCCCCCCCCTAAAACAAATAAGAAAAATAAAGCGTGAGAGGTAAGGACTCGCCACAACATCAGCTCTTTTACTGAAAAAGTGGGTGGCTCTTAAAAGAGCCTTTGGGTCGACAATATCGGAAACAAGATGCAGAAGCAACTTATTTAGAGCTGGTGTACTTGGTGACAGCCTTGGTGCCCTCGGACACGGCGTGCTTGGCCAGCTCGCCGGGCAGCAGCAGCCGCACGGCCGTCTGGATCTCCCGCGACGTGATGGTGGAGCGCTTGTTGTAGTGCGCCAGGCGCGACGCCTCGCCGGCGATGCGCTCGAAGATGTCGTTGACGAAGGAGTTCATGATGCCCATGGCCTTGGACGAGATGCCCGTGTCGGGGTGCACCTGCTTCAGCACCTTGTACACGTAGATCGAGTAGCTCTCCTTGCGGCTCTTACGCCGTTTCTTGTCCCCTTTCTTCTGGGTCTTGGTGACCGCCTTCTTGGAGCCCTTCTTGGGCGCGGGGGCGGACTTGGCCGGCTCAGGCATGGAGGCGAATCTACCACTACAACCACAGCAACGACCTGGAGAGCAGCGAACGAACTGCCCGCCCGCGCGCTCGCCTTTATACGGCGGTTATGCAAAGTAGGGTATCCTGCAGCCCGAGCTGTTATTGGCTGAGGCAAATTCCTGCAGCGGTAGCTTACGCCGTTCACCGCCATTGGTCGAATTTGGATCCGCGTACCCATTGGCTGATTCAGCCGCATCCCGGTCTCAGCCAATCCAAAGTCGCGCCTTTCGCTGAAAAGGCATATAAGCTCGAGGTCGGAAACTACTTTTCATTCTTTGCGGAGCTTGAGAGCGATTGCGAGATCGCAGCGATGTCCGGCCGGGGCAAGCAGGGCGGGAAGGCGCGCGCCAAGGCCAAGTCGCGCTCGTCGCGGGCCGGGCTGCAGTTCCCCGTGGGCCGCGTGCACCGGCTGCTGCGCAAGGGCAACTACGCGGAGCGCGTGGGCGCCGGCGCCCCGGTGTACCTGGCGGCCGTGCTGGAGTACCTGACGGCCGAGATCCTGGAGCTGGCGGGCAACGCGGCCCGCGACAACAAGAAGACGCGCATCATCCCCCGCCACCTGCAGCTCGCCATCCGCAACGACGAGGAGCTCAACAAGCTGCTGGGCAAGGTGACGATCGCGCAGGGCGGCGTGCTGCCCAACATCCAGGCCGTGCTGCTGCCCAAGAAGACCGACAGCCACAAGGCTAAAGCCAAGTGAGCGCCGAAGGACAAAGCCCGCGAAGTTATACCCAGCGAAACCCAAAGGCTCTTTTCAGAGCCACCCACAAATTCAGAAAAAGAGCTTGAACTTCATTGAAGTAGTAAAAGCCCATAGGAGTGCTAACAAACGCTTGTCTTGGGCCTTTTAATGTCAGTGCCCGGTGCAGTTCCTTACACCCACAACAGCACCCTTCTAAGGTGCCTTCTTACCTCGCTCTGGGGCGGGGCTGACAGCGCTCCTGGGAAGCTGCTCAGCCCTTCCGCACCCAATCCGTGCGCCTTGCGCACAATTTGGGAGCCTCCAGGACGCTGCCACCCTGCCCCTCCCAATTGAAGCGCCCCTGGAGCTGTTCCTGAACTCGAAACAGCACATTCACCAGCAGCAGCAGACTGCCGTTCTCCCGCACACCTCCCCGCTTAACCTTCCCCCGCGACGGCAGCAGCCTTAGCGTTTCAGCCCTCTTTAGAAAATGTGGGTGGCTCTTAAAAGAGCCGTTGGGTTTAAATGCAAAGACTTTCCGCCACTAATCGGCTTACTTCTTCTTGGGCGCTGCCTTCTTTGCCTTGGCCACTTTCGGCTTTGCTGCCTTCGGCTTGGCCGCCTTGGGCTTCACCGCCTTCGCCTTAGCCGGGCTCTTCGCTGCTGCCGCCGCTTTTTTGGGCTTGGCAGCCTTTGTCGCCTTCTTGGGGCTCTTGGCTGCTTTCTTGGCGGCCGGCTTTTTAGGTTTCTTGGGGCTCTTCGCTGTCACTACCTTCTTGGGCTTCTTGGCGGCGCTGGCGGGCTTCTTAGCCGCCGGCTTCTTGGGCTTGGCTGCAGCCGTTCTCTTCTTGGGAGCTTTTTCCTTCACTTCTCCGGGTTTCTTGCTGAGGCGGAAGGAGCCGGAGGCGCCGGTGCCCTTGGTCTGCACCAGGGTGCCCTTGCTGACGAGGCTCTTGAGCCCCAGCTTGATGCGGCTGTTGTTCTTCTCCACATCGTAGCCGCCGGCGGCCAGCGCCTTCTTGAGCGCGGCGAGGGAGAGCCCCTTGCGCTCCTGGGAGGCGGACACGGCCTTGGTGATCAGCTCGGTGACGCTGGGCCCCGCGGGCTTGCGGGCTTTGGAGCCGCTCGCCGCCTTCTTCGGCTTCTTGGCGGCGGCCTTGGCGGCGGGGGCCGGGGCGGCGGGCGCTGCCTCAGCGGCGGGGGCGGGAGCGGTCTCGGACATCGCGGTGCTGCGCGAGTGCGGCTGCGGCGGCCCCGCGGGCGCCCCTTTTATAGCAGCGCGGCGGGCGCTGATTGGTCCGCTCCCGAGCCCGCCCCGCCCCCTGCCCTGCTCCCTGCCGCCCGCCTTGTGTTTCTTCCCTCTCAAAAAAATGCTTTTTTCTTAAAAAGCATTGGACCGCGGCACCCCGTTTCTTGGCATTCTTGCTGAGGACAGAGAATAGTTTTGGCTTGCGACGTTTCTTTCGACCGAGACCTGAAATGAATTTCAGGCGAGTCAGTAATCCCCGAGTTTGGGGATTGCACGCAGAGCTGGACCGTATGATTTTAATTTCTCCTTTTGAATTAAAACTTTGCTTTTGACACCACTGGCTCAGTGACACCGGATATATGTTTCTGAGAGGGTTTTTCATCAAGGTCCTGCAAAATGGGGGTAATCTCGAGACCTTATCTTATCGTAAATTAGCTTTGAAAAGATGCAAATAACACAAGGTAGTCACTCGGCTCTGTATCTGGGTTATGAGTTGTTTTCCATAACACGTCTTCATTTCTTCAAAATAATGAAACCTTTGGACACAGTGCCCTATTTAGATCTAGTCGGAGTTGATAAAAAGTAAAAGAAAGACATTTTTCACCAGAAACATTAGCCCAAAAATCTTAAATAATCATCTATCTTTAAAATCCCATAGAAACATACAGAAAGTTGCTTCTCTGTTGCCCTGAGTTTTCTGCGTCCTTGTATTAACATTTTAACGAACTGTATGCCCATGTTTTTTCCAAAATACTTCTTTTTGTGATGCACAGTAGATAAACCCATTCATTTGTATATTCTTATTTTAAGGTTGTATTTATTTTTGTGCTTACCTTGACAATTATAATTGAGGAATTTTGTCAGCCACAATCAGCAATTTTACAAAAAAGAAAAACAAAATAAAGTCAAAATAGAGTGTGCATGTTTTTATTATGTAGAACAGACGTAAAGCTGCAGGCATTTCTCTAATAAAATAATATCATTCAAGTCACTTAATAAAACAATTTTCTCCTCAGGACTGCTGAGAGAAGGAAGGGCATGGCTTTTTCCAATGCATGAATATTGTGATGTGGGATAAATTGAATATACATAAAAATGATTTTTTTCTTGTGATGAGTTGGATAGCAACTGAATGGTCATGCTTGAACATTTGTAGTACACTGTGGGAAAGAACAGGAGACCCAGGGGATTGATTCATACAATTGCAAACGCAGTTATTTGGCTTCTTTCACTACGTCTTTGGGCAATACAATATCGTACACTGTCTTGTGAAGTTTTGATGATGGTGTGGTCAGTTTTAAGAACTTGTCAGTGGTACTAGATTATCTTGATTGGGGTGTACTTAAAGACTGTCAAGAGATGTGGTGGCATTTCAGAGAGGCTTTTTTATAGGGAAGACAACCATCAGAGTAACATCATGTGAGAGAGGACAAAACCAGAAGATGATGTGGATTTGGTTTTGTCCTGATGCTAACATTTTGTGGTACTTTCACCTGCTGAATCCGCTGTGAATTTTGGGTTGTGAACTACATTGTCACAGAAGTGAATCTCTTGGGAAAGATACATACCACTGAGGAGAAATTTCTGGGTGATAATTCTGTAGCATACATATTTCCTTCAAATTCTGTATCTTAATCCATTTTAATCACTCAGAGTCACTAGTACCTTTACCTTTAGACTCTTTTGAACCTTTGCAAATGCATTTTCCTGGGTTTAGGCTAGGCCTCTATCCTTCTTCCAAACACCTGATGTAGCAGCACTGTCCTGAAGAATTCTATGTGCTTTCCTAAAAGCTCCTTTTCCTGGTCCTCCAAAATTTTGGCCACCTATATGGACTTTTTAAATTTTGTTTTTCACAACCATAGACAGTTAGCTTTAGGCTGAACAAAGAAGGATATGGAAAGAGATCTTGCAAAGGTTTTCAGGTGGAGGAGGGAAGGAGAAAGAAGTTTAATTCCTTTAATTTAATGCGTGAACTTATTTAAAAATAAATTCATTGCTTCAAATATTGTTGTCAAGAAAAAAATCTTAACTTTTTTTCCCTATGAATATGAATATTTGATATGAAGCTTTGTACAATGATGTAGTCAGTAAAAACAAAATTACTTCTGTCTTCTACTTTTCCCTTTAAAAAAGTAGTCAAGCTAACAGAACATTTATTAAATACCACTTGGCCTTGGGATGATAGGTTGAAGGATCAGGAGCACAGGCAGTGATTTCCTTGATCCTTCTGGTAACAGAACACATATTAAATACAGTGGACAGAGATATTTGGAAGTGGTTGACCAGGAGGAAGCTTTCTCCTCCTTCTGAAAACTTAGCAAGTTGAACTGGCACCTTCTAGAACAGGTATGAGGCCCTGGAAGCAGAAGGCCAGACAACTGATGACATGAGCCCTTCTGGGACAGAGGGGCCTCCTAAACCAACACCATCTGTACCCCGCATCAAGACCTCCCCTGTTAAGAGGAAAAGACGCGTAATTGTAATCAGAGACTCTTCTACAGGGAACCAAGGGCCCGATATGTTGGCCAGACTGGTTCTCACACATCAGGCACAAAGAGTTAAAATAACTGGGGTAACATCAGGCTGGTGACCTGTCAGGCCTCCATCCTCACCCAATTCTCTTCAACATCTTCATTAACCACTTGGGTGCAGGGCTCGAAGGAATACTAAATTTGCCAATGACAGTAAGCTGGGAAGAGCTCTCAACTCCCTGGAGCACAGAGAGGCCCTGCAGAGAGACCTCGACAAATTAGAGATGGGCAATCACCAAGCACACAAAGTTTAACAAGGGCAAGTGCTAGAATCTGCACCTGAGACAGGGCAATCCTGGTTGTGTGTACAGACTGGGGAATGAGGTGCTGGAAAGCAGTGCCGTGGAAAGGCACCTGGGGACCCTGGTCAATGGCAAGTTGAACATGAGCCAGCAGTGCCCTGGCAGCCAGGAGGGCCAAGCGTGTCCTGAGGGGCATCAGGCACAGCATCGCCACCGGGCAAGGGAGGGGATTGTCCCACTCTGCTCTGCACTGGGGTGGCCTCACCTTGAGTGCTGGGGGCAGTTTTGGTGCCACAATATGAAAAAGGCATTAAGTGATTAGACAGCACCTGAAGAAGGGCCACAAGGATGATGAGGGCCTTGAGGGGAAGGGGTATGAGGAGTGGCTGAGGTCATTTGGTCCATTCAGCCTGGAGAAGAGGAGGCTGAGGGGAGACCTCATTGCAGCCTGCAGCTTCCTCAGGAGGGGAAGAGGCAGGCACTGATCTCTTCATTCCTGTGACCAGTGGCAGGACTCAAGGAAATGCCACGAAGCTGAGTCAGGGCAGATTTAGGTTGGCTATCAGGAAAAGGTTTTTCACCTAGCAGGTGTTTGGGCACTGGAACAAGCCCCCCAGGGAAATGGTCACAGCACCAGCCTGACAGAGCTCAAGAAGCATTTGGATAATGGTCTCAGGCACATGGTGTGACTCTTGGGGTGTCCTGCACAGGGCCAGAACTTGGACTTGATGGTGCTGATGGCTCCCATCCAACTCAGCATATTTTGTGATGTTATGATTCTATGAAATTTTTCCAAAGTTCAGTCAGGAATTCAAGGACCCACTTTTCTCCTGTTCTGGTATGGATGCATGCTTTCAGGAAGGTCCTTCCTATGAGCCCATGTGCCTTGGTGCACTATGGAATCATAGCACAATTTGTGTTGGAAGGCTCCTTCAAAGATTATCTAGACCAACTTCATTGTCATGGTCAAGGACATCTTTCATTAGACCAGGTTGCTCAAAGACTTATCCCACCTGGATTTGAAATCTTCCACTGAAGGCATCAAGAACTGCTCTTGGCAACTTGTTCCAGCGTGTCCCACCACCATCGTAATGAAAAATTTCTTCCTTGGAGCCTATCTAAATCTACCTTCTTTTGCTTTTGAAACCTTGCCCCTTGCCCTGTCACTACAGGCCCTGGTGAAAAGTCTTTCTCTGTCTTTCTTGTAAGTGCTCTTCTTATTTTGAAAGACCATGCTGAGATCTGCCCAGAGCCTTGTCTTCTCCAGGCCAAACAGCCATTGCATTTCTTTCATGGGAGAGGTGTTCTAGCTCCGTGATCATTTTCATGGCCCTACTCTGGACCTCCTCCAAGTCATTCTTGTACTGGGAGCCCCAGTGGTAGATGCAGTACTCCAGCTGAGGTCTCATTAGAGTGGAGTGAATGAAGAGAACCACCTCCCTCAACCTGCTAGCTGTGCTTTTTTTTATGCAGCCAAGGATACAGCTGGCTTTCTGAGCTGCAAATGCACATTGCCGCCTCAGGTCCAAATTTTCATCCACCCGTATCTCCAAGTCTTTCTGTGCAGGGCTGCTTGCAATCAGCTCATCCTGCAGTCTGTACTGGTATTTGGAATGGCCCTGACCTGGGTGCAGGGCTGTGCATTTGACCTTGTTGAACTTCATGAGGTTCACATGGGTCCACTCCTCAAGCCTGCCAAGGTCCCTCTGCATGGTATCCTTTCTCTCCAGTGAATCAGTGGCACCCCTGACCATGGTGTCATCCACAAACATGCTGAGGGTGCACTCGATCCCACTATGGTAATGATGAAAATATTAAGCAATATCTGTATTGCAACTATATCTGCTAATTCCCTGAGGACCCTGGGATGAATCCCCTTAGGTGCCATGGATCTGTGCATATTCAGGTTCCTCAGACAGTCTTGAACCTGATCTTCTCTTACAATAGGAGGGACTTTGTTCCCCCGGTCTATGCCTTGAGTTTCATGGACTTTGGAGATGGCAAAGAGAGACTGCCAGTGAAAACTGAGGTAAACAAATTCTTGGGTATCTCAGTCTTCTCTATGCCAGTAGTCACTAAATATCCTGTCTTTTTATGGGGGCACATTTTATTTAGTCCTCCTTTTCTGATCAGTGTTCCTACAGAAGCCCTCTTCACATCCCTTGCCACATTCAGTTCCAAATGTACTTTAGCTTTTCTGACTCCATCCCTACACACCTGGACAGCACCCTATATTCTTCCCAGGATATGTGTCCCTTCTTCCACTGCCTGTGCATTTATTTCTTGCACTTCAGTTCGACCAGGAGGTCGTACTCAGCCATATTGTTCTTCCACCTTCCTGGCCTGCTTTCTCACACGTGGGAATCAAGTGCACCTGCTCCACAAGACAAATGCCCTTAAATAGCTTTCAGGCCTGTCCTGCTCCTTTATCCCTGAGGGCAGTTTTCCAGGGGTTTCCATTCCCTATTTTTCTCAAGCAACAGAATGTTTTCTAAATTAAGGATCTTTATGGTTTGTCTGGCTGATACCCCTCAAATTTGTGATAGGTCTGGGCTTAGGCAGCAGCCCAGGTTACCACTATTCTTGACATCTTCAATTAGTTAATTTTTGTTGTCAAGAACAGGTCAAGTAGTGCTTCTCCTCTGGCTGGATTTCCTTGTACCTGGATTAAAAAATTATCCTCAACACGCTCTAGGAGCCTCCTGGATAGCTCACAGCTTTCTGTGACATCTTCCACCAGATATCAGGTTGACTGATGTCCCCCAACAGGAGCATGTGAATATGATGGCACCTGTAGTTGAAGAAAGAAGCTTCATCAACATCCTCCTCCTTTTGATTGGGTGGGCTGTAGTAAGTACCAACCGTGAGGTTTCCTTTGTTGGCTTGGCCTCTAATTTTTTACCCAGAAGCTCTCAACTGTCCATCACTGTTTTTCTAAGACAGTTCTGTGCAATTAATCCACTTTTTTTTTTTTTTTAACATAGAGGACAACCTGCCCCACCCTTCCTTCCTGACCCCTCTGAACAGTTAATAGCCATCAATTTCAGCACTTCACTCTTGTGATTAATGTCACTGAGCGCACTATGATTGTGACTGACTTTCAGCGTTTGCTCAGGAGGATATCTGGAGATGTCCATCTCACAGATGCAGCTGAGGAGGCAGGACTGCAGCCTATATATGCACACTTCAAACAGGGTGATTGAGTCATGCATTAAGCCTGTAGCTGCAGAGCCCCATTAACATGTTTTGCACCTGGGCCTGCCTAAGGCTGCACAGTAACTTCAGTATTTTCTCAAGCCCTTCCTGATGCTTGTGCTACTGAGCAGTCATACTTCATGTGTGTTGTGCAGACAAATTCATTCTGGCTTATGGGTGCTCCTGGTACAAAAAAGCCCATAACTAAAGTCACAGAGTGACTCAAGGCAACTCAAATCTGCCCTTGATGTAATTGCAGACTTTGGATGATTTGAAAGACATCTTTTGTCCATACATGATGGATTTTATTTAAAAACATATTTATCATGATATTCTAAACCATAGCACATCATTACATGAGTAAGAAAACTTCACGTCTTAATAGGGAAGAACTTATAATTACATACTGTTCAGTTTACAGCAAAGGACTCTTCCCCATGACAAAAGTTTCTGTATTCATAGAGATTTAAAGGCCCCAGATAAAAGAGCAATCTCTTAAAATAAAAAAATTTGTGACCTGAGTTATTGTAGGCATTAGGCAGCGAAATTTAGGTATTACAAGGGGACCCACAGACACAGCTTGCTTTTTTTTTTTTAAATTAATTTCTTACAAACATACTCAGATTTTTTAAGCAGTTTCATTTTGGCTCAAAGCAAGAGAGAAATAGTTCCTTGATTGTTTCAGACTACAAAGTTTTTGATAACTTCTGAGCTCAGTTAAGGGATAACTCCAAGAATCAGTTCAGAACAATCAATCAGTCAAATTACTATGCTTCTTTTTAATATTTAATATTTCAATGTGATATAAATATTATATGTATGAAAGTGCTACTGTGCTGGATTAATTAATTTATGTTTGTATATCAGTGATTTAATCAGAAGTCATGTGAAGGTGACATTTCCTTTGCTGGTGCACACTTTATGCATGTTACTTGGGACTTGTCTGGACTGCTGCTGCTTGCTCTGTGCTTTAGGAAAGAGCAGCTCTTTCCCACTGAGGGAAGGATGCAGCCCTCTCTTTCCTAGGCCATCCACTCCACAAACATCCTCAGCAAAGGTGACTGCAACAACACATGGGTGAGATCTAATTCCCATTTCAAGATGGTAAGAAAAACATTTCTGTTTTGACTTCTGCCTGGTTTCTGCAGCTGTCTGACTCTCAGTTGTTGGGGTGAAGTGAAAAGTTACAAGTGGAACAACTTTTTGCAGAACTGAACTGTTCTGTACCATCTCCTACAAGCCACAAGCATTACAGGCAGAGACTGAGGGGCTGAGTCACTTCTTAGCTGTCTGGTGCCTTGGCTCAGAAGACCTGCAAGTGATGGTGGAAGGAAAAACTACAAGGATGGGAAGAGGCCAATTAGCTGCAGTAATTTAAATGTGGAAGCCATCTGAGATACTCTTACTCCTTGTAGGTTATGATAAATGAGCATCAGAGCATTGCAGGTGAGCACTGAGAAGAAAGCTGAGACACTGGAAAGCTGATATCCGTGGTTTCTTCCCAGATATTTTGAGGTTGGGAAGATCTATGCATTCCAAAATGAGCTTGAAGTCCTTCCTTTTCAGGAAGTCATAGTGGGTTTTTACCCAGGAGCCACTTTGGTTGTTTCCTACAGTTCCTAACTGCTGTTTCCTTTTTCTCCTTCTTCAATAAAAGAAACCCCAAGCATTACAGGCCTTGCAGATTGTTCTGGAAGCCTCTCTGCATGCAGCCCCAGTATTCACAGAAAAACCAAATTTCATTCACAGAATGAGATCAGCAAAATCAGTGGGAGGTAACTATGGCATACCTAAATTTCAATGATTCTTTCTCTTAACCTAGCTCATGAGAACACTTGCTGCCCCATCTTTTGGTAGGCTCACTGCAGGGTAAAGTGTGGGGCAATCACCATCATCTACTTCCCTACAGGATGCTGCCATCTATCACTTGGACATACAGATGCTTGAGGCAGGTGGGCAGGGTGGCTCAGCTTTGATTCACTGTTCCCCCTGGGATGTCTTTATCTCCTCAAGATATGATCCATTTGCCTCTTATCTCTCTCCTTTGTCCATCTCACCCAGATAACTTGAAGCAAGGTAGTGAGAGGGTTTATTACTCTGTTTAGCTGGACAAAGAAATGGCCTGTCCTGTCTAGTGCCTTAGAATACCCATCCTAAGCTTCTCTTCTCTGTTTAGGTTGACCATAATGATGTCCAGCACATTCTTTGGCTGAATTGCTACAGCTCAAAAACACGTTTCAGTGCCATAAATCAGGCATGTGGACATTTGATGCAGCAGGGAAGAGGTGGATGCTACATGTTTGGTAACAATGGCCATTGCTCATATGCTGTCAGGAAGAAAGAGTCCTTCTCTGAGAGGGCGAGTGGGAATGAGAAATTGTGGGTATGTAGTAACTTCCAGGGAAAAACAGACAGGAGGCACCTCCAGATGAGTGAGGTGGTTAGGAAGAATGACAGAAGGAGTAGAGGAAGAGAAGGGAACAGGCAGATCAGGCTGATAGCCATTATTACTGATACCTGTGATACTTTGAAGCCAGTGTTTGTAGAAGCAGACGTAATGTTGAACAGTGTCAGCAATATGTCATAGAACCACAGACTGGGAAAGGTTGGAAGGGACCACAGTGTGTCAGCTGGTCCAACCTCCCTGCTCAAGCAGGGTAATCCTGGTACACATTGCACAGGATTGTGTCCAGGTGGTTCTTGAATATCTCCAGTGAGGGACACTCCACAGCCTCTCTGGGCAGTCTGTTCCAGTGTGTTTTCAGCCACACAGTAAAGTATTCTTCCTTATATTCAGGTGAAATTTCCTGTGCATCAGTTTCTGCCTCTTGTTCACCACTTGGCACCACTGAGAAGAGCCTGGCTCCATCCTCTAGGCACCCTCCCTTCTGAAAGCTACATACATTAATAAGGTCCCCTCTCAGTCATCTTTATGCAACTCAAGGGGAGCCTGATATTTTCCTGGTATCAGATATTTGAGAAAGTGATGGCATGTTGAGCTAGAAAAAGTGGTCTGTGTGGGATCATGATGATGTTTCAGGAAATATTTGGAAATGGCTGAATTTTTATTTCATTCCTCAATATCTCTGCTATCATCACTAATAGACTTGAAGAGGACAGATGTGTAAGTTATGGCCATTTGAAAGGGGAGAAGACTTTATGTTATGTCTAATTTAGCTTCATTAAGTACATTCTTAGGTGAACAAATGAGTTCAGCAAGGTTTGTGGGGAGCAGCAGGAGTGGGCTGCCCTCCCGAAAGGTGATTGAGCTGAAAGACAAAGGGGACAGTGGGGCAGGAAGGGCCATTCTGTGGCCAAGGACACAGCCATGCAGCACCTGCACATGGTGAATGGGGCAGGGATCGTGACAGTCACTGGGGAGAGCCACACTGTCCTGGATCACTGAGCAAGTCTGTTGGGATGAGGTTGGCATGAGGCTGAGCTGGGAAAGTGGAGCCGGTGGAGTTAGAGATGCACAGGCACAACATGGAAGGTAAAACCTGAGACTGAACGCTACCCCAAAGTCAAGGTGTTAAAACCAGCAGGTGGAGTGCAAGACCTTGAGAAAACTTGAAAAACAGGTAACCGTCAAGTCTGGCAAAGGAAAAGGGAGAAAGACTGTCCAACCAACAGGAAGTATGTTTCCCTCGTGGGAACTGAGTCCTCTTGGATATCGAAGTACAAGCAGAACTGCAATGAAATCTGCATGTACGTTGTTACTGTGATGAGTAAAGCGGTTTTGCTCTGCACTGTCGGCCCAGGGTTGGATTTTCCATCATGTGGAACCGGCGATGGGGACCAGCTTCCCTTCCAAATGTCATGCTGTGTTCAGGGAATCAGTTCTTCCATAAATCTGAGAGCACAGAAAAAGTTAGGCGAGGAACAGACACATCAAATATCTCTGTGGGCTGCTCCTGCGGGAAAGACAGTACCTTACAAGAACAAAAGGGTGTTAAAATCCCTGTCTTAAATGTGCAAATGTTCTTCTTTGTCTTTGCCGTTCCCATTTCCTTGTTATCAGGTATGAACATCCACCCTGAACAATGCGTTGAGCTTACTCGTTTACAGCTCTTCACAGAATTTTTGTCTAGGAAGATATCAAACTAATTGTGGGGGCTCTTATGGTTTTGTTCCTCAGGGACAGTTTGATAAGCAACTCCCAAAGAAAAACTGATTTATACTGCCTGCGTCGATTTGGGATTGTTTTTTTAGTGTGTGTTTTTTTATTGGGGGGGGGGGGGGGAAGTGTGTTTGTGGGTTGGTTTTCTGGGTTTGTTTGTTTGTAGGGGTTTTTGTTGTTGTTGTTTGGGGGTATTTGTGTGTTGAGGGTTTTTTTGTTGGTGACGGTTTTTGGTTTCTAACCATGCCTTCTGGTGCTTATCGCAGCTGTTACTCACCATCTTTTCCATGGCATTTAGCTTTTTCCCCCATGCAAAATACCATATCCACCAGTGCCTTTTAAGGAGAGGACTTTAACAGGCAATCAGTGGCAGAGAGATAACATGTCTGCAAAAATCCATCAAGAAGAGTGTTTTAATTTAGATTCTCTTCATCTAAATTAAAAAAATAAAATCATGGGGCCATGAGACTTTTGTAGCTCAATATGCAAGCAAAAGTGTTAAACTTGTTGGTTAAATATTTATTTATGTCGGTGATGGTTGCCATAGTTTTGAGAAGATAAAGCACTTCGTACCATCACTGGGAAGAGGAACTTTATCCCCATCTAGTGCCAGGATATTTTCGCCTTAAGAGACTGTATGAAACTGTTCTTGGAAAGCTGAGTGTAACACAGAATATCAGTGATAACTAATGCGTTGATTAGGCGAAGTGTGGCTTTACTGCCAAATCTGTGCAGAGGTGTGCTACTGACAGAAGGGGATGGGATGGAGTGTGCTCCTAAGTGACAGTCTGCCCGTTGTGTGGAGTGGGAGGAGGGTGTGGACTGCTGAAGGGAACAGTGCCGGGATGCCCTGGCACTGCCTGCTCAGACTTCTTCGTGCCACAAGAAGCAGAGGGACACGAAGGACTCCACGCCGTTCCTTCAGTGCGGGCTGTGCCAGGGGCTCCGGCCAGACATCCATCCCACGGCCGTGTGAGGGCACGGGGCCCGAAGCTGCAGCTGCAGCCGCCGCGGAGGGGGGATGGAGTGTGCCGGACCAGCACGGGAAAATGTAGACGGTGAAGGCAGGTGATGAACAAACAGACTGACGGTCGGGGTCCTGCTGTGATTCAGCCCAGAGTCTGACCTTTGCAGGTTCCCCTACCCGATTTCTCTATTTCTGGCTATTTTTCGTATGAATTGTGCTCTGCCACAGGTCTCGGGAGCGAAATGGAGAGACGGGGAGGATCTGAGGAGGAGTCCAATACTTCCATACAAGATAAGACACGGCATTTATTTCAGCAGTTCCCGCACTTAGAAAACTTCCACGTACAATAGCTTTTCACTCAACACCCAGGCAAGACAGAGACTTGGTGCCGAGAGGAAATGCAGGGGCAAGTTTGCTGTCAGCCCCACGGCGGTCCCTCCTGGACAGGACGGGCAAGCCAGGATGCAGCGGCTGGGGAAAGGAGCTGCTCCGGGACACGAGTGGGACTGTGTACAGCTCGCCTGTTTCCGCACAGACCTCGGAAGCCTGCTAAGGGTTAATTTGGGGGCCGTGACTATGACAGTTCAAGGGCTTCCTGTGGCGATTCAAGAAACAGAAGATAATTAACCCCCTTAAAACCAATGCTTCTGGAAAGGAATAGTCAGATGAGATAGATACAAATTCGGCGCGGGAATGTGTGTTTAATTAACATGTCAGTCTCAAAGCCGGGCGCGGAGAGAAGCAGAGCACGGCGGGACGCGGCGCCGGGGCCAGAGCGGAAAGAGCAGCGGCTTCAGACGGAGCGCTGCCGCCGAGCTCCTGATCGCAGTGGGCACCTTCGTGACCAGCTCGTCTTCCCTACGCTGAGCGGGGGTGGGTCCGACCGCCGAGAGAGCGTCGGGCAAGGAGGGAGGGTCGGGCAGTGCCGTGCTCGGCAAACGGGAGCACGGAAATGCAGGAGGCTGTCACCCCTCCCCGCGCTGTCGCGGCTCGTGCAAGCCCGACCGAAGAAACACGGAACGAAACAGGTAAATTACGATCTAGTGAATTGCACAACACATTCACTCCCCCGTCAAGAGGCGGGAGAAGGGAGATTTGATGTATCCTTACAAGTGCTCGGGAGTCCCAACACGGAGTACTTATTACAGTGACCTCTTCTCTCCACAGCCCACTGCTGTGTTTCAGTATTCTACTTCGTCCAGCTTACACATGTTCATGTTCTAAACGTTCCACAATATGTTTACCATTAAACGGTATGCAAACACACGCACTGTGTGTCTGACATACACATAGCTCTATGATCCCGAAAAAGTGCCCCCCGAAAAACGAATTAGATTTACACTCCTCGGCTCCACCACCGTCGAGCACCCCCCGACACACAGGTCGCTCTGCGCCCACGGGGCACACACTGCCCTGCGTACGGCGCTGCCATCGCTCTGCGCCTCTCGAAACACGCACGGCTTTCCTCCCAATGACACACGCATTGTCCCGCCCCTCCCGCACACACACATCGCTGCCCGCCGGTTTACACACATATCGCTTCATTCCCGAAGGACAGCACATCGCTCTGCACTGTTTTACAAGTAAATCATTCTGCGCCCGACGATGCACGCAGTGCACGACAGTCCCGTCTCTCTGAGTCTGCCGAAACACGCATCGCCCTGCGTCGTCCCCACACACTCCCCACCCGCTGCCAGAAACACATCGCTCAGCGCCCTCAATCCACATTACCCTTACGTCCCGACAGACAGAGCCCTCCGCACCTCCCGGCACATACATCTCTCTGCTCCCTACGACATACGGTATCTCCCGAGCCCAGCAAAAACACAGATCTTTTTGCACCAGCTGACAAACACTGTTCAGCGCCTGCTAGTGCACACATCGTCCCGCTCCTCCGCGACGGAGGGATCATTTCGATCCCCGACGAACGGACACAGCACTTTGCTGCTTCCCCACACACTCATCGCGCCGCGCCGAAAGAAATACACATCGCTTTGCACCGGCAGACACACACCTCCATCAGCGCCCGACGAGGCACACATCTCTCCTCTCCCGATGACACACGCATCGCTCTGCGCTTCAAACGACAAACACTTCGCTTTGCTCTTCCCCAACACACACGCATTCATTGGCGCCGATGGGCGCACACATCGACCCGCTCTGCGCCCGCGGTATCCCCATCTCTCTGTGCCACGCGAAAAACGCTACATTTTGATACCCAGGAAACACAAAAGTCCTCGTATATGGATCTAGGGCTACGACAATTACGTCTCTCTACAACCCACGAGAACTCACATTGCTCTGCAACCCCATCTCGTAAACCGCCGCACATCCGAAGGGAGCACAGAGCTGGCAGGGGAAACAACACCCGCCTCTGAGGGAGACAAGGCTCTTACCAAATACACCGCATCCAAGTAAACTGCTTCTGCGCCCTGTGCCAGACCTTCTGGACTTAAAGACTCTTTTAAGTGTCACCACCTTTTCAATATGAGAGGTGATGCTATGGTGATTTGAACTTTGATGTCCCGTTTTGGTTTGGTGGTTTTTTTTGTTGTTGTTTTGGGGGGGGGTTTGTTTATTTTGTTTTTGTTTGGGTTTTGTTGTTGTTTTTTGGGTTTTGGGTTTTTTTTTTTCAGGAAAAGAGCGGTTACAGTGTGAAAGCACTGTAAATACTAAGGAAAGTGGGACGTGCATTGTCTACGGTAAACGGATATGTCCTGCATCTGCTTCAACGGACCCGAGGACGTTCATAATTCGCTTAAATCCGTGGAAGCCCTCTTTCGATGTATGTACAGATTGGGGGAGGCGGGTTAGATGAACGAATGCTGTCGCTGGTCTCAAAGCAAACGTGGCCGAAACAAATGTATTCCTGACTTCTAGTACGTGGTGTTTCCTTGTTGAGCTACGCGAACCGAAGACTGCGTGAATCAGGGGCATTCAAAGCACAGGCGATTCCAGACGACCCTGTGCTCTTGATGTTCAGTTCTTTTGGTTTTGAACAAAAGGCTCCGAGACGAATGCCGGCTCTCCTTCCCTCCCCTCAGTATGCGATCTCGCCCCCGAACCGCATAGTCCTGCACGGGCGGTAGGGACGAGCACAGGCTCCCCAGAGTGGCTCTTTCCCGGCTTTCGTCCGCCTCTCTCCCCACCGCCGTTTCCCCGCGCCCCGTAAACTCCGCCGCCGAGCAGCGGACGGGGCCGGAGGCGGGCGGGCAGAGCCGGGGCCGCGCCGCTGCCGCGCTCGGTCCGACCTGAGTGAGGACTGCACGGAGCCTCCCCGGGGGCGGGCCCGGCCGCGCGTCACGCGGCTCTCCACGCGCCGCTGATTGGTGGCGCTCGCGGCTCGCAGCCCGCGCGTTCGCTTCACCGGGGCGCGCTCCCCGCGAGACGCGCGGCGCCTCCGCCGGGCCGCGGCAGCAGCCGGGAAAGCCTGGCTTGGCCAGGGAAGTCGGCTGCCGCCGTGCGCCTTCAGCCTTTCGGCCGCGGCCCTGAAAAGAACGCGCCGACGGAGCGGGAAAAATCCGAGCGCACTCGGGGAAGGAGGCCGTTACCGATGGCAGCTTTAGCCAGCGGGCCCGGCGCTGAGCCGAGCGGCTTTGGGAAAAGGAGAGCGAGCCCGAGGCGTGAGCTACGAGACGGCGCTGCACTGCCCGCCTGCGGTGCTGCCGCCCCTCCTTCCGCCTCGCAAACCGCTGGTTGAAGGGGGCAGGGGCGGGGCGAGGCCGGCGCGCGTTTCCCGCCCCGGAGGCGGGGCCTTTCGCCGGGCTCGCGCGAAGGGTCCAATGGGAGCCGGCCGGTGTCTCGCGGGCGGCCAATCGGCGCGGGCGGCGGGCTATAAATAGTCGGCGGCTGGGAGCCGCTGGTGCAGTGCGGGCTGTGGTGGTTGTGCGTTGTTTGTGCGCGTGTGTTGGTGCTGGGCGATGGCGCGCACGAAGCAGACGGCGCGTAAGTCGACGGGCGGGAAGGCGCCCCGCAAGCAGCTGGCCACCAAGGCGGCCCGCAAGAGCGCGCCGGCCACGGGCGGCGTCAAGAAGCCGCACCGCTACCGGCCCGGCACGGTGGCGCTGCGCGAGATCCGCCGCTACCAGAAGTCCACGGAGCTGCTGATCCGCAAGCTGCCCTTCCAGCGCCTGGTGCGCGAGATCGCGCAGGACTTCAAGACCGACCTGCGCTTCCAGAGCTCGGCCGTGATGGCGCTGCAGGAGGCCAGCGAGGCCTACCTGGTGGGGCTCTTCGAGGACACCAACCTGTGCGCCATCCACGCCAAGCGCGTCACCATCATGCCCAAGGACATCCAGCTGGCCCGCCGCATCCGCGGCGAGCGCGCCTAAGTCTCCTGCTGTAGCCTTTTGCCGGCTAAGCACGGAGGCAAGCCATAGAAACCCAAAGGCTCTTTTAAGAGCCACTACAAGCACAGGCAAAAGAGCTGGAGCGCTGTTTTAAACAAGGATGTTTTGATTGGGTGCGAGAGGAGCTATAGTGCAGGGGCGGGATGGGTGTCCATATTTAAGAATTTTAAGTTTATGTAAATGACCCCTATACAATACACAGAAAGAGCTCTTAGTGGCTTATTTGTAAATAGTTACGTGTTTGGTTTGACAGCAAAATTTGCAATGAGCTCTAGGAATTTTTTCCTCTTTCCGAAGCCAGAGAGATTTTAAAGTGTGTTGTTTAACCCGGGGTAACTGCAGACAGTGGTTCATATACTCGGCCGTCCTTTCCCCTCCAGAGCTGTGTCGTCAGGCACGGTCACAGGGATGTAAACGCCATTCTACTTGAGACTGCTTACCCCTCTTAAACCAATATATTCACTTCTCCCTCCGATTTTGTCTCCCTCTCTCACCCACTGTTCATAAAGCACAACTTACTCCCTGCAAAGCCTCTCGGATGAATTGTAAATGACGTTTATATACTTATGGGGTTTTATAAAACAAAGTTTTCTTATATGCAGCAGCTCAGAAAAATGAGACTCGAAAAAAGGAGAAGCGGGGACCATAAATACATAGCGTTACACTCTAAAAGAAATTTAAAAATAGAAACCATGCTCATAACAGAGCAGGGCTGCAGCCATTTTCATTGTGCATGTGGAGGTTCTTGAAAAAAGAGCCTTTGGGTCTACGTGGGCTGCCTCTGTTCCCTGTCAGGGAGAGATTGTGTCTATTAAGAGCCGCCAATTCTAAAATTTAAAGAACTCTCTCTCTTGTATTTTGTGTCCATTATTTAATTTTTCGGTCCTCAAAGTCCTGCTTATCCCCTGGGATCAGTTTCTCATCAGTATTTGCAGTTTTTCCTACATATCTGAATCTGAAGTCTTAACCCGGTGCTGTAAAACAAAAAATCACCGAAAATTCAAAAACACCCATAAGGGGGCAGCAGGGACTAAGAAATCACCTTATATGAATGCTATTCAGTTCTGAAGCCATTAACAAGCTATTATGCGGATTCTTAGAATCATAAAACGAATTAATAGGCAACAGCTTCATTAATAACGTAAGGCATTTGTTTTAAACTAATTCTCTTTTTCAGACTGGGAAGACCAATGAAGCATAGGGAAAAAAAAAAAAAGTGTTTCCCTATAAATTAGTGAAAATAAGACACTTTTAAAAAAATATGTGGCATTTGGCTGTGGTATGGATAGGAGAGGGGAGAGACCACGGCTGAAACCGGTCGAATCGGGGGAAGAAAGCACTTTAATTCCATTCTCTCATTTCAGAAAGGACTTTTCCTGAGTAACAGCACCCGGGAGGATAGCGCAGGGAAGGTGCCCTTCAAATAGCTGCCAATTGAAGCATCGCACGCAAAGTAGGTGAAATGAAGGCTTGTCAGCAATTTGTGGGGCCAGTACAGCAGAGAAAACAATTAAGAAACAAGCCCAAAAACCAGGAATAGGATCTAATATGGTTTATACTCTTAAAACCATAAGTGTTTAATGTAATTTTCGGTATTTGGGGCTGAATATTCTCCACTAAGCAAATCAGCAAACATGCTACGAACAAATACACAACTGAGATAAATTACAGCTCTTTTTTGAAAATGTGGGTGGCTCTTAAAAGAGCCTTTGGGTTGTAAGTGACGGTCCCAGACGCCCTACTTGGAGCTGGTGTACTTGGTGACAGCCTTGGTGCCCTCGGACACGGCGTGCTTGGCCAGCTCGCCGGGCAGCAGCAGCCGCACGGCCGTCTGGATCTCCCGCGACGTGATGGTGGAGCGCTTGTTGTAGTGCGCCAGGCGCGACGCCTCGCCGGCGATGCGCTCGAAGATGTCGTTGACGAAGGAGTTCATGATGCCCATGGCCTTGGACGAGATGCCCGTGTCGGGGTGCACCTGCTTCAGCACCTTGTACACGTAGATCGAGTAGCTCTCCTTGCGGCTCTTCTTGCGCTTCTTGTCCCCTTTCTTCTGGGTCTTGGTGACCGCCTTCTTGGAGCCCTTCTTGGGCGCGGGGGCGGACTTGGCCGGCTCGGGCATAGCTGCAAGCACAGCTTCTCTCTCCACAAGCAGCTACCACCTCAGCAGAACGGCGATACGGGACTGGGGCTCGGGAGCCGCCTTTATAGCGGCGCCGCCGAAATCGCCGCATCGCCATTGGCCCGGCATCCTCTCTGCGCTCGGCGCCGAGCGTCCCTATTGGACGCGTCTCAATTCGCCTTGTCATTGGCTGTCGGAACAATTCCTCTCGCAGCCAATCGGAAGAGGCGCTGCTGCTCCGCTCGGGTGGTATATAAGGCACGGGGCGCGTAGCATTCGCTGTTCCTTTGACTTTCAGGACGCTGTTGTGGTTTGTGCGCTGCTGCTGCTGCTGAATCGCTGCGATGTCCGGCCGGGGCAAGCAGGGCGGGAAGGCGCGCGCCAAGGCCAAGTCGCGCTCGTCGCGGGCCGGGCTGCAGTTCCCCGTGGGCCGCGTGCACCGGCTGCTGCGCAAGGGCAACTACGCGGAGCGCGTGGGCGCCGGCGCCCCGGTGTACCTGGCGGCCGTGCTGGAGTACCTGACGGCCGAGATCCTGGAGCTGGCGGGCAACGCGGCCCGCGACAACAAGAAGACGCGCATCATCCCCCGCCACCTGCAGCTCGCCATCCGCAACGACGAGGAGCTCAACAAGCTGCTGGGCAAGGTGACGATCGCGCAGGGCGGCGTGCTGCCCAACATCCAGGCCGTGCTGCTGCCCAAGAAGACCGACAGCCACAAGGCTAAAGCCAAGTGAGCGCCGAAGGACAAAGCCCGCGCAGTTATACCCAGCGAAACCCAAAGGCTCTTTTCAGAGCCACCCACAAGGTCACTAAGGAGCTAAATTGCTTTTAAGTATGCTTAGAAGTCTCTAACGCGGTTGCAACCGTATTTGTAGCCCCTCTCCCTTCTCTCGTGTTGAAAAAAAAGAGTGCTCTCAAAAGATATTGAGATCACTAAAAGCCAGCAAGATCCTTGCACGCATGAAATTCTTGTGCCTACTGGAAAGGCTTTTTTTCTAAAGCTGCAAGCCACAAGGCTAAAGCCAAGTAAATGTTGCGTGCGGCTAATCTAATTACAAGAGGCTCTGTTCAGAGCCGCCCACGTTGGTCACAAAGGGTTGAGTCACTGCAGTTTTGGTTGTTTGATAATACAGGCAGAAACACATAAGTCCCTTTTTCTTCAAGTCTTTAGTTATGCCATTCTTCGTTCCAGTCTCCCTCTTTCTGTACTGAAGTTGTCTTAATGCTAGTTTACTTTTTTTAATAATTTACTCGTTTTTTCACCAAGATTAACTTTCTTCTAATGCCTTTTTAGAATTTCTTAGTTGTCTAATGATTTATTGTGCTTTGAGAGCACTGACATTCTCAGTGCGTTACCAGTGGCAAGTAGGGGTTTTAAAATGATCTAAATGTCACATGTCCTGGCCAACCACCTCCACCTTTGCTGTAGGTGCTCTGTTCAGTACGTATTAGAGGACAATATTAAAGTCTTATTAGCAGCCTGGATTGTTTTCTTTGAGAGTACTAAATAGGAGCTGATCACTGTTGCAACGTCATTTCAGAGAAAGGGGAGTGGGAAGGGAAGCAAATCTTTCTCACAAAAATAAGGCCCTGAATAAAATTATGCAGTCCTGGCAGTGACCTTGAACAAATTGTTTCACAACGGGAGAGGTGTTCCTAGCCTCGGGCCCCTGACTGATCAATTTTTGCAGCTTTTTAACACATATATGAAGGAGTCCCACCGGCTTTTCTTGCCAGAGTTGTATAACACCAGGGAAAAATTTCAGGCAGGGAGGAGTTTGCCAGTGTTCTCAAGGAGCGGTCTGATGTGATGTACCACTACGGTGGTGTTCACTGTGTTACACTGGAAAAAGCACTATCGCTTTTAATTTCGTTTTTCTGGCACTTATCACTTGATCCACGCCCTCTTCTCCCCGGGGTGTGAGGAATTTCGAGCCAGCACTTCCTTTTGTGAGAAAGCGAGTCCTGCTTAGAAAATTTCCTGCTCTTACAGCAGGTCACAGCGTTGCTTTAAAGTTTGTTTGTCTGTTTAGGTCACAGTGTTCTTTAAAGTTTATTTTTCTGCTTTGGTGCTGCCCTGCTGGCTTCCGATTTCCTTCTGGTTTTAGTGGGACTCCCTGGCTTATTTTTCTCTTAGCATTTCGTGCAGGCTCTTGGTCACAGAGGCCAGCAGCTTCTTGACTTCATGAAGCTCTTTTTTTGCAGCTCGTGGCACTGCAGCAACGGGAGCAGTTTTCAACACGACCAGTTTTTTCCCATCTCTCTCCTCCAGCATAGGGAAAAAGAGATGTGAGTTAACTCCCGTGACCTGGGGTTCACTGAGTTTAATTTTCCTAAAACTAAGTTGGTGATAAATTTACCCTTCCATAGGGGAAGGAAGTCTACACTAATCTCCCCTCCGCATCACCTTGTTCCACATAATGAAACTGTCCTCTGCATATTGGATTGTAGCAAACAATGGGAAAGGCTTCTAAGAAAAACCGTCGGTGCATCACCCAGATGTGTGACTGGGATAAAATTCTAGTTTGTAGACTGTAGAAACTTCCAACAGAACAATTTAATGGGTTTCGTTCCCTTATAAAAGAATGCCCTGATGTAAAGAATACAACGGTAATAGTCAAGAAGATATATAATTAATAATTATTATTGTAGTCATTCCTCTTATTTTTTCCTGCTAAGAAACGTGTTTAGTCATTATGCAGTTGTAGTTTCGAATTACATGCATGGGAAATAAAGGCATAAAATAAAGATAGGGCTACACGAGGTCCAGATTATGAAGGGCCGCAGGACCTCGAATGTATATTGTACAGCCATACACTCTTGTGAAGATGCTTTATAGATGTGGTTTACCAAACCTGGGCTAAGTGGGCAGAATGGTTTTGAAAATGTATGTATTTCCTAACAACGCCGGTGTGAGCACCGGCAGTCTCCTATAGTCGGCACAGATGGTCTCCCGGATTTTTCTTTGACAGTAATTTGTTTTTACAACAGCAGAACGGGAGGAAGATAAAAATGCCTCCCTGCGTTAATGAGAGCACTTAGCACCTCCAGCGGGCCAGACCTTCACCAACCCCCCAGGCCGCCCGCCCCGCCCCCGCCGGCGGGTCCCTCTGATGCCGCATCCCCCTCTTCACCCCCTCTTCATCCCCCTCTTCATCCGTGCTCGAGGAAAGGAGTCTGGGCGCAGTTTGGAACGGCGGGATGCACGGTGGCTCCTGGATTGACGAGCTGGCTGTGCGTTAAAACGAATGAATCTCACGTGAATTCGTGGCTGGTTTGGTTTTTCTTTGTTTTGCGTTTTGCGATTTAATCGCAGGAGTTTCATTTGGGCATGTTAAGGAGGAGAGCCGGGCTAAAGCTGAGTTTTCCCGTTGCTGCTTAAATACAGCGCGGGCCGGGGAGTAGGTGGGTAACAGAGTGGACGGTTCCCACCAGGAGCCATCATTTCTCCAGCGACAACGAGAAATGGGTTTGTTGGTCTGGCCCTGACAAGCAGATATTTTCCTGCTCCCTGCGCCGGTGCCAGGGACGGTGATTTAAGGACTAATCCGCCTCTGGGAGGAGGGAAATGGCGGAATAACACGGGATGGAGCAGGACTTCACAGTGGGAATGGGGGTGTTTAGGGGGTTGGGGGCTGATCAGGTTACGCTGCTCTGAGGCTTCCTACAACCCCCTGCGAGGCAAGAGGCCCCTGGGAACAGCGGGGAGAAGGGAAAGAAAAGGGTCAGATATCTCCTGGAAGGGCAGAGCAGGGCCCTGGATTTTTAAATCCAGACGCAAGGTATTTCCCCTCCAGTCTCACCCCAACCCCCAGTTAAAGTATTTTTCACTCTTCCTTTGTCAAGAAAGAAACCTGTAGGGTGAAGCAGAAAAGCAGCCATCATTCAGTTCAGATGAATGCTGTAAATTAATCCCAGCTCTTTTGCAGTTTCCTGGTGTTTCTCCCTATTCTTTATACCATGTCATTTTCTGCTGAGAAATGTGAGCTGCTATGGTAAGTCTGAAGTACAACACACACATATCCTATGAGGTTTTGCATGACATATAAGTATCACTTAAGGCTAAAAATCCAGCAGCTACATATGCCTGTGAAGTGTGACCATTTAACTTCTTCCATGGGATTTGTAGCAGTGATTTCAAAAGCCCTCGCATGTAGAGAGTGGAACCAACTCAGCTAAACTTGGCTTCCTGAGGCAGCTCAGCTGAGTCCAGGCATCCAGGTTTGCCTGTGATGCAGCTAGTCCAGTCTGCTGATGCTTGGAGCACAGGTGGAGGAAACTGTTTAAAACATATTCTGATGTGTTGAAAGATTGGGGCTATGCCATTCCTGTGGTAATTTTTGTTTTCTTTTTTATAATTGGGATGACTAAAGACACTAACCCCCTTGCTATGACCCAAGAGCATAAGGGAAAAAACCAAAACAACTTGATCATGTGGAGTTATCAGATCGTTTACTGTTGCAGTTGCTGCCATTTGCTACAGGAAAAGAGGATGCACACCAGAGATATGTGTATTTCTTCACAGCTCTGATGCTGCACAAAGGGAGGTCAATGTCCTTTAATCTGTCTCAAGCCCAGATTTCAGATGTAACTCTGTATGAGCGCTCTCTTCTTATTTCAGGAATTACTTCTTCCATTTCCCTATGACCTTTGCAAGTAAAACAATCTACATGCAATGTAAGTAGGGTTACAGGTACAAAAAAGTTGCGGATTTTATGTGAGATTAAAATTCCAATCTGTTCTGTAACTCTTTTCAATCTACTTATTTTCTAGATGTTGAAAGGAATGAGAAGGAGGTGTCTTTACAAACAAACTGTGGGCCTGCTGTAGATAAAGCCAGATACTGAGAGGTGAAAGAAGCAATGGGAAGAACCATAAATTCCATAGGAATTCCACTAATTGGCACAGACTGTTACACACTCGAGACTGTGTTAAATCCCTGGACTTAGAGAAAAAGAACAGAGACACAAGGAATAAGAAAAAACCAAGGGGGGGGCCCTACACATTAGAAGGGGGGTCTTTACTAGGCAGTTGGGGAAGTCTGTACCTCTCAAGTACCTCAGCCAATGGGGAGGGAAATGCAGCCAGGAAATTAGGATAAAAAGGAGGCTGCATCCTCCAACAACTTGAGAGACCCCATCGGAAATGCCCATGACATCTCTCTTTATTTGAATAACAGGACTCCTCTGTCTCCTTTTAGGACATAAACTTCTGGTGCTTGTGGATTAATTTTCCTGACAATGTAAAATGGAAGTATGTCCAGAATTGCTTCCTGAGATTTTCAGTGTTAAAAATGAAAGGATGAACATTTGTGATTAATACCTACTATTGTTTTTGACAAGGAATCCTTTTGGAACAACCACTTCAATAGGACTGCTGTCAAATAATTCAGTTCTTTGTAGCCATGAAAGAAACTGAACCCAAAACCCAAAACACCCTTTCCACCTACATAGGCCTCTGGTCCTGTGACCCCAGTCCTTGAGGAGGGAACTGCCTCTGCTCATTGTAATGCTTCTTCCTTCCTTGTAGGTGTGTGAGTTGGGAAGGGAGAAGTTCCCAGCTGCCTTCCCATCTACTTTCTGCCCTCTTCTCCAGTGAGATTTGTATCATGTCTTGAGCTGTGCAATTCTCTGAATGGCATAACCCTAAGACCAGATTTTTGGAACCTGAAGTCCTAATTTTTTTCATTTACCCTCTGACCTGGGCAGATTTTCATCACTGGCTGAAAACATTACATCAAGGTGTGTATTTTTCCCTAGCTGCAGTCAATACTTTTTCCTGCAACCATAATTTTTAAAAAATATATTCTTTTCTATGTAAAATGGAAAAGAAAGCCTCTGAGAAACTACCATTGCAATAATTTGTCCTGGGTGTCAGGTAATTATATTCTGTGGCCATTAAAAGAAAAAGAAGATTGATTTCAGGTTTGTGAGCAGATATTGCTTTATTTCATTAATAAAAACAAAACAAACATAAAGAAAACCCCCCAAAACAACAACCCCCTCCCCCCCCCCCCCCATCCTAAAACCCTCAAACAAAACAAAACAAAACAAAAAACACAACCAGGAAGGAACAAAAAAGTGGTACAAACACTGTGTGATTTGTTCAGGTTTTGGTCCAGATGCATGGTATCTATTTCTCATTTCTGATTCACTATTCAGTCAGTTAACTAGAGAATACAGTTATTTGTTTGCCCAGCTGGTGCATTTCACTTTTGCAGAAATAAAAAGAGAGGGTGTTTTTTTACTTAAAGATGATGATGAATAAACATAAGTTTTACTGCAGGATGGTCATCTAGAGAAGAAATATATCCTTCCAGGAGTGATACTAACTTTATTATTCTAGTAAAAATAAAATAGGGTAATTTTTTGTAACTGGTTGTGTTGTTCTTCAGTATTCTTTTTTGCTGGTTATTTACTACAGGACTAAACTATAATAGCAGTCTGATCATTTGAGATACAAAGAGTTGAGATATAAAAAAAAAAAATTAAAAAAAATATTTGTATTACCAAGTGTAAATATTCCCTATATTTCAGTTGCTGTAAATCAAAAGGTATTTTGAAGGTAAGCGTGGAGGGTAGATTAAAAGACAACATGAAGGGCCTGTTTAAAGATTATGCATTCAAGCACTTCCCAGTTTTGAGAATTGATGGGATTAATAACTTTGCTTTGCACTGGAAGATCATCAAGTTGCAGGCCTAGGGCACACAAGCTGATGAGAGTGTAAACTTTTTGATAAAACTAATGCCACAGACACAGAACAAGCTGAAACTGTCAAGACAGAAGCAGAATGAAGATGGACCAAGGAAACAATCCTGAGAATGAGATAACTTCAGAAGGGTACCCAGTGACCAAAAAAATTAATATGACATCAAGGGACCACCACCAAGAATTAAATAATGGAATTTGGGGCTTGGGTGATGGGTGGCACAGATATAATTTAAGTTGCAATCTGGTGTAGGCAATTCCTCTTTGGAGGCACCCAGCTCTATCTGCTCTGCATGTTGGATAAAGAAATTACTCACTCAGTAGATTGGAAACTCATCTTCAAGGAAGAACCTAGGGCAGGAAAACTGTTTGAGGTGGCATCTGCTTGCTTCCTTCATGGTCTAGGTGACAGCAGAAAATCACCTGCTCTACCAGGATGATGTATTTGAACACAGTGCCATCTTACTGGTGCTGGGTGATGTCATCCTGGTTAGAGTGTCTTGAAGAATATAGAGAGCACTACTCTAAAATAAATAGAAAAGAACAGTAAAGAACGTGAAAGACTGAAGAATAAGATGTCATATGATTTTATATTCACACTATTTGCACTTGTGGTTTTGAACGTTCATCCTATTGTTGCATGAAAATTTTAAGTTTTGTTAATTTAATCAGCTTAAATCCTACTACTTTTACCTCTGGTGAAAGGAACGAGTTCAAAATTTTCCACGGTTGTAGCTCTCTGTTAGTTCAGAGACTTTGTCCTCAGCACTGTTAGAAAAATGAGAGTTGTGTTAGTCACAGCAGATGTCAAATGCTATGTTCACAGAGCCCCCTAATATGCCTTATCATTCATACTGAATCAGCAATACTTTATTTTCTGTTGAGCAGAGTTTTATGGGCCTAGAAACAATTTCACACATTGAAATAATCTATTAAAAAAAATCCTCCGAATTTCTGTGACAGCTGCTAATGAAGCGTGCAACACGGAGCACACAGAGACAGGAAAGGCAAAATGAACACTTATGAGCTGCGAGGCCAAAAGGCATCACTGAGCTCCTACTTCAAATCAGGCAGCAGGGCTGGCACCTGATAGCTGTAGTTCCAACTGGAGTATTTTAACATGACTGATTATGCAGAACAGCCACCGACCAATTGTTCTGCTGACCACCTTCACTGTCAAAATATAAGCACTTCTTTGTGCTTTTCTAGTGACTCAGGTACACTTAAAAAGCTTAGAGACTGGAGTATACCATGGTTTATTAATCTTTTAAGGTATTAGACATAAACAGATGCCCAGAATAAGCAACCTGTGTTTCAGAGTTTGCACCAAAGCACTTGGAGAGATGTCAAAACACCATTTTAAGCTGATAAAGAAGAGGATGGAGAGAGCCTCTTCCCACTGGATATCTGAAATCCAATCTGAGAAGTCCCCATAAACCCTCAAACTGAAATTAACTTCTATTAGGTAATAGGTGACAAATTTATGAGAGACCTGGTGCCTGTCTCATTACCTGTACTACCAAACAACGTGCAAGTCAGTACTTCAAAGTGCACTTTGGTGATTCTGTGGTCCCTGTACAAATTATGTTCAGAAGTTCACAATACATACTTGCAATTCAGGATTATTCAGATCTAGTTTGAAAGTGATAATGAATTTGATCTGGGTCTAGGGTAGCATGTAATTATCCAAGAACGTGATGGAGTGACTCAGAAAGCCTGCAGTTTGAGCCTAATTAGTAGCTTTATGATAAACTGATAGCTTACAAAGCCAGCCCAGGATATCTAGTTCCTTAGTATTTCATAGTTTTAATACAATTAGTTACAGATAAATGCAGAAAAGACAAGTAAGAGAAAAAAAAAAATTAATTTTCACGTGTTTTCTTAGTTACAAGGGGAGCCTAAAGCAGTCACAGGGAGAAGCTAGGAAAGTTGCTATAACAAAAAAAAAAAATCACATGAACAGTAGAATTATTAAGACAAATAGAGAAAATAAAGGCGATTTCAGAAAGTACTTCTGCGTTGTATTGGTGACTGGGCTATTGGCAAGAGCTTTGGATAAATGTCACTTGTTGCTACATAAATTCTTTTGTAGTAGAGTGCACTGTACTCACCTCTTACTTCTCCTACAAAGACCCCAGACACAGCACCATCAAGTGGTAGATCTTACTATAGCACGGCTGTACGTGGATGAGTACTCGTTAGTAATAATTTCGATTCCCTCCTAACTAGAAAAATCCAGAAATATTTCTTTCAGCTACAACATATATATAACAGGAAAACTTTGAATAGTAAGGTGTTACTCATATACAATGACACTGAAAATTGTGAGAACCATAAATTAAGGAAAACCAGCATCAGCTAAGAAAACTCCAACACCCCCAGCCGATTTAAAACACCTTTAGTTACAGATCTATTGCAGCTAGTGAATGTTAAGACAATTAACTGGAGACCAGTATTTTATAAAAATAACCCCTAAGTTGCATGCAAAACCTAAAAGCCCCTCAAAAAAAAAAAAACCAAAAAAACCAAAAACCAAACCTTAAAAGAAGCTTTCAGAATAATAAGGTTTTTTCTTACGTGATTATACAGCCCTTTTATTGAAAAAGTGGGTGGCTCTTAAAAGAGCCTTTGGGTTGCAAGTGACGGTCCGAGACGCCCTACTTGGAGCTGGTGTACTTGGTGACAGCCTTGGTGCCCTCGGACACGGCGTGCTTGGCCAGCTCGCCGGGCAGCAGCAGCCGCACGGCCGTCTGGATCTCCCGCGACGTGATGGTGGAGCGCTTGTTGTAGTGCGCCAGGCGCGACGCCTCGCCGGCGATGCGCTCGAAGATGTCGTTGACGAAGGAGTTCATGATGCCCATGGCCTTGGACGAGATGCCCGTGTCGGGGTGCACCTGCTTCAGCACCTTGTACACGTAGATCGAGTAGCTCTCCTTGCGGCTCTTCTTGCGCTTCTTGTCCCCTTTCTTTTGGGTCTTGGTGACCGCCTTCTTGGAGCCCTTCTTGGGCGCGGGGGCGGACTTGGCCGGCTCAGGCATGGCGACAACTGCTTATCTCCGAAACTGCACACAGCCGCTCTGCGATAAACCGAGGAGCGAAGTGAGGAGAGCGGCTGCGTGCCACGTATTTATAGCTCCAATATGCAAATGAGCAGCATCGGCCCTGCGTATTCTCATTGGTCAGAACACAAAATATGTCATCACTCCCCAGTAGCCGCGTCTGATTGGTCAGAATTCGATTCGCCTTGTCATTGGCTGCCCACACAAGACCTACTTCTCAACCTATCAGCGAAGGGACGAGCTGGTAAAGCGAGAGCAGAGCCGGGGCGCGCCGAGAGTCGGCTGCGCTCTGCTGCCGGTGCCTTTCAGAGGAGGCGAGCAAGGGAAGATGTCCGGCCGGGGCAAGCAGGGCGGGAAGGCGCGCGCCAAGGCCAAGTCGCGCTCGTCGCGGGCCGGGCTGCAGTTCCCCGTGGGCCGCGTGCACCGGCTGCTGCGCAAGGGCAACTACGCGGAGCGCGTGGGCGCCGGCGCCCCGGTGTACCTGGCGGCCGTGCTGGAGTACCTGACGGCCGAGATCCTGGAGCTGGCGGGCAACGCGGCCCGCGACAACAAGAAGACGCGCATCATCCCCCGCCACCTGCAGCTCGCCATCCGCAACGACGAGGAGCTCAACAAGCTGCTGGGCAAGGTGACGATCGCGCAGGGCGGCGTGCTGCCCAACATCCAGGCCGTGCTGCTGCCCAAGAAGACCGACAGCCACAAGGCTAAAGCCAAGTGAGCGCCGAAGCGCCACTGGCGCATTTCTTCTCCAGAAACCCAAAGGCTCTTTTCAGAGCCACCCACAAGATCCTAAGAGAGCTGAGTTATCCAAACAACAGTTAAGGCTATTTTGTATTAATTACTCAACCCGTGTTTTATGTTATTTTTTATTTTTGGCTTGAGATATAGTAGCAACGCTTTCCATATTTTCGTTAACAAACTCGTGTCAAAACGTCCTCTCTCCATACAAGTTCTTCCTGGTATGGAATACTTTCCGTTTAGTTCTTATGTCGGAGAACATAGGAACAGTATTTGTTGAGAGTACCCGTCCCTCCCCGCTTTTCCGCCTCTTTCTTTTCCGAGTGGCTGATACAGTTCCAGAGATAAGAGGCGTAATCGTCTTCGGGGAAGGGAGGGGGAAGGGAAGCGGGCGGGGACTTCCACTGGCCAATCCTTGGGCAAGGCGGGCTTTTTCAAGACTTAAAGCTCTTTCTTTCTCATCGGGAACAAAAGGATTGGGAGAACTGAGAGCTATATTTGTGTCAGTAAAGAAACCCTCCCCTCCTCCCCCCAAACAGACAAAAGGCATTTACGGAGATACCGTAAGAGAAATAATACAATAGATTAGACATGGCTCAGTAGTAGCGTGCCTGGCAATTGCATTATTTTGTTACAAAATATAATCTTTAAAAAAACATACATCCGATTTTTTATCAAATCATTATAAAACATTGTTTCCTGGTAGTCAAAGTAATCACTCGGAAGAAGAAAAGGTCTACACTTCCCTAAAGCCGCCGCGCTATACCGCGTTCATTAGCATTTCTTTCGGTAATCCTAGGGAACAAAAAATACAAAACACAATTGACCTCTTGACGACTTACGAATTACTCGATCCTTGCTGCAGGCTACAGATGACCTCGGTGCATCAGCTCCTTTAGGGAAAGTGTGGGTGGCTCTTAAAAGAGCCGTTGGATAACAAAGTATGTAGAGGAGAACTCTTCTGATACAATTTACTTCTTTTTGGGCGCCGCCTTCTTTGCCTTGGCTGCTTTGGGTTTGGCTGCCTTGGGCTTGGCTGCCTTGGGCTTCACCGCTTTGGCCTTAGCCGGGCTCTTCGCAGCCTTCTTGGGGCGGCCGGCCTTTGCCGCTTTCTTGGGGCTCTTGACCGCTTTCTTGGCCGCTGCAGCTGCCGGCTTCTTGGCCTTCTTGGGGCTCTTCTTCACCGCCGCCGCTTTCTTGGGCTTCTTGGCGGCGCTGGCGGGCTTCTTAGCCGCCGGCTTCTTGGGCTTGGCTGCAGGCGCTCTTTTCTTGGGAGCTTTTTCTTTTACTTCTCCGGGTTTCTTGTTGAGGCGGAAGGAGCCGGAGGCGCCGGTGCCCTTGGTCTGCACCAGGGTGCCCTTGCTGACGAGGCTCTTGAGCCCCAGCTTGATGCGGCTGTTGTTCTTCTCCACATCGTAGCCGCCGGCGGCCAGCGCCTTCTTGAGCGCGGCGAGGGAGAGCCCCTTGCGCTCCTTGGAGGCGGACACGGCCTTGGTGATCAGCTCGGTGACGCTGGGCCCCGCGGGCTTGCGGGCTTTGGAGCCGCTCGCCGCCTTCTTCGGCTTCTTGGCGGCGGCCTTGGCGCCGGGCGCGGGCGCATCGGGGGCGGCGGCGGGAGCGGTCTCGGACATCGCGGCGACTTCCTCTGCGGAGCAGGCGAACACAATTGGGCTGGCCCGGGTCAGATGCTCGTATTTTTAGAGCGGAGCCGCGCGGTGATTGGTGGGTTGCAGAGCCCGCCCCGCTGCACGGCCGGGGAGCCCTTCGGTGTGCTCGATTTGTGTTTCTTTGGACTAACAAAAGTGTATTTTCCTCGGAATTTCTGCCACCAAATCGCCCAATTTCCTCGGTGAGGGGGGAGAAGAGCAGGTACTTGCGTTCGGGAGAGTTTCCTGCGGCAAACACGCGATTTGAGTTAAAGGAGAGGCGATAAATCCCGTGTGCTGCTGCTGGAGAGACCTCTGAAGGGAGAAACTTTTGTTTTTCCTTGCAAATTAAAAATTTCCTTTTGACATAAATGTTATAGCAACAACTCAGCCTGATTATTTAGAGGGTTTTCTTGGGGTCAAAGTTGAAATCTGACGAATTAAAGCTATTTTGACAGTTTAAATTGATTTTGAAGAGGAGGAAGTAACACAAACTCCTTTTTCAGCTGTGAATATGGATTAAGAACCGGTTCCTTTGACCATGTGTTTTACCTCCTAAAACGCTAAAGTCTAGTGTAATAGTGTCTCGTACAACCTCCTATTGCACTTTTTATAGAAACATAAGCAATTTGTTATTATCTGGAGATTTATGAACATACAGTTGGTTTATTTTGTCTTCCTGGAATTTCAGTACAAGGGAGGCAAAGTTACCCTGCTGCCCTATGTGGGGTGTTTTCTTTTTGTTTGTTTCCCATATGAATTTTTCTACCAATTATTAAGTAAATCAAGCTATTTGCTTTTCATGCTCCATTTTATTTTGAAGTAAATAGTCATTTGATACCTTAGGTTACAGAACTGCAGCTTTGTAAAAGAAAGCAATCTCCTAAACTTCTGTTGTTTATGGAAATTATCTTTGTCTCTGGTTAATTTAAGATTTGCAAGGACCAGCATCACAGTTTAGTAATTATGCTCTTAGTTCCTGAAGAGTATTTTCTTGTTATATATTTTCTCTAAAAGTAGTAGAATTTTAAACCATATTACTGTTTGGATTTTTTTATGCATCTCAAAGAATATGGCTACACAAAGGTTTAGGTAAAGCCTCTGAATTCTGAATCCTCTTTCCACTCTAAATAAAACCCACCTCATTATTACTTGTGCATTTTACAGCAATCACTGAAATAAGGAAATGCCTTTATGGTAAAAACTAAAGCACTTTGTGATAACCTGAGTTTTAACAAGGGGAGAGGTAGGCCATAGGTCATTCCTAAAGGACCAGGAAAGAGCCAATCAATACTGATATCTGGTGGAAGATGTTGTAATACGCTGAACAGAGCAGAGCTCTGGAATAATATTTCATTAATCTGTAACCGATTATGAAAAAAAGTGTATTATCCGTTGCCTTGTGTAGTTATTTAAGAAACACGAAGACTACACTACAGCCAGCCCTTTAGTAATACCTGATGTAACATAAAACATGAATACAGTATTTAAGTACATATTAGCAACCAGGAATTCAGATTGTATCAGTAGGCAGTTTTAGGGAAATGTAATTTTATTTCTATGTCATGGTTTCATTACGATGGCTGTTTTGTAAATACTAAAATGTATATAAGATGAGAGATTTTTTTACATTTGCTGTAAGATTGTGTTTCAGGGAATGTGGAACTATGAATAAATGCACTGAAGGGAAGAATTGTGACTGCTGCCCCATAAGTATAAAATACAAAAAAAAAAAAAAAAAGGTTGCAGTAAAACTGCACCTGAGTTCTGTAATGCTTTAAGGGGAAAATAATTGAGAGAAGAACTAATCAAATTGTGACTTTCAAGGTTCTGTTTGGCAATCCTGCCATAGTAAGGATACAGGGATTAAACAATTTGGAGTGGGTGTGGGTATTGCAGATATACCTTCAGAAACTGCCAAATGAAAGTAAAATGTTTTGAAGACTTTATCCTGTATTATGTAAATCAGTGAATTAACCTTTCCACTGATTTGACTGCATAGTGTAATAAGGTAGCAACTGCTGGGAACATATGAAATTTAGCAGTTGCCTAGAGACTTCATTGCATATAGACAGAGGAAAAGCACAGGCCATGAGTGACATGTCAGCAAAATGAAAAATTCATTGTTGCTTATTCTTGTTATTTTGAACACATTTACTTCAGTAATCTTCACTGGAAAAAATGTAAATATTCCAGCTCTCATTTGTGCCTTCACAGAATGTTCATTCACACTTGGTGGTGGCAAAATTGAGGTGGTTAATAGCCACTATCCCAGTTTTCTGCCTGGATTTTCTCCCAGCAGCTGCAACCCTGTCCCCATTTCCAAAAAGGACTACTAAGTATATATGGGTCTCTAGTTACAATCTAGTAACTTAAACTGAAGTAACTTCAGAAATTTCATGGCAGAGAGAGAAACTATGATTTTTTTTTATGGTTTTGCAGCAAAGACATAAACCAAGTTTAGTGATGTAGAATTTCTACTTGGAACACATATTCTTCTTTATGTGAAAGAAATACATGCAGGAACAATATTGTGGAAAATTATTTGGCATATTTATATTGTGGAAAAGTATAATATTGTGGAAAAGTATTTGGCAATTTTAAAAACTGCTGCTCTGCAGTCAGAGCAGATAGTCAAAAAAGAATGAATGGATGTGCTCAGGCAGAGAAAAAATGTGGTGAAGGATTACCTAAAAGGCAGAAGTGGGAGTTTTGCCACTAACTGAACAAATGAGGAAGGGAAATAATCCTGGTTTAGAGATAGGATATTGTGGAAAAATTTCATTGAGAAGACACTACATAGACTTTTACATGAAGTTTGTTTTTCCCAGTGAGACTGGAGGGAGGTAGAATTCATTATTCATTAAAAGAGAAGGAAAGTAATATCAGCATCTCCAGAGATACTTCTGGAGAAGGCACCACTGTAAGGTCTACTTCATATGAATGACTTCAATCCATCTCACCTTATGGGCACCCTAGCAAGCCACACTACATAACAAACCTGCAGTCTGAGCCCTTCCTGCAAGACGCTTCCCTTCAGATACCAAAATCTATCCAACTTTTGCAGTTATCTTTTAAGACCTCTTGGCGTAAGCAAGGAGACAGAGGAACCACAGTCAAGGGCTGGCACTACACCCGAGAGCTATCAAACGTTCCCATCTGCAGTTTGGGACCTGCCAATACTTGTTCCTAGGAAAATAAGCTGTGGGTTATATTTAGGTATGTTTGCAATAAGGAGAGGTAGCACAGTAGTTGTTCTCAGGCAATTTTGTTAGGAGCCATTAGCATGAGAGCCAGCCACACGAATGTGGCTACTGGGCTGCTCTACCTGCTGTAGCTGAGTGCTGTGGTCAGTCATTCTTAGACAGCTGGAGGAAGTACACCAGAGCCCCTCTCCTTGCTTCAGATGGCAATTTCCAGAGAGATTTAGGGGAGGGCCTTTACATTATGTGCTGCATTCCCACATACATGTTCCACAGGAAAGAGGTATAAATGCTCCCTGCAACCTGTGATTACACTCCTATTACAGTGTTACACCCATGCCTTACTTGCCCTCAGTGACTTCATCTTTCATCTGAGTTGCAAATGTAATAACACTTGTGTGATCCAACCAGCCAGCACAGTTTAGCAACTTTTAACACTTAGCTAAGGAATTTTAAAGTGATACCTACCAAACTACAAACTTGTTGCAGCTCAGCAAAACAAGCCTCAGCCTACATAGTACTAATGTTGCTGCTGCTACTGCTGTTAAGGCTCCTGAGTATCCTGAGGTCACATAAGGCCTTTTAAATTCAGGGGATGAGTGAGCATCTGTAGGGAGCAGAACAAAGAGGGTAGGACAACAGATGACTATCCCCACAGACTCAGCTTCCTGGAATGTTGTACACTCCTCCCTGTACCCTTGGTTAAGGGTTGGGGCACCTGTTGTGTCCTCCCTTCTTCATTGCCATGGCGTGTAATTTTGCAATTGAAAATCTATAGTCTGAAATCTGGATATGTCCATAGTTAGGAGGCGCTGGGAAGGAAATCCTTTCTGGGAAAGGAAAAAAAAGTCAGCAAAAATACAGGGGGCCAAAACCCTTCTGAGAACAGCTAATGAAAAATGTATGGACTTTGTTCTTTACTCTGTGTGTGTTTATTAGGTCAAGGCTTTTTTTACTTCTTTCACACACAATGAAAAGGTCCTCAGTCAGTCAGATATCAAAGAATATAATTATTTCTATCCCAAAGTAATTTGGTCTTCTAAAACTAATCCAAGCCACTTGAAAATTTGTGTTCTTGACCACGCAGGCATGGTTTGAATGTAGTCATCAATGGGAGATTGAGGACACCTCGGGCCCTGAGACAAACTGTCCATGAAAGGTAAACAACATTAACAGAAGCTGCATCATCTATGGCTCCCCAAAGAAATTGTCTCCTCCTGAATCAAAAGTGCCTCGCTGTGACCTTCATTTACTGGTGAAGTGCACCATGGAAGGGTGCCACCACACTGTCTCCTCATAGCGACCTCTCCATCCGCACGGAATCCTGGCTGCTCAGACTAGTGAGCAGCTCACACGCAGTGATGCTGAGCAACTCACTCCTCCTGCCCACAACACCGCAGCACTTCTGTGTGTTTTCTGCCCTCCAGACTTTCCTGCTGGTGTGATAGTGCTGTGACTTCTGGTATGAGGGAGAGAGCAATGTGATGAATCTAAATGTTGCTTCCCACTCCAGCCAGAAACGTGTTTGGAACCTATGGAGGGACAAAGTGTCCTCAGACACATTGTGCATGCGCAGCTGCTCTGCAATCTGCCATCTCCCTGGCTGTTGACACCCCAGACACTGATGTGACATGCTTCCAGGTAAATTTGGGTTGGCAGGCAACTCATTTTTTGCCACACAGGCACTGACAGTAGCACCCAGGCACCACATAGGCTGAGAGCCAGAGCACTGTGCGACACACCATGCAGAGGTGCTCTCCTTAAGTGATGCTGCCTTCCTGTTATTCATCAGAGGTGAAGCAGGTACTGGCTCTAGGTAAGGCTGCTTGTGCCAGCTTTCTAGAGCAGGAGTATTGCAAGGTAGCATTTGGGTGCTAGCTGGATAGGCTGGCTGTTTTCCCATAGAAGGGAACAAAGAGGTTTTGAAGAGTTGTTCACCGTGTAAGTGTTGTGCTGTAGTTCATGTTTTTACAGTACGTGCTTTGCAGCTGTGCTGTCCGTGGTCTGCTGCCAGAGTAGCACTATCTCAGGTCAGTATGTTGTCCAGATTGCCAGGGGCACTGGAGGGGCTGGCTGGTGCCTCAATTTCCCCACAATATATAAATGAGGTCAGTCACTTCTGCTGTCATACAGTTAGAAAATTAGGAATCTGGCTTCAGAGGCTCGTGAGGCTTTGTATATACAGTTTGGGCACAGTCAGGAAGAATGCATTTCATCTATTTTGCCTGCAACTTGCCTTGGTCCCAGAAAGGATTGGCTTCCATAACGAGCGTATTAGAACTAAATCTTGGTCTTTATGGCACAGGTTTTTTTTCTGCTTTGGAACTGAAAATGCAATCAAGATTTTGTTGATTTGGTTTTGAAATAGGGAATAGAGTAACAGCTTTAACTTTTGCATGCTGTTGGAGGTTAGTAGTTTGTAACATCTGACAGTTAACTGTGTGCTTAACAAGAGCAGCACAGAAGGCCAGCAATGAGCAACTAGGAGCAGGGATCAGCAGACATCCAGCTGTACAGAGGTGATAAGTAAAGAGAAACCTGCTTGGGTTTGGGTTTGCTCAAACTGCAGTGAGACATGTTCAAGGAAACCTAATAGGCAAAGTTACTCAAAGCTATTGAGAACGGGGCCTGCTGATGAGTAAGGTGAACATTTGATAAATTCTGATGTTAATTGTCCAGATCTATGGCATGTTCATTTTAATAAAGAACTTCACTGGGGGAAAAAGAAAATGGAACCAAAACCTAAGTGGAGGAAAAATTGTAATCTGTGCTTCTTTTATTAATTCTTCAGAAGAAAACAAGTCTTGGCATGCTTGAGTACATTGGAAGGCTTTCAAGGGTTGTCACTGTTAGCCACATCAGTGGATGAAGACAGGAATTTTTGTTTGCATTTGACACTAATGGAAAAAATGGGTTCTTAATGTTCTAATCTGTTTGGGTTTAGATTTTTCTTATTTTCATTTTACCACATGTACTTATTGTCCCTACATGGTGAATGGTCTTAGCTTTAGTTTATTGTTTTGTTTGGGTTTTTTGGGGTTTTGTTTGTCACCTTCCCCTAGGGTAGCAGGGTCATCTAGTTATGGTCCTTTCAAACTTGAGGAGCACACTGGCTGTTAGGCTAGTATTGGGAACACATAAAAGCTGTAATTCTGGGAGCAGTCAGAAGAATACATACTGTAGTAATAGAACTTGTTTCTTAAATTAGTGATATCAGCAGGGAGCCAGAGTGCAGAGAAATTAATGGGTGATATGAGCAGGACAGCCTTGAGATTCTGCTCTCTTTGAATTGCATTCTAGAAACATAATTATGTCACTTGAAGAACTGAGTAATTAACAGGAAACTTCATTCTGGACCAATATCCCAACTGTGACAGAGGCCAGTAAATAAAGAGGGTAAGAACAATAGCTGATAATCTCATCAAAGTGGTCCTTTATGGTTTAGTGCTTTGTGGGCTGGAGACTCATTGAGTCAGAGGGGATGTCTTTGAATTAGGGAGCCACAAATGGATTTTTCTTCTTTGTGTTTAGCAGTTGCTTTCTCCAGGCGAAACATTTTTCATGTTTTAGGATTTTGCTTTAGCATTACAAATCATGAAAGGTTGAGGAATAGGTGAGTGGGAGTGGTAGATGGACAAATGAGTGATGGACATGTATACTATGTGGACTGTATCCCTGTCATAGTGGAGAATTTCATTAATATGTGGTTAGCTGTCCTTAGTGTGTGCCTGTGTTATAAAATGCTGCTGGAAAACAAACATGAAGTGGAACAAAATGGCAACCAGCAAGGAGAGTGGACTGAATACCCTTCACTGTAGCTGCAGAGAGATTAAGATAATGTATGTGGAACAGAGGGAATGGCAAGTCATTTAGAGGAAGAGATAAAAAGGAATGATAAGTCTTCAGGGCCAGGAGAGACATTCTTATATAAAATATCTGAGTTGAAAGATGCTGTGAAACAATGACTTCACCATTGTATTTTTAGACCCTGTCACTTTTTCAGACTTACCTTCCTGGAGTCACTGTGATTAAGGCAGAAAAAAATGCCAGAGTCAACGAGAAAAAAGGTTGCCAGAGTTCACAGAGATCTCTCCTAGCCCTTCATCTTGAAGGACTTTCTTCTGTCTCTATGTGAGTAATGATGTGTGTATTTGGCCATAAAGAGCACAGGCAAATTCTCCATATTTGAATTATGTTAACTTCATAGACCCAGTGGGTCTTGTACTACAAATAGGAGGACTGCAGGTATAGCCAACAGAAATGAGGCAGGGATTGGAAAGTCATGATGACTGATTATTAGAGTCATGAAGTTATACCAAAAAACCAGAAATGTCATCATACCCTTGTAAAAGGAAAACATACACATAAAAGAAAGAGTATCCACTCAGAATCAATCCACTCAAGCCTTTGAAAACATGGGGCACACATGAACATGGCTGGCATAGCCGTTTTTGTTGTGCATTTCGCATATGTTATTAGTTTGCATCCAGTTAGAAGCAATTACCTTAATGGAAAGATAATGCTTTTTATATATCACCAGGATGTCTGGGATTTAGTGTGAAGCAAATACTAGAGACAGGAAAAAAAAAAAAAGGGTGAATGGGAAGCAAACTCTAAAGACACTAGGAGAGAAAATAAAGCATCTTCATTTTATTGCTGAAAAAGCCCTATGCAAATTGCCACTGATACAGTATGCTGAGAATCAGGTATAGCCTGCTTCTGGAAAGACACATGTTTCCTTCTGGTCTAAGGTGAATACTTAGGCATAATGTTCCTCATGCTTCAGACTATATAAGACAAATTCTGCCCTAAGGTCATGAAATTGACCCAGAAGGTCATATATTTGTAAGATGGTTCTCAGTATATCGAATGCCTGAATACAACCTCAGAAGTGAGACGATATAGTCAACGTGGCCTTAACATCTATACGCGGAGGCCTAAAGACCGACAGCTCCGTGTGCAGTGGCATTGCCGAAACATCAGGGGAAAAAAAAAAAAAAAGGCTTTCTGCATTCTCGCCACGGCCAGAGGGGAAGAAGCCGGGGAAAGCTGTTCCGGGGAGCCGAGGGCCTGGGGGATTCTGAGCGAGGCAGGGGGGAGGGAGGGGGGCAGAGACGGAGGCGGGGACAGGCGCGGAGAAGGCGGCCGGGACCCCGGGGCGGTGCTGGCGAGCGGCGAAAGGGGCGGAGGCGCAGGCCCGGCCCCCGGCCGCCGAGCCCGCCCCTGCTCCCAACCAGGTCGGACCGCGCCGCATAAAGGCCGCGGCGCGGGCGGCGCTGGGGCACAGCAGCGGGGCTGGTGATAGCGCTAGCGGCAGCATGTCAGGTCGGGGTAAGGGCGGCAAGGGGCTCGGCAAGGGCGGCGCTAAGCGCCACCGCAAGGTGCTGCGCGACAACATCCAGGGCATCACCAAGCCGGCCATCCGCCGCCTGGCTCGGCGCGGCGGCGTCAAGCGCATCTCGGGGCTCATCTACGAGGAGACGCGCGGCGTGCTCAAGGTGTTCCTGGAGAACGTGATCCGCGACGCCGTCACCTACACGGAGCACGCCAAGAGGAAGACGGTCACGGCCATGGACGTGGTCTACGCCCTCAAGCGCCAGGGTCGCACCCTCTACGGCTTTGGCGGCTAAAGCGTTTTCCTTTTTTATCGTACCACTGCGACAAAAACCTAAAGGCTCTTCTAAGAGCCACCCACATTTTCATTTAAAAGAGCTGTGTTGCTGTGTTTTTAATGGTCATTGTTGGCTTGATCTTTAGTGTTATTTTAACATTAAAGCTTGCTTTTGTTCTGCTTCAGGCCTGTTGGGCTGCTCTCCTCCAGCGGCCTTCAGGTGAGTAGAGAAACCCAACAAAATCTGTCCAGACCAAGAATAAAATACACTTTTCTCTAAGAAGATAAGCATTGGATTGTGGTATGCTTAAGTTCTCTACGACAGGACATTGCGCTATATTCTTTTTCTCATTCCCGCTCGTGTCTGAAAAGGGGGACTGGGCAATTAGCTCCAGGGACTATAGCAACGCTGGGGGAGGAGGCTCTTCACTCTGCCGGGCGGCAGTGGCGGCCGCGGGAGCGCGGGCCCGTATCCAAGAAGGGTTAAGCGCCCGCGCGGTTTCCGAAAGAGCGCGCGGGCCACGATTGGCTCCGGGACATCCCGCGCCCGGCGGAGCCCGCGCTCCCCTTCCTCCCGCGCTCGTCCCCGAACAGCACAGGGAACAGAGTGCTCCGACCGATCCCGGCCCGGGAGTAAAACGCAGACAGCCCGGCCGCGCCTGAGCACTCCGGCAGAACCGGCCAGGGCTGGGTACACGAAAGACACTCCAAACCACACACACACCCAAGGACAAACGCAAGGCGCCCTTCCCTTCCCTTCTTCCCCCCGGCGCCCACTCCGCAGCATTTCAAGCTCTTTCTCGAGGTTGTGGGTGGCTCTGAAAAGAGCCTTTGGGTTTCGCCTCTGGGCTCGGGACGCTTCCCTCGCCTGGTTTACTTGCTCTTGGCTTTGTGGCTCTCAGTCTTCTTGGGCAGCAGCACGGCCTGGATGTTGGGCAGCACGCCGCCCTGCGCGATCGTCACCTTGCCCAGCAGCTTGTTGAGCTCCTCGTCGTTGCGGATGGCGAGCTGCAGGTGGCGGGGGATGATGCGCGTCTTCTTGTTGTCGCGGGCCGCGTTGCCCGCCAGCTCCAGGATCTCGGCCGTCAGGTACTCCAGCACGGCCGCCAGGTACACCGGGGCGCCGGCGCCCACGCGCTCCGCGTAGTTGCCCTTGCGCAGCAGCCGGTGCACGCGGCCCACGGGGAACTGCAGCCCGGCCCGCGACGAGCGCGACTTGGCCTTGGCGCGCGCCTTCCCGCCCTGCTTGCCCCGGCCGGACATCGCTGCTGACGCTGCTCCGCGAACAAACCCCCGCTGCCACCGAAACACAGCAGGTGAGTGACAGCCGCCCTGAGGCCTCCGCCTTTATATCCCCTCCCTTCGCGCGGCCGCCGCCTCCTGATAGGCCGAGGCGCCTGTCGAGGCGCGCGCAGCCCAATGGCACAGCGAATCTCACGCTGACCAATCGCGAGGGGGCAGCGGCCAAAGGCTCCGCCCACGCTCTCCGCGCGGCCAATCACGACCCGCGGCGGGCGGGCCTCGGCTCGCGGCCCCGCCTACGAGAACGGTCGCTCCCGCCGCCGCCGCCGCCGCCGCTCGGACCGGCGGGGTCGCGCTGCCCCGTCCCGCAGTGTTTGCTCTCTCCCGTGCTACATTATACTTTCAAAGCCGCCGGGCTGCACAGTGTGGTCGTGGGAGGCCCGAATCGAGGAAATGGAGACAAAGATAGTGTGGTTCTGTCAGTGAGCGGGAAAAGGGGGAAGGATGGGACAGGCGTAGAATGCAAAGGCAGGAATTCCCCCCCTACGTTTTTAGCTGGTCCTTATTTGAACAGCGGCTCTGCACTTAAAACATTAAATGCATCTAAACTTTCAGGTACAAGCTTTGATTCCTAGACAGATCCCTTGGTTTCACAAGTGCCTAGTACATTTTGCATTTCCATGTATTATCAACAAGAAAGAAAAGGTCTGAACGGTTTGCATTCTTGGGCTAAAAATAATTTTTTTTACTATTCCGTTTTAATTTTTTTCTTTCAAGTAGAATTTTCCAACTACTGTTTTTCCCCGTTATATTTTGCATATTTCTGTGATAGTTTAAGTTATCTGAATAGAAATACAAATAGTTTCCAGGGAACTTTCGTGCGTGTTAGACCTGCTCAAATATATCCACTAAAATAAAAACAGGAAATTTCACACTTGAACGATGACAAACTGACTTAATAAAGCAAAATGTAGTTACAGGTTTACATGCTGTAAGAAAAGTTTTAAGCCTTACATGGTTTAACAGTCAAGTTAAATTCTGTCAGGTAATAACAATATTGAGTCTTAGCGCTCCCGCAAATAGTAATAGCATACGTTATGACTTCTTACAGGAACATAAAGTATTCAGTAACAAAAAGACTGAAAATGTAGGCGGTATCTGACAAGGGCGGGAATTTTAAAATTTGAATCCACCAATGAAACGCAGCACTTACCCGTCTGCCTATCAGAGACGGCACCAGGGCTATAAATACTCCCCGAATACAGAGGCGCTCTTACTCTTGCTGCTGGTGCTTGATTGCCTTCTTTGTGAACGATGGCGCGCACGAAGCAGACGGCGCGTAAGTCGACGGGCGGGAAGGCGCCCCGCAAGCAGCTGGCCACCAAGGCGGCCCGCAAGAGCGCGCCGGCCACGGGCGGCGTCAAGAAGCCGCACCGCTACCGGCCCGGCACGGTGGCGCTGCGCGAGATCCGCCGCTACCAGAAGTCCACGGAGCTGCTGATCCGCAAGCTGCCCTTCCAGCGCCTGGTGCGCGAGATCGCGCAGGACTTCAAGACCGACCTGCGCTTCCAGAGCTCGGCCGTGATGGCGCTGCAGGAGGCCAGCGAGGCCTACCTGGTGGGGCTCTTCGAGGACACCAACCTGTGCGCCATCCACGCCAAGCGCGTCACCATCATGCCCAAGGACATCCAGCTGGCCCGCCGCATCCGCGGTGAGCGTGCATAAGCGTTCTCAAAACATTCCCATCTATATTTAAAAAGGATTTAAACCAACCCAAAGGCTCTTTTAAGAGCCACTCCATACACAATAAAAGGAGCTGCAACACTGAGGTTTGCATTCGGGTATGTAGGCCTATAGAGATAATAAGTAGAGAAAAAAAAAAGCACTGAATATACGCAGTCAGAGTAAACGGAGACGGTTCCTCACTCTGTACTTTAAGGATAGAGTACAAAATGAAGAGACGTTTCATTTTTTTTTTTCCGATGCTGGGATGCGTATGATGTTTTCAAAGTTCGGAAAACTTAAGGTCATAATGGTGTAAGAAAGGGCGAAATTTTCAAGCGGGGAAAATACCCAGCGTGAAACAAAGGGGAATTTACAGTCTTTGTAGTCTCCCCGCGGCCCCTCCGTCTCCTTTATTCACACTGTCTCTGTCTTTCTCTCCATTTCCTCGATTCGGGCCTCCCACGACCACACTGTGTAGCCCGGCGGCTTTGAAAGTATAATGTAGCACGGGAGAGAGCAAACACTGCGGGACGGGGCAGCGCGACCCCGCCGGTCCGAGCGGCGGCGGCGGCGGCGGCGGCGGCGGGAGCGACCGTTCTCGTAGGCGGGGCCGCGAGCCGAGGCCCGCCCGCCGCGGGTCGTGATTGGCCGCGCGGAGAGCGTGGGCGGAGCCTTTGGCCGCTGCCCCCTCGCGATTGGTCAGCGTGAGATTCGCTGTGCCATTGGGCTGCGCGCGCCCCGACAGGCGCCTCGGCCTATCAGGAGGCGGCGGCCGCGCGAAGGGAGGGGATATAAAGGCGGAGGCCTCAGGGCGGCTGTCACTCACCTGCTGTGTTTCGGTGGCAGCGGGGGTTTGTTCGCGGAGCAGCGTCAGCAGCGATGTCCGGCCGGGGCAAGCAGGGCGGGAAGGCGCGCGCCAAGGCCAAGTCGCGCTCGTCGCGGGCCGGGCTGCAGTTCCCCGTGGGCCGCGTGCACCGGCTGCTGCGCAAGGGCAACTACGCGGAGCGCGTGGGCGCCGGCGCCCCGGTGTACCTGGCGGCCGTGCTGGAGTACCTGACGGCCGAGATCCTGGAGCTGGCGGGCAACGCGGCCCGCGACAACAAGAAGACGCGCATCATCCCCCGCCACCTGCAGCTCGCCATCCGCAACGACGAGGAGCTCAACAAGCTGCTGGGCAAGGTGACGATCGCGCAGGGCGGCGTGCTGCCCAACATCCAGGCCGTGCTGCTGCCCAAGAAGACTGAGAGCCACAAAGCCAAGAGCAAGTAAACCAGGCGAGGGAAGCGTCCCGAGCCCAGAGGCGAAACCCAAAGGCTCTTTTCAGAGCCACCCACAACCTCGAGAAAGAGCTTGAAATGCTGCGGAGTGGGCGCCGGGGGGAAGAAGGGGGAAGGGCAGGGCGCCTGCGTTTGTCCTTGGGTGCGTGTGTGGTTTGGAGTGTCTTTCGTGTACCCAGCCCTGGCCGGTTCTGCCGGAGTGCTCAGGCGCGGCCGGGCTGTCTGCGTTTTACTCCCGGGCCGGGATCGGTCGGAGCACTCTGTTCCCTGTGCTGTTTGGGGACGAGCGCGGAAGGGGAGCGCGGGCTCCGCCGGGCGCGGGATGTCCCGGAGCCAATCGTGGCCCGCGCGCTCTTTTGGAAACCGCGCGGGCGCTTAACCCTTCTTGGACACGGGCCCGCGCTCCCGCGGCCGCCACTGCCGCCCGGCAGAGTGAAGAGCCTCCTCCCCCAGCGTTGCTATAGTCCCTGGAGCTAATTGCCCAGTCCCCCTTTTCAGACACGAGCGGGAATGAGAAAAAGAATATAGCGCAATGTCCTGTCGTAGAGAACTTAAGCATACCACAATCCAATGCTTATCTTCTTAGAGAAAAGCGTATTTTATTCTTGGCCTGGCCAGGTTTTGTTGGGTTTCTCTACTCACCTGAAGGCCGCTGGAGGAGAGCAGCCCAACAGGCCTGAAGCAGGACAAAAGCAAGCTTTAATGTTAAAATAACACTAAAGATCAAGCCAACAATGACCATTAAAAACACAGCAACACAGCTCTTTTAAATGAAAATGTGGGTGGCTCTTAGAAGAGCCTTTGGGTTTTTGTCGCAGTGGTACGATAAAAAAGGAAAACGCTTTAGCCGCCAAAGCCGTAGAGGGTGCGACCCTGGCGCTTGAGGGCGTAGACCACGTCCATGGCCGTGACCGTCTTCCTCTTGGCGTGCTCCGTGTAGGTGACGGCGTCGCGGATCACGTTCTCCAGGAACACCTTGAGCACGCCGCGCGTCTCCTCGTAGATGAGCCCCGAGATGCGCTTGACGCCGCCGCGCCGAGCCAGGCGGCGGATGGCCGGCTTGGTGATGCCCTGGATGTTGTCGCGCAGCACCTTGCGGTGGCGCTTAGCGCCGCCCTTGCCGAGCCCCTTGCCGCCCTTGCCCCGACCAGACATGCTGCCGCTAGCGCTATCACCAGCCCCGCTGCTGTGCCCCAGCGCCGCCCGCGCCGCGGCCTTTATGCGGCGCGGTCCGACCTGGTTGGGAGCAGGGGCGGGCTCGGCGGCCGGGGGCCGGGCCTGCGCCTCCGCCCCTTTCGCCGCTCGCCAGCACCGCCCCGGGGTCCCGGCCGCCTTCTCCGCGCCTGTCCCCGCCTCCGTCTCTGCCCCCCTCCCTCCCCCCTGCCTCGCTCAGAATCCCCCAGGCCCTCGGCTCCCCGGAACAGCTTTCCCCGGCTTCTTCCCCTCCGGGAGGCGACATCCCCAGACCTGCCTATGAAGTTTTGAGCACGTCCCCGCGGTCGACTCTCTCTGGGCTCGGTGTGACCAGCCTCTCGTGCCTCGGAGGCTCGCCGCGCACTGCGCCCTTGCGCCGGGGTTCGGCCGGTATTGCGGACTCCGGGAATCCTTAGAGTGTATTAGCGCTGCGCTCTCCCCGTACCGTGTTCCCGAAAAGCGTTAGGGGCTGCTTTCCTTGACTTTGCCTTTTTGCCTCCTGCCACCTGCTGGGCATCATGTAATTTCCTTCAAACATTGTCACATTACATTTTTTGCCAAGTGACATGAAAGATAGGAGCATATATTTGTCTTCCTGTTGCTGTTGCTGTTTCAGATTTACAATGAATACTTTCAACGTTATTGTGTTTTACCTGCAGCACAACATACTTTTTTTTTTTTTTTTCACCTCCCACATTTGGGTAAAAATAAACTATGTCTTGGGAGCACTAATTTTTTCCAAGAATGGGTGCAAATATAAAGATTTGATTTCGTTTTATTTTCCTTTGTGAGTAGCACTAAATCGTCTAAATTGCTTGCTCTTCTGATGCTGTGTAGTGTATACTGGGAACTTATATGGCAGTACTTTATAAAGAAACTTAACCACATACACCTTACAGTGAAAATAACTGTCAGAAAATGTATGTCCACTTTCTTATTCTTTCTTTTTTAGATACGGGTTTTGGGCCAACATATGCTCTGGAACCCTTTTAAGCAGAATCTCATGGGAATATATATATCTATCTTACAAAACAATTAATAACTTAGTAATTGATAATGCCACAGGCTAACTATGGCAATTATGGTGTTAGGTAATTGTGAAAATTCTGAAATAATTTCTTAAGGTTTTTCTTAATTTATTTCCCGTGTTTAAATTTTCCAAGACGTAGTTCTTTTGGGGGGATGTAATGTTTTTCTGAGGGGGCTGGTGTTGTTTGGTCTTTTGCTTAGTTGGTTTTTGGCTTGGTTTGGGTTTTTTTTTCAGAAAATCAGCATGAAAATATTTTTTTATGTGGATGAAATTTTAATTTGTATGTTACAAACACTAGGCTGAATTCTTTATATTTCATCAGTGAGGACCAGTGTTGAACATGTGAAAAGGGAGCCTGTCAGCTGTAAACTGAATCTCAAAATTACTCTTAGCTGCAGCAAACAGCAGAAATTGCTATGAAATGGCTGCCCTGGCCTTTACATGCCCCTAAACGTTTACAGATATGTAAAGCCTTGGAAAGCAAGGTTTCACACACATTGAGTTTGTATTTAGCACTTTTTTGAATAATATTTTCACTGACTTGTGAGTCATCTGGTCATCTACCCCCTTTTTATCTACTTCAGTGCATGCTGAAGAATCCACCTAATAATCTCCTCTTATGTGCAAGGGTTAAAATCTTTACAAAACAGCAAAGCAGCAGGGACACACTTTTCCCAAAGTTTTGGCTGTTTACTCAAAATTCCAAGGGCCGAAGATTGGGTGAAAGTTCTCTTGGAATCTTTGCTTCATTCATCTGCAATTTGCATCATTAAGTTAAAAAAAAATTGTTTGTAAATTTTAGGTTAAGAGATTTTAATACATCAGTATTAAGACAAGAGGAGCACCAAAAAATTAAAGGAGGGATGTAAGCCTCTTTCTTTTCGGAAAAACAATTGATATTTTCAGTTAGTATAACAAAAACTGAAAAGAAAAAAGTCTTGTTATGTTTAAATGTTACAATGCAAGATGTATTTTGTTCAAACTACAACACTGATGTAATAGGTTTCAAAACAGGCAGGCAGATATTCCCTTTAGTGTAGAAAGACCTGGAGTGTGCTCTAAAGAGTCTGGGATGTTACACAGTAATAGAAATTCAGCTAACTGGTATGTATCAAAGGAGTTGGGGAACATCATGAGCTGATTTTGCCATATGGAGGAAAAGAAAAAAACTCCACATGGGTTAGAAGTTTTGCAAACATCCTTGGCTTCCCTCACGACACTGTACCAAAACTTTATCTGCTTATGTCATATCTGGAGTTTCCAAAGTGCAATAACTATTCATTGCTTGTAGACAAGAAGGCCTCATTCACATCCTGCCCTGGAAAGAACTCTGACATGGTTCTTAGAAAATAACTGTAGATCATATCATTCTTCAATCAGCTTTGGGAATCTGTGACCTGGAAAATTGCTCTTTCTAGACCATACTTATTTCTAGATCTGCACTGCTGACTAGGCATAAAATATCCCTTCTTATAATTCACATATTTTTGCCAGCTCCAGCAGGAGATTTAGGTCTAATGCTGTGTCAGAAACTCCTAGTGTTCCACCTGAGAGGGAAAAAAAGTTACAGCTCATTTGTGCTTCTGTGTGCTGAGTAACAGGATTTCTGTCCTCTCAAGAGTGCTAATGGACAAAGGCTGAAAGATGGTGATATAGTTTCCATCTGTATTTGAATGGTGTGAATTTTAATTCCTGTGGTTTAAAAATTGTTTCATTTCCTGATAATGAGGCATGTTCTATTGCATGAGAAAAAAAGAAATAAAATTTATATATCTTTCAAATGTGGAATACAGACTTTTTTTACATTTTGAAGTGCATATCTCACCATGAGCCTTGGCCTATACCCAGAAATTATCAGATAAATAAAATAATATTGCTCTACTGCCAAGTCAAGAGCCTCACTGTTGTGGAAGTCACAACACTTGGTGAAGAATTTAGGTGCTGTTCATTTAGGCATGAGGTAATGGAAATACCAAATCAAAATTTATTATAGGACACTTTGACTTTACTAGTCATTCAGGAAAATAAATGTCAGTAGGCACAGAGAAAAATCATGGCAGCCTATGATTCCTTTAAGCAGAAGGAACAGAGATTCATTACTTATGTTACATTGGAACACCTGTGTAAGGAATCAGCTTTGAAATTTGGCATTAAAACAGAAAAAGAATCACTGCTACTACCTACCCTACTCATCTCAGGAACAGGAGCAAGGGTAGTTGCCCAGTTGCTGTAAGCAATCTGCATAAAGCTGAATTAATTTACAGCATGTGTGGGATTTTGATGCAGAACATGAACCCACTGGACAATGGTTCTTTTTTTTCTTCTATTAACCTTCTAAAAAATCTGGGTAGAATCTCTGTATAGGCCTGTGTTAATTCATAAACATGTTAATTTCCTGGAAGGAACGCAACAACATTTTACTAAAATATTTCAGTATTTCTATTGACATTTTCTGGTTTTAAAAATTAGGGGAAGGTGAATGGAGCGATGATACCCAAACAACTTCTACGTGAAGAAATGATGGAGTATCAAAGCCTTGGGAAGCCTTCCTGCTGTATGTATGCAAATGCACCAACTTGCTGTGTTGAGCACATGTTCCCTCTTTTGGGTTATATTCTACAGTGCCTGAAAAAATAAATTTTAGTCTGCAGTGGCTGAGAAATTAAAACCATTTACTGGATTACAATACAAGTACTCGGATGATTCTAGGGTATTGTGCTTGAATATCCAGAAGCAAAACACAGCTGAAGAAAAAAGAGAGGCAGATTGTCCCTGACTTGCATCAACACTCAGGTCTGCCCTTCCTGTCTTCTGCTTTATGCCCATCTTTCTTTTGCTCTCCAACGAAGAGGAATTCATAATGGTTCATTTCCTATGAGCATCCACAGCCTGATACTACCAGTCTGTTTTTTCTTGATCTTTCATTGTTGACTGAGGTTATCTCCAATGCTCAGTAATACCCCATATGAAGGAAAGATGGGCTTGAGAGTATAGGATCACATCTCTAAACACTTTATAGTTTCTAAGTAAATCAGTATACAATCATGACAATGAAAACAAAGAAAAACACTAATGTTCAGTTTATAGTAATCTCACAATTTGTTTCTGCCATAAAGATGCAGGGAGAAATAAAATGGTTATGGAGTCCTTCAAAGATTGATAAAGATTACATTTCTTGTACAAGTCCAGAAAGCTGACAGAAAACTGCCTCTAAATGTGAATAGCTTGACAAACAAGCCACTGATATACAAATATCAAGGGACTAGAGAACAACAAAACGTTAGTGCTAGTGCCTCTGGGAGGTTTTGAGCTCTCTGTTCTTCTTGGCTATGGAGTTACTACTACTAGTTTAGAAAAAAAAATCCTCAGTGTCAGTATTCTGATAGTGTATTCAGTAATGTCACTGAAGGCCTTAATCCTCCCCCACTATAGGAAATAAGTACCAAACAGGCATTAAATAGATTTTCCCATTTCTGAGTTTTATCAAGAAACAATACAACATTCTTCAGGGTCACACTGCAGTTTTTTAATGCTCATTATCGCAGCCAGATCATCCAAAACGTGCATTTACCTTCATCTTATAGATTTACTAAGGGAGACCTCATTAAGCTGTATTTTTTTCAACATTTACCTTCAAGAGGAGAAAAAAAAAGGTATTTCAAATTACTAGAATAAATCTAGTATTTGCTCTGGTTGTAGCCGTTTCGATTTTCCACTTAAACACAGGTAGTAAGAAAGGGATATGACATCTCTCAAATGACTCAAGTCACTGTGTTTCTTTATTTTCACACTCCCAAACAGCGAGGACTCTACGTTTTACCGACATTTCATTCACCCTTATACAGCTATTTTTAGCTCTGAATGTACCTGCTCAAAGGTTTTTAGGAGCTGATGATAGCCCGGATATGGAGGGTACAGAACACAATAATATTGCAGCAGACTGTTAACTGCTTGGTATTTAAACGAAATCAACATTGCATTGAAAACGAAGGGGGAAAAAAATAGAGAGAATTCATCCATTGTTTGTAATATTGAGCTGCCGCTTCCCGGGCCAGGAATCCTCTTGATAAGGTGTAGGTTCTTCTTTTGTGAAAATAGCGAAGTGGTGAATCACGAGACGGTGTTATCCGGGATAAAAACTTACACAATCAACATTCATTCATTAAAACCCAGAAATGCGTTTTGCGTTAAGTGTCCTGGCTACTCAATATACCCTCAAAAGACCGAATTTTCTGGTTTAACTCCCTGTAAAATTCAAAATTCAGTACACTCCAGATTCTATTTCCCAATCAATTTTATCTAATTACGAGGCAAATACGGTAATTACTGCACGTATTAACACTAAAAGCAGCTTTACTGTAATTGCAGTTATCCTGACTTCCGAATCTAACAAACGAAAGCTATTTCGTCAAGGTTACATTGAAAATGCACTGACAGGAACATCAGTCTTCGGAAGGGACACGTCGGTGCTTTGTTCCACTGAAATAGAGAAGCATAAAGAAAGTAACATCGCCTTTCACACACACTGCTAAAGCACAAACGTCTCCCCAAAAGGCAGTAGCTGAGACACCGAGACTGCTGAAGAGAGACTAAGCAGGGTGATTTCGGAGGGAAGCGGCTCAGCCGAGGAAGCCAGCTCTACATCAGCGTCTGGGACCATGGGGCGAAACTGTGTTACTTCCTCGGATTTAATATCCATTTACTCTGAGACCAACGGTTCAAATCACTCTGTTTTTCACCTCTTCTGTAGAGAACCTTCTATAGAACAAGATTTCATGCCAGCTGTGCCCATTTAGCTTAAAGTAAAATTTTAATTTACAATATAAACCGAAGGTTTCTCTCTGCTGAGGTCTCTGCGCCTTCACGCCGCTGACTTTCAGCGGTCGCATTTCCCTCATTTCTGCTCCTTCTAACGGGAAACTCCGCCAGCCTGTAGGGCAGACGCCCCCCTCCCCTCCCGGAAAGAAACGGGGTGCATCGGCGGTAAATTTCGTGAGGAAAAAGTCGGTTTTGGACCTTGAAGAAACACAACGGGCGCGGCGGCGGGCGGCGGAGCGGGGCTCGGCGCACCAATCAGCGCGCGCGGCGCCGCTATAAAAGGGGCGGCGGCGGCGGCGCTTCCATTGTTCGCCCGGATCGAGCAGGAGCCGACATGGCCGAGACCGCTCCCGTCGCCGCGCCCGATGTCGCCGCCGCCGCCCCGGCCCCGGCCAAAGCTGCCGCCGCCAAGAAGCCGAAGAAGGCGGCGAGCGGCTCCAAAGCCCGCAAGCCCGCGGGGCCCAGCGTCACCGAGCTGATCACCAAGGCCGTGTCCGCCTCCCAGGAGCGCAAGGGGCTCTCCCTCGCCGCGCTCAAGAAGGCGCTGGCCGCCGGCGGCTACGATGTGGAGAAAAGTAACAGCCGCATCAAGTTGGGCATCAAGAGCCTCGTCAGCAAGGGCATCCTGGTGCAGACCAAGGGCACCGGCGCCTCCGGCTCCTTCCGCCTCAGCAAGAAACCCGGAGAAGTGAAGGAAAAAGCTCCCAAGAAGAAAACAGCTGCAGCCAAGCCCAAGAAGCCGGCGGCTAAGAAGCCCGCCAGCGCCGCCAAGAAGCCCAAGAAGCCGGTGACGGCGAAAAAGAGCCCTAAAAAAGCCAAGAAGCCGGCGGCCGCCGCAGCCAAGAAAGCAGCCAAGAGCCCCAAGAAGGCGACAAAGGCTGCCAAGCCCAAAAAAGCGGCGGCAGCGGCGAAGAGCCCGGCTAAGGCCAAAGCGGTGAAGCCCAAAGCAGCTAAGCCCAAGGCGGCCAAGCCGAAAGCAGCGAAGGCGAAGAAGGCAGCGCCCAAGAAAAAGTAAATGGTTTCGAAAAAAATCTTATCTGCTTTGCAGATAAACTCCAACGGCTCTTTTAAGAGCCACCCAAGTTTTCACAAAAAGAGCTGGAACTTTGTTTTCTTAGATTCCTGTTCGTGTACGCGTATGCAGTTTAAACCTTTTTTTTTTTTTCTTCTCCATTGCTGTGGCTTTTAAGTGGACTCGATAATGTTTCTGCGCTCTTGTTCCCGGGTGCCGAGCAGCACCGCAGCAGCAGAACACACCGCGGCACAGCTCATTAAAAAAGAAAAAAAAAAAACCTGTGTGCTTCGGTGCAAATCCCTTCCCATTGGCCGCAGGAGATGGGTGCAAGCCCGAACTCCTCGGGGTAGTTGGGCGGCGCTCGGGGCGCCCCGGCTCTTGAGACGGGGAGTGGGAGTGGGGATGCTGCGGCGCCCTGTAGTTTCTCTCCTCTCGGGAGGGAGGCGGAGAGCTGCTCAGGGAAGCGCCTCGGACCGCCCCCAGAGCCCGGCGGATTTCGAAAACCCCGCGCTCCGCAAAGATTGGCCGTCGCTCTTCGGCTTTTCTAGTGTCCAGCAGTTTTCGGGTTAAAAAGGTGCCCCACCTTTTTCTTTAAGTTCGCTTGGCGGAAGAGGCCTACGAACTCCCTGGTACGTTTGTACCGCCTCCCCCAACCCCCTCCCCCCCGCGGGCTTTTTCACTTCCAGTCCAATTTTGTCCCCGCTTTGAAAACCGTAGGGCGAGCGGGGTCCGAGAAGTCCGAGGTTTCGAGCTGCCTTGGTGCTGCCCGCAGTCCTCCACCTCGGTGCTCAAACTCGCTCTTTGGAGCTGTCGCACTCAGTTCTTAGCCGGGTGTTCATTTTTGCACACTTGGAACAAAAAAAATGGTATTTTCTGTACACGTAACAACCTATAGCTCTGGTCACTGGCACTTACCCCGTCTCAGTTTTAGGATGCAGGGCACACTTTTTTTACTGCGCATGCTCTATGAGCAAGCGGCTTATGTGAGTATGGGGCGATCACAGCGTGTGGACGGGGATTTACTGTGTTAATGAGCGCAAAGCTTGTCTCTCACTTTAGACTTTATAGTTCTTAGCTGAAGATAGCTGTTAAATATTGTAAAAAATTGTTCCACACGACAAGAAAGGAAGTGTGTCTGTGTGCAGGAATGCTGAATGCACTGGCTATATTAGCTCTAGTGGTTATACTGTCCAGTATAGGAACAAAATTACCATCAAACCAAACATTGCTGTTAAACTTATAGAGCTGAGTTGGGCAGCACAGCATAGATATCTACTGGGAAAAGAGGGTGCAGTGGCAAAGAGCAAGAGTGGCCTGGGAAAAGTCATACTGTGGGGATAAGTGTAATGACATCTTTATGCCAGCTGCACCATTGGCATATCAGTCAGTAACCCTAATTCATCGTTTCTCATCCTCCTTCCCCCTCAGAGTGTGCACTGCTAGCCCTGTGGCTGCCACCTCAGCTGTGGGAGAGCTGTGCACAACTCCAGACTGATTCTTCCTCAGAAACAGCTTATGTTAAATTACTAAGTCACTGCTGTGGTGTCTGATCACTGTGTCCCCCTCACATGGACTTCAGCAGGCTTCTCTCCAGCTAATAAGCAGATTCTTGTTCCAGACATAAGAAAAGTTGATATCCTAAAAAAAACTCAGGGCATACTATTTTGTTATCATGGCTCAAGTTTCTAGCTAACCTACCGAACAGAGGTTCAAATGTGTGATTTATTATTGCAGTGAAAAGTGAACACATCTTGCTCCTCTATGACATAGTTTTTGGACATATGGTCATTAATTTATTTTTTCAAACAAGTTAAAGTGCCTCGTGATACTGGGGAAAGAAAGAAAAGAAATGGGCTCTCCTTAGTATCTTCTAAGGTGTGCTGTGTGCTGGTGTTTAGTGGCTGGGCATACTTTGACAAAAACCCAAAGGATACACTTTATGATTAAATGCTAAGCTGCAGCAAAATTAGAGGGAAGGTCAAAAAAAAAAGGGTTCAGTATTGCAATTAATTACAAGGAAGACCTGTTTGTAGGTCAGCTGTTTATTTCACATATGTACCTACTTAGCAGATGTCAATATCAAAAGTCTATGATGTTCCAATAATGGCAAATGAACCAATGAGTTAGATAAAGGCCTGCATATACCAGAATAGGCTTAGCAACCTGCCAAGAATTCTCTTTAAGTTACTCCCCCACAGAATAATGCACCACTTTGTACAGATGAACGCTTTTTTTATGATGGGGTTACAGATTTTTCATCAGCATTAGTCACCACAAAGACCAATTGCCTGTCAGATTACCACAAAACCAGGTAACTTTCATGCATATATTTCTTCCTGTCTTCATTCTCAATTAGTGGGTTATGTTATTCCTGTACTTCTTGTGTATCTTTTTATCTCTTATGATAGTTGTTGTCAGGTGGAAGAGATTATTCTGCATGGCCTCAGCATGTCTTTGAAAAACATTAAAAAGTCTCCCTTAGGGGCTCAACTCTTAAAAACTTCAAAGGTGGAATTTTATTGCAAGTGAAACCATTCCACTAATTTATTAAGAAATCTTCTGCGTTTGATAGAGAAAATTGGAAGCTAGACTTCCATAAAAAGCAAACTATGTTAGTGCAGGCACAAAGATGTTTAAAATTTGTGTTGGAAACAGTGTTGATAAGACAGGGATGTTTTCATTATTGATGAGCAATGCTTACACAGAGCCAAGGCCTTTTCTGCTTCTCACACTGCCTCACTGATGAGGAGTCTGGGACTGCACAAGGAGCTAGCAGGGGACACATCCAGGACAGCTGATCCAAACTGACCAAAGGGGTGTTCCAGGCCATACAGTTTCATGCATAGCAGAAAAAGCTGGGGGGAAGAAGGGAGGGGAGTATTTGGGGTGATGACTTTTGTCTTCCCAAGTCACCATTACGCATGGCAAGAGCCCTGCTCTCCTGGAGGTGGCTGGACACCTGCCTGCCCATGGGAAGCGATGAATGAATTCCTTGTTCTGCTTTGTGTGCATGGCTTTTGCTTCACCAGTTAAACTGTCTTTATCTCAAGCCACAAGTTTTTTTCACTTTTGTGATTCTCTCCCCCATCTGTGGGAATGAGTGAGGGAGCAGCTGCAGGGTGCTTAGTTGCTGGCTCTGGTTAAACCATGACAGCTGAATAAAGCGGAGAAAAAGTCTTTCCTGTTATCCTGCGCTAAATAAATTGCAAAATATAAGTTATGTGCATTTCAAGACTAAGTTTACAGCTTCTCAAAAGGAAGCAGCTGAGTGTGAAACACTTATAATGTATGGGCAGGAAGCTGGAGACAGGCAGTGTGGAGTCTGGAAGAGTGCAACATAAATAGCATTAATACCAGACTTGTTCTCTGCTGCTTGCATGTTAGTACAGATTTGAACCTGCTTGAATTCATGTACAGAACCACTTTTCAGCTAGACACCCTTGACCTGGTAAGATTGCACAACAGAATTTTTCTTCCACAAGTTTCTTATTTAATATCTAGATCACAAGGCACCCAGTGCACTGTTAGACATGAAGTTACCAAACACTTATTTCTGTGGGAATTTGAGATCCCTCTTCTACAGAACATGCTGCCAAAGCATAATGAAGTCATCAGTGTGACTCCTCCTGGGATCCCCATTTACTCTCCATACTCAATTTTGGACAATTATTTCTAGATTTGGAGTTATGTTTCATTTTGATTTTCACTTTCCACACAGTGTTTTGTTGATCTCTTTGCACTTCCATTCCCATACAAGTTTTGTGCATCAGTCCTGCAGGACTCCTGCTGAGAATTCAGTGAAATCTCAGTGACTGCAGGATTCTTTTTCCAATGATTTCAGGAGTGGGCTGCAGAAAAATTGAAATGTAGAGAAATAATAATAGGATTATGGTTTACATCAAACATTGAAACTTGATCTAGTAAAAGAAGTCCCTACCTACAGCACAGAGGTGTGAGATGACAACCAAGGACCAAGGCAAGGGCTGAAGCTCACTGCCTATGGCCTGCACTGTACCTCCTATGTTATCTGTGCACATAGGGAGATGCATTGTTGACATCAAGACAGAATGACACGGTTGAAAGAGGAGGTCCTGTGAAGATAAGATGGTCCTGCTTTGGCTCTGAAGAACAGCACAAATGGAACAAAGTAATATGATCTGAATTCTGAAGGGCACATGGCCAAAAAATAACTTTTGCCTGATAAAGTCAGTTAGATATTAAATTGCATGCTGCTGCATATGCTAATAACCTTTATAAAGTATGTGCTACCACATATTTGACTATATTACTCTGTTCTCCACCTGGATCATGCCATACATAAGAAGGAGAGGGAGATAAATTTATGCTGTATATAAGAAAAGCAGAAATTCTACCTAGTTGGAAGGGTGACAAAAAGACCTTGGAGACAGTCAACAGTCTACTCTCCTCTCCCTCCTCACGGATGGGCAGGCCTTCTTGGCAAGCTTCTTCACATTATTGTTATTGTTGTCGTTATTATTATTATTATTATTAATAATAGTAATAATATAATCTGGGTTAACAAAACATTGTTGTTCTTGTTGGAACTCTACCACACTGCATTTAGCACTGGCAATTCTGAATTTGTAGTTCTGTTGCTTCAATAAACCACACTATTCTTCAGTCTGTGATTCCACAACTTCTTACTGAATGCAATCAGATCTATAGAGCTGAATTGTTAAACTGCACTATTTGTGAATCTGTGCTCATGCTTCTTATTTGACACTACCAGGCTTACAGTGCATAATCTGCTGAATTTGCTCCATCAGAAATTAAGCCCAGCTGCACTGAGCCCCTCTGATCTCTGAGGAACAGCTGGAAAGCAAGGATGTTCATCTTCTGCCATGTTTCTATACTCTTACTGCAACACAGAGGTTAGTCTATATGATCTTTGAATCTCTTACAATGGAAATTATTAAATGGATCTTAAATTACAGTTTAATTTTATCAAACAGACCTCACAGAGCAGATGATATTTGATGTACAATTTAGAATCACTTGTGAGCAAAGAAGCACAGGAACTCAGCTCAAAACTTGCTTCACTTTATTAGTTGTTCTTCTGTCATGAGTTAAAAAACTAATGCTATGAACAAGCATGTATCTACTATTTTTTTTAAAAAAAATCCTTTTCCAAATGGTTTCTGATGTTTTGCAAAGCAAACAGACAGCAAGAGACAGGGGAAAATATTATATGTAGTCACAGATCCTTGAGGAGAAGCAGCTCATTAAGGAGCAGGATTATATTTTGAGGTTCTACCTTCATTTTATTCCATTGGGGAAAAAAAACCCAAAAAACAACAACAACAACAACAAAAAACAAAACCAAAGAGGCAGAAAGAAAAGCTCAGCTTTGCAGAACTGGACAATTTATCACAAGCTGCTTAGGTATGTGATTTGCCCAGGATATTCTGATAGCCTCATGGCAGGCATCTGCAAGCGGTAGTAACTCCCAGGGAAGACCTGTGATACAGAGTCCCTGAAGTCTGATGGAGCAGCCTGAAGAACTGGATTTTCCTGGCAGAATGGGTTCGGGGAGTTCTGAAGCAGGTAGTGCTAAACTGCCCTGTTGGTAACACCCTGGGGACTTGCCTGGGTACTCAGTGAAAAATCCTTCTGCAAGCATTACACCAAATGTATCCTTACCAGTGCAGGACATACCTACCTTTCTCCCAAAATCTCCTAGAAGTGACAGAAGAGATGCCTACAGAGTGTCCAGTTTCTCCTGCTAGCCTGACCTCCTGAAGCAGTCCAGTTACAGTCCCTGAAGTTCCCTCCCTGAAAGGAGCAAACTGGCCTCAGGAAAGATAACACCATGACCTGAGCCGTGGCATCCTCACTGCATTCCAGAAGTATCTCCATAGCCCAGTCTAGAATACTATCAAGTTCCTTGTGGAACAGAGCCTTTGTTACAGGTTTGAAATTTTAGGATGTCTCTTTCAGAGTCTTGGTATTTGTGTTGCCTCATTTGGGTTTCCTTTGCGTCCATGCTGAAAAGATGGTGCATGAACATGTGTAACATAATATTTTAATTTGTCAGTGAGGGAGGGGTCACTGGAACATTGATTTCTCTGCTAACAGGTGCAACACCTCTATCTGTGGTCTATGTGAAGATAGATTGATTATTGTTTAATCTTTTATTGTACCCTCATGAAAGCATACATTACACAAAGCTGCCCAGCCAGCAGGAAAAAAACAACAATCAAGCAATCAAAAGACGTCCATGAGAGGGCAGCAAACGCTCAACACAGGAAACTTTATCCTTCCAGATAATTTTCACGTCGAAAACGATCTACCGAATAATTTTTGCTAAATACTGCTTCTTGATGTCAAGAGCAAAATCTCAGAACATTTTCCTCTGCTGAAGAGAGAAAACTCAGAATTAATAAATACCCGAAAAATGCAAAACCACCCTTCTTTTTGGGCATTTAATTTTTCAATCTCTCTAAAAATAGCCACGCTCTTGTCTATGCCACCACAGCAGTGGAAAATACTGTAAAAATATTCGTCAAAAAAATACTTTTACCTTAAAAAATGAAAGTGAAATGTGTAAAATCTCGATTAGCATACCCGTACTGCTAAACTCACCTTGAGATAACATTCAGAGAGGGCGGGAAATGAAGATGTGAAAAAAAATTAGGAAGGGTAGAATTTCTCACAAGCACGATTGGACAGAATTTGCTGCAAGATTATCCATATAAAAAAAAAAGTGCAGTAGATGTATAAACAGAGAAGCCACACGGGACAATCCATACAAGCAGGTGGAACTGAAATACATAAGACATACATCGTTGAAAATAACAAATCAAAGCATAATTTAAGTGAATCAATAAATAGGGTGATTTTCTATGAATCAGCTTTTTCTTCTAAAGGATCACAACATATCGAAGCTTTAAAAGCTACATGAATCATTATAAAAAACAGACACGATGTCCTTGCCATCTGAAACACAGGGAAGGCACGGAGAAGCGAGAGGAGCACGGAACCCGTTGTGCCTCGGGGAAGGGAAATTCACACAAATCCCGCAGTTTTCTGCTCGCGGGCTGCGCGATAGAGAAAGCGGGGAGACGGCGGGAGCCAGCCCCCAGCCCCGCCCCCTTTCCTCTGCAGTTCTCAACCAGGTCGGACCACACCGCATAAAGGCCGCGGCGCGGGCGGCGCCGATTCATAGCGGCAGCAGCGGCAGCGGCAGCAGCGGTAGCGGCAGCAGTAGCAGTAGCAGCGGCAGTAACAGAAGCATGTCTGGTCGGGGTAAGGGCGGCAAGGGGCTCGGCAAGGGCGGCGCCAAGCGCCACCGCAAGGTGCTGCGCGACAACATCCAGGGCATCACCAAGCCGGCCATCCGCCGCCTGGCTCGGCGCGGCGGCGTCAAGCGCATCTCGGGGCTCATCTACGAGGAGACGCGCGGCGTGCTCAAGGTGTTCCTGGAGAACGTGATCCGCGACGCCGTCACCTACACGGAGCACGCCAAGAGGAAGACGGTCACGGCCATGGACGTGGTCTACGCCCTCAAGCGCCAGGGTCGCACCCTCTACGGCTTCGGTGGTTAAAGCATTCTGCTCTTTCCGGACCAGCACGACAAAAACCCAAAGGCTCTTTTAAGGGCCACCTACATTTTCCTTTAGAAGAGCTGTTACATTTTTTAGTGTCTTAAGTAGGGACGCGACGGTCCGATTTTAAATCTTGAACGTAATACTATGCTTCATAATGGCATAAGAATTGTCTAATGTATCGTTTTGCTGACAGCAGAGAGATGGTTTCTGCTAAGTAAGAGATGGGGTTTTTTTCTTTCCTAAATTTGTTACAGAAAACTTTAAATGCTCTGTAATCAAGCAAAAAGCTTAATTTTTAAACGTTCGCCGATTTAAACAATCAGAAATGTTGTTCTGTATGTTGTACCTTAAATTTTGCGTTTACCTGAGTGGATAAATTTGGAACGAATTTATCGACTAGTGAAAAGGGGGGAAGTTGCTCTGAGATTGATTCCTTTGATATTTCAATCCCCCCCTTCATTTCCTTTGCCATGATTTATTTACTTTTAAATAAAAGACTAAATCTAATATGGTTTTCTAGAGATCATTTTGGGGAGGTGGTTGGGAGGAGGAAAGGGAAGGTCTGGGAGGGAACTGGACAATAAAAGCAAATTATGAACATAGAAGCACACTTTTGAAAAAATGTATCAAAAGAAGCCTCGTGTGACCACTTCTCTCATTCTCACATGCAAAGGGCACTCCAGTCTGGGGCTCGTTTCTAGAAAAGTAGTACTTCATGGTTAAAAAGAAAAAAAATCAGCTTTTAAAAAAACCTTTGAAAATCGTTTGGCACTCAAACAATGATACCTATAAATATTTGTGGTCACGTCTGGTTTTCTCACAGCTTAGTGAGTATGGGGGAAATTAAGTAGTAGACCAATACCATATTCATTTTCAATTACTTTCACCAAGAAAAGTGCTAATTGCCTAAGTATTCTCATCATCACGATTTTGCGTGATGATATGCAAAGGTTATCATTAAGAATTTCCTAGTGAAATAAGAACACGAAAAACGTGAAAAAAAACCCAAAAAAGCTTAATAATTATCTTAATCACTACAGCTTGTTACATACGTATAGCTACGACCTTCTGTTACTGGATTTTTGGAGCACCTCTGTTTCAAGGTACCAGCCCACCTTTTCCTTTGTGGCTTTGGGAATAACGTGCCTATTCATGTAAGGAGCTCTGTAGGCACTGACAGAACATTTTCCTTCTTTTGTAACCAGCCCATCGTTTAAAAAAAAAGCAAACCGAAACAAAACAAAGACACAAATAAAGAAAATACAAAGTGCAAGTATCTTAGGCCCTCCACTCGCTCCGAGAGCGCTGCGATCAGAGCGGGGTCGCAGCTGCGGGGTCGAGAAGCTCCGAGCGGAGATTCAGCTACTTCGGGCCCAGGATGGGCCCCAGGATTCTACGACAGCCAATGAGATCGCGCTCCCTGCGGTCCAATCAGAGGCGCGGCAGCTCTATAAATACCGGCGTGGCCGGCTGAGTTCCATTCGCTTCTCGCTCTCGCTCGAGGTGGTGTCCTTGGTTTGCCATGGCCCGTACGAAGCAGACGGCGCGTAAGTCGACGGGCGGGAAGGCGCCCCGCAAGCAGCTGGCCACCAAGGCGGCCCGCAAGAGCGCGCCGGCCACGGGCGGCGTCAAGAAGCCGCACCGCTACCGGCCCGGCACGGTGGCGCTGCGCGAGATCCGCCGCTACCAGAAGTCCACGGAGCTGCTGATCCGCAAGCTGCCCTTCCAGCGCCTGGTGCGCGAGATCGCGCAGGACTTCAAGACCGACCTGCGCTTCCAGAGCTCGGCCGTGATGGCGCTGCAGGAGGCCAGCGAGGCCTACCTGGTGGGGCTCTTCGAGGACACCAACCTGTGCGCCATCCACGCCAAGCGCGTCACCATCATGCCCAAGGACATCCAGCTGGCCCGCCGCATCCGCGGCGAGCGCGCCTAAGTTTCCTGCCGCAGCCCACGTAGACCCAAAGGCTCTTTTAAGAGCCACTACATCCACATGAAAAAGAGCTGTAGCGCTGTTACAGATTTCCCTCGAAAAACACGTGTGATGCTTCGCGAAATAGTGAAAGAACAGGTGCTTTATGAACACTACATGGGAAGGCGGCAAATTGAATGGGGGGAATATGGGATCAATATATTAAAGGAGAGAGATCAGAGAGCCTTGGGCAGGATGAAGGGGTTCACACCCCCGTGATTGTGATGGATGTGACACAGCTTTGAGGAGGAAAGGAGGGCATTGAAGGGGCTGACAGGGACGCTTCTGTGTCTGGGCTGGATCTGTGCTCAGGAAATTACATCTTACACTGTCTGGGTGGGTCTAAGCAAGGGCAGAAACTATCTGCGGTTCAATGTATTACTGTCAAACCTAGCTAAAACAGATTGCCTTAAGGGGGGCTGCCCTCTTGCTCCATCGATTCTTAACACCAGGAACCAGAATATCTATCTCAATAAATCAGTTTTGAGTTTATCAGTTTTGATATATACTGTTATAGCTGGTCTCAAAACAATGGATAATTATGCTGATGACATAAGGCACATGAGGCTTCTTGCAGCAGGGAAAAGTACCTGAAAAGGCCAAGAAACTGATTGCAAAATGCTGTAGAAAGAAATAACTTATCAAACCTTTCCAGATTTGTTACCATAACAATACAAAACTGAGGCATTTTTTTCGGTGGAGGGGGTATTTTCAGTAAGTTTTATAAAAATCGTGGAGTGAAAATTTATGTATTCTTGCAATAATGAGAGTAAAAGTATTTGTCTTTGAACCTGTACTTCTCCAGGTAGTGATCACAATATCTGATGTATGCTGAGTTGTCAGATTTCTGTAGCCAATTCTTTAGGATTCTTCATGAGTTTCTGGAAGGACAGATGTAAATGCATCCAGCTTTCTACCTTCTAAGGACCCACCTTGGCTTGAATTCTTAATATGAGACAAGGTCAGTCTAACAGAAGTCTGAGAATTAAAATAGGAAGTTGAATGTTACACCTCGGATTCATAACTCAGATTCATAAGTAGGTGATGTTTCTCCAGTTATTTTTTGAACTATGTCCCTTTCTTATCTCCTGTGAAAATTCACATCTGGAACCTGGGATGCAAAAATCCTGAGGGCTGGAGAGCGCTTGTAGGCTGCTGTTAGAACCCAGAGTGGCCACCTGTTGTCATTAGAGGTTTCTGGGCACTATTTGCCTGCTAAGAGATGCTGCGCTACTGACCCAGTCTGCCAGAGACAGCACTTGGGTGGATGGGAAAAGATGGGAAAAGAAAGTGGAAAGACTTGCCAAGTGTAGCAATCAGACAAAATAAAGGTTTGTTGGGTGGTTGGGGTCAGTTTTTAATCTTTTTTTTTCCCACTTCTTTATTCTTCCTTCCCCATAAAGCCCTCTGAATGAATTTATTGAACGTCCTGATTTTGGAACCAGCTTGAAATGGAAAGAGAATTGATACTGTAGCATGACAAGGATTTCTCCTTGTCTTGATTAACCAGCATGATGCTAGAAGAAACTTCTAACTAACAGCCTGAGGAGAGAAAGAAATATTTCAGTAGGCCATAAATGTTCCATGTTCCCTTAAAAGTCAGATAAAAGCAAAACCAAAAACATAACCCCAGTCTTTCTTTCTTCCTTCTGCTTCAGTTGTCCTACACCATATTTAAAACTAACCAGGAAAAAAAAAAAAGAAATAAACTCAGTATTATTCCTACCAAGTAGCCCTCTACCAATGCTGTAAGATCCTACCCAGTCCCTTTTAGCAATTTTACTGGATATCACGGATACACAACCTGAGAACACAGACAAGATATTAGCTCCTTACCAGTCATAATGAATCATTTCCCCATTCCCCATATTCCACAGCCTGCTGTCAGGGAAGGCTCTTTGCAGAGCCTGGGTGTGCATTTAAGCAAGTACCAGTGACCTCTGATGATTTATTTAATATTGTAACACTTCTAAGGTTTTAGCAATTTTAACCTTTGCTAACCTTGAATTTGGGCCTTGTTACAAAGTTTAAGTCAGAAATAAATTGCAAGTACGTAGCAACAAGTAGTATCAGGATGACATCTACTGAAGTCTTAGAGAGTAGGCAGATGTATGGTTAATTTTAACATTATAATAATATAATTCCTTTTAAATTACACTTATATAGGCACAGTCTCTGTATTCTTCCAACAGGAGAATAAATTCTCACCCCTTACTCTGCAAGTGGTGATGTACAAACAAAAGAACAGAAGAGAACAGAACCATTTCAGCTAAAAGAGATTTACAGTGATCATCTAGTACCAACTGTGAAGCAGTTTATATTCTTTAATACACCATATAATATTATTGGAACTGCAGAAAAACAATGCCATGTGGTACTGAGGCAGAGGGGAGTGAGAAGGAGTCAGAGATGGATGGAGCTGAGATGAATTAAAATTTGAGAGCGGAAAAAGAGCATATGAAGATGTTTATACAGGTATATAACATGTATATATGTCTATATATACTTTTGTACCTACATCACTATGCTATGAAAATTTCTTGTATATACTGTGTTTACCTCATGTGTATTGTTTCAGAAACATACCATACCACACAAAACCTCTTACAGGGTCCCCCACATGCTATGCTCAAATACTTGAATTTTAATTTCAGAACAATTTGGCTGGTAACATTTACAGAAGTGTTTTGGATAGGCCGAAGTCCATCGTCAAGGACAGAGGAAAAGATGTTGTGACAACAAAGAAGCAAAATCAATAGTAATACAAGTGCTTTATTTGTGAATTTATAGAAAACTTGACCTCTCTAAAATGCTAAAACAGTGACAGTCTGCAAGGCTTGGCACAATGAAAAATTGAACTGAAGGCCTACTGTAATTTCCTGACTTCAAGGTTTTATTGAACCGAGTAAATTCTGCTAAGTGTTGACCTTTGATCCCCCCATGCATGTTCCTCTAATGACTCAGTTTTCTTATATCAATAACAAAACACTTCTCTTTAATTCTTCAAACAGTACAAGCCTATTTGCTACAGGTCTTCCATTGGCTAAATCTGCCAAGCCTTGACAGCCACTTTCTTTTCCTCAGCTGATGTGGTCCCAAACAAAAGCCACACAACTTTCCCTGTGACAGTGCTCTCCATGTATTGCAAATAAGACTTTTTTACAGTAAACGGGGACGGGGGTGCGGGGGCGGGAAGGGAGAGGGAGGGAAAAGAGAAAGAGGGGAGGGAAAAATACATGAGGTTTCTGTCCTAGTCTGATATTTTTCATTTGATGTATCTGAACACTTACTTGCTTTGTGCAGTTTAGCTGTTCGTTCAGTTAAATGTGCATTTGCAAGCACCTCACTAAAAACAGTACACAACACTGTCTAAAATAGTCACGCAGCTTAAAGTGAATATTTAAAATTCTAGGCACACTTACACTGGAATTGCAATAACATTGAAGAACTTCAGAAACGCTCTCGCGCAAGAAAGTATAAGAAAGGCTGTGTCCCAACTCTCTTGTGCAATGTAGTGGCTCTTAAAAGAGCCTTTAGGGTGTGGGAGGATTTTAGGTTCACATACAGAGGACATATAGGAGGAGACTTAGGCGCGCTCGCCGCGGATGCGGCGGGCCAGCTGGATGTCCTTGGGCATGATGGTGACGCGCTTGGCGTGGATGGCGCACAGGTTGGTGTCCTCGAAGAGCCCCACCAGGTAGGCCTCGCTGGCCTCCTGCAGCGCCATCACGGCCGAGCTCTGGAAGCGCAGGTCGGTCTTGAAGTCCTGCGCGATCTCGCGCACCAGGCGCTGGAAGGGCAGCTTGCGGATCAGCAGCTCCGTGGACTTCTGGTAGCGGCGGATCTCGCGCAGCGCCACCGTGCCGGGCCGGTAGCGGTGCGGCTTCTTGACGCCGCCCGTGGCCGGCGCGCTCTTGCGGGCCGCCTTGGTGGCCAGCTGCTTGCGGGGCGCCTTCCCGCCCGTCGACTTACGCGCCGTCTGCTTCGTGCGCGCCATCGTTCAGGGGGACGCCACAGGAACAAGCGGGAACAGAGACAAGGAGAAATGGAAACCGCGCGCTGCCGCGGCCGCTTCTTATAGACTGTTCCCGCTTCCTGATTGGCTGCCAGGAATGCGCCGTTTCTATTGGCTACTTTCAAATTCGAAAAGCCCGCCTCGATAGCGCGCGCCTTCCCCAACGGCTGCCCGCCCTCAGCTCCCCCCTGTATCGCCCCCGCCGCTTTTGTTTTCGGGGTGGTCTGGCCCTTATCACAATTTTTACAGTCTACCTCAAAAATGAGTCATTTAGGGAGAAATGTTCGAACAGGAATTGAGAAATTGCAGATTATGCTGTGCTGAATGCATAGAAAATCAGGTTCTTAAAATGCTTTTTTTTTTTTTTTTTTTTTTTTTTTTTCTAAATAGGGATCATAACGGAATTTCGGGGCTTGGATTTTGCTATTGTAGGGTGCGTGGGGTTGTGTATTGCGAGGGAGTTCTGGTGGCGGGGTGGCTCGGGTTCCATTTATTTTAACTTTCATCGGGCCGGGCAAATGCTTTGGGGATCAAAATTAATTGCAAATGAAAGCTTTCTAATCCAAGAAAGTGCTTTCAAATGATGGAATCTTTCAGCCTGCAAAGTATTCTTAGGTTGTTGATGCAGTACCGCAAGGCATAAGGTGAATTTTCCATTTTCCTCGCTGTGTACATCTGCAATATTTTCCTCTTCGGGCGAGTTGTCGTGGGAGCACAAACAGAGAAGGGCTTTCAGGTGAAAGGCTGACACCAGGTACGGAGAACAGCTCTGGCCGCCCCAAATTAAAAGAAAGCGTATTCCTAACCTTAAACACAGCATATGCACAAATAATGGACAAGTCCTACACACCACAATCAGGGTACAAAGGGGGTAACTCATTAACATGGAAAAGGGACTTAGTGAGCTGCGATACCCCTCACACAGCATTACAATAGACGTTAACATCATATGATCTACTTCTGCTGCTGTTTACACAGTAAAGGGGAGAATCCCCCCACAGACGAGATGCCCGCAAGGTGAACACATGCCCGCCCTTAAGCCGTCAGCACGAAAAAGGAGACACCGTTGAGGTTGCTTTTTTATTTAGCTCTCCTATGCAGCAACTAAATGGGCTCAAACTTTGAACGTTTAAAAACCAGCATTCTATATTCCCGGACTTTAACTAGGACGGCCTATAAGCATACCAGCAGCGTGTTACTCACCAGTTATTAATAAGTTTCTACCGCTGTAACAACATATTGAAAAGCGAAGTATAAGCTTAAAATTATATACAAGTTAGAAACATTTTGCTTCCCTTTTACCAACTTTAAAGCAACACAGCTCTTTTTCGGTTTAAGTGTGCGGCTCTTAAAAGAGCCTTTGGGTTTTTGTCGTGCTGGTCCGGAAAGAGCAGAATGCTTTAACCACCGAAGCCGTAGAGGGTGCGACCCTGGCGCTTGAGGGCGTAGACCACATCCATGGCCGTGACCGTCTTCCTCTTGGCGTGCTCCGTGTAAGTGACGGCGTCGCGGATCACGTTCTCCAGGAACACCTTGAGCACGCCGCGCGTCTCCTCGTAGATGAGCCCCGAGATGCGCTTGACGCCGCCGCGCCGAGCCAGGCGGCGGATGGCCGGCTTGGTAATGCCCTGGATGTTGTCGCGCAGCACCTTGCGGTGGCGCTTGGCGCCGCCCTTGCCGAGCCCCTTGCCGCCCTTACCCCGACCAGACATGCTGCCACTGTTACGGTTACTACCGGGCCAATGAGTCGGTGCTACCCGCGCCGTGGCCTTTATGCGGTGTGGTCCGACCTGGTTGAGAACTGCAGCAGAAAGGGGGCGGGGCTTGGGGCTGGCTCCCGCCTGTTTTCCCCGTCGCGTCACCGATGAGCAAACATCGTTCGCTGTTACCTACGCGGGGGCTGGAAAGTCTGGCAAGCGAACCAAAGTATAGACCTCCTCCACGAAAAAAAATCCAACGGCGTACGTGTTCGTACAGTTGGGAAAGTTTCCCTCCCCCCTCCTCCTCAGATTTGTATAAACCGTTTGCACATGTGTGCGTATTTTATTTTGTTGCACTGCCGGGGTTGTTGTGAATTACTTCAAGTTCTGGTTATTTTCACGCTGTTGTTCACTAATGCTTTTGGTTTATTAATATTCAAAGTGCTATAAACGTTTCTTCAAAATTTTTAATGATTTGAGATCTCTTAACAGCTTTAAGAAATTTTCCACAATATTTAATTATATTGGTTTCTTCATTTTGATTTCCACCTCCCATTTCTTAAATATTCCAATTTTACTTAAGCAACTTTTTGTCTGTAAACAGATATTAACCGGAAGGTGGAATAAAATCTTTTTTGTATTATTAAACTTACATTATTTCTTGACTGCTGCTGATTTTTCTCATTTTGAGTTACTGCAGGGGGGTAATTTTTTGGGTTTTAAATTTTTACAAAATGACTTTTACTGTAGCTATTGACTTAAACTTCTGTTCCCTGATTAGTAAAAAAATCACTTTGCTTTTTACTAGAGATCTAGTATATTTTTCAATTTTCTAGCTTTTCAAAACTTTTCCAAAAATATTTTTTTAAATGTATCCATATCAATACTGGAAAGAAAAGATATTCTGAAATACCTTTTATGAAAGTCAGGAGTGGTCTTTTTCTTAGGATGTTCCAAATGTCACAGTGTAAAAACATCCTGAGCTGGTGTAACTGATACACTAACACCTAAATAAATGTCATTTTTCTCTTGTCCTTTTATGTATGAAATGCAAACATAATTTCTATGTACTCTTTTAAAGTGTTCAATGTTAGAACATATAATGAGCAGCTTCTCTCTATCATGTGACCAAGCTGGCAATAAGCAGCTTCCCTTGGCCTATTTAATAGCAATGGAATTACAATTACATTCTATCACATAAATAAAGAAGTGCTTTGCTCTCAGTGGACATATTAAAAGCATAAAAGAGGAGCTCATTATTCTGGCATCACAAATATTGTCTCTACTGCTATCCCTAGATATTTTCTCAGTAAATATCAAATCCATGGCTTTTGGGGTGTGTTTTGGGTGGTTGGGTGAGTGGGTGAGCTTTTTGAGAGGAAGATAACAAAAATTATTTATGTATAAATTGTCTCATCCCTATCTATTCTGCACCACTTCAGAAGAGGTGTATATCATGGGAATGATCTCTGCTTTTCCCGTCTTCCAAAATGAAGAAACCCCCATTGCACTCTTCTGAGCAGTTACTATCATTGATCCAGCAAAGACATTCACAGCTTTTACCTAGGTTATAGAAAATGCAACTTCCTTTTGCAGAGGTGCAGAAGAATTCATAGATAAAATGTGGAGTCTCCTTAGATTTTGGACAGCCCTACGCATACCTTCTTTCTCTTCCTGGGGGGAGTGGACATGTGAGCTGAATATGATTCTGAGTTTTTAAAAGTGCGTTATGCTGGCTGCAGTTCTTGTTTATATTGAACTGACAGGTCACAAAACAATAAACAAACTCAAGCCTTTTCCTCTGTAACTACCCTAAAGAAGGATTCCATAGGAGGGTTTTGTTTATTTGTTTGTTTCCTCACTTGGGTTTTGGTTGGTTGGTTGGGTTTTTTTTTTAATTTTGACTTGCTTCATTTAGTAGTGCCACGCTAGCAGCAGAACACCAAATTTCTATATCCCTAATTTTCTGCTCTCCGATCCATACTTACCAGTGGCAGTGCTCAATCAATAGCACTTAAATTTTTGTTCATTTAGCACACATCTCAGCTAAGCAGATTGACAATAAGATGTAATCAAGACATTAAATTTTGCAAAAGAAAGGAAATCCAGGTCTCTAGTGTGCTGAGAACAATTGCTCTCCATTCCCATGGTTGTTTTGCACTCATCTTTTGTTTTTCATTTCTAAGTTTCCAGATGCCTTGCTTGTGTTCTGGTTTTGCATCTGCTAGGTAATGAAGGGGATGTTTTTTCACACCTGTCCAAAGTGTAGCACAATATGATAGAGCTCCTGTAGGGTATTGTGTCTGTATCCATAACCTCAGGGTGAGTAATTAGAATAACAACTTATTAATTTAATCCTGACTTTAAAAAATCATTCATTACATGCTACTAGTACTTCAGGGTTTGAATTTAGGTCAACATTAGGCCAAAAAAAAAAAAATTGCCAGACATTATATTTCAAGGATATCTATTAATAAAATTCTGGAAATATATTTGCACTTTCAAACTAATAGTTCTGAATTTAGTGTAAGTATTGGACAGGTTTTCATATTCCTTGTTTTCCACCCACTGCCAGCTGGTGCTTCCTTCCCTCAAAATATTCTCTGTATCCCTCAAAGGAAGAATGGAATTGCAGTATGTCCTCTGTGAATGAGACAGGTTGTACAGATCCCTGCTTTGCACTGTATTCGTGCTCTTGTGATCTGCCATGCTGAAAATATAGATCTCATCTGGACCATCTGGAGGAAAGAAATAAATTCTTCCCTTGTACTGAAAACCTGGGCACTTTTTATGGACCAGCAAATACCCACAAGAGAGGAGAGCTCAGAGGAAAAGGACAAAACACAATGAGCTGGAGGAATAATGTACTGTAAAGAAAACTGCACTTATTTCAACATCAGGGAGACTGAAGTGTTACCATGGTTTTAGACAAGAGAGCTGCACCAGTGAATCATCAGATTTCCTCAGACGATTAACAAAGACTGACATCTTCCTGAGCAAGGCAGATGAAAATGAGGGGTGGGAAGGATGGGCTGTGTACATGTGAATCAGCCCAGTATAACTTGTAAAAACTGGAGAACAAATAGAAAAGTTTGAAGATAGCAATGGACTTGAGATTATTTCAACCAACACATTCCTTCACAGGAACTTGGGGTGGGGGGAGGGGGGCAGCAGCATTGACACTGAGCATATAGAGACCAGTAATGAGAATTTCGTTTCCACAGTGATTCAGCTGTATATTGCAAATGCTTTATTATGCTTGGCTGCAATTTCAGTACAGTATCCTTCTGCTAATTAGAAATACAATGTAACATCAAATATGCTCATTAAGGAAATTTGGAATTAAGCATTAAACTCTCCTCATTTAATATCTGAAAGGACCTGGGTGGAGAGTATTCAATATCTACAGCATGGAGATGTGATCAGCTGGGACCTGCCTCTACATAGGACTGAAAACTGCACAAGACCTGACTTCTTTGGCAGTCCTTAAGCTACTAAATCTATCCCAGTGGTCTTTGTTCTCTGTATCCACGTGCCCACATACCCCACCTTCAGTTGAGCACGTAAGCCATGCTAGAAAGCTGTGCTTACTAAAATAGAGCAGCCCACACCATTTTGATAAGAAATTTTTTGAGCACAGAAAGCTTTGATTTTGAGACTGAGGCACCAAAATCAATATTTGCATGTGTGGATTTACCATTTGGAAGGACTCTTCTGGCAGTAGCATAAGTGCATAAATGCTTTATGCTGTCTAAGCAAAACTAGCAAACATCACAGATTTAGCTTAATGACTGGTACATTGATAACTAATTTAGTGTTTTCCCCACCTTTCCCTGCTAATTCACACAGTCAGAGGTGGAGAGACCCATTCTCATTGTTTTAATTAACCACTCCAGCTGGTCAGAGATAAAAGAGTTTGGGCTGTAGCCCCGGTTTGGACTGTTTCCAACTTCCTTCTTGCTGCCAAATTCAGAAACTACACAGGGACTGATAAACAAGAAAAGACCTCTGTCATGGTCCAGCATCTTAGGCTGACCTTTGAGGATGCAGTTTGCCATTCACACAGAGTGGCTTACAGATCAGATGATCCGTAGAGAGGCAAAATGTTCCAAAATTTGTTTTGTGGGCATGTTGTCTGAGTCACTGCTGTGAAGAAGGCTTGCACAGGCCTCACCCCCATCACTCCATGCACAAGCTGAAGCCTTGCAGGCTCACTGAACAGCTGGAACAGCTGATAGAGCTGAATAGGTCCATGAAAAAAGGCTGTAGGAACTCCTAGATCAGGTTAGGGATATTGGGAATTTAATGAAATACCCAGCTCTTCGTATGAAGCTTTTTTAGGATAGAGGGCAGAAGGGACAGGGTCAATAACGTGTAAGTGGGAACAAGGGCAACAATGTTGAGTGAATTCTGGCCATGGCCATGGCATTCCTGGGCTTCTCCCAGGAAGACACCAAAGGGTCTCTCTAACAAGTGCTCCAGGGTGGCCTGTGGAGCTCCAAGCCCAGTAGCACACCATGCAAATCTGCTCCTGTGTTCCAGTAGAGAGGCAGTAAACAGCAAACCAACTACTCAGCAACCCCAGCTGACATGGATGCTCAGGAGCTTTGCTTCTCTCAAATCCTTACTCTTCTTTCTAAACCAGCATTTGAAGCAGCACAGGTCTCACGATGCACTGTCCCTTGATTAAGCTAGAAAGATGAATCCAGAAGGCATTGTAAGCACGGCATTTCTTGAGCAGCTGAGACCGAGTAGCTCCTCTTGCTGCCCAGGCTCACGCAGAGCTGGTCTGGGCAGTAAGTTTTTCAGCTGAACTCTGCCAACCCTTACAGAGCTGTAAGTACTTAAAAGCAGCTGAAGTATGCCTTGTCCAAATGGTGTCTCTGGGGCACAGTTTTCCAAGCACAAACCTAATATAGGCAGCCCTGTAGGAATTTATTGAATACTGTATTGGGCTATGTGCTTCCGGAGGAAGCCAACTCTGAAAAATGGTGATGTGCCTTGTGTTAGTGACTCCAGACACTACTGCTGTGCTCTGTTTGTGTTACAGTAATACCTGGTTGGAAAACCAAAATCTCCAGCTGGAAACCCTAGCCACTTACAGGGATTTATTTATGGTTATGCTGTGGACAAAGCAGCTTGTCTTCAGGGATGCAGCAGTTAAGAAAGTCACCAGAATGTCCACATCCTGTCCGGGTCACACCAGTCATTACCTGGACCATGCTGATGCAAGCAGCATGCAAGTGTCTTCATGCGCAGAACTTGGCACTTCTTTTCAACAAACTGCACAAGACTTCTGTTGGCCCATACCTCAAGTTTATTAAAGTCCCTTTTATCTGCAAGTATTACTTTTTGCTCTGTCTACCCTTCTTCACTTGGTGTTATCCACACTACGTGTACATTCTCTCTCATCACCCAGGGTGTTCCAGAAAATACCAAATAATACCAGCCCTGGAGCATTGTTTTGATTACCAGTTGTCTGCAGACACGAAGTTGTTAACTATAGCCGTTTGGCCCTGGGCTACAGACAATTTTCAAATACCTAACAGCCTGCTAATCCTGCCTGTAGTCCCTCTGATCCCAAACAAGAACACCTGGGAGATGGTTCCAAAAGTATCATGAAACGTCAAGTATCTTGTATACAGCATTCCTCCTTTGTCCACACAGATACTCTTTAATCAACAGTTCTGTGTTAATTACCTATACCTAGGCATGAGCAATTTTTGTTGCACTCCATCCACTCTATCAAGTCAACAGAACCCATTTTATTTCTGGGAGTTACTCAGTCCCTCTGTTTCTTGGAGACCCTGCTGTCATTCCATATAGCATTTTCTACTCCATATGAGAAGCTATTTCCTTACCACTACCTTGTGACAAAGAACACCAGTTCCTGTATCTTCTACAATGTACGATAAGGAAAATGTGTAATAAGCAAAAATTCCTTCCTTCCTCATCATGTTTTAAGTGTTTAAAAAGAAACTTTAGTTTTTCAGCATTCTCTTTCAGTCAGGGTACTTCAGTAATACATGCTTTTCCACCAGGGAAGAATTTCTAGACCTCTGACAATCACTGGTTCTCTCTTCTGTGTATTGACTTATTGTTCCTTTCTCATTACCTGAAATTTGGAACTAAAAACTAGGCCTAAAAACTCCAAATAGGCATGTACCTTTCCTGACTACAGAGGAAGATCATCTTCACCTGTCTTATAGAAGGAGTCACGGTGTTCCTTTTCTACTAACATACTGGTTTTGGTTCCTTATCAACATAGAACTATAATCTGAAGATCCAGGTCTACTCAGGTGCTTGCCAGCTCTTGCTGACAGTAGCAATTTTGTGATATTTCTTAGTATTTGTAAAACTGATATCATTTATGCCAGATGAAGAATCTGACAGATTTCTGAAGACAGAGCCTCTTATCCGGCATTTTTCACTACACAAAATGTACTCCACCATTGTAATTATTTTTCCTAGTTGGTACTCACAGTATTCATATACAAGCTCTGTAGACTTTAACCCAGAGCATAAATAAAATTTTACCAGGCCTAGGATTCAACCCTGCAGTCCTAGGCTGTTTGAGACTGCAGTTTAATTTCATAGTTGATAAATATCTAAATATAAATTTCTACCCTGGAAGGGTTGATGTTTCTGCTAGACCAAATTTTCCTGATTATTACTTTCATTTCTAATACTTTTCTGAAATGAACCAAAATGAAACTGAGAGAAAATCTGTAGTATATCAGCAAGTTCTAGAGAAACATTGCATCCAGTACTGAAACTCTTCCTAAAGTCAATTTTGGGAAAAGCCTATTAAACATGGTTTTCATTTCTTCCCTTATATCTGTTTTGAGTACTGTAAATTCTAATTTTTTATTCATATCTTCCTTGAATTTGTTTGACCTTGTAACTAGTACATCTCAGCATCAATTAGTTTTCCCTTCCCCAGTGTGGGCTGAGTCTGTAAACCTGAGAAATGCATTAATCTGTAACCCAAAATGCCTGATTTTGTACTTAGGTCTCGGCCGTATTCTTCAGATACCTCAAGAGTAAGAGAGGCTGTGTAGGTTGGGTGCATAGCTGGGTCTGCAACATATTGCCCCAGGAAAACTTTCAAAATCCTGTTTCCCTCTCCTCAGCATGAAGGGCTCGAATTACCTTTGACAGCTTAGGAAATGGCATCTAATAACTTGTACATCTGGGTCTCACTGGAGGGATAGGACAGAGATTTTCTGTATTGATGACATCGTTTCAATTTGCATTTCTGACTGAGTCAGAATTTATAACCTCCATCACAAAAAAAAAAAAAAAAATTTGACCGTGCTGTGCTCCTGGGAGGATAGACAGCACGTCACATAGTTTCAAATACCACATTCCAGTTTTTTTCAGGCACTCTGTAAAAGTTACAGGTAGGGCTACATTTCCATATTTTTGCATGTAGATTCCTGTATTTCTTCATCTTTCGACACTTACCTTCTTCCCCTTTTTCTTCAACTGAAATCAATGCAAAGTTAGTTGGTCTGCAGAACAAAGTAACACAGAATCCTGCTCATAACTGAGATTCCTAAGTATAGTAACCCTACTAATAAAAATAGTAATTCTCAGTCCCATGGATGGATGGATGGAGAGAAGTAAAATTTGGTTATAAGAAGATCTCTGATCCAAAGGCTTTCAGAAGCTGGGAGGAATATTTTGATGTTTTATTTTGAGGCTGTCATTATATGGGGAAAAAATGAGATTTGTGGAGTCATTCATTACAATGCACAGCCCTTTTTTGCTGGTTGGCAAACATTTAGCAGTTACGGCAGAGGAGTTACCTCTTTGATCAGTCACCTTTCGATCACTCCAGACTGTAGGAATTTAAGTTTTGCTGAGACTCTAACTAGCCTGAACATATCCTTCGTTGATGTACAGCCTGAGCACCAAGTCAAATCAGGGTTGTTCACACTCATCTTGACAAACCTTGAAACTATGGAGTGTGTGAGAGTTTACAGTGGTTTTTGAAGCTGTCTCTATTGAACTACCAAAATTTAAAAAGTCGTGGGAGTGTCATTCAGGGTTAATCTAGATACAAGCGTCACAAACTAGCCCAGAGGACTATGTGCTAAATGGTACCAAAGGAAAAAATTGTTTCCCTCCACTCGGCACTAGTGAGAGAAACTGGAGTTCTATGTCCAGTTCTGGCCTTCCCAGTGCAACAGAAACATGAACATAGCTGGAGTGGGACCAGTGAAGTGCCACAAAGACGGTGAAGGGACTGGAGCATCTCTCACATGAGGAGTGTCTCATTAATGTGTCCAGATATCCTACAGGGGGAATAGAAGACACAGACCCAGTCTTCTTAGTACTGCCCAGGAAAAGAGGCAATGGGCACAAACTGGAACACAGGAAATTCTACTTAAATGTAAGAAAAAAATTTTTGGAACATGCTCCCGAGAGAAGTTTTAGTGTTCCCCTGCTCCAGCTGACCCTTCTTTGAGCACAGCCAGGACCTACTGCATTAGGTGTTTAAGACTAAAGGATGAGGTACTTTTTTAGGAGATGTGATTGCCCTAATGCTGAAATAACTGTCGATGTGTTTTTGCTAGCATAGTTGAAGCACAACTAAAAGATATAGTTTTCTTTACTACACTTTGACACCTTGAATCTTCCCTACATGTAAACCTTGCAGTTGCTGAATCAGTATCATCAATACAGTTCCAGCACGACAGAGACCTGACTAATATCTTATTATGGTGGTTTTGTTATTAACATTGAGAGTGATTACTTGAATGTCTGCAAAATTATTATTTATGAAGAAGACAGCATGCTTCAGTTAAAAGTTGTCAGTTTCTCTGTATCTTCACCGTCCTAACTATAGTAATTGTATTTAACTGGGTGTAGGCTTTCAGCTAAATTTGTCTAATCAGCTTATCTGGATTGCTCTCCTCCTGCAGTCTGAATGTCTTATTTACCTTTATTTCTCTAATGTCTTATCTTATCTGTTTCTCCTCCTTGGGAAGCTTCTATCTTGACAAGAGAAAAAAGTTAAATATTTTCTCTACTATACAGTTTCAGGAATTCTTACATTCTATGTAAACTATTTTTGTTTTGAAGATCCTCACACTAGAAAATACTCTGTCATTTTGTAGGTTCCTCTGTAATCTGCACTGGCACCTACACAGCTGAGCAAGGAAGGCAAGGCATGTGTGTGATGGTGCCTGGGAATGAGGACATGTTTTGGGTGCACATTTAAAGTGGGCATAACAAACTGTTTGAGCTCCTCAGTAAGAAATAAACAGAGACTGCAATTGTACAGGGTGCTTGGAAAGGAAATCAGGGAGAGTACCGGAAAATGTTTGCTGTTTAATTAAGTATTAAATGAGTCACATTTAAATATCATTTCTTCATGTGGAAACTGCAAGCAATTTTTATTACCAGCTCACTCTCGAAACTTTTTTATTTTCAAGTAATTTTGGAAGGACAGGAAGAAAATTTCTCTGTCGTTGAAAAGCTGTTCCATGATCTACCACTGATTTGATAAATCATGTGCTCAGATGTTTGATTTGCTTTGTCTTTTTCTCTTATCAGTAAAACACCCATGGCAATGTCAACGCTATTTGTAACGATCAGTCTCTAAAATAGGATAATTTTTATTGTGGTTCAGTGTTGCATTTAGCAGCTATTTCCAGCAGTGCAAACCTGAAAATTGCTCAAAACTCCTGACAAGTTTGTTTTACCCAATTAAGTAGAAAACGTCATTGTTTGGCCCGGAGTTCGGGAATAACCCTAAAAAAGCCTCCCCTTTTCACACCACCTCATATTTCTAAATCCCCTCTCTTTAATAACGCCAAAAAAAAAAAAAAAAAAAAAAAAAAAAAGTTCTCCTTCTCCAGAAATGGGTAGTGAGACCAGGAACATTTTGTCTTCTCAGAAGTAGGCCGGGAATAATTCTCTGTACAGACAAGAGCCACTGTGATGGTTAAGGAAAAGATACAATAAAGGATGCTGACACACAATGCCGGAGGCCAGCTGCCAAGACTTCCAATGTCTCAGGCTACCAGGAAAAAGCAAAGGACTTCAGAAGTGCAACTCAAAATAGGGAGCAGGGAGCACGAAGATTTACAGGGATGCACCCAGAACGAAAAAAGTGAGAGAAGTCCTAAATTCTACCCTTGATATCTTAAAATGGCGACCTTCACAATCTTCTTCATATGCTTTCCTTACAAAAACAAAACAAAAGCAAACAAACAAGCCAACCCCAAAAACACCCGGAAACGTTCCTGTGCCTTTAAAACTTATCACAGAGCAGGGACAGCAATCCTTAAGTGCTGCAGGTGGAGTTCCAGTGGCTGGCCGCTTAGGGAGCAAGATCTAAGATCTCCCATCACTTTCTACCTTGTGTCCTTATCTCTAATCCGCGGCCTGTTAATGGGGGAAGGGAAGGAAACCTCTCCTCTCCTGATGGGCCGAGAATAGGTTTGCTAAAAGCAAGCTTGAGGGGAAACTTGCCCAAATGTGTGAATGTGAGGGAGGTGCGGAAAGGACGCACCCCTGGGGCTACAGCTGCATTGTTGTAGGAGCGGTACTGTCCGCTCCCAGTTGCTCCCAGCTTCTTGACCACTTTCAAGTGTAATAAACCAGTCACAGAGCTCTAACACTAAACTGTCAAAGCTGCAGGGATTAAAGCACATTAACCGACGTACATTCTTTGTTCTCTGAAGAATGTACATCACAGTAAACAGGCCCGGATAGACGACAACACTTCCCGGCTCTGTCTTTTGTATCATTTACAGTCAGATTCTGCTATATCGTTGTTTATCTAAACGGGAAAACACGCATAATGCTTTCATCCTACCACAACCAACCACTGTTTTACCTCTCAAATATATTCATACTGTTCATACGACTTGCCACGCTGAACTTTCAAAATTTATGGCTACTGTGGACTTGGTCTAGTTGTTTTTGTGAACAACGTCCTGTTCACAAGAAGCATGGCAGATTTCACAGCCCACTTCAATACGCCTTTCAGTCTGTTTTTTACTGTGGAGTACTGACAAGCCCAATTTTTCCCAATCTCCACTTTCTGTTCCTCTCCTTCAAAGAATTTATTAGCTCACCTACATGCAAGCACAACAAAATAAAAATAAAAATAAAAGAGAACATGGAAGAGTCACAGTTCACTGTTTTAATTTGTAAATCTAATGCATCTAATGTATCATTGCCACCTTAATCTATCTCGTTTCAATTAAAACTGCTTGCTATCAAGTATGACTTTACCGTGTCTTCAATATTCAGTGCATCAAAATACATTTCAGGGCCCTTTGTAGCATACGTCATGTCGTTTTGAATCTCAAGTTTATCCATGCTAGAAAAGATGTTCCTTTGTTGAAACAGCCCACTGACGTTTTGTGTGACAAATTTTCACAAAGTACAGCGAAGTAAAATATTAAGTTTGATCTTAACTTGTTCTTTCAAACCAAGGGGGAAAAATCTGGCTGCTTTTTAATTAGAAACCAATTGAGGCTTTTGTCTTCTGACTTAATAAAAAATTAGCCCAAACTACTCATTGCAGTCCTTAAAAATTTTAATTAATTCCTATTGTCACTCTATAAGACTCAATAATTAAGTTGGATTATGATAATTAAAAGTGATTCTGGTTTATGAGGATTCTCTGAAAATTATTTCAATATTTTTAGGCTTGCAACGGAAACCTCAATAGCGAGCTTTTTCCTTTTCCTTTAAAGAAAAGAATTGAAGGAATATGAAACCTATTAAAAAAAAAAAAACAACACAAAAAACAAACAACCAACCAAAACACAACAGTCAGTGTCCAAATATTTATAAGTAATATTGAAACTGCAGCATTCTATTCGTGAAGGCCAGATTTCCACAGTATTTAATTTATTGGGTGATAACTGATGCTTCAGCTGGCTCCATAATTGTTTAAGTAGCATATAATACATACTAGTGTATCTATACCTGATAGAAATTTTTCCTCTCCATGTCTGCTTCTGATGTTTGTAAATCATAAATAATAGCATCCAATATTGTAACCAAGAAAGCGTTACACTAGCAGTTTATCTGGGATTTCTGGGCATTAACTAGGCTTTAACAGCTTCATTTTACAAACAGACTATTTGTAAAAATATCAAAATCTTTCTATCCACTTAGAGAACACCACACGAAAAACAAAACAAAACAAAACAAAAAAAACCAACAAAAAAAGCAGAGCCCTGGCAAGTTCCGAACACTTTTCAACAGTATATATATTCCTCTGAAGGTCTCTTTCTTTCCCAAAACAAGAAAATCTGTTGAAATACTGTATCCTTAATAGTTAAAGATATGGTTAAGAGAGCCGAATCTTTATCCATATTCAAAGCTCAGCCATGAAATTGTGTTACTTCCTTGTCTTTGAAATCAATTTACGACAAAAATACTCAAGCTGCCCACTCGGTTTCTGTCCTAATCTGGAGAAAACCCCCCAAAGAGTAAGCCTGCATTACGGGGAAGACTTTTTATCTACGTGTTTTATTTTAATTTAGAAGGAAAAACAAAAGTTTGCCGTTCCCGGGGTCTCTCTGGCTTCACAACGCGGGGTTAAAAACAGCTTTTCTCTCCCATCTTTGGTCCAAACAGCAAGAAACTTGCCCGAATGAAAGTCCACCGTCTTCTCTTCACTCTCCCAAGAAACTGGGGTGATTTTGCGTCACTAGTTTTACGAAAAATATGAATTTATAACTCCGAAGAAACACAGACTCGGAGGAGGAAAAGCTCTTCCTGGCTAACAGTTAGGCGGGCTCTGCAAAGCACCAATCACAGATCACCGCTTCGCTATAAATTCAGGCATCGGGGTTACTGTAGCCCAATTACTTTCTTTTGATTAGGAAGAAGTCTCTGCAGCGATGTCGGAGACCGCTCCCGCCGCCGCTCCCGCTGTCGCGGCCCCCGCCGCCAAGGCCGCCGCCAAGAAGCCGAAGAAGGCGGCGAGCGGCTCCAAAGCCCGCAAGCCCGCGGGGCCCAGCGTCACCGAGCTGATCACCAAGGCCGTGTCCGCCTCCAAGGAGCGCAAGGGGCTCTCCCTCGCCGCGCTCAAGAAGGCGCTGGCCGCCGGCGGCTACGATGTGGAGAAGAACAACAGCCGCATCAAGCTGGGGCTCAAGAGCCTCGTCAGCAAGGGCACCCTGGTGCAGACCAAGGGCACCGGCGCCTCCGGCTCCTTCCGCCTCAGCAAGAAACCCGGAGAAGTGAAGGAAAAAGCTCCCAAGAAGAGAACAGCTGCAGCCAAGCCCAAGAAGCCGGCGGCTAAGAAGCCCGCCAGCGCCGCCAAGAAGCCCAAGAAAGCGGCAGCGGTGAAGAAGAGCCCTAAAAAAGCCAAGAAGCCGGCGGCCGCCGCAGCCAAGAAAGCAGCCAAGAGCCCCAAGAAGGCGACAAAGGCTGCCAAGCCCAAAAAAGCGGCGGCAGCGGCGAAGAGCCCGGCTAAGGCCAAAGCGGTGAAGCCCAAAGCAGCCAAGCCCAAGGCGGCCAAGCCGAAAGCAGCGAAGGCGAAGAAGGCAGCGCCCAAGAAATGAGGTGTTGAAGTGGAAATACTTTTAAACCCAACGGCTCTTTTAAGAGCCACCCACTATTGTCCCCAAAAGGGCTGATACACTCCGTCACTGAGCTCACTGCCTGCAGCAGAGCTAACTATTCGCCACTATCCATGTGGGACGTTCGTCTGTGGAGTGGATGGGACGCTAAACTTCAGGCCGTGGTTTTACACTAAGACTTGGAAAAATAAAAGTTTACGTTCTCTGCGAAAACGCTTTCTAAAGGCTGCTTTTTCTTTTTCTTTTTTTTTTTTGTTTTGTTTTGAGCACCGCAAGTGAGTGTATATGTTAAAGGGACTGCTTAAGGGCGGGTACCTTTTTGGGGCGTGGAGGTTTCTTTGGTTGCTCTAAAATCAGCGCGATTCCTAACAGCACGGATGCGACTGCCACACCTCTCCGTGACCGTCGCAGGGAACTGTCAGCACGGCTCCTCCGCTTCCTTGGCAATGACCTTTCCGCTTGCCAGCGCTGTCGCGGGGCAGGTCTTCATTTCTGCGTGATTTGACCGACCTACTTTTTCGAGGAGGCGATTGCCGGGGCGGGAGGCGGGTAGAAGTCACCAGCGTTCCTCTCCCGCTCCCTGCCGGGCTGGCGGCGGTGCTGGCGGCGCGGCAGGAGCTCCGCCGGGCAGCCGTCCCGAACCCCGCGGGCGGGAGCGCCGAGGGAGAGCGGCGCAGAGCTCCGCGCGGCAGCGGGGGCGGCCCCGCGCCGCTTGTGATTGGCCGGTGGGAGAAGCCGCAGCCGCTCATTGGGCCGTGGGGAAATTTGGAAAAGCCCGCGCTGCAGGCGAAGGGGGGAAGCGGGGGGAGAAAGTGGGGAGTGGAGGGGGTGGAAAAAGGGAGAACGAAGGGGGCACGGACCGCTGCGAGCCTGGCTCCGAGCCTACCCGTGCTCCCGAGTTCCCGCATTCCGTGATATCTCATCCCCCTGAGGCGCCTACCCCATCTCAGATATTCTCACTTCCTCCAGTCATTTCGCCCATCTTATACGCAAGGCAAAATGTTTCAGCTTAAGACTGTTCCGAAACAACTACACAAAAAGTGATGAGGGGCGATTATTAAAAATTTACTTCATTTTGTTTTCATTTTCTTGAAGCATGTTTGCCAATTTAACTGTGAAACTCCTAATTTAGATGGAATAAATTATAAAGTATTGCCTCTCACCTTTACTGTAAAAGACTATAATACTGTTTCCATTTATTGAAAAACATATGTCAGAATAGTAAATACATTTAAATTAGCTCGCAAATACTCAAGGATTTCATAATCATTATTATAAGATTAAGCAACTCAATAAACGCTTGGTAAAAATTTTATCTATGGTTTCCTTATTAAATTTCCATACCCAAGAAGACCGAGGCAGTGTATAAAAGCTCTTTTATAGAAGATGTGGGTGGCTCTTAAAAGAGCCTTTGGGTTGCAAGTGACGGTCCGAGACGCCCTACTTGGAGCTGGTGTACTTGGTGACAGCCTTGGTGCCCTCGGACACGGCGTGCTTGGCCAGCTCGCCGGGCAGCAGCAGCCGCACGGCCGTCTGGATCTCCCGCGACGTGATGGTGGAGCGCTTGTTGTAGTGCGCCAGGCGCGACGCCTCGCCGGCGATGCGCTCGAAGATGTCGTTGACGAAGGAGTTCATGATGCCCATGGCCTTGGACGAGATGCCCGTGTCGGGGTGCACCTGCTTCAGCACCTTGTACACGTAGATCGAGTAGCTCTCCTTGCGGCTCTTCTTGCGCTTCTTGTCCCCTTTCTTTTGGGTCTTGGTGACCGCCTTCTTGGAGCCCTTCTTGGGCGCGGGGGCGGACTTGGCCGGCTCGGGCATTTTAGCAGCGCTTTTCCTCCCAGAGAAAGCTCAGCATATAAAATGGCCGCGGCGCCCGCTATTTATAGAGAGGCTGTATGCAAATTCCAGGCCTCAGCGCCGTGCGATGCGATTGGCCCTTCCTGCGCCGGGCGTGTCCTTGCCGCCGATTGGTCAGAATACGATCCGCCTGCTCATTGGCTCTCTCAGCAGCGACGGGTTCCAGCCAATCGCCGAGGGCTCATCCCGCCCAGGGAAGGGATAAAAGGGGCGGAGCGGTTGCGTCAGCGTGATTGTGTCTTTCGTGCGCTGTGCGGTTCGGCTGTGCTTTATCCGGTGCTTCCATCTCCAACATGTCCGGCCGCGGGAAACAGGGAGGCAAGGTCCGAGCTAAGGCCAAGTCGCGCTCGTCGCGGGCCGGGCTGCAGTTCCCCGTTGGTCGTGTGCATCGGCTCCTCCGGAAAGGTAATTACGCGGAGCGGGTGGGTGCCGGAGCTCCTGTCTACATGGCGGCCGTGCTGGAGTACCTGACGGCCGAGATCCTGGAGCTGGCGGGCAACGCGGCCCGCGACAACAAGAAGACGCGCATCATCCCCCGCCACCTGCAGCTCGCCATCCGCAACGACGAGGAGCTCAACAAGCTGCTGGGCAAGGTGACGATCGCGCAGGGCGGCGTGCTGCCCAACATCCAGGCCGTGCTGCTGCCCAAGAAGACTGAGAGCCACAAGGCTAAAAGCAAATAAATTCGGCGAGCAAAGCCACTCAGACTTTGCATGACGTAACATTTTAAACCAAAGGCTCTTTTCAGAGCCACCCACACAGTCAAAAAAGAGTTGTGTTGCTTTGTTTACAAAGGGGCTGTGGTGCTGAGGCCATTGATACTTGTATTAACTGAATCTAACTTTTGTTAGTGTTTTAAAACCTGGTTTCTGCTGAAGACGGTGATGCATTTGCTTTCTAGCTCGTATTTTTAAATTAATGTTAATATTTCTGTAGTGATTTATTGTTTGTTTCTTATCATTTCAACTTCTGGTAAAAAACTTGCTCTTACGGATTTTGTACAACTTTCATGGGTTCCACAGGTTACTTAGGGTATAAAATATGGGAGGGTGGCTAAAGCACGGGTGGGAGTGGCAGAAGCTATGCGGCATGGAGATAGACCATCCCAAGTCCCATATGTAATTACATCTAAAAATGAAGAAACGATTTCTTAATCCCCTTTGAAGGCCTCCATCCTTGAAAAGATGTTAAAGTTCCCTATGAATTGAATTTACATAGAAATAAAATGAGGAATGCCTTAGGAAAAGAGGCTTTTTGATCTAGATCCTTAGACCTGCACTGTAAAAGAACAGTGTAGCACTGTTTCGTTCAGGACCACCTTTTAGTGCTAGTATATTGCCATTTTAAGTGGTATTTTCAAATATCTTACCCTTAAATTCTCTTGCTGTTCGTTGTTACTCCTCTTCTTACATCAATTAACAGTGGGCAATATTACTGAGTTCTTTATATTGTTGACATAAATGCCACCCAAGAGCACAACCTTAAATCTCTATAAATTATGAGAAGTGCTAGCTGATTCCTCTTGGTAGGATATTCCCAGAAGCTTCACCTGATGGTTTGTAGCACGCTGCATTGAGATGATTGGTCTCATCTCTGCTGCACCTCTACTCTCCATCCTCTGGAGAGGAGTGCTCTGGGCTTGGGGGGGAAAGCAATACTCCCACCCTGCCTCTCCTTGCCACCCCCAAGCTGTAGCTGATCCCCATGGCCACAGTGGGACATCAGGGATCATTTGTGGAGAGAAACATAAAGAGCGCTGCTGGAGCACCAGACTGATCTTTTATAGTGATGGTATCTGTGTCTAAAGGTTTTGTTTGCAACACATTTAACATTGTTACATTGTAACGTTTTGTTTGTGGGCGCATTTAGGGTTGTAGTGGTTTTCTTACGCTGTTTTACTGATCGTCATTTGCTACAGCTAAATACCTCCTGGCCCCTATATTTCTCTTCCTTAAAAACTGCAATAGTAATTAAATTTTTATTTTAATGTATATGAGCCTTCTATACTTAGTTTCCAGAAGACATTTCTACATATATGTTTGTCAGAAAATTTCAGTCTCAGAATGATTTAGGTTGGAAGGGACCATTAAAGATTATCTCATCCAAAGCACCTGCGGTGGGCAGGGACACCTTCCACTAGCTCAGGTTGCTCAAAGCCCCATCCCACCTGACTTTGAACATCTTCTAGGGATAAGGCACCCACATTTTCTCTGGACAGCCTTGTCCAGTGTCACACAAGCCTCACTGCAAAAAACGTCTTACTTATGTCCAATCTAAATGTAGCCTCTTTCAGTTTAAAATCATTGTCCTTCCTCCTGTCCCTACATGCCTGAAAAGAAGTTTTTCTGTATTGAACGTCTGCTATAGGGTTTCCCCAGAACCTGCTTTTCCCCCGGCCAAATAACCACAACTCTCTCAGCCTTTCTTCATGGGAGAGGTGACCCAGCCCTCTGATCATTTTTGTGGCCCTTCTCTGGACCTGCTCTGACAGATTCTGGTCTTTCTTATGTCAGAAGATCACAGAGCTGGATGTAGCTCTCTGGGTGGGGTCTCAGGACCAGGAGAGCTGAGCAGAACAGGAGGAGTCACCTCCCTCAACCTGCTGTTCAGGCTGCTTTTGGTGCAGCCCAGGTTACGATGGGCTTTCTGGGCCACAAGTGTGCATCTCTAGATCAGAGCACTGGAATTCCAGAGAAAGGCCATGGGGTAGAGGTATCTTAAACAGGAGTTGGCTTTCTCTGTGGACAAACTCCTGTATGTGGAGGTCAGAGTTGGTACCACAAGAGAGGGCACCATCCTCTGAGTGTGGAGCTAAGTCCAGTATATCCCTCCAAATTCTTCATGTCATCTGACCAGGAATTCATTATTTGCTTCAGAATTTCATACCAAATACCTCTTACTACACTCATTAGTCTTCTCACCTCAGCAACCAGAGTTTCATCCTCTGGGATACTCAGATCCAGCCTTTAACCCTCCCTAGATTTGTTCTTAGCCAGTAGTGGTTTCACCAGTTGCTAACCCTGTGTTGCCATCAGCACTGATGAGGTCTCAAATGTAGAAGTCCTGTAAGTGATGTGGATAATATGGTAGGAGTGCTGGAAACTCTCCTGGTATTAAAGACAGCTTTCAAGCAAATTCCAGTGGATGAAGGAATGCAGCAAAGCAAGTTTAAATAAATGAATTTATCTCATTTGCATATACAAGCAGTAGGAAGAGGAAATCCATATGACATGGTGCCCAACTGTGTCATTGGGTTCCTATGCACCTTCACATTCTAAAGAAATTGAGATGAATAAAAAAACCTCCAACCAAGGTCCCTCAACTGTTATAAATCACAGATAGTTATGCTTGGGGATAACTCAGTAATGACAGTCCATATATCAAAAGACTTAAAACTGTGTAGTTAAAAAATCAAAGAGCTTTTCTACCCCTTTTCATCTATATTGCTTGCAATGATAGGAAAAAATGTACCTATTAAGCAGCTCTTACATTACTTTAGTTTGCATATTATTATACTTATTATGACAGTTGTAGCAGATACAGATAGGAATTTAAATTTCCACTTAAGCTCTCAAGAAAATTATTAGCAGCCTTGAATATGGTTATAATACAGTGATGCAATGATTTTTTTTTTACTAATTACGTACCCTGTCGTGCAGTCATGGTGAGATGTTGCCTTGTTGTAATAAACAAATGCAATTTCCTTGTTATATTTTAATGAGGAACTAGGGCAACTGTCCTAATTAATGCACAGTTGAAGAGCTACAGATTTTTATTGTAACTAATTTAACGGAGCTGAGTTTTTCAAAGATTTCCTTTCTCATTTAACCCCTAGTGCTGTGTGCCCAAATTCGTGAGGAAAATGTAATATCTATAACATGAGGACTGGATACAAAACTTTGATCAAAAAAAAAAATTATCTCCCATCAACAGTGGAAACATCTTCATTAGGGATTATATTCAGAGGCAAAATTTTCTTTCCAATTTAATTGTTTTTGCCGAAGAAAATGCTCTGATCCATGTGAGAACTGAATACGTCCCTAATGGACACACCCATGAAACGTGTCTGTGCACACTTGTAGCACCCTATAGGCAAGGCAGCCTTCTAGAAGGCACGATGTTAAATTATATCTAATGTACCACACTTATTGAGGAAAGGGGTGTGCAGTTGTTTTACTTACTTTAAGCTACCGGTCTCAGACTCTGTACCACCCACCTCTGGCAGAAATGGAAGGGGATTTTCCAAGTCTTGCAGTGGTTATACTGCTGGAAGGAAAAGTTTTACTAGGACCCTCGCTCTGCGTTTAGGAAGCCTTATGAATAAACGATTATTTTGACATACCAAAAGATTTTGTGTAATTCCTCTCGGCTTTCTTAAGTAAACAGAATGTTGTTTGTAACTGCCTCAGGAAACATAGCTAGACACAGATTTTCAGATATAAAGAAAGCAGACTTTGTGGAGCCAAACATCAGCTAAGCACCAGCCTGGCAGGTCCACTAGTGACAAATCTTCCAGTTAGTCTATAAACAGTCTTAGTTCATTCTGTTCAGTCAAAAAAGCAAACCTGGTCTAAATTAAAGATACATTTGCCTCCTTATATTGTATATATGAGTAGCAATTCTTAAAATTTGAAAGAAAAAGGAATCCACAGTGATACTTAGAACAAGATCTGTACTTTTTTGACAGCTGTAACTGAATGCATGAGTATCTCAATTGCATTTCCCCTTGAATTTAGGGAATATTTTTTTCTAAGAAATATTCTGGAGTTATCGTCAAGGTTCTCTAAATTACATTAAGGAATAAATTTAAATAAAAAACTGCAAAAATTGTAAGGGATATGAAAAATTTTGAAGTAGTAGACATGTTTAAAGGGCATAAAATACTGATAAGAATTGGCAAGCACCTTAGCCAATTCAGTTCTATTCTGTGTAATATTTAAAAATCTTAACAGATTTAATTTAGAAATACAGTCTCATAACTCTCTCAGTATTTATTCATTCACTTCACAAATACAGTCCAACATGCTGTAAGCAGCATGTTTGATATGTTTTTTGAAAAAGTGTGAAACATGCAGCAAAATTTCTGGATTCCTCATTGGAACAAAAATTGTTTCGTTAGTGTTTCAGATGTCACCCAGACAGTTGTTTGTGATATCCGTAATGTTTTCTTTCGCTTGTTGGATCTCAGTGTACGTCAGCAGACACATCTTTCAGCGGCCGGCAGCTGCCAGGAGCGAGCCCGGAGCCCTGCGGCCAGTGCTGCAGCTGAGACCGCTCTGCGAGGTTGGGCCTGGCTGAAAAGATGGTCCCTTTCGCGGTCTCAAAGCCCCTCCGAATTGCCTTCAAGGAGTCTCTGGTCTAACCGTTTCCCACTGGAGCCCCTCACTGGTTATTTCCCCTGACGCTCAGGGCCTTGCTCTCTGCTTCCCCTCGCACCGACCTGCAGTCGCTCCGTGCGAACATGAAAGCGCGGAACGCTCGGTACCCAGACCCCAGGACCGCACGGAGGAGAGAACAGCCGTGCGAGTGTCCGGGTAGACAAAGAAAACGTGAAGCCACCATGGCCGAAGCAAACAAAGACAGAGCTGCCCGGGAAAAACATCCTCCATCCCGCTCCCCGCGAGCGGGAGGTGGAACAGCGGCGGGGAGGGGCGGGAGCGCCGAGCGAGGCCCAGCATTGGTCGGATTTTGCCGCAGACCCGCGGGGAGGGACGAGGAAGGGGCAGCGCAGCCCGAAACGCGGGCTGGGGGTCGCAGGTCCCGCTGGTCCCGCTCTTGCTACCGCCGGAGACCCAGAGCCGCCGTGGAACAGTCACCAGTGCAGAGGGCAACGGGACGGGACAGGAAAGCAGGAAAGCGACGCGTGGGCTGACAGCGGGCAGGGACAGCGTAGTGAGACCCGACATTAACTCAGTTGGTTAGAACCCGGGGCTAAAAAGGCCAAGATTGTACGTTCAATCCCTGTATGAGCCAACCACTCAAAAGTAAGGCTTAATGATCCTTGTGGGTCCCTTCCTTTCTCTCACAATATTCTATGATTCCATGACTGCGAGAAGCGCGGGACGAGGCCAGACCCGGCTCGGGAGAGGCGGAGCCGCCGCGAGCGCCCGGGGGGCAGAGCCGGGAAAGCCCCGCGGCCGCGTCTCGCGGGAAGAGCGCGCGGAGCCGCGCGGAGGGGACCGGAGCGCGGTGGGCGGGGACTGGGGCCGAGACCACGCCTCCCGCCGCAGTCCTCAACCAGGTCGGACCGCCGGCAATATACAGAGGCGCGGAACGGTTTTTAGTGCGTTGAGTTTAGCGCTGCCAGAGAAAGACTATGTCTGGTCGGGGTAAGGGCGGCAAGGGGCTCGGCAAGGGCGGCGCCAAGCGCCACCGCAAGGTGCTGCGCGACAACATCCAGGGCATCACCAAGCCGGCCATCCGCCGCCTGGCTCGGCGCGGCGGCGTCAAGCGCATCTCGGGGCTCATCTACGAGGAGACGCGCGGCGTGCTCAAGGTGTTCCTGGAGAACGTGATCCGCGACGCCGTCACCTACACGGAGCACGCCAAGAGGAAGACGGTCACGGCCATGGACGTGGTCTACGCCCTCAAGCGCCAGGGTCGCACCCTCTACGGCTTTGGCGGCTAAACTCGATTCTTGGTACAGCTTAGCGCTTTTAGAACACAAAGGCTCTTTTCAGAGCCACCCACAAGTTTCAGAAAAAGAGCCTTAAATCGCTTGTTGTACAGTGGTCTCGTTCTGGGGATTAAGTCTGGGGGAGGGGAAAAGGGGAAGGGGTTTTGATTTCTGTAGCTTCTGATGCGCACAGCTGCCTCCCCCAGCCCCCTCCCCACGCTAAACGAGGGGAATTCTCGCGCTTGGGAGGGGGAAATGCCCTGATCTTACTGCGGGAACTCTACGAGGGCAATGGGTGTAGCGCTTTGTTGGAGGGAGGCTTCTGGTGTTAGAGGGAAACGTGTTCGGAAAGTTACGTCCTTTATTCCCCCATTCTCCTCCACACGGAGCCCCACCCGCCCAACCTCCAGACCCTCTTTCGAAAGGGCGCTTGAAGGGACAGACAGGGGAGAAAAAAGAAAGGGTTGGAGGTCCGGGGCAACCGCGATTGCCGCAGCCGCTCTCGCGGCACCAATTTCACCGCCACAGCCTGGAAGGGGAAGGAAGCTCCTGAAATGGCGGCGGCTCTCCCCTCTCCTTTCGGTGGGCGGGACAGAGCGGGAAGAAGAAACAGCGGAAAGCACCCGTTAGCGCCCTAGGCACTGCACGGCAAAGAGGCTGCGAGCCCTGTGCCCAAAGCCTTCCCCTCCTCCCCCGTCCTGCGTGTGAGGCTGCCTGTTCTCTAAGCACCGCTCTCGCCTCACCACAGCCCCTGACACCCTCCCAGCGCCGGCGGCTCTGTACAGTGAGCCTTCGAAGCACCAACGCATAGGGAGCGCAAGGGGCTGGACACTACGGAAGGCCTGCAATCCCCCCTGCTACCCCAGAACTAGTACTGCTTTAAGCACAGACAAGTGCTCGGTACGGACTGCCTGTGCCTGCTCCGTAACAAGAGACAACAGCTCTCTCCAGTGGCCTTGTAGTGGCTCTTAAAAGAGCCTTTCGGTTTTGAAGCAGAAGGCTGGAAGACTTAGGCGCGCTCGCCGCGGATGCGGCGGGCCAGCTGGATGTCCTTGGGCATGATGGTGACGCGCTTGGCGTGGATGGCGCACAGGTTGGTGTCCTCGAAGAGCCCCACCAGGTAGGCCTCGCTGGCCTCCTGCAGCGCCATCACGGCCGAGCTCTGGAAGCGCAGGTCGGTCTTGAAGTCCTGCGCGATCTCGCGCACCAGGCGCTGGAAGGGCAGCTTGCGGATCAGCAGCTCCGTGGACTTCTGGTAGCGGCGGATCTCGCGCAGCGCCACCGTGCCGGGCCGGTAGCGGTGCGGCTTCTTGACGCCGCCCGTGGCCGGCGCGCTCTTGCGGGCCGCCTTGGTGGCCAGCTGCTTGCGGGGCGCCTTCCCGCCCGTCGACTTACGCGCCGTCTGCTTCGTGCGCGCCATCTCAATCCCCTCTGCACCCTGCAGTAACAAACCTTACGCGATCTTAGGAGAGCGCTCCCACCTCGTTTTTATATCCGAGCGCTGCCCGTTGATTGGCTGATGGAATCGGCCGAGCTCAGAGGGATGGTTTGAAAATCCGCGTTAACCCCCTCTGTGCTGAGCCCTGCTCCTATTTTGCTAACCCACAACTGCCTTTTCTCTTGGCCTTCCCTTCCTTCCGCGCCGGCATTTCTGCTTTTTAACCACTTGCCTTAAATAAGTAAATGCCTTTGCTACTTCAGGTGGGGTAAAATAGAACTCTATTTTCTTGGAATTACGGATTCGATACCATGTTTTTAAACAGATTTGCTTACTGAGATCTTATTGTCTATATAAGCGGTTGCTTTCATGTTGTAATCCCGTATTTTTATGGACCTATTTATCGAGGAATCGGGTGCTTTATATGCAATCTGAAACCAAAACTCACGTGGTGGGTTTGGTTTTTTTTTTTTTTCAGCTTGGGCTTTTCGTATCTTTGTTTGTTTGATTGTGATTTTTTTGTTTTGTTTAGTGTGGGGGTTGGGGGGGTTGTGGTTCTTTTTAGTTAAGGTAATATACGTAATTGCATTGTTTGAGATGCAGAGCCGCAAATACGATTCGGATTCCGAAACAACTTCGGGAAAAAAGAAATATTAGAAATAAACACGAGAAAAAAAGGACATCGACAGATATTGACATTTTCCTAATTGAAATGAAACAACGGCCGTGTCCGTTTGGAAAGCCGGAGGTTCGGAGCGCCTTCAGCTGTTACCCAATGAAATTCTCCGCTCTTTTGACCAATCAGCGGCGAGGAGGCGGGGCCGCCGGGCAGGATAAAAGGGGCTCGGGGGCGAGCAGTGTTGCTACTTTGGACTGGTTGCTGTAAGGAGCTGCTATGGCCCGTACGAAGCAGACGGCGCGTAAGTCGACGGGCGGGAAGGCGCCCCGCAAGCAGCTGGCCACCAAGGCGGCCCGCAAGAGCGCGCCGGCCACGGGCGGCGTCAAGAAGCCGCACCGCTACCGGCCCGGCACGGTGGCGCTGCGCGAGATCCGCCGCTACCAGAAGTCCACGGAGCTGCTGATCCGCAAGCTGCCCTTCCAGCGCCTGGTGCGCGAGATCGCGCAGGACTTCAAGACCGACCTGCGCTTCCAGAGCTCGGCCGTGATGGCGCTGCAGGAGGCCAGCGAGGCCTACCTGGTGGGGCTCTTCGAGGACACCAACCTGTGCGCCATCCACGCCAAGCGCGTCACCATCATGCCCAAGGACATCCAGCTGGCCCGCCGCATCCGCGGCGAGCGCGCCTAAGTCTTCCAGCCTTCTGCTTCAAAACCGAAAGGCTCTTTTAAGAGCCACTACAAGGCCACTGGAGAGAGCTGTTGTCTCTTGTTACGGAGCAGGCACAGGCAGTCCGTACCGAGCACTTGTCCGTGCTTAAAGCAGTACTAGTTCTGGGGTAGCAGGGGGGATTGCAGGCCTTCCGTAGTGTCCAGCCCCTTGCGCTCCCTATGCGTTGGTGCTTCGAAGGCTCACTGTACAGAGCCGCCGGCGCTGGGAGGGTGTCAGGGGCTGTGGTGAGGCGAGAGCGGTGCTTAGAGAACAGGCAGCCTCACACGCAGGACGGGGGAGGAGGGGAAGGCTTTGGGCACAGGGCTCGCAGCCTCTTTGCCGTGCAGTGCCTAGGGCGCTAACGGGTGCTTTCCGCTGTTTCTTCTTCCCGCTCTGTCCCGCCCACCGAAAGGAGAGGGGAGAGCCGCCGCCATTTCAGGAGCTTCCTTCCCCTTCCAGGCTGTGGCGGTGAAATTGGTGCCGCGAGAGCGGCTGCGGCAATCGCGGTTGCCCCGGACCTCCAACCCTTTCTTTTTTCTCCCCTGTCTGTCCCTTCAAGCGCCCTTTCGAAAGAGGGTCTGGGGGTTGGGCGGGTGGGGCTCCGTGTGGAGGAGAATGGGGGAATAAAGGACGTAACTTTCCGAACACGTTTCCCTCTTAACACCAGAAGCCTCCCTCCAGCAAAGCGCTACACCCATTGCCCTCGTAGAGTTCCCGCAGTAAGATCAGGGCATTTCCCCCTCCCAAGCGCGAGAATTCCCCTCGTTTAGCGTGGGGAGGGGGCTGGGGGAGGCAGCTGTGCGCATCAGAAGCTACAGAAATCAAAACCCCTTCCCCTTTTTCCCCTCCCCCAAACTTAATCCCCAGAACGAGACCACTGTACAACAAGCGATTTAAGGCTCTTTTTCTGAAACTTGTGGGTGGCTCTGAAAAGAGCCTTTGTGTTCTAAAAGCGCTAAGCTGTACCAAGAATCGAGTTTAGCCGCCAAAGCCGTAGAGGGTGCGACCCTGGCGCTTGAGGGCGTAGACCACGTCCATGGCCGTGACCGTCTTCCTCTTGGCGTGCTCCGTGTAGGTGACGGCGTCGCGGATCACGTTCTCCAGGAACACCTTGAGCACGCCGCGCGTCTCCTCGTAGATGAGCCCCGAGATGCGCTTGACGCCGCCGCGCCGAGCCAGGCGGCGGATGGCCGGCTTGGTGATGCCCTGGATGTTGTCGCGCAGCACCTTGCGGTGGCGCTTGGCGCCGCCCTTGCCGAGCCCCTTGCCGCCCTTGCCCCGACCCGACATACTCACCCCAGCGCACCGCTGCACTCAGTGCGCCCACAGCAGCCCCGCGCCTCTGTATATTGCCGGCGGTCCGACCTGGTTGAGGACTGCGCCGGGGCCGGGCCGGGGCGGGCTCTTCCGGGCGCCCTTCCCCCCGCGGGCCGGGGCGTTCGCGCCGTCGCTCCCACAGGGGCCGCGCGCTGCCGGCTCGGGCCCGGCCCCGCGCCCGGGAGGCCAAACCCGGCTCGGGCCGCGGGAGCGGATCCCGGCCCGGGTCGCCCCCTGCCCGCCGCGCTCGGCCCGGCTGCCCGGCCCCGCCGGCCGGCTCTCGGTGCCGATGGGCAGCGGGGCCCCGCCGGCCGCGGGGCTGCAGCAAAACCCGGCCAATGGCGGCGGCGGGGTGGGGAGAGCCGCGTCCCGCCCGCGCCGCGCCGCCGCCATCGCGCTGCGCGCCAACAAAGGGCCCGGGCGGGCAGGGGCGAGTGGGCGCCGTGGTCCCGCTACTGCAGTAAATGCACCCTTTTCTACCCAAGGCTGAGAAACGGGAGTAATGTGCTGCGGTTTGTTTGTTTGTTTTCTGTGAGTACGACACTTTAGGTTTTTGGTTTTTTTCCAATGAAGGGAAGCCTTGCTTGTCCCACATCTCTGAATTAATAATCACGTGGCTTTGTTGTGTTTATGGGACTGACGTGCTAATGAAGGAAGTGATTTGTTTCTCTGGATGATGTACCCTTAAAAAAAATCTGCATTATGTCATGTGGTTTTAAATATGTGGCAAGCTTGACCATTTTCATGGTCATATTCTTTATTGAACCATAATAAAGCATTGCTTTTGCCCTTTCTTTCTTCACATTATATTACTTTGTGAGCACAAAAAGTGGCCTGGAGATGTTATTTTGTGCTAGGGTGCCTCTTGGCTCCACCAGTCCATTCTGCTACAGTGACTCCTGAAAGCCTTCTAGTTTTTCATGTGCACACCTACTATTACTTTTTCTTACTATTTAAATTTATCATGAATATATACTTGAGATGTTTTTACTTTGTTCTGGAAGGATCATAAAATAAATGGTATTCCATACAGTTGCTATATACTATCTCTTTCTTGGCACGAGTTTTCCCCTGGTTAATTATACCTGTGCAGTACACAGGTTTGGGGTTTTTGCTGGTCAGGTATTTGTCATATTGTTTAATCCTTCCCACCTTTTCCCTATTTCCAATGGATGCTTGTTACTATATAATGCTTCTTGAATATGAAAATGTTTTGCTTGCTGATTTCACACACTTTTGCATTTGGCCATCGCTGTTTTGTTGTTGTTTTTGTTTGTTCCTTTTTCACCACCTATTCTCAAAAGTTCTCTGTCTCAGGGGAGATGATGATGGAGACCATGAGATTTATTTTTGTCTCTTTGTAAACTTCTATGTATGTTCTTTAATTCAGGTTATGCTTGGCCACCGTAGTGATAAGTATTTTCATGTGTAGATATCCAGCCAGTGTTCATATCAGTTTATACCTATTAATATCAAATTCTCTGTTCTATAGCTATAGGAAAGACATATTTATCTTTGCGTATCAACATTAACGATGCTTGTAGGACAGATGAAACTCTCCCAGTTGTTGTGGTCTAACCCCAGCCAGCAACCAAGAACCATGCAGGCACTTGCTCATTCCCCCACCAGTGGGACTGGGGAGAGAATCAGAAGGGTAAAAGCAAGAAAACTCGTGGGTTGAGATGAAGACAGTTTAATAAAGAAAGCAAAAGCTGCACTCACACACAAGAGAACCAAAACAAAGAATCAATTCACCACTTCCCATGGGCAGGCAGGTGTTCAGCCATCCCTGGGAGACCAAGGCCCAAGCACTGTAACGTTACTCAGGAAGACAAATGCCATCACTTTAAACATCCCCTCCCTTTCTTCTTCTTTCTGCTACTTTATATACTGAGCATTAAATGATAACGTATGAAACATTCCTTTAATCATTTGGGGACACCTGTCCTGGCTGTGTGTTCTCACAACCTCCCAGGTACCCCCGACTTCCTCACCAGCGTGGCAGCATGAAAAGCAGAAAAGGCCTTGGCTCTGCGTGAGCTGCTCAGCAGTAACAAAAACATCACTGTGTTACCAACCCTGTGTTCAGCATAAATTCTAAATATAGCCCCACACAAACCACTGCGAAGAAAATTAACTCCAACCCAACGAAAACCAGCACACTTAGAATCCCTGTCTTTGCACGGTATTTATCATTGCACTTACTTGGGGGAAAAACCCCAAAGGTTTATATGCTGTCTCTCCCCTGCAGCCACCCCAACATCACTGCATTTATGGGTTACAGCATAGATAGAAAACAATAGAGAACTCAGTAAAACTTCTGCATAACTATGAAACATATTCTTCCTTGCCTATACTGCTCTCAGCATTTGATATCACATAACTTTTCCTTGGCAGTAGTGAGTGTGGCTTTCCCTCTATTTATCTACATTCAGATGACCTATTTGGGTCTCTTCAGGACTGCTATAAGAATTATTTTTCCCTTTTCATGTGGCATATTTGGTTTTAATCAGGGTATTTTTGGCACATCTTCTCTATAGCTTTGCTTTCATTTCACCAATTACTTAAAATGCATAGGTGCTAATATTCTTGTAGATTATCTAATTAAATAATTTAATTTTATTTATGTGGTTTAATGAGAATAGTTATTCTGCCTTGCAAACTGCTCTGTTAACCTCCCTTGCCCAGTGCTAATTGGCATTTTGTCAAAAAGTTGCAATCTCTTTTACTGTCTATTTCTTGATGTTTTTTAGTTCACTAGATCTCTTTGTGTGGTGCTTATTATGCAATTAATATTTTTTCCATGAAATTTAACCCTTGCTTACTTTTAAGTCATATTTTCTTGGTCCTCTCTGTATTAGACCTCTTTAAATAATCAAGTTTTTATCAGTATCCAGGGTCCATTACTTCTTACATATTCTTAAGACAACTTGTATGAAGAACTACAACAGGTATCAGTGTAATTTGTTCCTAAGCAGTACTTTAGCTCCAAAGGAATAAACCCCACAGATTATTCAGAATGAATTTTTATTACGGCCAATATTACACAGAATCTTTGTAGATATGACAGCAATATACAAGTACATGGAATAGACTCATGTATTACACTGTGCTTGGGTTATTTGAGGAAATACTCTGTATTTCATGATTGTCCAAGTAATTCTTACCAAATTTATTTTTTCCACACCAGGTAGCTTAATTTTCTTGTTTTCATTTTAGCATACTTTATTTGTGTGTTACTTTTCTAAAGTTCTCACCAGCATCTGTAGGTATAAAGTAACAGTGTGGATATTATTGAAGTGTTAGGACACTTCTGAAGATAGACAAAATTAAACCAAAAGGAGGAGCAAACAATCTGTTTACAGGAACTCAAACCTTTCAATACTATGGAAAAGAAAAAAGGAGTTCTAAGCAATCTGAACTCACTGATTTCTGGAATAACACTTCATTTCCTGTATGACATCTTTTATTTTATGGCCAGTCTCATGTTTTATGGCCAGTGTTCATCCTTCACTCCTGGTGGTTCACCTACATGGATTATTTTTTTACTCAGAACCAGTAAGTGAGTATATGGACTACAAATTTTTATCTATCTGTCTGTCTTATCTTTTCCTGCTAATCAAGACAATATGAGAAGGGCAAGGGCAAAAACTTTTCCTGGTCAGGTAACATTAGTTGGAAGAGCCCTGAACTTTCTCCCATGAAGTAGGAAGGATGTCAGGGCACACTGGAGGGAAGGATCACTCCAACCAACACAGGTTGGGTGATGGCAGGAATGAGTGAGAGAATGACTACACTTCTTTGCCCACTCTAGGAGTGTCAGCAGATTTTAGCACTTCTCTTGCCCTCTGCATCTGCTCTCAATCTCTCATCCTGACATTCTTCCTAATATTCCTATCCCTTCCAAAAGACAACCATCCCCTTGAGGAGGCTGTTGAAATACTGTGATTTTCAAATTTGTTTTCTCTTTAATGATCTGCATTTCTTTTCAGGAAATCTGTTCAGCTGTTAGCTGAGCTGAAAGAGTTACTGATTTCTCAGTGAATCTGCCAGCACATGTAGTTTCATATCCTTAGGAGAACGAATATCAGCTTACAAAGTCTCTGTGGTATATTTTTTGAATCAGCTAAAAGTACCCTGATGGAAATACTGAAAATTGGAGATACAGATTTGGTTTATCTCCTAAAGAAAAAACTTACGATAGTGCTATTTTCTTTAGATGAGACATTTGTGAGGGAAAGGAATAATCTCTTTTTGCATCATCTTCCTAGGGAGATGAGCATCCCAGAGCATTATCACATGAAATGTACAAGCCCAGCTAAAAATAGAGATGGATTTCTGCCTCGCATGATGATCAACATGACTAAATATTACAGAAGTTGTCTAATTCCATGGAGGGGAAAATAAACTATTTTTGAAAGTTGAAGAACAAGCAAAATTAAAGCTTTGTGCACCCTACTGACACAGATAGTCCACGCTGTCAATCTCTGCACAGCCCACACTCCAGGATACTGAAGACAGGCCTGTCAGCATGGCCACTGGTTATCCCCACATAATAAAGGAGAATCACATATTTCACCCCTCAATATGCCCCTAAATTACTGCCAGACTCTCTGAAGCTTGGTCAGCTCAGTCTTAGTTTTCATTGTCATTCACCTGGACTAATCTGATGAACCCAGGTCAGGGTCTGTCTGGCCCAGGGCACAGCAGGATTTCTTCTTGGCTGTGCATCTGCCCCCAGGCTGTACCTGTAACTGTGTGCTCAAGGCCAGAGCCGATACACTCAGAGCTGCAGTCCTCTAGGTGGAAGCTGGAAATCAGCACAGATCATGGTAGCTCCTATCCAGCCACAGTGGAGCCCATCTCTGACAGAGTATTAAAAATCCCATTAAAATCATACATGTACTTTTTACCTACTGATGCTTAAAAATGTTCCCTTTTTATGCATTGATGTGTTTACACAGAAACTCTCAGTAGCTCTTGCTGGTTATCCCCAAATTCACAGAGACAGACAAGGGGTAACTTAGGCTGAAAATAAACAAACAAAAAAACCAAAACAGCACCACACAAAGAAAATTACTGAGTCATTTACAAGGTAATAACTTTTTTTCACTCTCTTCATTTTTCTATGTAAGTATAGCAATTAAATATTGATCTTATTAACACTATCCCCTGCTGCTTCTAGTCTGTGTGAAATTCTTGTGGCTACAACGTCCTTCAGCAATTAGCAGTCTATACACACACACAGGATTAGCAACTAATGGGAACTTCACTGCTTATAAACATGTGGACTTGGACTTCTGGATCATAATGGGTGATCAAATGGCAAATCCAACCATCCTTTTGGTGAGGAACAAAATAAATCTTCATTTTCCTGATATGCAACAGGGAACTTGCCATGATCTGTACAGCATAAACATCTTGGGCTCTCTATCCTTAGGTGCTTCGGGTGTCATTAAGTAACAGTAGACTTGAGAATTTTCATTAATTTACTTTTTTACACCCATAGTTTTCAATTTCACTGCCTGTCCTCCCCTTGTGCCTGATTCCTGACTCACTCTTTAGAACTGTCTCACCACCATTTTCCACCTTTGCTGCACCCTCCGGTTTGATCCTAATAATAAAAAAAAAAAAAATTCCCACATTTGAAAACCACAAATAAATAAAGCAAACATGTTCAATGCTCAGAAGCACTACAATGAAAGTTACTTGAATGTCTGGAATCACCAGAACAGGAACAGAGAGTAAAACAGGATTTTGTATCCTTGTACCATTGTAGCATTGTGTGAAATAGTTCCATCCAGCGTAGTGTGCACATTTCTGGCCTCTAAATAAATAAACCATTGCAAGAGAGAGAGAAAATCTGAGAAAAATTATGAAGGTGATTTAAGGCTTAAAATGGCTTCTCTACTAAGCATACTAGGACACCTTCAGAACAATGACCACTACTGACTGAAGATGTTCTTGCTTATCTTTACTACCTAGGAGGTCAGTGGTTAAATCTATCAAACTTAGTGAAGTCTAATCTCATCATAAAATTAGTTACAACCAAAAGGTTACTGAAACCAGAAACGCTGTCTAAATTTCATAGGCAGTTTCCTTAAGAAAATGGATCCCTTATTTACCGGCTTTTTTCAAATCAGAGAGAGAAGGATGATGTGCGGAAAGAAGAAATTGGTGCCATCTCTCTCCTCACAGAGATCAATTCTGGACTACACAGCTGCTTGCACAAGCATAAGCAGTTCCTAACACTGGTGGTAAATAGTTCATAAACTGATCCATTTCATTACCTGCATGTCCTGAGGATCAAGTTTGTTTTTTCCATAAGGTAAAAAAAACCAAACAACCAAAGAAATCCCCTCCCCCAAAACACCCAAAAAACTGACTCTACCCTCCCCCCACCCCCGCCAAAACAAACAAAAAAACCCAACAAACAAAAAACTTACCCTCCAAAAAGCTCCTATTCGAGGCCTTAACTACTGGGTTTTTTCCTGGGCTTCCAAGTTGCTAGCATCCTGGTATTGTGCTGGTATTTTCATGGTTCTCTCAGAAACTACCTGTGAAGGCCATGGAGGAATTCTGTGACCGGAAAAACCTGTAGCATCTATAGGAAGAGGACTTGTTTTCTATTTGAAAGCCCTCCCTACACGAGAGCAGCGGCATCATTTGTATGCAGAGTGCAGAGGCCTGAAGCAATCAACCTCTCAAAGATGTGATACACAGAGATGCCTCCTGGAGAGGAAGGAAGGTTTGTTTGAATCAGCCGCGTTACTGTGGCAGGTTTGTTTCTGTACCAGGCAGCCATGCATCGAGCTTTCTTGGACAGAATAGACGGGAGGGGAGGGGAAGGATGTAATGATCATGGGCTCCTGACAGAAGTATTTTATCATGTAGGATAGTCCATTGCTCTCAGCTGTGAAGCCTGCAGAATTAACATTTTCTAACAGAGCAAGCTGGAACATCCCAACTGCTCCTTGGGGTGCTTTGGTTTTGTGGTGGGTTGGTTAGGGTTTCATTTGTTTGTTTTTGTTTGGTTTTTGCTCCCTTAGCCTGGGTAGCACCCACGGTATGAATAAACGGCTGTCAAAAAATACAAACCAGCATACAAGGGTAAAAGGAATACTCCTTGATAAAAGGAACACCGGAAGCATTCAAAACGCAGTTTGGCTTTAACAGCAGTCAGAGCGAGATGCTCATCACCCATCGTGGTGTCGTCCAGCAGATTCATGTTCTTTGACTGCGGATTAAGGAAAGGAAAACGGCTCGGGGGGGGGGGGGGGGGGGGGGGGGCGGATGGTGGAAAGACGGGAAGCGGCGGCAGGGAAGGTAACCACAGGGAGCTAGAGGGGAAGGGAGGGGGAGAAGGTGGAGGAGGGAGGCAGGGAAGCTGCTTCCCGGGCAGGATTGGTTGGAAATTGCTGCAGCCCAGGCGGGTGGCGCCTGCGGCCTCCGCTCCCCGCCGGGCTCCCGAGCCGAACCTGCTTGCGGTGCTGGGGGATGCTCCAAACCGATGGAGCCTCCCCTTCACTCAGCTGTGCCACGGTAATGATAGGGATGGCAGAAGATGCAGAGGGAAAGACACACAGGGGTTTAGCTACGGTGCACGGTTAGCAATCTGCTTTTCTGTTGATGTTAGATACACTCAGAGCATTTATTGTGACCTGCAAACAAATGCAGTTTTCTGCTGCATTTTTACGGCTGCAGAAGCTGCAACTGGCTTCCACTTTCATACAAACTTCCTGAGCATCAGCATCAATGCCTTCAAAACTGTGTGAACGGAGACGAGTGAATTTCTTACGTGTTTACCGAAGTCTAAACTGATCTTGTACTATATATTTGAGAGAAGTAAACAGGAACTTATTCTGTAAAAAGTTCTTTTGGTGTCTAAGTAGGTCTGGGTTTGAGCATTTAAGAAAAGTAAATTACTAATGCTATTACTCAAATTATTTCTAAAGAACAACCCCAGACTTGTAAGTTTTTCCTACTTTATTTTATTTTGGTATGCTATGTAAGGTGGCAGAGAGATACTAAAGAAACTAAAAATGTGAGTGAAGGAATTTGAGAGTAATTCAATACAAGAACTATAAAAGCTTAACCTTTGCATAGACATTGTGATGTAAATGTTAAGTTTTACAAGGATGAGCCTGGGGCCTGCGGGGATAGCATTGGAATGAATTCCTTCCATTTTTGTTAGTCTAGGTAAATACTCTAGCTTGCCTGCATTATTGATAAATTTTCTAGCCTAAAGCAAATTCTCACCAAAAAAAAAAGAAAAAAAAATTTAAATCACATCTTCCTCTAATACTTTGGAAGACTGTTTCCTACCAAGGGAGTTAGAACAGCATTTCTATCCTGTCCTCAACCAGGTCACCAGAGAAAAATCAAGCGCAGTCTTTTTATAAAACAAAAAAAACCAACCCAAACAAAAAACATCAAAACCAAACCAGTAAAAAATAAACCAAAACAATGTGAATAAGATTTTTTGAAGGAAATTAATATCCAGGGACTTGTTTTGGCACTCGATTGTCACTAAGACAAAGCTTAATAGTAAATGTTCTATTACTACATCACTTTTTAAAAATTTGTTTCTCACCATAGTTCGGAATGCTTCTGCAACTGAGCAGAGTTTGATTTCGGCTTTTTTTTTAAATATAGTCTTGCATATTATCTCTCCATGCTTTATGGAAAAATGAAAAGCTAGTAAGCAACTAGAGGTTAAGTAACATTTACTTGGGAGCAAGCAATCTGGGAGATTGCACTGCCTATGTTATGGTTAGTGCTTTAAAGTGTAAGGATATATTTTATGTGGACTTAAAGTTCAAGAGGAAATTGGCATCATGTGATACTAAATGTTTATTTCATTACCAAAGCCATTTGTGATGCACTGTTCTTAAATCTAAGTCCTTCCTTGTTTTTGAGAATTTAGGTTGGCTGAATAGCTGAAACTAAATTTGGGAAGGGAAATTCCGCATCTGCAAAGAAATAAAATATTTTGCTTTTCAAAAAAAAAACCCACTTTTCATTCTAATTTTTCACATACTCAGATCATATAATACATTTCTCCCTTTTATTTCAATATATAAAAACCTTTTATTTAACTGTGGCATGCAGACAGAGAATGGGTTCATTTACAACAAGCACAGTTACCCGGCGTAGAAGAACATATTGCCTTTCTACATAAACTGTGAATGACTGGTCAGGAGAAACACAGATATGCACTAATTGTAGGAAAACACTTCAGGCATAATTTAGCTGAAGAAAAAGGATTTATACCATACAGAACTCCTCTGTTCTCCTGTACTAACAAAAACATACTTAAACCCATCATGAAAATCCTGTTGGTGGCATAGAGAATGCAACAATATTTAAAAATTGCTATATAAGGAAACTGAGCTCATTACATGAGCTGTCTCAAGGAGGAAAGGTGGCTAGAAAGGCAGAGAATGAAATGGCGAACTTAATGAATTATAACACTGAGCTTAATGACTTTCTAGTGAAGAACATAATAGAAAAACAAAACAAACACAACACTAGATTGCAATCTACCCATACCTTATTTGAAAACTGTTAAAATACTTGTGTTTTCAAAAGGTTTTCCAAACATCAGCGGGGGGAGGAGGAAATAAAAAGAAAGAAAACCAACAAAACCAAAACAACCAATTTCCAAGAGAAGCAGAACATATATACTGAAGTGCCTGAGCAGGAAGTATGAACGTTACTCTTGAAAACAAATGCTCCCTCCTCACATCGTGTTTTCAAGGGCAAAAATGAAACCCGGGAGGCCTCTGTTTCGGGATTTTCAAACGGCCCAATCAGAACCTTGTACAAATCAATTCCCTTCTTCAGACCCACGTAATCTCTCCCTTCTCTACTAAATATACACCAGTAGAAAGCTATTTTGCCAAATATGCTAAATACAGCAACATTAAGATTATTAAACATACAAAAAATTCCTGAAGTGTTTTAAACTTAATTCTAGCCTCAAATTTCAGAATGGTTACTAATAAAGTCCTGCAGTTACTGCTGTTTCAAAGTCCAGCTCTGAATGGTAGATGATTAATATCTAATGCAATTTCTTTCAGCAGAATAGGGATGACCCAAAAAAAAAAAAAAAAAAAAAAAAAAGAGAGAGGGTAAAAAAGGTTCTCTGCCTATTTCAGGAAAGAAAAGGAAAGCCAAAAAAACAAACAAGGAAAAACAAACAAACAACCACAAAAAAGCCCCACAAGAAACCAGACAAAAACAACTCAACCTGAAAGTTGTTTAAGAATCATATACCACTTAGAAACAGACCCGCGATTCTCATCTTGTTTCCAAACAAGACTTCAGCTGGGCACTCCCACGTTATCTCCCTCTGCTTGAAAAACATTTTCTATTAACACAACGCCCCAATGACTCACTCCTCTGCGTCCCGAGGCAGAACACTAAAAACAACAACAAAAAAACCGAACAAAAAAACCCAGCAGAGCTTTCCTCGCCTTAGTTCTCAAGGGACGATTTTAAAGAACAAAGAAAACACCCTCCCCCAGCCCTTAGGCAGCCTCGCTCGGAGGCTCCCGGCGTTGCATTCCTGCCTTCCCTTCGGGCAGTTTTTACTTCCACGTAAAATATCACTGAACGAAAAACAAACTGGAGTCTCTTTTATCTACATCTGTTCTAACAAAAGAGGGAACGCGGTGATCTTTGCAGTGGGGGAACAAAAAAGCAAAAAATTCGAAAATTAACCTGTTCAGAGGAAAGAGAGGAGAGAGGAGCTGTCGCCGTCTCCCAGCAGTGCGGCCACCTCGAGGCACCAATGATGGAGAAGCTCCTCCCTGTAAATACCGGTCCCTCGCGTATTATCTTGATTTATAAGCCTCTTACACCCCAAGAAGAGGGATGCAGTGGCTGGCGGCTTCAAAGTCCACAGCCTTCACATCACCAAGGCCGTATCCCCCTTCTCAGGGTGCAAGGGGCTCCCTCAGTCAAGCAGGCCCAGGCAGTTGTAGCGACCAAGGCCCGAAAAAAGGCAACAAAGGCTACCAAATTTAAAAAAGCAGTACCGAAGAACTCAGCAAAGCCAAAGGCAGCAGTACCCAGGAGACCATACTGTATAAGTAAAGGAAACTTTTGCAGGAAAATCGCCAAGAGCACTTTTAAACACCACTCATGATGAAGGAGAAAGAATGAAAACATGAGTTCAAGTCCAAACTAGTACATCATTACTCCCTTCCCCGTGTATATGTGACTTTCCGTAGAGCTTGTACATGAACTCACACTCGAGCCAATTTAGCAACTGTCATCACCATCACTTAATTCAGAATAGAACCTTTGGAAACCCTTCTGGACTGCATCCCAGGGAAGTGCTCATGGGGTTTCTTCTACTATTGGTTGAAAGCTCTAAGTTGCAGACAAGAAGAAAACCACGGAAAGCGGAAAATCACAGCAACCGCTACGCGCAAGGCACTCGAACCCGGCTTCCACGCCCAACACAGAGACACCCGCGGCACGCAGGGAGCAGAGGGGCCACAATCCCTGCGCGGTTTGAAGGGCCCGCGCTCCAGCCGGATTGGCCGGCGGCAGCCCCGATCCCGCCCCGTCCTTCCTCCCCGGGGTGAACGGCGCTTCAGCCCCACGGAACCCACGGGGAGGGAGGCAGCGAGCACAGCCTTCAGAGTCCACGTCTCTTTTAAAGCCACACGGCGGTGACCGATTCCATCAGCCGTAACCGCTACCTTTTATTGATTCGTTCACAAAAAGGGAAACTGACACACGCTTACATAAGCACATTGATTTTTTAACATGAAGGCAGAAAACCAGATTAGCGGAATAGAACTTAAAGATACATAACATTATATACAGCACAAAACCGCCTTCAAAATTTTAAGTCTCCAAATATCAAATAGGATATGTTTCTAGGCTCAAGCGTTCCTGCTCTTTCTATGAAGATGTGGGTGGCTCTGAAAAGAGCCTTTGGATTGTTAGTCAGGTAAGTTTTACTTGGCTTTAGCCTTGTGGCTGTCGGTCTTCTTGGGCAGCAGCACGGCCTGGATGTTGGGCAGCACGCCGCCCTGCGCGATCGTCACCTTGCCCAGCAGCTTGTTGAGCTCCTCGTCGTTGCGGATGGCGAGCTGCAGGTGGCGGGGGATGATGCGCGTCTTCTTGTTGTCGCGGGCCGCGTTGCCCGCCAGCTCCAGGATCTCGGCCGTCAGGTACTCCAGCACGGCCGCCAGGTACACCGGGGCGCCGGCGCCCACGCGCTCCGCGTAGTTGCCCTTGCGCAGCAGCCGGTGCACGCGGCCCACGGGGAACTGCAGCCCGGCCCGCGACGAGCGCGACTTGGCCTTGGCGCGCGCCTTCCCGCCCTGCTTGCCCCGGCCGGACATGTCTCAGCACAAAAAGACACAAAAACGAGCGAAAAAAGTTAAAGAGCTACGCAATAACGCCACGAAAACAAAATAACTGCGCCGAGAGCTTCACCTCCGCCTTTTTATAGCTCCTCCGGAGATTCGCTTGGACTTCTGATTGGTGAAGACAGGGATTGTGAATTTACCCAATTGGAAAGCAGATGTGAAAATTCAACCAATAGAAAATGATGTGTCCTTTGACGTCACGAACCAGAATTGTCCAATAGACAAAGACAACATTGAGTCATCTCATTTGCATACCGTCCCTATAAATACGGGGGGGGACGCCGTTCTCGTGTTTACGTCGTTCCTGCAGTAGCCAGGTATTGACTGACCCGGAAAATGCCGGAACCAGCTAAGTCCGCTCCCGCGCCCAAGAAGGGCTCCAAGAAGGCGGTCACCAAAACCCAAAAGAAAGGGGACAAGAAACGTAGAAAGACTAGGAAAGAGAGCTACTCGATCTACGTGTACAAGGTGCTGAAGCAGGTGCACCCCGACACGGGCATCTCGTCCAAGGCCATGGGCATCATGAACTCCTTCGTCAACGACATCTTCGAGCGCATCGCCGGCGAGGCGTCGCGCCTGGCGCACTACAACAAGCGCTCCACCATCACGTCGCGGGAGATCCAGACGGCCGTGCGGCTGCTGCTGCCCGGCGAGCTGGCCAAGCACGCCGTGTCCGAGGGCACCAAGGCTGTCACCAAGTACACCAGCTCCAAGTAGGGCGTCTTGGACCGTCACTTGCAACCCAAAGGCTCTTTTAAGAGCCACCCATATATTCCATAAAAGAGTTGATCACACTGATTATTTTCGGTGAGTGGTATTTGTATTTAGCAGCGTTTAAATTCCCGGATTAGAATATCCTGTTAGGCGATTGGGAAATGTTTATCCTGTTTAAGTACTGGGAAAGATTTGGGTCGTCTTGTCTGTGTCCTCTTCTGATACTTGGTCCCAGAGGTCTATAAAAAGCATGATAAGCGCCTAATGAGTTTTAAAGCTGTTATAATTTTTTTTCCGCATTTTAGAGTACTTATTTGCTCTAGTTTTTTACAATGACAACTTGTTCTCTTTAAATATTAAATGTTATTCTGAGGTGACTTGGCCATAAAACAAAGGGCCTTGTTTACCCGGGAAATTAGGGATTAAGTCTCTGATAACTGAAACACGATGTTAAATGAAACATCTAGCAGCAAGCACAGCAGATACATAATGGTATGGAGAACAGTATAACTTCATAAGTCTTGGAGGTTTCATAAGGAAGTGGTGTACTTTATTTCTTTCTCCAACGGAGAACTGCAGCAGAATCAAAAAATCCCGAGGTGACAACATAATAGGAAATTACCAGTAAACATTAGAGACACTAGGAGAAAAAAAAAAAAAAGCAAAGGCGAACGCTTTAACGAACCTCAGGTTGCTCAGAACGCGCAGGGGAGGCTGTATGTAAGAAAACGGTTTTTATAATCGGGTTAAATCCTAGCTGTCCCGGGCAGAGGCAGCGAGAAAACTGCTGCGGGGCCAGAGTAAAAACTCCGCGTCTGCGGCCGGGCTGCAGCAGTGGAAGAGCTCCGGGCCGTCTCCAGTCCCGCTCAGTAGGGCGGAGCTGAGGGATGAGAGAAGGGGGGAGGGAGGGAGCGCGGCTGCTCCTGTGGAGGGAGGGAGGTGCGGAGCGGGAAGCAGCAGCTCGCCCTTCCCCCCGTCCGTCCGTCCGTCCGTTTCCCTTACTCCCGCCCCCCCCCGTTCCCCCCCCCCCCTCCTGCGCGGGATTTTCAAACCCCGCCCGTTGCCCAATGGCAGCCGTCTCTTCGCGCTGGCCAATCACGGCGCGCTGATGGCCATAAATAGCGGCCCCGCACATACCCCTGGGTCAGTCCCTTCGTTCCGTCGTTGCTGTTGTTTGCGGGAGATGGCGCGCACGAAGCAGACGGCGCGTAAGTCGACGGGCGGGAAGGCGCCCCGCAAGCAGCTGGCCACCAAGGCGGCCCGCAAGAGCGCGCCGGCCACGGGCGGCGTCAAGAAGCCGCACCGCTACCGGCCCGGCACGGTGGCGCTGCGCGAGATCCGCCGCTACCAGAAGTCCACGGAGCTGCTGATCCGCAAGCTGCCCTTCCAGCGCCTGGTGCGCGAGATCGCGCAGGACTTCAAGACCGACCTGCGCTTCCAGAGCTCGGCCGTGATGGCGCTGCAGGAGGCCAGCGAGGCCTACCTGGTGGGGCTCTTCGAGGACACCAACCTGTGCGCCATCCACGCCAAGCGCGTCACCATCATGCCCAAGGACATCCAGCTGGCCCGCCGCATCCGCGGCGAGCGCGCCTAAGCTCGTTGGCAAACGGAAAATACAGACCATCGAAAACCCAAAGGCTCTTTTAAGAGCCACCACAATGTCACTAAAGAGCTGTTAATTTCTAGTCATGTTGAAGACGTTTTTTGGGGGGGCTTTATGTTAGCAAGATCTTACGTCGCAGGTAAGTAGCAAGCTGAATGCGTTTATTATCTTTTAAAGTTACAGGATCTTGGTTTTAGCGAAACAGTATACTGTTTAATTCCTTTGAAGTAATTTTGCTAAGACAAGGTTTTATTTAGGGTGAAATACTGCTTTCTACATGTTTTCCCCGTTGGTGTTTCCGTATTTAAAACTACTGTAATAATTTTTCCTGATCTGAAAGGAAAGATATCCAGTTAGAAAATAGGTGGGTTTTGTTTGTTTGGCCGTGTCTTAAAATCATTCGCTTCAAAGTGCTTGAATTTGTAAAGGAAGGAACTTCCACAGAATTCCGCTCTCACGATTAGAGACGTTTAATGTATTGTAAATGTTGTGCTGTGCTTATGTTCCTCATTTAAGGTAACAGTTTAATAATTTATTGGTCTATTTTCCTGAAAACAATATTGTTTCGCTTTCCAAACCCGGTTTGGGTTTTTTTTGTTGTTTTTTTTGTTGTTGTTTTGTTTTGGGTTTTTTTGGCTTTTATTTTTTTGAGGGCGCGCGGGACTCCCTTTGTTTCTGAAGCCGTAAAAACTCCTTTCCCGCCTTCCCTGGAAGGGCTCTCAGTCGGTAAGTTTCCTCAGTGCTTTATCACTCGTGGTCGTGAGCGCCGTCCCGCGGGCATTTTCAGCCCATCTCAAGCACTACTATTTATTCCCGAGATAAATGTTATTTTCGAAAGGGGAAGGGGAGCGGGGGTGGAATGTAAGGTGGAGGCAGGGATGTTTTCCGAGTCCCTTTTCCAAGTGGTGTGCTCCTTGCTGGTGTAGGACCGCACGCGTGACATCCTTAATGGTTCTGGGTATCCTGTAAGAATTCTTAGATTTTGGGTTGCACCAATTTTCTCTGTCATTATTGAGGCTCTCGAAAATATTTGTTGAAGTTACCACAGATGTGTTTTCCAAGGAGTATCTGTGCTTAGTGACCTAGCAAGTCTAGAATTTTAAAATTCTGACACTTCCCTATTCGTTGTATTCAGTGATTTTTGTGAACCTACCTGGAAAACGGATTTCTCCCTCACTGTAAATTCAATGACACACCCTCTTGCTCTCCTAGTAAATAGATCTGTAGTCAGCTGAAAAATTTACGTTTCCTAAATTATTCCTGACTCTAGGCCGCCTTTATATATTTTAGTACTACGGGTCATTTTATATCATTTGAGGAGCCTGCTGTTCCATTAAATTAATGGAAATAATGTCCCTTTGGTTTTTCGATTCTACAAATGAGTACCCGTGCCTTTAAGAAGCGGTAGGATGGAGTTGGACACAGCCTTCATTTAAACTAGGAAATAAGGAGCCACGGAGAAATGTTTCGAGGAAATACTTCTCTTGGAAAGCTCAAAATTGCAAGAGTCTTAGTTTTCTCTTAACTGCTGATAAGCTTCATTTTAGGAATATTCCCTTCTCTGTGTCAGCAACTTGGACTATGCAGCAAAATCTGACCAATCAAGTGCCTCGACACCATTTTCTTTCCTCTGTTTTTCTCACTTTCAGCCATTTTCTGTTACTGACCCTCGGAGGGTTAAAAGGGAGGGGGGAAGTTATCGGGAGTAGTGCTTTGGGAATTAAGTCTCTGATCTGATTTTTTCATCCCCCCACATTTGTTCATTGACATAGGACTTCTGCTTTTCAGAACAGATTTTTTACCAGAGTTTTTGTGTAAGCTAACTCATTTCATTTTACTGTCTGAGATAGCCAAAGATATATTTATCTGAGCCTGTTTGTATATGCTTATAATAAAAATTTAATAGATCCAGTAGAGTAGCTTTTCCTAATAGTTTATATAGAAAGTATTTGATATCTTAATATAAGCCAATGGTTAGAGTAGTTACATTTCAGCAGATTTTTGGGTGAAAAATGATGCTACTTTTTTTTTTATGTTTAAGAAATACATTATTTTTGAGGAGTGGGACAGGAAAACAGGTTTTATTTGCCTTAATCTGTTGCATTTTCCTCTAGTCTTCTGAAAACTTCATACTGTTTTATTAAATTAAGTATTATTTGCATTCATTCTGAGAGAACTGCATGCTTGAATTGTAAAAAAAACCACTAACAACTAATCAGCTGAGACAGAAGCAAATGTGCAATGCTTTTTTTTTTTTGCTTGTTTTTCAGGGCTCATATAAACTCTGAGTTGTAATGCCTGAGTCTGAAGTAGTTTTGGGGTGTAAATACATAGCAAAAGGGTGGTGTGTAGTCACACGTGACTCAATGCAAGATTCCCTAAGTCCAAGTGAGAATACAAGTGGAGATTCCTCTGGTGCCAGCAAGGTTCAGCTGCATTTCTTTGCTTTTTGCAGGAGAGCCTGAGATAAAAGAATGCTGCCAAGTCAAAACTGGATGTGAGCAAGACCACTGTGCTGGGCAGCTGAGGATCGACTTGAGCGTTGCTGTTGGTAATCAAGGTGCTTTTGCAGGTGATTTTTAGATGCTCAGCAAGATATTTGTCTAGGACTGGTCCTGGCTCTTTAACTATCCTCCTTGGATGAACTGGCTCAAATTAAAATCATTGCTTGGAAGAATGCTCTTATCAGTCCAACCAGTAAAATAGAGCATAACTACTGACATCCTGGTGAAATACTTAGTTTCAGGCAAATACATAGAAGGTCTGATGACAGCATCTTTCTAGAACAAAAATATTTTAATCAGTCCTGCTTGACAGCTTGAAGTTTCTGAAAAAATCTGAACAGCTATACCCATATGAAGAAGAACAGAGGTGCTCATTTGCATTAACTATTGTAATGTAAATATTTTATAAAGGTGGTTTCCATGCAAGCTAGTATGCAAAGATAGGTCCTAAACATGTTTTCATTTGAAAATCCGTCTTCTGGGCTTCTTCACAATCTGAATCAGCTGTTGGTTACAGTCTTCTGTAAACACCAGCAGAGAAGTTTGAGCTTAGCCAGCTGCAGCTCTCCTGCAGGCCTGGCCGGTACTGCTCTGCTGCATCATTGCCTCTCTCTTCTCTCCCACTTTCAAGTCATGTTGTATCTTCAAGCTGGGTATCAGCATGTTTCAGATTGTAGATGTGTAAACAATGGTGTCACAACAGTATGGAACACTTGTTGAGAGTTTATATTGTATATTAGAAAGTACTTTGTCAGCTACTCCTATTACGGAATTAATTACACTGGCCAGAATAACAGGTCCTGACCCTTGGATCCTGTTGACTAATGCACTTTTCCAAGTGAAGGTTTCCCATTTTCTTTTATTAGTTTTCAGGTTACAGCTTGAGCTGGGTGGATCTATAGAGTGACCACTACAACAAAAGTTAACCTTCAATCCCACACAGGCCACCCAGCACACAACTCCCAAGTCCATCACTTGCTTCTGGTTAGTTGTCTCTTCTGTTGTTTTTTGTTTGTTTGTTTTAATTCTTCTAACTATTGTGTAAATGATCTTCATCTGACATTACCTTAATTCTTGGAATTGTTTCCTTGATCCTGCCTTGCCTTTTTCATTCTGCTTTGGGCTAGTTGTAAAGATAGCAGCATTAGTTTTTAACAAAACCTTTTCTTTTGGTCAGCTCTTGTGGCCTAATTCTACAACCACTCCAGCTACTATGCTAAACTACTTAATACATCACAAGGATATGGGGAAAGAGGAATACAGTTAATGAAATTTCCTGTAAAAGACTATGAAGCAATACAAGATGAAAAACTGTTTTCAGTGAAGCTGTTACAGCAATAACAGGGTTTGGTAATAAAAAGAAAATGAACTAAAGGAACATAATATATAAAAACAATGAAAACCGAGTTTGAATTAAAACCATTTGTACATAAAAAATGTAAGCCCAGTTGGCTGGGGCCCTCAGCCCCAGTCTGTGATGACTGATAGGGATCACAGAAACAAATCCTGCAGCTCCAGAGGCACTGGGGTGGCAAAAGACATGCCCTAAACTTGCTTACTCCACACTGTTTTTGTCTGTGCCACCCATGGTGCCCTGCACCTTAGTCTAAAGGTGCTTTTAGGTTTGGCTTCAGGTTCAAAGAGCCACAAAGTCTAGAGTCCCAGGGACCCAGGTGCCACCAAAGACATGCCAAAGTGAGTATGGCACTTCCCCAACACTGCTTCCTCCACAACTTTCTCTTCTAGGCCATCCATGGTGCTGGGCACCTCAGCCTCAGCCTAAGCCTGCTCTTAGGGTAAGGTGTCAGAGTCACAAAACCCACACCTGCAGGGACACTGGGGAAGGAAAGAGCATGCCAGGGGCAGTGTGGCACTGCCCCAACATTACTCCCTCCTCACCTTTCTCATCTGGGTCACCTGTGCTGCTTTCTCAAGTTTACACATATTGGCAGTGTTCAGTTCTGTATCTGTTTCCCCATCCTTCATGTTCTTTTACCCTTAAGCACCGTAAGATTTTTCTAGTACATTAATGTGAAGATTTTTTTTTTATGGGCTTGATCACTTCATCTTTACACATCAGCAAAGTCTGTACTCTGCTGTGCTGTCATCTGTTCTCATGTGGAGGTTAAATGTAGTAAAGATATTAAGGAACCTGATTATATATCCTCTGTGTCCTTATTGCTTCTCTCTCTACATTTTATTCTTGCTCATCACAATCTGTTTCTGAATATCTTCCATTTCATTGCATGCCTTCCCCATACCATGAATATTTGATGTATTTATGAGTATCCCATTTCTCTCTGCATATAGATTTTTATTTTGTATGTTATTCCAAGCACAGCACTGATCCATCAGGACTGACCTGTAAAGCTATACAAAATTCTGGCCCATAAAAGCTTCAACTTGCAATGCCATCAACAGGAAAGTAATTGATCCAGAGGGCCCATGATACAATCTTCCATAAGTGTTCCATATGACCCCATGGATTTATGGCAGTATGCCAATGTTGTAATGAACATAAGGATATAGAGCTTAATGCACGATGTAAGAAGCATGGCAAAAAACAAACAAAAAACAGTGTTTCTGAAACACAGCTTTTCAGGAACAGCCAAAAGTCAAGTGTAAATCTTTGTGTGTTTTGGATGCCAATTCAGTGTGCTGAGGTCTGAACATTTCCTGAATGAATTCCGACTACTGATAGTACATGAAAGGTAGGTAAAATCCCCACGGCACCAATGCAATGATAAGTAGCACTTAAGAATTTTTGAATGCTTTGCTGCAGTCAACCAGCTCATTGTCAGAATCATTGTCATACTGAGATTGAAGGACTTCTAAGCAACAAACAGTGCCAGCTACAATTCAAGTTACTTATATTGTGAAATAGAATATTAAGGAAGGATTTCCCCCCCCTCTTTTTTCCTAAATGAAGCATGCTGTTGGTTGCTGAAATTGAATTGTATTTTCCTTATTTGGGCCGATTTTGATCTTCCCATCAGTTGTCCCAGGCAGACTCATCTGAGAGGCTGTTGTTGTTTTTAAACACAAAGGAAAAACAAACATGTTTGGAAAAAATTAAGATCATTACATGGATATGGACTAATCCACTTCTAGGAGAGATGCATTTAAAAGTCTAAGAGTGGTAACTATGCAGAGACTAAAGAAAATGGAGGGGGTGCCAACATTTGTCACTCTCAGACTCCTTTGGTATTCTCAGTCTAGGCCAATATAACACAGAAATTATTCCAGAACAAAAGTGTCACCCCACCTCTGCATCCAATGCTTGAAAACAGTAACAGACTCAGCAGCATTTCCAGGCCAGTCCTTGCTGTTTTTCTGGTTGTTGACACAGGCGTGTGCAGAGTTTGGGTTCACCTTACAACAGCAGCACAAGTGCAGTCTACACAGAAATAAAATGAAAAGCAAGTCTAATGTGAAGTATTCAATGCTGGTTACGTGCTGTGAGGACTGAATTATAATTATTATATGTGTGTGCATGCATGTGTACATGCAGTCATTATACATTTTCAAAGACCTGTAACTAGGATCTTTAAATGAGAAGAATAGGAAGTTCTTAACATCCTTATAAAATTTATCTAGTTTAGTGGCCCTGAAATGCATGGCTGTAAGACTACATTAGAGGTATTGCATAATACACAGTACTTTGCAAGCACCTGCATGTGTTGTAGTTTAAGAACACTTTCAAATGCTAAAACTTTTTATCCTCAAGAGTTTAGGGGTCGGGGCTCGTTTGGTTTTTTTAACACATTATAAATAATGTTTAAGAGTTACTTTTTATGCTTTATTTAACTAAAAGTACAGTATGAAGTTTGCACTAATTCACCCAACTGTCCCAGGATAGATGCAGAACCCAAATATATAGGAGAGACACCCTCACCCAAGTCCTCAGAAATGTGAAGCAGAGCTCCCTGAGAGCCTCCATGAGGCTCCAGCAGGTATTTACTGTTGCAAAAGGAATGGTATTCTACTCCTCCTTCTCTTGGATATCTTTCTGTAAGTGTTTCATTCACCCATCAGTGCTAACGACGTCTTTATTTAACATTCTGGGTTTGGAGTTGCTAACTGCTTTTGCTGTGTAACAGGCTTATGTGACTGGAGGGTGTCACAGGAAGCCGATGGATCAATCACTTTCCCATAGAAGGCTCCAGTTTAAATGTAGGAATCAAATAGAAGGTTCACTAGTGGTGCTTATAAGAAGGTGACCAGCCACAAAAGCCAAGAGGGCCCCATGTTGGGGAAGAATAAAAACCAAATGCACTATGAGACATCCCTAAATGCTGGAGTCACAATTCCAAAACAAGCAGTTGCCTAAGTTATAAAGTAGATTCTAGCAGTAAATTTACAGGTTCATGAAAGAAGGATGAAGAGTTTTGAACAAAGTTGTCTGCTGCAGAGGGAAATAGAAAAAGAGCTAAAAGATATTAAAACAAGCAAGCAAACAAACAGACCCCAGTAAAACCAACCAAACCCAAAATTGTTTCATTATGCTCCTGTGTTTGGAAAAAGTAATTAGGATAAATCCTTCTATCTTACAAAAGGAAAGCAAATTCCTTTTTGAACATGTATCTATCACACTTTTGAGGGGTTATGTGAGGGGAGGTAAAGAACAAGATAAATTTTTTACCCTAGCATTTGTGAGTCATTAGTAAGAAAGAAGGATGATGGGGGATGAGGGTATTGTTACTGCAGCATTTTTTTTCTTCTCTTTTTCAAAGAAGTTACATAAAATTATGCCAGTGAAAATGTTTTATAATGGTATGAGTTCTCAGAATATGAACAATAAATGCCAATTAAAACAGAAACCACACCAAAACAAAATCTCTAAAAGGATCTTTGGATAATTCTAATTTTCACACTTCTTGAAGACTTATTTATTTCTATGTCAATATTCCTTTATTAAATGTAAAGATTATTTATTATTACCAAAATCAATAGAAATTTGTGAAAATTTCAGCTGTTAAAAAGTAGAAAGGAAAAATGCCAAGTGAACCTAAATCTTTTTTAATTGTGAAACTGTGTTTAATCTCAGTAAAAATTAGTTTAATAATACCTGTGTAAGGAAGTAACATTTATTAGTTTATGCAATTCTGCTTTAATCCAGGAAACTTTGTAGAACTAGAACATGGATCTGTATTTTACTGTTACGGTTAAAAATACGAGTAGCATTCCTCTTGTAAATGGCATGTGTTTAGCAAGGAGATAATCCAAACATTAGTGTGAGAAACTTGAAATAGTCTTTCATTTCCATTACAGTGCAGACCAAGAACAGGTCCCCTACTTCCCCAGTAGGAAGCATTCCCGGAAAATGTTGTTGCAACCAGTGGCTGCTTCCTGACGTTCTGTTCTTTCAGAATTCTTTAGGCTTTTTCCTAAAAACGGTGAAAAATACGCTAGATAGTTAAAGATATGACAGATAGACATGTACATGTTTGCGTGTGTGTGCACTTGTGTTTCAAGGTGCCAAATAAAACAAACATAGGCCACAGAACTGTTCACGCTATAATCCTCTCGAATGAAATTCGGCACTATATTAAAAAAAAAAATTAAAAAAAGGTAAAAAACCTCTACCCCTTACGAGGCTTAACCATTTCCTTCCCCTCCTATTTTAAACAACAAGAACCTAGTAACAAAAAGAAGCTGGGGGTCGCAGAGGACAAGGTTGGCAGAGTTATATAAATTTTCCCGAGGAAGGTGTCTATGCCGGCAAATGCTAATAACCAAAAAATTAAAAAGGAACACTTGAAGCGTCCAAAGCAGAAGCCGGGATGGGCGGGCGGAGAGCAGCGGAGGGGCGGGGCAGGGGCACCGGGGGAGGCCCCGCATTGGTCGGATTTTGCCGCAGACCTGCTGGCAGCGGGGAAGGTGGTGCGGGAAGAGGGTGCCGCAGCCCCCGCTCCTGCTACCGGCGGAGACTCAGAGCTACTGGGGAACTGTCACCGCGCAGAGGGGCACGGCCAGGGCGGGACGGGAGAGCAGCAAAAGGAGGCGCGGGTTGAGAGCGGGGGCGGGCGCGGCCTCGCTCGGGAGAGGCGGAGCCGCCGCGAGCGCCCGGGGGGCAGAGCCGGGAAAGCCCCGCGGCCGCGTCTCGCGGGAAGAGCGCGCGGAGCCGCGCGGAGGGGACCGGAGCGCGGTGGGCGGGGACTGGGGCCGAGACCACGCCTCCCGCCGCAGTCCTCAACCAGGTCGGCTCCCGGGAAATAAAGAGCCGCTGGGGGCGGCTGATGGCGTGTAGTGAGTTGCTGCAGAAAGCGGGACTATGTCTGGTCGGGGTAAGGGCGGCAAGGGGCTCGGCAAGGGCGGTGCCAAGCGCCACCGCAAGGTGCTGCGCGACAACATCCAGGGCATCACCAAGCCGGCCATCCGCCGCCTGGCTCGGCGCGGCGGCGTCAAGCGCATCTCGGGGCTCATCTACGAGGAGACGCGCGGCGTGCTCAAGGTGTTCCTGGAGAACGTGATCCGCGACGCCGTCACCTACACAGAGCACGCCAAGAGGAAGACGGTCACGGCCATGGACGTGGTCTACGCCCTCAAGCGCCAGGGTCGCACCCTCTACGGCTTCGGCGGCTGAATTTGAATCGCTAATTTATAGTTCTAAAACGCAAAGGCTCTTTTTAGAGCCACCGACAGATTTCACTGTGAGAGCTGGTAATTGCTTCAAAATTAGTAATGCAAAGAAAAAGTGACCTTAAAAATAGTGCAGGATTCTGTGCCTAAACCAATGTATTTTATTTGCTCTTTTAACGAAGATGATCCACACGAGAAAAAATCTCATTATTTGCAATTACAGCTCTTATTAAGACCGTGTGGTGGCTCTTAAAAGAGCCGTTTGGTTTCTAATTTAAAATCCTTTTACTTGGAGCTGGTGTACTTGGTGACAGCCTTGGTGCCCTCGGACACGGCGTGCTTGGCCAGCTCGCCGGGCAGCAGCAGCCGCACGGCCGTCTGGATCTCCCGCGACGTGATGGTGGAGCGCTTGTTGTAGTGCGCCAGGCGCGACGCCTCGCCGGCGATGCGCTCGAAGATGTCGTTGACGAAGGAGTTCATGATGCTCATGGCCTTGGACGAGATGCCCGTGTCGGGGTGCACCTGCTTCAGCACCTTGTACACGTAGATCGAGTAGCTCTCTTTCCTTGCTCTCTTGCGCTTCTTGTCCCCTTTCTTTTGAGTCTTAGTGACCGCCTTCTTAGAACCTTTCTTCGGTGCCGGAGCTGATTTCGCCGGCTCAGGCATCTTTAATGTTGTCTTTCCAAGACCTTCGCTGTAGCACGACAACATCGAAAATGGCGCCTGGCCCGCTATTTATAACGGTGTTATGCAAATTAGAGGATTGTAATCGTTCCATTCCTATTGGAGTAAAAAGTATCAACGTAACGTCAGGCACTTCCATCCTGCAACCGCCACAGCTCAGACGCTGCAACTTACACAATCGTAGAGCTTTGCCATTAGAGTGAAGACAGTCCTGGATCTGAAAACAAAATTTAGTGCGCGATGCTAACTGCAATGCGTTGCCATTCAGCAGCGCAATTAGCACCGCTGACATTGGCACTATAGATACTGCAATTATCTGATAACTACAGACTAACTTAAGCTACTAGATATATTATTCGAAATTACTAAAAACTTCAGAAACCCACTTCTCAGTAATAAACAGCTCTTATAGTGAAATTTGTGGGTGGCTCTGAAAAGAGCCTTGATGTTTCTGACAATGTAAGTTCTCTAAGTTTAGCCGCCGAAGCCGTAGAGAGTGCGACCCTGGCGCTTGAGGGCGTAGACCACGTCCATGGCCGTGACCGTCTTCCTCTTGGCGTGCTCCGTGTAGGTGACGGCGTCGCGGATCACGTTCTCCAGGAACACCTTGAGCACGCCGCGCGTCTCCTCGTAGATGAGCCCCGAGATGCGCTTGACGCCGCCGCGCCGAGCCAGGCGGCGGATGGCCGGCTTGGTGATGCCCTGGATGTTGTCGCGCAGCACCTTGCGGTGGCGCTTGGCGCCGCCCTTGCCGAGCCCCTTGCCGCCCTTACCCCGACCAGACATACTCGCCCCAGCGCACCGCTGCACTCAGTGCGTCCACAGCAGCCCCGCGCCTCTGTATATTGCCGGCGGTCCGACCTGGTTGAGGACTGCGCCGGGGCCGGGCCGGGGCGGGCTCTTCCGCGCGCCCTTCCCCCCGCGGGCCGGGGCGTTCGCGCCGTCGCTCCCACAGGGGCCGCGCGCTGCCGGCTCGGGCCCGGCCCCGCGCCCGGGAGGCCAAACCCGGCTCGGGCCGCGGGAGCGGATCCCGGCCCGGGTCGCCCCCTGCCCGCCGCGCTCGGCCCGGCTGCCCGGCCCCGCCGGCCGGCTCTCGGTGCCGATGGGCAGCGGGGCCCCGCCGGCCGCGGGGCTGCAGCAAAACCCGGCCAATGGCGGCGGCGGGGTGGGGAGAGCCGCGTCCCGCCCGCGCCGCGCCGCCGCCATCGCGCTGCGCGCCAACAAAGGGCCCGGGCGGGCAGGGGCGAGTGGGCGCCGTGGCCCCGCTACTGCAGTAAATGCACCCTTTTCTACCCAAGGCTGAGAAACGGGAGTTTCTCATATTTTTTTCTGTGGGGGCGACATTTCAATTTTTCGCTGTGAGGGAATTCTTTTGCGTGTCCCAGGTCTCTGATTTAATTATCACACAACTTTGTTTTGTTTATGGGACCGAAGATTGATGAAGGAGCTGATTTGTGTCTCTTGCTGCGAAAAAAATCCATACCTCTTCATGGCTTTTAAAAAGTGGCATGTGTTTGGTCATTTTCATTGTCTCACTCTTCATTGATACCTATTGAATTATTCCTTTCACTCTATTTTTTTTTCACTTAATATTGCTTTTTGAACACAAATCAATATTTTTTATTTGCTGTAGTTCTACAGCTGCATTCATTTTAATGAGTTGCATCATCTTCATCATCTTTAGTAGCTTCAAGTGTACTTATGTTTGGGGGTTTTTTTTGAAAATGCATTGTTGACTTTCTCCCCTTCTTTATTCTTTTCTTTCATCTTGTCTTTTTTTTAAATACACTTAATTTTTGTTGTCAAAAGGCGACACATATATTTAGATTTTCTCCAAGGAGTTATAGGGTCTTCACATGATAACAACACCCAACAATTTACAAAAGTAGAAAACCTGCAGCTGCAGGCAACAAGGTATGAAGCAAATCAGAAAATTATGCTTAAAATTTCAGTCTCAAAACCTAAAGATCTGTAAGTAGCTACCCACAAGCAACCCAGCTTCTCAAATGTGATTCTAAGGTTCATCATAAACTTTAAAAATTTTCCCAAATAATCCCAATCACAAGGCAGATATGTCTCATCATCAGTACATTTGTAATTTTCCCTAATGCTATGTGCTGTCTTCTCTTGATGGCCAAGTTGTTCTTTAATTTTTCCTGGGAGCTCTTGGTTCTTTTCTCTGTGTTCCCCATAGAAAATTATACCACACTAAAAGGAAGTTATGTTCAGAAATTAATCTAAATCTTCAACATTTATCCCTGTTCTGGGTGAGAGGCAGATATTAAAACAGAGCAGCAGGATAACCGAGGTACCATTAAGCTGCTCTTTTTAACACTGTTTTGCCTCCAGAGTTTAGGTGAAAAGTACAGCAGATGCACTTTCAAGCAAGCATCCCTCACCGGAAAGAAAAAATGTCCCATCCTTTCTTTGTCTGATTCCCTTCAAACACCACTGTATTGGATATAGGCTGGAAATCTTTGTGGATCTGTTCTTCTGCTCAGCATGGTAAAAAGGGAAAAAGAGCAGAAGCAAGACCAGTCCTTGAGTAGTCCTTAAGGTTTCCAAAAAGAAATAGCATCATGTTTTCTTTTTGCAAGATGAAGCAATATTAACAAGAAAACAGCTTGATTTTCTGGTTCATGGTCAATTCAAACTGCAGAATAAAATCCACATTTAATTTCTAGGATTATCATGGTTTTGACTTAAACACATCCTTCCAGTACTTGCTGCATCTTAAAAGAAATCAAATCATTTCATGTTACAAATTAAATTAGAACTTCCATCTCATTTAAACTGACAAAAAAAGAAACATGCTCTGTGGGCCAAAAGGATTAATTCTAAACACGATTAACCATTTTTGTATTCTGGAGTCTCTGTATCTTTCCTGTTTGCATCTTTCTCCCTGTTACATTTATTTTGTGGCTGTTAAAAATGCAGACTATTACATGAAGCACACAGGTATGCTCCTTCGTGTAGAAGAAAAAAAAGAGTAACAAAACCCCTCACAAGCTGATTTTTTTTCTTTTTTCTTGTAGAAATGCCGGTAACTATATTTTGTGAGTCCATAACCCGCCGGAAGCTGCGGAGGACACACGACCCGGCTGCTTCGGGTGACCCCGGGCCGGGAGAGGCCGGGCAGCAGCGTCCGCGTTCGGCACCGAATGCGGGGATTGAAAGAGCTCATTCTGATTGGCTGATAGCTCTCGAAACATTGACCAATCCTAGCGTGGTGTTTAAAAAGGACCAATAGCAAAGCACTCCGTACGATGGGTGACGTCACTACGCCTTTTGTCCAATGGAAATACTGCTTTCTGATACCAGCGATTTGCATACGGCCCGTATAAATAGCGGAGTAATCGCCTTATCCGGCATTCCGCTGTGGTACAGCTGCCAGGGAGCTGCAGCCATGCCCGAGCCGGCCAAGTCCGCCCCCGCGCCCAAGAAGGGCTCCAAGAAGGCGGTCACCAAGACCCAGAAGAAAGGGGACAAGAAGCGCAAGAAGAGCCGCAAGGAGAGCTACTCGATTTACGTGTACAAGGTGCTGAAGCAGGTGCACCCCGACACGGGCATCTCGTCCAAGGCCATGGGCATCATGAACTCCTTCGTCAACGACATCTTCGAGCGCATCGCCGGCGAGGCGTCGCGCCTGGCGCACTACAACAAGCGCTCCACCATCACGTCGCGGGAGATCCAGACGGCCGTGCGGCTGCTGCTGCCCGGCGAGCTGGCCAAGCACGCCGTGTCCGAGGGCACCAAGGCTGTCACCAAGTACACCAGCTCCAAGTAGGGCGTCTCGGACCGTCACTTGCAACCCAAAGGCTCTTTTAAGAGCCACCCACTTTTTCAATTAAAAGGGCTGAATCAGTGCTTATAGTGGGAGGTATGTAAACAGCCTTAATATTTGCACGTTAGTTAGTAAATCAAGTGTTCCTTTTTATGGCAAATTTAAATGTACTTTTTAAGTTCTTTAGGAGTTTGTTTTGCCTGTGCTCGGTATGTAAACTTGCTTGTTCAAAGCCTGTGATCCGGTTCGGTTTTTAATGGAACTGAAAAGCAGCGGAACTTGTCTGAATACAAATCCTGTGGGGAAGGTGGAGCTTTTTCTGAGGGTTTAATGCCTTTTATTTGGTTGACCTAGTATTTACTTTCAGCGCACTATAGTAGTAAAATAAATGGGGTTTTTTATGTCTTGCCGGCTTAATTTTTTTAGAGGGGCTTGTAAAGCTTCGGTTTTTATTATTTTACTTACATGTACCCTAACACTTGCTGTTACCGCTACCAATACTGGCTGTTACTATTCAAGTAGGTGTTAGTACTTGATTAGGCAATAAAAAAGGTTTTCTTGAAGGGTTTTCCGCCTTAAAACACCGATTTCCCAGAGTTTTGCAGGAGATGGTTCTGTCTTAAAGAAAAAACAAAACAAAGCTGCTGATAAAGGGGCCATCAGTGATTTACACTGCAAGGTTTACTGGGAGCCGGGGAGAACCGGAGCGTGGGGCCGCAAGCTCCGCGCCGCGCCGCTGTGGGAGCGGAGCTCGGCGGAAGCTGCCGCTGGACAGGGCCGTGTCATGGCACACACGTTCCCCTATCCCTGCTCCCTTCCTCTCCCCGCCTCCCCCAGCCACACCCGGCTCGTAGGCCGTGAGACAGGGGAGGGAGGGCTGATGCCGCGCGTCACCGACCGGCCAGCGCTCGCTCCCTGTGCGGGGCCGGCACCGGGCACAGCCACGGAGGGGAGGGAGGGAGGGTCACCGCCCTGGCGGGCGGAGCCTGGCGCGAAGGCGGTGCGGGGCGGTGCGGGGCCAATCACGGCCCAACGCGGCACTTTTAAACTCCCCCGGGCACCGGAGCGAAGGGCGCTCGCTGCTCCGCGGGACCGCCGGCGCCGCCTCTTTTTGCTCCGGGCTGCGCCGGTCAATGAACGGGGGCGGGGCAGGCGCAGCTGCTATCGCAGGGCTCCCAAGTTGCACGTAGGGACACGCTTCCTCTTAAGAGGAAGCACCAGTCTCCCACGCAGGCGTTACCGAACGCACACGTACCCAAAATCTGAACTTTTATGAATGCCGTGTAAAGCCCTACTGAGATCTCTTAAGTGATTTGGGTTTGCTGATGTACGATAGCAGTGTTCCAGCTCTTTTTGAGAGTAAGTGGGTGGCTCTTAAAAGAGCCTTTGGGTTTATTTAAATGAGTAGACTCAATTTTTCTGTCATCTTCACTTCTTTTTGGGCGCCGCCTTCTTTGCCTTGGCTGCTTTGGGTTTGGCTGCCTTGGGCTTGGCTGCTTTGGGCTTCACCGCTTTGGCCTTAGCCGGGCTTTTCACTGCCTTCTTGGGGCGGCCGGCCTTTGCGGCTTTCTTGGGGCTCTTGGCTGCTTTCTTGGCTGCGGCGGCCGCCGGCTTCTTGGCCTTCTTGGGGCTCTTCTTCACCGCCGCCGCTTTCTTGGGCTTCTTGGCGGCGCTGGCGGGCTTCTTAGCCGCCGGCTTCTTGGGCTTGGCAGCCGGCTTTTTCTTCGTTGCTTTTTCTTTTGTCTCACCCGGCTTCTTATTCAGCTTGAAGGAGCCGGAGGCGCCGGTGCCCTTGGTCTGCACCAGGGTGCCCTTGCTGACGAGGCTCTTGAGCCCCAGCTTGATGCGGCTGTTGTTCTTCTCCACATCGTAGCCGCCGGCGGCCAGCGCCTTCTTGAGCGCGGCGAGGGAGAGCCCCTTGCGCTCCTTGGAGGCGGACACGGCCTTGGTGATCAGCTCGGTGACGCTGGGCCCCGCGGGCTTGCGGGCTTTGGAGCCGCTCGCCGCCTTCTTCGGCTTCTTGGCGGCGGCCTTGGCGCCGGGCGCAGAGACTGCGGGAGCGGCAACAGGCGCGGTCTCCGACATTGTGTCAGCCGTCGTCCACGATCCAGGGGAAATCACTGGGCCTGGAGCAAGTCGGCAGCCTCGTATTTATAGAGCGGAGCCGCGCGGTGATTGGTGCGTTGCAGAGCCCGCCCCGCTGCACGGCAGAAAGGTCTCTTCTCCCCGCTCATTTTGTGTTTCTTAGGAGCCAAAAACGGCTGTTTTTATCAGAATTTCTGCCACCGACCCCCCCCCAGTTCGCAGCGGCGTGGAAAAGAAAGACTCTTGTTCCCCTCGGCCAAGTTTCCTTCCGAGGAGGCAACGGGTGAGCTAAAAAAGAGGCAATAAACACTGAGTCCTGGACCTGAACAGACCTCGGGAGACAGAAACTTTTGTTTTTCCTTCTAAATAAAATCCGCGACGTGGGGAGCTAAATTTCCAAAGTAATTAATTAATATTCTTTAAAGGGTCTTCTCTTAATCTGAGCTGAAAATCAGGGGTTTGAGTCGATATTTTAGTCGCAAATTGATTTCAAAGAGGAGGAAGTAACACAGGCTCATCTTGAGCACTGAATATGGATTAGAAATTAGCTCCTTTGTCCAAAATCCTTTACCTCTTTCAAAATAATTAAGAGAAAATAAACTAGTGCATCATGCAGCAAGGCAAGAAGCAGATTAAAGTTCTGTGAAGGGCTTTTTGTGCCCCCAAAGGAGGTGACTTTTTTACAGCATAGCAGTTTGCACTGTATTGCTCAGTGTACACAATACAGACATGGTTGCCTCGTCCTCTGCTACAGAAATACTTACTATCTTAATAAATCAGGTGACATAAAAACTTAAAACGGCCAGGTTTTGTTAATAATGATAACCAGTGCCCTATCGTTTGATAATATGTCAGTGTTTTTATTTTGATACAGCTGGATTGGCAAAAATCTGAGTCATCATTGTCTAAGGAGACACTGCTACAGCTGATTTTCCCACTACTTGAACATATTAAAATTTGCTCTAGTGATCAGTTAGCATTCCTCTTTCACAGCAGATTCCTAAATATTCCAGTTTCTTACTGTCTAATGACTGATCTCTACATTGGAATTAATATTAAAAACTACATGTCTTGATGTATCTGCTACACTGAAACAGCTGGCTGCTAGCAAGAGGGGGAACAGTCTTCAGATGCACTTTTCCAAGACCAAACTTAAATTAAAAATAAATGCACATTGTTTTTCAGAGTACAGAGAATTAAAAGAAGTATCCTCTGATATGTTTATTAATGCTTGCAACCCATTCTTTTGAGAAAGGTCTGTAAACTCCTTTTTACCTCTTGCTATTGTAACTGTTGGTGATACTAAAATTCTGGACAATGTTTTGATTCAAGTAATTTATATTTTCAAATGGATAATTATTAAAATACGTTTTTTGAGCAATAATAGCAGATTCTCTGTTTCTATTTCAACATATTTATGGTTTATATTGAGCACTATGTGTAAGGTAGAATCAAAACTGGCAACAGTCCTTTTCACCTCAGATTACCAGTGCATTGTGATGAACAATTATTGTCAAACTCCTTCAGATTTGAGGCAGAAAATGAGCTTGGCAGCTGAAAGATTTTTAATTAGTAATTCAGAATGCCTATTATTATATTAAAAAAAAAAAAAAACCAACAAAACCAAAACAACAACAACAAAACAAACCAACAGGAAAGCCCCCAACAAAGCCTGTAGGTCTAGAAGTTGTTTAAAGGGGTCAGGGCTGTTTTTAAAGACACCAGTGAATTACCAGAACTTCACATATGGCCCAGCTGAAAAACAAAGAGGCATGATGGGGCTGTGGGCTTTTTATTTCGGTCTTAAGAAACTTTGTGTCTTTCTGCAGAGCAGTGATTTACTTAGTATCAAATAAATCTCGTCAGCTGTAGTATGCACTTGCCAGCAATTGTTTAACTGTATAATGATTTTTTTTTTTAAATTTAATTTTAAAGAGCTAAGATATAAAGGGTTTGGGGTGGTTTGCTAGTTTTTTAAGAGCTAAGATACTACGGCTGGGGGGGGGGGAGGGGTTTGTTCGTTTTAGGTTTTGTTTTGGCGTTTTTGAGGAGACGATTGGAGTTTTTTAGTTTGTTTTTTCACTAGGATGTACAGCTCCTTTTATGAGGAAGTGGGTGGCTCTGAAAAGAGCCTTTGGGTTACTTGAGGTGGGAGCGCTCCTCAGATGTTTCACTTGCTTTTTGCCTTGTGGCTGTCGGTCTTCTTGGGCAGCAGCACGGCCTGGATGTTGGGCAGCACGCCGCCCTGCGCGATCGTCACCTTGCCCAGCAGCTTGTTGAGCTCCTCGTCGTTGCGGATGGCGAGCTGCAGGTGGCGGGGGATGATGCGCGTCTTCTTGTTGTCGCGGGCCGCGTTGCCCGCCAGCTCCAGGATCTCGGCCGTCAGGTACTCCAGCACGGCCGCCAGGTACACCGGGGCGCCGGCGCCCACGCGCTCCGCGTAGTTGCCCTTGCGCAGCAGCCGGTGCACGCGGCCCACGGGGAACTGCAGCCCGGCCCGCGACGAGCGCGACTTGGCCTTGGCGCGCGCCTTCCCGCCCTGCTTGCCCCGGCCGGACATCGCTGCTGACGCTGCTCCGCCGCCGCCCGAACTGACGTGGTCACGTGTCCCCCTGCCCCGCGCGCGGCCGCTTTTATAGCTCCTGCGCGCGCCCCGCTCGCTCTCTGATTGGCTGCGGCGCGCTCTGGCTCGCTCCGACCAATGGCGCCGCGGATCCAAATCCGACCAATGGGAGCCGCCGGCGGCCGCTCCCGCCGAGCCGCCCCCGCCGCCGGCCCCGGCCCCGCTCCGCGCCCGCCCCGAGCCGCGCTCCGTGAGCGGGGACAGCGCGGGGGAAACGCGTCCCCGGCCGCCCGAGCAGAGCAGAGGCGCACAGCTGCCGCCCCGGAAAGGGATGGGGGAACCTCCCCTAACGCTATCGATTTAGAAATAATCCCGTATTTTAAACCTCAGAAATGCTACTACAGGGCTACTTTAAAAACGTGTTAATGTTATGACGAATGAGAAACTTTACATCCAGTAGGAACATTTACACCCCAGCACCACTGATACGTGTAGAAACTAGGCAGCAACACGTACTACAGGAGGTTTCCCTGATTCTAGAGACAAATTACTTCAGTATTGCTGTAATCAAAGTCACACTGGTGTCTTCAAGCCGAATGATCTGTCTCCAGGCTGAATCTTTACACCTTTTGTAAACATAACTGATGTCGTTAGATAACTTCTACAACAGAAGTTGCTTAATAAATAAAGAACTTCCTGTTTCAAGAGTTGTATAAAGTTACATCACACAATATGCATTAGGTAGGCGGAGAATATGCATTAGATGGGCGGGTTCACGTAAATTTTACTGTATAAAAGATGTAACTTATTACTCCTTGGTGCGCTTGATTTGTGCTCCCCACGCAGAATAAACAATGTCTCCTTTCCAATTAGACTCTGTGTCTGTGCTTAGAGAGCTCCTAAAGCCAACCACAATGAGGTATTAACGGCAAGGCTGTTCTGCAGAGCATTAAAAATCAGGCTGTCAGACTCGAGAATAATCACTGCACCAGGAAGCTGAAGTGATTTCTTGAAGATTCAAGACGTTCCTCTGCTATGCTGGCCCTGTCTTACAGACAAAGAGATTCCTGTTGATTTGGTAATCTGCCATGGTTTCTCTTTATTTCCCGGCATATTTGCCTCCTTCTTCCACACTCTTTGGGCAAGGGCAGACCCTATCCTGCATAAAGCAATGAAGGAGCCTGCAGCTGGGCTTAAGTCACATCCCTCTGCTACACCAGTGTTGTACAACCGGCTCTTCCTTCATTTTCCCAATTCTGCTCTCTTGTTTCCCTCAATTTCAGTTATTTATAATTTTTTTCTTGTTCCCATCTTCATTCCTTGAAGTTTTTGTACTCTAAATCATGGTTCTTCCTTTTTATGCACCCCAGATCCTATGATAAGAGTATCATAAAATTATAGTGGAAGAAGTGTGGACAAGGCTGTAAGTTTCAGACTTAGCTAAAATATATTTCAAAAGTACAACCAAAAAAAATATTTAAGATATTACTGACACAATTGCAACTAAGTCCTGAACCAGGAAGAGAACTGCTGTGCAAACCTTTTTGATTGTGTCCAGAATCTGTGAAAACAGATGCAAAGTTTTCAAGTGTAAGTTTGGTTAGCTAATAACTTTGCCTCCTTAAACCAGATTTGACCTCAAAACATGGTGTATTCCATTAAGACTGAAACTTAGAGCCAACTAAATGTATTGTTTGAAGTATCTGCTAGTCTGGGGTCTTAATATTGATTATTAACCACAAATAAAATTATCTGTCAGTCAAATCTTTTAACATTAAAATTGTTTACTGATTTTTACCTAAGGTAGCCTGTCCATGATGCACCCAGTGGTTATCTGAGGCTCGATATGAAGCAAACCTACCAATAGGAGTATATAAAATAAATTGGTTTGTAATTATTAGTAGTATTTCAGGACTTAACTTTCTACTAGCTACCAATAAAGGTTAAAAAAGGGATGTTTATGAACTTAAAAATAAGAATATAGCAGAAGTTTAGTGGGAAAAAGTAAGTATATCTTATTTACAATGTGGTTATTGGTTTTCTTCTCTGAGGTTCTGAATGCCTCTATCATCTTCCAAGGCGAGCAAAGAACCCTCCCCCCTCTCCACCTGCCTGCTAGTTTTACACAAATCACAGGAAAAATGGTATTTTGATACACTGAACATTTATTGTCTTTCACAAGACAAAATGAAGTTTCCCCAGCCAACAAAAATCCATCAAGATGACCATAAAGGGGATAGGGTGCAAAATTCCAGTGTACAGTATATGCAACAAATTACCTCCCTGACTACCCTGGAAGAAAGATGATTGATCAACCTCACTGCAACTAAAAAACATGATTATAAAATATTTACAGAAAAAAAAAACAGTACAGAAAATAAAAACTGGACAACCATTTGTCTATGAAATGCTGCTAACACTTTTCTGGCTCCTTAGAAACCTGTTCCACTACCCTCACCAGAGCACTCAGGGTGTGTAAGGACTCAGGCAGAGCATGGTCACCCCCCTCTCTGACACCCCTGTCCCCAGCGTGTCATCAGCTCCCTCCAAGGAAGGGGGGGGACTTTGAGGGGAGCAGCATCGCCTTCTTTACTGCAATTTCCTTTCACCAAGTGGACATGGTGGCTCTGAAAGGAGGACCCCAGGCACACCTCAGCTGCAGCGGTCTCTATTCACAGCACACTGGCAAGTTAACCTGTGGGTAGGGAACTATTTCCAGTCATGCGAGCCCTTTTGTTGCAGGAGGACTTTCCCTTTTTCTCCCTCCACAGTGATCTGATCCATGTTCAGAGGGGCAGGAAATCTGACTAGGACTATGACAGGTCACAGGAGACCTTCCATTTCTTTCATGAAGGCTTCGTACACGTCATCCTTTGTCTGTACAGAGATAGGGGCAGATGATCCAGCCTTAGGGGCAGCTTTGGTTAACGGGAGGGCAGGCTCATCATCTTGTTTTCTCTGGGAGGCAGCAGAAGCCCCTTTATTCTCGCGGCGCACTCGCAAGGCGGTGGGCACGAAGCGCGTGATCTCTGCCTTGGGGTTGGTGATCTGCGGCTTGGCACTGATGGTGGCCGTGGCTTTCTTCTCGATGGTGGCCGCACTGGTGTCATCCGCCTTGGGCCGCTGAATCAAGCTGGGAGGGGCGCTCAGTACCCCAGGATTTGGAATGGGAGCTGGTGGAAAGAGCCCAGGTGGGGCAGGTCCTAAGGGAGGCACCAGAGGTGGCCGTAACATGCCTGGGCGAGGAGGAGGGATACCTGTAAGAAGAGAAGAAAGCATGAGCTGTCTCCGTATCTGGGAATTTCAAAATATTTGATAAAAAAAGTGCACAGGCTCAGAATGCCAAGAACAAAAACCAAAACAAAATAACTCCCAACAAGATACAGTAGCACTGGCTTTAAAAAAAAAAAGTTTTCAACCCTGCACCAAATGCTGAGTTGAAAATGCTGCTCTTCAGACTCTGAAAGCCACAGGAGCTTGTATACTATTCCCTTTCAATTTTTAAAGTTATAATCTGAAAATAAAGTTTCTTGACAATCTATCCCACAGGAATTTCAGAGTCATCAGAAATATCTGACCCAGGCAGAAAAAATAAATATCCCGATCTCTAACTCATTTAGTTGAACACCATTATAGCACCCAGAAAGTATTCAGAGAGTCCTGCAGAACAGAAGTTTAAACTCTTTTTAAATTCTCTTTTTGAGGGCAGATTTCTTGCTACCAAACCATGCACAGCACTTATTTGTTGTTATTACACAGAATAATGTAACAGCACATAGCACAATGCAGCCACAGACAGGAACAAAGGCAAACTGGCAGTCCATTATACCTCACTGGCTTGATCACCACAGCAAAAACTGCAAAAAAGCAAGCAAGAAGGGACATGGCACTGGAACAAACAGAACCCCTTACCTGGTGGGGCAGGAGGGGGCAGACGAGGAGGAGGACCACGTGGAGGAGGACCCGGCGGCAGACCCGGTGGGGGGCCTGGGGGAGGACCAGGTGGTCGCCCAGGGGGAGGACCCGGTGGCAGCAGTCGAGGTAAAGGCCCACGTAATCCTGGTAACCCAGGAGGTCTCAGAAATGGAGGAGCTCCTGAAAGCATTCATGCAACAAAAGAGAAATTTAGTTCACAGTTAAAAATATATCCCAGCAACTATCTCATCAACCAATAATAAAGATCTTCAACATATGAATGAAAGCTATATTACCTAGCTGTCAGATTAAATAGAATTTCTAAAAAATCTCAAGAAGAAGCAGCGTTACACAGCTGAAGCATCTTCATAATAGCTAAGAGTATCATGGAAAAAGGGTCCCTCCCCATGTAATTAAGTAGTAACTGGTAACAGCTTTGGAGCTGAGTTTGTCAGAATTTAAAAAGCTAAAAACCTTTCTCTGTTGAATTTGACTGTTCTTCTGGCCTAAAAATAAGTACCTTTGCTCTTTCACTCCACTTCATACACTGGCTCTGCTGCTGTCTGCCAGTGTTGGCTCTAACAGAGACAACCATCAGGAAGGCTACAGCTACAGAAGCCTGATGCCTCAAAAACAAGGTACAGCAACAATGATGTAGACTGACAACAGACAGGTCTCAGTAACTGAGTACATATACTCCATCTGCAACACACTCTGCTATGATGGTATCCTGCAGCGGTAGGGAGGAGAGGAGAGATCCAACAAGCAGGAATTGTGCAGCAAGATTGATTTATTTAATTGTTTTACAAACTCTTTTATAGACTCTTTTCTTCATAGTCTAATTGGTCAAAGGATCAGCCACCCCTTGGGGTGATTGGCTAAAATCCTAAAACATCCATTGTCAAAATATTTTTCTACTGTAGCATAAACAAAGCATTGCAAGGTCACAGGTGTTCATAGTTTATAGAACTCTACAAATATCTTCCATGAGAGAGAAAAGTATCTAACGGGACTGGAAAGAAGCAAGAAAAATTCTTGCTAGCAGCAATATTTGTATCCACATTCTGCAGCTTCCAAACTCCCAAACTGATACCACTGCCTGAGAGCCTGCATCCTTCGAAGCAGAGTAAAGCAAGTGTTCACCTGGTGGAGGGCCAGGAGGAAGGCCGGTGGGTGGGCCGGGGGGCCTCAGTGGAGGGGCTGGAGGCGGTCCCAGCGGAGGAGGCCCAGGCATGGGAGGCGCCTGTATCTGAGCTGGAGGAACAGCCTGTGCAGTCTGCTGCTGCTGCTGTGCCTGGGAAGTCGTAGTAGATGACCCAGTCTCTGCAAGAGCTTCCTCACTGATTTGTTGCTGCTGCTGTTGCTGTGATGTCTCCTCAGACTCTGAGTCCTCTTCCTCCTCCTCCTCTTCTTCTGAATATTCCTCCACTTCTCTCCCTTCTTCTGGAATTTCCTGACCTGGATATGGAGATATACTTATAAAATCTGTCTACGCATAACATCTTTGTGAACATCAGAGAAACTTGAGCACACAAAATAAAATAAAAAGAAGAAAAAGAAAGATAAACCTTACTCCAAAGGGAAGAAATCTGACCACTTTTTACTGTTAAACATAAAATGAAAACAAATAAAAATAGTAATAGAGAAATCATCGCTGTTCTAGATAGAGCTCTGACAAGAGCTGTGCGTTCCTCTGGGACCTGAAACTTATACTACCAACCCAAACTGCAGCTATTTGATCTAAGCCTTATGGAAGTTTGTGTGGAAGTGGGACAACAAGGGGTTGGGGGACACAATGTCAAAATAAACATAATCCCCATGTCCAAGAAAGTCCTGCACCTCTGAAAGATACTGGAGTTTCTTTCTGAAACAAAAAATAATCTTCATTCTAATGGTTAACTTATTGGTTAAAAGCAGGGTATTTTTAGGGAGTACAAATCCTTACAGGTTACATGCTGAGCACATAGACAATGTCACCCTTTCTCTTTCACCACGAGATTCATATCGCATTTTGAAAAACTGTTTAAAAGCTAAGCAAGAAAATGCTTAGAAGAAAAAAACAGTAAATTGCTGCTCTTCAACTCTGCTATGCAAAACACACACATTACTTAAAAAAAAAAAATTAAAAAACCAACAAAAGCAAGCAAACAAAAAATCCCCAGACAAACAAACAAAAAAAAAAGAAGCAAAACCCAAGCCATAACTCAAATACCTAATGACAGCTGATACTCTCAGCAGATCCTACATAATGACAGTAAAATACTTACTCTGTAAAATAAAACCTGAGCAAAGTAAGCTTACCAGAAAAACCTTAACTGGAAGCCTAATGGCATATTACCATTACATCATATATCCACCTTACTCACCTGCCATTCGTAACATCATGGCCTGGAGTGGAGTCAGTTCTTTCATGTTCTTTTTCTTTTTTCGTGACTTCCCAGGCATGTCTGCAAACCGGACACTGTGACCTGGGGAAAGCAGAGTACAGATAAGGGCAGCAGGAGGTGGGAAAAAAATAAGAAAAATCAGATAGTTCCGTCGATATCTGGTACAGATAGCATATCATTCTAACATAATGATGCTCCTTAGATAAGAGTTAACATTGGTGTTACTGATTGTTTGAAGTTCTGCTAACCTAGTATTCTCTACCAACTGGTCTCCCCCAAGCAAGTGAGCATATTTTACACTGAGGCCTAATTTTGTAGGGTACCTTACCAATGCAATGATACAGGTGAAAAACAGCTTGGGAGCTATAAGCTTACTCAACTTTTAAGAAAACAGGTTTATCTGAAAGTTGCTTCACTTTTAGATATCCTCCTTCTGACCCATTTATTAATAGAAATCCTTTAGCTGGACTTTAGGTGAGTTAGAACATTTAGTTGACTAAATAAATTACACACACCCCCTCGACTCTATCAAGTAGTGTTTTTCTTTTGAAAAATCAACTCCCAAGCTCTCATTTCCCTTTCACACCTGATTTCTTTTCTTCGCCACCTTCCCTCTCCTTGTCATTATCACGATGCAGGAAGTCCTCGCCTTCACTGTCTGCATCTGACCTATCGCTGTCACTGTCATCGCTGCTCTCATCGTGCTTATCTTGATCCATATCCTCAGGATAACCTTCATCTTCACTAGTGCTGGACATGTCATCATCATGGCCTCGCTGTCCTGCAGACGGCAAAGTATTAGGAAATGCATGAACTCCAAATACAAAATACTCTTTCACACCAGTGTATGTTTAAAGTCACAACATTCCCCTTAGCAAAAGCATGGACAAACTGTCATCCTTTTACTTTTTAGCACGTATCTTAAAGGATATTTTGGAAAATCTGTAAGATTTCCTATTAACCTGCTGGTTAATTTGCACAGCAAACAAGTGAAGGCAACTGCTACTGCAACTCGTTCATTAATTTCTATTCAGCAATTGCCCACCACTGAAATACTGCGATGCCTTCTGGCATGAAATAAAGCCAATCCATCCAGTCACAAAAGTTTCTAGGGATGATACAGCAACTGTACGAAAAAGAGGACCTGTGTTCTCCTAGCAAATGCACACTGAGGGTTGGCTGTGGGTTTTGTTGTTGTGGTTTTGGTTTGGGGGTGTCTATTTGATGGGTTTTTCAAACAGAAGATTTCTCTGAGAGTGACTGGCTTTTTTAAAGGGGCAATACGTACAATGTTTCAGCACTGCTACGGGTTCATTTAAAAATATCTGTCTGTGAAACCTAACAAAAAAGTATCTGAGACATGTAATTAAATGTTTCAATATTTAAAAATGCAGGTGGTAACAAAATTGCAGACATTTTGAATATATCTGAATTACCTCAGAGGTGCAATCACTTAGTAGGAGTCCTTCAAGTAGTGCTAACATTTATAATGCCGAGAGAACACTTTGTCTAGGGCACACTGTACTATCCATAGCAAAACAGAGGTCAAGGAAAACCCCAGAGGGTAATAGGAAAGTCCTTACCTGCTTCGGAACTGTAAGAAATCTCCTCCTCTCGCCTTCGAGGAGCCACATCCAAGGTGAAACCCACTTTACGGCCATACATCTGTAGGACTTGAGGTGGGGGTGGCCCTGGTGGAGGTCCAGGGGGCTTCCTCCCTGGAGGTAAACGTGGAACACCAAGTCCCAGAGAAGGAAGTACAGAAATGGACCGAACTGGTGGTCTGGAAATAAGAAAGGAAATGAGAAATCCAGGAACAAGAACAAATTAAAACAAACATGTCTTTAGTAGAATTATTTAGCCTTCTCTCACCGCTGCTTATGCAGACTTCTAAAAAGCAACACCAACAGATTTGACACAAGGAGTTTACAACCTCATACAAAGACATGACTGCTGAAGATCAGACAAAAGCTCCTCAGAAAGCAACGGAAGACAATACTGAAAAAAATGAGCTATTGAATCCTACCACAGAAGAAGAATTAAATAATCACAGAATTGGTGAAAACAGAAGGCTATTTAGAAAGAAACAGAAAAAAACTAGTACTAGAATGTAAAAAAAAAAAAAATTAACAAGTAAACTAACAGTTTATGTGAACTATTCATATACACTGAATATGCCAGCAGGACAAAAGAACATACATAGGCAATTTAAGAGGCATTCACGTTCAAAGCAGCAGGGCTCTAAGTTTTACTGATATGAAAAAGACAAAAACTAGAAGGTATAATGTATTACTTAAAGGAATTTAAACAAAAAGCTGTAATAGTGGGGAAAGATTAAAAAGGGCTTTGATTAAAAGAAAGTAGAATTTACCTGCACAGAATTCCTGACTTCTGTGAGTCAATATTACCCCTGCCTCTACCCCTAGCTCCTTCCCCATAATATGAGTGCTTCCTTTTTACTTCCCTGCTAAGTTTCTTTTTCCACTCACCCATAGGCTGACGTCTTCTTGAGGATAGAAGGTGGCTGGGCCCCTGGAAGGGGAATGTCCTGTATGAGGATGTTGGATGGAGCATGAGGCATATCTGGTAAGGGGATACTTTCCACTTCAACATGCTGAGCATTCTGGAACGGAGAGAAGGAAAACAAAAAAAAAAAAAAAAAAAAAAGAGAATGGGTTACTCCCACAGAAGCTACTGCACAAACTCATTACTTTTCAAAGTACAGAACATGTGAGACCTGCCACCACTTGTCTGTTCTTAGGGCGTGTTATCTTGCAGCAATCCATGAAAGAAATTTGGGAAAGCGTCAACAGTAAAAGCTTTCAATGCAAACCAAAGCACTTGCAATGCACCCATGAAAAGCTTCAGTGTTTCAGTCAAAACTCAGTCAGGTTTCTATCCTCCTTTAGACCTACAAAATGAAGAGGCTGCAGACAAGTATGGCTGTGTTTCTTAAGTATTCAAGTCACAGACTGCTGCATGTTCCAAAAGAAAAGAAAAGAAAAAAGAAATCTTACAGATCCTTGCACTTGCTCAACACTATGTTTTCCACCACGGTAGGAAGAATGTTAGAGAAAGATCTTTAAAGGAATGACAAAGAATTCTCATTATTGCTAGCAAGAGCCTTAGCAGAAATTCACAGAAATATCAATGGCACACTCACAGGCTCGCTCTCTCTTTAATACAGAAAACAAAAGGCTGATATTGTTGGTTTGCAACACAAATTTCCCTTTCCTCCTTTCATGTTGAATGAGATCAGCATATCAGAGACAGTGACCTGACAACCACGACACTGTCCTCGCTGAAATGCTCTAATTGGAGGTACTATGTAAAGTAATATTTCATTTGGGCCACATGGTGCTGAACTCGTACACATCTCCCTTCCTCTGTAACTGACACACCTAATGAGCAAAGAGAATACACTACCACAGTTACAAGACTGAAACATAGTAAGCATTACCTTGACAGCATCAAAATACTGGCTGAGTTGTGCTCTCTTCTGCTCGTACTCCACCTCCAGCTTGCGCAGTTCTTTATAGATGTCTGGATTCTCCTTCTCATAGAGCCGCAAGATACGTTCAAAAGTCTCACGGAGCTTTTTGCGTTTATCCTTCAGCACTTTTTCATTAAGCTGTGGCTGCTGTACTGGGTTAAACTCTGATCCAAGACAGCCAAAAAAAAGGACAGAAAAATTTGCAAACTATTCTACTGCAGAGCTATCATGAATGAAACTACTTCAAAGCAAATAAGCTCCAATCCCTGTTTTCAGGAAGTCTTCAGCCTTATAACAATCTCCTCCTTGAACTCTACAGTAGTAGCACACACACACTACTCATTCTTCTTATCAATCATCTTCTGGGAAAAAAGTCCTCTTTGATGGCACCACACCACCTCAAATCACAATCAATCTCCAGTTATTCACAGAATCCCCCCCTTCTAACAGGAAAGGAAAAAAGATTACTCTATGTCTTATGTTACAATGTAAGATGTAACCAAAAGTATGTATTCTATCCCCATTTTCATAAGCTGTTAAACCAGGTGGGGCAATGCTCTTTATCTCTTCCATGACTCATCCCTGATAACTCCCTCTGGGGGATGTCTTCTGCTAAGGGGCCATCAAGTCTCACTGCATAACTCATATATAATTACATCACCCCAGTGTGAGATGCTCCACCCAGGGGGAGGAACCAGGCATTCCTACCTGGATACAATCTGGGGTTTGGAACACAACAGCCAGCCCTTACCTACTGGGTTCCCAGAGGACAAGAGATACATAACCACCACTGGACCTTCAGAAGAAGACCAAACCCTTCTACATGATCACCACTTCAACAAAACCACATTCATCCCTTCAACAGGACTACTACCACTACCCTGACCAAGAGGGTGTCAGGTTGTATCCTGACTCTGTCAGTTCAAGCCAGTGTTTTCTGCCTTTAATTTTCCTGTGGAATTGTAGTTCTGACTTGGAGTCTCCCGCTGGTTTGTTTTCAAACTAGTACACTCTATTTCAGTCTCCCCAGTCATCTGCTAAAACTATGCTGTGCATCTACATAAACCACTGCCTAAATCCAAAACCTAGTATCTCTCACTCACCCATCTCATCCAATTTTTCCATGTCTCGGATAATCTGCTTTGGATCTTTCATCTTCAGTACAGCTGCTCGTACCATCATTCGTTGCTTCTTGTTCTAAGATCAGAGACCAAGCAGATCAGAAAAGTTTCACAGAAGAAAGACACAGACCATCTGTTACCCCTTCCTCAATACTTCCATTCTGAAGGAAGAAACACACCTCAGAATGCCCTGAAAATGTTCACCATGGCACAGATCAGCAGCAAATGTAGTTAAAACTTCTGGTAATTTTAATTCCACTATCTTGGTAATTGCAAATGCTATTATCATTCCTTCACTCCAACTAAGACACATAGAATCAACACAATAACCAAACTGACAAAATACAGTAAAACACACAAAGAAGTGCAGGAGAATTGGGGTTTATTAGTTTGGTCTTTTTTTTTTTTTAATTTGGTTTGTTGCTTGCTTCTTTGCTTTGTTGCTTCGGTTTTTTTGTTACTCCTAAGTACTTACAATAATGCTTCAAAAATAATTACAAGTTTAAAAACAGCTGGTGATATGTTTACTCAAAACAAGACTTCTACATTTTTTTAAACTATTTGTTTGGATGGTATTTCCAAAGTCAATCTTAGGATATCAACCAAAATATCTATAGTCTATTCAGAGCCCTTTACAGTTACAGACATGATACACATTATAGAAAATGCCAACTAAATGTTCCCCAATTTCTTGATTTACCTTCTTTAGTTCCCTTTTCCGAGCTTCCTTCCCTAGAGTGGAAAAGAAAAAGAAAATAACAACTTGAAAGACAAAATCAAATTAACAAAAAACCTTTCCTTCATCAAGACTAGGGCTGTTTCTCCACAGCTCAGACATTTCACAAAGACTTACTGTAACTCAGCTTCCCAGTGAAAGAGAAATACAGCATGAAATAGATTTCTATTTCTTGTGTTTTATACAGGAAAAAAAGAAAGAGATACTACACTCTTCATGTCTCCAGAAGCAGGGCTTTTCCCATACAAAAAAGAACAAAAGGCAACAGAAATCATAGTGATAGGTGATATCATGAAAAGATTGCAGTAGAAAAGCTGAAATACAGTCATCAGACAACACACATCAAATATATGTAGGCTTTGAGAATGCCTCTGAAATAAAGCATATCCTTTGTGGGAGTCTGGATTTTCTTTATTTGCTGAGCATTGATAACATCTGGCATTTTACCAAAAGTAGAAAAAAACCCCAGTAAGACAACTCCCCCATCTAACCAGAGCACCTGCAAAATTTGACAAGTTCCTCAAACTCCTGCCTGGGACAGATTAACTCTGTCCCAGGAAGCAGCCTGCAGTTTGTCCAGTAACTAAGTACAAAGGCCTCCAAACACTGATAACCAGTAGAAAATCAAGAGGTAAATGCTCAAAAGAAGCAAGAGCATGAGAGCAAGCAGCCTTCCCAGCCAAAACTGAGATAGCATTTTTCAAGTTAAGAGAAACTCAGTTCTGATCCACAAGTGAGGATTCTATCCTCAGAGAAAGCTTTTACCTGCTTCCTTAGGCACTCCCCTTTCCCACCGGCTTAGCTTTCACGGATACTTACGGGCCTGATCCGTGGGATTCATAAACTTCCCACTCTTGGTGGATGATGTAGATCTCCGCCCCATTTTGATCTTTTTTCTTCTGCCTCAAAAAATAGAACTTGAAAAAGAGGGAGGGACCTGGAACAGATGACATTGTTTCAGGTCCTACACACTCGTAGCTTGAGTATGCTTATTTCTCTTCTTGGTATCAGCAAGTTACTCCCCCAAAGAGCTCAAATACTTGTAAGGTCCTCAAGCCTGACTATGAGCTCAGTCACTCATAGCAAAATTGCCCTACTCCAATAAAGTACTACTATTTAACTAAGTACCTAATTACTACTACTTTAGTAAGTTATAATTTTAAACTAATTGACGAGTTTGTTATTATTCACGCTAAGACTCAAACCAAGAAGCGTCGTGCTTACACTATGGAGGGGTGCAGGGCAGGTAGAAACACACATCCTATTTCTCTAAGTGCATATCAGAGTTTAGCTTCTCTTTCCCTCTCGTAAGTGCTCCCCAGTTTTCACCTTTGTCTGTTTCAAATGTTTCCCCACACATTTCCTCCCCTTCTCAGACTTCTAACTACCCCTGATATCTCTCCCCAGCACTCACTGTATCCATTAGCAAGTGTAGGGTTATTCTGCAAAAAATTATTTCCCGTCTTTAGACATTTTTTCAGCTTACAGATAAGGGTCCAAACTACAGCTAGGGATGTTCCTTCTCTCCCTCCACCTCCAAACCTACCTCCCTGCCAAAACACTGGGATTTTGGGGATTTTTTGCAAGACACTATTACTTCTTTAGGTAGGAAGCTCACCAGAGGTAGGAGTAACATTTACACCACGTATTTCCCATCTTTCTAATATTTAAAGGCTAAAGGGAAAGAGAACGAACTTCGGAAACCTCGATTTCACATCTTCTCAGCACCCAGACTAAAGAGCTTCAACGCAACAAGTTAACGGCCGAAGGTGAAAAAAAATATAGTAAATCAAGCACTAAATTCATTCTTCTTTCGGCCACAGAGGAACGAGGCAGAAACCCCCCCCTCCTACTCCCGCCCGATGGAAGGAGGAAGAAAATGAGGCAGCGCGAACTGCCGCCGTCTCCTCGCCTCTCTTCTCCTCGCCGCCCAGCACCGCCGCGCCCCTCTCACCCCTCCGCCCGGCCGGGCCCGGCTCCCTCCCGCTGCTGTGGCCTCGCTCAGCCCCGCGCTCGCCGCCGCGGCCCCGCCGCCATCTTGCACCGAGACCGAGTGGCGGCGCGGAGCCGCGCTCCGGAAGCGGCAGCCCCAGCTCGATGGTTCCGCCACCCCTCGCTCCCTCTCGGAGGCTCCAACTCTATGGTTGGGCCAGGGGAGGGCTGGGAAGGCGGAGCGGAAGCGGGGACAGGCGGGGACAGGGGCAGGAACGGGGCTAGGGCTAGGAACCAGCGGCCAGCCGGCCCCGGCGGGCTCTGGGAGCAGGTGGGCGTACGCGGTTCTGGAGGAGTGCGGGTTCGGGAGCGCTGCTCCCGCACGGCCAGTGCTGGAAGCAGCGCTGTGAATGCGGCCTCTGCTCCCCCGCGCTCTCCAGGGAACATCCCCCAAAGTGCCCCCCGTGCCCTGAAACAAGGTAGAGCCGAGGGGCCTGGGGGAAGCCTCTGTCCAGGGGGAATAAAGGCGAAGCGCTGCGGGAGCAGGGGCTGCCCACAGCCTCAGGTGTGTTGCATGGGTTTGCTGCGGGGCTTGGCCTCGCGGCAGCGCTGCCGCCCGGAGGGTGAGGCTGGGATCCCTCTGCTGGGCTCCTGCGCCGGCTGCTCTTCCCGGGGACTGCTGGAGAAAGGTGACTGGATGACGTTCATCGGGCAGCTCAGATGAACGAAGAGAACGGGAGAGATCATTTGATGCCATCGGGGACCACAGAAACTACTCTGTTACTTGTCTCCTCCTACAGCCCCCACTGTGGTGAGCTGGCGAGGCTGGCGAACACCTAGTGGGGACTGTTTTGTGTCATTGTCCAAAGTACAATTTCCAGCAAGAGTCCACAGCACATGAAGAAACAGGATAAAGATGCACGAAACATCAATGTGCAGGCAATAAAATGTGGGTGCAGGCTTAAAGAACTAGCATGTCGGGGAGGAGATATAGGAAGGAAATTTTTCTCTGCACAGGTGGCACCTGGGAGCAGAGGCGGTGAGATCTCTGGGCAGGATTTCTAGACTCCCTGCTCCTGGTGGACATACCGTGCAACACAATGTTGTTGCAGTTTTTCAAATGATGGAGTCTCAGTTGGCTAATTTGTAAGGATCACTGCAGGGTGGGTAAAAGACTATAAGCTGTACATCACATTAATGCTGGCATTAGTCACAAACTGCATAAAATCCAAGTAAGCAGATAGGCAGTCAATGAGCATCCTCAGAGCCAGAGCTTCAGGAGCTCTCAGTGCCTAGGGAGTCTTGCTAACCACATGCACAGCATAGTCATCCCCACCTTGTGCCTCTTTGGCATGTTCACTTTGTATTATTTTTGTTACCAGAAAGCACATTCTTCAGGGCAGATTTTGGTTGCGACCATACTGTTTTCCCACGTAGGTTTGGAAGCAGTTTAGAGTGGTTTGGGCTGGTTTGAAGTTTTTTTGAGGCTGTTCTTATTTGGAACACACATATCACAGTTTTAATTCTTAAACCTTTGTCCAGATCAGCAGCCTAAGCAAAGGCAGAAAGCTCAAGAGGATGTGATGGAAAGCTGTGGCCACACAGCTGTCAGGTGCCATGTCACTGTAGAGGGTAAGAAATTGCAAGCAAATTGCTTGAAACATACAACAGATTTGTTTTTATTTGACTCCACTATTCTCACACACCAGTGATTGGCAATCTTGCAAAGAGCTGTTTTTTGTTCCTAGTTTAGAGTGTACATTTGCACATAGAAAACAGGAGCCAGGAACTCCTACCTCTCCAACACACAAATATTGCTGTTCTACTGATTGACAGTCTCTTGCCTCTACACAACTAGTTCTAAACTGAGTGTCAGTCGTGTCAGGAGACAAGAGATATTACGTCTTGGAGAAATGATGCTTCAGGTCACCACTCACCTACCGCAATACCTCGTGTAGGCAAGGCAGTGCTTTTTGCCACCATTGAAGTGGCTTTCCTGACCCACATAGCCCAGCCTGCAGCTGGCGCCACTGTCTCAGACCCTGGCACCCGTCTCTGCTTCTAAACTCTGGGCTTTCTCCCTGATGACTGGCAGAGCTGTTGAGTACCAGCAGTTTCATTGCCATCTAATGGGTTTTGTGCATGAAAGGGAAGAGTAGTCAGAAAAGATTAAAGTCAGAGGTACAGGAAAAAAAAAACAAAAAAAACCCAAAAAACAAACAAACAAAAAAAACCCCCCAAACCCCAGAATGGAAGGGTTGTGAATCTCACCCATCTCTTTATTTCATAGACACTATCAATTTATTAACAAATTAAAATTGCTAATATTGAATATTAACAAACATGTATGAATTTGGTTTTAGTATATAAACTGCATGTATAATGACAATTTTAATACTTCTTTATTTGGTTTAAGATTGGTTTTTCAGAAAAAAAAGTACAGAAAAGAGAGGTCTTCCAATACTCATGTATGTTTTTATTAATTCTTAAATTAACTTTTTTTCTAAGATCAAGGAAAAGCAATCCACAGCAAATCAAAACAAGACACTACAAATAATGTTCTTGCTTCCAGCTTTGGTTTTAAAGTCTGAAAAATAAGGACAATTGGTAGCATATTGTGAAATGCAGAATCTGAGCACATTCTTGGCAGTCCCACATTGGTGGGATTGGGTAAAGCACTTGAAAATAACTTTAGTACATTAATAGGGCTTCAACCCTACAGGCGCTTGGACATGTGCATAATCCCAATTCAGTCAAAAACCAGCAACTTTGCACAGACATTTTTGTGGGTTGGCAGGAGCAGAGCCTTACAAGCATAAAAGGTTATTCATGGCCAGGCACACCTGGAACGCAGCAGCTGGTTTTTCTCAGTTGTGGGGCAAGGTTGTGTGTGTTTGCCTGTAGGGCCAGGCTTCTCTTACCTGCCAGTCTACTGGGATTATAGTTTATTCAGAGAAGATCTCTGGCTGGCTCCTTAGGACAGCAGGAAATAGCTATGCTTCAGCTAGTCCTTGTAATGAACAGGGAATTCAGTCTATCAGATTTAGCACTAATCCACACTAAGAGTTTAGCAGCCACAGATATCTTGATAAAGCCTCCAGATGCTGGCACGAATTGCCTTGTTGAAATTGTTTTCTCCCATCACGTTGTCATCTTTGATGTAGAAACACACCTTCTCACCACTAGTGGTCCAGCAGTCAGTATTATTGTCACTAGTATGAATTACAGTTCCAGGTTACCTACAATGCTGCCCAGAAAATAACCTTAAGGAAAGGTGCGAAGTATTTGAAACATTGCCTCCCAGAAACACCTGCAAACCAGTTCTTTATTAATATATTTCACTGCCAGTTTCCTGAATTGTCACTTTTCTTGTTCTGCTGTCACTAATAAAAAAAAAAGAGCCATCAGTAGTTCATTTGTCATAATGAATCGAGAAGGTTTCTGCTGGCATAGTTGCTGCTGCTGCTATCACAGCAGAAGCGAGAACTCCAGCTTCATTTACTGAACTTGCTGTCTCACCAAAGAAGTCACTTCATGTATGGCACACTGGTACTTTTCTGAGGCTGCTTTAAACTCAGCCAGGTGTTTCTCATAACTCCTCACAGCTGTCAGAAGCTGACTCCTCTCCACAGCTCCCAGGATGGCATGGAGGATCATTTCAAGGCCAAGCCCAATAATGGTAATGCTAACTCCCCCAAGAACAGATGCCCCAATAGCCGCAAGGAGACCGATGAGCTTGCTCACAGTGAGAGTTAAAAAGTTGGAGCCAAGAAGTTTGATAGCTACCATCGCAGCTGTTGAAGTTGCTTCTCCAAGAATAATGGAAAAAACTCTCTGGGCTATTGCAATTTTCTCCAACTCAGGCTCTTTGATATCATACAGCTTCTGGTACAGCACCGGCTCGAGCTTTTCCTTCATGTCACTATCAATCTTCTGCACCTGATGCTGAATCTCACTCATCACTTGAATGATAATCTCACAGTTTTCCTTGACTGTGCTGCTCTCTCTCATCTCGATGGGGGTAATGGTACAGCCAAGGTGCTTATTCAGCACTCCAACCAGCTCATTTGTTGCATGGAAATTTGTGGACATACAGTCAAGCAATTCCTGATGCAGATTGATCAGTTCTTGCTTTCTCTTGGGATTATCTGGGTAAAGGAGGTCACTCAATGCCATTCTTCAGAAATAGGCTACTTCAAGAGAGAAAAGAAATTTCTTACTCTTTTCAACACCCATAACCATAGCTGTTAAGGAGCAGTGAAATATGCTTTATCTCTCCCCCACTGGTTCTTTTCATACTGAACAGGTCAAATCCCAAGGCATAGCTTGTAAATGTAGAAATCTTAATTCTTGTTTTGGATCTTTAGCCAAATGATTGGAAAAGGACCTTGTAAGACATTGGGTAAACTCAGAGCAACAAAAGTAGCTAACAAATATGTAATGAGCAGATTGGTAAAATGGATGTGGGTCACTGGCAACTGAAGACTGAAACTGAAACTGAACCTTGGAAACTGAAGATGGTAGAAGCTGAACTAGTTCACTAAAAAAAGGGAACAATCTCATCTAATCAGCAAAATTAAAAATGTGGTCCAAGATTAAAGGCCTGTTCTAGGCACTCTTTTGTATCAGCCTAATTTTTCCATTTACTGGCATCCAGTTTTTCAGCAACCATGATGATTGGTGGAGTGGACATGGTCCATGTCACAATAAGGGTATTTTATGCCAGCATAGCTTTTTTCTTCTAACATCCAAGAGAAGATGTTATTATATAAGCATTCTGTGCTTATAGTAAGAAGCTTCCCCTTGGGAATTCATAGTGAATAGTAAAATTGTATATAAGAACCCCATCCTAACCTATGCCACCTTACACACATCTCTCACTGTATTTCCTTCCCTGATATTTAGCCCCTGTTCCCTCATGGTTTATTTGCCTCCCTAATGCTGTAATCAATTTCCCATTGTTTTTTAACTCTGCAGTCACCCCCGTGATGCTGAGCACTCCATGTAAGCACTGTGAGGTGCATCTAGGCCTGCAAGCTGTGATGTCACATTGCCTTGGAGCAGCACACACCAGCTTGCCCAGCTTGCACAGCCTCACTCTGTCCATTCCATGTGGAGCCATTATCTGCAGGTGCTCACAAAGTGGCTAGGATTTGACTGAGCAGAATCTGGCCCTCCCTTGTCACTGTACAGACCAGAGCACAAAATTCAACTCCCCTCAAACCCTTGTGTCTAATCCTTATAGCCACCACTCTTCTCTGAGCTGCTACCAGCTTGCCAGCAAAAGGGGCATATTTAACAGACTTTTCTTCATAAAATGCATGCTGACATAGAGGGTCCAAAGAGACTGAGTTACCAGTGATCACGGAGTTACTCCTGATCACCAAGATTCTGTAATGAACACAGTGTCACTTCCCTTTAACCTATCACCAGCTGCAAAGGGAAAATGCTTTAGCATGATTTCAGCTTAAATGCAAACATCTTTGTTATGGGGGCAAACTATGAATGAGTAGAATGACTCGTTTCTTTGTTGGTACTTTTTATGTTCTCAGCCCTCTTATTGCTAATCTGGGCCACTTTTGTGCAGTGCTTTGCATTTTTCTAAGATAAACCTCTTCTTGCTGTTGGTGCCTAAATTTCACAGTTAGAACTACAAATAGTTATGTGTAGGGGACTACCCAGATTTTTCTTCTTAAAAAGATACCTTTGTGCCATTTTGGTCCTTTGTAGTTCTTGCACTATCTGTTAGCTGCAAATCATCTGACTCTGACCCAGCTGTATTTTACTAAACACACCCTCCCCCACAAGGTCACGGTAGAAAACCAGAATGATTTCCACAATCCCGTGCCAACTTTTAATCTCAGTGTTGAAATACAAGCCAGTCTGAAAAGAGGTTGTTTTCCCCCCAATATTTTGCACAGCACTGTGTATTTCTTTCAGCCATTTACCTTGTATCTCTGCCAAGAGAATAAACTCTTTAACACATCTTCTTCTTCAAGCTGCAGGAAGCAAAATACACATACTGTAAAGATTTGTGATTTTCAGGAAACAAAGCCATATTAATGCAAGCTATGATTTCGTATCAATCCTGCCTCAGGGATGTTGCTAGCTTGCTCTCTGACTCAGTGTGATAATAAAACCTTTCTACTCCAGTGGTGTTTTGTTCTAAGGTCATTTTTTTCCCTTATCGATAGAAACTGAGAAGACAGAACGTTTTAGAAGGAATAGCACTTCAACAAACATTTTACATACTAGACAGATGTGAAGACTTTTAGAATCTGTTCTTTACATATGATTATTTCAGCTTCTTATAGCTGCTTTAGATTTTATGTCTCCTACTGCTAAAAATTGCTTCTTACTTTTCACATTAACACTTTTGTTAGTTTTTACATTTTCCTTCTAGAATTAGGCAGGCCACATATATTTCTGTATTTCTACTTCTCCAGCTCCAGGGAGATTTACCACAGAAACTTTTCAAATTAAACATTTAGACTGCCTACCTGATTTTATCTGAATACTCCTGCTGAAATGTGTATGGAATAGTAACTTCAGCCTCTTTCCCCTCTGCTCATCTGGTGCTTTCCAGCAGCATGTGATGAGTTAGGGATCCGGAGGCTGGGCTTCAGCTGCATCCTGTTGCCTGCCTGCTTGTCATTAATTCTATTGTGTGATGTTTACCCAGATTCATCTCATTTTCTTCCTTCTCTCCCCTTCCTTCCAATTTTAAGAGAATTCGGTTTACTTAATGCTAGTTCCCAATTAGTAGATTGTCCAAAGGCCTTCCAAAGGAGAGAATAGGTACAGCACAAATCCCTCCTGCTTGCAGCAGGTACCATCACAGGTACCTACAGCCATGGCTGAAAGGGGATGGTGTTTCTTGCTGTCCTCAGAACATAAAAGGTGTAGGACAGCACTTCTAATTCAAATAGATACAAGATTAGGTTTTTAAATGAGATTTAGAAATTTCTATTGTTTATAAATATAAACATTAATGCTTGCAGCTATGCCTTGAAATAATGAATTTTTGCGATGACTGCTTTTGTACCCCTGCAAATTATAAAAGAAAAATTGAACAGTCACACATAAACAGAAAAATAGATACCACAGACAGTAGAAACAGGCTTTGTCTGTTCCAGTAAGACAAGCTTGTACATATGCCTTCAACCAAGCTAGACATCTTTTGTGCCCTTATCCTTAGAAAGGTGGACCTGCAGCCCACAAGGGTTTCACCAGGAATACTGCTTCCACTATAGAGGATGGTTGAGTTCTCAGATGAAAATATAAGATGAAGCATAAAATGAGTACTCTGCAATTGCTAACTTCTTTTCACCTGAAAGCTGAGCTGCTGTATTCACTCCCAATTAATACAATCAGAGTGCCAAACTCTCTTGTTGTCAGAGCTGTGGGCATGAGAACATAAGCTGAAAGAGAACTCTAAATGATATAACTGCTGTATTTCTGGAATTGTCAGCTAGTTTTGACTCCTGAGTGTTTTCCACTAAGAATGCTATGTAGTCCTGAAATACTTCTTCCATATTGAACCAAATTTAATTGATCAGGCTGGCAACTGCCTGTGTGTCACATTCCGGAAACTGATTTCAGGTCTTCGGTGTTTGCAGTGGATGCAAATTCTTTTCTTCTAGAGCCCCCATCATTTGGAACATGACAGAAAATAATTTGAACAATATGCAGGAGGTTTTGTTCCTGCTTCACTTTGGGTCTTTTGGGAAGATTAATAGCTATTGTTTCAAGCCTATTAAGTTTGAGGAAAAGACTTGATCTGAAGTGTCTGTCATCCTTCATTGCTGCAATTTGCCAGGTCTCTGATGCCATGAGAGTAGAAGAAGTGGTGTGGAGGCCCAGACTCAGCTCTGAACAGCAGTGAAGGCTAAAATCAGTTTTGCCATTTCACTCAATTTCAGACCCCTTTTGCTTAGGGAAAGGAATGGAGGAAAAGGCAGCTGGTTGAACTGAGTTCTGAAAAAAAAGTCTTTAGAAGTATACAGTGGAACAGGAAGTTGCAAGTGCTTGAACACTTATAGCTGCAGACATCTAACCACAGCAATAACTGATGAAACCTGTCTGCTGCAATCAGTCTGGCTTTATAGGGCTCTGACACAATTAAAGGCAACATCAGGAGCAGTCTCTGAGCCCCATGCTATCCCAGGACTGTATCTTTAGTTGGCCTTGGGAGAACCCATCGGTGCAAGCAGAAGGACATAACTTTCTTAGTCAAAATGGTATCATGATGGGCACCCAAGCAAGGAGAATGTTTTGTGCTTCCACCTATCGAGGGATGCTGTCACCATCTAGTCTGTATGAACTGACTGACATAGATCACTTTTCAGGGAACTGTAGCCTGACAAAACATTGCATTACTCAGTCTTCAATTGCTTTGTCCCTTGAATGTAGATGTCATGCATTTGACTTTGCTGTGTCTATTCCCCCCTCCCAAAAATGAGAGTTTAATTCTGTGTATACCCACCAGTATATACAAACTGAAGGATTATAGTTCTAAGGATGATGTAAGGCAGTTGTTTTCTAGGACTCACATGAATTTACCAAAAAACACTGAAACATAGGAATAATTAATTTACAGCACTTTCCTTACTTTGAAATTTTCAGGTTGAAGTCATACTTCCTGCAGCCACCAGAGTAACAATACTTGCAGTTGTTTGCACGATATTTTGCTGGCCTGCTTGGTAAAACTTCAGAAAAGGCTGTCAATAACTTTTTCCGTGTTTTCTTCTAACTAGTGTCTTGGGGAAGAATGGGTCAGGTTGGCAAGAATGGGTTGGCAATTTGTATGATTGATTTCAGAAATGTAACAATGTAGCCAAAAATATGTCCACCTTTATTCCCCTGTAATTTCCCTGTAATAATGCCTTCTGGATTTCCTCTGTTTGCTTTTCAGAGTCAGACACTACTCCAGAAATGCTAGTCCATCTTGGTTTTAAGAGTGGCAAAGAAAGGCTGTTCAGGGTCTGCCAGAATCTGCACGGCTTAATGTACTGCTCTGTCTTTTCAACCAACGCAATAATCCGACTCCTCGATGCACATCTTGGCACCAGCTTTCCCTGTGCTCAAAGGAGATATGCACAGCTGCCCAGTTACCCACTTGGCTTTACTGCCATGGTGCCTTCTGCATCCCACAGAGTCTTTCTCACTTAAAATAAAGGTATTAAGATATCTGTAAGGAATCCAGAGTCCCTGTGTGTCTTTCCTGAATGCCTAAGGGAAAAGCTATCTACAGTGAAGGTTATCCCTGATCTAGTCCTCAGAAAGGCCATAGATAAGTTTCCTCTTACCTGAATGGGTCCAGGGAACATCTGTTTTGATGAACCAGGCTGAATGTTCCGGTCTTTGCTGGAGAGTTGCAGCTGAAAGCAAAGGCAAGATTGAACCTTGCATAGCAGCAGGAACTCCAGAGACTTCTTGTGTGCTATTCAAGGGCACATATCTGGACGCAGCCAGAGAGTCAGAGATTGTTGGCCAAGCACAGGGAAACTCCAAGCACGCTAGGAAGAATGGCAGAGGAGAGTGCAGTATAACCACTGTTCTTGCTTCTTGAAGCTGAAAGAAAGTCAAGAGAGCAGTCATTTAGACCTCTTTTCACTGCTTAATGCTTTTTGCATTTGCTAACACAACCTTTGCCCACAAAAGCCATTTCCTCAACTCTGTCTATTACTTTGACTGTGAAGGCACAAACTCTCACTCCTAAATGATTGCTTTGAGCTCAAAGATTGCATTGACACACTACTTTGTTCTACTGTACAAAGAGACAAAAGCAAGAGTCCTGGACTGGTGGTAGACTCACAGAAAGGCAAGGATGTGGAACAGACCCCATGAGGTATTCCAGCATAGAGTTCTCTCTATAAACAGGAAACTCAGTGTGTCCTTTGTCAAAGGATACCTTTTCTGCCTTCTGTCTCAGGAGAAAGGTCACTGATAAAGTGACAGTAGCTTTGTTTACACTTAACTCAGCTTGCCAGAGATAAATGTAGAAGTAGTAGCTTGCCAGACTAGTAGTGGACCAAAGCCTAGAACAGTCCTGAGGCTTGAAGTGTAGCAGCATTGCAAGACACCATCACAGATTACTTGGTTCAAGCAAGTCTCACCCACTCTTGCAATAAAAACGCTGGGGACCCAAAAGCTCGAGTCCTGCAACATCCTTGCAATGGCACGTGGGATAAATGGGGGCTGCAAAGAACCTTGAGACCTGCTGTGTTACAGGTGGATTCATCTTTAGTGAGCTGTGGGATTGTCCCAGCTTTCACAGCAAACAGGTAAAACCTAGGTCTTGTGGTTCTCATAGTCGAACATGGCAGGCAAGGTACAGGTTTGGCCTTGAATGTGGCCCCATGCAGGTGCAGCTGGTGGGGCTGCTTGAGGCAGTCGAGACCAGACTGTCCTGCATCCCCTCCTTTCCTGAGAGGCTGTATACAATACCTTCCACCAGCTGGCACTGGTATTTGCTGTAGTTCCCCACAGAATGCAGATGCAGCCGGTTACCCTGCTGGGTCTGAAAGAAGCTTTTGACAAGAAATATCTCGTAAGGGGGAATGAGGACTTCTTTCTCAGATGTGTGGTAAGAAAAGCCTTGCATAGCTGATCCCAGGCAAGTGGTCACTGTGAACAAAGTTTCATTCCCAAACTTCTGGGCTTCATTCCTGAGGAGGGAGGTAGAAGTGAAACGGCCAAATCGCACCCTGCTGCCCACCTCGGCCTCGATACGTAAGTCTTTTACACCCCTGTGCACCTGGTAGCACTTATGTTCCCCCATGCTGCCCTGCCATTCCTTCATTATCTGGATAGCAGTTGTTAGGTAGAAGTGAAAATATTTAAAATGGAACTTGTGTCTGTAGTGCTCTGGAGAGATTCCTGCTGTAGATGTAGCCCAGTTCAGCTGCGAGTGCAGGGAAGAGTTCATGGTGTAAGCCATGAGGACTATGGCATGGCTCTCACGCATCTCCCTCAGGAGACCTACAGGGCTCTTTAGCAAAGCCTCCCGAGCCTTCTTCCAGAGACTCAAATAGTCCTTGTTAGCAGCTATTTCCTTTTGAAAATAGTCTCCTTGCTCCAGTTCTTCCATCATCTCCTCTCTGCACCCCAGATACTGGTCATCAAAGGCATGCAGAGCCATATCCATCAGGGTGTGGGACATAGCCTATGTAAAAGCAAATGAAGATTAGCACCAGAAGTGTGAATGTCTTGTGTATCTCTGTGGATGCAAGCCAAGTTTTCCTCTACCCTTTTCTTGCCTCTTTGTCATTACTGGCAGAGCAAGCAAGGCTGGTAGCTAATCTTTAGCAAGACCTTCCTGAGCAACCTCAGGTTACTGTCTATACACCAACCACAGGCAAATACTAGTCAGGATGCCAGAGTTCTTATTTGATGTTGATCTGCTACATTAAAATCTCTGGGAGCATTGGTCCTTCAGAGTGTTATGGTATCGAGCCTGCAGGATAGACCCATGGTCCATTTATTTCAATATTCTGCTTAGTACTGTTAAGTGGTTTTGAAGAGGGAAAGAATAAGCAAAACTATGTACTAGAGGCAGTGTAGCCTGAACTATCACAGGTGAACTTCTTCTCCCTGTTCTTACAAACCTTTTGGACATGTTTTGGCTCCAGGGGAAGGTGTTCAGTAAGAACAATATAGCAGCAGTGTGCCAAAACTATTGTTCGTTCACTTTGTCCCAGTGAGACCAGCTGGACTTGTCATGTAAATAAACATTAAACACATGAGTAAGGATTTACACAGCTGGGTGCTATAATAGGAAAATAACCCCTAATGTATTCTGCCTATGAAACAGCATGCTAATTGTGTTTCTAGCATTTCTAATTAATAAAAACCTCATGTAATCAGATCTAAGAAATTGTGTGAGTTATGGCATTGTTCTTTTTGCTTTATGATCACCTAGTAGACTAGTCAAGTACTGTAATCAGTTGAATTCTACAAAGTAGATAGATATTTACTTTAATCTCAAATATTCATCCTGGACACATAATCAAATTGGCACCTTTCTTAGCCTCTGAAGTTATACTGGCCCATAAACCATACAGGGATTCAGTTTATTTATCCATGATATCATAATTGTTTTAAGGAAAAACTAAAAGGCAGTCACAGGAAGTAGAGCAATATTGTTCACTGTCCCGTCCAACAGCACATTGATTTTGTCAGAGCCTCAACTGAGACAGGCTGGAAAAGGAAAGATTCCGTGAGATCTACCCACAAACATACTCTAGGAAACCATCTGTATGCAAACAAGAGGAAAATTCCAACCAAGTAGTTAAAACAAATTAGGACAGGTGAGAAATGGAACAGAGGAACTGAAAGCAGAAAAGTAAAATTGAACCCAAAGCTCCTTAAAGAACCAGTTTCAAATGGGAAAAAAAAAAGTATTTCTGGGCTATAAGCAATTTCACTATTTCAAATAAAGAGCAATATTTACCTCTTTTACCAGTATTTGTGAGAAGATCAGCAACAGGAGGCTGCCCAGTGGCACCAGCTTCCTAGAGTTCACCCAAGACACTGTAAAGAACATTTTTTCAAGGAAAGACAATTTACATCTCCTTCTTTCTGTTTTTCTTTGAACTGGAAAGTTCTGCAGTTTGTAATTTGCACTCAGGTTTTGGTGGCTGTTCTTCAACCAAAGATCACTTGCCAAATTCTCACTGCAATTCAGAAGTCATTAATCAATCCAAGCGGACAATTTACTGGTAGAAGTGTGCCCGAAATCCATCAGGAAATGTCTGGTTGCACCAACTCCAGCTGGAGTGAGTGTCCGTCACCTTGATAGTTCTTTTAATTCCAAGGTATTTGGTGTTGTTCTTGCAAAAAGGAAGAAAACTGTGGCTTGGAGAAGTCGAAGGCACTTCTCTTGAGGAGTGATGTGTCAGGGCGACTACTCCCTGCTTAAGAGTTTAAAAAGCCCTTTTAAAGAAGTTGACTCTGATAAAGCCAACACAGAAGTGCAGGGTAGGTTGGGATCCCGTCTGGAAGTAGAGATAACCTGACCGTCCTTATCACCCTCTGGTTTCTACTCATGTGCTGCCAGTCCTACTCTTACACCACTGCAGAGTGGCACCTTGTTGGACTGTTTACATTGGGCACAGGCAACGCAAGTGTGTAATTGCAGATTCTGTATTGAGACAAAGCTTTCTCTAGCAGCTGCTTTCCAGACACCCTTCCAAATACTGGCAGCGAGTTACTCACCTGTGGAGCCCCATGACCTCTGGTAATTCTTCTGTATGGAAAAAGAGCCAAGAGCTGTCAAGGCTTTGGTTCTGACTACAGAAAAGTGAAGCCCATTTTCCATGGCCTGATGGTGATAGGCTGGGTGAGGGAGGCACCCCCAGACATGGAGTGATTCCCTGAGACAAGAGATGTTTGTGAAGCTGCTTGGATTCTGTGGACAGAGCATTTGCAAAATATTGCTGAGATAGGTGGGAGGTGACATACTGGGCTGCTTTCAAAGCAGTTGCTGCTGCTGACAGTATCTGCAGCCCATGGTGACATGAGATGATGCCATGAGGTGCGAGAGAAAGTGATGGATGCAGACTACCTACTTCTCCTTCCTGGAATTTCTCTGTTATCTTGGGCTGTATTTCAGAAAGTGGTTGCTTGACTGCTAGAAGTGAGTCCACAGGAGGGCTCACGAATTTATTCAGAGGCTTCTCCATGTCTGTTTGTGTAGAGATAAAACAGACCTAAACTGAGACAGGCTCCCGTGGGAGCCTGGCAGTCATGATAAACACCCCCACTAAAATGTGAATTCAGCTGCGTATAATCAGTTTGCAAATTATGTCCCTGGTTTTCATCTCTGACCTGTTAGTGAATGTTTAGTATGAAGGGAACCAGGAAGAAAGGCCACCGAATTCGCGTTTTCGAACGCTTCAGGAGCAACGCAGTGTTATTAACTACAATAAACAAAACGGCCGTAAGATGGCAGCAGAGGATTTGTGGCGGTGCTCAGAGATTCATTAACCAAGCAAAAATCGAATTCCTCCATTTCAGCAGTAAATCTGTAACGTGATCTGAGCGCTCAGATACCCAAAGGTCGTAATGACTTCAGCCCATGAAGAGATCTGATGACACAGAGCAGATGACATAATGGAGGCCTCCAGGCGCAACTTGCCTGAAAAAAATATTTACTGAAAGGGAGAGAAAAATATAAAACTAACTGAAAAAGGCAAATATACACAAGAACGTTTTTGTGTTAACAAGACCATACACAACAAAAAAACCCCTATTTTATTAGTACAGTAGATATTAGGATTCCACTAATCTCTAGTATTTTTCCAAGAAAAAATTCCACTCTTTTCAATAAAGCACTCTGTTAATTTTTACTAGATGGTGTTCAGAGGAGAGTTTTACTGTGAGCAGTGAAGGCCCATTAGTTTATGTCAATAGAGGAACCAGTCACAAGTGCTTGACCAAGACATACAGAGATATTTACGAAGTGTCTTCTCCTTGGCCAGGATCAGCGTAGCCAGTGCAAGTCATAGCAGCTTGCCAAACAAGGCTCACACCGGCAGCCATCTCTGTGGACTTATCCTGCGTCCTTACTTCAGGACAAGGCTTTTCAGAGAAACGCTGATCTGGGTAGATGGTGGGTCAGCTAAAGCCTGGCCCTCCTCTCCCTCAGTGTCACAGAGTGCTGGAACTATGACCTAAATTTCAATGTAGTCATTTTGGATTCAAGATGGGGCATTTGAGGGGAGAAAGAAGCCTCATGCACTGGGTTCCTGCTCCTCAGGGATCACAAAAGCAGACTGTGTCTTTCAGACATCTCTTTTACCACAGGTAAAAGTTGTACAGAGGAACAGAAAGAAGCAGCACACCAACTTGCTTTACTTAAGCAGTATTTATTAGAATTAGCAGCTGAGGATGGTTGCACTACCTTACATGTAACCAGAGAGATTTGGTCTCTGTCAGTTCCCTGAGCATCAGCAGTCCTTGTCCTTGGAAGTGTGATCTGCCATCTGCCTCTCAGGGAAGGAAAGCTGACAGAGTATATTAAGGAAGGTTATGCAGAAAGTTGCTAAGGTATAATATTAATACCAGAGGACAGAATGAAGTAGTGCAGAGGGAAGACAATATGTGTACATAAAAATACACATACTTTGTGTATATATGTATTTAGCTACAAGTTGTCTTGAATAAACAAAACACTGCCCCAACTTCAATCCATCCTTGAAGCAATTTTCATTTTGTTTTTTCATAATGTTTATAACTTTCGTTTCTTCTTCTTCTTCTTCTTTTTAAGCTGTTAAGACACTTCTAGTTTCAAGGATAAATGCAAAGGCAGTGGAGGAGAAGAGGTTATTTTTTTTGTTCTGATGGGCATTTTCAGTTTCACCAGAAACTGATTGTAAAAAAATCCCAAATAACCAAGAGAATTCAAAGTCATTTTTTACAGTCACTAAAAGCAGCACACAAAACCAAGAGCTCATCTAGAAGGACTCCTTAAATGCACCTTTTGGGATTTATTTGTTGTTGCTATACAGGCAAATTTTGTGACAGAATAATCAGAACAGCATACCAGAACCTGATTGCTGTCTATGCAAGAGTATTTGCACGCTTCTATCTTTACAAAACAATCCTACTGTGATGTGTATTTAATGTGATCATACCACATGAAAATACTGAACTTTCCCACTAATTGGAACAGGAGACAGGTGTTCTTCCTTCTTCCCAGTGAGCATCCCAGGATCAGATCCATCACATTTACACACATTGTGACATTCTTCTTCCATAATCCTCCTGCATTTTGCAGAAGAGGATAAGAGATATAGTGGTGTTTCTAAGGCATGCAGTGTTTTTTTTGAAACTAATCACCATTTTTCGCCTATTCTGTGCTGGGGATTCAGGTGGAAGGAAGTTAAGAGTCTTCTGGTGAAGCTCAAAATACCACAAAAGATGTCTGAAGAGAGACTTTATTGATGAAAGGAAGAAAGTTAATGGAAGCTCAACAGGAGGGGTAATTCCTGCCTTGGTGTTCCAGCTGGTTAGGGAGACAATGGCAGAAGATGCCAGTCTAGATGCTTTCCTTCCCTCCTTCCCAGCCACAGCCTTCTTTCTCCTGTGGGATTCGGAATGTTCCAAGCCAAACAAGTGAAGAGACCTTCCCATCCTCAGTATCTCCCAAAGAAGCGGTTGTAGGCCAAGGCAAATCCTATTTGGTCAGAGAGATAGTCACAGGGGGGATAGTTTTCACAGCGCTCATGCATCTGCTCCATCGGTCTTCTGTAACTCTCAAAGTACCTGGAATAGACAGAGATGCAATTCTGCAGATTCAGCCAATGCAGTTGGAGACAGTTCCCACACCTGACACTGACATGAAAGAAGTGATTCTCCAGTGTGACCCAACAGAGGACTGGTCATACTGAGTTAACATCTACTTACACAGGGATAGGCTACTTGGTCAATGCTGGGAAATATGGTATTGAACCCAACTTAAATAAATTGCTCTTGAGGTTTTATCAGCAAAGGATACCACAGAAGCTGTAAGTATTTGGGGGTTTTTTGTCTTCAATCTCATTCCCCAACTACCCAGGATTATTTTTTGTTGTTATCTATTTTATTATATATTTATTTTATTATTTCCTGCTTACCTTTATTTTTGTCCAATTTCTACTCACCTTCCCACTAGCCCTTCTTTTTCTTTAGCTTAAACACTTTTCTCTAATTATCCTCACTTCTGTTGTAGATAGGAACACTATCCCCATGTAACTTCTTTTTCTTTTCTTTTTTTGCCAGGCTAAGAAAGCCCAATTTTTTTAGTCTCAGCTGTACACTTTGGATGTCCTTCTCAGCTCCTCTTCTAGGTTTTGTTAATCTTTCCTGAAGACTACACACACCACCACCAGTATCTCATGAATTTTTATTTCTGTATTGGAAAGAGTAGCTTAACAACCTCTTCCAGGAAATACGTGAAGAACATTCTTGCATTATCTCAAATTTCTCAAATAGCTAGGATTTCTCCCAATCTTTGTGTCTGCTTTCTGCACATGTGAATGTATGTTCCAAGTTTCAGAAAGAACAGCCAATCTTATCTAGCCTTGTTCCCGCAACAAAGCTGTGCTTCCTTTGTGGGGAACCAGAGGCAATGACCAAGGCTCTGTGATTCTCACTATCCTGGAAATTGGTTCTGATGACCCTGTAGGTTGGGCAGCTTCTAACTTGTATCCTGCTGTGCCCATGGCTAGCCCACAGTTAGTGCTGTCTTTCCCTCTGGGAGGAATACTAGAGTTCAGCTATGAGACTTCAAAAGGGTTTTAATGAAAACAGGACCATTTTTTCATCACTGAGTGTCTCCTACAGCCTTTTTCCTTCAGTACATGAAGGCAATGACATAGCTGTACAGGAAAATAATGCCTTGTCATGCCCTACTGCCTTCCCACCCCCTCTTCAGAACAAGTCGAGAGTCCAGCTCTCAGCCCAGCTTCTGAGTTGTTACCATTCATATGGGCTGGATCTCTTCTTCCTCTTCACAAAGGCATTGGCAACTTCTTTCTTAATCTTGATGCCTGCCAGGAGAGAACACAGTACGTTGGAGATGCAGCGCTGCAGCACAGAGACCAGTCTAACCTCTGAATATCAAAATCTACTCTCTTCACAAGCACATGACTGCCACAAACCATGCTGATGGTCTGTTTATCTCTCCCCATCCCACTGTCCCCTCAATGCTCCCTTCCCACTTCACATCTCCATGAACCAAGGGCTTTTTCTGTCATAAACTCCATTTCCTTATCATACAGCATAATCTGAGTCTGCAGCAAATGTGCAGAAGGCATAAAATATGAATAAGAAGAAAATTAGGAGATTGGCACCCTCTCTCCCTGGCCTACTTAGAGTCTTGGCTTCCTTTCTAGATCTTGACTCAGACTGAGAGTGATGTGGGATACCGACCAGAAGACCTTAAAACACCTCCAATGAGCCATGAGCAACAGGCAGCACACAGAAATGCCAGTGCTCACATGTACAGAGTTCTGTGAAAGGGGAAGAGTATAAAATAGCTACAGTAAACATCACCCAGTGAGAAATACACCCAGGATGTGCAAAGATCCCAGTACTCAGGACCTGGAGAATACGAGAGGTCCTTCAGCCATGACAGCATTTGCCCCTGCTCTCCACTAGCACATTGTATCTGCACAGTTGCTTCTTTGCTTCCTTGATTTGTGGTTGTGCAAACACTGTGGTGCTCTGAAGCACCCCACAAACACCAGGTAGAGCCACTTCTCTCCCCAGCCCGAGCCAGGGCTCAGCACAGCACAGCCTTGCTCCTTGGGATGGTCTCACAACAGCAGAGGTGTGCACAGGTGCCAGCACAGCAGCAACACAGGCAGCTGCACACCAATACACATTTCAGCGTGGAAACTGGCAAGCTGCTGCTGTCTCTGGGGGAAAAGAAGGTTCTAAGACCTCTGCCTGTGGGGAGATGGTGGGGTTTGTTCCTTCCCTCATTATCATGGAATGTTTGGCTGTATTTCTCTTTGGAAGTGAGCTGTATCTCCTCTCTAGCAAACTGAGGTTTATTCTGGATCAAAATACTGACTACACAGAAACTGCCAGTTAATGAGTTGTCAGAAACTACCACCTTTCCCTGAATAGTCTTTATATCTTTTTTTTTTCTCTTTCCCAATCTGTGTTTGTATTGGCTCACTGGAAAAATACTAGCTCTCATGATTCTCAGCACCAATGTTACCCTTTAAAGTGGGAGAAAGGAGAGACAGGAAAGAACAAAAAGGATTTTCCATACAGATTTCTGCCAGGATCAGCTTGCTGCAAAAGCTGTGAACAACCCAAGGTGTGCAAATCCCCACATCTCAGGTGACCTGACAAGAGGAACTGCAGCCCTCAGGAGCAGCCAAGGCAGCCCCTTTCTTCCAGGCTTTCCATGTTGCAGGGTTTGGCAGGGATGTCACAACCCCTTGATGTGGGCAGCTCTCTTAACACCTGGGGATGCAGCAGTCACTCTGGGCAGGTCTCTGAAGCCAGGTCAGAGCAGGGAGGCTGGCCATGTTGCTCCACCAACACAACCCTGTTTCTCAGAAGGCAGATGCATCCAGCTGCTAGCAACCTGCATCACCCATGTCTTTCCAGGGCACTGCTCGAGGGTTTTGGAGATGCAGGCTGTGGCACCAGCACACCCGGAGCAATGCTAACCTTGCAGGTGCAGGGACACTGACTGCCCTCGTGTCACCTGCTCACACAAGAAGGGCTCTGTTTGCTGCACATGCTCCTGCACCACAGGGACTGCAGACTCAGGGAGCAAAAAGGGAAGAGCTAGAGAGGGACTCAGCATAGGTCTTGTTCAGCCCTTGAACCTATCAAAGGGAAGAAAGAAGACAGATGCAGGAGAATGGAGCTGAGCATCAGTCAGAATGATATACTCACTATCAGCACTGGGAGATCCTGAGGGTTCTTTGGAATCTGGAAGACAGACAGACAGAAAGGAGTCTGGTTGTGAGTCGTTCTATGGTTGTGAGTCATCTTCCTCTGTAACTGAATCCCACCACTGACTTGATCCACCAGATCCAGCTCCCCCCACTTACACAGAAGGTCTGTTTCTACCAAAACGGTTTTATTAACACCCACCATTTAGAGAGAGACTAAATTATAAACCAGTTTAATTCTTAAGCATATTAAAATGTTCAAATTCTCTGCTGCAATTCAATATGCAACTGAGGTGGGGGTGAGTGGGTGTTGACCAGCAGAAGAAAATGCCCAGCAAAAGATGGGGGTCTCTGTTCCCAAGCCCTCTCTCACCCGTGACTCTCTCTCCAACAGAGATCTGAAGTTGTGCAATGACTGGTGGTGCATCTCCTCCCCCCAAAGCTCTGTGTCTCTCCCAGACTGGAGGGAGGCTGGCAGCAAGCTGCAGGGTTCAGCAGTGCTCTAGAGCCTTCCTGGGAAGATGCCCCCTTACCTTTCTCACAACAGCAGAGTGCTGCCAGGGCCAGAGTCACGATCAGCAGTGCCAGCAGACTCCTCATGTCTTCTTTGGCTGCGCTAGTCCCCCTAACCTCAGAGCTTTCCTGGAGGCTACTGAAGTTCTCCGGAGCTTGCTTTTGGGCAGCGGTTTATATCCTGTGATTTCTTGGAGAGGTGAGTAATCTGGCTTGTGCTCCTGTATCTGTGCTCCAAAACAAAGCCCGTCTTTTGGCCAGGAGATGCCGGGACCTGGCTGTCATTTTGGCATCCATCTCATGACCCAGGGCATTTCCAGAAGATTTTATCTGAGATTTTGAATGGGGCTGTTGAAGAAAAACAACCAGATTTTAAAATCATTTTTCTTACAGACTTGAAAGTCATTCAGTCATGCTGGAAAGCCAGGGGAGAGACCAGCACACCCTGAAGTAGAGCAGCTCTTTTCATGTGATGGGGCTCTCTCATGTGGAGTCTGTCAAATGAGACTGAACCCAATGGTGACCTTTTCCTCCACCCCACCTTCAACCATTACCCTGAGGGTAAGGAAACCTGTAAATCAGTTTGCATAGGAAAAACAGTAGTTTTTCAGACAGTTTCACAGTTTCACCCAAATCACTTTGGAGAGATGAGATTTTTATACTTTTAGGAACTTTGAAAGTTAGTTTGAGGTAAGATCTTTGTATTTTCCTCCTGGAAATCTTCATAATTTAGAAGCTTTATTTTGGCTTCTCTTGTCTAAAAGTCAAATAAAAATTTAGACTCCAAAAGTGTTTTATTCTTCTGGATCCGAGTGTCTAAAGTTACTTGGTACTACAAGAGCCTTGCATGGGCTGTGTATCAATAACCCCACAATCCCCAAACCCCCTATCCAAGTTACCGAAGCCACATCCCACAAACAGCATAGGAGCTACAGAATCACAGAATAAGCTGAGTGGGAAGGGACCCACAAGGGTCACCGAGTCCAACTCCTGGCCCTGCACAGGGCACCTCAAGAGTCACACCCTGTGCCTGAGAGCATTGTCCAAATGCTCCCTGATCTCTGTCCAGCTGGTGCTGTGACCACTGCCCTGGGGATCCTGTTCCAGTGCCCAGACACCCTCTGGGTGAAAAACCTTTTCCTGATATTCACCTAAACCTCCCCTGATACAGTTCCAGCTGTTCCCTTGGTGCTGTCACTGGTCACCAGAGAGCAGAGATCGGTGCTGCCCCTCCACTGCCCCTTAGGAGGATATTGTACACTGCAATGAGGTCTGCTCCAGGCTGAACAGACCAAGTGGCCAAGTTTGGCTAGTTTGGGGTTTTTTTAAATCATATGTGCTTCTTCTTTCTGGTAGTGGAAACATAATCTTCCTCCACCTCATATCCAGTCCTCCTCAGACCCATGTGCAGGGGACATGTCCAAAGGTTACAGAAGTTTAGGAGGCTCCCAAGGAAAATCAGAGCCATTAGGGACTTTGCCAATTCTTAGAAACACTGTCTTTTATCTTAGAGAATTTAGCTTAGAGGATTAAAATAAACCCCAACTTTTGTCCCTGTTAACTTTTCTACAGTCCAGGAAAGCTGAATATATATACTAATGATATCCAGCAAAAGGTTTTGTATACATATTATTCCAGCAAAAGAGCAACAGTTTAAAAGTAAACAAACGTCTAAAAATAATAAGTATTCTAGGAAAGTTATGCTTCCAGATGAATACTTGAAATAATATAAATATATAAATATACAATTCTAGTAATGAAAACGGCTTTATTTATCCTCCCATCTTTTCCCAAGCTTTCTAACCAGCATGTAGTCCCTTAAATCTGTTTGGTTGTTGCTCCCACTAATCTCTGGTATTATTCATTATTTATACTGGTTAACTGGGGATTGGGATCACTAGATATTTCTGGACACAGACCCAGACAGCACTAGACCTTGTGCCTTCTGTTTTGGTGGTGTCACAGTGTCAAGTCAAACCCAGACACTGCTGACTTGTTGATTCTAGCATATGTGAGCTTGCTCTGGTTGATGATCACAAGATTCACCTACTTGAGAATACAGAGAACAAGTGTGTGAATATACCTAATCTATGCAGGTTTTTTCCTTAAAATGATTTCTCTCTCACTTTTTCCCCTGGACAAAACTTCAGCAACTGTCAGGGTAGAGTTTCCTATCAGAAGTGTTTTCAATAAATAAATCACAATTCTTTTCAAAATTCAGTTTCAAAGCTGGCAAAGCCTTGAAGCACCCTTTGGAAGAAGATGCATGTTTCTAATGGGCCAGAGAATTTTGGCTCCAGTCTTAATTTCACAGATTAGTCAACAACTTGATACTTCATACATCATAGACTTTGATTGCATGCCATGAATCTTTCCCACTTCTATCATTTGCAGGTGCCTGTGTAAGCCTGGAGAGGTGAATGTCGAAACCATCTGTGTCGAGCTTAGCTGGATGTTATGTCTCCTACACAAATTGCACCAAGGAGTGTCCCAGCTCCTGTGGCTGCTGTCAAGCCCAGACCAGCATTGAATTCTTGGACATGTCAGCACTGGTGCCTTTTGGCCTGGGGACAGGCCCTGGTGATGGTGACAACCAGAATGCAGCCATGCTCACTCCTCAGAGGACTGGGAGGTGCTCAGTAACCTGTGCACAGGGTCAAGCCACATCTTGGTTTCAAATTATTTGAGAACAGTAAAATGAAATTATTCTATGTGAACAAAGTTGGGCCTGACCCCAAGCATTGGATTGCTTTATCTGTTTATTTACCTCCAGGAGCCCCTCTCCAGCTTTGGTTTCTGCAGCTTTCAAGTGCTACCAGAGTAGTTTCAAGTGGAAAGGTTTCGAAAGGGGATTGCAAAAGGAACTACAAGTTAAGTCCGGACCACACGCTCCTTTCTAAAGGAGCACCTAGCATCAGGACCTGATGGCAGCTGGATAAACAAGAGGCAATTTACAGGATTTTCTTTCACCAACTCTCACCCTAATTTTGTTTTAAGATTAAATAGGTGCCTTTTGGATTTAGTTTCCCCAACTGAGGAAAGATTTGATTTTCAAAAAGTGCATCTGCATTCTGAACATCCCACCATTTTTAGATGTCTTAAGACTGGGAGTTGAAATTGGCCAGTGACCTCTGAAAGAAGCCACTAGTAGAACCTGGAACAAAACCATTATAGATTGTTCCCGAACCATATGCTTGCAAGGTAATAACCTTTTTTCCCATAATCTGCACCAGAATCTGTGATTAAAAAATTCAGTTTCTTCATGGAAAATTGCATACCCCCTTCCAAAGTACTGTGACTCATAAGAAGATTGTATCAAACTAGCAATTTATTTTGTAGTAAACACCCACATCCTGACCTCTCTGTGATCTCTGCTACATCAGCTCAGAGCTAATTAACACAGTGCAGGAATCCATGGCTACATGGGAGAGAAGCAGCAGGCAGGATAACATACAGGGACACAAGCAACTGAGTATGTTTCAGAGCCATTGCATTTTTGGGGAGGATACCCTGGACTCCAGGCCCCAGGGTGGGGACGGGCATCCTTTACTTAGTCCTCCTTCTTCCAAAATAGTGCTTGTAAGCAGCCGGGTAGCCGTGGCGATAAGCGTATATTTCACAAGGGTAGTAGTCCTCGCAGAGCTCCCTCTGATGCTCCTGGTGTGCCTTACTGCGCTCCCTGATCCTGTAAAGGTAGGAGAGAAGAGGGGTAAGTGCTGTCATCTTAAATATCCACCTACAGCCCTTTCCTGTCCCGAAACTTCCCACTGAGATAAGGATCCACCACCAGAGCCCATCATCCAGCGACAAAGTTCTTAGCGCGCCAGCTTCTGTGTTGACCACACCCAGGGAGTGACGTGACTACAGCAGGAATGTTTTGCCTCCTCAGGCAACCTTTTATTTTGGGGCTAAGTAAGGTGGTGGGGAGAGGGGAATGGCTCCTGCCTGAACTTGAGGAAGGGTCCTCCCGTTGCAGCCTCCCCCAGCCTGCTCTCTTCAGCTCTTCTGCTCTTTCCCAAACACACACGGGACAAAGACCTGAAATATTCTGCAAAGGGGTCACCTGGTTCTGAGGAGAAGGTTTGCCTTATGCCTTGCTATTTCTGTGCTTCGGTCTTTATTTTCACGAGCCTTGAATAAGGCATGAAATTTGTTATATCTGTGTTTTATAAATGAAGCAATGAGGCCCTCAGATGACCCTTTGATTTAGAAAAGGTCGTGCAAGTTCTGCATGAGATCTGAGGACTAGAATAAGATCTCAAACTGAGCTTTCTTTTGGACCATCCCACACTCATTCTCTCTCCTTCTGTTGGTGCTTCCTTCAGAACAATTCATCAGTCTTCTCAGCATATGACATGTCCTCAAATCAAAGGACCCACTCTCTGTTATCTGAATTCTTGCTTTTCCTGGGATTGGGGACTTAAATGGTACCTCACATTGAGAGAGGGGCTGAGGCTTCTCACAAGTCACCATGGCTACCACCCCTGGTACCAGCCTGTGCTTGGCAAGGAGGAACCTGTTCCCACTCTCGACCTCAGTGTCCTGAGGCCATGACATACCTCTCCTGAGTGACGGCTCTTAGTCTCGTGTCAGCCTGTATGAAGTCACTGGCCTTTCGCCTGTTGAGGAAGGGATCTGAGAAGGCGAGGGATTATTCAGAATGGCACTTTTTCAATGCCAGATTTCAACAAAAGCTATCGTCCTCCTTTATAACAGCCTCCTTGTCTGCCCTCCCATGTACAGTGAAATCCAGGACCTTTCAATATCCCCTCCTGCCCCTCCCCCGCTGGTTCATGCTCAGGCTCTCTCAGTGGCTGGTGCAGCCTGTACAGAAGTGCACATGCTGCTCTTGTTCTGCTGTTACTCAAACCACCCAGGGGAATGCTACTGTGATTTTGCTGCCACAGCCCCTCTGAGTGAGTGGAGCTTGGCCCAGAAGAGGTAGGCACCAAACTGCACAGACCATGAAGAACTACAAGCTGCACGCTCAGAAGAACTACAAGAATTGTGAAATTACACACAGAAAAGGCCTGAGTAAGTCTCTCTGCCTCCAAGGTTAGACAGTGATTGAGAAGTCTTTGTGGCAGTTTTGGACTGAGGGGCCTGAAAGCCCCTTCTGACCTTTTTGAGAAACATCACAGTCCCGTTGAAGAGTTCAGGAGTCTGTGGATGTCATTGATATTGGCTCTCACATGTGCCTTTGTGTTGCTGACTCTCTCTGCTTTGTGAAATTCTTCTTCCAGATGTCCTAATTTCTTTTAAGTTTTGATTCATCTGTTCTCTAACCTCTCCAGGATATTGCTTGTTCCAATACAAGACTTTCCACCCTTTTCATGCTTTTCCTGTGACACTTTTTCTCCCTCTTCCAGCCAAAGGATCCCTTCTACTCACACACCCTGCCTGCTTCCAAGGTGCTTAGAGTAAGGCTCTCCTTGTTCTTCGGGGAGAATAATTGTGTAAGTGGCTTCTACAGTGGCCTCTTTCCATGCTCATCCCAGAGTTTTTTGAGCAGTGTCCTTTTCTAGTGTCAGTTAACCTGGTTTTGGTATGTGTAACAGAGACCTGAGCTCTGTTCTCAAATTTTGTTTTCCAATTCTCGTTATATTCTATGCAAAATGGTGTATGAGCTTGTGCTGAAACATGTGAAGTTTTCTTTCTTTTAGCTCTCTCCCTTTTCATCCTGAAACTCCATCACCCAGTAAAGTCAATTTCCTTGGGCTGGGTGGCTCTACCTATTTAATCCCTACAGTAGGAGTACGAGGAAATGATCTTGGACATGTCTGTAGCACTCTTCAAATTCAATAAAATAGTAAAGCAGTCTCTTACAGAGATACTCATCGGACTCCATGCTCTCACGGGACTCTGTGGAAAGAAAGAATGAAACATGTAGTATGATGCTGTATTGATGGGATTCAGTCTTTCCTACACAACAGATAGCTAGAACACACATGGAAATCAGAGAAGCCAGGTTTCAAGGCATATGTTTAAAAGGAAGACAAAGGAATCAGTGGTGTGACCTAGAATTTATATGAGGAGCTTAAATTGCTCAGGAATTTAATACAGAGCTACCTGGTATTTTAGTCAGTACTTCCAGACTCATGCTTGGTCATCCAGCCTGATTCTCTAGAATAGTTCTTCACCTTCTGTTCCTGACACTACAGTGGATATGATACCTACTTACCTTCAAAGCTTGCATGTGCTCTTAGGGAATGGATTAGCACAGTGAAATGCACTTGACTCTTGCATGAAGCAGCATCCTAATGCCACCAATATGGAACTGTGTGCCTCACAGGGAAAAAGGGGATGATATTACAGAAGGAAAGAGGGAAATCTTCCAATTAGCAAGGAATAATTAAGAATTAGCACTCTTATCATAGTCCACACAACAAAGGCACAAAAAGAGGAGCAGTCTGTGAGGTGAGGTGAGCTGGAACAGAGATGAAGGGGTTGAAGCATCCTGGACTGTGAATCCCAATGGCTGAAGATAACAGCTCTGGATAAGGGCTAGGAGGATCTAGCACAAAGGCAGGAAAACAGGCAAGAGATCAAGTTAAGGGGAAAGAAGACCCAAAGTTAAGCAACAAACATCTGAACAGACCCATAAATGTCTGCGAAGTTTTCATTCTACCCAGCAATAAATGTCACCTACCATAGCAAGTGGCAGCCATCACCAAGACAGCCAGGAGCGTAAGGACGATGAGAGTGCGCATTGTGCCAGTGCAGGAAGGAATCTCTCACTCTGTCTTCCTCACTGTGTTTTACTCTCTTCCCACTGAGGGTAGCTGGAGATCCTGGGCTGACTGCAAAATTAGAGGTGGAATGTTTATTATGAAAACAGAGCTAGGAGGGAGCCCATGAAAGAGCCTTGGCAAGGTGACAGCTAGCTGGTACACACTCTTCTTGGAGCTGTTACAAAACAACCTCTATTAGCAGACTGAATTGGGTTTTGGGAAGGAAGGGGCATGCCCCCTTCCTCTCACAGTTCAGTGCTGGGGGACATAATCCAGAGGCAAACATGTCACTAGCACTCCACACTCAGAAAAGCTGGCCCATGCAAGTGGAAGGAATTTCACGGGCTGCCAGGGACCCAAAGGCAGAGGTGTGTGTTGATCCCAAATATAAATGTTTGTTTTTCTGAATTTTCCTCTGATCTGCTCTCTTTGATCTCATCATACTCTGCTGGATACAACCAGCCCAAACTGTCCTGTCAGCTTTGCCGATGGAGACATGGAAAATGAGGCTTCAAACATTCCTGTCCCACTCAGTCCCCCTCTCCCCAGCTGGCCTTTGCTGCAATGATAGCCTGCCAGCTATCAGAGGAGAAATACAACCCTGCTGGCCCTTCTCATCTCCTATTTTTTTGCTTCAGGAGTGACAAGCAGCAACCTGAAAGAATCCCTTCTGCTGGTGGGATCATGATTTTTGCATTGAGATGACAGCAGCACCCAGACCTCTAGCTTTGAAGCCTCTCATTGTGGTGCTGACCCTAGACTCCTCTTGCAGCCCAAAGGACAACATCTTGGTGAAGTCAGAGGTAACCAGATGTCTCTCTGGTCTAGCACTAGCAGTCCTTGCCTCACTGGGCCCCAAAGTCACATGTCAACGAAAGGCTTTTCACCTGGGACAAATCTCCAAGGCCAGCAGTCTCAGGGAGAATTACCTTGCCTTTTAACATCTAAAAGAGTTTGACTGGGTCCAATATCATGGACAGCAGAGACATCCAAAACATCGGGTGTTCCACTCTCCAACTCTTGGAACAGTAGAAAGCAGTGTAAGAAAGAAGGAGGAGTTACAGAGATGGCTACCCCTGCTGGGTGAAAAGGAAGGAGTGTACTAGAGGCAAGGTAGCACGGCAGGGTGGGTTCCCACTGCCTGCCAGCCCCTCCCACAATGGCAGTGATGGGCTTGGGACACCACATGCTGCCTGGGGATGAACCTAGGGCACAGGAACCATTCTTATGTCTGATCCAAGCTGTGATTACTGCACATTTTGTCCATGTGTATATGCAGTATCAGGATTTCTCACTGACAGGGTGTGAAGTGAATGCACTCTGGGTGCAGACCATTCTCCCCAAACCAATATGCTGTTGTCACTGCTGTCACCTTCAGAGGCCAAACCATGAAGCCACATTGAAGGTAACACAGCCAAGAACTACAGGGACAGATAGCCAGAGCCTAACATTTCACCAGTGAGGAGTGAAATTCAGTGGAAAAAGATCACTCTGGGCTTTGCAACTTACCCTTTCAATGCTGAACTCATGACCCTTTCCTGAAGCCTCTTGTCTCAGGGAGAAAAGCTGAGTAGGGACTTCAACTTCAGACCAAAGAGAAAGAATTGCTCTTCTTCCCCATTATCCCATCCACTGTGAAGAGCAGCTCAGTCCTGCACCATCAACACCCCCCCATACACATCCACTTCTTGCCTGCTTAGTGCTTAGCCTGAAATGAGGAGGAAAACTTGGGAAAAGCTGTAGGTTTGCTATAGACACAAGGTCAGAGGGGAACTGAGACTTTGCTGCTGCCCCTCTGTGCCCTGCCACTCCAGTCTCTTTAAGGAAATTCTCTGCTCTGGGATCCTTTTAATTTCTTAGAACTCATAGTTTTGGACTTTGTGTTGAATGTGGATTTTATAGGTTTCCCAAATGTCTTGTACAGGAGCTACTAAGAAAGAAAAACTTGAGGGAGAGGTTGGAGGACAGACCAGCAACTGTGGGAAAACAGTGGGGCACAGAGAGGAAGATGCTGGGTGTACTTTGGAATGAAAGTGAGGCTGCCCAGTGGGAAACTCCAACATGCTTTCTGGCCAAACCCTCTTTATTTGTCTTCCCTCAGGGCAGAGCTTTCTGCTCCCTGGACGACTCTGCTCCCATTTCAGATGACTCTGATCCCAGAATGCCTGGAGCATACCCTGCCATCAACCACAGGAGAACAGCCACAAACACCACTTTAACCCAAATGTTTCATTTTTAACCACAGAGGCAATACATTTTTCAAGGAATGAATGAACATGCCAGTGACACAGCCCTGTAACAACAAACCTCCTTCGGGGAATGCTTCCTCTAGCAAAAGTACTCTTTTCTACTCCCCCTGCACTCCATACTTTACTCCCCTACTCAGCAACAGTGGGCTGCCCTGGGGGTAACATACCATGCAGCACAGTGAGCCCAAACCCTCTGCTTTCTAGCAGCATCCACTGGTTAGAAATACAGAAAGGAGCTAAGACCAATCTTCTGCAAATGCCAGGGAAATCTCTGTGGTCCAACAAATAAAGGGGGCATCAGAAAAGCAGCCCTGATGTGTCTGCTGCTAGAGTGGAAAATCACAATGTTATACATGTTGTAGCAAGCACTCCTAACATTTTACAGCGGTGAAGCACCAGCAAGGCAATAATAACAAGCAGCTGTCCAGGAAAAGCAAGGCAGTCCCTGCATACTCACTAAGCTGTTGCTTCCTTGCCAGTCTGCGGCTCTTGTCTCAGGGGGCAGCTCTCCTGGCGTCTCGGACCCTGCACGGAAGAAGAGGGACCTTTTATTTATTAGCATCGATCAGTGACTCCTCCCCTCTCCCACCCCCAGGATACCATCAGAACCACCTTCTGCCCACAGCCAGCAAGCCAGCAACATCAAAGAGCTGAGCCAAAAGGGAGAGAGCCAGAGCACACACCAGGGACTAGTGGGGACACAGCCACATCCAGGTTGCCTTTCTGTGCCTGGGTGCAGTGACTGGACAGAGATACGAGAACAAGCTCCAGTCTCCCTCTTTGTTGCAAGAACCCCCCTCTTTCACCCCCTCCTTTTCTGGCTGGGCTCTATCTCAAGCTACACTGCTAGCCAGGGCACTTGTTCTTCCTCAGGGAACAGGACCCTTCTCCCATCTCATTTCATGCTGCTTTTACAACTGATCCCCCCTCTTAATGGCAGGCTAATATCAGACAGAAAACTCACACAACAAAGGTGTCAGCTCCAAAACCCCCAAAAGTCACATACCCTATGAGGCAAAGAGTTGGCTTACACAAACCCAAATCCCTGAGGTGCGCCCTCTGTTCACACCAGACCCACAGCAGTGCTGGGCAGCCCAGGACACATGCTTGCTGAACTGGGCTTTGGGCTTCTGGCCCAAAATGATAGCAGATCCATGGAGATGAAGAACCACCACTGTTCAGACAGGGAACAGTGAGCACCTCCTGTCCAAGGGTTTTATCTTTAGCTCCTACAGTGCTCTTTGAGTTTGGGGAAAGTTCAGGCTTATCTGTGGCAGTGAGGTAGTGTGTTATTTGTGTCCTCGTACAAGCAGCTGTTGGTCCTTGGAGCCTGAGAACAGCAATCTTGAGCTGTCCTCAAGGCATAGGGCCTGTGCCTCAAGGCATCAGGAACCACCTCTGAAAAGCAGTGCAAACAGGAGGTCATTTCTTGCCCTTGTCTGCCACCCTTCAGGGTCATCTAAGTTGCAGCCCTATGACATGTTGAACACTGAAAGAAATCCGGACTCTGATGACCTGGTCACCCTCATCTGCCTAGATACTGAAAAATCATTGGCCTCAGTACCATCTGGCAAACTCTTAGTTAAGTAGGAGAAAATGGGTATTAAAACCAAAACAGCAAAGATGGTAGGGAAACAAACAAATGGGGCAAAAACTTAAGCAGTGGAAAGGAGAAATGATGAGAAATTGCCAATTGACTTTCTCTTACAACAAGTTTTACTTTACTTCTGTTAATAACTGGCTCTAAAAAGGAATACTTGTTGAGGAATTTTGTCAATAACACAAAGCAAGGAAACAACAGCAGTGAAAAGGAGATTTGAGAGCCCATACAGGAGGAAAAGGATGACCTTTAAAGCTTTATTAACAGAAACAGGATAATATGCAATAGGGCAAATGCAAGGTCTGCCATCAGGATCAGCAGTAAGAATCCTGCTGTAAATTAAAAGCTCATAAGCTAGAAGTAAATGGGGAACAAAAAGAAGAACTATGAGCCAACAGTCATAAAGATGATGATTCTAAGATGTCTACTGAGAATGTGCCAGCAGAGATGGGCACCTGTCAGTGCCACTGGGTAAGTTACCAGGGAGACCTCAGCAGGTTTCCTCTGTATGGCCCAGATTGCTCATGTTCATGGAATAATAATTGTGGCAGGAAGTGCTATAGATGAGGACTAAAAAGACAATGTGATTTGCATTCACACCCAAAAGGACAGACCTTTTCACCACAGCTTGTGAGAATGTTGCATTCTGCAACATTCTGCATAGTTGCAGAGCCCCTTCATCCCTGCACTGAACTCAAGGCTTTTCCAGCAGGACAATGGACTAGCAGTTAGGTTTTGCTTCCAGTACCCGCCAGGGGCTGTTTCACAGTCCACATCTCTCATGATTAGAAGAAGTCCCATTTCCAGCCTCTGTGTCTTTAAAGCCATGATCCACAGTTATGTCTCCCTCACTGAGTGCCCAGCTCATTCTAGAAAGGCTTCAGCAGAGTAGCTGAGCACTCCAGTAGGGGAATAAACCCTATCAGCACTGCAACAGAGCAGGGTTTCCAAACCCAGGTTGCCCAGAGTAACTGGACTCACCAATCTGGACAGTCCTTTTCAAGCTTGCTCCTGTGTTTCAGGATGTAAGTTAGTCAACCACCACATGGTCCATGGCTTACGAAGAGATTTCTCAACATGATAAACAAGTGCTTTTTAGAACAACTAGTTCTACAGCACATGAGAAAACAAGACTTTATTTTTACTTTTCCATTTCGTCCTAAGTAATACCTAGGAACTGATCCAAGAAGCAAGAATAATTGAGCTACTAAGTAAGAGTGTTTGAGTGTCCACAATATAATTAAAGTCAACAACCTCATGGAATAAATCGTGCTGAAAACTAGCATGCTGACACTAAGCTTTAGAAAGGGAGATGTTTTTTAAACACAGAAGCCAGTCAAAAGACTATGAAATAAAAATAAACAGAACACATTTCAGACATTTAAAGAACTTGATATACATATCTCAACGTGTGTTAGCTCTGGCAGCAAACTCACTCAGCTACGCAAAATTAAAACTAAAACTAGTTCAACTGCTAGTTCAACCTGGGAAAAAAACCATTTCAAAACTAGATTTAAAAATTTCCAAAGACTGAAAGAGAAGGGGAGCACATAAACAGGAAAATCTAGTTTCAAATCCATCAATTTTTTTCAAAATAACTGAAATGACTAATATCCATTTCCATGATGGAATGGGGAAAAAAGAGTAATTTCATAACAAATAAGTGGGGTTTTTTTCCTCAAAAATATTTAAACACATCTTTGAAATCTGTCTTGACCTTTCCCCTGAGAAAAATTTTGCCCCCAGCATTACAACTTCCTGCAAAAATAAAAGTTTTTAGTGTGAAAGTACATATTGGTTCTAACAATGTGCATCCATGTGTAGTCCTAGGACTGTTGTAAAAACCACCATCTGAAGCTCACAGACAGTGTCAATTTTCTGTGGGTGGGGAAGGCTCCCACACCATCTCACAGCTATTTTCTTTCATGCTTCCTCCAACATTTTGGGCACTTTAGAAGCTTCCTTTTTCATCTTACGTAATAAATTCCAGCAACTTTCTCCTGCCCATGGATGTGGAGTACACCTGCATATCTAACCTGAAGGATGTCTCTCTGGATTCTTGGACAAATGGTTGCTCAGTATCCCAAGGCTAAGGAGCAGGACTGAAAATAAACATCATAAAAAGGCCCAGATCCTTCCTACTTGAACAAATTCAGAGGGCGAGAGGATAATTCTTCTTCCACTTGCAGCGACTTACAGAATTTGGGCCTGTCTGCACATTAATCACAACCATAAAGAGAAGTTTACAGTTGGTGAGCTGTGGGGGTTGGTTGGCTGGTTGGTTGGTTGGTTGGTAAACTGGGGAATTTTTAGCCACTGTATTATGTTGGTGGTGGCAAATGTTTAATCTACTGAAATTCAGAGATTAGTGTCCAGACACAATCTCTGTGCAGCTGTGATACTCAAAGTTACTACTTGTAATCCATCAAACTTCAAAACAAAGCCCAGTGTCCTAGAAAAAACGCAGTCTGGCTATGAATACAGGAGCATTTGGAGTCAGCAGCACAGCCTAATGGGAGCCCACTCCTCTCCAGTTCTGCTTGTTGGAAAAAAGTGAGCCTGGCTCAAGCCTTCAACTCCAATACTCAGCACACTCCATGGGATATCACTGAGTTACCTCAAAGACTGACAATCTCTGTTTGGCCAGGACTTCCCAGAACAGCTGTGTTCGGCTGGTAATAGGAGGTTCATGAGCCGAGAAGACTAAAATTTCACAGAAGTCAGACCAAGGTTATTCAGTTCACTGAATAAAGCAACGAAAACATTTCAGGGCTAAGAGCTAACTCTGTTGCTTCCTTTGGCTTCACCCCCACCCACACATGTCCACATATACTGATCAGCATATTTCTCTTTCAGTCTGGGAAGGAAGGAAGAGACAGGATAATATTAATATTATTTGGATGTTGAAAAAATTGGCAGAGGCTCTTGTGTAGAGACTAAATAATGCATATAAGAAACTTGCATTGCTTGTATTTCAAGAATCCTATGAAAAACTGAGCAAGCAAAATGTTCAAACTTTGTCTATATAAAGAGAGCATGCTTCTGGGTTGCACTCTCATGGGAGAAGGGAACAGAAATCTCTCTTCTTTTCCACATCCATCCCCCTTGCTTCACCACATGAACACAAAAATGTCCTGACCTGATTCATTCTTTGGGATCAGATGAGATTTACCCGCCTTATTTCCTGTACAGACCTGGAAGGAGATAAGAAAGCAGCTGTGGTTTCACTCTTCTCATCCATCTGGTAAATAAAAAAATAACAATAATGCTTCTTTTTTCTTTAACAACACACTTAGATAGCATCTTAGATCCCAAATCTACCAGCCCTTTTGAAGCCAAGGTTGGACTGAAACATTTATGTTCTGTCTGTCTTGAGTGCAGGAGGCCACTGAAGTATTTACAAGCATCCCTGTAGTATTATACATGTTTCTTTGTTCTATCTCAGTTCAGTATCTAAAGGATCATAAATGTTGTCTTTAGTAAGTAAATAACTTTTTCTGTGGCACATCAAGCCCCTGGTCTTGGCCTCTCTTGTTAATATCAGATAGAGTACAAAGGAATGCTAGGGAGTGGAGGGAAATACACAATAGCCAGCTAATTGTGAAATGCTGTCTGTGGCAAGAACAAAGACATCCTTATTTAATGAGTCATGAAATCTGATTACTCTTATCTTCTTGTGCATAACTACAAATTATATTAATGTTCCTAACATCACATGCTAGTCAAATCATTTGACTTGATGACCTTTCTTGGTAACTAATTTCACACTGCTTATATGCTCTTTGGATACATATTTATTGTTTATTTGTATTAAACTTGACAACCGATTATTTTTATCAAGAAATTTTGTGTTCTCATAAAGCAGGAAAGAATTTTAAAAGGAGAAGGAAAGATAAAAGGAATTCAAGAAGTGTTTAGACAATGTTCTCAGGCTTATGGTGTGATGCCTAGGGTTTTCTGCTCAGGGCCATGAGTTGGACTCGATGATCCTGATAGGTTCCCTCTGACTCAGTATATTCTATGTTTCTGTGATAAATCAGATCTTTTAGATCAGTTTTCCCTTCTTCGTAAAATGGCACTGCACTCCAAAAGCCACCACTCTGCCAGAGGTGTCTTTGTCATTAATGGTCCCAATTTTCTTTAAATTATAAAAGAAACAATAAAATAACATAAATTGAGAACAAAGAAGAGGTCTATGTGTGGAAGCACTGGGAAGAAAGGCATAAGAACAGCTACAAGAACAGCATATACTGATGGCAGCTGGATTAGCAGATCATTAAGATCCCAGCATGTTGACACAGATCCTCTGGATATCCAGACTGAGGGGAAAAAACAAATCACAGTTTAAAACCAGTTAAGTCCTAAAACAAGGGACAGAGTACACCTAAGACTTAATGAAAGAAAAAAAAATAAGATCTCTGGAGATGATGGTGCTAAGATAAAGAACAAGATTGAGCTCTAAGATACTTATATGAGGAGACAAAGGCAGATGAGTTCTAATGACACTCAGAGGTGGGAAAAGGTGGGAAAAGGTGGGAAAAGGTGGAGGCACAAAAGACAACAGTTACTGCCAACTTCTGCAGGATGCAAAAGGTGCATCTAAAATGAGCATATGGTGACCAAACTAAGAGAAACACAGGAGACATAATGAGAGCTCCAGAGCCCATGAATTGAATCTTCTATGTGATTGCAAGAAAACTGAATAGTATAAACAAATGCCTACTGGTGCCTATGAATATGTGGTTATGAGAGTGTTAGTCTGAGTGAGTGAAATCGGTGTGGTTTAAAATAAAATAACCTTTCCTTTCTATAGTGTCTCACATTGCCCTCTGTTACTTCAATATTGCAACAACAATCACTGAAAAATGAAGTATCAGAAGGCAGTCTAAGGACTTATTATGATGTCCTCAGTATGGAAAACTCTTTATTGAAACCCATCTGAAGTCTTTCTGCATCTTGGGCAGTTTTCTGCTTGGTAATATGTTTCTTTCAGAGCTCTTTCCATTTTGTCTCATGAACCTTTTTAGCCAGTGCTGCAGGCATGAGTTGACAGTTTTGGATTCATCATTCCCTCTCATTTGCTCAGACAAAGCTGGTTGGGGTCTTCTCAGCTGAAGTTATCTGCCCCTTTTTGTCTACCTACATGGTAAAGGATGTCATTTTAAGACTCACTACAAGTGTCAAAAATCCCATAAGAACACACATATGACTTACAACATGTATCAGCCATAGAAGTTACATTTTACTGTTTTTCACAGTAGAATCTTTCTTTAAAGACTTTTGCCAACAAAGACACTTTCATCCTTCCTGTGCTTTAACCAATGTTTTTTTCCACTCTGTTCCAGTAATAGGATCTGCTTACAGTACTTCCTGGCACCAACTGGATTGTATTATTTGGGATTTCTTTTCACTTCTTTTCCCACCTACAGCCATGGCTTCACTGGAAAATGTTACTGTACATTTATCAAGAAAATACATTGCATGAGTCACATATTGGGTACACAAGTAGTTACAACCTTGCTGGTTGGCTAAGCCTAACATTAGTGACAATGTTGTTTAATACCATACATTTTCATACAGCAGACACTGAATGCGAATCTCTGCTGTGCAAATACTATATACCAAACATCTGTAAACATCTGTAGAACACAGCTTCCCCTGTGTTACTTGGCCAAGCATCTGTCTGTCACTTCAGCTCTTTGAGGTAGGTGCCTGTTTTTCTTGATGACTATTTCACTAGTAAACTGGAGGAGGAACCAGTGAACCTGCTGGAGGATCCAGTAAATAGAATAGCAATACTACACAATAAGTTAAGATATACTCACTAGCTCCTAAAAAGACCCTTGTCTATTTTGAGACCTGAGTGCATACCTGAAATGAACAGTAAGGACTGCAGTCAGACAGTCATTTCATTAAAATCTCCCAGGGACCTCATTAGGATTAAGATCCTGTTTGTGCTAAGTGCTGTACAAGCCCCAGAAGGGAGAGATGTGTGGTTATGTGCCTGTCCTCACCCCTCCATAGGAGAAGAGGCCTGCCTGGCAGGAGCACCTCCCTCAGCCAAGGGCCCTGTTATCACTGCCTGGCCTTCCCAAGCCCGGGGCTTGGTGATGACAGATGATATGCAGGTGTCCCAAGTTCACTCTTTTTCAGCCCCTGGAGCTCTTCTGCATTATCTGATCTCTCTGGGCTCTCTGTGCTATCACTCTAACAATGATCTGTTGCTGACCCCTATCCACTATTGCAGGCACTGGATTGCTGAACAGAAATCTCTGTCATTACCTTATCTGGGGAGATCTTGAGTAAGTAAGAACAGAAGAAAATAATTTATCACACTGGTTTTGCACTTCGAGAAAGGGACATCATCAGTAAAACAGCAGCAGGAGTGCTCTGAGGAGCTCTGTACTGCCACTGAAGAGAGATCTGCAAGGATGGCATGGCAGCTGAGAGCTTGGCTACAGCTCCTTCTCTCCTGCCTGACAGCAAGCACCTGAAATCTCAGATCAGGTTTCTGCCTTCTCCATGTAACACTTAGCACTGAGGCACAAAGATTACCTTAAGCTGCTCCTGAGAAAAAGGTTCCTGATGTCTTGCTGCTGAAGCTGCTTCCTGCCTATCCCTGCCTGCCTGGTGGCTGTTCTTCATTCTGCTGAATTGTGCGAGCTCCCTGAAAAGTTACTGGGCCCTAGGAAGTATTTCTTCTGCACTTCTGCAACTATTCCTGTGGTAATGTGAAATGCCCCCCACCCAAGCTGATGTCCAACAGTTGCAGTGGAGAAAATTGTCTCAGGAGATGAGGGAAAAGTGCACAGGGACTTTCTTGACAGCCATCATGTTGGTATGACTGCCATAAGCTAACTCATACATATGTGATCAAACTGCCCTGGATTTCAGCAGGCTGTGATTTTCTTAGGAAATTACGTTGCTAAACAGGAATCAAATAATGACGTATACTTGTGGGCCTGAACAGGTAGCAGAAGACATGGATTCCAGTTAAATAGCTGAATTCCAGCTACATCTGAATCAATGTATCAAGGTCTCCCAGGTATGGGAGGAAAGAAGATGTAAGCAAGACACTGAGGGCTGCAAGCAGCAACAGGACTGTTCCTCAGGCTAGGGCAAACTGCATTCCCAGGGTGGGAGCAAGATCAGCCCCAGCAGTGCCTTGTGTTTACAGCAGATACAAAACTAGGTGAACATCCAGATCAGTAGTTCTGAGCATGGCAGGAATGCTAATTCCAGCCACGGGGACCAGCTCATCCACCCAGCCTCCAGAACAGATGTGCCCATGACCTGTCCCATGAGGGGACCTGCCTCACCTGTCACACTGCAAGTCCCCTGCGCCCCCCGCCATTACTCACTCAAGCACCCCAGCTTCTCTCACAATAGCTGCATGCCTGTGTGTCCCCTCAGCATGCATTTCTTCTACCTAATCTGCCTTGCTGTCCAGAAACTGAATCAAAAGGCAGAGGGACATCCAGGGTGTACCTCCAGCCCTTTTCTTTGTGTAGAGCTGCTGGTGTTCATGTGAGGTTGAGTCTATGACTTGTGCTGGCTCCAGGACTGGGTTTCCAACGCTGCAGGAAGCACAGCATAACACAGGAACAGCAGCCCTGGGGAGGAGAGAGGTCAGGCTTCTCACTCTGCACCTGCCCACCATGCTTCCGCCACAGGGTTGAGCAACAGCAGCCATAAAACAGCCCACAGCCAGCCTCAGCTCCCCCCATGCCACTCCCACTCCTCTCTATGTTTGCCTCACTTGGCCAGTGGGACGCACTATAGCACCAGCCCCACCCTGTATTCCAGGCCGCCTGTCCCCTTCACAACAGATATGGCACTGCCACCTCCCACCTGCTCCAGGCCCTGTTTGGCCCTGGAGAAGAGTCCGCAGGAGGGTGCCACAGAAAGGGAAGCTTCACAGAGAGGGGTCCCAGCTGCCGGGGAGAGGAGCAGGGGGAACATGCACAACCAAGCCCAAGTGACAGAACAAAGCAGATGCCAATAGCAGCTCCACAACCAATGAAGAAGCAAATGGAGGTCTCTGTACCCTGGGTCCAAGCTCAGGACCCCGGTGTCTCCACTCTACATCTGGCAGAATTTTAGGGCAGATAACTTTGCCTTTCTTCCCAGTCCCCTCCTCCTTGTTTTTAGTGGGAGCTTTTGCTGGTTTTGTCAGTGATCTGAGGAATGGGTTCCCTGGGATTTCTCTAAGTGGGTGGTGATCTTGGGGAGAAGCAGAGGAGGATAGTACTGTCCAGAAACAGAGTGCTCTCCCACACATGTTACCCATCCCTGACATGCCCGTTTGTCACAAAGAAATTCATGGAGACAGATTAAATGTATTAAACATAAATAAAGCAGTGCCAAGCCTTTGGCTGATGTCACAGCTAGAAATAGAAGCCAACTACTTCAGGAGCTTAGGATTTGCATGCCTGATGGATTCCCAGCATAAGGACAGACATTCAGATAAACCCAGCCCAAACTGAAGTAAACAACCCTGCATGAATTTCCAAGAAGGTAGCACTGAAGTGAGTCAGAGAACATCTGTACCATTCAAGGCAATGGGCAAGGAGCAAGGAGCAGCTCCCAAGCAGCTTGTCCTGGAGGGCTTGAGGGTCCCAGCAAGGGTGTGAGGGCATGTTATGAGCAGGACTACAGTACCCCTGGCATAAAAAGCTAATGAGGAAGTTTTGGGACTTTCCCCATCTGCCCAACACATAGTCTCACAAAACCAGTAGCACCATAATACCTTAGAGACCACTGCCCTACTGCCAGGTACATCTGATCATTTGAAAGCGGGGACAGGACAAGCAGACACACAGACCACCTCATTTCTGTAGGAACAGCCAAAGAAAGAATCCCAACCTATTTTGTAAAATGCTGGTAAAGCAGTTTCTTAAGTTTGAAATGTCCTGAATGCAGTTATCTTTATTGTTAAAAGAAGGGTTTTATTGTCCTAGATCACAAAGCCAGACTTGCCAAGAAGGACTCCACTGAAATACCAGTCTCAGGACTCCAAGACCAAACAGAAACCTTCGAACAGGGCCCCCAGGCAAAGTGCTAATCCATTTGCTTGTGTTGCTTAAGTCTTTCTTCATCACCACTCTGACAGAGGGTGCCTGGTGGGTTCTCTCTGTTCTCCTTTTGCATAGGATATTTGTTGTTTTTAAAAGGGAATGCCTGGGGCACGTGCAATAAGGCAGGCACTTTCCCTGGGAGCAGCAGTGTTGTGCTTGAGGCAGACCTCCCTCCAGAGCTTGGATATGGGCAAAAAGAGAAATAAAATCATTCCAGAGTCAGAGGATCCATCACTCACACAGTGACAGGGAGCCAGCAGGGAGGAGGAGGGTGCAGTTAGAGCTGGCACTAGGCTGGAGACTGAGAGGGGACATGTGGAGTACCTTGTTCTCTCAAGTCTCTGTGCTGCTTGCAGATAGCAAGGCAGAAAGAAGAGACCCTGGTTTGGGATACTGAGAACAACCTTAACTGGGTGATTCTTAGGTCGTCCTACTTCTGCCTGCTCCTCTGTGGGAGCAGTGCATCTTTCCAGAGTGGTTTGTGTCTCTGTGGTGGTGAGTGATCCAGTCACAGCAGAGACACAAAAGATGTGCTGTTTCCATGCTAGAGACCTGCAAGACGGAAGCACATGAAAGACCCATTAACCATGGCAGCATCCAGACCCCTGGATGGCAGAACAGGTCTGGGAAAAGAAGATTGATGAACATTTAAAGACAGTTGATCATTTGATATAAGCATTACTACCTCAGCTGTAGCATGAGAAACTGCCTTTCGCTTTAACAATACCTTCCTTTCTGCTGCTGTCTTGCCACGACTAAAATGTACCAAGCAAGGGCTCATTCACATTTTCTTCTCACCTGCCACTTATACTTCTTGATTATGCAAATATACCTTCTTAATATCTTTGTAATTAAATATTTAAAATACTTTACTAAATATTTTAAATAATATTTAAATATTTTCATATTATTTAAAATAATATTAAAATATTTACTACACAAATATATCTTCTTAATATCTGCTTAACATAATATTTTCTCTACTGCTAGAATCTCACCAGAGCGAAAAACCTGAAAATGTTGCTACAAGATGGGGTCTGAAACCCAGGATGCCCAGGGATCCAAGAAAGCACAGCAACTGCTTGGAGAAAGTCATGTGGAAAGGAAGCACATTCACCATCAGACCCCAAAAGAATGAAGCAGTTTGTCCAGGAGGAAAGGTCTCACTGGGAAGGAGTGAGAGATGGAGGGAAAACAACGATCCAGATCTGTTCGGCTTCAGCTGTGCCAAACAAGCAACCAAACAAGACAGCCTTCTACTCCTGGTGAAAGACTGCCACTTCAACTTAAGAAAAGAGCCATTGGGAGTCACAGGGAGAGGGAAGGTGAAGAGAAAGTGTGGCCATATGGCTTGCATTCAGGAGATCTGGATGCAGAAGGTCTGGGCTCTGTCTCCAGCTCTGCCTACAGGCTTCATCAACAGTCTGGGGTAAGTTACTGTCTGTCTCTTCTGTTTCTCAGCCAAAAACCAGAAAAAATTGGCCAAGGAAAATAAAGTCCTGATTGCAATGGGAAGTCATGATACCTCCAGGATCAACACCCACACTGAATTACAAAATGCCAAAGAATACTCTGAGCACAACAGATTTATATTGAAAATATCACATCTGTATTTAAAACACAATCTTTCGGGCATACAGCCCTCTATAATTCAGTGGAGAAGAAAACAGATGAACCTTTTTTCTAGAGGTGATTATTCTATTCCTTCCAGTGATTAACAGCAACAGAATAAAAAACCAGGAAAACTGCAAGTTCCCATCCTGCTCTTCTGATAGCTGACTAGAACACCCAAGGACTTGACATTTGTCTGCAGTTGCCCACGCAGATAAAGGAACCAGAACTGGACTGCACCCATGCTGTGTCTTCTGGCACCTATGGAAGTAATGATGTGGTGTACTAGGCCAGACTGAGAAAGTTACAGATAGCAATACCACCTGTGCCTCATCTACTAGATAAAAGGCAAGAAATGATGTTGGTGATGTAGACATACAAAACACATGACATGGGTGGCATAGAATCACACTAAGTCCCTAACAAGATGATGAAATGTGGGCTCTGGCCTAGGAAGAGAGGAAGGTGGGAGACATGAAGAATATAGGCTACTCATAACACAGGGATAGGGAGAAACGTGGAGTGCTCCCACAGCCCATGTGTTTAGACTGGAAACTGGATGGGGCTGGCATTTCAACCTGTGTGTGGACAGGATATGGGGTTCTCCGGGGGCTGTTGTCATCCACGGTGGATTCAACGCCTTGAGCTCCCGTGTGGGGAGGAGGACACAGCGCCGTTTGCAGCTGTGATACAGAGGGCTGTGATACATAGCTGCCATATGTGGAGGCCTGGTGCAGGCAGGAATGCAGGCATCCACGGGCCTTTCCTCTAATCCGGAGAAAAGTGCTGCATTAGAGATCACACAGCTAGCCTGCCCACCTGCCTGGATTTGCAGGTACTTTAGCAGAGAAGGGAGAAACTCAAATGAGAGAACAAGTACTCTCTTATTCAATGTGCATCTTGTGGTTTTGCAGGTTTTTCCACTGAAAATGTCCTCTGAAGTTTCCTTAGTGACTAGGCCAAGGTGTGTCAAAGAGGTATTTGATTCACAGCCTTAGAAAAAGCACTTCTGTGTTTTCTTCTCCACCATTATCAGTTCTCTGTGGTATCCACCTTCCCTCACTGACTCCTACCTGTTGCTGGCCACATCACTCCTTGGGCAAGTCCTCGCCTCCTCTCCAAACAGCTTTTGGTTCTTCCTTTCCCCCCTCTTTCACGGTCCTCCAAACCACTGTCCCAGTTGTATCCTTCAGACAATATTTCCTCCTCCTGTGTCAACTGTCCCTACCTCTTTGCCAGCCCATGGGCTGCCATATGTGGTACTGAGAGGAAGCCATCCTGTGTGGAGGTGACTAAGAGTGACTCAGTCCTGTGATCTGTCCACCAGCAAGAGAGAGTTTGTTTCTAATATTTCTGCCCGGATTTATTGGTTCAGCTTCCTTCCAGATGAACTCCCCTTGGCCCCTCAGCACAAGAGAGACATGGAGTTCCTGGAGCAAGTCCAGCAGAGGACAACAAAGATGATGAGGAGACTGGAACACTTCACTTATGAGGAAAGGCTGAGGCAGCTGGGTCTATTCAGCCTTGAGAAGACTGAAAGAGGACCTCATCATTGTCTGTAAGTATCTGAAGTGGGTGTGCCAAGAGGATGGATCCAGGCTCCTCTCAGTGGTGCCAAGCAACAGGACAAGAGACAATGGGCAGAAACTGATGCACAGGGAATTTTATCGGAGTATAAGGAAGAATTTCTTTACAGTGCGGGTGAATGAGCAGATTTCCCAGAGAGTCTGTGGAGTCTCCCTCACTGGAGATACTCAAGAACCATCTGGACATGATCCTGTGCAATGTGCTCTGGGATGACCCTGCTTGAGCAGGGAGCTTGGACCAGATGACTCACTGTGGTGCCTTCCACCAGACCCATTCTGTGATTCTGTGAACAGAGGTGTCAGACAGCCATGCCCTCCCTCCATTTATAAGGAGAACAGTGGTTCCTACCCTATGTTGCTCTAATCATCGCTGTCTCTTCCCGTCCCAGGAATTCAGGCGCAGCTCAGTGCTGGACTGTGCATGAGATGGGATCTGACTTAGGCACCATGAAGTTCATCCTGTGACAGCTATTCTGGGAAATAGCTGAGAGATTTTTAAAAATTTTCTTCAAAATCGGCAGGATCCCTAGCAGAAAGGAAGAAGTTTCAGCCCTGCCTTGCTGTGCTGGTGGTTGACCTCTGCATGCATAAGGCACCAGGGCTGCATGGCCTGGGAGATGTCTCTTCTCTTCATGCTGGCAGTCAGAGGCCTCTCAGCACCTCCCAGCCAATGCCAAGAGCAGGAGCAATGCTGACAAAGCAGACTCACATGCAGAAACCTGTGCCTGCTCTTCTTCTTCTGGGTAGGTGCAAAGGTTGTTCAGTCCTTCTGCAGCCAGACTCTCTGCAGCTCAGCAGCCCCTCACAGCCTGATTCATAACTCTACGTGCAGTGGGACTGAAGTGACAAAGCTGAGGCACAGATTTTCATATGCAAAGTCTTGGTTCAACCTGCAGCAGATGGGGGCTAGTTCACCTCTAAGCAATACTTTGTTGTTTAACGTCACACACAACGGTTCAGGGGAATGAAATAAAAAAATGTTAGTCCCCTTGCTGAACCTCCAGGTCTGTGTAACATTCTGCTTCTGTGGATATTCAAATCCTTTCTCACCAAAGATGGATATGAAATTGCATCTTCCATCACACGACCGAATACCCTGTTCCCTGGGCTAAAGACAGCAGCTCTGACATGCCTCTGCAGCCTCACGTTCCTGTTAGGCAAATTGAGCTTTCATCATAGATATTTTGAACATCCTTTGAGTTCAGATGCTGCTGCAGAGCAGGGGTTCTCATACCACAATATGTCCACAATGCTGAGATGAAAGGGAACCCCTTCATCCTGCCCTCTATCCATTTGCATCTAGCACTTCCTCCCTTTGAAAACCAAACCAGCCTCCCCAGACATCTCAAAACATCTGGGCCACGTACATCACAAGTTCAGACCAGAGATGACACAACGAGGCACAAAACCCAAGAATAAAACAAACAAGAGATTGACCCATGCACGTGATTCTGCCTCTGGTTTCTACCTCAAATGCCCTATGGCAGTGGCTAAGCCCACCAAAGCTGCATTGCAGAAGCCTTTGAGCACAGGGATTAAGGCAGACCCCCTGACTCCACCTCCACCGGATCTGTTCACAGGGCATCCTGTGTGCAGCACCCCCGGGCTGTCTGTGCTCTCTAAGTCCTGTAAAGTACTGCAGAACCGCTGGAGGAGGAGGAGGAGGCCTTTCCTGTTTCTTGCTTGTGGCTCCCAAGTTTGTTGGTTAGATGCAGAGCTCTGTAAGGTGCAGAGGGAATTAAACTCCCCAGTGTACATAAGGAAGCTCCTGAAAGTTATACCTATAATTAGCTGTGTACACAGCAAACACAGTCACTGGGGACACTGCTTTTACTCCCAGGCTTCTTTGCAGAACCAGAGATTCATTCATGTCCTATTTTGTTTCCCTGCAGCCCTGAGGAAGAGTCACGTCGCTGTGCCCGGTTCCTGCAGCTGGCCAAGACAGACTTCAGACACTCGTGCAGCAGGTCAGTGCCCCCACACTGTGGTCTGGACCACAGATGTGCACGACACTGGAAACACCTACAATGCAAAGACTACTCACAGAGGTCTCCCCAGAAGACCTTCCCTCTCTACCATACTGCAGAGAAAGGAATAAACCCTTCCTAGGTAGGAGCAAGCTATAGCCATAAAAAGGAGCAGTTTTCCAACTGAGGGAAAGTGAGCAGCGCTCTTGGCAGGAGATACAGCTCTGCACATTCTGGGACTGGCATAAACCAGGAATTCAAAACCACACACACCACTGACATGAGGATCCTGGAAGGCAGGTGTGAGTTTGCTCTGCCTCGGTTCTGGGCCAGTGTAAGGTGAGCCATCTCTTATCCTCAAAGCTGTAGTGTGACAGGGTCTAGGATGGGACCCTCTGGCTCCCCAGTAATTCAGAGGGGCTGATCCCTGTGCTCACATCTTCACACAGATCAACACCAACGCTGCTTCATTCACAGTCTTCCAGTCCAGTGCTACAATCTCTGCCCATACCCAGGGCAAAAGCAGCAAGGTATTCTGGCACCTTAGACCCTTCTCCTCCCTCTGGGGCTCAGCCTTCAGCTCTTAGCATCTATCCTGTACTTCTGTAGTCCTTTTTCAATGCACAAAAGCCACAAGAGCATCCAGCAGAAGTCAGGCATACATTTTTATACTTTACCTCTGTACACACACTCATTCAAGAGATCATCTGATGCAGACAGTTCTCTTCCCTGGCCCCATGGATGGTGAGAGCATGACTTGCTCTGATCAACAACTGCATCTCCTGGGTAAGCTCACTAACTACAACATCCAAGGCTCATTCATTTTTGCTGCACCATCTCAGACCTGCTTACCTCATGCTGGTCTGATCCCAAAGCTTCACAGATATCTCCTATCCTGGTGGAAATATCTATTGATGATGGGTCCATTTGCATAGGGAATGATTCTTAGCAACCAACCTGACTGGTTAGGCATTGCATTGGTTAAACTCAGAGAAAGGAGATTTTTTGAGCTTACTTACTTATAAATACAGAGACTTTGTCCTTAAATGAAAGAAAAGGGGAGTGGGAAATAACATATTTGCGTAAAAATTCAGGCTGTTCACTTACTGCTTTATTTAGTAAAATAAATGGAGAATTTCACGTGACATGAAGCAACAAATCTGTTCGTAGTATCAGGAAAGGCTGACAGTGGATCCCAGCATGGCACCAAAAACCAAAAGAATGAGTGAAACAGGTTCCTGGGAACTACTAGCTTTACCTCTAATATTGCCATTTCACTATGTCACCTTTTGTTCCAACAGAGTGGCATGGAAGGACATGCTGTAGGGCAATACCAGAGGTCCTGGAGTACTGAAAAAAGAGTTCTGGAGCCAACAAATGAGAAGAGATAAGAGAGAAGAGATTCCTGGAGAGGACAGAAGGCATAAATGTACATAGAATGACGATGGGAATCCATGACTGACTTGGCTCAGGAATTGCTGAGCTGTAGGGCAGGGTGAACTCCTCATACACCAGAAGCAGATGACTCTGGCTACAGTCATCCTCTTGGCTGAGAAAGAATCAGAGTTCTTCATTGAGGGGCTTCTCCTCAGATTTGTCTTCTTTCTAAAACACATTAGAGGCATGAAATCAGTTTTGACATTACTTGGCTTGTCCGCATAGAGATAAAGAAAACAAAATAACTCAAATGCCTCCCTCTGCTGTCTATGCCACTGCCCTATCTCATTTCCATCACACAACACAAAGCCCCTGTGCTACAGCAGGATGAATTTTGACAGAGAGAGAACCCTTAACACTGAATGAACATGGATATTTAATTGTCCCTTTCCCAGCAGAGACCTCTGGTAGAGTCCTAAGGCCTTATCTGTACACTCTGTTTTGTACTCTTCCTGATAGATTTAATTCCTATCCATGCCACTGTCTCTCTGACCTGCTCTCATACACTGCCATCCACCACCTCCATTCTCAGCATCCAAAAGCACCCTTCACTTTTTCTCCCTAGCTGCTGTCCCCAAAAGATAGATGCTTCACAGAGACCTTCATACAACTGCAGAGACAAGTGAGTTCTTGCTGTAGACTAGAAGGTAGAGGTCAATGAAGACAGAGGCTCTGCAAAGACATCCATCTCTGCTCTGCCCTAAATCTAATGTTTTTCTGATATTCAGGTGCAAATGTACATGAAAGAGGAAGTGACAGGGATGGGGAGGAATTCAAGGAACTGAAGTCACCTTCTTCAAGAGCCTGGTAAACAACAGCATCAGGACCCCCCATTACCTTTTGCATTCTTTGAAGGAAACGATTACAGAAGTCCTGTACACGCTCAATGGAGATTTCATCCAGAGTCAACACATCGTGCTCATCATCTGGTGTGTGGAATACAGCCAGAGCTGGCAGCTGGGACTTCTTAAGCTGGAAGTATGACACTACTCGTTCATTGCTCTTCAAATTGGTGTCTAACAGGACAAAGAGAATCTGTGGTGGAAATAGGAAAGGAGCTGTGAGAAAAACAGAAGCTGAGAGAGAGAACAGATCCCCAAAGAGTGATAATATGAAGATTAACAGTGATATTTTTATAAAGAGTTTGAGAAAACCATCCATACTCTGTTAGGACACCACTTTCCTTGGCCACTATCTAGCAGCTCCATGAAGCACATTTGTCTGTATTTTATCAAGTCCAGACTTACACTACCAAACAAAATGTCTTCTTTCACCTTCTTTAAAAATACATGTACAGTATGACAGGAAGGCAGTCTCCACTTCTATTCCCTTAATAGATGAAGAAACAACATGTCTTTTATCTTAACAGCAAATGTCAAAGAAGCTGAATCCTTTGCTTGAATGTTATTTGGATGAGATGCTCACATCCATGCAAGACCCAGAGTAAAAAGGGGTTTTGATGTGGGAAGAATCAAACTCAATTGCAAGAGTGTGGGAATGAAGTACAGGGCATCAGGAGCCTGCAAGGATAAGAACATGAGAGTACCAAAACCAAAGGACATATTTAAGTGAGCTGCAGTGAGCACAAATGAAGATACAATGGTTTGGGAAACAGAAGTTGTTGGCAAGGCACCAATGTCCACACAGCCCAGCTCAGTGGAGCCTTGTTAAGACCTGCGGAGAGAAGCTCAACAACGAAAAAGCCAGAATGAGAATGACCTACAGTTCTCTGTGCTTCCAAAAACTCTTGGAGAGCAAGATCAAACCAAGGATTAGGATTCTGCTGGGATGATCAGACGACAGACTTTGGCGACAAACTCTATGATTTTATTTTTAAGAGCTAGGTTTCAATTTAGATCTTAAAGGTGCAGTAGGAATAGGTATGAATTTTAAATTCTGGAATCTGAAAGATTATCAATAAAATATATAGCTACTTCTAAAAAATTTTGTTGATTTATACATTAATATTAAATACAAACATCATGTATAAAATTTATAAAAGAAAATAAACACAGCAATTAAATAATTTACTCAGTGACCTGATTAAATAGAATCTCTCAATAGATGAGATCCAAGTCATTGAAATAAACATCCAGCTAGCATGTGTCATTTTATCTTCTTTTTACCCTGTGCAATCTACTGGGCCTCAGTGTACATATGGACAAGACTATGGCTTCACTTACACAGGAAGAGTTTAAAAAAAAGAAGCACTGTAATGTGAAGATTATGTGCCCAGTTCCCAGGCTGTGACTCATGTTTTTCTTTCTTTTCAATGAAGAACACTCAAGTTAGTTCCAAACTTGTTTTCTTCTCTAAAAATAAACTTAATCAATCCTAAATTCTTTACTTATTAAAGTTATGTTCTATAAAAAACCAAATATATCTGGAAACTTTACTAGGCAACAGCCTATGGGAAGGAGGATAGTTAGGCTGCTGTAAGGTTTAACTTCAGTTATATAGTGAAATACAGAAACAGGAACAGCATTTTCACTGGATATATGGTATTTACCATTTGTAATTTCTCTTCCAAAAGTCAGCTGTGCCCCAAGAGCAAAAAGCTAGTGAGCAGACAGGTTGTGGGGTAATTGTCCCAGAGTGCTTAATTCATCTTTTTGCAGGATAAAACATCAAGCTAGAGAAGGGTCACGAGATTAAGGTTAACAGGTTTAGGGACTTGATCTAAGAGGCTTTAAGATGGAACAGCAATATTTAATGCTTTAGGGCTTGCCTTCCAACTAGCAAGCTGGAAACAGAGGCCAGAGTTGGAGGGAAGCACTTTCAGAGTGTCAGTACAGGAAATGTACATTTTCACCAGTTCATCTCTATAAGAGATTCACTAGACAACAGTGTTTTTTTAATCAAATGTTAAAGAAGTAGTCATGAATTTTTTTTTAAAGTATTGTTAAGTTGTGTCACTTTTTATATAAAAACTCTGCTACGTTTAAAACAGATGAATAGCATTTTAAAATGGTGATAGGAATAAATGTTAGTCAACATTCTTCACTTCATCAAGCTTCCAGACTTTGTTAAAACCACCAAAACTAAAAAGATGTATGTATTTTATCCATGAACACAAAGAATAGAGTAAGAATAAAAGAGTAAAAGGAGTAAAAAGGTTGGGGTTTAGAACTCCAAATGCCTTCTTCCTCACAAGAACAAACAGAAACACACAAACTGGCCCCTCAGCTAGAAAGGCTGAGATATCATCATCGTTCAGAGTTACTGACTTGGATCTCTCTAATGACTCCCATTTGGCTCACAGAGTTAGAGCGTGCCAAAATACAGCAAAGTTTCCATTTCCACCTATATTCAAAAAATACAGGAAAGAGAGCAATTGCATTTGGTCACTGTAGCTCAAAAGAAGACACCTTAATGCCTATCAGGATGATGCCTTCCTGGGAGATGCTGTGACATGGGATGGAACCTCCTTCAGCAGAAGGGCTCGACATGCATCCTGTGCTGGTTGTGCTGCAGGAGTCCTGCCAAGGCCTGTGTGGCCTCAAGGTCACGCCTGTGGGGCAGAATGTAGGATGTGTTGGCCCAGAAGCCACAAGCACTGGAAGCCTGATCTCCACAGCAGCTGAAAACCAAGAAAGTTTCTCAGTTGGCACATTTCCATGATAGATGCCATCTCATGCAACTGGCATTTTCTCATGAGGAATTTATTTTGTTCTGAGATTCCCAGTCAGCTCCAATCATAAAGAATGAATGCAGTAACCATGGAAAACTATATTGACCATGAGGCAGGATTCACACTGCCTAACTTCTGCCATTCAGATCCCAGTCTTGTCTCAGCCAGTCATCTATGTAACCTCTACAATAAACAGTGACAGGAATTTCATTCCACCTATTTTAGAAGGGAAGGCAGCATATGCCTGTCCTTCTCTTTCAGTGCTGAGAAGAGCCTAAAACCTTTATTCAGATCTTTACCAAAGCTGCAATTCACCAAAACAAATCCCACTTATAATGGCAACTCTCATGTCACTGCTAGAAATCAGTTCGCTCCATACCAAACAGAAAGTTCACTTGCTGTTTCATACTATCTTGTACAATAGCTAGTTGGGGTTTTTTCATTCTGAAATTATTTCCATGAAATTTTTTCATTTTGTAGCAATCTTCTTGCCTATGTTCAGATGTGCTGCAGTGAAGGATATCCTGCATGCATGAGGAACTCCTGACACAAAATTTCCCCTTCACACATGATATTATCTGTGCACTGTCACCTGCAATAAGGTGCCTTTCAGAAAATTTTGTATACTGGTGTTGTCTTGGTATTTTGACAACTTGATTCCTAGCCCAGTGCTTTTAGAACATCAAGTTCCTGGTAGATAGTGAGATATGGAATGATGTTATTGCCCAAAGAAATAAAATTAATTGAAAATAGCACTGCAATGATAGAAACCAATTTGACATTGCTTAGTTTTTCCTCTAACAAACAGAAAGGGTGGTCAAGCCTTATATCCAGTGTTTGAGCTTCAGAGAGCTGCAGTCTTCATTGTTCTGTATAAGCTAAAAGACCAAATTCTGAAGTTTGAGTAATTTCTTACATCAGAGTACATAAAAAAAAATCAGTCCTGAATTAAAAAAAAAGACAGCTATAAAAACAACTTTACTGCAGATATCTATTAAGTGACATTAAAAGTCCATATTTATGGGCTCCTCTGTTTATGGCTAAAAGAGGCATCTCTAAATACTATTTCTTTCAGTTCTGGAGCCATCAGTGTCTGACAAGAAAAGTTAAAATTGTGCAAATGACTATTTGCAAGAGAAAGGGCATTAGCTTTTAATTTCCGTAGAAGAACTCTTGAAGGACACCAAGAGTTTCTTAGAAAGCATTTCTAAATGGACCTACATGTAAATTTAAAGGGAGTTTACAAACATCCCTACCCAAATAATTTTGATATTGGAAACCAGTTACGTCAGATGCAAAAAAAGTTGCTCTTGTTATTTCCAGCATGACCTTACTGAGACTCCTGCAAACACCCGTGAGTTACACCAGCTGTAATTATCATGTTCTACTCTGATACTGTGGAAAGAAAACTAAGTATGACTATGCTAGTTTGGCTCAGCAATGCAAACCCTGACATTTCCTTTCCAGTGCATTTCCATTCCTTGCCTGGACTCTTGGCAGTACTTTCTCAAATAAGCACATATTTTATTGAAGATCCAAGAAGGCTGGTGGATTTACTCTTGCAGCTGCAGTGCTCTGAACTCTGTTTACCGTTATCCACCCACAACTGTTTCTCAAAATCTGCTAGAAAGCTACCATATTTCTTCTTATTGTTGTCAGCCTATGCTGGCTCAGCATCATCTACCATTTGTATTTTGCCTTCCAACATCTTATAGTGCTCAGGTTCCACAATAAAATCTAGAAACATCTAGAGTGCCTCCAGGCAGTCACTGCTGCTCCAGGTGCAGTTCAGGCTGTTTTCAAATTACAGTCCTCACCATACTGCCTCATGGACTCTCCAGCTGAAAATCTCAGCTACCCCTCAGGCAGAAGTGAAAATATCATAAACCAGAGATGAAAGGACCATAATCCAGAAACTGGCAGGTGAATCACTTCCTCATGATCCATTAACGGTTGGACTCAGTCATCTTAGGGGTGTTTTACAACCTAAATTATTTCACAATTCTACAGTTTTCTTCACTCTTTGGAGCCAGTCGCTCAGCAGCAGCAGCTCCTTTTCATTTCTCCATCCAAGTAACAAGTTTCTCCTTTCCCTCCCACTAGTGATGACAATGACAAGGACTGCTCTTCCATCAGCGTGCAGCAGAGGTGTGTGATAGGATTGGTACCCCTTCTCCTGCTTGGGAACCCTTTCAAGGCTCTGTGTTTTGCACTGGCTTGTAGAAATGTTGCAACATACACCAAGTATCCCCACTCTGTTCTGACACTCTGCAGTCACTGTAAAGCAGTGCTGGATGCAGTGGTACGTGCTCACAGGGAGCCTGAACACCTCTCCACTGCACAGCAATGATTCCTTGCTCAAACCACTGACAGCACTAACCCCTCAGCACAAACAAGCCTTTCACCACTATCCCACAGGACAGGAATTATTCACTGGTAATGCTGAATAAAATTCAGGTCAAGAATCTTGCATTTATTCTCAGACAATCTGCAAGCCACTAAAAGGCAAAATCTAATCAATACTTTACTTATTTTGAAGCAAACCTCAGTTAACAGAAATTCACATAGGAAAATTAGCCAACAGGGATTTTCATGGTATTGTGCAGTGGCTGCCACTGATACCCAAACTAATTCAGGTCTTTCTATACAACAGAGAAATGGAGATGAAGCTAAGTGGGCTTATCACTCTGCTTACTCCTTACTATCCAGACCTAAAAGCCAAAGAGAGGGATCCTAGCACTCTCTGGCTGCTTTCTAGGAGGGCAGTCTAAAACACAGTTTATTCCTCAGAGTGCCACTCCTTCAGGAAAACAACTTATTAGACTCTAAGTCACTTCATCTCTGTGTTCTCAAGTACCACAGCAGTGAAGTGGAAATAATTAGCCAAATCCCCACATCCTTAATGTTTATATTTTACTCTGGCAAACTTGTAGACTGATTTGGTTGGAAACTTGCCTGCACAAATAAAAAAAAATTAAATTTGGCTTGCTAAGAATTCATAAATTGTCTGAACTTCAGTACAACAATTTATCCAATGTTTTGTGAAGTATTTCTAGGAAAATAATATCCATTTTCTCAGATCTAGACAAGTCACATGAAGACTAGATGCAGCTGCATCAGCAAAGGACACTGATGCTAAACAGCATCATGTTAGAAGAGACAGCTGCTAGGTGGAGACCTGTATCAGACTCTGCTTCTCAGGGAGAACAGTTTTAATTGGTGTCACTTTAACATACATCTTACAATAGATAAATGGAATTTTACAGATAAATGAGTTTTCTTTTATAACTACATATACATCAAAGCAAAACACTTTTGAAGCGGCCTTTTGATTTTGATGCATAGTTTCTGCCCAGGCTCTTGCCAATGGGTAGGAAAGACATAAAGGTCCAAAGTAGTCCTGCCAGTCTCAAGACTTTTGAAAGTGCATGGTTCTGAGGTGGTCCCTGAATTTGAAGCTGAGGGTATACTTGATTTCTAATCTGTCCCTTCAGTACCAAAACCAGGTGCATGCAGATGTTCTAGTTATCAAATCACAGCTCTTTCCAGCTCCACACTTCTCAGAGGAAGATCTCTTCATGCCTCTCAGCTTATCCTTCCCCACTTCTATGATATTCTGCCCCCTCCCATCTGCTGTTCTCCCTTGCCATAAATGCCTTCCTGTTGCTCCCAATCCTCCTTTGCTTCTGTCGCTTGGACACAAATTCCACTGTAATCCAGCTGCTGGCAGAGAAGCAGACATAGGATGATTTACTATTTGGGGAGCTCTGTTCACAGAAGGATGGGATTCAAGCAAAATTTCTCTGAAACACCTCATCTATCTCATCACCTTAGTGTAGAAAATCTAAGCAATTAATCTGCAGCTCCTTTAAAATAGCCATTTCCCCAGGACCCAACCAGAAGTCTAAGGGTTAAGAAGTGCTGACATTATTTGCTATCTGGTCACTTATATAAGGCTCCTTGGCATCCTTCAGGCTGTAGATACAAATTCACCTATCACATCAGTGCAACGCAACTGTTGCCAGACTGAAGTGCAGCAGCTGTGTGTCATCTGCCAGTGCAAGGGAACACGACTGGACTAAAAGAAACACGATGTTTCACCAAGAGAGCAGAGGAGCAGGATACAGAGGATATTTTCCCCGTGAGGCGGCAAACTGGCAAAAGGTGAACAGAACCAACCCCTCCATTTAATTATCCAGATAATCCTCTTCTCCTGCTACTTGACCTTTGCTCTCATAATTCATAGAGGAGATTATGCACTCACCATTCATGGCAGAATTCACTGTTCTTTCTTCCTCCCTAACAGTCTTATCAGTCCTAACTCCCTAACTCTTTCTCTCTGTTTGGGCTTACCTTCCCCTTGTAGAGCTCTGCTGCTGCCCGAAACTTGCGCATTCGCTCAGGGTGCTTTGGGGACATCTTGTCTGTGATCAGGAGGAGGTTAAACTCGAGTGAACTCTGCATCACACCTACGGCGGTCTGGCCAGCACAGAGAGAAACACACACAGGCAAGGTGATTGAGAACATTCAATTTGCATTGGATGCAGTGTCAGAGGGACATAAATCCACATGGCTCAGCTGTGGTTTCTTTGCAAATCAGCATCACAAGCAGGATGGGGTTTTTTAAAGCAGGGGAGATCCAGTCTGGGCTCTTTGCAGAAGCACTTAACCTCCTGGCTTTGCTTATTCCCCAGACAAGAGTCTGAAGACCACAAAGGTCCCTCACTGGCCTCAAGACAGTGACTAGGCAAGAGGAGTAGGACTAGGGCAGAATACAGCAAGCTGAAAACTAGAACAAGGATGCGAAGAGCAAGGCCGACAAACACTGAATATAAGGGTGTCCTAAATTGCTGAAGCCTAGCATCTGCCTGAAATGTGAGCAAGTAAGTGGGAAGGATTTGTGGTGTAAAGGTTGTCCTTACTATCTTTCTTTAGTGTTACACTGTGTGTAGGATGGGAATGAGTCCAGAGCTTCAACAACCCGATGGCCTTCACACTCCTGGGTGCTGAGGGTTAAAATTACCTCTGCAGTCCCACAGTGAGAGAAGACCCTGGGCAAGAGCCAAGAGGGCACTAAACACTGGCCCTCTGTGAGGAGACAGGGCTGGCACTGCCCAAGAAGCCACGGCACCATCTCCATGAACTCGCTCATTCGTCATCTCACTTCTCTTTCTGCCTGCTTCCTGCAGGCCTGCAGCCTCTCCCTCAAATTAAACAGTAGTGGGGCCAGACCTGCTGCCTCCCCCGTGCCACCAAAACCACAGAGGCACAGACTGTGCAGCTCCCTGCCAGTGGGACCAGAAAGTTTCCACGTGCTCCAGGAGCAACAAGGAAGGGGTCAGGGAGTGCATGCTGGCCAGGGTGGGGCATAATAGAGCATCCAGCTTTTGGCAGACGGGACTCTGCTGTTAGCTTAATGTTTATCAGATATTTTATATCCCTTCACTTTTCTGATGGTGTGCAGCTGAGACAGGTGACAGTAGAGGGGTTGCAAGCTAAGCTGGAGAACATTAGAAGACCTCATAGGAGAGGATGAGGCTGAAGGTGAGGGTCAAGCCAGCCGGCACCAAGCCCCATGACAAGCCTGGGGTGAGAGCAGACAGGGCTGGAGCAGCAGTTCCTCCAGCAGCTGCATGCAAAGGTGTGCCTGTCCACACAACCTTGTGTGAGAGCGATCAGCAGAGCTCATCAGCACGGCTGGGCCACATCTGACTGTCCTGAAAAGCCCACAGGGTAAAAATTGCCTAAAAACTCCTAAAGTATGTGGGAGAAACAGTTAGGGCCCCAGGATGGGGAGAGAAACTCTTGGCAGCACTTGGTGAGAGCCATGTGACCCCATTATCTGCTGACCTGCAGCATTTTTGGATGCAAACAGCATATGCACTGGGAATAAATATTTATGAAAAACCAAGCTACCTTAGGGAAGCTGGGAGGGCTTTGGGCCAGGGACTGCAGGAGGCACTGTTAATTGCAGCACCTTGATAGCGCTCCAGAGGGTCTGGAAAAAAACTGCAACAACATCTGTACTGACAGTCAGGGCCGAGGGGACCAGCTGAACAGCTGAGGAATTCTCAGTCAGGGAGACAGACAGCCTGGATGCCAAACAGAACACCATGCAATTAGAACCCAAAGCATCAGCAGAAATGCATAAAGAAAGAGACGTGGTCCCATGAATTGCAAAAGGATGCAATAGGGGCTCCCTTTAGGATGAATAGGGAAGGTCTGGGAAATTACAAAGATAAGAAGAACATCCCTGCTGATGTGACTTGGATGTTCTTAAAGGGCTGTTAGGCCAGTGGGGCAGGATAGAGCAGTCCCCAGAAATATTCTGTGATTTCAAAATGTATTTTTCCCTTTTGAAGCTGAAAAACAATTTTTTTTTCTTTTTTGTTACAGGAAAAAAAAAAAAAACCTCCTACCATATTTCATTGTGGAAAAAAAAAAGTTAAATTTCAAAACAAAATACTCTCTGCTGGTGGGCTGCGACTGAACTGACTGAATGTGTCAGTTCTCTTAGATGATCCTTGGGTTTATCTTGATAAGGTTTAGCTCTGAAACAGGTTGGGTCATTCTTCTCTGATGTAAGCTGAGCCTGGTCAGCACTGCTGTAGCTATCCAGAAGGCCACAGAATACCCTATCAGCAATGATAAAGTCTCAGCCTTGCAGAAACTGGGGCTTCTAAGACCCACTGACTTCACAGCAATGAGCTCAGGGAACTGCTGAGATTTCAGAGGAACTCAAATCCTCGGTCAACCTCTACAGCAGGGAGGAGCGCTGGGACCCTGCCACTGCCAGTCAGATGGGTGAGCCAATGAAGATGGCCAACATGGAAGCACTCTAAGCCTGATTTTGCATGTGGTTTGTTTGATTGTTTGTTTGTTTGTTTGTTTGTTTTGGTGGCGATTGTTGTTGTTGAACTGATGAATTCTGGAGGAATGGATGGAAGGGATGGGAAAGATTTTGCTTGGGAAGTTCCCAAGCTGCTCTTGAATATGTGTTCAAATTTCTTGGCTCACATCAAGCCCAGTGTCTGAGTGATGCAGAAAAGCCTGCCTTCTGAGAGCAGGTCATCTGAGCTTCCATGTTTCTCAAGGTTTGTCAAGGAGAGGGCATTCTGGCTGAGCTGGCTCTGCAGGCATGGCACAGCACGGCAAATATCCGTGGGAGGAAGCAGAGCTGTGCACAAGAGTAGTAAGAAATGGAGTTCTCTGCCCCTCAACACCCCAAATTTACTGGAGAGCTAAAGAAACTGTGATGACTCCCTTCCTCTCCCACCACACTCATGCCCCACCAAATCTGCTTCCAGTCCACATGTGGAGAAGCAGCGAAGAGCTGTGTGGCTCCCTCAGTCCCATCTACACCATTGCTCCAACCCTCACACACATCTGGGTGTGCAAACTGGGGCCAGAGGACACCGTGAGGAGGAGGCCAAGCGCAAGGGTGAGGAATGCAGGGAGCTGGTAATTACCACAGGGTTGTACTCTGTCACCAGGCGGAGCTCGTTCATCCGAACAAAACGAGTCAGCTTCTTGGCATCAACATCTCTGTTGTTCATATCCAGATCCCTCCGGTCATTGTCTACCTGAAGACATGCAAAGACACCTACAGTGACAGCTGTCCTCTCATCTCAGCACCTCCTCCAGAGGCACTGGTTGCACTCCCTCACAGAGATACCCACCCCCTGGGACACCACCACCCTCTCTCCCCTACTATGTAATCCCCACCTCTTCCCATCACCACTTCTGGAGGTCTAGAACCTACAGGGGCCAGCCTGAGATAAGAATCTCCCAGCATTCTCCAGCCTCCCACGGACAAGGCAAACTCATGGTATAACAGAAGTCTCTTAGGACTCCAGATATCCCTACACTATCAGCTCTCAATGCACTGGAGACAGGGAGAATTAGCTGACAAACTATTCTAGGCATTGTGCAGAGAGGTCATTAAATAGTCTAACTCCTCACATCAATATTGGCTTTATGTCCCTTTTAAAAATCTTCATCTGCTTATTCTGTTTCTTCTACAAGTAATAAACATTGGCATCGTCTGGTATGGAATTCCTGGAAACATTGTGCAAGCAGGAAATCTCTCCAATAAAAAGAGGATTTTTCTTCCAGCACAGCAGGGAAAAAAAAGAAAGAAAAAAAGAAAAAAATAAAGCCCAGCATATTTCAGCTTTAGAGGAAAATCCATCCTGCCACACATCTTCCCACACTTCATCCCCTCAAAGTGATGTGATTTTATTGAGATGTTCATGACCTGGTAAACAGAAAAAAAGCAGGCAACCATTGAATGATAGCAACACACCAGAGTTTAAGGGCAGAGTTCCTGTGCAGTACCACCACAGGATGTGACTGAGTTAAGCCATGGGAACAGTGGTCTCTGACATGAAGTAGGATCGAAGTTTGGGATTTGAAGGCCATTGATACACATGTTGAATGAGGATCTTGGGGCTCAGGAGTGGTCCACATGCACACCCCAGATTTTATTCTCTGCATCTGGACAACCTCTGAAAGTGCTTGTGTTAGTTTTTCCAGTGGTGTGCAAACATCTAAAGTCATTTTTGCTGTTCTGTGGTCATTGGGAAGGTGTTTGATACCAGCCACCCACCCTGTCTGACAACACAAGCTGGTGCTTTTCAGACCGTGTGGCCCAACTCCTCTCACAGATTTTCCTCCTGCATAACATGAAAGGGCAGTTCTGCCTAAGTAAAGAAGATGAGGACAGTGCAACACCTGGGTAGGTGAGATCAGACAGGCCTTGGGAACCAATCTAAAGCAGCCTGGACTCTACAGAAAGTCTTCTCTTGACTTTCATGGGCTTCTGAAAACATCTGATTTCCATTTGGGGATAATAACATCTTGAATCTGCACTCAACATTTGTTTTTAAGAAAATAAGGCTGGAAAATAGCCTGCATTTAATAGTTGAAGCTCTAGTCAAAATGTCTTTATCACTCCATATAATTAGGTTGTTAGCATCTGTTAATTATGTTCTTTTTAGGTCTATCAGGAATTCTTACTAGAATAAATCAGTGTCTTTCCACTATATACAAAGAAGTCTCACCGGTTGACACAGTCCCTCCTACTACTGTAATTATGGTTTAAACTTCTAAGCATTATATATGTTTCATACACTGCAAAGGCAAAGAAAAAATTAATTTATGCCTCTGATTCACTTCTATCCTGGTGACGCATCTTTGTATCCTTCAAATGAGTATTTGATTCCAAGTTCCTGTATCCGTTCTTTTAAAATTCCTTTTTATCTCTGACCCCTTACTCCTACACATTATTCAGCAGAGGATAAAAGGAAAAATAATGTGTCTGGCAATTTAAGAAAAACTGACAACCAGACAAGTGAATTGTCAACCACATTTGAACCTGACTGGTGTATTATTTTCTTGACTGTTTTCTTCTCTATTGAACTAGAGTTCAGTTGCAAAAACTGGACTCTGAACAAAGAATATTCAATATAATACAAATTCCAACAATCCAAACACTATCTTTTATCAAACTCTCTCCCAGTGCAGTCATCCTCACTATCTGCCACAGTTCAAAAACAAAGGATCTTTTCAATATTTTTGGAAGAAAACCACAATGACTAAGAACCAAAATTGAAATGGGTGTTGCTTGAAATTGCAACATCTAGCAAATAAAAGGTTAAATAAAAGGACCTGCCTACTTATTGCTCACTCTTAGATCATTCTTTTTTTAATTATTTGGATAATATTAGTGGTAAACATGGTGCAGGAAATGATGAGGGGGAAAAAAAGAGAACAAACTGTCTTTATCCAATCTTTGTACAGCCTGGATCTAGAACTTGGCCAAGCTGCCATATTTAGTTTCCCTAGAACATTTCTCCCCACCTCGAGCACTTAGAGGTTTGGTGTCACAACACTTCAGTGGTTTTTAGGACATCTTGTGCTGTCTGGGGCCCCTTTCCTCTTCAGACACACCTATCTCTGCAATTTTCAACTGCCATGCTTGTGTGAGAAGGGGCAACATGAGGAAATTGATGTAACTAGTAAAACACTTGCTCTTAGCTTTTCTTGGTACTCTTGCAGCAAATACATGGTTCTTCCCAGTATCATCTGCTTAAATTTCAGCAAACGTAGCTACACTGAGGCACCAGCACTTAGAGCTGGAGTCAACAGAGATTTGATCTTGCACAACATCCATCCCTAAGAAATTCCAAAGCAAGATTTCTAACGCCTAAAGGATATTTAGGAAATGAGTCTGCAGACCAAAGTGTAGGGTGGCACAGCATCTCTTACCTGCACAGACCTAGTCTGGATCTGTTTTCTGTCATGATGGACAAGTTTTGTACCCTAGGAGACAGCTTTGCCTGCCTGAAGTGACACTTGCCAAGTTCTGATATCAAGCCTGCTGTGTTGATCCATGGTAACATGGACCTAGATGCTTTTCACGTGTCTCAGGACCCTTTCCAAAACCACAGAAACTCAATCCAAGCTAATGCCAGGCTCTGGGCAGGTCATGTAGAAACACAGGCATTGCTCCTTGCAGAGCACTGGGTGCTGAACCAGATCCACAGGGCAAACACCCGAACAGGAGAATCCTACCAGGTGTAATTAACGCTCCATGTCTCGGTGAAAGGCACTCTGCAACTGGAAAGCAAAAGCCCTCTTTGGGGCAGGAAGGGGGGTGTACTTCGAGGTGGGCAGGCAGCCTGACTGCCAATGACAACCCTATTTTTGGCTTGCCCTAAGGAGAGATGAGTTTTACGCTTTTTACCGTTGTAGGCACTCGTCCTAGAGCCTCTCCCACCCACACCAGCGGGCTGGGGGACCCGGAACCAGACGCTTATGCTGGAGATGCAGGTTTTTGCCTGGCAGCGTATTCCCGGGGAGGGAGCTGCTCGTGATGCCCCCCACGCCGCGCCGCGGGCCCACGCACCGTGCGGAACAGCGCGACAGTGTTCGCCGAGGCGCCGTAGTGAGACAGGACGGCGGCGCTGCTGCTGAGGCCGAAGGGCACCTCCGGGATCTGTCCGGCCGCCAGGCGAAACTGCTCCGCTTCGGGGCTCTGCGGCTCCTGCGGAGGCAGAGGAGAGCGGGTGAAGGGCCGAGCCCGAGCGGGGCCCCAGGGTCGCACCGGCACCGGCACCGGCACCGGCACCGGCACCGGCACCGGCACCGGCACCGGCACCGGCACCGCCCGCGGGCGGCGCGGGCGCGACACCTGCCGGCCGCCCGGGGCAGCGCGGGCGGGGTGCTCCGGGACCCACACACCCCTACCCGCCCACACACACCCCGCCCCACACACCCCGCCCCACACACCCCGCCACACACACCCCGCCCCACACACCCCGCCACACACACCCCGCCCCACACACACCCCGCCCCACACACCCCTACCCGCCCACACACACCCCGCCCCACACACACCCCGCCCCACACACACCCCGCCCCACACACACCCCGCCCCACACACCCCGCCCCACACACACCCCGCCCCACACACACCCCGCCCCACACACACCCCGCCCCACACACACCCCGCCACACACACACCCCGCCCCACACACACCCCGCCCCACACACACCCCGCCCCACACACACACCCCGCCCCACACACCCCTACACGCCCGCTGCCGGCGACAAGCACCGCTCCGCTTCTGAGCCACAGTCGCCACTCTGTTATGGCAGGGTGGGCACCCTGCCCTGCTTACCCACATGCCCAAGGGGAGCACGCCAGGGTGGTGCTGAGCCCTTGGGCACTCAGAAAGAAGGGGACAAACCCAGAATATAGATTAGCACGTTTAAACACACACACACACACAGAGGCGTGTGTGTTTATGTATATATGTGTGTGCGTATATAAAATAAATATATAAACGTCACAATTTTTAAACTAATCTTTATTCTAGAGCCAGGAGGTTACAATTTTGAACACCCTGCATTATCAGTACCCCGGCTCCTTTTAAAAGAATATCTTAGATATATCCTGTAAAAAGTAGCTAATTCAGGTGTATCAAAGGATAGAAATGTGCAATTTCTCAGCAATTTGAGGTCCATTCTCTTTCCTGCAGAGAGAGCATTAACTACTACTAGCCTTTGCCTGTATTAAAGCCTCCCTTGCTATTCTGATTCCCAACTTTTCGGTGATGTATTTTTGATACTTCTATTTAATGGACATAGACATAGTGTCTGCTTGGAAATTGGTTTGTTTTTCTTTTTAGTTTGAACTGTCAGCTCAGCTGTTTGTGAGCCCAGAGAGAATGGAAAACAGAATTCTTTGTTCAAAGAAAATTCTTTTTCCAAAGAAAAACATCTCTCATGACCCATTTTGGAAATGCCAGTGCATCAACATTGCTCTGGTGAGAGCACTAAAGCCTAGGATGGGAACAATCTCACTGAGTTTTGGAGCATTCCTGAGAAACCTGGGGTTTAATCAGGCCAAGCGTGGCCCTTTCTCACAGACACACGGGGTTTCTGGAGCAGTGTGCTGTGTTTCCATCACGGCATGCTGTTCCCAGTCAGGGAGGCCGTGCTCATTATACGGGAAGCTTGCTGAGCCACGTACAGCAGTGAATTGAAAGGCTGCAGCAGAGAAATAATTCATGGTGAGCAGAGAACATGGACTTTATTTGGATGAATATACTTTCAGGCAGAGAGCCAAGCTTTCATGGCACACATACATCTTTATCTACTTTATCTTATTCAAACGCAGCCCTGTCATGCTTCAGGCACTGAATGCCCGACATGTCTCTGGCTGCTGCCTTGTGCCCTGGCAGCTGGGGCTGCACGGCAGCAGCCTCCTGTCTGGCTCTGAAGAATGAAATCCTGCAGCAGGAGATCACTGTGGCACAAGAGAAAAGGAGCCATGTGCCTGCTGCAGCTCAGGAAGAGGCTCTGGGTACAGCTCTGCCAGCTACCCTCGGGGAAGGAGGCGTCTCAGCACTTTCATTCTGTGTGTGCAGATTGCCTGGCTGGTTTGTACAGCTTTAGCGCTGCAAGAGCAACCCCCAAGGAGCTCCAATTGCCTGCAGGCACCAAAGTGGAGGCGGCTGGTGCTCTGTGATCAGTGCTTACAAAACTCCTGGGGCATAAGCCTCCTTCACTCCCAGACTTGTTGCTGCCTGCACTGCACAGGCAGCACCATCGATCCTCACTTTGTGGTGGGCTGTGAGATGCCACTGCCCTGTACCAAGAGCATGATGCCCTCCCTAGACTGCCCCCCAGCCCCAGGCACAGGGCAGAAGGAGGAAGGTGCTTGCAGAAGGACCTGTTTTTGAAAGTCTTAAGCCTTCTCTGACATGAGGCAGTGTGTGGGCAGCAGAGGAGCAGAACGGAGCTCAAAAAAAACATGGAAAAAGGTGCAAGGAAAAATACTCATGCCATTTTGGGGCCAAGGGACTTGTACCTGTCACTCACCTTTGAATTCAATGGATTTTAGACAAAAAGAGACAGAGATCTCAAGGATATCTACTCTGGGGAACAAAGCAGTGAGACACAGCCCATGCCTACACCCTCCCTACGAGGAGGCTGCAGCCTGAGCCCAAACTCTCTTGGACTTCAGCGGACCTGTGCTATCACTTCTCCCTGAGACTTCGCTTCCTCAGCCCTATCACACAGGCAGTGCCGTACTGTCTTTGCTGACTACAGCACATAACTGATGTTCCCACTCACCCCTCACCAACACTGTTTCTCTACCATGCACATTTCTGTTTTGCTTCCCCTGCAGCATTTCCCTTTCTCCTGCACCAGGGCTCCTACAGTCTCCTTCATCTTCCTCTCTGTCTCCATCTCCTTTTCCATTCCCAGACCAAATTCCCTGTACTCTCTCTGTGACCCATCACCTAATCCCTCCACGTGCCTGTCACAGCCTCAGCACCTTTTGGGACAACAGCTGCCTTCGGCAGATGTTTACATCACGTCCAGCCTCATGCTCTCATCAGGGTGGGATAGGGCTCACGACTGGCAGAGGGGAGGTGCTGTGAACACACCTGGAAGAATCCAATGACTGCCACCTCTGCACCGCTGACGAAGGCTTCAGCATCTTCAATGTTGTTTAACAGGACAGGTATCTCTGTGGTGCTGGCTGTGCCTGCAGAGCAAAGATCAGGGTTGGGCAGAGTGTACACACAGAGCAGCTCAAAGAGGATGCCCCCAACACAAGCATCCCAACCTCACCCACACACCTCTCCTGCAAGCTCAACACAATGTCTGTGCAGCATACCTTGGATAAGGAGGACTCCCTGCAGCAGACCCAGCCTTTCCCCGAAGCAGGAAGAAAGCTCACTTACTGTGGGATGCAGAGTCATCACCTCCAGCACACCCCGCTGGGGAGCATCTGGTAAGCAGGATAACAAGGAGGAACGGGAAGACAAATGTGGCCACGGTACCAGCTTGCCTTTTCCTCGCCATGCCACCCTGCTCCAGTCCTCTCCTTGGCAAGAGACACGTCAGCTGCTGTGAGGACTCACAACCTCTCCTGAGGTGGTGGGAAGGGAGCAGCTGGCCCAGGGCAAAGCCTTCAGCTCCTGAGATAACTGCCTGGCTGGAGAAAGCCCCTCCCTGCTGTGCAGGAACAGCCTTGGAGAGCTGCACCAACACTGCCCTTGGTGTGTCCTCACCCACAGTACTGGACATCTAAGCTGCCCTGCACCTTTCTGACCAGGCACCCCAGCTAGGTTAAAAACATCCCTCTCCAGGTGCTGAATCCCAGAGGCTGATGTTCCACTGTGCTTGGCCAGCAGGCTAGCCACGGGGACATGCAGGTCTGCCATTAGCTCTGAGGAACAGCTGCTACGGTGTTAAACATCAGAAGGGTATGTTATAGCTCCCTGGCTTATTCAGCTGCCATCTGGGATGAGAGGTGGGGGCTGTCTACCCCTGGAGTCTATCCCCATCACAGCCCAGACTTTGGGCTTCAAAAGATTCATGAAATTCCTGAAGGAAACAGTTCTGAAATAATTTGCTTACAGAGTAAGGCTGATGTTTTGAAGGAGGAGGGCTATTTCCCTGCTGAAATATGCTCTTAAGCCTTCCTATAATGCATTCTTCACATACACATCACTGAAAAACATGCTCTAGAAAAGAATGTGACACTCATGCAGAAAAGAAGAAAGAAACTGGTTTTATTCTTGGACACTGAAGTCTTGTTACGGCATCTAGCTGCATTCCCCGACTGGCTTTGCCTGCACAAGGATGGATTTTAACAGGGTATAGGGCAGAAGATACAGACCAGGAGACCATCACGGGAGGTAAGTAACCATTTACAATGAGTCAGAGCACATGGCAAGTGTAACTCAAGATTGGGATTTTCCAGGGACCAGTCCGCCCTGCCAGGTGATCTTGTTTCCTCGAAAAGGCACTTCCGGGACCGGAGTTGGTACAGGAGAGATGGGGACAACAGAAGGAAGTACTGGGGCAGAGGGAGAGAGATGCTTCCCAATTTAACCCATTATGGTGTCATGATGGGGCGGTGGTGAGAACAGTTGGGTCATTTTCAGTGTATCAGAAGAAGCAGCAAAGGCCACCTGCAGGGCTGGGCATCGAGCAAGGCTGGCACAGAGCCCCAGCACCTCCGGGAAGGGCTGCTAGGGCTGTGGCCAGTGATGCTGGCAGGAAGGAGCAGTGGTGGGCATGGCCCACCTGGAGACTGGTGCAGGAGGCAAGGGGGGATGGGAAGGGGGAAGGCAAACTGGGTAAACTCATTCTGTCCATTCCTTCTTGATGGACAGGTTCCACTCCCAGGTGAGATGGTCATGCTTGTCATCATCCGTGAAGAAGGATTTGTTGTGATAGGTGCCTCGAGCCAGCATACCCTTAGGAGCCTCTTCAATAGGTGTCAGGAACTCGTACTCCTCTGGCCGTGGCCCGTAGCTGCCAACCATGAATGTGGCTTTGTCCACTAGGAGAAAACAATCCACAGGGAATAAAGCCCCTTAGGTGGGGAATGATAAGGGAGAGAGGAAGCCATGAGCAAAAGAGCAGAAAGGAGATGGGGGAGAAAGGGACAGTCCATGCCAGCAAAGGAGAGCAGAATCAGTGGAAAAAGTGGGTTAGTGAAGCATAAGAACAGCTGGAAGGATAACATGGATGGATGGGCTGGTGAACAGGCAACTCAGCCCATACACTCTCACATGCATGTGCTGCTAGAAGGGTGTGAGTACATCCAGCATATGGCTCAAAGTAGAAAATCAAGGTAGATTTCCCACTACTTCTCTTTCCTGGTATAAAGACACCAGTTATGTGTGCTGAACAGGATGCTGAAGCCCTAGAGGTGGTTGCATGAAAATGCCTGTGGGATGTGTGTGTGCAAAATGGGGCTTTCCTCTGCCTTGTCCAAGCAAAGCAGCACTGAGGAGAACCCATGGGCAAATACAGGGCCCTGCACACAACGAGAAGCTTCAAAGAGCAGGTCTGAATTTCACCAAGTGCTTCTGAAGAGCTTTCAGAGGGTGGGAAGCTCCACACAAGTTAAACCACTGCACAGGGGATGGAGAAGAGGAGAAGAGCTCGGTACGGAGAGGCAATTCCTGGCAAGCACTGTCTAAGCAGAGTCTCTGTGGACTTTGCTGCAGACAGCGGTGCAGCATACAGATCCCAGAGCTGGCTCATACTGAGTTTGCACAAAACAAGAAATAGCTGTCTTGGGTGAAGCAGGCTTATGCACTCTGCTGAGAAGTCACCTCCTGCATGCTAGCACAGGGTGGGACTTGGGACCAAGGGAGCCTCTGTCCCAGTCCAGAGCTGCAGGAAGACTTCTTTGAGAAGAGGGATCACACAGGTAGGAGCAGAGGGGTGCAGGGCATGCAGGGCTCTTACCCTTCACCCCTGTCCGGTAGGTGTGCTGCACATATTTCAGTCCCGACACAATGTCCCTGTTTACCTGCAAGAAGTAACCAGAAGTAAGTGTTAATAGGAGAGTGTTGGTTCTGTATCTGATGATTTTCCTCCTCCTTAGGGACATACACATCTTGGCTCCCTACACCAGGGAGCCTCAGGTCCCTGAAACAATTTCTCCACAGGTACCTGGAGACCTACAGCAACCTCTGTGCATCTCCTGCACTTCCCCATCCTTTGCCCAACTTTGAAGCTGACTGGAGCACATCAGTCAGGTTCTCAAGACATGCTGATGAGGACAAAGAAAAGTGAAGCAGGAAGTTCCTGTTTAATAATTTTCATATTGAAAACCATACATGGGTAACTAGAGTCATCCCTTCAGACTAAATGGGTGGGCAAGATCAGCTGAACACTTCCAGCTGCCCTCTAGCCTCCATGGGGAGCTGGCAAGTCTCTTCTCAAAAGACAGAGGGACAGTTTTCATAATCTTTTCTCAAATCTCCCATGGATAGCTTGGATGTCTCCGCTGCTGCTCCCCTCCAGCATACACTGCCTTCCTGCAGTGTACACTACTCAATCTGAAAACAAGATGGACAGATGCTTTTACATCCCAGGGTAGAATTCACACAGTATGAGCCCTTACCAGCCATGGAACTGAGGGAGGGAGTTAGAAAAACCTGTCTGGCTTCAGGTATCTCCTGTCAACAGGGCGCAGATACAGGTGGAAATGTTTCACAGCACAAAAGAGAGCTGGTGTCTTGGGGAGAGCACTGGGGGACAATCATCTCTGAGACAGCAAGCCTCAGAGAAAAAGGGAAATCTGCCCTACAGAACCCACAATATTAATATCCTCCCTCATCTGTCTCAGGAGAATTATCTTCCTTTCCTTCCTGCCTTCTCTTCCAAGCCCAGCTTTGAAGCAAGCACTTGTGGAGATCATCAGTTCAGTGCTGGATGCCTCATTGCAGCATGGCCAAGCTTCATTTTTAGCTGCAAACAGAAGAAATGGCTGACCCACAGGTTCATGGGAGTGAGGGAGAAATGAGCCCATTTGGGTATATCACAACCTGAAGAATTCAGGTATCTTTAGCCAAATGCTGCAATATTACATCTTTTTTATGTGTACATCAAGCCCAGTAATACTGATTGAATCAGTACTTCATGAATAGCCATTCTCTCTTCTCCTCCCTGTTCATTTCCACTTAGTGTGAAGTAAAGATTTTCCAGTGGCTAAAAAGCAAAACCCAACTCAGCCAAAACTACCCATCTGGCTTTTAAACCACTTGCTGTTTATCAGTGTGAGCAAACACAAGTCAGCTTCCTCCAAGGGGTGAGCAAGCAGAAGTAATTTCCTGGAAATACCTCATCCCTTGTTGGGTAGAACAACACCTGAAGCTAGAGGAACTTTACAAGTGCTCAGCTTTTGGGCAAGCATGCTGCCTGGCTCTAGTTATCTGATAGACTGCCACTGACTGGCCTCAGTAACTGACAAGAAGCAACTGGAAGGAAAATAACTCACTCTGAAGTGGATCTTAACTCTGTATTCCACACCTTCCTTTAATACGAAGGTCTCTTTCTTGAGTGCTTCGAGGTCACCTGCAAGGAGAGGATCAAGCTGTCAGCTAGAGATGTCACAGTGGGGAGACACCATGCACCATGGGAAGATGGGGGTGGGGCTGCTGTCAGAGGTGAGCATCCCTTTGAAGGATGACACCTGTAAAAGGAGTACGCAGACATCTGTACAAAATACACAGAAATGCCTGGATGTACACATCTATCTGTGCCCACAGAAGATAATGCCTAAACAGACACAGGTCTGGGCACATACACATAAAGATGTTTATGCACAGACTGGTTGAGCATATGCAGGAGTGTGTGTATGCTCCATCCATGCCCAGCCCTGGCTTGGGTGAAAGGAGCATGTTTCACAGCTCCTGCCCAGCTTGGAAGGCTGCCTGGGCCCTGCAGGGTTCTGTGTGGTTTTGGGTGAACAGGAAGCTTCTCTGCCTCTCCAGGCCCAGCTTCCTCTCTCTGCAGAAAAGCCCATATAAGGTTTTCTCCCCATGTCCCCAGGAGCGGAACTGCAGTATTGCTTGATTCTGAAGTTTCAATTCAGCCTGTTACCCAAATGCATGCACATCCCCTGTGCTCATGAAGTCTCATTGAAAGGAAGTAAGCAGAGATGGCAGGAGAAAGCCAGGAGCTCCTGGAGCAGCCTAGATGAAGAAAAAGACCCTTGACATTTTCCTCTGTTACATCTCCTTTTGTAATCATATGTGTATACCTTAAAATAAGAAACAAGGCTAAGATGCCTTCAGAGTTCCTCTAAAACCCACTCTAGCACCCCAAGAACAAACCCTCTTGGAGCATGCCAGGGCCTTTGCTTGTTCCCCTTTGTGATCAAGGGCAGAGCCTGTGCCTACCTGTAAGGTCCATAGTGATCGGTCCTGGAGCAGAGTCACATACCAGAGTGAGTCGGGTGACCACCACATTGGGAGCTGTTGGGTCTGCAGGTAGGAAAAGTCAGGATGAAGCTGTCAGCTCACAAAATTAAATGCAATCGGAGGGGAATTACTCTGAAGAAACAGGGATGCCTTCCTACACAGAAACTGCATTTCATGAAACACCCAGTAATGCCAGGCTTCGTTAGCACAATAGGACCACACGTCTACCCAGTCCTTCCACATGGATCCCTCTGGCCTCCATCGCAGTACCTAGAGGTGGTCTTTCCGCTACAGAAAACTTTCTTCTTAAGATCATTCTGAGCAACAAGACCACCTTTCAGCATAGGCTGCTCCCTTCATGTTCCTCACCCCTCAAAAGTCCTCCGAGACGCACACATCTCCCACCACAAGTCCTTTTCTGATGCCAGCACTCCCCAGTAATGTTCCTAACTCCTAGCACTCAGAGCATCTTTCATGCTTACTTTACATCCATCTTTCCACCTGCCCATCCCCAGTCCTCCAGCACAAGCAGTGCATGTCCCTGGTCAAACAAGATCCCTCTTCTTTGAAGCTACCTACCTTACCTCATCCCCACAGCACTCTGTCGCAGTACATCACCCCAGTCCCTCCCCATCAGTGTACCCCAGCCTACCTACTACCACAGGTCCATCTCCCAGCAGGGATTTCTTGTACTTAGCGAGGCTTTCATCATCTTTGTCCAACTCTTGCAGCTCCTGCAGTGTTTTCTGGGGAGGAGGTTTGTAATTGAGTTTCCCATCCAGCTCATCATCATCATCCTCCACATGAGGTTCTTGGGTCTTCTCAGTCATGGTGACTTGGTCTGGGTAACAGAGGAAGGGACGGTCAATGAGATTGCTCTGGATGGGGGTAGTGTCCCTGGGGGCTCTCACTCCAGGCACAGTGTTGCTCAGTCCCCCTGACAGGCAGGCACCCACCCAGTGCCAAAGGCAGCAGGATTCCTACAGGCAAATGGCGACGGCGATCGGCTGCAATCCCGACACTGCTGTGCTGATATTCTGGCTCAAACACAATCCCCCTCTACCCCCACTCCTCTCTCCCTGCAGGCACCACGCGCACACGCAGACCTACACCATTCTTCCCTCACAGGGAGGAGGTGCAGGAGCAGAGGCTGAAACCAGAGTGATTTACAGCCACTCTGCAGCACAGTTGTGGCCAGCAACCCTGCAATTACAAGCCATTGTACAAGGCTTCAGCGCTCGCCTGCTATCTCGCACAAAGAGCCACTGCCACACACTCGAGCACAGAGAAACACGAATAAAGCCAAGGACAGATGTTTCATTCGCCCTCTCATAATGGGTTAAAAGCCACATTTCATAGAAAGATGGAATACCTGACAGCCACTTCCTTAGATTAGCACGTCAGCTGAAGCTCTCAAGGAAGCGGGCAGGATAGTCTATCTGCTGGCATTCCATGTGCTCCCACTAACAGCTCACTTCAGGCACTGATCAGGACTCCTTCCCACTGAGGAAAGAAGCATGGTGGTGACCACAGAACAGCCATGCATAACCGTGCTGCTCCAGTGGGGCTTCTGGGAGTGGAGAGGCAGGACAGTGGGAGCCGCAGTCAGCACGGCTGGGACACGCACCGCTGAACGGCAGAAGGGCAGCGAAACTGCTTGGGTGGCAACCCAAATGGGAGCCAGAGCAGGGAAATATCAACCAGTGGGCAGCCAGAGCATGGGGTGGGGGAACAGGAGACAGGCAGGAGAGGTAAGCAGTGCTGCGCCAGGTCCCCTCTAGTCAGCTGCCTGCCTCACGGAGCCAGCCACATGGTCCCAGCCACCTTCCTACTCTTCAGAGAAAGGCTGAAAAACAGAGCAGTGCCCTGGTACAGTGGCAGTTGCCACAAATGGCCAAGCCATTCCTTGTTCTTTGGCAGCAAGAGGATTTGGTCAAGCTACACAGATTATTCAGTTCACTTCCTCTTATGCTTCTTTGAGAGTGTCCCTACTAAAAAGTCCCCTTTTGCTTGCTTATTTGCAATTTTCCAAACAAATCATTTGTCCTTCTCTGCAGCTGTGGCCTTAACATTTGCCCCTGGTCCCAAAAGTTAAACCGGGAGCTAATGGGATAGTTTTTTCATTCATTAAAACAGAAAGGAAATACAAAAAAAAAAAAAAAAGAAAGAAAAAGAAAAAACAATTGTTCAAGATGAATCAGCAAGTGGTATCAGGCAACACTGAGTAGTATGCAGACCTCTCAGACCAATTCCAGTGCTGGGAAGAAAAATAATCGAGTGGTACACTGGAGTGCTACAAAGGGACAGAGAAGGACTGAGCAGCACACAAACAACAAGATTCAGTCAGGTATTCTAATTGGAAATGGTCATCTCAAGACGACTTTGCAATTTTGTGGTGAGTGAGGAACTAGTACAGAGTGGGCAACTGGGAAATAAAAGGGAATTTCAATCCAAATAAGCAGGAAAAAAAGCAGGTCCTAGCAGCTGAATAACCCTGGCTCAGTTCATGCCCCAGCTCTAGGAGTGTGAAGTACCCAAATACCATAGGAAAGGCCTGTAGGACAGGCCCTTGAGCTTGTCCTCACGAGAAAGGAAACCAAAAGCTCCCTCCTGAAAGCAACAATTACACATGCCCCACCACTCTGTGGCCCCAGCACAGTCACCTTAGAAATCCTCACAATCCCCTCAGTGCCACATTTGGCACAGGAAGAGGCTGTGATTAGCCATGACAGCGACTGCCAAGTCTTGCCTTCCACTTGGGCTCCAGCTGCAGGTCTGAGCACAGTCCCAAGCTCTCTCACAATATCAGGCTGCATCTACCACCAATACAAGCACATACCAGAGGTGCCTGCCTGCCTCCATCCTCCTGTGTCCACCTCTTGTGGTTTATCACAGGAGAGGGTCACACACAGGAGATGGAAAGAGACATCTCTGTCCACAAGCAGAGAAAAGGCAGAGTGAGGACTGGACCAGCTGGTTGCTCCTCATCCCTCAGACCTTCCCTTTGCATCACACATGCCGCAGAGACTGTCCCTGCCAGCCCAAAGGAGGGGTTCACTTGAGGGGGAATGCTTTCAGGTTCTGAAAACCTCCCTGTAAGGTGGAAAGACAACCTGCTGTGCCAACAGCAAGAGCCTGCAGGGAACAGGACCAGCCAGGCTGTCTGGGATGAACAACCCCTGACTCACAGGCGTCTCAGGATGGCACCAATCAGACCAAGTTCTGGCATTTTTCCCCAAGCCGTGGACCTGACGCTGCCTTCCTGCCAAATTCCAAGGCAGGCGGTGACCAAGAGGAAAGCTCCCATCTCAGTGGCTCCTGCCCCTGCTTGCTCCAGCTTTGGAGCTGGTCTCCTTTGCAAGCTGAGACACATTCCTGAGCTCAGGCACCACTGCTTCCCCAGAGATACCATGCTGCTGTCGGGTTCCTGAGCTTCTGTGCCACTGCCCAGGCCAAGGGCCAATATGGAGCCCCCCACTGAGACCAACAGCCTCACTAAAATGAGAGAATTAACCCTACATTGCTCTAGGCAAGGAGAAATCTGTGTGGCTTGTGTCTTGCCCTGCCACATTTTTCTTGCGTTCCTGTAGCCCCAGCCCACAGTCCTGCATCACCTGCACCTCTGAGGCCTGGCAGCACCCCTGAAACAGCAGGGAGAGGGCAAGGGCAGGGTTAGGGATCCCTGTTAGAGAGAGATGGCTGCAGCAGGCAAAGAAGGAATCACGCCTTAGCGAGAGGTGCGAGGGTTTCGCAGCTGAGCTCTGCCTGTGCCGTGGGTGCACAGCTGCCCTCGCACCTGCAGCAGGAGGGGGCAGTGACAAGGTGGAGGGTAGGCACCTCCTCGTCCCCCCATGCCTCCACGGGGCACACAAAGGGGTGTCAGAGGGGCAGCATTTTACTTGCCCTCCGTCTGCTCATCACTTCTCCAAACCAACCCCTGGCCGAGGGCTTATCTCCAGGAAGCGGGTTTAGCAGGGAGGAAGTAATTTTCCGTGATGGGGGAGAAACACACCGGACTCAGCAGCGCCCCCAGCCCTGGCCTCCCCATCCCAAGCCCCGGGGCGCGGGGACAGAAGGGTAGCCCATTGCCCGGGGAGAGCCGGGTACCACGCCGCACGGATACACCCGCCGCCAGCCCGGGACCGCGGGTCTCTTCCCTTCCCCTGCCCCTCCGCCCCGTCGCAGCGCGGAGCCTGACTTCCCCCTCGGCTGCAGGCAGGGCACTGCCCGTCTCCCCGGGCAAGACTGGGCAGCGCCGTCAGCCCGCGGGAACAAAGGCGCAAAGTTGCGCGGCGCCAGCGGGGAGCGGGCCGGGGGTGCGCCCGCTCCGCTGTCCCTGCCCGGCTGCCCCCACCCGCCCCGCGCACTCACCGGCTGCGCGGCGCCTGCGGCCGGGGTCCTCCTCTGCTGTCAGCGCTCAGCCTCGAGCTTTGGCAGTTGGAGCAGGAAGGAAGTTGGTGAAGAGAGGAAAAAAAAAATAACACTCACACGCAGCGAAAAAAAAAAAAAAAAACCAACAAACCACGGAGCCGCGGCAGCAGCAGCAGCAGCCCACCCGCAGAGGAAGCCCTGCGCGGCCCCGCATGCTGCGGCGCTCCGCCGCCTGCCCCGCTTTGTCTGCGCTGCCGCCCGCCCGGCGCCGCGCTGCGCTCTTTTTGCGCAGAGGTGCACAGGGCTTTGTCTGCGAAGCTGAGCCCGGCCAGGGACGCGGGAGTGCTCGCCGTGCGCGGCTTCGGGCTCTCGGTGAGGGCTGCTGTGCCTGGGAGCGAGGGGGGTGATGTCTTTGTTTTTCTCCGCAGGCTTTTGTTTTGTTTATTTTTCTGGTGTAATTAAGGTCGATTTCAAAAACTGGCGCTGATTTATACCGATTAAAATACGCGGAGGATCAGGTTGTGTATTCCCGCGTACGTGGGAAGATAAGGGGTATTGCAAATTGAGGTCATTATGAACCTTATTTTTCCTGCAACCTGCTGCACTTAATGAGCTTATTGTTCCCAACTCCCAGCCGTTCTCACACAAGCAGTTTCAAAGATCAGCTACCTCCGGAAGAAAAAGCTCTTGTTTCCCAGGGTTGTTTCATTGATCTGAAGGATTTTACACTGCTTACTTTCTGAAATATCAGCAGATTTCCTCTTTCTTTGCCACTCATGGAGTGTCCACTTAGTTCATCAGTCACATAAATCCTTCATGTACGTAGTCCTCAGTGCACAACAAATTAGATCATTGGTTTGCAAACAACAGTCTGGGCCTGCAATGACTGATAGACTGCTCTTAATGCATTTACAGAAGCAAAATAAGCAAAGCATATCTGTTGCCAATGGGCTCACATTCACTGTCCCGGATCCACATGTCCATTAAAAAAATGTTTGTTGTACACAAATTTTTAAAGTTTGTAGACAACTGAGGAAAAGGGCTCTTCTTCAGGGATGAGCAGATCTCAGAAGAGAGGGACTGATTTTTCCAGCCAGATGTTGCTTTCATTTAGGCTATGGGTGGCACAATGATTCTTACCTCATGCATTTCAAGGGAATAACAGAGCATATGTCTGTCTGGCAATGGATTCTCATTTATCAGGGGCTATAGCCTCAGAAACATTTCAAACTTCCATGAATTACCTTCACCATCAAGAAAAATTATTTTATTCTCTATCCCTCTTTTTCACTGCTATACTAACCCACCCCTTGGGCCAGCACAAGGTACTTGACTTGAATACAGTACTGAGATGAGTTTAAATGGTAGCAGGGAAAAAAATGTGTAAGCAAATGCATAAGTATATATTGGTGAGTTTTCAACCCAGATAGGTTTCCCCATACTTGTTCATAATGGACAAATGTGCCTAACATTTATGCCAGTGACTTAGTGGGATAGGGATGAGGAAAGGACAGAGCAAATTCTTTCAACTACAGTGCCACTTTATGGCAACCCATACTGTTTATGTAAGCAGTCCTGGCCTGGGAAAGCTGTGAAGAGTTGGATGTGTTAAGTATGGGAGGCTTTGAGGAAGCCTGTGTCTTGTACATCAGCTTCTTGTCTTGGTTTCTTTGCTGCCTGCACCAACTCTTTGATTTCAGTTTCCCAGTTTATATGGAGAGACCAGAGCACAGTTAGCTGGGAGGACATGTGGGTTGAGGTTACTGTTCACTCATGGCTTGGTTTGAAATTTCCTTGGCTTTAGCGACTGTGAACAGTGCAATTCAAGCTAGTGTTATTGCAGCCATTCTTGCTGAGGAATAGTTGAGATTAGCTTGGTCTCTTTTGTGGGTTTCTTTTTAGTTAAACATCAGACTGTGTGTGCCTTTGCGTAGCTATTTGCACACTGTTTCTAAACGCATGTGAGCATAAGTTAGATCAGTTTATCCACAAATATGCATAAAGGTATAGGGATATATAGCTCTGTGCCACCATATGTATGCACATTCGGCCTACATGGGTTCATCTGCCTAGCATGCAGGGGAAACAGATTTTACTCCTAGATTAGAAATTAGTCATTATTAATCACGGGGACATCATGTAATTGCTCTGTGCTTCATGTTCCTATGGTAAGCAGTGTGAGAAGGAGCTGGAGATGTTGGAATCACACCATGCCAAGCAGATGGGAACTTAGAAACCAGGCATGATCCCTTGGGTCAGAATATCCGACATCCTGCTGGGGAACCAGGTCACTGCTCTGCTGGAAGAAAGGAAAGATTTGAACCATGATGGAGCAGAACATACTGAAAGCAAATCTCTACCACCAAGTATGTAATCTCTGACAAACTGATGCCATGCCATGAAGATCATGTCTTGGCAGACATTGTCCAGCCCCAGCTGATTCTTTTGCCTGGGACAGAGGGAGGCAGGGACAACAGCTAAAGTGTACCTGCTTTATTGCAAAAAACATGGTAACATTTCAAAGGTGTTCTTAGTTGGAAAATAATATTTTTTACTTAAAATATTATGATTAGGTCTTATTTAATTTTACCCCACTGATAACAGTTGGTTGTACAATTAATAGACCACATTAATAGGCATGATCAACTGCTAGTGTCTGAGCTTATTTCAAATAGTTTATGCAAAATTTTGAACACATATCCTTCAACTACACAGCCTGTACTCCCAGCAGTCATATATATCTGTAGCACCTTATTGGAAACAACAAACCTTGACTTTTTTTAAAACTGTAAGATCAAAAATTTAGGTGGTTTTTTTTTCTATTTGAATTTGGATCGTTGCCATTAGGTATCCAGTATTTCTGGATTTGAGTTTGTTACAGTGATAGTACATTGCAGCTTTGTGCTGCTAAATGTCATCTCCATCTTTTCAGAACAGGTTGCTGCACTTGAGGAACAGAACTATTTTATGACCTTTAGAAGTGACTAATCCAGAAAAATTTCACCTGTTAGAATCTCTTCACTTACTTTTAATTTCCAAAACTATCTAATTTGGAGCTGAAATTTCCCAGGCTGGAAGCCCTGAGGGGAAAAATAAAAAGAGATTTCAGTCCAGGAAGGGAATGCATTTTTGTAGTTTTAAGAGGCTCAACAGAGTAATACTTTTTTATGCTGCTCTTGTAAAGTGATTTGTTTTGGAACTACTCAGTACATAGTGTTACTAACTTAGATTTCTCTCTAATGAACGATGGTGCTGAATCCTGTCACTGTCATGAGTTTTGCCTCCTCCTCAAGCTTTTTACAGTCTCCAGGAAGGCTAGAGGTGACATGCTGGGAAGACAACCTCATAGTTCAGCAAATTCACGTCAGCAAGTGCTGCAAGGTAAGCATCAGTTTTGGCCGTGGGTGTCCCCTAGATGGTGTCTCCAGATGGTGTCCATCACTACGTGCAGAGATCCTCTTTCCTGCAGAGATGGGAGGAGGTAATCTGGTCCTGAGGCAGTCACAAGGAGATGGGAGCTGGGGAAGGTGACAGATCAGGGAGATTAGACATGAGACCCGTCCCTGCCATGTCAGGGAGCATTCACTGCACCACGAGGTGCCACCTAACTCTTTGATAATCCCAGCACTGCCTTCTCTGACTCAGTTAAGTGGGATAAACAGGATGATACAGCCAATGAAGCATGAGTTCATCTTGTATGAATAAAACACAGGCACAAGTTGCCCCAGGATTGGCTTTAAAAATCAGCATCCTACGGTGGATCCTGTTGTGCCTAGGAGAAGTGGTGCCTGTTTTCTTCTTACTTGGTGCTACTCACCTGTCCTAAAGTGCTGCAGAGGGGAGGGAAGGGAAGGGAAGGGAAGGGAAGGGAAGGGAAGGGAAGGGAAGGGAAGGGAAGGGAAGGGAAGGGAAGGGAAGGGAAGGGAAGGGAAGGGAAGGGAAGGGAAGGGAAGGGAAGGGAAGGGAAGGGAAGGGAAGGGAAGGGAAGGGAAGGGAAGGGAAGGGAAGGGAAGGGAAGGGAAGGGAAGGGAAGGGAAGGGAAGGGAAGGGAAGGGAAGGGAAGGGAAGGGAAGGGAAGGGAAGGGAAGGGAAGGGAAGGGGGCTAGGTAAAATGCCAGGAAAGGGAGCCAATATTCAGCATGGAGACAGAAGGCACTTTGAGGTGCCAACACAGAGCCCCTGGTGAGGGTTTAACTGGGTTTCCCAACCCCAAATCCCATGGGAATCCCTTCAAACCACCCAGCCACCAGACTTGAGGGCTGTCAGCTGGATGAAGAGCTGATCCCTGAAAACATAACTGTGGGCTCGATTTCTCCAACTCCTCCAGAAGTGATTTCTTTGAAAGATGGAGAGATTGGAGATTTAATACTTGTCTAAGCAGCTTTCAGGCTTGTTAAAGTGCTAATCCCATAACCCCCATCACAAGCCTGAAGGTGTGCAAAGACTTCACATGTCACTTCTGGATGACTCAAATCCCCTGGGGGAGCAAGGAAAACAGGAAGACAGAGGAAGGAAAAGGATTTCTTTGCAGATGAGAGAATAGGGGCAAAACAGAGCCAGTTTCCTCCAGAGGCTAGCCTGAGAAAGGCTGAGGATGGACAGAGCAGCTGTGAAGGAGAGAGAGGGAGAGCTAAGTGGGAGGGAGGAGGGTGAGGGAGAAGACAGGGCTTGGTGAAGGGAAGATGGTCCCTGTCATTGGGAAGCAGGAGTGTCTTCTCTGCATCCCCTGCACTCCAGAGCCTAGCATGCAGGAAAGCAGCTTTTGCTCTCCATCCCTCACTAGGTGCTGTGGCAGAAGTCAATGTTCTGCAGGTGAAGGTGTCCTGGAGAAGTCGCCCACCAGAGCTGGATTTAAAAGAGGACTGATTATTTTAGGACCTCTAAGAAAACAGGTGGTTATGTAAGGTTAAATCTCAGCAAGTGTAATCAAATCCCAGTTCTAAGCTGATCACCAGGCAGGGTGTTGGAGGTATTTATTCAAGCACTCCTCCTTGTGTTGTGACTTTCCTCTGAAACAGCCAGAGCTGAAGCTGGGACTAAATTAGGAGAGCTGTGGAATCCTCTCCTCCTCTGCTGACCTTGGGAAATCTCCCTTGCCAGCTGCACCCTGACATTCCTGTGCTAAACACTACTCTCAACAGGGAACTTGCTTTTATACTGGAATTTATGGCTTCTTGTCAGGTTGTGTCCAGCCTCTGACTAGCTCTTAGGTGCCTTATGTACCTTGGTGCTTTGCCTGTAGCTCAGGGCATGCTGCTTGCATGCCTCTCTCTATATAACCTCCCTCTGACCCCATGAGACAGTAACTAGCAGCCTCTCTGTGCCAACGTTTTTCCTTTATTGCACTTGTGCTGCTCACATGTTCTTGCTCTCACAGCCCTGCCTCCGTAAACCCCCACAGCGTTATTATGGTAGATTCTCGTGGAAGAACTGGTGTGAGAATTGCTGTTCCTCCCACTCCTTCTATTTCTCTTGTATTGTAGACTTCAGTGTATAAAGGAGAAAAACAAATGTGGTGTTCAACAAAAGCACCAATGGCTATTTAAATTCTCGGTAAATATTATCCAATGTCATATATTCACGGAAGCTGAACAAGCAATGAATGTGCAGCATTTGCACATGATGAGTGTTCTCCTCTCAGATCTAATAGAAACACACCCAGAAATAACCCATAGGAGTTTAAGTGGGTCTTGATGAAAAGTATATCATGCTAAGGGAAAGCAAGGCAAGAAATCATCATACTGGTCATTTTCACTGTCATCACCTGCACCACTGGAGAGAGTCCTCAGAGGAGGATGCTCCTATGGGACCCCATCACTGCCCTTGACATCTGGCCAGTGGAAAAAATTCCCCTTTTTCTCTCTCTCCTTTTCCTTTATTTTCTTTTTCTTTCTAGAAATAATTTTCAGCATTACAGTCAAAGTATGCCAACAGCTGTCATTGTGCCACAAATAAATCTTCATGTATACAAAACTGTCAGAACATCCTTTGTGCAACATGTGCATGCCCCACATGCAATGATGATTACTAAACAATTCACTTAGTCTATGGTGTGTTTATGATGCCTGACTGGACCAGAAAGCAAGCTGCAATTCCAGGTTCTTGGCACAGAAATATCCTTAGCAGCCTCCCAGTAAGAAGCTTCAATGCACTTTGTAGAGGTGTGTACCTTCAGTGGGAAACAAGAGTGTAGAGGATCTAGATTAAAAAAAAAAGGTTGGAATCTGACAGTGAAAGGCCATTAAAAACAAAAACAAACAAACAAACATTACAACATTAAGCTCTACACTTGTGCAAGATCCTGAGGGGAAAACAGAGGACTTAGCACTAGCAGTGCACCTAAGCAATAAAAGGAGAAAATAAAATTTAAAAAAAAATTGATTCAGATTTTCATCCCCTGGCTTTTCTGCTTCCACAGTTATTTCCACCAGGGATCTGCTATCACATGGCAGCTAGAGCATTTAGCATCGATGTGTCTGGGAGCTGAGCAGCAACCCAAGAGACAAGATAATGGAGCAGGAAGAGCTGCCTCCTCTGCCCATTAGTCAAATGTTCCCAAGGAGAGTGTGAGATGCTCCCCAGAAGCAATCATTTCTTTCTGAAAGCCTCAACTGTTACATGAAAAAAATCATAATAATGGTGGCAAAGAGCTGATCTGAATGAGATTGCACAGCGGTGCTTTTATGTGGTAGGAGGAGGAAAGAAGAATATGTCTGTTGCATGGTGTGAAAGACATGGGAAGGTATGTGCCCCCTCTAAGAAGAAGAAAGAAACATTTTACCAAAATGTTTAGAAGAGCCTTCCTTTCTTGGGCTGCTGGTTGCCAAGGAGAAAGAATCGATCATTCAAAAAAAAAAAAAAAAAAAGATAAAAGGAGCTGTCAGGAAAGAAGACATCTGGAGCTGACTTGTGTACAGTTTCTTCTTCTTAGCCCAGTGACACTGAATCATTTGCTTCACTGTTTTAAACTGAATAAAACTCTGGGACTATCTGATTTCTATTTAAATAAAAACACACTCTTTTTTTTTTTTAGCAAGGCAGTATTACTTCTCTGTTTAGTTCAGTGCATGATCATTTTAGAGAGCGCTAGTGTGTCATTTAATCACTGTTCACAGGTACATGGCATGTAGTTCATACAGAAGGAATCAATTATGAGAAAAGAAAAATCTGAATAAGACCCTTGAGACAATACTGTGGAAACTGTGTGATTCAGGTACATTTTTAAGAGCAACCACAAGCTCTGATTTATAGCAGTCACCTAGATAACCAGATTAACTACCTGGGTTTGATAAAAAAGGGAAAAATGCTAAGTTTTGGTTCAATATATTAATGTTGAGCTTGTTCTGTAAATGTCATTCAGGAGAGAAATAATCTTATAAATTAAAAAGTGGATATTTTAATTGCGGGCAGAGTGAAAGCAAGAAAGAAAAGATGCTTTTTAAAATGATCTAACAAGCTCAGTGCTACTGTGTCATTACCAACAGCCTGGATGCAGACATCAAGCAAAGTTAGTGCCCAGAAAGAATGCTCATTAATGATACTGCTTTCTCATGGGACAGCTTTGCAATGAGCATGGGGATGCTCTTAAACAGTGAATCACAGAGCAGTTAGAAACAACTGAGCTTTTTGTGCTGCATGGCCAAGAACATCAGTCTCCACAGCAGATGCCTGCATGGCTGAGTCTCATCTGCAAGTCTGTGAACTTTCTCACCAGCATCTCTTCTGTATTTACAAATAAGAACGGTAAAAATTTAGTTCTCTCTTTTGAGATCTGATGGTGAAAAGGGTTATCAAAAAAAAGAGAGAGGGGAGAGGATTCCTTTTGGTTTTGCTTTTATTTATGCCAATCAGGGAAAAGTTTCTGTAAGTTACTAAAATCATGCTAACATAGCAGCCTTGTGAGTGTGAGATGCTAAGACTCAGTTATATGTTCCAAGAAAGGCCAGACTTTCTACTCAGAAGAAAACATAACTCTCTGGTAACTAATGAAGTGTAGGACAGACTACATGGTTTTGTATCACCTGCTATAAAAAGCCCCAGAATGTCCTAAAGCATTTGTGCCTGAATGCCTGGGGCCTGTAATGATGTTCTTACATGCACAAGTAGAGCGCCCTTGACTGAATGAGAAAAGCAGGGACTTCATTTTTCTTGAAGAAGCCTTGGCAGTGGCCATTTGGCTTGAGGACTTAGTCATGTTCCCAATGCCTAGTTTGTAGCACAGACAGGGCCATTGCTGATAGTTCAGCAGAACCTTATGACTTGATTTATATTTCCTCAAAGGACCCTTTTCTTCAGGTCGGTCATGGAAATCTCCCTCTAGAGCCCAGGTAGTGGAAAAACAGGCCTCATCCTCTTTCATCTCTGCCCTGTTGCCAGAGAAGCCTCCAGGGCATAAGTGGAAATGAGTATCAAGATCAGGCTCTTCTGCGAGCTGAGCTTAGAGGCACTGAACACAGCTTTTGTATCCAGCAGCAGGCACAGATTCCCAAAGTCAGCACACCCCGTTTATTGCAGGCTGTTATAGACGCTTAATCCTGACACCAAAATAACTGTGCATGATTTCCTGGATGAAAAATGATAAAACTCTCCATGAGCGTGCTTTCTTCTGTGCATTTTTGATGGACTGATTTTCATGTATTCGAACAACCAAATATCTCTGCCAGGCAAAGCCCAATCCCCTGTATCTGTTTCTCTTTTCTACACTAGGACAAATGACATGAGGCATTGCAGGAGGAGGATTACAGCATGTGAGTCTTCTTTTACAGGCAACTTACTACATTGAGTTTCTCACCAAAATTCTGTTGACATGACAACCTCACTGATCTTCTATGAGACCAATTGACAATCCCATTCTAAATCCAGATCCTACCATGGTTCTCTCACCAGGGATTCAGACTCAGTTAGTAGGCCGCTTATCTTTGGGAGTGAAACCAACATTTTACTGCATGGTTGATTCTCTGCTCACTTCCAGTTAGGTGTATCTTTGTGGCAAGTGATAAATCTCTATCAATAAGGCACAAAATCTCCCAAGGATGTGGCACAAGCTTGTAGAGATAATTTTCAAAAGGTATTGTGGCCCACACCAACCACAGCCCTTATCAGCTGCATCCCTGAGTCTGTGTCTCAGCTGGGATTTCCTCCCACAGTCCCATGAGCTCAGTCAGCCTGTGGAAAAATCACTGTCTTGTAAACTTGTGTTTTCTTTGTCATTCAAGTGATCTGCTATTTCTGGCATAACTACTGTTTCCATGGCTACACCAGCTCATAAATAGGGTCAGAAACCTTGGAGATGCTTTTTAAGTGATTCCTTGGAATAGAGTATAATCTGGCCAGAGGTGATGAAGCTCATGAGTTTTCCTTTGAGGCCATGAGGACTGAACTCCTGCTACCACTTGGACACCATGGTTTCTGGTGCAGCTTTGGTCTGGATCGAATCGCAACTGTTGTGGCCAAAAAAGTTGTCAGTGGCTTTCCTGGGACCAGGGGGGGAAAAGCCTGTGCAGGGAGGGACAGGGACTGGGTACTCAGTCCCTGGGCAGGACTTGTCATCCATGTGGTGTGGCAGCCAGGCATGAGCATAAAGCCTCTTGCTCTGAAAAGAAGCTGTGCGCCTACAACTCTGAAAAGCAAATGCCACCCACTTCATGAGGGGAAGGGAGAGAGAGAGGATGGATGGAGAGGGAGGACTGATAATCCTGGGAGATAAGAAAGAACATGAGAAGTGGGGCCCTTTAGGGAGTTTCTGTCATGTGTTGTCAGTGGTAAAAAAATATCTTTGTGTGACACCATGGAAATTTTTTCCCACAGTCCACTTTTGTTAAAGAGAAACGAGACAAGTTTCATTGGGAAAACAGGAAAACAAAGGGAGTATTTTGAAAACAAACGGCCTGAATATATGTAAATTTTTAAGCTTCAGGAAGGAGTAGAGGGCTGTAGAGCTGATTTCCCCAGCAACTTTACCTACATAAGAGGAGGCAGAAGGGGAGGGGGAGCCCCTGGAAACCTGTCTGCAGCAGATGGAGGCATGGGAATGAGCAGCAGGGATGGGAGTGAGTCTGCTGCCAGCAGGCTGCACCTCTTTATATCCACACAAGCAGGTCCCTGCCCACAGTAATCACTTCTGCTGTCAGAAGAGGATGAGTGCAATCAATCTCCACGCATTTGTATACGTGCTCTAGTTACCACAGGGAAGAGAGGATGCCAACACTATGCTGCCCCCGTCCTCTTTCCTGTGCCCAAAAATTACTGCACAAGCCTCTGAAAGCTGTGTGATTGTCTTAAATGTGTGGGAATGTAAGTGTGCTTGCTCCTTCTCTGCTAGATTAAAAGCCCCTCAGCTACATCTGGTATTTACTTCCTGGCTTCTCAGTGCCCACTCAAGGGCTAGGACCTTACTGATTTTTTTAATGTAAGCTAAGAGTCTCACTGAAGGATTTATCTTGTCTAACTTCAGCCATCTGAAAGGTCAGAGGCCTCAGCTATGGGACTCTTGCTCAGCAACAGCACAGTGCTGGACTCGTGTTCACTGCCAGGGTCTGTCACATCAGTGAGAGACTGTCCCTTCTTGGCCACACATGGCTGGCTGGCATGGCTGCTCCAAAATCCCCTCCTCCAACCTCACCCAAAGACAAATCCCATCCATCATAAACAACCCACACTTTGGTGTCCTTCTGCCCCTCTGCTGCTCTCATGCTCCTGTTGCTCTCATTCTCCAGGATTGTTTTCAGTCCTGCCAGCCCTTATCTCGTGTTGTGAGGTGGGAGCTCAACAAGGGTGAGTGCAAGGTGCTTCACCAGAGCCAAGAGCCCCTGAGGTTTGTTAACCTTGTGGTTGTACCTCAAGCCAGACAGTTACAGGCCATGACTGAGTGTCATGGTTCAGCATAGTCTAGGTTTCTATCAGGGACAAGATCGGAGCAAGTTGTGGATAGGCAAATAGGCCTAGGGATGATTTATAAGTAAGTAATGGATATTTTGAACCAAACCACTACACTGAGGCACTGCTGCAGCCGAGGATGAGGATGATCTTCTAGCCCATTTTAGCAGGACTCTAGACCTTCTCTTTTCATCCTGAGACTCCACCAACTCTTTCCACATCTCTGACACTGATCTTCCAGGCAGTTACAACAGGCTATTACAACATATTGGAGATACCAAGCACTTGGTATAAAATAGTATGCATTACCACGCACGGAGTTTTGTTGGGTTGGAGTATGGGTTGAGCTCTACCTCCAAGGGCTCCTCACAGTAGCAATGCTACTGGTACCCAGATGTGACCTAGCTGTTACCTCAGCCCAACACCTGGGCTCTCAGGAGTGACTGGCTGGCCACCCACATGCAACACAAAGGTTCCCCATTCTCCCCCTGCCTTCCCATCTGCTTCACTAGAGCCCTAGCAGCATCTCAGCAGCATTCCCTGTGACTCCCTTGAGTGGACTCAGCTCTGTTGACACTGGTCTAACTGCGTGCATTGCTCTGTAAGATGTGTCTTTTCCCCTGTGGCACCTCTGAGAAGTTTACTGGGAACCCCTCCAGGCATTTGCCAGTGCAGGAGAGGGATAGGGAATCCTCCCTTCCCTGACATGTGCAGACATGTGTGTTCCCAAGAAGCAGCATCACTTGAAGGGCAGGTTATTTCTTTATTTCTCTTTGCTTCTGCAGAGATGTCCTCCCAGAAGCTCCAGAGAAGCCACACCCTTCTTGCAGAAAGGGCCACATCACCCCTCAGAAGTGTGACGAGGCTCTGCTGCTCCTCCAGACCTTACTGGAGCTGTGCCTGCACAGCTCTGGTCTCACAGTGCTCCCCCCACTTCACCCCTGCCGTGTAGATGCCCGCCCACGATTGATGCCCTGATGTCACCTGGTGGCAGGGTATATCTGGAGGACAAAGGACACCTCGAGACTCTTTCTACGCAGGCTGGAGGACGGGAGTTGAATGATTTGCAAGAGGAGCCCTTGGCACTGTAAGTGTTCCCCAGGAGCTCAAAGTAATAGCAAGGGCGGGAAGTGGGATGCAAAAGGAACTGGGTGCAAAACCCAGGGGAGAGAAACATCCAGATAAAACTCCATGGAGGAAAAATTTGGATGTTTGTGCTTGGAGAGCATGAACAGATCCAGTATCTAGGGGAAGGAGTTGTGATTCTTGTGTGGTTGCTCACTGTTTCCTCTAACATTAGGACAGGTGCTGCAGCAGTGGTTTGTCTCAAAGCTCCCTGGCTGTACGAGCTCGGTTTCTCATGCTGGGCATCCCTCAGCTGGGGCTCCCTGGAACCCCCTTGGCTTGTGTCCTCAGCTGGCTGAGCCTGCATGTGAGCAGCCCCGGGGGACTGCCTAGGAGCAGCTGGGACAGGCAGCTGGTGTTTCCTGCCCCAGTGCCCAGCCGCACATGCAGGGCACTTCAATGAGGAGTTTATAATGTGATGCTGTACCTCTGCTGTCACTGAATCCCTTCTTTCAACTGGGGTCTTTCCAGTGATCCCCATTTGGGAATATAGTTCTACTGGAAATGAGTTTCTGTCTTTTAGAGTGCATCCTCTTTCACCTGTTCTTGGTCTTAAAACTGCTGCTAGAATGAAGGATTTGAAATCCTTTGTAAGACACAGGAGCAGAAAGGGCTGAACCTGCATGGACTTTTTCCCACCACTATGATTAGCCACCTCAAGCAATTGAGACTGGAGCTATGAGACTCCTCAAAGGCACTGGATTCAATACTCCCTGACGAAAGCCTGAAAGGATGATGTTAGTGGCTTTCCTGAGGCCAAGATCTGAGCATGCAAGAAACCCATAAAAAGAATGTGAAAAGGATATTTCCCCCTGGTTTCTCTCTACTCACGGAAGAGTATCTGCATGGAGGGCCACGGCTTATGGAGGTTTTGTGTCTGACACCCTGAGGCAGCACAGGACAAATGCACACAGAAGAATCTGTATTTTTAAAAGTTTTGGATGAGGAAGACAAGTCCCTACACCAAAACTGTCTGAAGAAGATCAAGGGAGGTATCTACATTATCTGCCAGGGACATTTTCCACAGAGAGTCAGAGATTAAGGATGGGGCAGATTAAAGAGTCAGCACTTGTCAGTAGTATTCAAGCCCCTTTGAATTTAAATAAAACTAAAAGAAGGATGATTAACCTGGCCAACAACCCAGAGGTGGGATTTCTGACGAAACAGAGATAAGCCCATTAATGAGTATTAGGTATAATTAGCATTCAGATGCAAGCAAAGCTCTTACCTAGAGGATTAAGCCCTTGACAGCAGAAGTGCTGTCAGGGGCAATTAGGTAACACCTCATCAGAGGAGGGGGCAGAGGAAGTGCATGGCAGAGGATCTTATGCCTCAACAATCTTTACATGCGCAGCCATCAGCTCTTGCCCAGGAGCTGCATGCTGGTGCTGGCAGAAGCAAAAGAGCTCTGGCAGACCAGGAAACACTGGGAAGAGGCAGCATAGCACTTGCAAAGATCTAGAGGAGACTCAAACATTTGTCAAGCCACCTGTTTGATCTGGTACCAAGGACTATCCAAGTAACCAAGTACGGTAAGACAGAAGGCTGTGAAATTCCCACGGGAAGAGCTGCTATTGGCATTTTTTCCATATCTGTGATCCTGAGGTGTTTGTCTGGCTGTGTGTAGGGGCAGTTTGTTCCCGAGGTGTGGGAACTGGGGCAGGTTCCGTCCTGTGGGGCAGGGCCCACGCTGGCATGAATGGAGAATTTTTTGACTCTAATGATGGCAATTGAGTCTCACCAGTTCCGTGGTGGGAGGGCAGCTTGATTCCTGCTGCAAGATGGAAGTTGTTACGTGGCATTAAGGTTACTTTCCATCCTCGGTCATTTTTTTTTTGTGAAGCATGGAGATAATAGAGGGAGGTTAGTAAGGAAAAAGTTAGAATTGTCCCTAATGTTAGAAATGTCCGTAACTAAAAGTTTCATTGAGTGCTCTTTGTTCAATTCATGCAGGTGAGAGAGGATGAAGTGTGATTTGGGCAGATCCTTTTTCCTACCAAATCCTGTGTTATTGAATACCTGGTAGATGGATACAACTACAACTACTTCAGATTGGGGCAAAAAGAAACTTCAAGGGCTCAATCTTTCTGTTAGCTATTCCTCTATTGAGTGAAGGTCAGGGACAAAGTGTGGACTCAAGGATCTAAGAAGTTTTGACCCTCAAAGACGTATTGGTGGTTAAGGTGACATGCCAGTACACAGCAGAGGTTATTGAAGCAGGAATTCAGTTGGAGATGGAGCTCAAATGCAGCTGTCAAGTTTTGGATGTCAGTCCTAAGGGATGGAAATCTGTTAGCCGGTTTGTTTTTTCTGTTGTACTTTTGGGAGTAGCCCTTGAGAGGTGTGCCCAGTAATTTAGGTGTCAGATTAACATGGTGCTTAAAAGTGGATGGGTGTCCCTTTTAGTTCAGGAGCGGGGTCTAGCACTGGGACAGACAACACGGTGATGAGAATTGCACCTGAGACAGAGGCATAATAATAGACTTTGGCGCATTAGCAGACGTTACAGAGCAGCTTTCTGATGCGAAGCATTTTGTTGTAGGGCAGTATCATCTGAATTCCTCCCATCCTGAGTAACAGAGAGGCACCAAATTCTGTCTTTGTTTTGGAGGCAAAATGCCTTCATCTCTCAGTTTGGCCCTAAAAATCTGTGAGTCAAAAGATTTCATCTCTCCTCCCAGCAGTGCAGTCCAGGTCATACCTATCACTGCACTTCCATTCTCATTCTGTAAAAGAAGAAGGTGGCAGTGTTTGCCTGTCCTGCCACCATGCTGTGAGGAAAAAGAAAAAGCTGTAAATACTGGGCAACTGTTCAGGCACTGCAGAGATGGCAGCCAAATAAGTAACTTCCACGGTTTGAGCTGATCCCTGTGTTTGTGGGCACAGTGTGTGCTTAGGAAGCGTTGTGTTACACGCGGGGGAATAGCATCTGTGCATACTTCAGCTTCAGACACAACCATCTGCTGCTCCATTTGGGGCTGCTGGAACCTGTCCAGTCTCCTGCTTGGGATATCACAGCTGAGACAGAAGCCTGACCACAAGCGACAGAAGAGCTAGCCTGCCTCTAGGTACTATCATTTGGAACCATCCTACTGCCACCACAGATGGAAAGGTGTCCTGGGTGAAGTATTTCCAGACTGCCACAGATACAGAAATATGGCTTTTAACCTTGCATTGATGTGCAAGTGACACAGGAAGATTGCTTGGATGATCTTTCTCCTTGTATCTCAGGATTTGCTTTCCAGCACTCTGGCTATTTCAGGACAAAGACATGAACTCTCTTTAGACTTAGGAAAAAAAAATCTTTGATGACATTTATAGTTCTGAGATTAAAAATCCGGAGTGTCACGGTGATGTTGGGGATTAAGCCAGAGTACTATGTGACCTAATGAGATTAGTCTTTAGAACCAAATCCTGAAGTTAATTCCATCAGCGATTACATCAGCCTGGATGCACAGGGATGAACACCTGGAGATAGGAGATGTGTAACAGTCATGGGGAAGAACGTGACTTCAAGGAAGAAGGAAAAAAGTTGCATTTATTTTTATCCATAAATGCACTTGTTCAGACCATTCTAGCGTACTAATTAGCACAAAATTTGACGAAGGACTGGAAGCTTCCCTTTGGGCACTGGTGAGAGTTACTGCTGTCCTCTCTGGGAAAGAAGCAAAAGGCTCAGACTGCAGCAGTTCTGCCCTCTAAGACAGAGGTCTCCCAAACAGAAATTGCTCTCTGATAACTATTTAGCCCCTGTGAAATGGAGTTTGGCTCATGTACAGTGTGATGAAAAGGGGTCAGCACATGTAATACAATGCTCAAAAATACCAAAATGGGCACATCCCAGGGAAAGTTACAGGCTTTACTCTTCTAAATCCTGAGAAATTTGCAGAATTAACTTCTAACTAAAAGACAGTCCCCAGTGCTTTGCCTTAGCCTTCTGTATAATCTTTCAACGATCTTGTACTATTTCCTGGAAGTTTGATATTGACAAATGTGGAGCCCTAATTGCAGCTCCACCCAGACAGAGGGCACATCTAGCTCAGCATCCCATGTCCATCAGTGTTCAAAAGGTAATGCTTAGGCACAAGTATGAGAACAGATGATTCCCAAGGATGGGCTATTTCTCTAAGCGATACATGTGTCTTCGTGGCTCCTGCAGCAATCAGGTCCTGAACCAGGAAGCAAAAACCTCAGCAATGCTATTCCAGGGCTAGCTAGAAAAAAAAACCCCAACATTGTAATTAAAGTTCCTATTTTACCTAAATTGTGGGGCAAGCTTCTGCAGCAACCCGTCTCCAAGAGTGCAACTGTGTTTGAGACAAAAGGTGTTAGTCTCCATGACTCTGCAGTCATTGCACCATGGGGTTAAATGTCTTTTTGGCCTTAGTTCGAGTGTCCTTTGTTTGGCATCTTAATTCTAGCATGCCAGATGAAAGGCAGTGCTACCCTGCTTAATTTCTATGCATTGCAATCTTTCTTTATCTTTAATAGCATTATCTTTAATCCTGCCACAATTGTATTTTCCATAATTCTGTCAACTGACTACTGATACCTAGAAAAGATAAGCAGAGTGTTGTGTCAGTCCGTGCTGTTATCTTGCAGACAGAGGGATCTGAGAGAGGCGCGTGCCGGCCGCTCACAGCCCAGCAATGAGTGAGACCCCAGCCGCCACCCTCAACACCGGAGATGCTCCAACTGGTCCCAGCACACCACGCAAGGGGCCTCCCAAGTTCAAGCAGAGACAGACAAGGCAGTTCAAGAGCAAGCCCCCCAAAAAAGGAGTAAGAGGGTAAGGGAATTTTGGAAAGAAAAGGAACCATGCTAGTTGAGTAGCTCCCCACTGCTCCATTGTGCTTCTGTGATACCATCTTCCCTTGGGCAAGGAGCCAGAAGGCTTTCCCCTGCCCCTGGGTCGCAATCAGCTCTCCAACCTGGAGCTGCTTCTCTTCTGCTCCCTACCCACAATTCTCCTTCCTTGGCTGGGCGTTTAGGACACCTCCCCTTTCCTTGCTGCTGCCCCAAACACACTCCTTACCTGCTCTTTTCTCTCCTAGGTTTGGAGATGACATCCCAGGCATGGAGGGGCTGGGCACAGGTAAACTCTGAAGGATGTTGTTGTCATGCCCTGCTTTAGCACTAGTGCAGACAAACTTCATAATGGGAAAGGATTTTGGGGTGGTCTTTGTTTCCCTGGCCTGTCTGCAGCTCTCAGGGTCACCAGAGAAGACTCGTTCTACCTCCCCAAGCTGCCACGTTCATGCTTATGCTTACATTCACTACAAGAAGGAAAGGCCATTTATGTATGCTTCAGCTTCAGACTACTTACATTGGGCTGCAGAAGTGCTTGTTTGTTTTCTGCTAATACTCTGGCTAAGAATTTCAGCAGCATGAGGTTCTCAAAGAAATGCTAAATGCTAAGCTATTAATACCAAAAAATCACAGAAACTAAATCCCAGATGGTTAAGTATTTGTGTTGTCATCAGAATCCTAATTTTAAGCATTTCATGTACCCATCCGGGAATGAGAAACATGCATTGGATGAGCTGTAGCCAGTCAGAACTTTGAAGTATTGATAATGAGAGAGTCACAGATCCTGAATATTGTAGCCCAAATTATTCAGCATCTGATTTAAAACTCCACATGTCTTCAAGGAGATCACAGTTTGGCTACAGGTAATTTATGAGAACAGGAGAAACCATATACCTGGAATTAATTTTTACACCAGTTTACATAGTCACTGAAGAGACTAGGAAATGCTGGCTTGCTTTTTCTCACTGAGAGAAAGTACACTGATATGGTTTGGTCTGACAGGTAGTACCAGATTTGTATGCTCATCTGCCCATTTAACCTTCAAATGGAGTCTCATTCTTGTTAATGGCTCCTGAGTAAATCAGCCTTTCCATTAATAAAAAATAAATCCAAGGAGTGCATTGGCAAGAACCCATTTGTCATTTTCTCTCTTTTGCAGATATCACCGTGATTTGCCCATGGGAAGCTTTCAGCCATCTGGAGCTGCACGAGCTGGCCCAGTTTGGGATCATCTAAGGTGTCAGCATCTCTTCTGGTGTCACCTGGTGACTCCACAAATCCCAGCATGTCTTCACCACCTTTGACACTTATTTTTGGCCCTTGCATCCACTTGCTTACGGGCAGGGTGGTTTTGTAAGAGCTAGTTATGAGAAACTTAACTTTGCAGATTAATTTGGCAAAGAAGTTATTTGGGACCCTGAGCAGGCCTCATGCTCCATGTGATGAAACTACTGAAAAATGTCTTAATGCCTCCCTGCACAATATTTTTTCTTCTCTCACTGTCATAGGTCTTCAATGTTTATGGTGATACAGGGAGGCTGTATTTGAACTTTTTCCCTGATTAGCTGAGATATTGTGTGCATGTATGTCCCCACCTAATTAAATCAGCCCATTCTGTATTCTTCCTCCCTTCCCTCTCTTTCTTCATCTTTCTATATAGAATTTCCATGGGTAGGTCCCCATGTTATTTGGGCCACTAATTATTTGCTCAGAGTACATCTGTAGAAAACAGCATTAGAGTCACCAGTCCAGACATTAGGCTGCTTGCCATAGGAGATCCTTCCCCAGGGGTTCACCATAAGGAAGGTGCTGCTAAGATTTACCTCATCAGCAAATGGGGAAAAGGGCTTGCAAATGCTGTCTCTGCTGTATTGCCCACAGGCTACGAACCATGAGAGTCTGGCTGTTCTCATAATGTTAAATGAAAACCTGTGCGTCTGAGATCAATAGCTAAGTGAATTGATCCCATTATTCATTCCTTTGTGGTTGCAATTCCAAAGAAGCAGCTCTCCAAATGACGCTGCATTTCCTCTCCTTTGATGGGAAGCCCCGTGTGACACTTGCACTGTCCCCATGCCCATACATATTTACATGAGACATTTGCTCCCCAGGACATGCTTGCTGCTGATTAAGACGGGGAATCCTTATGGTCTGTCACCAGACTGTGCCAGAAGTCCCGCCACATTCAGCAGAAAATGGTATTGCAGTAATTGCTCCCTCTTCCCTGTATTTAGCATAGGACAAGTCTCCCTTCATGCTGCCCCTCCTAAGCAAGAAGGCTTTTCTCTCTTTACTCCCTGGCAATTTCAAGCTGTGGAGCTTGTTTGGACAAGCAGGCAAATGGTGTCCCCAGAGAAAAGTAAAAACAGAGCAAGTGGGGAGGCAGGGGAAGGGTAGGATGTGTACATGCAGGCAAGCACAGAGAGAATCCACTTAACCCCATCGATCTGTGTCTCCTGGTCTCTGGCAGCCTGAGTGCTGCCGAGTGCTGAGGCACCCGTAACCACTTAAATGTTCGGGGAAGGCACCGAGATTCCCTACGGCCCTGGCATTAAGGGAGGGCTTTTGGCTTGTTTGCAGGCAAGGAGCAAGTTTATTGTAGCTACATAATATTCATAAGGGGAGCTGGAATTTTTAATCATTGCCTTTAGCTTGAGAAGCCTCATTGCATAAGAACTGCCTCCCCCTATCTTATCTTTCCTATGCTGAACCTGTTCATGGGCACAGGGAGTGATTGTGGAGAGGAGAGCAAATCCTGTCTAAACGATTGATCCCCACGCATAAAGCATTGCTATAAATCCATGGCGGTGCTATAGTTATCTGCTACTGTTATTCCAGAAATAAAAGCTAGCAGTTTCCAGTTAAAATATAGCTTGAGCACCAAAAGCTAAAGGAAATTAATTCCTGTTGGCAGTCCAGAGTACAGCTTCTATTATTCAGCACTCCTGCCATTAGACACAGCAGTAAACCACGGAGTGGTTCAGAACCACAGCACTATCACGGCGCAGAAGCCATGTACCATTTAGCTAATTGCAGCCCTCAGCTACTTCCTCGGGCAGAGGCAGTCTGTCCTTTCCACTTACTTCCAGTTTCTCCTGCCTTTCTCACCTTTTAATGCTTTTCTTCTTTCCCTAAGTGTTCTTTATGTAAATGACGTTTTATTTAGCTTTTACTATAGGGAACTGATTTCATTTTTTTCAAGCTCGTACTAGCCCTCTCCTTCTCTAGTTAAATGTGAATGTTCCTGTGGCAATACTCTCGTGCTCTTGCTCACATTATGCCATCCTGTTACATATGATCCTCTTCCCACCTTCTCAGTCTGTCCCCTTCTCTCTGGGAAAAGATCCACTGGACCCAGTTTTGAATCTTTCAAGCTGGCTGCCTCTATTATCATTGAGTTTTCCCTTTTTAAAGCTTTTTTAATAGGACAAAAACAAGAGAAGAAAATTTTATTTCATCTTTTTGCTCCCTTTTCATCCCAGACCTTGGGTAAACAGTCCACAGACACTGAGATACTTTGTCAGAAAATATTGGGATAAAAGCAAAACTCTCCTTAGTCCAGGGACTGAAGTTTTAGCAAATTAGAAGGTCCTGGTGTAGTTCCATATCTGATTGCCATATCCCCAGTTCCCATCAGAGAACTACTCCATTCTTCTTCCTAGAGGAGTCCAACAGGAATGCACACATAAGCCAGCTCTCGTGCCTGGCTGATGAGCTGTATCAGAAGAGGGATGCTTTGAGACAACACAATTTGTTAGTTATTTTAAAAATAATTTCTGTGCATTAATAGGGATTACATTAGTTCCTTTACTTGTAAGGAATTTTGAGACTTAGAAGAAGAGTCTTAAAACACACTCACAGTTGTTTTGTCTGAGGTTCTGAGTTTTTTCTTATGAGCCGTAATTCCTGAAACTTCCATTTTTCAGTGAGAGATGGCTACGGTGCAAGAAAGCAAATGTGTTAAAGCAGCTTGTTGAAGGACTTCAGTCTATATGCATTGTAATATGTTACTCTCTGTTCTTTTACTACAAAAACATGTCAAAAGGAATAAAAATTAATAGAAATTGTTTAAAAAATCGTAAGAGTGTAGTCTGACTTGCTTACAAAATACAACCAGGGAAAGGCAGATGACTTAGCTTTTCCTTCTGAAATCCTTTCCTGGGGAAAGACCTGAAAGTCACTCATCACCTCTTGCTAGAGAAAAGCAGCTATTTATCTCCAAACAATAGACAATAAAGACCAACTGTGATATCATCTGAGAAGCAGTTTTTCCTGAGTGATGACTGATATATTCTCCCAAAAGTGGTGCACATGGTTTCCTTCAGGCTGAAATCTTTTGGCCAGTTACATCTTCTGGGGCTCTGTGCAAATGAATGTCAGTGTGTTTTCTACGCTATAGCAAAGAATTGCTGAGATGTGAATGCCACTTAGTTCCTTCTCATTGCCATGACTGCAAGACAGAGCTGCAAACACTCATCTCCTCTTGCTTCTTGCTGTGGCTGAACTTTCTAAATGTTCATAGGGGTTTCAAGATGGTCAAGTGCAATTGCGTTCTGGTGCTATGGTGTCAAATCTCAGCCTTAGAAGTGTTTTCTTTTGTGCCATCCTTGGCATTTTTTCTTGCAACTCATCACTGAGCGTCCACTTGAAAGTCTTTTGTCTTTGAATGTTGTCTATCCTGTGAGATACGAACATGAGTTGCCCAGGGCTCCTTTGTGAGGGCTTTTTCAAACCTTTTCTCAACTGCATTTTGAAAGCCATAAAAATATCTTCTCACATGGTTATGCCAATTTAAAGCAGTAACCAACTTTTGAGTCCCATCCTCACTGACCCCAGTTTCTGACTCTAGTGAGAAAGTTAATTAAACCCAAATCTCTTCAAGAAAAGAAGAACGAACCTTAGGAGAAGTGAGAAGCACTTGTCTTGCTTCTCCCCCTTCTGTCCCCCACAGTATCTAAATCACTTCAGGAATCTCAGTTAAAAATAAATAAAAGAAAAAATAATAATAAAAAAATTAAAGCCCCAAACCCTCAGTGTAAGTTGGATGCTTCAGGATATCTGAAGAGCATTAGTACAAAATTACCATGCTCCAACAGTTTTCAAATCAGCACCTCACTCAGTATCAAGCCACTGTCACATTTTCCTATGGTATGGATCGATAAGGTGTAGGCTAAAAAATGACATTATCACTCTGTGTTTTGTGGGGCATTTTTCTATTTTATAAGTGGGTTTTTAGGAGTTAGGTAAATTAAGAGTACTCACCACCTTTAGGTCTTCAATACCTGATTTTTCAGAGTATTTTACAGTTTATCTTGAAGTTTAAAATGCAGCTGTCATTAGCTGTGGTTGCATCTGTAAGTACTCATTAGTGAATCTCATTCTCTCTGAGCCAGATCTCACTCAGACAGTAAGATCCAGGGCCTCAGATTGGAGATCTGAGCAACAGGAAGTCTGTATTTTTGAGAGCATTTATGTAATGCTCCATAGGGTGGGCAGGTTATTCCAGCCAACAGTCTGTTTCAGCATCACCACACCACTGTGATGCAAACCTAGACAGATCTGGAAAAAAAAGAACAGAAGATTATGCGACTAAAATAAAAGATAGTATCACATGCTTACGAATGTGCTCAACTCTGGAATTTCCTCATACCAGGCTGCTTAACTTTGAAACCTTATTCCCAGTCCCCATAGTGCTGTCAGGGCTGCTGAAGCTGGGACCAGTTTAGTACCCTAATGTCAGGCACCTGCCCCTCCAAAGTTTGTTCTGACAGCCCAAGGTAGGGAGCATCTATGGCTTTGAGCTTTTTCCACACCAACTGTGATCCACCTGGAGGGAGTGGGATGGCTGAAGCCTCTGTGCTGGGGGTATATAACAATTGAATTCTGTCAGTTGCAACTTGCAACTTACCTTTAACACGTTCTCTCACGATTTATGTTGTTCCTCTTCTTGAAGTTTAGCATAATTGTGGTGCGAATTTTGGTCGTTTCTGCTCCTGCTGGGTGAAAAGAATACCTTCTTTATCAAGGCTCATTGCCTTCAGGAATTTGCAAACACTTTCTTGCCTCTAGCATTTTTCTGAGGGCCTCTCACATTCCTGAGGCTGTAAATGAAGTGGCCAAGCATAGCAATGACCAGCACATACTCAACATACAGCAGACTGTCCAGATGGCAGAGCAGACAAGGGATATGATAGAAGTAAGTGAACTACACTACGCTATGAAGAGTAGGACTTTCGACAGGGGGGCACTGGGAGTGCTTTTGGTACCCTGAGAGCTTGGTCAGGACAGTGGTCAGCACAGGAAAAGTGCACAGGAAGGAAAGATTCCTTCAAGAAGATGGAGACCACAGAGAAGGAACGTGGTGAAGCCCCAGGAAGCTGCCTGCCAAAGCTGTACACAGGGCTTTGCCCTGTGGTCTGTGCCAGACTGCAGCTGGCCAAGGAGCACTTGCAGGAATTCTGAGCCTGTTAAGATACTGAACAAGAGCATCTACACAAGGTACAAACTATTTACAAAGCACTGAGCAAGCTGAACTTGGTTCCTTACCAGAGACCTTGCTCTCTCTGGGAGACAGCAGCTGCACAACCATCCAGGAAGAAAGAGAGCTTGCAGAAAAACACATCAAAGTGTGGGAGCTCCAAACTACCACCACAATGACCTTGTAATCATGGGTGATAGAGTAGGTAAGCAGGAATAACATCAATGGGAAAATCTGTATCTTGTGCTATTAGGAGACCTCAATAAACCTGTGTTTTACTTCCCCTCACCTCTGGACAGGACACCAAAAGGAGCAACAGATAGAAATCCCAGGATCATTAAAAACACCACCCTTGCAGGCTGCTGGAACACATCTCTTGGAAGTGTGACCTAGGCAGGGTTACAGGGGCTGCAGAGGGGCACAGCAGCCTAGAGGCAGATGGGAGGCAAGGCCAGTTTCTCAGCCATGCAGAAGTTTCTGCCCCACCAGTGACCCGAGGCACAAACTCCCATTGCTTGATCAAAACACCACATTGGTTTCTCTAGGCACAAGGAGAAGGCAAACTCATTTGCTCATCTCACAAGAGCTATCTGGACTCAAGCCAGCTCAAATTTGTATCATCCAGACAGCTGGCATGCTGGCATGGGCATAACAATCTTGCATCTGTCTGCACCAGGGAACTGGCTGCAAGTCTGAAAGTAAGGGAAGAAAAATAACAGAAGGCCAGTGTCGGCGACTGAGGCACAGACCCAGACAGGCAGGGAATCTGAATCGTTTATTCAAAGGAATGAGCTGGTTTTATACAATTTTCTAAGGCACAGCATCTCCTTACATGGCAATTCTCACTACGTGACCTATCCCGTGTTGCCACATCAGCAACACACTGCCTTCTATGGGGTGATCACTCGCTGTTCACTGTCCATCAGCTCCCGGCAGGCTCCTCTCCGTAGGGGTCTGCCCTGTGACACCTCCTCCCCGCAGGGTCCGGTGGGGACAAGCCTCTGTGTGCCACCATGGGCTCCTTTGTGCTGCCATGTGCCTTTGCAGGCAGCTTTTACAGCTCACAACTCAACTTTATTCCATCTCTTCCCACAGGCCAGCCATGTGGAAAACAGCAAGTTGTATTAGATCTGGCTTTAGCAACTGCAGTTTTACCAGGAACATTCTCTGGGATCAAGGTCTTTCCATGCTAGGCACTTCATAAATACATCACTAACAAATCAGTTATAACCCTGTTCTCCAAGAGTGTTGCTCCAGCCTGTGGATACTGAACTTCACTAATAAGGGGGCACTGCAGAGATGCAGCACAGTCAGTCTTGAAAATGTCAGTACATGGCCAGGTCACATGTAGACAGCTGGGGTGAGGAACATGCAGATGGAGGCATCGGGGAAAGTCCTTTCAAACACAAACCTTAAGCTAGATGATCTGGTAAGCACCAGTCTCAGACAAGAGCGAAGGGAAAGCAAGTCAGCAATTACATTGGAATGAAATATGGTCAGCAAATGAAGCAATTTTGAACCAAAGCTGCCTATACTGAAAGAGTACCACAAGGAGCTATATTATGATAAATTCGAGAGGATCTTAACACCACTGCATCCCCATCCAGAAGGCTCCATTCAGTTCTAGGCATTTTGAGGACAGAAGGTGATGAACTGTTCTGAGGACAGAAGCTGATAAACTGTTCTGTATTTTGAACTCATGTAGAAGGGGGATGAAGAGTAAACAAAAATGAAGAAAGGAGGAGTAAGGACTCCGCAGGCAACAGTTGTTCCAGCATGCACAGCTCCCTGAAATAGTCAAATGGAGTTATGATTCCCACCCAGAGGTAGTCGTAGGGTATAGATAACAACGGAGAACAAATATTAGCAAGGATGAAACAAGTAAAAACTATCTGAAAATAACATCAAAATATTAAGTAGCTGTTGTCAAGAAGTCCTGACAAATACCTTCCTTGGGAAAACTGCACTCTTGGCCCCATGGGAACTGGGAAGGCTCTGATACTTAGTACATTGTTGTAGAAAGTAACCAAGAATCCCCTGCAGAGATCATCTGGCACAGAACAGGCATAGTTCCTGCAGGAGTCAGGGCAGTCACCCTGGGCCGTCTCCACTGCTGTGTCTCTCAAGCTACACACTAGTGATATATAGAAAATAAGTTTGCTTTTCATAGGAAATTCATGCATTACAATATCAAAGCTAAATACATAGGAAGCTCTGCTTAGCAGCCATCTGTAAGCTTCTGATAACAAGACACAAAGTAAGATGTTGTGTTCTTAGCTGCTAAAAAATAAATGTGACAAAACCAGCAAAAATCTCAAGCTCAAAACAAAGAGCGTGGAAGCACACAAGATATTTTCATTTCACTCTTCGGTGAGAACTGCTTCTTTGGAAAATACAGTAACATTTTAGTTCCACATCCCACCGATTTCTCACTTTGGAAGGCACAATGTGCACCTTGTTGTGTGTAATGCTATGATATGTAATTTTTTTTTCTTTGCTTCAGTCTGGAACCATTTCCCTGAAAAGTGGCATAAAGCTTTGAAGCTTTATCCCAGCGATGTAAACTTTTTGCATTCATTCACAGTAATGCCTAATCCCATTTTAATCTTAATAAGCTCTTTAGTGCAATAATATCCTATGGCATTAAGGCATACAACTTAATTCCTTGAATTAAAGCCAGGATTCTCTTTGGAGTTTTTGCACTGACTTCCACAAGCTTTGGATCAGGTCAACCTCCAAAAAAACCCAACCTGCTGCAAACCACTGAACTACCTGACAGAAAAGGCTTTATGGTTTTATATTATCTTACAATAGCTTTTCCATGTATATGGAATCTGCATTCATAAGAATTTCAGAGCTTCAAGCAGCATCTAACTGGAATAATTAGCTACCCTGATCCCAAGATGCCGTTGATAAACTTCAGGAAGAAACATTTCCTTACCCTCAATACTCTGGCCCAGGGCTGATACAGTGATCCAACGTGAGAAGCTTGAAGCCTTTGGGTGCCTACTCACAGAAGAACATTATCTCTTGACCTATCTAAATGAGCCAATTATGAACTGGATTCCCAAGTTCCTTCAGACAAAAATGATAGAGATAAATTTAATATGAACTAAATTGCAAACAGGAGGAAGTTGTTGCTTGTTATAATTATTTAGTTATAGAGGAAATTTTAAATCACCTCTTTCAAAGGTCTGAGAAAAGTCATACTCTGGGGACCACCTGGAATTTCTCTCTGAACATCAAATAAATGTCCCAAGTATTCCCAATAGTACAAATCCTCTGGCTTGTTTTCAAACTGTAATTGTGGCCAGGAGCTATGTAACAGTGCAAAACCCATTCTCTGCCCTTCAAGTGTCTTCACTCTGACCTTACTTAAAAATGAGAAACCTGTCTCATAGCCCCTTCAGTCCCTCGAGCTTTGTGACAAGGCACTGAATGTACACAGAGAAGGCAAATCAGTCCTAAGCTCAGACACAAATCCAAATCAAGGGGGTTGCTTTAAAAGTTGCTGCTCACTGACTGGGTTAGAGAAGGTGACTTCTTTGGCTGCTCCAATTGTCAAATAAAATACAGTTCATGGTGACTTAGGCTTGCACATATCATCCCTGCTTGCAGCAAGCTCAGAGCACAAGCACTACTCATTTTTGCAGCTCAGCTGCTGAACAGTACTCAGTAACCCTAAACAGCTTTGTTATATTTCATCAGAGTCCTTAACCCCTCTTTGGTTTACTAAAGAGATGGCCAAAAGGCCATTTGATCAGACCCAGAAATGTCTTCATGGGAACATATTTCTGATAGGAAATGAGTCTTTCTTACATGCAGCAGAAAAGTAAAATCATATCTGGTGGCTGGTTTGGCAGATTCAGATAAGAACCACATTGCTAATTTCTCACAGAGGCAATAATGAAACTCAGAAACAACTTTCCATGTGATCTGTGCCTTGTAGGTCTTCAAACCAAGAGTGTGTGACAGGAAGGTGGATAGATATGCTGAGGGTAACATCTGTGGCTCAGGTATTTCAGACCTCCTGTGCAGGACCACTGGAGAAGTTTTCAAGTCAGGACTGTACAGGACATCATTAGGATGACACCAGCTATGTTTGACAATCTAATACCCATGCTTACCCACTGGTGCACAGGTGGGATCCCATGAGCAAGAACTCATGTGTTTGGATGTGATAATCTGTATATTCATACAAAAGTATTTGGAAGAATGGAGATTGGCATGTATGTTAAACTAATGCCATTGAGCCTGACACAGGCACTGCAAAATTTCTAGCCTATTGGTATCAAACAGGCAAAACAGGTCTTCACTGCTGCCTGCTGTGTGTCTAATTTAAATGAGAAATGTCCAGAAAAGCACAAGAATTAAAAGTCTCTACCAAATCAGAAAAAAAGTCCCTCAGACCCAGTACTTTGTCTCCAGATGTAGCCAGTAATGGTTGCAAAGGACAAGATACAAATTACGTGCATAACAGCACGTCACTAACATATCTAGTAGCTTCCAGTGATTTGCACTCAAGGACATCCTGAGCCAGAGCTGATGTCTTTGTGTACAATAGCACTTGGTAAATTTTTCCTTCATGATGCTTCGAGACACTTTCTGAACCTATAGAGACCTTCACTATCTGTGGTACCCTTAGTAAAGGAGTTCACACAATAAACCCTCATACCTAAAAGAGCAATAAATAGATCCATGACCTTTCTCTCTCTGAATGCATAAAAACCCCCACCTCATTTCACTTGCTGCTACCTGCAAGTTTCCTCAGTGCTTCCCTTGGAAGAGACAAGAATACTATATTGACAAAAGTAACCTATTCCTATTACTTTTGGTGCTCCAAAGCAGAGGATGTTGTGGTCATTCATTTTTTGGCCAGTGGTAATCAGCTGCAAATGCTGGCTTCCAATTTAGAACATTGTTACTTGAAAACTATTAAAACGCCATATTATTTCTTACCTAGAGAGGTCGAGACACCTTCTATATTTAAATACAGTTACAAAATGCAGAGGGAGGGGGTTTTTCTTTTAAGTCAGTGTTACTTAAGAGCAGCATTTAAAAAATTCAGATAGGATATGGTGAAGATAAGTAGAAGTTACTGGAAGTTGGTTAAATAAATCTCCTGTGAACAGATAAAATAATCTTTACAATTACTCTGTTCCAGCAGTAGTTTCAAGATTAAAAAAATACAATTCACAGCCATTCTCTACACACAGGATCAGAACCATAACTGCTGAAAATTGACCTTGTTCCCATAAGTCACTGCATTTACTGCAGCTGGTCACAAGACCAACTTTCTGGGTCCTTGGGAGAAGCTCGGGTGGCCTTGTGTGCACTGTTTCAAGGAACTGTGTTTTCTTCCAGCAAGTAGTCTCTTTCCACATTTTGTGTTTGAGGCATCACCACCCCAAGTGTCAACCTCCAGCTTCTCTAGAGTGTTGGCAGCTGATCCCACCAGTAAAACCCACCTAGGTTCATTGAAACAATGGGGCTGAGGGCTTTACTGTGGAAAGAGACATAAAGTTCTTAGCCTTCATTACATAATTAGTGAGAAGGAACATTTTAGAGAAGACAAGGTAGCAGCTGGTTAAATGTTTTAGCCATCTGTGGGAAACCAGAGGAGGAGATTGCCTCATGCTCACTAATATCTTAACTGAGCATATTACATTTTGTGGGTTATTCAAAACAAAGTTTAGGTGGGGAATTATTGCCTCAGAAAAGCTGGCAGGACACACCTAGGACAGAAACTGGGTGATTAACCCAACAGGTGCTCTGTCCAGCAGGCAGGGTCCAGACTTGGTATAGCAGAAGCAGAGGGAGAACTGCAGATCCCCAAGGGATTCAAACAGAGAGATGCTACTAATTTATTTGTGGCAAATAAGGTTTCATTAGCAAGAGGGTAGCTAGGACACCCCCATTCCCTCAGAGCAAAGTCCAGCTGTAGAAGCAAGGCCATGTCTCAGATTTGCAGTGAGTAGTAGCCTTGCTCTTGTTCCAGTGCTAGAGGCAGCAAGGCTGCAGGTGTGGGAGGGGGCACCCTCTCCAATTCTCACTCCCCATGCCCTGCACTCAGCTGCCTCCTTTAAGCTCCCTTTGGAGGATGGTGGCAGTGGCTGCCAAGGCTGTTCTGCACTCTTGGGGCTCCCGACGTGCTTGTCCTGGTTCTGCCTGCTGTTCCTCCGAGGGTTACTGTGCCTGGCTTCCCCTCTGCACACAGTGCTGGGCACTCAGCTCCTGGCCATGCCAGACTTCAGAAGATGTCAACACAGAGATGTTCTTATCGAGGATGCAGCCTTGTATGGTTAGACAGAAATGTCAGTGGTGTATTGTGAGAACTGGAGCTATAAATACAGAAAATAAGGGTGACTTTGGTATGTTTTCCCATTAAAATTTTTATTGGACTTTTTAGAGCCAGAAATATCAGAAAGCTGCTTTAATGACAATGGTATTCTTCAAGACTCTCTGCAAAAACTGAGCCCTAAAACTTCTGCACTACTAGCTCATGCTTCTCCAGCCTTGAGGCAAAATCATTCTGAGTCAGGTTGTGAGAAGTAAAAAACCTTTTGAGCTTCCCATTTCTGACTCTGAAACACAGGGAAGATCCCCATCCATAGAAACATTTAGAGGCTTTTCCAAAGCTGATGGAAGAGGAATCATAGGATTAGTAGTACCTGACATCTGAATGCAGAGCATAAGGAGTCCAGCTGCCTCCCACAACCCATCCTGTCACGCAGAAGGGGAGCAATACTATAGTACCTGGTGCCAGGAGCAGTACAGAAGGGTCCATGATGCTCATCCACAATGACATCTTTGTATGTCAGGATAAATTCTCCCTACATGGAAGTATTTCCTAGAGTAGGAAAATGAGTAGTAAGCCCCTCCCCAGCTGTTGGGATGGACTTACTTGGAAAAAAGCAGTGTTATAACAGGAGTTTCATCTTTTGGCAGCTGTTCCATAAATAAGAGCTTCCTCTTCCTGGAAGCAAAGACAAGGGGTTTTGTGAAAATATATTGTACCTTTAACATTATCAAGTATTATTCAAGTATTTTCCAAAACTGCAGAAGAAAACAGCTGCTGGGTCCTGGTTTTGACCAGAGGAAGTCATAGTCAGGACTTGGAATTATACAAGCACAGAGATACAAATAGCTTGTTTTTATTTATTTTGTTTTCTGAAATCTATAAAAATAAACATCTTCAAGACTATGAGGCTTTGCCAAAAGTTAAAAATATAACTGAAGAAGAAAGCAGCAGCCACAGACTGTTTCTAACCCAAATTTAACATTAAAAAAACCCAGCCTAGCCACAGCGGAGGAATCAGTGCTTTCCACTGTACAAACTCACTTAGCTCTCACCTCACCTCACCAAGAAAATGTTTGAATGCAAAAAGAAATTAAGAACATAATTCATTATCATACTCTAAATGTCACATAGACCTTTTGTTGTCTATCAGGTGCTTTTTGTCATGCATGCTCCACTGCCTTGACGTGAAAACCACACTTTCTGTCTCAAATAACCTATTAAAGCATTTGTGAGGCATCACCCTGATTTTTCTGCTGAAGGGCATGCTGTGTCCCAGGAACATGCAAGGCACAAGCAAAGAGAATTATTAAATGATTTTCAGTCTGTGGTCTACAGTCTGCAGGGACTTCATGAACTATTTCTAAAGAATCCAGGGAAAACAATCAAGGCAAGCAAGATGCTTGTCACTATGCTTTGATTTCATGGTCAGCCCACTAGAAAAAAATTTTGAAATGTTTAGGGAAAAGATAGAAGAATTCATCCAAGGTTGGAGGCAGGTTAGAAAAGTCCATGAAGACATGTAAAGAGCAGGAACTTGTTTCATACATACTACTTTCTGGGCTGTAAGTGTTTCAACTAGCTGAAACATGAACCTATGGTAATTTTATATAGCTTCTCAGCAGCATTTTGCAGTCCATGCAGAATTCTTGCTGCTGCACCAATTTTCTCAGCAGCATCCATGCCAGATAGCTTAAAGCTAGTGCAGTGGTTTCATCACCTTTCAGTGATACTTTATTTCAGCTGTTGTCATTTCAGTGAGCCAAGAGGCTTTGCTTTTACCTTAAAAGCAGGAACATTGTTGAACTTTTTGGTTTTTGCATTACAGATCTGCTATGCTGATTTACACAGCCAGCCCCAGATCTTCTTGACTCATTAAGCATCACCAGATCTACTTCATGTTGTCCTAATCTGGGTACAGCTATCTTGCAACAGAGAGACTAAAATAACCTCAGCTGCCTTAGTATTTGCCATGTTGTCTGTTATACCACAGCTCTGTTTGGTGCAGAAACAGGCAACAGAGCCTGGTGCAAAGGCTACAAAGTTAATGCCCAGCAAAATAGCTCTGCATTGAGAAACAGCCCATCACCTCAGCACAGTAGCCTGGTCAGCTAATTTTCCTCCAGAGAAAAGGAGTCACCAGTGAAACTGCTGTGCTGTTCTCTAGGTTCAGACTGCTGTCTCAGCACAGCACTGCTCAGGTATTGCAGCTCTAACTGGAGCCAGCCCAGTACATCTGAGCTATGAACTACAGACATGACAGCCATGTGCCAGTCCAGGAATCACTGAAGGGATGCAGAGTATTTTGCACAGACCACATCACCTCTATACAACAAGCTTCCACAAAGAAGTAAACAAGAAAATAACAAAATATTTTTCCATCTCTTGTGCTGTGGAAATGTAAATCCAAGTTCATGGTCTTTAAGATGCTATGCAATCAGGATAGCTGATCTCTAAAAGCTCCTGCTTATTGATGCAGTGCTGTAGGATCAGAGCTTGCCATCAGTAGGCACGTACTGCCTGCTCACCTTCCCTTTTGTAAAACAAAATGTTTCGCTCCCTAAAGCATCTTCCCCATCAGCTTTTCTCACTTCCTCCTCTATTTCTGTGCCATTCTGGAAAGCTGGTCACTGTTCCTCCAGCACTGGTGTCATATTGTTGCTCACAATCAGCCTGCATTCTACAATTTTGGGGTGTAACAGAGCGAAGGAAGACTTCTAGCTGCACTGTATCTTACAGAGGTCTTTCTAAGACATAAGACCCTTCAGAACCTGGTTATCCCAGGGCTTCCATATCCTGGATGGCTGAGTATTGAATCAGAGGCAATCTTTGCTGCAAGTCACAAACTCAGACACTGTACTAATACTGAAACGCATCAGCCCTGCTACCACTGTTCTTCCACCAGGCCCTAATCACCCCAGATGGCAATGCTTTCATTAACTTCTCTGTTCTCTGAGTACAGCCAATCTCTGTGGAGTTTATAGCTAAGGAAAAATTAATTATTATTTCATTTTAAAAAAATCAGAAAAAGTAATTATTAAGTAAACCCCAAGTTTACAAAACAGCCACACAGCCAGCGATGTCAAGAGTGAGGAGGAAGGAGAAGGGATTAGACACATCAGCCCTAGACAGACTGCCACGTCCCTACCTTGTTCTTGTTCATGTATTTAGACTCCAAGGTAATCTCTCTGATTTAGAAAGGTTTTTAGTCAGACCTCTGAAGGCTGGAAGCACCACTGTGGGCTTGCCCTGCATCCTTCCCTAGGGTTCACTGTCGGAAGATAGCCGAAACACAACAAGAGTGTTGTGAAACCTTGGGGCTGGCCCTTATGTTCTAAGCTCTTTCAGAAGCTGAGGAAGGAATTTCTCTTACTTCTGCTGCCCCTGAAGTTAGAAAAAGACAAGTGAAAAATGTCCTGTGAAAAATCAGTGAAACCAGTAGAAAACTGGTAGTGTGGGTAGAAGACCGTGTGGACACAAGCATGGCACGGGCAACAGCAGCAGGGATTAGCCAAAGGGAAGGGGAGGACAGGGCAGGGAGGGAAAATGTGGCAGAGGGAAAAAGGGAGAGAAATTATTATCTGGAGCTCAAGTTCTGCCCTAGATGTGACCATCTCTGTGGACATGGTTATGACAGATTCACAGAACAGTAAAAATCTAGAGGAGCCACTTTGCTGGGTGGGGGGACAGCCCCTGCAGCCCCCAGCCCTCTGATGGGGGTTGGATTGAGCCCCCTTCACACATCATCTTCCTATGCTTGGTTACACAGGCAGCATGGTACAGGTCTCCAAGGACGGGATTCATCTCTCCTGGCTTTAGGTACCTACAGCATGACTGCCAAGGAGGATCTAGTCAACAAAACCGCTGGAGCTGAAAGACGTAGTCATCTAACCAAACAAAGGCATCTGCTTCAGCATGAGATGAGTTGTGCTCTAGTCTCAGCAACACTGATTAACTCTTCACGAACAAGGGAAAAACCCTAAGGTGTCTAGCTCAGACACGGGCATTTGCATGTGATTAGAGGTCAGTGCCATACTCAGAATCCAAAAATAAAGTAGACTGGAATGCAGTGAGGACCAATCCTGACAAAACAATGACAGTGATAGTCACTGTCACCAACACATAGCTGAGGAATGTGGATAAAAATAAAACCTGTGGGAACAAAACAAAATCTGAAAGCACTACAATAACTGTTGGTTAAATAGCACAATATTTACTGGCATTGCCATAACATCCAAAAACCTTTAGCAGGGTTCAAAGCTTTGCTGTGCTAAGCACTGCCCAACCATATAACAAAAAGACACTCCTGATCCCTGGAGATCATGTGCAGGAGCAGTAAGATCCATGTGTGGTCACTGCCCATTTTCTGTGACTCCTTTTTTCCCCAACTATTTCCAAAAGTTTCTCAGCACTGCCCATTTCTCTCAAGGGATTGTGCTGGACTACAGTAACATGATATGGGCAAGCATTTGTGTTAAAACAGGGTTGCCTCAGAAAAAGGCATTTATTGTTGCTTGCAGACTTTCTGGCATTGCAAGGCCAGGTTCGTACCATGACATTTCAGATTTCCTTTCAGGGGATCTCACGTTGTTTCAACATGTCTCAAGAACTTCAGCCTAGACTTTAAAACAGATCGAAGTTACAAAGAAAAATATTAGAATTATTCCCCAAGTATGTGAGGAAACTTTTTTATATATACAAGAACCAGAACATTTGGAGGAAAATAGAAAAGAAACATATTTACAGACCTCCTTTATAGCTCAGTAAACAGAGAAAGGAATTTATACATTACGACAGGCTCAAAGCAACTTGTTGAAGAAAGCAGAAAAATATTTTAAATTTTTTTTTACTTTTTCTGTACAGCAGGCTTGAGTTCAGGTGTGTGTCAAGTACCCAGCTCCACATATCTTCAAGAACTATTATGTTTAGTCTTTAAAATAAAGTCTTTTAAAATATTTTTAATCCACATAGAAGACTTTTAATACACAAGGGTTTCTTTGCACTTGCAAATGAAATCTTCAAAGAAAGCCCAGGAGGCTTATTAAAGTTGGAGCTGGAAAAAAAAAAGAAGAAACCTAAGCACGGACACAAGATCAGTATTGGCTGCTAGGGATGTGACGCTGTGAGACGGCCCGAGAGAATAAAATGTCTGCAAAGAGCAGAAAAGAACAAAGTAGAAATAACTGGATTTAATGGAGCTTGCTTGACATGGAGCTTCTCAAATACCTGTAAAAATTCATAGAGATTTACTAAATCCCTTAAGTAAGTCAGTCGTGTAAGTATCCAGAGAGTATATTATTTTTATTTAGCTAGAAGTATCTGGAATACATATATTCTTAAACAGTTTGCTTTCTGTAAAATGGAGGATGCACCTCTGAGAATTGTGCAATCAAAGCAAAACATGGAAATTAAGTCAGAAATAGGAAAATGTGTCAATGGTTGCATCAGAGAGGAACAAACTGAAACAAACTTTCAGTGCAGCATTTTATCTTTCTGTAAGCTATATTATAGCCAAAGGAAAACAGCAAAGAAAGGAATCAGGTCAATTCAAGACATGATTTATTTTGAACCTTCTCTGTAGCATGTTTAACATTAGCACGTTTCACTGTGCTGCTAAGAATAGTCCTATAGAAACCCAGAGAAATTTAAAGCATGTGTGCATGTTTGCACTGGGCGAAAGGCACCTCACACAAACCAAGTCTTCATTATTGCAACATAAAGTGACATTTAGACTCCTTCTTTGCCTCCAGGGACAGAGTCTTACTGAGTAATGAATAGGTATTTAAATCATTAGCACTGAGGAGAAAAATTTGCACAAAAGATGGACTTCATGGAAGAAAAGGCAGTTCAGACGGTTTGTTATGGCTCTCAGTAAGCAGATGGCCGTGAAAGTTGGCTCAATACAAATACTGATACTGTTTCGCTGGCTTTGACATATTTAAACTGCATGCTGGAAGGTGTTTGAGCATTCACATCTGAGTGCCATGCCCAAATGAAACTGCTCTTATTTGCAGCACAACCAGCATTTGTACATAGAAATGCAACAAGAAATGCAGGGCTCGTCTTCCCTGCAGAGTTAAATTAACTTTGTAATGTTGTAAATTGAATGTTGCTTTTATATTAAGTCCTGCTGACACACAATAACCTCACTCAAGCACGACGTAGGACAGACACAAGATAGAAATAGATTAGTGTTGCCAGCCCTCACGCACCTTCCCCTAAATTCCATGCATGAAAAAAGGATGAAATTCTGCCAGAATTCACAGTGAAATGGTTTACAGAACAATCTCTTGTATCTTTTCTGGTAATTGCAACCCAAAATGATCCTGAGGCAGTTCTCTGCCTCAGCAATCTGTCAGAAGCTCCCTTTCTCTTTTATCTTACAGCAGAAGCAGCAGAAGAAAAAACTTTGGTTTTTTCCCCCCCAAAACTGTGTGTTTGTGCAATTAATAGGGGTTTGCACACTGACAGATCAGTATGATGCAAAAGTTTAATCTTGATCATGTGTGGGCATATGACAGCATTTCTGTCAAATCAGACAGGGCACAGGATGGAGTTTTCACTGTCTTTTCCTATTAACATGAAGTTTATGTCAGCCAGGGGAGAGTGGATGACACCCGATCTCTCACAAAGCCGAGCGGTATGAATTTAACCCCTTTTATTGCTCTGAACAGATCAAAGAGGGCAGAAGGAGTCTATGGCAGGTCAACACTCTGCAGCCTGGGGCTGTGCCATTCTGGATGCCATGAGGACAGCCCAAAAAGGAGGACTGAACGAGCCAGCCAAGGCCTCACAGCAGCACACAATCCCAGATGTCAGCTTACGCCGGCAATTTTAAAATGGATTTGCACTTGGCATCCTTCTTTGAGTCATGTCGCACCAGCCTGTGGTGCTACTCTTCATTGCTTTACCTCACACGAGATTACCTCAGAGCGAAATAATTCAAAACATAGTTCTGAAATAGCTCTGCTTGTACACCGCAAATGTTCCACCCTAAGGCACACAGGAAGCACTTGCCTCCCTGGATCAAGAAGGGAAGCTCAGAGCCATCTCCTGCCCTTCCCTGACAGACTGCTACCATCTCGTGGCCATTCTTGTTCTCTCTGTTGGCAACAGCCAATTCTGTTTCCCCCTGTTCTCTTAGCTGTTCTACTAGAAATGAATGATTCTTAGGGAAAGAAGTAGCAAACCCAAAGCACTTTATGTGTACTGTGACACTGTAAAATGGATAAAATTAAAGAAAAACGTGCCAAAACCATTTTTCATAAAGTTTACACAAGGATCTGAAAATAGCACCTATCACTTCATTTTGCAAAAGCAAATAAAACTCTTATAAGGAAATATAACACAGATCCTTTAAAAACAAATAAATAGCTCATGAAGAACAATATCTTTAGTATCAAACAAAGCTTTAGTGCATTCACCCTAAACTCCTGCCACCCTTGATTTACTCAGAAACAAATTAAGACTTAGAGAGAGAAGCAGTTTGCAACATAAAGCTTAAAGAAAACATTTTAAATCAAGCTGCTACCAACATAAGCATTTCTTCCCAAGAAATAATACAAAAATTCTCACCAGAGGTATCCAAAGTTTCCTGGAGATCCCAGGCTAAAGTTTAGGCTGTGAAGTTTCCCCTGTCAGCAGCAAACTTTAGAGCTCATGTAAGGAATAATGCTGCCCAGTGGACAGGACAGATTTATGATATAGTTTTCATTGGCAGTTCTTCCACTCCAAACTCTGGGAAAAGTCATTCCTGTTTCCTATCTCTGTCATCTCTGCCTCTCTTTTTCACCTCTCTAGAAGAAGGGTAGACTCTTAGCAAAACACTGCACCTTACACATGATTCCAATTGAGATGATGATTTTTTAGTATCATGATGATAGAAATAAAATTGGATAATTGCAATATGAGCATATGACTGAGTTTATTTGGTTTGTGGTTAGATTACAGAAATTAATGTTTTTACAAGGGAAGTAAACCTGATCATTTGACCGGCATTTTGGGAAAAGAAAAAAGTAATTCTGGAAATCACAGGATATTGATCATTTAATATTAATTTTTATCCTGCAAAACATTTTAAGGCTTTTTCAGGATTTTTCCCCACTATTTGCTCATATTACAATGGTTTTCTTGCAGCACACAGTAGTACTATAAATACAGTTATATTAAACACACAATTTTAGTTCATTTTAAGTAGGGGAGCATTATGGTTTGAATATTTTTTCTCAGAGACATAATTTATCTCGAACATTTTAGTAGCATGGCACAGATGTTCCACACCTGCTTGCCTCTCAGGGCCACCTTCACTATGGAGAGAAACACATCCATTGCTTTCCAGTGCTGAAGGTGCAGAGTCTGACCCTAGAGGGGGTTGTATAACCACATGTGGAGTGTGATAATGACAGGGAGGAAACAACTTTTCCACCTGTATGAAGAACCAATGGTCAGTCCCTCGTGTCATCTACAGACTGATGCAACCATAACAAACATTGCTGGCACAGAGGCCATGGCATTCGTCTTGTGGCAGTGAACAGCAGAACCCCCATGACTGTTCAGCCCTGGAGAGACTATTTGTGGAGCTCGTAGGTGTTCTGTTACACCCATGGTCCAGAGCACACAGGAACACGTTGAGCACTCTAAAGGGCAGGTCTGAGTTACCCCTCTACTGCTCAGTAGAGAACACGCTTACCACCTACAGTCCCTTCTGTAGCCACATATCCCCTTCGTGACTTGCTTTGGCCAAGGTCCAGTGGGCTGGACTGTCATGCCTGCCTGCAGTTCAGAGAAATCCTGGCCATGTATATTCACACATAACCAACTTGGACTCCCGTGTTAGCCAAGGAACTCACCATTGGTGACTCTATAACCAGTGGAGGAAAAGCAGCTCTTCCAGAGAGCAAACCCAAGCAGATACAAAATTCGGTGTTTTGGATGGTTCTTCATGAGTATATATCTTCATGGACAACAGAGGAAGCTGGAAGAGTCCAGCCAGTTTGCTTAGATCGCTGTGACCTCCAACACCACAGGTATTCCTTAACTCCCACACAAATTGACCTTTCTGTTGGGCCTTCATGGTATAACCCACCAGATTTTCCTGCTCATGCCTCCTCAAACAGCTGAAAAGCATCCTGTCTCAGTTATACAGGGGCATGAGCACTATCCAGGCATGGGATAATGATGGAGTACATGATTATGGACATTAGGCTTAATTCTTCTGCAGGCCATAAAATAAACCAAAAGAGGTAGCTCTTCTCTCTGAGAATAAACAAAATCAAGCTATCTTACTATCAACTTTCAATTTTATTTTAGTATTTAAATGTAATTGGTTTAGGCTGAAGACCCCCCCCAGCTAATTTGTGGCACAAGACAGTCGGCACTGTTCTTACATATTAAGACCCTTTCAATTATTCCCTTACATTTTCCCGGTAGAACCTCAGGGTGGAAGAAAAGACAAGGGAAAATACATTAATTATCACATTACTGTGAAGCTCTGAACAAAATCGGAGGTTCGTCTACTCATACTTAATGGTTCTTGACCTAGCTGAGTATTTATCTCAGTCTCACCTTGCAGCTCACCCTTAACCACCAGTTACTGAGCCATCCATCCCTTAGAGTTAGGTATCCACTACAGTTTAAAAATGGGTTCATCAGTTTTGTGTTTACTTCCTTTACTTCTCATATATGATGTCATCTACACTTGAAACCAGATCCTTCAGATGAAGATCTTTTGTTTATTACGGGTTTTTGTCTGTTGTGAAGAGAATTAAATCTAGAAATCAGGCCTAAAGCAATGAGAATTTTTTTTCTAGTAAAAAATAAGTGCTACTGCTGCTGCTATCTGATTCAGACCCAAAGCAAATACAAATTTGCATGAAAACAAACTTCTATCTTTTGGCCTGATATAAACAGATAGTAGGAAGGATGGGGAATGCTTTGAAAGCGGATCCTTTCATATCGATGATCCTATGACAAGTAATTAACTCTGAGCAATGTTGCAGTCAGTGCACAGTACCAGCAGTCCCAATCATCCAATTAATAGATTTTTTCCAAAGCCTTTTCTCTGCCTATCATTCAAGTGGCTTTTCCCAGCTTTGAAGAATTCCTGGCTGACAAGCAAGTAACCCCCCACCAACTTCAGATGTCTCTTTGTTACCCCTAAAACATGGTTTGTCCAGCTGTAGGCCTGCATTCCTACACAGAACACCTCCTTGCTGCTGTCTGTATAAGCCTGTGTTTGTACCACACAAAGGCAAACAAAATAAACTAAGTTAGCCACACATGTCAATTAGAGAAATTGCTATCACAGCTAAACTAAGTGAAACAAAGCTGCAGGCAGATAAAGTTCAGACTTTAGTCCTGAGGTCTTACAGATTCAGTACAAATCTCATGTCCTGTTGTTAGCAATGTCAACACTGTATTTCAGGGATATAGGGTTAAACATAAATGTCAGCTAATAAATAACTGCTTTTATGCAGTCTGTACAGAAGTCCTAGTGCAAGCCTATTCTGAGATAGTGACAACTAAGGCAGTTTGTGTGTTTTATATATACAACAAATTGCAATTCAGAAATAATAAAAAAATTTGAAATGCATAGAGGTGGGACTGAGACATCTGTGCTCTTATTCTGCTACCTTTTCCAGAGTGGATGCCCCCTACCCCTGAATCATTGTACACTACAACAGGTTTGGAGACAATGCTGCCATAGCAAACTCCTGAAAAAGGAGTTTTTATTTAGAACTGATTTATCTAGGAGATGGTGGGAACAGCCTAAGAAATCTTGCTGTCAGATGTAGATACATGAAGTACTTGCTGTGATCTCCTTTACAAATATCATTCAAAGCCTGATGAATCAATATGATTTTCTATGTTATTTTAAAGAGCACTTGGAAATAAATTATTTTCCTGTGGGCGGGGAAGGAAATTAATTACACAGTTACATATCTGCCTCATCATCTTTAAGTTCTGTTTGTACTGTTACTTATCTCAGAAGCCCAGATCAGCTCAAGCCATTGTTCTCAGTGAAAAACAATATGAACCAGCTTAAAATTAGTTTGTTGAGAACATACGAACAAAGAAAGATAAGAGCCAAAAAAGTAAGTGAAAAATGAGAGATGTGTAACTGCAATATCAACACTGAAGTCAGTGTTGGAAGAATATTTTGTTTAATAAACAGAACCTGCTCAGACTGGATCAGTTCTTGAATACAGGCTTCTCTGTCTGGCAAGGATTCATTGGACAGAGCTGAAGGAAGTTAGTTGCCTTATTCTATTGTTGCTGGTTGAGTATCAGAGTTATTCATTCTTTCCTGTGTTTGCTAAGTTGATCCAGTTGCCTTGGATGAACTTGGAACTTCTGGCAGTTGTTGATTTTGGTCCTGGGATACTTTTACATGGATAAGAAAGGATTATAATAGTTTTGCAATCCTAGGATAACTACTTGTGGCCACAAAATGTTCAGAAGAACAAAACTGAAAGGGATCTGGTACCTTTCTTGAGGCCAACACAGTTAGTCAAGGTTTTCAATAGACAGAAAAACACTGGCACTCTTTGAGGTAAGTTTATTCAGAAATTAGCTACTTCTGCAGTATGGGCATATTACCTCTCACAAGTAGGTTGCTACACTTGCTACCCAGGAAAACTGGTAACTGCTGTGCAGGAAGGAACCTCTGTCCTTTGCAACTGGACGCACTAATTTATTGCAAGGGATAAGATGTGGAGGAACACTCTGAATCCCAGCTCCCTGCCTTTTTGTAAACAAGGACAGGGATTTCTCTTACAGTCTTTTAGTTGCTGTTCTTTAAAAATTCAATTTTCCATATTTTTTATTACTGACTTGAACTTCATGCACAGGCAACTGGAAGTGATTCTTATTTCAGCCTGTACAGCTCTTCAGCAAAGGGGGTGTTGTAGTATTCTGGTTCTCAGGCTTCATTAATGAAACTTTCCAACCAAGGAGAAGAAAACTGATGCCTTTAAGTGTGGCCAGTTGACCCTCCTGCTCCTGAGGAATGACAGGCATGAAGTTAGCAATTCCTGAGATAGCAAGCGTCAAGCTGCAGTAGAACATGAGTCCTTGCTTAGCACTAAATGTGTTCTCTAGGTGGTAATCATGTACAAAAACTCAAGACATTTCTTAAGCACCTCCTTTTAAAGCATAGTGTGGAGAATGCTTTTAGAAGCTCTAGTTATTACCAGAAGTTCTAATCAAGATACCAGTTGCATTACTGACATGTTTGGTGAGATTAGGCATCTTTTCCCAGCAGTTGCTTAGACTTTGATTTATAACAGTGTGAATCAGATTTGCACCTGATTCACTGTAGGGTGCTTTTTCATGGCAGTGCACATTATTTGACACTACCCCATACTACAGTGCTAACCAGCACCACACTGCCTGCTCTCTGCCTGCTAATGCTGTGTTTGAGTACTGGCTGACCCCACACCGACCTCCACACAAGCAGACACACAATGGTACTACTTCCAAGCAAGCCATAAGCAGGCAGGGATGCTGTAGTGCTTCATTACTGTCAACTTTGCCAAGTAAACAGCCTGTACAAACGTGGCTTGTGGCCACTATTGTACTCAGAAACCAGTGCTAAGGAACAGCATGAGAAATGGCTGGTAGAGGACTGGAAATTAATCAAGTACTACCAAAACAGTGTGGGGCAAGACAGACATCATTATTTCTCACTCACTTGGGTGTTCCAGTTCCTTGACCAAGACACCTGCTACTTTGTCCACTACTATTATTACACCTGCAAGAACCTGCAGGAGTACATGATGACCACCTCTAAAGGTCCAGTGCTGTCCAAATTCTGCAAGATTCACATCTCATGCTGTTCACTGTGAAACACGATGTATATTTTAACTATCACCATCACTACCCCCCTCCAAAAGTGGCAAGGGCACTGAGCAGAAGGCTGCAATACTGATAGTGAGGGTGCATCCAGGAGAAACTAACAATTCCTGGATAATGAAGGGCTTTATAGATTTTATTCTTGGTGACTCAGGCAAAGCTCAGCTCCTGAGAGACAATATTGTCTTGAAAGTGGTACCAATGTTGAATCCAGATGGTGTGATTGTGGGAAATCACCACTGCTGTTTAACAGGCCAGGAGCTGTACTTCAGATACAGATCTATCATGATGAAATGTTCCCCTTCTATCTGGTATACCCAAAACATGGTGAAAAGGTAATCTCATTTTCTTTCCCTTTAGAATACCCTATTCTCCTTTCCACTATATCTTTGTTAGTTTGATGACTCTATGTCCCTTATTATTTTGGTATTGCTTACATCTTTGCACTGCACCCAAGTCTTTCTGACTGCTTTGTTTAGGTTAAGTTTCTTTTCAGAGTGGTTTATTTTGTTCTTCAGTATTGTGCAGGTTTTCTTTAATATATTTTTTCCTTTCTGGTAATATCTTCAAAATAGAAGAATTTTCTTTAAAACATTTTCAGCACATTTCTCCCCATGTCCTCTGCAAAAATCTACTTATCAAACTCCCTATTTCTTTCATTTTCTTCTTTTCTGGCATACAACCACTTTCCAGAATGAAGTTAGGTTCAGAATAGATCCCAGATGTCCTTTAAACAGCAAAGATTGCCAAGTTTTGCTTGGCAATCTTTGTATGTTTGTATGTTTTGCTACAAATGGCTTTGATTTCTTATGCAGACTTCCACTCACAAAGGCACTGATACACTGGATATAAAATTAAATCTTCTGGTATTAAACTAAACCTTCAACTGGTAAACCAAATCCCCCCAGTTTTACTTCTATAACAAATTAACAACAACAACAAAAAAGACTCTTGTGCAGAAAGTCAGTGTCAGAATTAGTATATTTAATGTTTTTCATCTTGTTACAGCCTGTTTTAAATAATGTTTGTGTTCTTTCAAATGAATGTTTTAGCCTGTAGATCCCTAACTTACAGGAGACTGATGCTTCAGGCTGCAGACAAAACACCCATTTCAACATGAAGGACTTGGAGTCCATAGGACAGTATTTTCCCAATGTATTCTTGGACTACAGTGTAAACAACAAGCAGGTAAAGGAAGTTTCCCCTAGGCCTTTTCTCCTGCCTCATTAGTCCAGCTCTGAAAAACATAACAGTCTATAGGTTTATAGCAATAATAAAGTTGATAATGCCTTTCTTTAAGCAATACACTAAATTTGTGGTGTTTCTTATTATTATCTATGCCTGAAGGAACATAAGAAGGTAGTGAAACAGCAAGCCAGGGTGAATTCCAAGGTCCTGAATTCTGATGTGTTAAACTGGAATTCCAGGTCACTTAGAACTATTCAGATATGCCACAATTTATTTTTTGTTCTCTGTATCTCATAAAGAATGCCACAGTAAATGTTAGAAATGTTACTAAAATTAGACTTTTAAGAGTCACACTACTTAATTTAACAATTTTTAAAAGATTGCACACAAATTTTTTAGTCAAACCTTAACAGGCAGTTCATTGGAAGAAGCAAAGCTCTGTATCTACTCCAAGTGGCCTTCCTGAGGAGAGAAAAACTGTGTTGATACAGAGTTTGGTCTATTGCATCATTTAAATCAATATGCTTTTTTTTTGCAGCCTTATATTTTGCAGATCAATCTAGACACAATATAAGGTGTATTATTTGGTTTTGTGTAAACCTTATTTCATTAACCATGGAAGGCACTATTCTGATTCCTTTTAGCCAAAGTGGTTAAGTTCAGGATCTGCATGCTGACCAAACAATACACCTATTAAACAAGATCAGCTCCTCCTGTACAGACTGTGGATGACTTGGAAATCAGATGTGCAGGTGATTTAAGAGAGGTGGGCATTGTGTGTTATGAAGAGCTGTGCCCCTAATGTGGTCATTTATTAGGGAATAAATCTTTTGTACATTTTTGGGAGGGGAAACATTAATGGGTTGGATCTATCTCATTAAATTTAAGCTGTCCAGAGCACAGAAATCAAGATCTGAGCTTCACAACTGGTACTGAAATGCAAAGAAGCAAAAAGACACATGTATAAATTTAGATTAGATATAAGGAAAAAATTCTTCACTATGAGGGTGAAGACTCACCAGAACAGGCTGGCCAGAGGAGCTGTTGATGCTTTGTCCCTGGAAATGTTCAAGGCAGGTTGGATGGGACTTCGAGCAACCTGGCCTAGTGGAAGATGTCCCTGCCCATGGCAGGGGGGTTGGAACCAGATGATCTTTAATATCTCTTCCAACCCTGACCACTCTATGATTCTGTGACGGTTCTATGACCTTGATGCATCATCAGAGGATTAGGTCAAATGAGAAGTGCAGACCAGTAGTATTCATTTTCCCTGTAGCTTAACCCCGATCATCTGAAGGCAGTTTTTGTTCCAAAGAAGGTGGCTTTCCACCTGTCAGCTTCTGCAGTACAGCTGAGCAAGCAGTCATAGGGTCGGGATGGGGAGGGCACAGTATCATGCCCATGTACTTTGGTGTCAGTCATACTTTGCAACACACAGTTCAGACTGTTCAGGAGTTGTGTTCTCCTCTCACACACGCTGAAAAGTCATCACACTGGCACTAAGGGCCCATTGTCTATATCTAAGCTCATAGACAAATGCAGCCTCAGATTTAAAAGAGTGATTTCACAGGAGGACAGTGGGACATTTTATTTTCCTGTAACCTTTATTTATTTGTTTTGCTGAGGGAAAAAAAAAGGTTGAAGCATGTTTTTCTCCTTGTTTACTTGGTGTTTGTTTTTTTGCCTGTGATTGACATACTGTTACTCAAGAGGTTTCCCATAAATACGGAAAGCAAGCTCTTGTGAGTGAATGACTTTTGGAGAGCTTGGGGATGAAATTTAGACAACAATAATAGTTCCTGTAAAATGTTGCTTCCTGTTTGTGACATAAATACAGTAAATAAACAACAGAAAAAGGGAAAACTTCGTAAAGGAGGAGATGTTCAGGACTGAACACCATTTTGGCCACCAAAGAGCCAGATCCTGTAAGGCTGTGCTTGCCAAGACCTATAAACACCAGTATACATGGCAAAACTATTAGTCAGGTCGAGCTTCACTAGGTCCTGTTCCGTAATTTTTGTGCTAAAATATAGGCAAAGACATCTTTCATGCAATGAAATTGTAGGGATTGCACTCATACATCTTTCATGTACTGAATTAAAGTTCTTTTTCTGGGTGTGTACTAGAAGCAAAACATGTCACGGTGATTCTGTTACTATGTAAAGCAAGTAACAACACTTTATCAAATGGATCACAATTCCTTCAAGAAGCTTCTTAATTCTCTTCCTCTCATGATGATGTGCATTTTCCCATGTGGATCTACTTCAGTGACTAATTCAGTTTATTAGATCAAAAGACTTAACAAAATTTCTGTTGTTGATCTTGATCAAAGTTGTTAAAGGCATTTGAAAAAAGGTGAATAGCAAGGAATATCACAACTGCAGTAGAATTCTTGTCAGAAATTCATGCTGGAGCTGTACGTAGCCCTCACAGGCACTTTGCTGATGTTCGGCCCAGAAAATTATATGGCCCCAAGACATAGAATAGGAGCACTGTTACTGCTGCCTAGAGAAAGCAAACTGGTTTTGGGAAAAATGTTACATTGATGTTTCGATGGGTAATATTATTTTTATGTACATAAACTTTATAATGCTGATTGCTTTATCAATGCTTTCATTGGTTCAATAGGTAGACCAGCATTTCTCAAGCTTTTTGCATTTTATGCCAATTTTTCTTTTCAGAAGCCCAAACATACGAAAAACAGAGCAGTGGCAGTTAATACTGCTGAGAAAGCACAGCTGTCCAGGTTCCCAGACTAAAAATAAACAAGCCATTGTGAGTAGGAAGTAAGGTCCCTTGTCAGTACAATACGTTTGTATCCAGGTTCATAAATACTTACTGAAAAGAACAGCATAAGGAATTCACTCTTGAGCAGCTTTCTTACATGTACTCCTTCTGGCACTGTGATTATTATGTTTATTTGCAATTGTTGGTTTGGTTTGTTGGGGCTTTTTAAACTTGTAACTGCAATATTCCCCTATGAATCAAAATGGTTACAAACTGTTTTCTCTGCAGAAAAAAAAAAACCTAAAATATCAGGAGAATATTTTCACAGCATTGCTAAGAACAGAAGTTATAAAAGCAGAAATACCCATATTTTTCATCCCAGGAGGAATATGCTGTGGCTATTTGGGTTTTTTCTGACCAGACACTGATATATGACAATTCAATTTAACCACTGTAACTTCACATAAACAATTTTGTCACCAAAAGAAAAATACCAGCCTTTACATGATCACTGTTTTCCCATTAGTTATTGAACTCTTACCAAGATTCCCGTGTGCCAGCCTGGTGTACACTCCCTGAACAGCCCCAAAAGTGGCTGACTGATAATGCTTTTTGTCAACCAGTCTTTTGGAACTTGTAGTAACAATTCATTCCCGCTTCTGTTCTTTTTTAGAAACTCAAGGCACTACTCTGTTTCACAGGCTCCGGGTGCTGATAATTACCCTAAGATATTTCAGGTACCTGAGCCAGTGAAAAAAGGCAAACATTACAGGTTTGTTTAATCCTTTAAACACCAATAGGCCATTTTTTTTAATAATCTCAAACCTCAGTAAAGAGTATGTTCCACAAAGATAAGTATGGAGTTCTTTGGCTGGGATTTCACTCAGTCTCAGCATTTGGAAGAGCTCATTTTTCTGTAATTTAAACCGTCTTCATCACATTACTACACTATGATTTACTGATTGACAACAATCTCACTGAAGAAAAAATAAACCCAAGGCAAATTCCAGAGAGGTGAAAAAATATTTTCCCCTATTGGCAGTAGGGTACATGCATTTGTAATAACGTGCTCATTAGGTTAAATATTATTAATGAAATTCAGTATCAACTGTATAAGGCATCTCTTTGCTTAGAATAAAAGGAGCTTCAAAATGTTGTAAATCTTCTTTGTGCCCAAGGGACACACCACCCCATACACTGTCAGACCTGGTTCATCTCACCTGTTGACCACGGACCTCACCCAGTGGTTCTGTGAGGGGAGGTATTTGCAGTGCGGCACTAAAGCCAGCTGCAGCTAAGCTGGCCCGTGTCCAGCTGGTGAGACACATCTGCTGGGTCAGGTCACGCTGAGAGAGAGCCCAGGGGCCTGGCCTGCAGCACTGATTTGGACACTTGAGGAGATGCGGTCAGTGCGGGGGCTGTGCCTGTCACATCAGCCAAGGCACTGGAGATCCAGGTCTTGAGAAAAAGCATGGAAGGGAGATGAAGTTAAAAGGGTGTGTGTCCCCTTCTCCCAGCCTCTGGGCACAGATCATTACAGCTGTAATAGTCTTCTGTGGGATAGGAGGTCCAGTTGAGTTCAAGTACAGTTTAAGTATGGTACAGTTGAGTATATTGCAGTGTTATGATGGGTAAGAGCTTGCCTGCCAGAGCAGATTAATAAAGAATGTCTTTTTAAATGTTTTAAATGTTTTTGCAGTCTTGGCAGCTTCCCAGCTGCAGATATTCATTCCTAGATATCGTGTACTTTTATAAATAAAGTATGTAATTTGTGCTATTATGTAAAAACTGGAATATAATCAGACCCTATAGAGACCGAGTTTCAAAATCGCTTCACCAGCCTGGCTGAGAGAAAAATTTCACAACATTAAAAGTATTTCTTTCACAATAAGTGAGGATTCCACCTAGGTGGGGTTGGATCTTATCACCGGGACACTTGCACCGTGACGACTTGATCACCACACTCTGATATCTACATCGCATCTGATAAGGAATCGGACATTCCGGGAACTAAGAATAACTATTCCAGGAACCAGAGATGGCCCATCCATCAGCAGAAATAGCCCACTCATCACCCAGGATGGACAATTCATCAGACCCAGGAAAGGCTTTGTGCAGCCCAACTCCGGGACAAGAAAACTTCATGAATATGAGAAGAATAGAATTAATTCGGACTCTACCCAAAAACTGTATAAGAAGAGACCAGCCAAAGCAGCAGCCGTGAACTTGGGAGGTCTGGTGCGATAGAGATCAGATCTATGCGTGTTCACCCAGCTCCGACCCCGGGCTCGGAGCTGCTTTTCTCGATTGTGGCTTTCTGTGTGATCGATCTTTCGGCCGCGGAATAAAATATATTTTTTTATTAAATTTAATTTGGCTGAATTTCTTTAACTCATGTACCGTACCCAAGGCTGCTAGTAGGACAAACAGTTCCAGATCTGCCCAGGACGACTAAAGGAAGGAGAGTTTTGCCCCTTACATCACTCAAGGTTTCAGCGATTTCCTGGAGCGGCAGCCACCTTGCACTGTGCCTGCATAAACATGTTGGCTGCGGGCGAGGGAAGCTTGGGCGACGCTGTGTCTGGGAAGCAGAGGGAGGGGATCAGCGTCCCAAGTGCAAGAAGGGTCATGTCGTCAGCAACCTCTGGCAGTGCTGCGGTACCGGTGTCGGTGCTGGGACGGTCAGTCACCTCTAAAGAAGTGTCCAAACAAAACAAAACAAATTCATCTAAGCCCTCATGGACACCCAAGCTACTCGAATAGCACAAAAGTCATGGATGAGCTTAGCCCGGTCACTTACTCGTGCTGCTTTGCACAGCAGGGAGAAGGAACGCAAACTTGACCCCGGCTCAGATTGTGCAGCTGGCTTGTTTTCTTGCTCGTATTCAGCTGACTATCGGGAAAGAGCGCTGCCCTCAGAACCGAAAGAGAAAGCAGATAACGATCCACACGTGACATAACAGGGGCTGTGGTGCCTGCGCAGGAGCGGCAGGAGCCAGAAACCCGCTCGGCACCTAGAACGGCACCACGGCCCTCTCCAGCGTGTTTCAGCTCCACACCCACGCAAATGGGCAGCCTGTAAGTATCCTCCACTGAGATCCCACCCCCCCCCCCCCTTTTTAATGTCACTGGCATTGGGGAGAACTGCCAGAAGAAAGGGTGTTGCAGGGTGCAGATGTCTTGGAGGGTCCTTCTCCCGCTGTAAAACGCTTCGCGGGCAGTTCCCGCACAGTCTGCTCCATTTGCTGCTGGTTGATTTCCGTTTACCGGCAATCCTTCACTTGTCAGTGGTCTTTCTTCACCCATGGTTTCTCTGCAGCTAAGCCTGCCTGAGGGGGAAAGATGATCGGGATAGCTGGGGTGGGGAGATAGGGAGGTGGTGAAGGGACAGGACAGATGTCTTGAAGGAAAAGTGTCACGTGCAAAGCTCGACACTTTCCCATCACTCTTGCACAGCATTTCTCCCCGCAGCAGCCAGTGAGAGGGGATGCGGGAAAGTCAAGCTGTCTGGGGGGCTCTTCGGTGCATTCCCTCGTCCCTTTGCACTCAGCCCCACTGCAGCGGCATCCAATGGCTCCATAGAAATTCTCATCCCTGCACAGAGGCCAGGCACTGTATCAGAGCTGTGTTCCTTCCTGTCTCCTCTGCCCAGGCACTCTGCCAGCAGCTTGCTGGAGGAAGGCATAGCCCCAGCCTGGGAAGGCTGCCCACCTGCCTATGAGCAGTAGAGGAAAGGGCTGTGCAGTCCCAAAAGCACAGAAGGTGCCTGGAGCCTTATTTCCCACACAAAGACCTCAGGGAGCTCCTGAGCCATTCACATGGGGCCTCTCTCTGCCGGGGAGGCTGAGACACAGAGCTCTCCTATGGTGAAACCCAGTGTTTCCAGCAATGCCAGTCCAGGAACAAGGAGGCTGAATCCAGGCTGGGGCTCGCTGTGCTGTGTTCAGGTTCTCACACCTTTGAGGAAGAGCCACAGAGATTCCCATCCAAAGGCATAGACACCTCCTTAGAGGCAGTGAGGCTGCAGCTGTCTGGGAAAAACCCAAGCTGTACACTGGGTGAGAGTTCTTTCCTGTTTGTCCCTTGCTTCTCAGACAGGCTGCTGCCAATCCTGCCTCAGTGATGAGCTGCAGAGCTCACAAATGTCATATCTGTGGCTGCACTGTGCCAGGTGTCAGCCTTCACTGTCTCCAGGCCAGTCATGTGTTCTCTATCCAGCTGGCACGGGACCATCCCAGGCATGTTTCTGGTCCTATCAGTCACACCTAAGGACAGGGATTTACCTACTGGGTTGGGCTGGGCTGGGGAGGCAGCAGGAGGCTGAAGGGCAAAGATGCCAGCAATGTGGCAGTGAACAGAAGGACATCACTGGGAAAATATGTCCTTACACACTTGAGCCACAAAACAGAGGAGAGGGTAGAGATACTATGGGCTTTCTCCAGGTCCTCATATATGCAGAGATCACACAGCAGCACAGGGTCTCTGAGGGGGTTGTCCTCCACCCCTGCCATATATTTCCATATATTGCCATATATTTTATTTAGGAATTTAATTCTCCGTCCCCCCTCTAGTTAACATGTGCAACTAGGGCAATTTTTAATTGCTTTTATATTTCATGGATGCCAAGGGAGTGAGAGTGAGATGACTGAACAAAAAGCCATGTTTCTAGAAGCCTGCCTTCCTTAGGAAACCAGTCCAAAGATACAGCAGCAAGGGTTTGTGGGTGGGCAGGGCCAGGAGTCGGCTGGGCTGTAGTGGTGTTCTAGGTTACAATGTAAGATGTGCCCACAAGCATGTATTCTATCACCATCTTCATGAGCTGTTAAAACCAGGTGGAGCAGTGCTCCCTGCCTCCTCCCTCAACACTGTGTCCTGTTAATGGCCCATCAGCGCCTTAGCTCATGACTCATTCCATTGTGAGATGCTCCGCCCAGAGGGAGGAACCAAGCATCTCATCCTGGATATAAACTGGGATTTTTGAAGACTAGAGGCAGCCTTTCCCACTGGATTTCCAGAGGACAAGAGCTACATACCTACCACTGGACTGTCTGAGGAAGACCAGATCTTTCTACACAGGATCACTGCTTCAATAGAACCACATCTATTCACTTCAGGAGGTCTGCAGCCACCACCTTATCGGACTGCTACCACTACCCTGAGTAACAGGGTCAGGTCGTATCTGACTGTCAGTTTAGATGAGTTTTTTCCCTGCCTTGTTATATATATATATTAGTAAAGAACTGTTATTCCTATTTCCCATATCTTTGCCTGAAAGCCCCTTGATTTCAAAATTATAATAATTTGGAGGGAAAGGGGGCTGCATCTTCCATTCCAAGGGAGGCTCCTGCCTTCCTTAGCAGACACCTGTCTTTCAAACCAAGACAAGTGGTCACACCTCTGAGGTCTAACAGAAATCCCTGGAGACCTGGGATTTCAGCCAGCCAAGAGCTCCCTCCAAGTGCAGCTTGTTCTTCCTCTTGAGGACTGCAAGGCCTGACAGCAGGGAGAACAGTGAGTGGCGTAAGCCCTTGAGGAACAGGGAGAAGGTGAGCAGCAATGCCTGGGTGCACAAGACCATGTGTAAAACAAACTAAGGAGCAGTACCAGCAGCAAGACAAACCATGGTGAAATTGCACGTGCTGGAGGTCTCATTCTGCAGCATTCTCTGTACCCAAGCATAGGTATTTTCCTGGTTGCTTGTGTCTTCATTGCAGATTTAGAACAATGGGCGTCCACCATGTGAACTTCCAGTCTTTCCAGAAGCCTGTTGTGAAGAAGCCCTCCAAGGGAGACTACAAGAAGTGAGGGAAAAGTGGCCAGGGAAGCGCTCAGGTTGGTGTCTGATGCTGTGACACCCCCCCCCCCCCCCTCCACCTTCCATGGTATGCATGTGTGCTGCTCCTGCGAGAAGTTTGGGACTGAGAAGCTTCATCTTTGTGCTCATTAAACGGAGGTACTCCACTTCCAAGTTTCCAGGGAGAGGAGTGGGAGGGGGACGCTGAGAGGTCTCTAGTCACCAGTACTGCCGCCAGATGCTGAGTACAGATTGAGTGGAGTCTCTCCTGGCACTCTAAAAACTCAGAGGCTGTACCAAATTCACAATCAGCTTTGGGTGATGGTCTAGGAGGACATCCAGGGTATCACAGATTCACAGAATATTCTGAGTTGGAAGGGACACAGAGTCTAATTCTTAAGGAAATGGGCCACACAGGATTAAAGGATGATATATCACTGGGCAATAGGCAGTGGAAGGGGACAGCAGGGCCAATGTGAACTTCTTGAAGGAAAGTGATAAATGATTCTCAACAGATAATGCTTGTCAAAGGGAAAAAAAAGTTATTTGCAAAGTCTCAAGCCTGAGGCTGAGCTTGAAGCCAAGGTCTGTGAGTCATGTGTTTATGCCTCTCTGCACACCTGGGTGGACAGTGCTTCAGTGCCATGTGGCTCTGCAGCCAGTGATACCCTTTCCTGATGCCACTTCCCTGTTTTTCAGCGTGAAGCAGAAGCCTGCAAGACAGCACTGAGGACAGTACACATTCCTGGGAGAGCAGCAGAGCTGGGTTTGTCAACCAGTCTGAGACAGGAGCAAGGCGGATGGCAATCACAGGTGTGCCTCAGTAGCACCCATGTCCCTGGGCCTCAGAGGAAGGTGAGTGGCTGCAGGTGGATCCAGGGTACCTCTCTGACCTGGGCACCTGCCTGTAGGGCACTGGTCCCCAAGCAACCAAGACAGAGGAGCACCATGTCTGCCAGCCTCAGTGGGTAGCAGAGGTATTCAGTCCTGCTGTGCTCAGGGACCTACAAGCATGCAAGGACCTCAGGCGCTTGTGGAGTTCAGATGCTGGAAATGGGTGGTATCAATGGCACTGGGTTTCCCAGACCTATAGGACAAGGGCAGGGAGGCAAGGGGAGCCCTGCAGTTCAGATCCTGTCACGTCTGCATTTTACTCAGTAGTCCAAAGATCACAAGGGATGTCTTTAACTGAAAGCAAGCATTTTCCCAGAATAGCTCTTAACCCCCACTTCTTTTACTCAATAGTCCAAAGATCAACAAGGGATGTCCTTGTCTGATAAAAACTGAAAGAAAGGCGTTATCTCTGAATAGCTCTTAACCTACTTGTTACCCAACAGCAGTTCTGCTCTCCTCCCAGCACTGCAGTTTGCTGACAAATGCCTCTTTTCCAGTGAGAACATGGTGCAAAGGGCATGTGTGGGGCTGAGTCATACTCCCCTCTCAGTACTGGTCCAAACATGGGACATCATTAAACCACCTTTGCTGTGACCAAAAATGCACCAAATGTACCCCCCTTGGCCCAGTAACATATGTGCAGCAGAGTCCTAGGTGGGACAGGGACACTCCTGTTCTATTTGCAAGGGGAATCCCTAAACTCCAGCCATAAGGCTCAGAGTCCAACTTGGGAAGAGTGCCATAACAGGCAACAACTGAGGGGTCCCCCCTTCACGTTTTGCAACAGGCATCCCCACAGCAGCTTTTACCTTGGTAGCAAGAAAACTTGTGGGCACCATGATGGCTCTGCTGCAACCAAGGAGTACTGAGAACCTGTTCTACGTGCTGACTTTACTGGAGACTGTTGGGACCTTGGCCTTGATGTCCTACGCACTGCTGTGGGAATTTGGAAACCTGGTAAACCTCCCAGACAAATGCATTGGCTTTTACAACTTCTGCCTGTGGAATGACACAGCTGGGGAGCTGCTGTGCCTGGGGAACGAGCAGCTACAGGAGATGGGCATCAATCTACTACAAATGGCATTAGCCAGGGTTTGTGTGTATAGCTGCCTGGTCTTCATCATCTTCCACCTCCTTTATGTTTTACTTGTGAATTGCACAGGGCAGAGAGAGGGATGGAAGATGATCCTCATCATAGCCTTCATCAAGATTATAATCTTGTCTGGAGGCCTGGCTATGTTTCTTTTACAAACCTCGCAGTGGATTCATCTCTCTGATTTCACTGGTGGCTTCCTGGCACTGTTTGGGACTTTGGCTCTGCTACTGCTCCAGATTCTCACTGCCACTTTGTACCTCAGGTGGGCCAAGCTCAGGTAGCCCTTTAACTAAGGAGGCCCTGCTCACTAAGATTTGACAGTGAAGAAGATACAAGAGCTATCGTTACCATGATTTAATATAGTAATCCTAATACAGCTTTACTCCCTAGCAATAATTTGATCCCTAGTCCAAAGGCTCATGTCAAACCATGCTCTGGCACATTGCTGTGTGCAGCACTCCTGCATCGAGCTAGTTGTTGCTAGACACCAACAGCCACAGTATAAGCACGGAAGCTTCCCAGGTACGACAGCATGTGACACCCCTCAATTTGGGGCACAGCATCGAAGTGACAGCATTTCTGGCCCTGACCCAAAGAGCAGTGAAGGTAGCAGAACCAGCATACAGTGGACACAGCCTTCTGCCCACACCTAGTCTAAGTACAGGTAAGCAGAGAAGCAAACAAGCTTTCTTTCTTGGAGTTGCCCAGAAAATCTACTCCTTCTCCACCTCCTGGACTAACCAGAAATGCCTTCAAGGTAATTGTGACTTGAGGAGCTGTGGCTTCACACTGCCATCACAGCAGTGGCACCCTGTCTTGGGGTGACCTTATGATGTGTATCCCATATTGCTGCCTATGCCCAGAAATTAATTCCTGTGCCTTTCTATGCCTCTAAACTGAGCCTGAGAGGGGGAAGGAAAAAACTGAGCAAAACTTTTTCAAAGCAGTTTGCAGCTTGTTCAAGGTCACACACAGACAGCAATTGGTTTTCCCCACTGCGGCAGGGGAGGGAGGAAGCACCCAGCTTGCTGGGCCCAGAACGGTTTTTTTGGCCAGTGGTTCAGCTGCTTTGTTCTCCGGAGAGAGACTGAGAGTTGAATTTTTCCTTCTCTGGAATTTCGGATTTTCTCCCTTTTCTACTGGACTGCTTGATTGCTTTAACATCAGAACACATCAGGAGGACTTTCCACCGGGCACAGAGGGCCTGGCCCTGGGCCAAGCCCCAGCTCTGAGGATACCAAAGGGAGGACTTGAACGCTTTCCCAGGTTTTTCCTTCACAGCAAAAGATTTTACCATTTAACATTATTTTCCTTTGCCGTGTGTTTGTTAAATAAACAGTTTTATCTTCACTTTCCTTCGAGGAAAATTTATTTTTTCCCGAACCTGGTGGGGGAGGGGTGGTTGTGCCTTCTCTCAGAGGATATATTTCTAAATTTGGCCAAACTGGTACACACCCTCAGAGCTGCACTTGCACTTTACCTGCTGGAATAATATCTAGAGTGACTCTGACTTAGCTTATTAGGGTGATGTGCCCCACATGCACCCCAGCAGCAGCAGAGCACATGGAGGGGGACAGCCTAACAACTTAAGGAACACAGCCCTAATTGAGGGTTTCCTTGAGAAAGCAGAGGATTTTGGTGCAGAGCTCCAGGTTTGTTCCCACTAATATTATGGGGCTGAGCCCAGCACTCCAACAACCTTTGACACTCCAGGAGCAATGATTCTGTGTAAGGACAGCTTGCCACAAAGCCAGCTCAGCACATGCCACGCAAGGGCATGCTCAGGGCCAGGGCTGCTGGGGTGCAGTGCCCCAGCTGGACCATTGTACCCAGAGCACTGCATGGGATCTCCATGACACGACAGCACACAGCAGTGCTCCCTGCATTTCTGTAACCTCGCACAAAGAAATGCCTGCTTTGCCTCCATCCCCTTTAGGGTGAAAGTAAGTTGCTAGTATCTCATAATATGTGGTTAAATCTAATTAACTAACAAAATGTTTTTAAGACCTTTTGCCCCACCACATAAGAGGATCTGTAGATTATGTTTAACTAGTAACTAACAAATGTTCAGGAAAATGTAACCAAGTAGGTAATTTCTTTGTAAGTAGACAGGATATAAATCGCTTAAAATAAATAAGCAGCCAATCAACAACCAACCTTCGAAGCTGTGAAGTAAGCCATCTAGAACGATAAGGAAATAACACCAGAAAGAACCGGTTTTGTAGTTTGAAAACAAGATAACAGACTGCACATGCACCAATTAAGAAAGTGCAATTGAAGGACAAGTGACGAAGACTACCAAACGACCACCAAAAGGATTGTAATAACCCCTAAACGACACTAGATGGCAGAAAAGGCTTAAATAGTTGACTCCGGTTTTTATAATCACTTTTCAAAATAGGCATTTTGTTACTGAGATTTGTTTGTGTAATGAATATGTAACAGCCTTGTAAATATAAACTGCATTAATTCACCCAGTGGTTGGGAGCACTTACGTAAATAAAGAATGCCTGCTTAACAGGGATATCCTTTGCTGTTGAGTGAATTTTTTTCAAGGGACATGAGGGTCTGTTTTCTGTTGGGGAGGATGAAAGTTTGGTAAGAAAGTTTCACAGGTATGTAGGCTTGGCAGAAAGATCTCTGAATGTAGAAACTGGGGATGAGGTAGAAATGGAAGCAAGTTTTGATATAGAGTAAAAGATGTTTTGCTGAAACAGTGATCGATGAGTAACTGAGAAGGCAAAGGTTGGAGATGAGCTGGAAGGAGATTTTTAGGAATAGGACAAAAGTATGTGACTACAAACAAAGACATGTTTTTCACCAAGTAAATAAGTCTCAAGAAGAGCATAAGTAAATAGAAAACATGTCTTTACCAAAAAGAGAGATATCGCAGGCAAACAAGAAATGTTGATGTAGCAAGAAGAAGAAAGGCCTAAGAATTTTCCACTGTAAGCTTAAATTGTAACTTACTTACTCTTGTGATTGGATAATAATGACTATAATATGGTGATGGTAGTAGCTATGATAGGCTATAGGCAAATGTAAAGGTATTGTGTATGGTGCTTATTGGTTGTTACGTGTTAAGATATTCTGCAAAGAAAAGTACATAATGCTTTGTAACTTGAACAGAAAGCGGCTTCAGGTATGCCTACAGCTGGAGCTGGCAGCTGTAGGGCTGGCTCTGGATACCCACTCCCTGAAATGCTGTAACTTCACCTATGCAATAAACAGCTTTCAAGAGAGCTGCCTGAAGTGCAGACAGCCTTCTTGAACCTTTCTCCTATAGTTTTCCCTCTTGCTTCAGCCTTGGTGGGGATGAGGCTGGTGATGCTGGTTTGACTGATTCTTCATTTCAATACAGGCTCTCACACCTGGCCTCATGCAGTTTGTTCATCTCCCTTTTGGACTGGGAAGAGGATACTGAGCCATCTTCATCCCTTCCTAGACCCCCATGCATGCTGCCATGGGACCAGCTCCCTCAGGGCAGTCCTGGCCCCTGCCAGTCTTCCTCAGCCGTGGGAGGACTGCTAGAGTCTGGTGGCAAAGTCAGCACCAGGTCCAATGGAGACAGCCTGCCAGGCCCCACTGCAGCTGTGACAGAGGGACCACAAGGACAAGGGAGCTCCCAAGGCTGAACCATGACGATGTAGCTCTGCCAGCAAAGGTACTCCAGGTCAGCACGTCCCTGCTCCCCTCCAGTCCCAACACTGACTCACCAAAGGGACACTCACAGAAACCCGAATGTCCTCTTTAATCTGTCTATGCTCTGTGAAACAGAAACGAACACATCTGAATCTGGAGCCAAATCCCAGCACAGAGTGGGAGAAGTGAGTACCTCCTTTCTTTCCCCCTCTGGCCTTCATGGGTATCCTACCAGCTAAACAGGGCCAACACAGTAGATGGATGCACAGCCCCCTCCAGGCCTTCCTCCCACCATTTTCCGGGCCGTGGGAAGAGACACCCTCCCCATTGTGCCCTCTGCTCCTGGGGAGTCAGAGAGGAGATGTTAGCTGAAAAATATCTCCCTGACGTATTTCAGGACATCGTCCTCAGAGTCCTCTTCGCCTGTCCTCTCAGTGTCAGCACCAGGACCAGGAGGGGATGGAAGTGCCAGACTGTGGTCACTGCCTCCATCTGTGTTGGCCGTGCTTCCAGGAGCCTCGTCTGGTGTTGCCGGGAGCTCCTGGTCCTTTTCACTCCTGGACCGGGCCTTCTCTTCACCTTCTTTGCTCTGCAGATTCTGACCAGAGGGAAAACAACAAGCCCCAGCCGTGCGTGACTTCACCCCGGGACCACTCCAAGGAGTAGGAGAGCAGCCCAACATTCCCGTGAGCCTCCCCTCCACAGGCCCCAGGTCGCGGTTCGGCCCTGCAGAGCCGCTGGGAAAGAGAGGAGGGGACCGGGAAAGCCATGCGGCACCCAACAGCATCCCCCGAACCCCTCATAGAGAGAGGCCGCCAGGCAAGCGCGAGCAGCAGCGCTCCCCGCCCGTCCTCCGCCCCGCTGCCCGGCCGTGCTCGGGTACGGCCAGGGCCGCGTCCCCAGCCCCGGAGGTCCCGGCTCACCTCGGCCAGGACGGCCAGGGCCACCTCCACCAGCTCCGCCTCGTTCATGCAGTACAGCGCCGCCGGCCTGGGCAGCGCACAGGGGACGCTCAGCGCGGGCAGCGCCCGGGCTCTCCCGCCCGCCCGCCGCCCCAGCCGCTCCCCCGCCCCAGCGGCGCTACCTGCGCCCCGCCGCCGCCAGGCCCCGGGGGACGGCGCCGCCGCCGCCCGCTCGTCCCCTGCCGCCCCCATCCAGGCCGGGAGCTGCCGCCGCCGTGCGCCCGCCGCCATTCCCGAGCGGGGCGGTGCCGCCGGGGCGCCTTCCCCCCGTCACGCCGCGCCTGCTTCCCCGCCCAGCCGGAGAGCAGGGGAGCTGGAAAAGCAGCCCCAAGCCGCCCTCAAACTCACGTCACGACAGAGCCCCGCGTCTGATCAGGCGGGGTGGGAGGCGACGAAAGCAGGCAGGCAGCCAGTGAGGCTGCGCATCCCTCGATGTTCCGTCAAGGAGCATCATAGCTCTGAGCCAGCTGCGGAGCAGACGGCACGTTTGGAACGAGACGTGCCAGTCGCCGGGCCCCGGGCAGTCTGGCGGGCCGGGCCGCCCCCGAGCGCTCCGTTACGGCCCCGCTGTGAGGCCCCGAGCGCGCCCGCAGCCTGAGGCCCCTCCTGCAGGGCAGCCGCGGCGGGCCCGGCGGCACCGCTCTGCCGGAGCGGCGGGGGCTCGTGCCGGGAAGAGCGGAGAGAGGGGAGCCCGGACAAAGCACGGAGTAAAAGCTCCTCTAGGAATACAGCATTGTTGAGCATTGTTCTAGCAAAACATGTTCATTTCTTCCCTCCCGGCTTCTCGCACAGTATCCATGTTGTGCTAATGCATAATTTTGCATAGCAGCCTTGGTCAGGAGCATGTTTTATGTACTTTCTTTCCCTGGTCGGGGGTTTTTGTTTTGCTTTTAGTCCTACTTATGAAGCAAACCTGAAAGTGGTCTCTCTCCAGAATCTCAACTGACCCTCTGTGAGGGCTGGAAGATAACATCTGGAAGAAAGTAACATCCCTGGTACAAGGCTGGATTGAATGGGGCTTTGGGCAACCTGGTCTAGTGGAAGGGTGTCCGTGCCCACAGCACAGAGTTGGAACTAGAAGACCTTTAAGGTCCCTTCCAACCCAGACCATTCTATAATTTTGTAATTCTAAATTCTAAAACACCTGTGCAATGTAGTCAACCCTGCAGGGCTTGGAATACAGCTGCAATCGTTTTTGGCCTTTTGAGAGGCCAGCAAAGGCTGCCACCTGAGAGCTCTCTAAACTCTCAGACTAACCATGGGAATTCCTGAAGCCAGTTCGAAGTCAGCACTGGATTTGAGGAGACATTACCTCAGAGCGGCATGAAGAGCAGCTGCAGCATTAGCATCACATCCCACTGAGGTGGAAACCCTGTACTTAGATGTCAGTCTGCCAGGGGACCTGTTAATCTTGGAGGTCCTTGAACTGGAAGGTGGGGTATCAGATGAGACTGTAGTCAGCAGGAGCAAGATACTGCATGGACAATAGATACCTGCAGCATGAATATGCTTGTAGTGAGGATTTCAGTATCCAGCAGTGTTGCCCTTGAACAGCTGTCTATGAGTATGGCTACCCATATGGCTCATGAATGGCTGTTCAGTTTCAGCAGAGTGTATGCTCTGCCAAGGAACAACAGTACCATAAACTCCCAGAACAGGCCAGGGACATAAGCAGCAGAAAGCTCCATGGCAATGTGCAAGCAGATGAAATGTATCTGCTTACTCCATTCAAAGACTATGCAATACCTGAGCACAGCACTTGCCCTGATGTTGGGGGGCTTAGGGGGAGACAGCTCCAGTGACAGAGCTCTATATAGGGCCAGACTGGTTCTGGCCTCCCTCCTCCTAGCCACCATCAGGTAGCTGCTAGGCATTATGTAGCTTCTGAACTCCAACGCAAACATTTCAAAGTTGGACTCAGGATTTCTGCTCTAGTTAGTAGCAGAGACCTATGGCAAGGTAACACAATACATCCAAACAGAGTTATTTTTGTTCCTGGATGTCTGGTTCACCCTGGTGTGGTGCTGGAAGCACTCATGAAAGCACAAGGGCCTTTTTTGCGTGCAGGAGACTTGGCACATCACTGCCCTAGCCACCCTCCATGTTTTGCAGCAACTGCTCGACAAAGCATAGAGCTCAAGTGCAAGGGAATATTTTTTTATGGAAAAAAAGAAACCAAATAAAAACAAACTAACAAAATCATAACAACAAATGTTATACCCAAAGAATACCCTGGTTTCTCACCAGCCTTTCCAGTTTGAGTCATCTTATTGTCATGCACTGTGCTGCCTCATGCTTGCTTTCTCCAGCCTCACCTGCAAAACCCTGACGTGACCCCAGCCTTCTACCCATGTGCTACTCAAGACTCCCTAACAGAGGGAAGTCCAGCTGCCTCAATGGATTAGTGGAGACTTATTTTTCAGTGCTGCCACTGATCCAGTCCCATACTGGCATTCTGTTGCACAGCAGTTTGGCAAATGTAGTTATCAAGAGGCAAAAGCTACAATGAGAAGAGGGACTTTGCTTTGCCTTCTCTCCCATGCAGTTTGTTCCTGTGAGTTAACACTGGTTTTGTCAAGTCTATTGCTCTTTCCCCTTTCAGTACTGTCCAGGTTAAGACTTTTGAGCCAGTAAGGTTGTTAATTTAATTTTTCCATCCATAGAAGCAGTGAGGCAGGTCCCGCAGTCCATGGCTGTGCTCCAATCCACTGTGACAACAGGAGCTCGGTGTCCTCCCAGGGAAAGGCAGCTCTCCAGAACCTTTTCCTCACCATTTAACTAAAAAGAAGGAAAGCATAAGATTTTAAGGAGGTAAGTTTCTGCAGTGGGAGCAGTGCACCTGACAAGACAAGCCAAAGTCTGATAGAGACTCCAAATCTCTAACAGCATGCATAAGTAAGCAGAAAATCAGAGAGATATTGAGATGTGTGTAGCACACACATGAAAGGAAGTTTCCAGTCTCACTAGAGAAGCAGGCGTTCTCAAGCAGCTCAACTTTCGACATCAGCTGAACTGCAGTAATTGAACAAAGCAGGCTAAGAGCACACACTGATGAGAAGCACATAAGCCTGAGATATAGCTCATGTTAGTTCAGGTGCTCTGAGTGCCCCAGATGCAAAGTACAAATTTCATCTAATCTGCTTTGGAAGAGCATGAGCATGTGATCAGTAACACTTGCTACTGAAGCACCAAAATTTGGGCACCCAGAACCATTCAGCCTTACCCTTCATTTAATTTCAGTACACAATAAGGGAAGAGAATCAGGCTGGGTCTAACATAGAATCAGCAGGCACAGAAGGCAGATTGAAGATGAGCACCAGTTAACAATCACACATTTTGCATTGAATTGGCATACATCCATATATTTAAAAAGTAATTAAAACTTTGTCCTAGGCACTTGGGACACAAAAAACTAAGCTTTAAGAGGGAGCACACATACTCCAGCTACCTACAGAGGACCCAAACACTTGCTGTACACCACACACTGCTAAAGTGCACACTGTGTGAAACTGAGCAGCAACTTTCACAGAGCAAAGATGAGTAGGTGCTGCTTAAGAACTTCCAGTGGCTGATGTTGCACTCTCATAATTAACAAAAGCTTGTATGGATACTTAAGAGTACTCTCCACCACTTCTGAGACTTACCTTGAATATTACTCCCCCAGTAGAAGAGCATGTCAACATGTAATTGCCCTCAGAGTCAAAAGCAAAAAGCCGTCCTCGTGGGAACTGGACTTGCTTGTAGCCACTGTACCCAGACAGAATAAAAGGACCTGTAGCTTCCCTGGGAAGGTCATACTCAGACACCTTCAAGCCAATTTTGTGGATATTCCACTGAATAAACTGGAATGAGAAAAAGAGATGACAGAAGCCCATAATGAAATTAACTGGGATGCAAGTAGAGTCACCTTTTTTTTGCTTTTAAGCCAAGTAGGTATTCCTCACAAACAGAACAGGGTATTCTGACATCTGTATCTAAGTGGCTGTATTAATAAAACACAGACTGCAAAGGCTGTAGGAGTGCCTAGTATCCAGGCAAAGATATGCCCTGCCTTCCACAAGCACTACTGCCTATGTGTCCTTCCACATTGCATGCAGTATTCTGGTGAGAACTTGCTTAACTCCTCAACCAAGGTCCCTCCCTGAGCCACACCTCTACTGCTGAAGGCTATGTAACTGCAGAAACTGAATTGTTTATTATAAACAACAGGGAGCTGCGGACAAGGAGATATATGCAAAGTGGTCAACGATCTGCTTCCCTGTGAATCCCAGATCTTAAATGTGGTGATCTCAGGGGCAGAGAAAGGTCATCCTTACATGGACTATCTAGGAAGGGGATGTCACCAACAGCAGGATTTGCACACAAGGTCCGAGACAGCTCCAACTATTAATACACTTTTCAGCCACTCTCTCTGCAGATAGCATGGAGCAGGGTGGTAATGCACACCTAGGATTACAGTTAGCAGCCCACAGATCATCCAGGATCTGAGCGTATTTTTATGCTTGTCCCCACTATATGGAGAAGATTCCAGAAGTGATCTCCCTGCCAGCTGACCAGTAGGAAGTCACTCATAGCCTACCTTGCCATCCTCGCCTATGCTGTAGACTGTGTTCTCATCATAGCTGAACTCGACGGAGTAGACTTCCCCATCATGTGCCTTCCAGCTCATGGCGCACTCATGCTGCTGCATATCTGAGGGGAGAACAGTACTGAACACTCCTTGTACTCACACAGAGCTGAGGTGAAGAGAGGGAGGCCTTTTATGTTCCCAAGCTCTCTGTGACAGCCCTCCAAACCAGCCTGGGGGAACCCAATCCAGTTCCCAGCCCCCTGTGCCTATACTCCCACACATGGCTCTCACTTTGGCCACAAAAATCATCATATCTACTCAGCTTTACAGGGCTGCTCACACACTCACTGTCAACTGCAAACATTTTGCATCCAAGCACCACTGGCACTCCTCCCTTAGTAATCCTGCCCATCCTCCCAGCTGCTGACAGCTCTGTCGTCCCAAAGACCTGCAACTGCAGCCTCGACCTGTGCCAGAAGCAGATTCCCCATTCAAAGGTAAGAGGCATGAACTGCCTTTATTGCAAGCACAGGCTGAAGAGGACAAAAACCTGAGAAAGAGAAATTGCTCACAGAAGCAGGACTGATGTGAAGCCCTTGCATTTAAATGTGAGGTCTCACATTAATTCCTTTCCACACAACTCAGCCTCTAGTGGTACTGCTACCTGACACAGCCCAAGACCACACAGCTTAAGGGCAAATTAACTCTCCTCTTCAGCAGGAGAGAAACAACAAATCCAGCAGTACTACCAGGGTCTCCAGCCAATATCCTCCAGAAAAAGTCTATGTCAATTCAGTCCTGAGAGCTCCTGTGGAGGAGAGACAATAGCTTCCACCTTGGTCTTCAAGCACATCCCACAGCTGCCTCCCTGCTGGCAGAAGGGTACTAGGGGCAGCCAGCTGAGGACTAGGGGCCACCTCACTACTCAGTTTCACAGAATCATGTAAGTTAGAAAAGACCTCCAAGATAATCAAGCCCAACTGTTACTTTAGCACTGCCAAGTGCACCACTAAACTATACCCCTAAGTGCCACATCTACAACATCTTTTAAATACTTCCAACGTATTTGTGACTCCAGCACTTTCCTGCCTGCTCCAGTGCTTGACAATCCCTTTGGTGATGGAAGTTTTCCTAATATCCAATCTAAACCTCCCCTGATGCAGCTTGAGGCTGTTTCCTCTTGTCTGATCCCTTGTTACTTGGGGGAAGGGACTGACACCCACCTGGCTACAACCTCCTTTCAGGTAGTTGTAGAAAGCAGTAAGGTGTCCCCTCTGTCTCATTTTCTCCAAGCTAAAGAACCCCAGCTCCTGCAGCTGTTCCTCATGTGCTCCAGACCCTTTACCAGCTTTGGTTTTGCTCTTTGGACACGCTCCAGCCCCACAATGTCTTCCTTGTAGTGAGGGGTCCAAAACTGAACATGCTGTTTGAGGTACAACCTCAGCAGTGCCAAGTGCAGGGGGACAATCACTTCCCTTGTCCTGCTGGCCATGCTATTTGTGATACAAGCCCGGATGCCAGTCTTGGCCACCTGGCCTCACAGCTGGCTATCAACCAATACCCCCAGGTCCTTTCCCACCATACCAAAGAGACGAACAATCCCATCTGCAGCCCCGGTGACCAGCAGGTTGCCATTGTGGTTGAAGGCTGTGCAGTTAATAGCAATGGGCTCAGGCTCCAGGGAGAACTGCAGCTGAAAAGGAAAATTTGCATTAATGCTGAGAAATGGAGCTGGGGGGGCTGAAGAGCTGAACTCCAGGGGAAGGAAGAAAGAAAAGACAGTGTTTAGTAACAAGAACTCTGGTTTGGAGCCCTATACCTCTAATAACTACAGACTTCAAGGTCTGGCAGCGGCACTTTAGTGTGACACTAAACCAGCAATTCATCTCAGCCAAGCCATAGCTTTCTTAGCCATGGCCTCAAGGTTGCAAAACCAGCTTCTGGCAGGCATTAGATTGAGTATGTTGCTTTCTCCTACATGTCAGGGACAGCACTTCACTTAAAAACAAGGAAGGCAGGGGAAACAGCAGCAACAAAACCCCTTCAGTATAGCTCAACTGGAGAAAGCCTGAGCAAAGCATCAGTCAATCCACTTAGGATATTTCCAGTCACAAACTGTGCAACCAGGATAGAAACAAGGCCATGGACTATTCTGAAGAATCCCTCATAAAAACCCCAACGCACCAATAAAACAAAAAAACTTCACCCAATCCAGCAGCTACTTACATTATTTATTTTTATCCTGAATGTGACAGAGGGGAAAGGAAGAAGGAGGAAAAAGAAGGGTGTTGAAAAGAAAGTCCGCAAAATTTAGAAAGAGGGCTCCCACACATTGAAACAGAAGACACTCATTCTCAGCAAGCAGACTGAGAAAGGAAAAGAAACCCAGCAAGTACCTGCTGCTTCATCGTCTTAGTGTCCCACAGTAGCAGCTTCCCAGGAACTTGGTTCACACTTTTGCCCCCAGAGTTGATTACTGAGAAGTCAATGTGGGAGACGGGGCTCTGGGCTGCTGCAGAGCAGACAAAGGAGGCACCACTTGGGCTGCAGGCAAGCGAGAGGATCCTGAAACACAGGCACATGGTCTGAATCACCTCTCTCCTGCAGCTGCCTCAAGCAAAACACTCACCTACGAGCTCTCCCATTAAGACCCCGAAAGACAGGGTGCACTGTAAAGGAGGGCAGGATTCATGTGCTTAGACATATTTTGAGTGTCTCCCATTTAACTGAGCAGTTTTACGCTGCTCAGGCAGGGACTGCCCTCTAGATGAAGGCTGGATTGTCCTGCAGTTGCAGAAAAGCAGCAGGAACATTGAGATGTTCACTGTTAAAACCAACACAATTTATTTATATTTATATATAAAATCAGTATTCCAGAGTTACCTGGGCATGTCTTCATCAATGCTGATTTCACAGAGATTCTTCTTTGCTTCTGTGTCATAAAGACGAACTGTCCCAACCCCACTGCCAAGCAATAGCTTGAAACCAGCAAGGAGATGGAAAGAGTGTGAGTGAACAGTACAATGATGCTGTCCAACAACCACCAAGACTTAATAATTTTTTTCTATCTATCCTTTCAGACTAAATATTACTCCATTATGGTACATCCTGTCTTCCTGTGCAATCATACTGAGTAGGACTACCCCAGAGCCACAGAAGTCAGAGCTAAAACCCTCCCTTCCAGTGAGAAAAAGATCTAATAGGCACCAAGGCGGCATAAACGCCACTTCCTAGATCACAGCTCAACATTATAGGATGCAAAACATGGATGGAATCTCAATATCTAGGGGCCAAGGACAGAGAGGCTTAAGATTGTTAACTGTCTGCTAAAGAGAAAATCAAGTGGAAGCCAACTCCTTTCACCCACGGGAGGATGAAATCATCCAGAAGAGCTCACAAATGCTTTATTAGTGGTGTTACAATTTCAATTAAAATTTAAATCATAGAGAGATGCATTATAAAAGAAAAATCGAGCAAGACAGATCTTTGTCACTTCAGTGCCTAGTTTGCTGATCAATCCCACATGTATTTCAGAATGAAGAATCTTTCTATTAGCAAGAAGGAAATAAATTCCACAAAGCAGAAGAAACATCATCACAACAAACAAAGCACAACAACTGCATCAACAGCTTGCTTTCTAAAAGCAAAAGAAGAGATGAGCTGTAGCACCAGCTCTTCACAGGTGGCATTTTGGGGTTAGCAAGCCACACATTGTCAGTGCCAAAATGCGAAAAATGCTGCCTCATTTGCAGGCCAGCCTTCTCATACAGCCCTGTATCTGCCAAGGGAGGGCATGAAACACTAGCAACAGTTCTGGGACTCAGAAGAATGCATATAATTTAAGGGTCCTCTCTAGCAACAGAACTAGAGTAAAAGGGATATAGGAAACATTTAAACTGCCATGTTATTTAAACAAGCTCCAAGCTCCTTATGCACACACAAACCCTCAGCTCTTAAGACACCAGTCTAAAACTGGCCATGGAGCTTTTTTCACACCTGCACAAGTAAAATGCCACCCCCACAACCCTGTTTCCCCCTCTCTGCTGCTGGCTCAGGGTATGAGTAAAGCTCCACAGCTCTCTGCTGCAGGCCTCCCACAGGCTGTTGTACTTAGTTGCCTCTGCCTGTCTTTACAAGTTGCTGCGTGATCTGTGTGAAGTCAGGCACTTCTCTCAAAGGAACAACTTCTATCCTGCAGCTGTACCCACACTGCAGCTTGGGAATTTCTGTTTCAGGGCAAGTGGTGGTGAACTCCTTGCTCAATAAAAAGCATACACTCCCCACTCTAGTTTTTCTTAGACCCTAGAGGCTTTGGTTCCCTGTGTCCCACTAAAAGTGGAAACTAACCGCTGCCCCAATCTTATCCACAGTGCAGCTGTCTAGAAGTGAACATGCAACACGTAGCAACACAGCCCCAAATCATCTGCTGTGCTTCCACATGCAGACTACTCACCAGCCGATCACGCTTGGTGGCCCATTCCAGGGACAGCAATGGAGATTTGGAAATGGATGAAGCTTTAGTTTGCATTATGGGGTTAAAAGACCAGACTTTGATGACCCCATCCACGTCCAAGCTGGCCACCCTCCGTCCAGAACAATCAACCCTGTGTGTAGAATGAAACTGTTGGGATATTTTTCTGCCTCAAATTCTTAGATGCAATCCGCTAATCCTTCCTTTCCTGGCCACACACGAGTTCCTTCTGCAGGAATCAGAACTTCTTTGCACCACTTCCTGTTCACTTCACAGTAACTGGCACAATGAAGGGCACTAAGCTCCAGACATAAAGCATAATGCCCTTAAGCAATACCATCCTGCTTTCCAAGGGAGTTTCTTCCTGGCTAGCATTGCCCAGTCACAAAAATCTCTGTCCATTCTCACTGCACAAGCTACATGCTATTTTCAGTCACACCAGCTTGACTGCCCTACAACTGAGAGCACGTGTCCAACGTGCTGGACAGAACAGAGACTGGAAGAAAGAGGCCAGACACAGCTGATCCTCCTGCAGAGGCTTCTACAAGAGAGCCCTCTTCTGCCAGTGCATTACCTGCAGTACATGATGGATGAATGGTGCTCCCCATACTCCTCCTGGCTCAGGACGATGAAAGGCTGTTCCTGCCGAACCCCCACAGCTTCTGCACTGCTGCCAGGAACTTTGGCTGAAGTCTCTGTTTGCTCAGCATGCAGATCTGAGCATGGTTCTGCCTCAGCTATGCTAGTATCTGTTTTCTTCTCAGCACTCTGGCCCTGAAAGAAGAAATCCTGTGTGAAATACAATGAAGCAGCTCCATATCAAGCTCCTCAGCTATCCCAGCCTGCTGGGAGAAAAAAAAAAAAAAGAAGCTGCAACAAAACAGAAGCATTGTCAGCCCAACACTCCTTCTGCCAGGGACCTTTCTGAGCACAAGGACCATGTGTTGCACAATTGCACTATTTAATATGACCTGCTTAGTTGTTGAGTCCCTTATATCCCCCTCCATGTGCCCAGCTATATACTTTCCTGTAAGAATTAAAGGAACCACAACATTTCTAGCATACTTCAGCCAGAGGTATATCAGAGGTCCATTTAGATGGGCCATTAGAGCACAGATTCACAAGTAAATCAAAATATTTCAAGGAATTCTTGTCTTCGGCAATGTAAGCTAAGTCTGTATACTATGCAGTTCAGCAAACCTGCACAAAAACTTGTTGGATCTCAAACCCCAGTGGATGGATTATCCTCATCTGCCAGAGATTTTAGACTGTGCACACTGGAGCCACCACTGCAGCCAACTGACTGATGACAACAGTAGAGCTGACACATGAGTCCAAAAGCTTAAAACCCAATCTGACAGGGCAGACAGAACAAATGGAGTTTTAGGAGGTGAAAGTATCTGGATGAGACAAGATCTGCATGGCAGAAATATCTGGAAGCAGCTTAGTCTTCTCTTGCCACCAGAAGCTGAACAAGAAGCAGATACAGCACATAAGGAGGTAAATCACCTGCTAGCATTCTTTTGATAAGAAAACTAAGTGTCCCTAAATGGCATTGGTATTGACGGATTTGAATTCCTGTTCTGTAACACATGCTTGCCTAATTTACAGTAGCTTCACATTGTGACCAATGGATCAAGCATTGAATAATCAAATCATCTGAAATCACAGAGCTGGAAAAGATTGGGAAATAAATCCAAGAATTATTCTGCTAGTTAGTGTGGGGAGGTAATAACCAGTGAATGACACTCACGTGAAAGAAACAGTGCCACCTTTCAGTTTCCTTTTTGCTCACATGCTTTGAGTACAAGAGAAAGTTAAAGAGTATCAAGCTTCCCCAACAGCACAAGAACCAATCTTTACACAGCTCAAAAATCACTGCCTTAACCTGGAACATCATAGAAAAAGGAAAGTCAAAGGAAACTTACTGGGAAATTGGGCTTTGCAATTTTCTAGCCAGTGCTGAAAGTGTTTTAAATGAACCATGAAGAAAAAAGTTCTCTCAAGGTCTTGAATGCTGAGTGATGGAGTAACTTCTCTTTAAAACAGCACTCCCACACACAGAACAGCCACACATTGGCCAATGGGCAACAGTCCCTCAGCACTGTCTCTCCACAAGGCAGAATGTCTCATACAGACAAAATAACAATAACAATGGCTGAGATGCTGCCTGTGCTCTGTATTTTTTTTGACAACATGGCTGCTAAAAGCCAGACAACACACAGGTAAACAGAAGTAGTCTGCTGACCTTCAGCAGTTAAAATCCAGGACACAGTTTTATTGTTTCATTAGATTTTAGAGCAGGGCACACCCCCAGGCAAAACTGCAACAATAAAGTGCAAAAAACTCCAATAAGAAAATGTTGCTAAGAAAGCAACTTCCACTCCTATCCAGGAAAAATTTCCATTAGTTTTCATCATCCCACACAGAGCCTGCATAAATCAGCCTAAGAACCTACAGGAACAGAACTCACTTTGGTTGAATGAGTGAGCCAAGTTCATTACCACGGAGGAATGGAGATTTTAACAAGATATTGGAACACAACCATTAGAAGTGAATGAAACCTTAATGAAGCCTCAGGACCAGGTTGTTGAAAAACATGGAGACAAAAGACAACTCTTCTTCCATTTGAAATGCCAGTACTGATTACCTTCCAGGGACACAGAAAAAAACCAAATGTAGAAGGAGTTGATTAACTACAGACATTAACCTTTGATACAGTTACTTCTGCCTAGCAATTCCAAAGCTTAAAGGAAACACTGGCCCTTGTTTCACCACTTAGTTTTACAGAAATACCAGCCTTCTGCTTCCAAGCCTTGCAGTGCTGACCAGTACCTGGAAGGTCCCTTTCGACAACAGTTCCTTCCTTTCTTTCCCATGCTCTTGCAAGCGCTTCTGCCGCTGCTGCAGGGAACTGGACTCGCCTGCCACTAAACCACTGAAGGGGATCTTTCCATCCTTACAGCTCACTGTTCCTTCTTTTCCTTTGGCACTCTGGAAGGCAGAGAAGTGATTGGGCAAAGTTATGCTTGTACCAGGCTGCAGAACAAAGAGCAAAAGCAGCAGCAAAGCAATGAAGCACCTGCAAAGGCTCCACAAGCTCTTAGAAGACAGCCGCTGTTCTTGTGCTGCATTCAGGCCCAGCATACGTTTGCAAGGCAGGAAAGGACATTTAATTTTTCAGGTGCAAGCAAAACCTTGGAGCAGTGCCATGCTGCAAGTTAACTCCTTGGAGACTGAGCAACTTTCAGTTGAGAATTACCTGGTGATTTGTTGGTTCTTTCTTCCCTAGCAGCATATTGCCAGTCTGCGTTGGAGAAGCCCCACTTGAATGGGTTGGTCTGGAAGGGCCCTTTTTACTTTGGGAGAGAAAAGAGGACAGAAAGCCTCCCCGGGACTGAAGAGAATGTGCTGTACTCCTCTGATTGCAGGTCATATCACTAGTGAAAAAAACAAAACACCACCAAAGAGAGTATGAAAGTGTAGCGAGGTAACTTGATCAAAGACCACCCAGTTAAGTAAAGTGGCAGCTGTTTGAACCACTGGACAACAGATGTTCATTTCCAAGCCAATGCACCACTATGCATTTAAAAACTATTTGAAAATATCTTGTTAGTGCCTGGAGCAGGTCATTATAGTTACTGTAACCAAAAGCTCACTTTCTCAGAGATGCCACTGAGACAGTGAGATCAAACTGTTGCTGAATCCACTGTAAACTCTAAAGCCACCTAAAACTCTTTCCACTCCATCTGGTTTGTTTAGAAAGACCCTAAGGGAAAGGCAGGGGAATTCAGATTTCTGTAGAACTTACTCAGATGGGATTCCCAATTCAAAACATAAAACAGACCTACTTTGAGAGACATTCAGCATCCAGTGTTTCACTGGACACTCTTTGATAATCAGCAAGTTATGTTCAACAGTTTTACAGCACAGGCCCTCAATATTTCAAAATCCAGACCCAAAGAAAATAAGAGAGTTACAGCCCATTTCCATGATTATAAACACCTCCCTTCTCAATCCACAATGCCAAAACCAGCAGCTGCTTCCCAGAATATAACCGTCTGACTTCACTCTGCTACAGCTTCCTCTGAGAGCAGAGTGGCAGCAAGAGGAAGAGGAATACAATATGCTTCACTGTCTCTATCCACTCTTCAAGGATGGAACTGTTCTACCAAACCTGGGCTTTGAGTTAAGCACAGACATGAAAATAAGCAAACAGAACTGGCCCTCAGACTAAGAGACAAGTTGCACACAGAAGAAATACCACTTCTTAGGCAAGTTTTTCTAATTCAAATGGACAAAAACAAATACAGGAATAAATTATCCCATCCCTCATGTCACACTCATCCATACATGCAGACAGCATCAGGGCTTTCCACATAGTTTAAAAAAATGTATCACAAACTAAACTCTGTAGCCTGTCCTGTGCAAAGACTGCAGAGCCATTACCAAGATAAGTTCAATAGACACTTAAGTCTATTGAATCAGACAGCTTTAAGGTTAAAACATTTTGTGTGCAGTACCTGCTACAACTTCTATCTGTCACCAGCAACAGGATAATTTAATCAATCCTGCTCCTGTCCCAATACAAGTGAAAGAAGCACATGAGAAACTTGAGCCACAGCATTATTTGTAACTTGTAGTTGAGCTACATATGCTTTCAGATCCTTTTAAAAGAAAGAAAAGAAAAGCCTCAGTAACACAGTGAATCCAAACACACAGACTTGCTTTGCCTGACACTGGGGTAAAAAAATAGCAATCAAAGAAGCTGTATCACTGTGTATGCTGCCTAATTTCCAGGGATAGGCATACAAGAGATGTAGTCATAAAATGCACTTTTAACTGCAGCAAGTTCATGAGGAATTCTGTGCATAACTGAGCCTCACAGAAGAGAAGCTCCTTTTCCCTTGACTTTGCAAAAGCAAGAAAACATCCCTGTGTAACAAAAATCCCTTTGGGTCATACAGTAACAGTATCTACAAAACAACATAGGGCACTCACCTATGGCACTGTAGGCACTCAGTAAATTGGAATCAAGAGACAATCCACTTCATTTGGACAATACTGCAGGGTACTGTACTGCTAACATGCTAGATGCCCAGAACACCTTGGTGCAATGCTGAGAGCAGAGCAGAATCACTTCCATGTGTGTTTGGGCTCTCACTGGTTTGCAAGAACTTCCCAAATGATGGGAGAGACGCCTGTCATGAATTCTATTAAACCTACTTAGGTCACCATAATTTCTGCCAGGATGTCTTTCTGCATTGACTCCCAGGGCAGGGGACAAGGAAATGACCCTCCAGGAACCTCCTTGACCTAACAAAAGCAGCAAAGCCTGTCCCCAGCTCTTCTCCTGCAGGCACTTACAGTTCAGAGTCCCCTAGTCGATCCATGTTGGCCACATATGCAGGCAACTTGTGATGCGTAACTGTTTGTTCCACCTCCAGTTCCTCTTTCTTCATGCGGGAGGATTCAGCCTGCAGAGCAAACAGCTACAACACGAGAAAAGAGCCAAGTGAACACAGGGTCACTGAGATTCACCTCCTTCCCACTCACTGAAGTTGTTTATTCCTTTTATTTCAACAGCCCTGGAAGGGTGGGGAAGGGAAAAAAGTTGCTCTGACCGGCTGAGCACCACATCAGTCAATTAGTCAAAACAATCGGTACTTTACGCACATGAAACTGGAGCCACTTAAAACCCTTCACTCCTCTCCTCGGGCTGTAGCTGTGGGGACATTAGTGGTGCTGAGAAACAAGAGCTGGGCAGGGTAGAGCTTACCAATCCCTCTCTGTGAAGGCAGTTTGAGGCTAGGGCAATGCAGGCACGGAGCCTAGAAGGTAATCTTCTTCCCACAGCCAAGGGTTTGGTGAACTGGCAGGGTGCACCAAGGTCACCCTGAAATCCAGGTCCATACCCTGTGCAACTCCTTCCCAAGCACGACAATGAGATTTATCTTCACATTATGGAGAAAGAAAACCGTCTCTTTTTCTCCTCAGCAGAGAGGAACCTCAGGATGCAGCTTTCTGGAACAGATGTGGTTTATGCCTGTGACTCTTATTCACACAAAGAGTTCCTCAGGCTTTTCTGCTTCTGTACATTTGTTTTTCAGACATAATTCTTTTTCTTTTTATCTTGTATTTAAGGAAAGAAAATACAGGAAGAAAAATGGGCTTTAGAAATCTAGCTTGCTATTTATGTATTTGCATTGTTCCAGCAGCATAAAACAGAATCAGTACTTAATTTCCGCTAGCATAAAATTCAGTATTTATTCACATCTTTTTTTAAAACCTATATTCTATAGGTAGCTGATTCCTCCTCTGACCCGAGGAGTTCTCTAAAAGGGAAAGCCTAGTTTTAGCTCTGTCAATTTGCCAGAAAACTCTTATCCAGACTGCAAATGATATCAACCAACATGCAGAACACCAACCATAGCTTTAATTTGACTAAAAGTAAAGAATACAAAATGGGAGGAAATAAAAGAGCTACATTTCAAAAATTTCTATTTCTTATCCTGCTGTCCCTATTCACTGACCATTTTTGCAGAACCCTCCTGTCAATGTCTGGCTGAACTAGCTCCATACAATACAGTGACAAACCTCAGGTTTTTTCCCCCAAAACTGCCTCCTTTTTGAAATCAATGATTCTATTTTACTTCAATTTTTAGGATAGTGTTGAACAGCTATTAAAACAGTAAAAGCAGAAAGCACAACATACAACAATGTTTTGTAACACAGGAGGCAAAGCACAAACTTTACTGAAGTATTTATACAGAAACAGCTTTTATTTGGTATGTCTGAGGAAGTGAAATTAAAGTTCCGCTTACATGAATAAGCCTTCCTACTTGTATGTGAGCATCCACATGTGATCTATAGTTTAGAAAGTTCTTAAACTGCAGATTTTATAAATCTAATAGGAAGTTATACTCAGAAATGACTGACCCATGTTACACCCTCTCCTAAGTATCTGCTGATGATACTGTCAAACACAAGACATGGAGCTTGGCAATATTTTGTCTGAACCAGTCGACCTTCTTATGGTTTACTATAAGATCTAGAATTGGGAAACAGACATTCACATTTCCATTAGTTGGTCTAAATTGCTTTGAGTGCACATCAAACATGGTGAAGTAGTCATTTCAGAAGTAACAGTTCCTGTCTCTTTGCCAGAACTTACTGCCCGTTTCTATAGCTTCTACTGCTCTATCAGCTAAAATCTGGAAGTGACGAAATACTATTCACAAAATCAGCCATACACCCCTTCCAACCCAACCCAACCCATTCTATAATTCTATGACATACACCCTTAACCTACCACTAGTTTCACCTTTTTTTGGCTTTGCAGTGTAACAGAAAAGGAGTTTGTATAGTATTCAGTCACCTGTCAGACAGCACAGGGAGGGGGGACAATCACCTCCAGCAGAGGGACGGGAATACCCTAAACACACATTTCACAATATGATCACAACCTTAAGCTTGCTGGAGACGATTGAAAGATAAATCAAAAGAAAACAGCACACTTAAAGAATCTGCCTTTGAATAACTGCACCAAACTGAACAGTTACAATATTCTTGAACTGATGAAACCAATTTTACAAAACTCACAGCGTCAGTCAGCAGCTAAAAAGTGATCTCAGTTCTGACCTTATGCCGCAACGATTCATTTTCTTCTTGTATGAGACTGCTCCTGAGACATTCAGCTTCAAAGTTCAGTATGACTGGAACTGGTAAGCAATGTTAAAGAAAATCGAGGCAATAACTTGTGTGCACCTGGCTTAATTCTAAAAGCCAGCACTCCATACCAGCTGTTTACCTGTAAAAACAAAGCTGCCCAGTCCATACAATCAGCAAAAAGTATGTGCATGACCAGAAGATTAGCAACATCTTAATTCCTTAAGTCAACTTTTTACTTTGCTGTTGCACAAACTATTTCATGTGGACTTTGCAAGGATTTTTATATTATTTCTTTTTAGAGTCAGAAGTGGAGGACAAGACAGGTTCTGTTACTGCTTTTCTGTACACTGAAGAAACAGTTCAAGATGAGCTGTTTTCCAGCTGCAGCATAAGCCTGCCCATCAACAAACGACTAAGACAGAACTCTGTAGTGTGGAGCAAAACACTTATTTCTGCCAACAATCAACTGCTCTATTATAATGAGCTGTCACTAGGCAATGTTGTGAACACAATGTACCCAAAGAAGGATCTAAGAGAAGATGCCAGTACAGTCATGGACTATGGCCCAAGGTTGTATGCCTGTTTGTACTATGTCAAGCAAAGAGTAAAAGCACTTCAGAACAAGATGTGCACAAGATTTCTAGTCACTAGCATCGGGATGATTCAGCATCAGCAATGACCACGACTGTTTGTGCCCAGGGAATACAGCATACCATCAGATAATTGAGCAGTAACTATTCCAACATCCTCTGGTAAACACCAGCTTTCTATTAAGTCTTGGCTATAAAAAATCACCTGAAAACAGGAAGTTCTGTAGTACTATATTCTTGGCATGACTGTTAACAGTATAACACCAGGGCAAGGGAGATTTAACTATTAGTTGCAAAAAAGGATATGCATGCACTGAAATAAGACGCTCAGGAAGTTGTGCAGGGACACGATGAACGTATCTGCCCACTGGCGTGAGAAATAGGTGGCAAAGGTGGGGTTGGAATCTGGAGCAGGGAGGAAGGGCAGGACAAACCAATCCTTCCACTCTGCCTGGTTCTGGAGCTCGGAGGCCAGCTTGAGGAAAAACTCTTGCGCCTTGTCATTGCGGCCATTCTGAAACACAGCAAGAACAGGGCTCACACTTCCGTTAGTGCCACCAGGTTAGGTCTAGGAACATTTGCTTTTTGTTATGAACACAGTAACAACTACTTTCACCATCTGACACAACAAGTGGTTAGTTAAACATTCATCAGGAAACAAAAGAATCCCAAATACACTAGGAAAAGCTCACAAATGCGCTTAATCCAACCTTCTTTCTAGTCACCACAATCCTGTTTAAAGGCTGAGACCAATTGAACCAAACACACTGATTTCCAGTTAAACCAGTGCAATGAGACATGAGCATTCTTATACAGGACCAAAGTATAATTCAAATTACTCAAGTCTACAGCAGATGCAGCCTGAAAAGGTTTCCATCTGACACATTATTCAGACAGGACTGTCACACCTCAGGGTAAGCACATGGCAAAACAAAACATGAAAAAACACACTTTTAGAAAGATGCATTAGATTTTGACTCCTCCACCAACACCCATCATTAAAGATCTTCCATCAGGGAATGGAATCAAGAAGGAAGAATCAAGGGGAGAACATACTCCACTGACTTTCCAAGGTTTGAACAGAAAAATCTCTGTTCCATTTTAAGCTCATTCTTTTCTATTCAAAGCAAGCAAAAAGACATCCATTTTCTCTCCCATATTTCCTTGTTCCAGTTTGAACCTTGTCTTCTCTGCCAGTATCCAAGTTAACTGAGCAGGACTGAGCTAGCAGTACAGCTGTCCTTTCTGAGGGGAATCTGTCTTTACGGGAGTGTGACTATCCTGCTCCCAGAAAACCATGTTTCCCTCTTGCCTGAATTTCCCTATCCTGCACACAAGCTTGTCATGTGAGTCCGCATCAAACTCCTTACTACACTCCTGACCATGACATATGAATTGCTTGTTCCTTATCCAGCAGGCCTGTCAGAGGCTCACACAGGTAGTTTATTGCTTTGGTATCAGAAGCCAGGGTCTTGATAAAATAGAAGCCTAACAATCAAATACTACCTGAATAGCATGGACAAGGTAATATCGGAATAAGCTGGTTTTGAGCTTGTTCACTGTTGGCCGATAGACGTCTTCCAAACGGCTGAAAAGGCGTCGGTCCAGATAACTCCAGTAATCCCGCAGGGCAGCCAGATCGTAGCCCTGAACAAACTGCTGCAGCTGGTCCACTATCTTATCCACCTAAAGAGGGCAAACCAGGGAAGACTTCAGTCACGTGAGGGCTCTTGAGACACAAGATTTTCTGTAACTTAGTGCTGAGAAGCTTTAACTGCAGGAGTAGTACAATACAATCCTTATGCATTAGCTATTTCCTAATCCCAGAAACACTCTGCATTTTGTATTAGCATTCTTCCACTCCACAGCACTTTTCAAATTAAGGGAAAAAGAATATGATAGAACATAGCCAAACAGATTTTGACAGAAATTGACATTTTGCTGAACCCAGTTGATGGGTGTTTTTGCAAATAAGCACAGCTTTCCGCCTCTTTTAAAAGTCAGTTGATAATAAAAGTAATAATGTGATTAAATGTTGAAAACTCAAGTGCAGCACCTGAAAAAAAAGGCGTTATTTTTAGACTAAAAGAAAATACCCCTGTATTTAGCCAACAGAAAGAGGAAGTCAGTTCTGCTTTAATGCAATCTTTGAATTACCTTGATTTTTAATAACATCATCTACTAACAAGGCAGGCATAAAACTTTGCAACAGGATTTTTTTTATCATTATGTCTCTCTGGAAATCATTTCTGCAACATGAATAAGGCAGAATGGTGGTGTGGGAATAGATTTTCTTGTTCAGTGGTTTCTGATGGCCAAGACAGGCATCAAAAAAAGAAAAAACTGCATCCTCTATAAAATTAAACTAAGGTTGTTTTGTATGTGGTTTGTTCTCCCCTCAACAGTTAGTATCTTAGGACATACCCAACTTTTATCTCTGTGGCTTCCTGCAGATATAGAAAACTGAAGTTTGTGACCCCAGCAGACCCTTCTTGGACAATAATTCCTATTAAGTCAGCTGTTTGCCAACTGCTAAACATTAGCAAAGTGCTAGTGTTTTAAAAAATAAAAGCAACATGCTTTATTAATGATAAAAGTAGTGCTTGTATTACTGGTCAAAGAAAACTCTGACTGTTCAAAGCACTACATTCGGTACCCAAAACTGTTGCTACAGGAACATGAAGCTCACACAAAGGCCTGAAACTGTATTTTTGAGACTGGCAAATTCTCTGTCAATTTCCACACGTTAGTCCAGGTAGCTGGTACTCAAGACATACAAACTAAAGAGCAGAGCTATAAATCCGCTGGATAAAAATCTCATGACCGAGAAAAGATGCAGGCAAAGAAATGTCTTCCTGTGGCTGCCCTCTCACTACGCGGTCTCCTCCGTTCTTCGCGACTCGAAGCCGAGAATCCGCTGGTGGGTTACAGGTCGGACGCAGGGTCCACAGCCGGCCAGGCTGACCAGCGGCTGCTGCGAACGGCAGCCCCTGGCTCGGAAGGCAGGCGAGGGGACGGAGCTCCCTGTCCTGCGCTGATGCCGCTCCGGAGCCGAGCGGGAGGAGAGCCTTCAACCGGCTAAAGCCCGCCGCCAGAAACGCCGGCAGGGCGGGCCGGGCGGCTCCGGGATGCGGGGGTCCCGCCTGTGCAGCCGGCCGGGCCCCGGCGCCCAGCCCAGCCCAGCCCAGCCCAGCGGGCCCGGGGCGGCCGCTCCCCCGGGGAAGCGCGGGGGCTCCGAGAGCTCCCCCCACCGCCGGGCTCGCTGCCCTCGCCCAGCCCCTGGAGCGCGGAGAGGCGCCCGCGGCCCGCCCGGGGAGCGCGTCCTCCCCGGGGGGCACCCGCGCCCAGCACCCGCCCGGAACGGGGACGCAGCTGCCGCTCACCCGGAAACCCTTCTCCCGGTCCGCCTTGATCTCGGCGTCCAGCTGCTTGAGGGCGGCGGTGAAGCCGCGGAAGAGCAGATACTCCCGCACCAGCTCGTCCGTGCGCTCCGTTGCCGCCGCCATGGGGGCCCCGCGGCGCCGCCGGCTCCGTCCGCCCACGGGCGGGGCGGGGCGGGGCGTGGCGGGGAGGGGATGGCGCGGCCCAGCGCCGGGAGGACTTCAGCTCCCAGCGTGCCTTGCCCGCCCCCCGCCCCACCGCGCTGGCCTGACCAGCCCGCGTTTTTCCCGCCTTCTGATTGGCCAGCGCCGGGCGCCGGCTGCGTGCCGATTGGCCCTCCGCCACGTGCGGCTCGTGTTGCTTGGCGCGGGCGGCGGGGGCGCGGCGGCGGCCGGGGCGGGGTCCGGGCGGCGCGGACGGATTGACAGACAGACCGAGCGAGCGATCCCAGAGGCTCCCGGCGCGGCCCCTCACGGCCTTCCCCCGGCCGGCCTGTCCCTCCCGACCTCAGGAGGAGCAGCAGGGGCGGGCACTCTTACCTCTAGGCTGTGCTTGCGGTCGGTAGCGACGGAGTGGGCGTTAATCCAGTGAAAGGCCGGGAAGGGCTTTCCAGGCGGGCGCCTCAGGCTGTGTCAGGCCGGCGGGGCAGCTGCAGCAGGCCCGGCTGGGCCTGGATCTGGCCCTCTCGTGCAAGTGTATGTCTGGTATCGTTGCCCACATCAGTGTCACAGTTTATTGGGATAAAAAAAAAAAAATCAGTGTTGTAAAGAAGCCTGTCCTTTAGCAACATCGGTGGGAGCAGAGGAGTCTCAGTGCTTTGTGAAGCCGAGCCCTGGATATTCCGTGGAAATGAAACATCAAATCATTGTAGGGAAGGGTGCAGGAGATAGGAGGCTGGCTTCAGCTGGGTTGCTGTTAATTGTTAGTGGTGAATTAGGTTTCAGTAAGTACTTAACAGGCAGGTATCTCTCAGGGAAAGAGAATATTTCAAACTCCATGATTTTCTACAGAAAGATAAACTCTTGTCAGTCAGCCAGTTTTTTTCTTTTTGTCTGTCCACTATATGGGCTGTAAGATTTCTTTCTCTTCACTTATGTATTTATTCAGTATAAATAAATGTTGCCTTGCAGCTTTCACCAGACACAGCTGGAGACTAGTCTAAGGAAGACACATGCCAAAGTGAGTCTCAATCCCCTGACACGCCTGCAAGAGGTAGAACACTGCATGGCAAAGCAGCACTTGCCACAGGCACACCACTGGGTTCCTCTGGCAAGACTCTTCAGCAGCTTGCGGGGAAGAGTTTTATCCCAGTCAGACAACTGTGCCTCAAAGGTGCGGAACAGTGACTATTTCTCTATGCATCGCTGTAATACCTGAATATGTTCCAATTTAACCAGCTTTAGGTTCAATCTCTGAGGAGGATCACAGTGTCTTTATGGGTGCCAGTATGTGTGTAATTTCACTCTATGCACCTTTCCCTTTGAAGCTGCCAACTCAGCGTAAGGGAGTTGTCCAGTCTGTAGTTTCTGGGTCATGGGTTTGTCATGTGCCTTATCTGTACTTTCCTTATGGGCTTTTTGCAGCACTTTTATAGCATTGCATTTTCTGTTATAGTATTTTGGAAACAAACCAAGGGATCCCATGAGGAAGCTGATGTCACAGCATTTTGTTCTGAAATCAGAACAGTGAGTTTAGGGACAGAAGGAGCTAGAGGGAAAGGAGTAATTCAATCAGCTTTAGGAGGTGCACTTTGTCTTCAAGACACTGGAAAAATAAGTTCAGGAAAAAAAGAAGCACCAGTACTGTTTCTTGGTCTCTACTAAAGGAAGAAACTATTTAAGCAAAATTGTTTATAAAGATGAAATTTACTTAAAATGCTACTGAAAAGCCTGAAATTGCCATGCTTGAGGCAGAGGAGTAAACATCAGGAGGATTTTCTCAATTCTTCCACTGATTTGTTTAGTTACATTGGTTACCTTCAGTTTTCCAGTTTGTAAAATAGAGGGGGTAATGATTGTTTAGGACAGGAATTGTCCCCTGAATATGCTAAATACCACTACATGTAGCTTGTGCCTGCTGAGTCCCTTAGCTCTCGTGCAGGTTGAGGTAAGAGTTCAGTTTGCCATGTTCTAGCAAGATACAAGTTAACCTGAAGTCAGCATGATCTCAGAAGCCAAGACTAAACAACTACTTCCTTTGCCTGGTCTAAGGGGACTGTGTTCACATGCCAGTTCTTGAAATTGCTTTTTCATAGTGTCATGTGCCCCTTGCGTGACTCTAGGGGGCGAAGGAAGTTTAATATTGTAAAAAGCCTAAATACAGAAGGTTGCTTGTAATCCTAGCACTTGGTGCCTGGCTAAAATATCCAGCATGAAAGCTCTGCAGTGTAGACATGGATGGTCTCACCATGCACATAAGTCTTGAAATATTTTGGAGATATGTATGTTTAAATGCTTTAGCTGTATGTTTTCAGTTGTGGTTGGTATAGATGATGAAGGAATGATGTGCAGCACTGAAGCTAATCCTGTTAATCCAGACTTTTGCTAGGAGAAGCCTTTGCCATGTTCTACCCTGCTGTAATCCGGGTTAGAGCAATGCAGGACATGGCAAAGGCTTCTCCTAGCAAAAGTCTCATGGGAAATCATTAGTAAAATCTTATGCCTTAAGTTGGTAGGCATCCAACAAGACTTCACAGCATGGTATTTCTGGACATGCTCCAAGAAGAGAACGATCCAAACAAGACCATTTGCTGATGAAAAAAGATCAGAGTTAAGTAGCAAATGTCTGTGTGACTGGGTGTTTGTGTATGTATTGCATAATGTATACCCAAATATTTATATTCTATATTGAAGTTACTCTCCTATTAATTCTTTCCCCTTTTCATATGTATAAGGGTAGCTAGTGAAACAACACAGTTGTTTTCACAGAGACATGGAAATTACTGAAGGTAAACATGAAGGAAAAATGCAGAAAGCAACGAAGGCATGTTAAAACATGAATCTAGTTAGAGCAGAGAACAATCAGTTCTGTTTTCTTCTTATGTTTAGTATCAAGTTTTGCGTAAGGCTAAGACATCTATCCAGAAGCTGGAGCAAACCTTGTGTTCTTTGCTGAAGATGAAAGGTAACTGTATGCAAGTATTTGCTTGGACAAAGAGCCCGGACTTGGTTTTTATGTATTTGTTAAATAGAGACAGCTGTACACAGCTGAGCCCATTAAAGCGTTGCAGCCAACTGTGGCTTTAGTTGTAGCAAAAAGCAAGGGATGGTGAAAAGTCTGCCAACCCACTAAGCACTGTGTCTCAGAAATGCCCCTCTGAGTCTTTCCTGCCCCTTCCCCAGTCTAGGTGAAGGAAGGAAACAAGCAATTCCTGCTGTCCATGGCAGAAGGCTGTTTGAGCTGAGTCCCCTTGGCAGCTTCACCCTGGCAGGTGCGGGGCTTGGCATGGGTGCCCAGGCTGGATCCTTAGGCTCCCACTCGGAGCCTGCAGGAGCTGTGTGCTCCTCTGGCCACAGCCGTATGGCACAGTGTGAGTCACAGCTGTCACCAGCACCCAGCCCTGTGAGAGCTTGCACTGCCCAACAGCACACTGGGGTGTTAGCTAGAAGGATTTCCTAGGGTAGGAAATGGAAGCCTCTGGTAAAGAGTGTACTCTGATATAAATGGTTAAGAGAGATGCTACAGTTTTGTTTTCTTTCAGCTTGGCACGCCCTGCTCTGTTACAGCCTGTGACACCTCGGTCACACTGGTCGGCAGGTACCGTCGGCACGGGTGGCAGCTCCTGCTGCGGGGCTTCACGCCCCCAACAACGTGCCTTCTGTGTAGTGCTGCTGGCCACTGCCTCCGCTGGCAGCAGGCAGAACTAGGGGCTGACAGGATAGAGGCTTTGGACATATTTTTTTGTCCCTTCAAGTGTCCAAATTCCTGTCAGCTAGAAAAAAAATGGCTATTCATGTGACTTGCACCTCCAGTAATTTGCATCTATTAGAAGTCTCAGTGCTTAAAATGAACAACCTCATCTGAACCCACATCCTTGGATAACCCATAAAAGTGAGTCACAGGTAGAAAGAATAGTTTGACAGCAAAACTGAAGGGATAACAAGCAGTGAGGCTTGCTGAGGGGAGTTTGAGGCAAGCTTCCCCTTGTATATACTTGCATATATGCAAAATTCATACTGCTTGTGAATCACAGGTTGGATGTCAGGGTTTTTTACTTGCAATTTATTCATTATAAGGTAATCAAAAAATACTGCATTGACTAGTGCATGCCCAGACTTTGATTTGCTGGTTGTTTTCACCATCAGTTCTGTCAAATCAATTTTAGAAAGAAGGCATTGATTCTAAGTTCCTCAGTGTTCATAAACTCCCAGTAGTGCTAGTTACATTGTAGAAGAGACAAATGTTCCTTCTTTCACATCATTTTTGCCTAATGACAAGCTCCGGCTTGTGAGGAACCAGTTGTTGGCAGTATTCTGCTTGGTTGGGGCTGAGGGTGAGAGAGAAGCCAAAAGTGCCATTGATGTGACAGTAACCTTTCTGCTGACAACAGCGAGCTGCAGTCTGGAGGATGGGAGCCCATCCAGCTTGGAGGAAGTCAGGGAGGAGTATGTCAGGAGGCAGTTCGGCAGTTCCAGGTAAGGGCTTATGCCAGTCAATAAACGATGATAATACTTTGCACTTGCTTCCATCCCAGCATCTCTGAACTTCTTTGTCATTGCTACTGTATTTCCAAGCAGAGGTTTTTCATCATGAGGAGAGGATAAAGAGGTTTCACCTGGACTGCTGTAATCCCATTGAGTGCACAAACATTCTAAGCATGTTGTTGGTCTCGTTTCCAGTCAGTGCTTGTATTTTCTTTCCCTTCTATGTAGCTGATCTCTGGCAAGGATTTCTCATTGCCTGCAGAGCAAAAGAAGGAGAAAAAAGCTGGCTTGGGAAGAATGGCTCTGGGCTTTGGAGTGACCATGACAAGGGCCTTATTAATCCAGTTAAGAAGTTGTTCATGTGTATTTTTTCCCTTGTGTTCTTTCCAGCACTACATCAGCCTCAGAAGATGTGAGTGAAAGTGACTCTGCCATCTGGTATTTGCTTCAAGAATGTGAAAAACAAACACCAGAAGAATATGGGAAGCCAGAATTGATCCAGTTTTCAGACACTTTATCCCCAGATCTAGTGGAATTTGAACGGTAGGTGCACCCCACATAGCCTCAGGTTTTTAACTTGTTTGCATAATCACTGCATCCAGGCACTGCTGTCCATGCAGTCCTGCTGGAGCCTGCACCTGCCTTGCAGAAGCCTTGTGCCAGCAACTTTGGCCCTACTGGTGATGAAGCTGATCACTTCCTAAGCCCCCACAGCTTGCAGATGAATGAGCTCTCAGTGTTGTAGCAGTCCCCAGCTCTTCAGGCCTTGGTAGATCCCTGAGGATTTTTCACCCCTTAAGAAAAAGAAGAAAATTTCTTTCAAGTGTGTCAGTCTCTGTGTTGCCATGCTTTACCACTGTATCCCTGCAATGGGGCTAGATTTTAGGAGGGTAAGAATTGCTGCACCAGATGAACTTGTCAGGTGTCTAACTGTATGTGTTCCAGGGAGGTGCAGGAACCAGAGTTAGGCACATTCTTTTCCCCACAGTGATGCTCATCCTTCCTCTAATGGCATTGTTATGAGGAGCTGCCCCTTCCAGAAACAGACCCTTAGCTCATGGCAGCTTGGGATCAGAGTAGGGTAAGGCTGGATTCAACCAAGGAAGAGCTTGTAGTCCTCAGCCTCTGGGTTGCAGAATAGAGGTTGTCTGGAAGATACCAGAAGGCATTCTGCAACAATGCAAACATGTCTGCAACACTGGGGAGGAGGGGAACCTAAACACTTGCACGTGTGTTACACTTAGAGCTAGTGGGTGTGAGTCTGTAAACCCTTTAAGCTCCTAAATGCCTGATGCAGGACCTAACAGTCAAAGACCACCATTCTCATGTCAGTTGTCCATGTATTTTAGTTAGAAGTCATAATGGTAAAATTACTGGGGTTTTTTCAGTTACTGATACCTTAAAACTGAGTACATTATATTCCCATGTTCTTCCCCTTCCTGTCAGACAACACTAGGAGGTAATTAGAGGTTCTATCCTGCATTTCCAACAGGATAAACGACTGTTTGATTGTAAAGATATGAGAAATAGATGCATGTGTAATCTATTTTGTACCATCAAGCAGTCCATTTCACCCTAACCATTCCAGAATTAAGAACACGCAGGAGAATCTAGAGCTGCAGCTGGCATCCTCCTCCATGGCATCACCGCTGTAGCCAAAAACTTCTGCAGTTCCTTCTTCTCTTTTGCTTTGAACTGCTGTGTATTTCTAAAAACGCCTTGGATCATCGGGTTTTTCCTCAAAAATAGAGTGCAGCTGGACCAGCAGATGGCACCAGCTTCCCACTCCTGCTCCTGCTTTTGCTCCCGTTAGAATTGGAGGTGGCTGTAGTTAAGGTATCGTTTAGAAGACCTTGAAATGTGCTGAACCAAGATTTTCAGGATTAGAAAAATCTGCTTCATCAAAGAGTGCACGACGGAGCCATAAACACCTGACTTCCACGTTCTTTACTGACGAGGCAGACCAGGGCCTGTACTGTGTAGACTCTGGCACTTACCCCATAGTCCTAGGGCCAATTGCATTTGGTTTTAGCTAATTCTTGTCAAAAAATTACCTTTTATAACAGGCATAAAACGAAAGGGACTCTTCAGCAAAGAAAGCAACAGCCTTTTGATGATCATTTAATCACATGATTTGGGAAGCATCAGAAATGCTTTGAGCTTCTACTGACTGGGTTTTTTTCCCATGTCCAGCAGCAGGAGCTACATTGGTAGGACTTCAGAGTACTCTGCCCAGTGCAAAATGTGGTTGCCTCCTTCCATCTGGGAAGGAAATATTTGAGTCGTGCTTCAAGCTTAATTTCTTTAGCAGAGCAGTCTAATGGTGATTCATGTTCTTCTTGAGAAATTCCAGGTCCTTTGTTTGGAGCTGGACATACAGAAACCTTAGTGAGTGCAGTACCTTACATGAGAACACTTATTCCCCTTCTGGTATTTTGTCTCCAGCAGTGGTGGAAAATACTCCTGAGTGTGGAAACTGGGGTTTAAACAGGTTTATGCCTGCCTACAAAATTATATTTTATATATATATTGGTATATATAGGTATATATATATATATTTTTTAATATATATATATTTTATATTTATATTTTATATAAATATTGGTTTGCTGGAACAAATATTTACAAATAGAAAAGAATGAACTCTTTTGAGTTGCTTTCTCATGCAATATTGTTCAGTTAATCAGGAAATGTGCTCATCTGGGACATCTTCCAAGGAATCATTTTGAGCCCAAACATAGTACCAATGACTGCTGTTTATAGAACTCTTGCTTTGTACTCCTTTGATCTTTTTATTTTCATCTGAGACTCTCTAAGCATTTAATTAATGTAAAATAACCTTCAGTGCTGCTTTCTGAAGTAGACATTATTATCCTTGATTCACTGTGCCACACAGTGCTAGCAGAAGAAGCAGGTTTGTTCTGAGATTTAGCCACTGGGTTGAAATTATGAGCCCTATGTTCCACCACCAGTTTCACTACAGACTGCATAGAAGTCAGTCCTAGGGATGTGTTTCCTTAGATGTAAAATGGAGGAAATTGAGCATCCGTGCTTAAGTCAGAGCATCCAGACCTAGGGTAGTGTCCTTCTGTCTGCATGTATAGCACCTTGTGCATCAGGATATGACCTCAGCCAGGGCTTTAAAGCGTAGTGCGATGCCAGTAGATGTATAAAAAGGGACTTACAGTGCAAAAGGCTCAGGATACAGAGGCAAGTAACTGAAAAATTATTAAATTCCAGTATGAGGTTTGCCTGTGCGACCAGTACAACCTGCAGTGCCTGGAGCTTCTGTTGTGAGGCAGTCCTGCTGAGGCTGAGGCTGAAGCTGGAGCCTGATTTCAGGTGAAATCTTCAGCAGTGTTGGGCATCACTCAGTAATTGTATGAAGTCTTGGAGGCAGAGTCAATGAAGTAGTTACGGATCAGAGCCACTCCCCAGTGTCCCGCTGATTTTCAGTAGATGGCTGCCTTATAGCCTGCTCTTAAGAGATGCTCCCTTTCCTTTCCTTTCCTTCCAGATACCTGTATTTTTATAAGCACACAGTGGACCTGCTGATAGAGCATGGAATTGTTTGCACTGGAGAGGTGCCTCTTCCTGAGGTCTCCACAGCTATTTCCCATCTCTGGCAAGAGCTTTCTGAAGAGAGCAGGGACAGCATCTTGCAGTACTGTAGCCAGAGAGATTTCTTCATGGATCCCAAGGCTGTTTGCCCAGAGCCTGCTTGCACTGAAGGTAGTGTGAGGGACAGCGGAGGTAACAGTGAGGAAGCCAGTGGTTCCTCAGTCTCCACGCCAGAGGAAGTAAGTGCTCAGCAACATTCATCGTCTGCCTCTGAAACTCCAAGCCTTCAGAAGCCAATTGGCTCTGCAGCTTTTAATTGCAAACATAGGGTAGTTGTAACTAAGCTTTCCCAAGACCACATGAATGTATACATGGAGACAATAAGCAGTCTTGGAGTAAATGTCTGCAGCAAAATTTATCTTGGTAAGATAGCTAGCAAGATAAGATAGTAAGATAGGAGAAGATACCTAGCAAGCTGCAGTAGTGCAGTGTAGTAATCCTGCTGGTCTCCACTGACTTGGGGAGTTTCTGTGCCAAGTAACAGTTAAATTTGCTCGTACCTTGCTCCTGGGACAGGAAGCAAGAACAAGAATTATACAGTTACTGTGCTCTGCAAACTCTCCAAAGAGCACAGATGATCTCAATCCAGAAGGGATACCTAGTTTGCCAAGCCTGCTGTGTTTTGGGTTGGGTGGGGGTTTTTCATCAAAGCACTTGGTAGCAAAGAGAAAGTATTTTTAGACCAGTCCCAGTGGTACAGGGCCAATGACTGCCTGTACCATGCACTTCTGCAGAGCAGAAGTCAGTGACTGAATAGACCAGGGCATTTATTAATAAGAGATTGATTAAAGAACAGCCAACTCTATAAATGGTTCCTGGAGCACTGATTGCTGAAGGAACTAGCTGCTCAAAGAGGTATGTGTAATTTCATTAGCTGCAAGAAAGGGACAGATGTTTACCTTTAGCATATAAGTAAATTGCATTGACAAGTTCTTTTTGGGTCATAGGACACAGCTCATACTGCTCATCACCTTAGGAAATGTCATGGGAATGTTCCACGTATGGTACTTTTCTGGCACAGAAAGTGTGTGAACTGCATTATGGCAGAGTGAACTAATGAGTTTAGTGGTCTGGCACAAGGAGCATCCAAACTCCTTTGTAAACTGGAATTTGGAGAAACTGGCTGGTACAGCTGAGACCTCCAGTCAACCATAAGCAGCAGTCCACAGTCAAGTCTCTAAAGCACCGACACAATTTGTGGGTTTTACTGATTTTCTGGGAAATGTAATGTGAAGCCTAATTCCTAGAGGTTGAAACACAGGCTTAAGGGGGTGGACTGACCTTGTGTTCCCAGCCATGAAATACAGTTATTCCACATTATTCCTGTCTCCACAAAACCTCTTGGTTTACTCTAGCTGCAAACATACCTGTTAAATGTAAAGAAAGAGTATCATCATGCTTTTAAAGACTTCATTATTAAAAGTTATGCTGTGGGTAAAACTTTTAGGTGGCTGGATATGCTGACATCTGAAGTGATTTCTCTGCTAGGTGATGTTTGAAGATGCGTTTGATGTTGCTGCTGGTTTCCTCGACAGAAACAAGACTCAGGGCATGTCCAGCCAGAGGTAAATTACAAACTGCCCCCTTTTGGCAGACACAGTACGTTAATAGCTCACTTCAGTACTCCACGGCAAGTACTCTGTGGAGTAAGACAATAGTCCAGCTCTCTTTTTTAATAAATGGTCAGAGTAGCAGCCTCCAGCAACTGTGCTCACAATAATACTTCCTTTTCAGGTGTAAAAGTGAAATTACTAATGGTCATTTACAGCAGAATCAGTAAGAATCACTTATTAAGAGCAGCCCATCACTTCAGGATAACTGGGGTCCTTCTGATTTTCTTGGCTACTCTGCACAGCTTTCTGTCTTTTCAATTTACAATACTCATAATATTTTCCTTTTCTTTCTGTCACTTACCAGGCCTGCGAGGACCAAGAGGCATTCCATGGATGAATCAGCTAATCATAAACTGTACTCTCATTTAATGAGACAGAAATGATAATTTGTCAACATTTTCTCCCTTGTCTTTTTCAAGTACTCTAATTCAGTCACGTGGAGGCGATCAGGGTAAAGTGTGGTTAACCTGAACAGTAATACCAAAGAAACACAGGACCTGTTAAATAACACCTCTTTCCTCTTCAGTTCAGATGAGTTACCTGGAAGAGAACATGTCAAATACAAAGCTGGCACTGCCTTTGATTTTTCCCAGTAGACCAAAGAACAAAAAGGGTTGTTTTCCTCAAGAGGAAAATCACATTATGATTTCTGTTTCATGTATTCTTTCTACTTAGTCTTTGTTAGGATTGTTTCTCTTTGCAAGTAGTGTTTTTAATCTGTGGGGTTCTAATCCCACTTTCTACTTACTTTTCAACATTTAGAGTAATCTTTAATGTGATTCTCTTTCTTTTGCCACCATTCCAGGTTGCACTTTCAGAAGAGAATGAATTAAAATAAGGTTGTTTTGGCTGTTGATCAGAATATACTTGAATGGATGAAAAAGCTTAACAAATATTTATTTATTAAATAGTATTTATGAGGTCATAATTTCCATTTGCTTTTAAAATAAGATTAAGTATTTCTTAATACTGCAGAGTATTACAATAATCTTTACAGTCTGTTTTAGGTCCCAAATCAGTTTAGTATTTCAGCATTTATTGTTTTCTCTTCCTTGCCTATTGTTCTGCACCTTGTAATTCTGGACAGAGGTGTGATGGCAGAACTTTGTAAAATCCCAGGAAAAATGCAGAGGTGAGGTCCAGAATGAAAAGCTTATTTTTGTGCCACAGGTACCTGAGAACAAACCTGCCAGTTACAGCTAACATGTCATTACATGAACACAGGTTACTGCACTCACTCAAAAACTTTACAGAAGAAGTCAAAGCTGTTCCTCTGAACAACCCTACCAAATACACTCCCAAATAACCATTGCAGCTGTCTGTTTTAATGGATATTTACTTTTCCCCAAAACAGTGTTACTGTAGCTGTCATGTATCAGTGGATCTCCTTGTTGTGACACCAGTTGCTTGTATTTCTGTTCTCTGTTCTTATACATCTGCCTTGCACTTGGCAAACAGTATCTCATCAATACATCCATCACTACTCCTCCCGGTCTTGCTTGGCTGTTTTCTTTATTATCAGAACCATCTCGAAAACAATTTGAATTTTTTATAAATTTATAAGTAAAATATGGAGGAGAGAAAGTAAGGAGAAGGGAACAGGAAATTAAATACAGTATCTGATTCCATTTTCAGTTCAGCATTTGCAAGCTGCACTTCTGAAAATCCAGAGGATCACCAGAGACTCTATCAGCAGGTCACTGACTTCCTAAAACACCTCTTCTTTGCTAATACACAGTTTTGCCAGGTAAGCCTTGCCAAAGGATTCCTTAAAGAAGGAGCAGTGTATTTCAGGAGCAATGTCAGAAAGGGATTTTTGTATTCAATGCTTCTGATCATATTGTCCAGAATGATTACAAATAAGAACTTGGGGTTCATAATTTCAGATGTGTCATTCCAAAATGCCAGTAGGATTGCCTTTGTAAGAGGCAAACTGAGTGAATACTGCTTTGAATATTATTCAAAATGGCAAATGACGTAAGGAATTTAAAAATTTTTTTATTATTATCCTTTGCATGAAAGTTCCTTGTGGAAAAGCTTGAGTGATCTCCTCTGAGCAGGTAAAGCTCACTTTCCAGTTCTCCATCAACCCCCAGCTGCTTCATTCTGAGCTCAGTAGAACCACCTTCTGCTTGTCTGGGTGCCAGGTTCCCTGCCCTGAGCCCTCCACTGGCAGGCCCTAGAAGCAGGATACTCGTGTTCTTGAAAGAGCTGATGAAAAGGTCCTGAGCTTCCTCTTAACCTCAGCCTACTGTTGCAAGTTTGCTGAGCCAGAAGTCTTTGTGCTTGCACTGTTTGTCCTCCCCTTCTTATCTCCCTGCCAAGGAGGTGGCTCAGAGCTTGCCTGTGGGTGAAGAACAGAAAGGGAGATACCCCTCGGGCAGAGGTTTGGTTCAGTCAGTGGTACCTCCACAGCAGCCACTGGTTTGCTGGTTTTCTATTGCCTAGCTCCTAGCTCCCACCTGTCTCTAGTACTTGAACAGATGCTCCTTTGAAGGAAAATAGGTTTGTGGTGAGGGGTAGTTGTGACAGAAAACAAAGCAGAAACTAGTGTTGCACCACTGTCTGAATCTATCACACAGAAACTGCTGCATGCCATTTGGCTCTCCCATCTTGGAGATAGTAGCACTAAAGGAGGTGCAGAGAATGGCAGCAAGCACAGGAAAAGGCATTAAATAGAAACTGTTAAGAGTAGGACTTTTCTAAAAAAAGACTGAGGGGTACTGCAAGACCATGTTATTCCTACATGGTGTGGATTTGGTACACAGAATGATTACTCATTGTGTCTAACACCAGAAGAACTAGAAAGCACTAAATAAAATGAAAAAACAACATATTAAAGATATTTTCATGTACAAATTACCATATTTAAACTCCAGGGTCATAAATCCATGGGCAATTACTAAATCTGAAGGTCCAGATTCATTTTCCAGTACAGGAGGACCTCACAGCACAGTTTGCTATAATGTAGGAGCATTTATTGCAAAACTGAGCACACTGTGTGCCCAATTCTTGCACTTTTTTCTAAACTTCACCTGCTGACTGTTGTCAGAGACCAGGCACTGATCTACACAGCCCTTTGGTCTGTGAATAGCTATGTTCTATGTAAGAGCGGAGCTCTTCTTGTGTTTATGTAAATGACCATGAACTGAACAGGCCTAGAAAAGAAAGAAAATCTTTAGGCAAGATATAGCATTTTCTGGTTTTAAATTTCTTTTGTGAGTGTCAGGCCTGGCATGGTCTCATCTTGTCCTTCTGCTTGGGGCTGCCTCGTTATATGCAAGCCCAAGTCCATCTCCCAGCTCCCAGATGAGGTGGTATGGGAAGAGGTAGTGTCTCTCTCAAGCTTTAAAGAGGCACATTTAAAACAAGACTAGGAGAATGGCAGTGATGGGAAGAAAAGCAGCAAAAGAACCCAAAGTACTGCAAATTGGAAGTTGAGTGTAGTGTGTGGATCCAAAAGGAAATAAAAAGCTGCACACATTTGTTTTACACAGGAACTTTTAGTTGTCTGTGATAAGACAATAAAAAGGGAGTTTGAGCAGAAATCACCCAGGCTAGATAATGTGAAGGTCACAATCTGTTTTGATTTAGAGTGCAGTACTGCACATCTAGACAGTGCTGCCAAGAGGCAAAAAAAAAAGCCAAAAGAAAATATGACTGACAAGATATTTTTTGTTTTGAGAGCAGAAATTCGGATCCATCTCAAAGCAAACAGATTGAGACAGTTATGAAAGTGGTTGCAGAGCAGGGATAGAAGATGTTCCAGCTAGCTTGAAACACACCAACTCAGGCAGCAGCAGAGAGATCAGTATAGGCTACTCACCTTACCCCAGAAATTGGGCTGCTCAGAGCATCAGAGACTCCTGGACTTGACAGGGAAAGGAACCCGTCCTGCTTACCTTATGGGTATGACTGAACCTCTGCAGACCATTCCCCTTCCCTTGACATGGTACCTGTGCTGGTGCTATGCTAGCACAGGAGTTTGGGAAGTGCTGGGATAATTATCCCAAGGATAAAGCAGTGTCCCAGGACACTGTGCACACACCTTGTAGAAGATACAGAGGTGGGTAGCAAGTACAGTAAGTACCAAGGTAAGTCGTGTGATGTGCACCTGACTGAAATACAAAAGGCAGCCCATGGTCTCCTTTCCTTTCATCTGCAGAGCTGATGAGGTGATGGATTTCATTGCTGGCCATTCGTGCCAGTGCCATGTTCTGTCATTTCTGGTTAACTGTCCAGGTACAAACTGCAACTACTGCTGTTGGATTGTGGATGGTCCCTGTTTCATAGTCACAGAGCTACTGAGCACAGCTCCTCTTGAGCCGCTGCCCTGGCTCTCAAGGCTGCCAATGGCATGCCCCTCACTGGAATAAAAAGCTTCAGGAAAAACTCATGCAAGAGGAAGGGAGAAATGATTTGGACAAGGAAAGGGAGAGCTCTTAAAAAGGCAGTGACCCCAAAATGAGAACAGGAGCATGCTTCTATGGTACCTGATAAAGAAATATTTCTGAGCATGAGATTAGTTAAGCAATCTTGTAATTTTTCAAGAGCTGTTGTCTTAAGGTCACATCATAAGAGAAGCTTAGCAGCAAAGGCAGTAAAGGATTCATTTAGACTGAGATCCAAAGTTTTTACCTCAATGAAACTCAATGAGGTTTTTTCCCTAAATACTGCTGAGCACCTTTGTGTCTTCAAAGGCACACTTTCTTTTGAAATTATGGATTTTAGATGAGTCACTTAACAAGCAAGTGGTATTTAGTGCTCCTTAAGCTATACATTTTTAAACAGCACCTATTTTTAAAAGCAGTATTTCACTGAAGAGTCTTGCATCAATGCGGAAGGTGGACTAGATGGACTGCAGGCACGAACACTTTCACCTTCTAGACTTGGATTTCTCAAGAGCCACTTGCTCTCTGTAAACTGGTGAAAGAGAAGACCGTTTCCTTCTGTTGCTAAAAGTGGAACAAAGCCTGAAGTTGGTAGAAGTTAAGGCCTCAAGGAAGCTCTCATACCTTCATAGCCTGTTTTGTGACATCCTTGCTACCACAGTCAGTTACAGCTGTCTAAATGATGTAAATAGACACAGGGTGGAGCCATGTGGTTTTAGAAAGAAACTGGCAGAAAATTTGAGCCATTCTTCATCAGGCACCTCAGGCACTTACCAAATGCTGGTGGTTGATTCAGAGAGGAGGGAGGGCTCATGGTGCATTTGCTGGCACATCAGCTCTTGACCAACTCACTGCGTATTTGAAATTCAATGAACTCCTCTGTTTTTTAATCCTGCTTGACTTTGGGGGGGCTTTCAGGAAGAAGATCTTCACTATGATCATGAGACCGTGATGCTGCGGTGCACTGAGACCTTCGATGATGAAGATTTCTAAACCGTATCTCCACTAATGTTTTGCCAAGCACTGCCAGGTACCCCGGGCACATGAGGAAGCTTCACCTCTTTCAGTGAGCTACCTCTCTAAGCAGAGTGTGGAGACACTGTGTTGAACTGGTTTGTTACCATTGACTTCTCCTTCCCTCATTAGTACTTCTTGATATATCGGTTGAGTAATTTATACTTTTTAAAGGTTTCAAAGGTCTTAGATATTTATTAATAAATGTTTTTACCCATTGCTATTTAATGTTTAACCTCACTTCACAGAGAAACTGGGGCATGTACAGTTAAGTGACCTTGCCTAGCATAAACTGTGGGAAGAGCAGCCGGGAGGCCAGATCAGTGGCAGTCTGCACACTCCCATAGGATGCAGGTCTCAAACTGCAACCTGCAAAAATCACCTCCTGGCAGTGATTACTTTTCTGGTGCAATTTTTCATCTTGGGCTGACAAGGAAAGAGAGATTTCCTCACAGAGAGTGGGATGAGGCTCTTTGATCTCTTTATGAGGACAGCAGCAGTGAGCACCCACTCCCCAGTCACCCAGAAAAGTGCAGGCACAATAATACACTTTGGATTATTTACTTTTGTGAAGTGTGTAAAGCCAAGTGATCAGCCCTGTGCTCTTCTTCCACATCTAATTCTTGGATGAGTAGTGATGCTCAGATAGTGTCTTGGAATTGAATTAAAAGTGCTGTGAAATTGAATAAAGTCCTTCACATCTCTGAGTTATCATTAAAGGCTCTCTGCAGACTTGAACAAACTGTGTTCTGATAGTGGATATGTTGAGGTCATGCTACCAGCCATCACAAACAGAAAGGATGGAAGTTTTATTTTAAAACCTAAACTAAAGCTGGCATGCCTAGGTATCCATCTTCAGCAGCCAGCTTTCAGACTGAATCCAAGAGGCCTGGACTGTGGCCCAGCATTGTCTTGGTGCATAAAAGCATGATACATTCAGGCAAAACACGTGGAGCTGAGTACCAAAGTACAAGGGAAAAATAAACACTACAGAGCCCTTTCTGTGGGTGAGGCTGTGGTAGCACTCCCAGATGAATGTTTGCCAGGCTGCTGTGTTTGAAAGTGGGGGTGCAGGGGTCTTGTTTGGGTTTAAGAGCTCTTCAGAGTTCTCCAGGGTGCAGCCTTGCCATTCCCTGGCCTTTCCAGTGTGCGTCATTTATACATGCTGGCATTGGTTTGAGGTAATGACATTAAGGAGAAGATGAAGAACACATTACTTTGGTTCTGCCTCTTGTATGATCATAGTTCACAAGAGTGCAGGCCTGCAAGGACCATGGGAACAGGGTTTCCTCTCCTGCACAGCCAACTTTACACAGACAATGGTTGTTCTGCACTGGTGTGTGTGACGCCTGCTCTGCCTTGGCAGGGAAGCAGCTTTAATTCCTGAGCATGTGACTGTTAGGTGTGCACAGGTCCCACACTGAGCAGCACTCAGTGGTCATTCTGATGAAAACATTTCATGAAAAAATCTGGAAATATGTAGGCTAGCAGGCTACTGGGGCAGTGCAGTGGAAACGGGTTGGAGGCAGAAAGGCAGCAGGGATGGAGCAGTGGGAAACATGGACACATCCATGCACATGGACAGTGCAGCCATGATAGGGGTTTGGGCAGACCTAGCTGAACAGGACTCAGTACGTGACAGCTGTGCTGCAGGGTAGCAGCCTCTAACTTTACAACACAGTGAGCCTAACAAAAGGCAATCCTACTGCTCAGGTCACATCTTCTTGTGACAAAGGTATGAAAATGAGCCTCTGATTAGCTGCTCTAGTGCCAGTGCACCTAGGTACAAGCAAATCCCCATCACCATGTCCCACCAGAACAGCAGGAACATCTGGACGTGCCAATTAGCTGTCTGCCTCTGTGAAGCCACAAGCAGAGTGACCCCACACCTGGCTGACTTCAGTGAGTCTTGCTGCACTCAGGACTCAGTAGCGTGAAAGGGAAATACAGCTGACAGGTAGTTAGTTGGCTGTGCTCCAAGCAATCTGGAACAGCCCTCAAATGTTCAGTTTTAGCCTTGAGGATCCTCTGATTTTCATCTTCTCATTAAGTAGCAAGTAAACAGAAACTGTGTTGCTGCAGAGCAAAGCCAAAGCTGTTTCCAAATCTCAAGTGGCCACATGCAGCTGGGAGAAGTGGTGGCCCTGCAGACTAAACCCTGCCTACATAATTTTAAAATTTGGAATTGTCCCCCTGAGGCAAATAAAAGGGTATTTAATAAATAGATAACGAACATCAAAGGGGGAATTTTAAAGGGCATTTAGGAACCTGAGATGGACATAGGGATGTAAACAACTTCAGAAAATCTGCCTTCTAAGCCTTAGCAACAGCAGACACAGCTGCCCCAGACCAGCATGCCACCCCCCACAGCTGTCTGTGCCTCCAGAGCCATGGGATGTGTTGGGCAAGAAGCTTCCTCTGGGAGCTGGGACCCCTCATGCCAGGATCTGTAAAGTCATGCCCAGCTCCACTCTAGGGGCCTTGCAAGCCAAATACGAGATGGTGACACACAGGTGCTGGGAGTGCAAGATGACAGCAAAACAGATGAGCAACGTTCTCCAGCCTTGGGGTGGGGAACAAAAAGCCAGTTCTAGATGATTTTTGTAGTAAACCTGTGCCAATGTTTTGGGGGTTTTTTTAACAGAGCTAAAGCAAATGTAAACCTCTGGCACTTGCCAGCATCCTAACGTGTCTTATGAGGAGAAGGGAAAGGATATGGCTGCAGCATCCACGGAGCTATTGGTGTGACTTGTGAGAGAAGCCTGGGAGCATAGGCTGGCTCTAAATGGATTTGGAGACAGTCAAGGTTGGGGATGATGAAGATACCAGAGCTGAGATGCCTGGGACTGGTCCTATCTAAAATCTGTGATGGTAGAGTCAGGGTCAGATATACTTCAAGTACAAATCATTTTCTTTTCTCTCAAAGACATAACGCCACAATCATCAATAGAGGCATTCCAATCTGCCCATAACACCAAACTATTTATACCATAATGTTTCTTCCTTTAAGATTCAAACACTCACACAATTGATCTATTCAGGCTTCATTCCCACACAAAGCAAAAAACCCCAGTATATCCCTTACCAATAAACAAGCCACCTACTGCTACAGCTGTGGTATGGGACCAAGGAACAGGGCTGCAATATGTCTGTCATAGAAACCCACCAGTTTTGTTCTACCTTGAGACAAGACAGCAAAAGGGCCATCATATCTTGGCCTTCAGCTGTCCAATGGAGGGTACAGAAAAGTAGGGTCAGATTCTTCTCAGAGAAGAACAGTGAAAGGACAAGAGGCAACAGACAAGAGGTGAAGCATTAGGAATTCCAGTTAGACACAAGGAAAACCACTTTACACCATGGGGGTGGGCAGACCTGGAAGAGGCTGCCCAAAAAGGCCATGGCTCTCCATCCATAGCTCAATGGGACACAGTCCTCTGCAACCTGGCCTAACAGGACCATCTCTGACCAGGGCCTGGCCCAGATAACCTCCAGAGGTCCCTTCCAACCTGAGAAATACCATTACAGTGTACATTTTATTTATTATACTTACAAAAAAGGAAGTATAAATCTCAATGAAGGAAACACAAGCTTATGCTACAGCAACAATGTTATTACACACCACCAGAAACCAGGACCACGTGTGATCACACTGCATGTGGCCATACAGATTGAGGCTGTTTCTGCTAATAGGGAATAGGAGCAATAATCTGCACACCTGTTTTCCAGAGAAGTGCTTGTCACCCCACCAGACCAAACAGGTACAGCAAGGGTACACAGGACATAGCAGTAGCATAGGGATGTGCAAGATTGTGAGCAGAAATGTTTTCTCCTTTATATTTGATGAGGATTCCTTCATCTTTGTAGGGTTGGCTGCCCTACAGGAAACTGGCTTGCCTGAGACTCCTCCCAGCACTCCAGGTGGGATACATTTCAGTGAAGCTGGGTTTTTCTGTTAGGTCAAGAACCTAAGTAAGGTCTCCAGAGCCCTTTGTGGTCTAAGGCAGAAGAGACAGGTTCAGAAGAAAATCCATCCCATTAACTTGAAATGCCTCTCTTACAATAACATTCATTTGGCTGACTAAATTATGGGAATATGGAATGAGATGAATCATGACCTAGAGGTGCCTGATCCTTCCCCTTGGCTAGGATGAGGTATAAAACATGAGGTGAGAGGTGAGTGTTGCTTTAAGGTGCTGGGGATTAACCCCGGCCCAAGGGATGCCTGAGAGTGGCACAGGGCCCACATCAGGGATGCCTTCTCCATTGGCTCTTTAGGGTGCCCAAGGGTCAGTGCAAGGAAGGAAACAGAACATCTTTCCTAGGAATTTCTTGGGCTTTGGTGTCCCCCGAAGAGGGATTAGGTTCTTCCTAGAAGTGGGCAGGCAGGAAGAGAGAAGAAGAATTGACTTCCTCAAGGTCACCAGTGGTGCAGTGGGCAGAGCTGGGAAGAGGAAGACATTATCCTTCTCCTGTTCCCCCCTCTAACAGCTGCCAGCTCATGCTCAGATGATGGGGGCTGCAGACACAGTTTCAGACCTCTGTTTCTGAGATGAGTTCACTTGCAGGCCAGATGCTTATATCCTTGTATCAGCACCAATCTCAGAGTTTCTTTCTAAGCTTGCTTTAACACTGTTTTTCTGTCCAACAGCCTTCAGTTCATCCATTCTCTTGTCAGAAGAAAGTCTTTTGGGGCAAGCAGGGAGATAGCGAAACCAAGAGACGTTGCAGTATTTGGTGCCTATGCCGAAGGGAAGATCATAGACCTTGGAAACAAGCTGAGAGCTCTCCATCCCTCCCTCGTGGCTTTGCTTCCACGCCAGGAGCCCCCGCTCCTCCTGTGTTCCTGCAACAGCAAAAGGGAGATTGTTGTGTTTAGAACAGTAGGTGTTCAAGCACAGGGCTGCTTTGTGTGCCTCACACCCACTGCTCAAATCCCAGCAGACCCAGCACAAAATACAAATCCCTTCTACTTAAACCCTTCTAGCTCCAAAGGTCTTTACAAATAGTCACTAATGAGCTTCCAGACAATACCCCTTTTCCTGCAACAGCTTCCAGATAAGCAGTCTTCTCCACTGCTTTCCATGGGAATCATAGATACCAAGACAAGTTTTCACCCGCCACGGGGGATCCAAGAACTGTTCAAAGGGGAGGTTCATACAGTGCTGGGAAAGCAAGGCTGGATGTTAACTGCCCAGACACTTCAGAGTGCATTTAGCTAGCAATTACTAGTCAGTCACAGGTATTTACCCTAGCCTAAGGAATTCCTAAGTGCCTGTAACTGCTGTGGCAGCAAAGTCCCTCTTAGGAAAGGGAGTGAGCACACCTGTAAATTCTGCCCAGAGGAACTGAAGATTGAGGGCTACAGGAAAATTAATGAGCCAAAGGGAGATTGGCTTTCCGAGAAGCCTCAGACAGTAACAGAATCTGGTTAACAGAGTGTCCTTCCTTCCTGCTCTTTTCCTGTAGCAGAAGGGAGGGTTCCCTCTCCTATTCTTGTGCCCTCCCTCCCCATGCTCAATGAAAATCCAAGGCTCTTTGCTGCCTGTGGGGGCCAGCTGCAGGTGGCCTGTCTTTGGTCACCAGCCTTTCCTACTGGTTTCCACTGCTGTGGCTTTAGTTCAGCCTCAGTTTTAGCAGCTCCCCTAAGGAGGCACATGTTGGCTCCTTCCACTTCAGAGGGCTTTCCTCTCTCTTTTTAACTAGCAACATTGTTCTAGGCTGGCATTTTCCCTGAAAGACGTATTTGCCAAATAAACCTTTTCCTCAGCCTGGAATGTTCCTGACAAATTATTCAATTTTTAATAAGCTGCTGTTTTCCAGCCAGAGACCATTTCAGTGATGTCTCCTGTTCCTCACCCCTCTCTGGGAGGAGTGCAGTCACACGGTGTTTCATGGTTGCTAGCACAACTCCTATCCACAGAACAGGAGTCATGAAGACAAAAAATGCCAGGGAACAAACCCTAGGACAGGCATAAACTAGCAGCCCGTTTCAGCAAATCCTACCTGGAATGGTGTTATCCAGGATAAAGCCCAGAAGTCCACCTACAAACATGCCAGTGGTGAGAAGCACCAGGATCACTTGGTCAAGCTGGATGATTCCTAGCAGAAAAATAAAGCTTTAGATAGTGGTGCAGGGAGACACAAGCTTTATCAGCAACATTCCCAGTGCCAAGAGGCTGCAAGCTGCGTGCTTGCTTGGACTAGACTTACAAATCCCAAAGCAGAGCATAAGATTTGGCAGTGGAAGGGAAAATTATCTCGCAGCCAATTTCAGACCTACAGTTTTATTCTGCAGGATTATTCACAGACCCACAGTGGGCAGGAGATGACTCATAAATACATTAAGAGCCTGTTAACAGTGCAGACCACAGCACTGTCTGAGAAAAAGCCACCTTCTGCTCCAAACACATGCTGCACCTCCACAACATAACACCTAACAGTTCCCTACAGGAGCACGAGCTTCAGTTCCCGAAGAAATATGGGTATATTTAGCATGGGATTGCACCACAAGCTCATCAGGTGTGATGTTTCCCCATGAGGGCTAAGGGCCATGAGCAAAGCCCAGTGGCACTGAGCATCTGATAGACCATCTATAGAGCTCTTTAATCAGCCCACCCAGCTCACCACATAGACTTTAAGAGAGGACACTCTGGCCTTTGTGATGAAGACATTAATCATACAAGACACAGTGAAGGGGCAGATGTTGGAGAACTGGAAATTTCAATAAAGTGAACTTGATGGAATTTAGTAGAGGAGTATGCTCTTGTGTTTTACAAGTCCGGCATTTTATTGTGTAGGAGCACATAAGAAAGCCTCATTCATCAAGAACCTTGACCAAGATTCAGCCCTGGAGTATTCTCTTGCCCCACCCCAGGAATGTGTCCCAGGGAAGTGCTCTGCAATCCTTAGCCCAAGAAGAATCTGCTGAGGTGCAGTCACTGACCAAAAGCAGATTTCTGCATCAGAGCTCTGCATCAAAGCAAAAGACAAAAACAGCCCTCACAGAAAGAAACAGGCAAAGCACAGGTTTCAGTGTTTTATCAGGAAAAACTGTTTTAAAAGACTTCTCTGGATCAGCCTTTCCTTAAGTTTTATACTACAGAAAATGCTTCTGATGTCACTTCTTACCTGTTTCCAGCAGTGCGCTATTTTTGCTTGCCCAGTTGGGAATTGTGAGGCCAGCAAATACAGAAAATCCAAAGATAAAGATGTTTCTTGAGGAGTTCATATCTGTGTACTGCACAGAGAAATTTCATACATTACCATGCATAAAATTGTGGATTACTGTTGTGTTCATGTGACATGGTGGGATGCAAACACTGCAATCAGGAGTGGACCCAGCCCTGGTGCTGCTGGGGCATTTGTGATCCTGCAGTCCCCAGTGCCAGCCAGCCCTGCCCTAACCAGGGAGCCCTCTGCAATTTAGCCCCTCTGGGTACAGCCCCTTATCTTTACCTGAGGAATTGCCAACATAAATATTGTGGTTACAGCTGGCACAGTCTGGTAAGAATCTGACTTGAAACTGTGGGTCCTGTGTGCAGTTTTGGGCACCACAATATAAGATACAAAGCTATTAGAGAGTGTCCAAAGGAGGGCCACAAGGACAGTGAAGGGCCTTGAGGGGAAGCCGTATGAAGTCACTTGGCCTGGAGGAAACTGAGGAGAGACGTCACTGCAGTCTGCAGCCTCCTCATGAGGGGAAGAGGAGGGGCAAGTACTGATCTCTTCACTCTCATGACCTGTGACAGCAAACAGCATGAAGCTGAGTCAGGGGAGGCTTAGGTTGGATATAAGGAAAAAACTTTTCACCCAGAGGGTGGTTTGGCACTGGAACAGGCTCCCCAGGGAAGTGGTCACAGCACCAGCCTGACAGAGTTCAAGAAGTGTTTGAACAATGTTCCCAGGCACAGGGTGTGACTCTTGGGGTGTCCTGCTTAGGCCCAGGAGTTGGACTCAGCATATTCTCTGTTTCAATGAAATTAAGTCCCCTTCAGCACAGATGAAAATGTGCTCACACAGCTGTTACCTGTAAATTGGAAATCCCCACTGCCGTGATAACTCCGAACATCACAAGGAACATGCCTCCAATCACAGGGATAGGAATGCTGGCAAGTATTGCCCCAATTTTCCCAAAGACGCCGCTCAGGAGCATGGCACAGGCACCAGCAATGATCACCATTCGACTCCCTACCTGGGGCAAGAGGAAGAGGAGGCAGTCACGCACCAACCGGCAGAGAAAGGTGAGGGGTGGCAGGCTCCAGCGCCAACCTGTCAGGCAGGGGTTGCAGCTCTGGCCCTAGCACTCCATGGCATGTTCAGGAACAGGTTTGGATGCAGCTGCTGGTAGGCTGGGATGCTGACACTGAATAGGAAGCATCAGTATTTGTGCACCATAAATATTTACAATGAAAGGCACTCTGAGAGCACCATACCTATTTACTCAGTGTTATCCTCTCTCTTACTGTTGACAGGACTTCAGCAGTTTGCTATTAAACTGAAATTAAAAAGTTAAATTAAGAGCACAGTAATCCCCACTTGTTCTTGCTTGTTCTTGCTCTAGCCTAGAAATATCTTGGCATATATACAAGCCTGGCACTGCAACCCCCCAGTCAATTCACTAGACAATTCTTCCACCAGCATTTAGATTGTCATATAAAAGTGGCCTTCAATGAGGTATCCCACAATGATCCCTCCATTCTTTGGAGACCAAGATTTTGGAGACCTGAGCTGGCTGGCTGATCCATCCTTATGTCTGGGATCTGATAGATTCTTTCTATGGTCAAGAAATAAGAAGTGAGGAAGTCTCTTGGTCTATCTGAACTGGAAAACTATCTCATCACCCATCTATCTTCAGTAAAACCATTTTTTTCCTCATTTTTCCCCTAGGAAGAGTCAGGCTGGCCTTTTCTTGGTTGAGCACTACAACAAAGATGGGATGAAGCACCAAGCCATGCCCTTCATTCATATCCATTACCTATATGTAACTGTTTCCTATAGGATTAGGAAAGAAAAAGAGTATCTGCCAAACAAAGGGTTGAAAGAGACGTTTATATGGAAAGTGAAAAGAAAAGCAGCAATATTTGTTAAACTTCCAATTCAAGATACACCTTGCCCACACCAAAACTTGGACTGCCTAAACAATCATGCTAAACTTGCAGCATTTGTGTCGGGGAAACTCTGTAATCCTCTGCAAACATTTTATAATTCAATTAAATATTTTAATCCCTCCTTTTAAATATCTGAAGAATGTCTAATTACGGGACAAGCTTCCTGTGAATGCTTTCAACAAAAACATTCTCAGTTAACTAGTAGTGCCTCTTTTAAAGTATTTCTTAAGCACGTCCCTTTAAGATATTTTAAGTCTTTCTTGATTGTGAAAGATAAATTAAGATTTGGTGTGGAGTTTCAAAAGCATGCATTGCCTTCAGGTGGGCTTTTTATATTCTCTGGCTTAAAACCTTGGGACACTATTACCATCTAAGTGTTAATTAATAAAAGCCAACAGATCTATTTGTTCCAGGATTAGAACAAAGATTCAGATTCTCAATTTGCTAAAATGTTGAATTACCATGTATATGGAGTTGGCTTTAAAGGAAAAAGACCTAATCCAGTGATAGCACTGAGACCATCTTCTGCTAAAGCCACTAGTTTAGAGCTTGTTTCAACTATGTCAGGAAAACAATAAAATCAGTTCTCTTTCTTAAGGTTGAAGAATCTGCAGGGTTCTCCACAATATGTGGCGATTCTGAGGCCTTTATCTCTCTAAAATCCTCCTTTTCTTGGAAAGGAGTGCTCAGTACTGGCATACTGGGTCTGATCAAGCAGTTTAAAAATTGGTGCCTGATGCCATGTAAGATGTTGCATCTTGGCAGCTTCAAGCAGCTTCTCCTTGACTTATCTGTCAGCCCCTGTATGTATCTGAGATCTCCAAAGACTCCTCAGGTGGTGCTGGACATCTCTGTTTAAGAAGAGGAAACAAGTCCCTTGTGTTTCCATTTGTTATGGAAAAACATGTTTCCCACATAAAAAAAGAAATTAAATCTGCCTTGTGCTCTCAGCACCCCCATATGTCCCAACCAGAGTGTTCACACTGATTTAAATTGACTGAGATGACACTCATTTTCAGGTCATTTAAGTGTGGACAGAGTGAGCAGAAGTGGGATCCAAGGGAAATATCTGTCCTGAATTGGGAAGGATGGCATGTCCACCTGGAGGACTTAGCGTACGTTGTGAGAATACATGTCCTATAATCTGGTAATTATGAATCTGGGCAGCATCCCATACATACAGTGCAGCACACATCAGGAAAGACTTGGCTCAGGTAAATGGTTCGTATGCACAGACTTCCTAGCGACAAGGTACAAGTGGTGACAGGCTAAACTGGACTCCATGCAGACATCCAGACAGCCCTTGGTGCTTGAGGCAGCCACCTCAGCCAAACACTAACACTGCAATGTGAGAAAAATGGTTATTGTGAGTGAGGTTTATAAAATCCAGTGAAATAAGCAATATTATAGAGTGGAAGCTGTAAGTTAAATTCTACATTTATTTACTGACTCGCAGCTCTTCTGGCATGACATTGCTTATTTGGCAATGATTTGAAAATGTTGTCCAGTTAGCAGCTAGATGTCTATCAGCCTATCCTCTGGCTGCAAAGCTTAGTGAAAATCTATGATCTGATTTTCACGCTTATCTCTGGAAATTTCTTTCCCTTATAAGAGCAATTAATATACTCGAGGAACTCACAAAACTTTATAGAGACATAAAAAACCAAACCTTTGCTATCCTGTTTTATAACCCCAAAGAAATAGTCTACCTTTCACATGATTGACATTCTTGGGTTATAAAAGTTGTGGAATTTGAAGCCCTATTAAATATTCTCCCTTTCACTTTCCCTCCCCTCCCCTCTCCTCTCCTGTCCAGGTTAGCTCAGATGTAGCATGCTCTCTTCAGCCTCACCTAGGCCAGGTGCTACGAGTGAGAGCACTAATTCCCTATGCAGACCAGATGCAGAGAAAGGGAAGCATTGCCCACCTCTGTTAAGTCATTCTTAGTGCTGTTGAGCTGGCCACCAGTGTGCCAGGGCACAATTTTCCAGCGTGCCTTTCGGGAGATGGGCTAAGACCACTCTCAGGTCCAGCACACACTCATGTGCACCACTGTCCTGTACACACACCACCACAGCCACCTGTTGCAGCGAGGCTCACCTTGGTGATGCCCAGGGCCCCCACGTTCTCGCTGTAGGATGTGGTGCCGCTGCCCGTGCCCCAGGCCCCAGCCAGGAGGCAGCCGATGCCCTCCACCCCGATCCCGCGGCTGATGGCGTGCTTCGGCGGCGGCGGGGCCCCGCACAGGCGGGCACAGGCGTAGTAATCTCCCACGGACTCCAGCATGGAGGAAATCACCCCGGCTAAGATGCCAAAGATCCCGGCCAGGCTCACCGTTGGCGTTCCCCACTGGCCTGCAAGTAAAGAGCTCGGCTCAGGTGGGTGGGGCACATTTGCCCTGAATCTGCCGCGGGGGAGAAGAACAGCAGGAATGGCCGTGGGTGTTTGCCTGATTTCTGACATTTCATCTCCCCCTGGTAATCATAAGTGGAGGTGCAAGCGCAGGAGCAGGCAGGATGGGGAAGGGGAGGCAGCGGTACCTGGGTAAGGCAGCCGAAACCAGGGAGCCTGAGACAGAACGTCCCCACGGGTGTCCGTCCGGGCCTGGTGGCCGTAGGCAGTGGGGGCCGCAGGGAGGACGCTGGTCACTGTCAGCGCGTAGCAGAGCAGCCAGCTCAGGGAGAGCCCCAGCAGCACCTGCCCATCACAAGCACCAGTGGGGTCTGGTTAGAGTAAGGCTGCGTCTTTGGCACGGCTGGAGTGGACAAGGTGTCTCCCTGCCCGACCCTTTTCCCTGCACACGGAATGCAGGCAAAGACGCAGCAGGGGCTTCTGGTGGCCCTCCCTTCTTCTCTCCCTCCCTCCCTCCCTCCCAATGATCAAGGCCATGGGGAACCTTTTCCCCTCTGCCCCTTGCCACCCAGGCTCGGCTGGGAAGTGCTAACTCATCTGGACACGAGTGGAAAGAGCCCAGGCAGCCCGCGGTGGGGGAGGCCAGTCCCCCCATCACAGTCCCCCGGTATCCAGGAACCCCAACCTACCGGGAAGATCTGGAAGAGGTAGATTGGAGAGAAGTGGAACTTCTTGCCTCTCTGGTAAGATGGCAGTGGCACAGCGACATTTTTCAGGTACTGAGAGAACAGAACTATGAAAAAAATAGTCCTAGAAAGAGGGAAAATGAGACCATAAATGAAGTGGGTGCCTAGCTGCTGTCCCCACATTAAGTGAAGACCTGCTACCCAAGAGCCCAGGACTCCAGAGGACCCATAAAAACAGGCTCTCAGCAGCAGAGGGTGGCTCCCCACTTCACCAAGCCAGAGGTGGAACAAGCTTTCCATCATAATCTACTGATAGCTCCTGCACATTTGCAATTATCTCTTTTCTCCTTATTATTTCAAGACTGACACCCCAGGTAGTGCATCAATGAGTATGACACAGTTGCAGAAAGGTTAAAAATGATTCCTAAGTAAAAGAAAGACCTGACAGACATGCAAGGTTCAGGTCCTGCCTGTGTAATTCAGATACACTAGAAATACAGGATTTATTGTTTCCTGATTTTAGGTTTACCTATGCTGCTTTTCAAGGGGCAAAAAGATCCTGTGACACAGAGTAAAAGAAAAGGATTTGGTTTGGCTGTGCAAATCCCTGTTTCAAAAGAAAAAAACGTCGTGGGACTGTGGGGCTGTACATGGTGCCCACAGAGCCCTCCCAGCCAGCCGAGAATGGGAGAGCACGGCCCTGTGTCTGCAAGGGCTGCATGATGGAGGGGCCCTCCAAGGCAAGGTACTCCCATGTGCCCCCAGCAGCACCTGGGGCTCGTGCTGGTGGAAGTAACTGCAGGTGCAGCTCCTCTCCCATCCCTTGTGTAGGACACATCTGTGAACAGCAGCACATCTGGGTGCACTCACAGCCTGCCCCCCATGCCTTTTACCCAGAAAGACCAACCAGATGAAGCTGGAGGCTACCACATATGGAGAGAGGTCAGGGACTGGGCATCCCATTTCAGTTGCTGAGCTGGTAGAAGACCATGGACATTTCCTGTGTTAGCCAGGCCTCTGAAGGGCTCCTCATTATTTTATAACAAATCTAAATTTTGTACATTGAGTGAATTAATCTGGATAGGATTTGGTGAGAAATCAATTGTACCAGCTGAAGTGCACTGACAGTGTTTTCCACATGTGAAAAGCTGACGAACTGTAGGTGCAATATTCAGGGACAGGCAGAATTCCAACAGTGCAAAGAAAATGCTGTCCTCGGTTCTCTGCAAAGACACTCCACAACATACAGCCAGAGGTTATCTATCCATCAGAATTCAAAGCACTGGATAACTGGAGGCAGAAAGTCTGAGGAGGAACTGGTTCCCATTCATGGTTTCTAATGCTACAGAGCCCAGGCAGACTGTGTGAGCACACATTTTGTGCATTTGCATGAACAAAGGTGCTCAGCAGCCTTACAACTCACTGCAGAACCCTCATCTGTCTCAGGGAGGTGTCACTGCTTATTATCCAGGTTGCCTGACACAATCTAGTAGCAACCTCTATTTTCAGTTGCTTATAGTTCTACCTAACTTTACCCATTCAGGATGAAAATTTCCATGGGAAACATCTGCCTCAGGCCAAATATTTTTGGAAAAATATATATCAAACCTATTTCAAAGAGTGATGTTCAGGAAATAGACATAGCATATAGCCTGCATGGAAAAGGTCATTTTGCCTTGAGCAGTAACAAGATATCCTTATGACCTGGAACAGAAATCTGAGATTTAGTAGAACTTGTTCTTCGAGGCAAAGGATATTGACATTTCTCACAAAAATCTGCTCAGGTATGCTCAGTCTGCAACAATGACTCCAGGTCCCAAGCAGTCAGCAGAAACAAAAGCTTTCGCATTTGCAGACCATAAAGATTCTGAGCCTTCTGAGTACGTCCAGGCCTTGCCCAGTGATTAACTGTATGTGCACCATCACCAGCGAGTAAGTCACCACACACTAGAGGAGTTTCTTGTGGCAACAATGGGGACCTTCCATCACAAGAACTCTAGGATGTGGTGGGGCTGAACACAGGCCTGAGACCACATGGCTCCTGTTTTCCTCTTTCTCCATCCCTGCTCTCCCTCTTTCACTAATGACATCCACAGAGTATGGAGAAGGCAGCAAAAGAGGACACATCTGGGATGGCTCAGGGCACAATGATCAGGCTGGAGCTAAGGTGTCTGAGTCAGGAAAGAAAGGATTGGGATTATCACGGGTAGAAGATGGGACACAAAGGAACAGGACAGAAAAGGTGACTTGGGCTGAGAGTAGGGACACAGGCTGAAGGACTGGGACCCCATTAATGGAGTGGCACAGTTGGGCGAAGAGTCAAGTGTGAGTCTGAGCTAGGAGCTAGTGGCTGGAGAAGAGCAGCAGAGAAAGGAGATAGTCCAGGCAAGGACATACAATTTGAAGAGGAAAATTCACACTGGTTAAGCAAAGGGGTTAGGACAAATCACCAGAGCTGGAGAACGAGACAACAAGCCAGGGATATGATGGGAGAAACACTGGTGAAAAGACAGCTAGGTTTTGAGCAGGGCTTGGAATTGTATGGGGTGCTGGTAGATGAGACCAGATAGGTGAGGAACTGGGGGTGGAAAAGAGGGGTGGCTTTTGGGGTCTGGGAGGGCAGGTGCAGGGAGGAGAAGGGACCAGGAGAGAAGTGTACTGGAGCATGTCCTCCCAACAGCGTGCTGTCTTTCAAGGGCTACAATCGAGCCTGTGTCTCGAGTCCTCAAAATCAGCTCTGAAAGCACCAGCAAATAATGGGAGCCCACAGAGAAGTTAACAACTTACTCCTGTTGCATGCTATCCATTGCTGAAGTCTAAATTAGGGAGCTGAAGGTGCCAAGTCTGCAAGGCAACCACACAGTGGCATTTCTCCTTTTTTAACTCATTTCTGAAATACCAAGGAAATTCTGCTGCAGTCTACACTCGTGCACAAGGGCAGGCACACAAATGTCCCTGCAAGAGCACTCACTGCTGCAAAGCTACATGTGCAAATAGACCTTTCCAGAGCCCCCCCAGGCCCTCTCTGGAGAGAGCAATTCCTCCTATTCATGTGAAGTCTATATATAAAGCATCAGCTATTTCAACATAGAATACCTAACTCTGAGTGCTCAACTTTGTCATTTTAGGATGTCTTTTCAACTTAAATAACGGGTGTGTAAGACCGTGTGTGTAGACAACTGTGACAGAGACTGCACACATGTGGGAAAGGCTTGTATCTCTACTGACCTATGAACTTTGGATTTTCACAAAAATCAGGGGTTTTAACTCATTTTTGGGTTTTGCTGTGTTGCTGAGGGCTTTAGCCTTCTGGGGGTTGGAGGAGAATGACTATGCCACGTGGCTGCCTTGCACAAGCCTGTCACATGTCAGTGCTCAACAAATAAACCTTGAACCCAGGGGAATTCCGCTACAGATGGCGACACTTGGTTTCATATTAGAGGCAGGTGATTTGTGTACTCTCAGCTTTCCCACAGATATGTGAGACTTACATGAATGCTACACCCCAGTGCTGCCCAGCCATATCCCCAGCTGACTCAAACAGAGGTAGTGCAACCAAGGTGATGGTGGGGGCAATCGTCAGGGGGCCGATGAACCTCATCAGAAATCCAATCAGGCCAGAAAATCCAACGAAGATTTGAAAGCAGGAAGCTACAATGATAGTTCCTTGCACCTAGGAAAATGGAGGATAAAAACAGAGGTTGGAAGGAGCTCCAGCTGTTGAGCCTTTTCTTCATGTTAGTGCAAATCTAGCATGAGAGCCAGGCTCAGTCTCCAGTGACAGACTGGCATAGAGGCCTCCTGCTGACAACAGTAAAACCTGGCTGAGAATTACATGTGGGAAGGACCACCAAAGCAGCAGCACAGCAACTCCCCCTTTGGCTGATGGATTTAGTCCTCACCAGGGCTGATTTTGTTCCAGAGATCACCTCCTCCCCATCCTCTTGGGCCACCCAAGCATGCACCACCTACCCTGCACTCTCCTGCCTCCTCGTCCAAGGCAGGGAAAAAGCTCTTGCCCAAAAACAGGAGCAGGGCCATGGTCTCTACTGATCTCCCTTTTGGGAAGGGCTTGGGTCTCTTCAGCACACTGGTGGGGCAAGTGACTCATTACAGCCTCTTTATTTTCCAGAGTATCAGTTTCGATCCGGGAACACATTTATCACCCTGAACTTCCCAGTGTTTTACAATCACTGACAAGGAGCCAGCAATTACATTCTGAAATGTCAGCTTCAGGCAGGGGTGAGGCTGCTCTCTGCCTTCTCAGATTTGGTGATAAGCCCAGGTTGCGACATCTGTGGTGCTGAGCACCTTCCTTTCCCCAGCTCCAAAAGGAAGAGAAACACAGGGGCTGGGTGAATGAAAGGAGATGTCAGCCATGCCCTTGTGATAAATTTATGTGTATCAATAGAGAGCAACCTGTGCTGCACAGCAAAATCCTTTGTGAGCTTTCAACACTTTCCAAGTGGTTTGGAAAGCACACCAACAAATGGATCAACAGAGGCAAATTTAGTCACTTGCTCTGATAAAGGCAATCAATGTAGAATAAGGCATTCCTCCTCCCTTCTGATTACCTAAGAATGCCCTTTTCCTTAATATTTACAGTAGGTTTTGCCTTGCTTTTTTTTTTTAACTAGGTTTCCTGTGCTCAGACAGGGTTCTTTCCTTGAAAATATTTTCCCTCCCTTGCTTCTTCAAGGCTAACTATGCTTCACACAGAAGGAATCTGACTGGACCAGTGGAGACTGCAGGGACCATAAATCACACGAGGAAGTCTGCATGTCCCCTGTTCAGCAGCTTTTTTGATAGAGATTAGATGCTTAGGAAGCTGCAACAGCATGAGGGCCAAGGTTCATTGGGGATAGAAGTTTCTCCAGCTGTGGTGGTCATGACATGGTCAGGCACTTTACTGAAAGCAAACAGCCCTGATACAGAGCAGGTGCCACTGAAAAGGTAATATACCTCTCGCATCCGTGTCTGCCAGACTTGGACGAATTCTGGTGAAGAGGCATTGACCAGGGTGGCATTCTGTGTCCAGGCAGGACACTTCCAAGTGGGAAGAGACAGCATTGCCAAGGTGGGGGCCAGGAATGTGAAAGTCCCTCCTTGAATAATAGGCAGCCTAGAAGGAGAGCAGAGGGAAAAAATGACAAGTGAGAATGATAGAAACTCAGCTCCATGTGGGTGAGAGAAAGGAAAGCTAAATAAATTTAAAAATCAGTCTGTCCGTGGCCTCTGACATTATCTTTTGAAATGTTGTGGCAGGTCACCATCACTGACCATGGGTAGGAATTACTGCCCATTGCATGCAAGAGCAGTGACATGGGGGAAGAGCTGAGGTTCAAATACCAGCAAAGGAGGGGCACATCGGTGCTACAGTCCAACCCTGCTACCCTTTGTTAAGGAAAAAGCAGTCCTCCTAATGGCCAATGAGACCACAGACCTGCACAGAGTAGAAAAACAAAAGGAAAAATCTGGAGGAGGGAAAACCACCAAGGAATAAAGATGGTGAGACACTGAAGAAAAGCTCAGCATCACTCTTGCCAATATCCAGTTGCTTCCTCTGTCCCCTTTGGCTGTTTCGGTTTTCTTCACAATCTGCTCATGAACACAAGGACATGCACTAACTACTTTCCATGTCACAATGATCCTGTCTGAGGGTGATAGAAAATGTGACTTGGCTTTTAGTACACCGGGTTTTAATGCCAATTCCTCTTCTGCATTTCCACTGAAACTAGAAAGAAAACCTGCATGGAGGGGTCTGTGGGCACTGACTGGGTGAGACCATGGCTCTCCCCCCACACCACATGTCTCTTGGCTTAGAGTATCTTTCCCTCTGGGAATCCCTCAGGCTGGCAAGGAGCTTGCATCTGCAGAGGAGCTCAGCACCAGCTTCATGCAGAGATTTATACAGCAAAGCAATGCTCCTTTGAGCTATACCAGCCTCTTCTCTTTCCATGCTCAAAGAAATGAAGACAGAGACCTAAAAAGCCTGACTGGCTCCTCAAAGCCCCACACAATTTTGCCCCCATTGCAGAGCAAGTTTTTTTAACCATTCCTCTAGTGTGCTTGAAAAATCCTAAGCTGCCTGAGGGCTGGCACAGCAGTCCTGAAACAGCCAAGGGAAACCTCCAAGGTGCCTGTGTTTCCTCCGTATAGGAAGCACCCCTAGGAGGAACCCCAAAGCAACCTCTCCTTGTGCCAGGAGCTCTCATGGCACCTGCTCAGACAAGCCATGGGACAGCAATTTGCAATTCATGTGAGTGATTTTGCACAGCTTTCCCTGAAACAGAGACATTTCTACAGTTCTTGAAAACAAGAGATGGCGCAGCTGTAACAGCACCATGTCTCTGTCACCTAAAGCATATATTTTTATCAGTCATGCACAACTGAAGCACTGTCAAAGCTTTGAAATAATTTTTCTGGGCAAGGCACAAGAAACAAACAAAAAAAAACCAGAGAAGGCTCAGGGTCATGACTTAGAATCTAACAATAGATTTATAGTTCCTGCAGTGTTGGTCCTTAAGCTATTTCACAGCCAGTGTTGGCATGGGTGGGCTCAGTGTTGACATGGGTAGGCTCAGAGGACAATGGGGTGCCAAAGTGATGCTTATGGGGCACACTGAACTCTTTTCTATGGGGTTTGCAAGAGGGAAAGCTGTAGAATTAGGGAAGGCAATATTATGTTTTGATAATCAATACATGATGTCCAAGCATTTACTAAGCAAGGCTCACCACAACAGCAAGTGACCTGTGTCTCCCCTCAGAAGCCTCTGATAGTGTCTCTGGTGACTGTCTGGGACCCCCTGCTGCTTTTTCATGCTGTGTAACATGACTGAGCTGCAGGCTGCAGTGGGTCAGCTTCTCCCTTGGCTATTGCATTATGAATATCCTCATGCCTTATAGCTGGGGTCAGCAACAAGGCAATTGTACCCTCAGCACGGCAGAAGCCATTCAAGTTTATCCCATGGGAACAACTCCTTACCATTTAATTTGATCTATAGTACCTCAATTAGCTATTCAGCCATGGGAGAGAGAGGCTCCCTGCTCCTCTTTCATCCTCAGCTACCAATAGACCAGGGGACATCACAGCTCTCAGGAATTCACCGAGGCGTTTGGAGGGTGCCTGGGAGAACACAGAATTCCTGATTTGCACCAGCAGCAATGGTCATGCACCCCAGCCTTAATTTAGCTGAAGAACCAGTTTCTCTGTTTTTTGTGGTCAGAGTGCCCCTCCTTCCTCCACTAATCCTGTAACAATGTAGGAGGGGAGCACCCTCCAGGAAGTTTGTCTACAGACACTTCTTAAGACAGAGATAGAAAAGTTTCAGTAGTGAATTAAGCAGGAGGGGTAAAAACATTTTGTGGAGCTGACAGTTGACCAGTGACTTGATGGCAGAAGTTTTAACCAGAGTCCTTCAGATTCAGAAGCCAAAGAATGTGTAATTTTTGTCTTTAAAGCAACAAACACAGGTTCCCACCATACTGGAGTTAAAAACAGCCTGTGGAAGGAGAGAGGAAGCCCAGAGTTATGACAAGGGGAACAGAAGAAATTTTTCAAGGTCAGCAAAGATACAGGGTCTTTCTGGAAAGAGGGAATACTTACAATCATCTCTCTCATTAAATGCTTCATTTTCTGGGTACTGAATAGCAACTCCATGCTCATCTCACTGCTGGCTGCCCATCAGCAAAGGATTTACCTTTTATGCCACAAATCCCTGAGCATGGGAAGTAGCACCACCTAACAGGATGTGCTGCTGAGCTGGTCCCTAAGTGGTGGCAGGTGGACTTCAATTTCTCCTAATTATCCCCTCCCCTAGAGTTTCCTGTAGAATCTGTGCTCTCCTGACCCTGGGTCCAAATTCAGAAGGCTCCTGCCTTATCTGGAGGATTGCTGGAGTAAGGAGCAAGCAGGTACTTTTTACTGCATGTTGCAATGCTCTATTATTTTGAGGACAGATTCCTTAAAGGCCAGACAAAAGGTATATGAAGTATCAGGAGATGCAAAATTCAGAACAGCAAGGTAGCCCTGTAAAGCTCTCAGCAGTTTCATGGTGCTTTGGCACGGGCCCTGATTGCCCAAGGGTAACAAACAACTCTCACTGATAAACTTTACAACAAGGTGATGGCCTAGCACACAGTAATTGGTCACATTCCCAGTTCTTGCATTTGGCCTACCTGACTCCAAAGAGGACTTGCAGCAGGGTGCAAATTCCTGAGACAAAGAAGATGGTGCTGATCAGGTGGCTCTGGGTCAGTAGATCATGCTGGAGGCAAAGCCCTTCGGACAGGATCAGCGGGACGGCTACAAGACCTCCCATGGCTGTCAAGAAGTGCTAGGAGCCACAGAGAAAGACTGGGTGAAGAAGGACACAGAACTGGCTCTATATTATTACCATGTTGTTGAGAGAACTCACAGATTTGTGCTTGGGCAATACCAGTATTACCCGTTCTCTCTCTTTTTTTTTTTGGCAGCTTTAGTGCTCCGTTAGGGGCTGTTCCAAAGCACCTACAAGAATTGCAATGCACCCGCTGAAATGTCTCCTCCTTTACATGCCCAAAGACTTGTTGTAGTGCTCTGGCCACTGTCAGACACAACCAGTTTATCCCCAGCACCTGCAGACAAAGCTGTTGGACATAGTTTTCCAGGAAGCTGGGGACATCCCAAGGTACAGGGAGAGAGCAATCAGGCAAAGTGAATGAAAGTATTTCAGTCTGTCTTATTTGCACCACAAAGGATGACGTAAAAAGCTGGGAATTTGGAGCTACATGTTCTTTGCCATCAGTAGCTTTTCTCACAGTGCAGTTATGGATAACCATAAAAATTGAGTGCCAAAGAATGGAAGAATTTGGCCTTGTATTTATTAGAAGAGTCACAGACATATTTCTATAATGACCTGTAGTTAATGACTAAATCTGAAAATAATTTTTCACACTTCTTTTTGTTTTAATTATTAACCTTTTTTGGTCACTCTCACTTTGGAGCACAGGACTGCAGTGGTGGAACTGGTGGCACTCAGAAACTCACTGTATTCATTAGAAGTATGTTTTATTAAAATTATGATGCAGATGTGTTGGGTTGATGCACTCTGGATTTCCCTTTAAGGAAACAAAGTACAAAATTCTACCACCCTCCAAGCACAGTCCATCATTATCTTAATGACTCTGAGGTCTCTTTTTCCCCCCAGCCTCCCTACCTGGGCATGGCATTAGTGGCACTGGGTCATTTAACACACCTGGCCACAGACCAGCCAAAACAGTGTGTGCCTTTTTGCTGAGGTTTTGTTGCCATGGGAAGGCTGAAGTTCAGAAGCGTTTGGCTACCTTCAGCCAAGGTACCCAACATGTTTGTATTAACTATATGACACCCGGCCCCAGGACTCTGCCTGACCATTTACACTTCAAAGGGTGCAGTGTAGCTGTGGGCACAATGATAACACTCAGTGCTCAGGATGTGGACCAAAGGACTTGAGCTCACTGAGATCCACCCTCACAGCTCCAGTCAAGACCAGTGAAGGTACAGCACTCCCAAATTCAGGTTTCACCCCAATTAACTGGCTGAACAGCCATGTACCTTTCACCTACTCCCAGCCTCCACCTTCTTCCCCATCTCACCTGAATGCCCAGCAGGATGCACAGATACCAGGGAGGTACATCTATGACAGTGTAGCCAAGCTTGATCCCACTGGGGCCAGTGCCCCCACCTTCCTCTGGGCCCCAGGCAGCACAAGCTGATGAGGAACAGCAGTGGCTCCCATCTTCATCCTGGACAACAGGAGAAACACTTTGTTAGCCACAGCCCGGCCCTGCAGACGCCCAGCAGCTGCCTCTCTTGCAGCCACACTCCACATCTGGCAGGAACACCTCCTGTGTAGCTTTCAACAATGCCACAATATTAAAAAAAAATATTATGGAGGGGAAATTAAAATAGAGGCACAAAACACATATGGAAAATTTTTGTATGCACTAGTATGTCTAGGCCTCAAGAAACAGTAGAGGGTGTCTCAATCTCAAAGGGACATCTGGACAAAGTGCATTAGTATCATTAAAATCTACCTAAGGATGAAGAAACTGCAACCAGAAGCAAGAAAGAGTGTGCAGTGGGTTCATCAGTGAAAGCTGCACTGTCCTCTGGTCTCTCTCCCTCCCAGCAGTTCCACCCAAAGAGCATTTTTGATGAAATACGCTAAAACACCTGGCTGCCACTAATTACTGAGTAGAAACACATTTTATATTTCACTTCCTTGGTCTTCTCTTTCCAATCTCCTTATGCTCACCCTTACCAGTGTTCCACCTTGATAAAGACACCTGCCTTTTGTCTTATTAGAAAACCCTGCTCCTACAGAGGAACTGAGTGAAACACAGAGACACCAGTAGATGGGAAATCCAAGCATCCATGCCAAAGGAGCTGACTGAAATTGCTACCCAGGAAGGCTCGGTCTCCTCCCAGGCAGCCAGAAGCCCCAGGGCTTCCCAGGGAGCTGTATGCCTTGCAGAGTTTACTTACATAAAGGTGCACTTTGCCAAGGAAAGCAAAGTAGGGCTTTGCTTCATTTGCAACAGCTTTTAAGTTAAGTAAATGCTCCTGGTTGTTCACTCCTCCTTCCAGCCCGCCCTGACCCCTGTGCGCACACACACTCACACGAGTGGGGTGGAGAGAGGCTGCCTGGGAAACTGCAACACTTAGAGCCAGATGCAAAAGCTAATTAAGATCCCAAAGCATTTGTTTCATCAACCCATCTCCAACCAGCAAGTCCTCAGCATGCTGGCAGCAGAGGGCTTTTCTGGGCTGACATGCCCTGCTCTGTCACGCAGGGACAGAAACCTGCTGTCTGGAGAAGCTCAACCAGTTTGCCTGCACCAAACTTCTTTTTGGTTTTTTATCCAAGTCCTGTGGGAACATGAAGACACCAAAATGCCCAACACAGCAAAGTGTCTGCAGAAACACTCCTGGCCTACCTACTGATGGAGGCAAACAGGTAGTGCTGTGGTCAGGGAACGGGGATATAAAATTAATGTTGCGTTCTGTTTTAAATTTTGCAGGTGTGGCAGATTAACACCAAATTCATTTGCCTGACACCTCCAGGTTTCCATTCTCTTGGCTGAGCCTCCAAAGTCCCATTTTAGATCACGCTGCTGAAAACAGGTCGTGTAATCCCTAAGACTCCAGACCCTAATATTGTTATTGATCTGAACTGTCGTGTGAGGGGTGGGAAACTCAGGTTGTAAGGGTATAATTGCTCATGAATTTCTTTGTTCAAGCTCCCTCCCCAGAGGCATGCAGCTCAAGCTGTTTCTACTGCAGTACCACTCAAATAAACTACCTTAATCAACTCAAAGCCCGAGACTCTGCTGCTATGGGATACCTAGGGTGGAGAAGCCTCTTTAACAACAAAATGTATTTATCCAGCCTAGGCAAACCGGGAGCATTGCAAATACTTCAAAATAGATAGGTGACAGCAGAGTTAATTCAAACGGGACTCGAGCATGAACTTCAAGAGCAAAAGGTGTTCCTTAATAACTCCCTGTGCAGACATTTTCATTTCAGAACAAGAGAGCCTGAGCCATGGATTAACAAATGTACAGCAAGGTACTTAAGACTGCCCATGCATGGGGTTATTTGGGGACAACTCCTGAGTAACACCACAGGTAGACAAATGCTAAGCTAGGCAGACAGCAGTAAGCTCTTTTCTTTTCATTGCAATTTTCCCCATATTAACCAGGAGGCATATTCCAGCCAGGCAGAGCCTGTGCCAGTAACAGCCCCGCATGATCATCACATGAGGGCCTGACCCTACCCAGGAGCTGGAGGGGAGCAAGCAGGGCTCAGCAGGAAAAGAATGGAGTGGAGATAACAGGATGAGACAGGGACTCAAACCAAAATGCAGGAGGTATCATCTTAAAATCAGAAAACATTATTTTGCTGTGAGAGTGACCAAACACTACACAGGTTGCTTAGAGCGGTTGTGGATTCTCCATCCTTAGAGATATTAAAAACTGTCTACACACAGTCCTAGGCAGCTGGCTCTGGGCAACCCTGCTTGAGCAGGGGGTTTGGAGAAGGTGACCTCCAGAGTTGCATTCCAACCTCAGCCAGCCTGTGATGCTGAGATGCTGTCAGGAGGACAAAGCAGGAGAAGTCTGGAGCAGGGAAGGGAAACCACTATTGGGGGTTCTCAGCCCAGCTGCTCCCATGAATTCAGGGGACCAGTACATCTTCCATGTGCCTCAGGCTCCAGACACAGCACGAGAGCCCTCAATTGCATCTTAAGTAAGTGCATCAGGAAGGCAGTCAGGAACTGAACTGCTTCAACCACAGGTAAAAGACCTTTGTCTTCTACCTTCTTTAGGATGATTCAGACCATAAGAATTCACAAGTCTGATATGTGTTATGGAAGAACAAATTGAAATTGAGAGCCTGTTAAAAATAAGGAAAGAAAACTCTGACTGGCTCTGAGCACTTCCCTAAGGCTCTGCTCACAGCTGGCACAACACCTTCACTGCACATAGCAAACTCACCAAGGGCTACCCAAGAAATGTGTAATTTGTACACTAGGAGGTTAAATGCTTCCTCCAAGGTAGCACAGACAGGTGGTCTGTACCAAGGTAGTGAGATGGTTGCAGGACCCCACTCCTTCACACCTGCTGACAGGAAATAAGCAAAGTTTTTAGTTTCTAATGGAGGTGACCCCTGCTGTGGGATAGGAAGGGGCTTCCACACCCCAGGACCTTGCTCCATGGCTGTTATAGCTAGCAGCATTCTCAGTGCACCCCACATCCCTGCACTGGTACATCATTTACAGCTTTTACTACACTGCTATAATTCTCCAGGGTGCCCTCCACAGCTGACACCCAAATCCCTTCTTCACCCACCTTTCTGACAATTCACCTCACTGGAAATAGGTCCAGAAGACAAAGAAACACGGTATTTACTACGCTAAATTTCTATTATAATTTTTCTAATTAATACATAAAATGCTTTACCCGGGAACACAGCCAGAAGCTCACTTGCTTTTCAGTACAGATACACTTGCACTGCCATTCATCTACATTATCATTTTAGAAATAATGGAGAGTAAAGAAGTTAAAAGAGTGCCAGAGAGTAGAAAGTATGCTGGGTCTGCAGCAGCAGCAGAGGCTGTAGTGAGGAAATCATTCCTGTCAATAAGACTCTTGTCAGTAAGAGCCAAGACAGAAGTTAAGCACACACCAGAATTATTGCAGCAGCCCGAGCCCCCGGCTTTCCCTTTCTTCTCCTTTCACAGGGCTTGCACCTGTTTATGCAAGAATTCCCCTTCAGAGAGCAGACTCACCACAAAGCTGGGGTTATCTAGCCCGTTGAGATCTTTGTCTGAGGAGGGGGTCATGTCTTCCACTTGCCTTCACCGACTGCCTTGAAAAAGAACCAGTCAGAAGAGGAAAGCCTCCCAAATTCCCACTCCGTCCAGTCAAAACCACTCTAAAAGAAATAGGGTGAGAAGATGCAGAAGCTGGATTTCAGGAGCCAAACAGCGCTCAGTCCTAGCTATTCATGTGAGCTGTATCGCAGAAGCATTTCCTTTTCTTTGGCTCAGATAAGCGACTCCTTTTCTCCAGCTTATTAGAGGACCGGCATTCAAATCAAACTGGAAAGCAGCCCTTCCCTGGAATGAGTTAATCAGTGCCTCACGACAGAAGAAACTTCATCCATAGGTTAGGATGCTGGAGGATATCAGAGGCATCCTGCACAGCCTTGGAAATTGTTGCTTCATTACCGTTTCAAGAGCAACTTGCATTTTTTTGTGTGGGTCGGGCCTGTTTAAAGATCTTTGTCATCACCTTTGGGAAATTCAATTATTAGATAGTTTCACTTCCTTCATATGTAAACAACTGTGTATTTTGGCTTAGGTACAAACACTGTCATCTTGTGGGGTACTCCTATTACAGCCTGAAAAGAATGAAGCTTTTCTGTGAATTTATTTATGGCAGCAATCAACGATCACGTGTTGAGATATATTAGTTGTTTAGCTTAAATAAGTTTTAAATAGAATGAGTCATAGTTGTAATACTGTGTGATTTAGAATGCTGTTTGCTTAGCTTTACTTGCTTAGCATGAGTAGCTAGATTTACAGAAGCCTTGGCCCACAAGCTGTGGACTTCCACTGACATATGCTTTTGGCTGAAAAACAGTTAATTTTCCTAGTAACCGGTACAGTGCTGTGTTTTGTCTTTAGTATGAGAAAAATATTGATAATACCCTGATGCTTTAGTTGTAATATTTATCCTGAGTCTAACACTTTTTTAGTTCCCCATGTTCTGCCAGAGAACAGGTGCACAAGAAATGCAAAACAGAAGATAAAGATGCTACAACCATCAACTCAATAAAATTAGGCAATGGCCTGCCTGCAAGGAGACAGAGAAGGAATCCAATAAGATATTAGAAGACACAGACCAAAAATCATCATTGGACTAAAAAAGTGCATTAAGAGCATATGAAGGGCAGGTATGCAATCTTAAGCATATAATTGCTTGGGGATTTCTTTGTTCATGGTCCCTCTCTGAAGGAATTCAGCTCAAGCTGACCTGTTGCTGTACCATTCTGTTAAATTCTTTATTTTTATAAATTCTGATGCCTGAGACTCTGTTGTGGGAAACCTATGGTTGAACCTGAATGAGGAGGAAGTGCACCTGAGAGCACGTGTGTGTGTGTGTGTGTGTGTGTGTGTGTTTGTGTGTGTGTGTGTGTGTAAAGGGACACCCATTGGCTCATGGAGCTTCTCACTGTGAAATGACTTTGGTCTCAGCTGTTTTAGTCTTGGGTGAGGGGTGGGTGTGCGTGTATGACTCCTGGAATGCTCAGGCAGCGGCTAGTCCTTTCACACAAGTCATCAGAACATGACACCAGACAGATACAGAAAACATAAGACTGAAAAAAGATTACTTCAGGTCATCTGATTATCCCCATGCAGCTAAGGATCCTAGCTCACGACCATCAGATGGCCCAAAGCATAGTTACCCTTTTCTTAACAATTAGCAAATGGTATTAATGCTCCATCAAACCATTCCGGACACCCCACCCCTCCCCTACTTAGATTAAATTCTGTTTAATTTAATGGCTTCCTAAGACAATGAGCTTCCCAGACCAGTTGCAAAAAACTCCTTCGGAGAGGGGCATGTCATCACCCACACTTAGTGACCAGCCATTGGCAACATCTGGTTTCCACAAAGGATGCAGTGGAACTGAAATAAATCCCAGCCCCTACTTCTTCTACAGAGCTTTGGTATTCTCAGATCTTCTCTTGAGACCAGGACTGCATTACAGATAGGACAACATCGCCCTAAACACTGAGTGAAGTTACGACCTGCTGGACAGATAAATTCAAAGACATCAAAATCATTGAACCATAGGATGGTTTGCATTAGAAGAGACCTGGAAGATCATAGAATCATAGACTCATAGAATGAGTTGGGTTGGAAGGGACCTTAAAGGTCATCTAGTTCTAGACACGGCACAGTATTCCTCCGGGGCTAGTCTATCTTCCCAGTAAATTTTTATGCAACCTCCCATTAAAGAAAGTCTCCTACCTCCTAATTTCAGCCCAGCATCTGTTCAATGACTCCTCAGTCCTGCCATAACCTTGTTTTCAGATGAGACCCAGGTATTCAGTAACCAGGGCTTCTTAAACAAGTTGTATAAACTGGTGTAACATCCCAAAGGCATGGGTGCATAACAACACCTGTGTCATCTAGACTAGCATGTGAAACTGCCCACACAAATAGAATTAAGTGAACAGGATGAGAAGAACAATATAGTAACAACAACAACAATCCTTTTTCTCAAGAAAAGCTCAGCAGAAAACCAGTTTGCCCTCCCGGGAAATCCTGCAGTGCAAAAAATGCACTTCTTAGAGTACTGAGTTTGTAGATTTTAATGAAAAACACAAGAAGTAAGTCCTACATAGCCAAAAGCCTGAACATTAGAGTAGGCCTGTTAGGAATGAAAAGTTTAACAATACCAGCCTCTGGCCAACAGGTTAATAATCTGGAATCTAGATGAAGGTTATGAAATAGTACAGTGTACATATCAAAGTAGAAATTTATATGGTCCATGTGAAATGCCCCAGCCTGCAATATCCTGCCTTCTGAAATAAGCAAGAAAAGTAGGAAGTCTCTGTGTACATGCAAATGTTTGTATACATAACGTATATATGCACATTTAGGTGCATATTTAAGTATATATAACAGGATTAGCAATAAATTACTAAATTGTGAGGTTTTTCAGAACAAGGAGTTATTCAATTACCAAAAACGCATGTTTGAACAGCAATGTTGTTAACTAATGATTATTGACGACAGCCTACTCATTGTACAAATGACTTTTAAGTATAAATGGGCAGGTATACCCTTTTCAAGTTATTCATAATGTTTTAGGAAAGATAACAAAAAAATATAATACAGAGTGCCTTTAGACTTGTGTGCCTGGCATATCTCTTGCTATCAGTCAAATGATCTGGCCAGCTGCTCGTGACAGTAAAAGCTGGCTCAGTTTATGCCTCTCAGGGGCATAAACACATGGAGACTTATCTGTTAAAAGCAGCTAATCAAGGAAAAGCTTAGGAACATGGGAGACAAAGTGCAAATACTCAGGCTTGATCCCAAGTCTCCTGTCTCCACAAGGAGTGCCTGGACCATATGTATCCCACCTCTCCTGACAGGGCCATTTTTCTCTCTTATGCTACATTCCTCCCTCTAAGTCTTCCTCCAGGGCATGTTCCATAATGAATCAACCTGTAATGTCACCCTGAGATGCAAACCTAAACTGTCCCTGGTTGTGCCTCCACAGTCAAGGAGTCTCCCTCACTCCTTAGATTGCCTAACTGCAGTTGGGGTGACACCAGCGTGGCAACTTCCAAGGCCCTACTGGTGGATACAGATGTGGCAAGTACCTGCCTCACACCATCCTTAAAAGATCTGTGTGGTGATAAATCTGAGCATGCTGGCAGATTTATCCACTACCAGCGGCTACAGGCAGGTTTGGTGCCTGAAAATCCTCCCTCTGACTTTAAGCAACTGCAATGCAGGCACTGATACAGGAGCTCCCTTTGCCTTCAGTGGGTACCCCTAAAACTTCCAGTGCACCTTGAAATTGGAGTCCCAAGTGGGATAGATTCACAGATTCACAGAATATTCTGAGTTAGAAGGGACCCACAAGCAGCATCAAGTCTAACTTTTAAGTAAATGGCCCATATGGGGATTGAACCCACAACCTTGATGTTATTAGCACCGTATTCTTTCCCAAATTATGAACCAACCAGGAGTGACTGGCACAGATGAAGATGTCTAAAGCTGAAGGAGAGGCTTCCCTCCATGCAGGGCTGTGCACATGTAACCCGGGGAGGTGCAGATTTACTGAGTTGTGCCAAGGCCCTTGCTGAGAGGGCAGGTTCATCCACAGTGCTCTCACAGACCTGTGGCACTGAATTCCAGCTACTGGAGTTGAATAAAGGTGTGTCTAAAGGGAACTCAGGGCTATGAAATAAAAGCAGTGCAGTATAGAAGAGGCATGTCTTAGAGACTTTGTGAAAAAAAAACCCCAACAAAACACCAAATACTGCAATCATCTTTCTGGAGAACAGTTTGTTCTTCCACTGCTCTAGCCCTGGCTGGTTTGCACAAAGGATGGACTAGCAAGAGAGCTAAGCAAGTGACTTGCAATTACTAATTTAGTTACAAAACACCTCTATGTCCTTCTGTCTGCAAAACCTTCTGCAAGGAAAGAGGATACCCATGGTCACTGACTTGAAATTAGTACCTGTGTGTTCATTGAATCTTAGAGTAGTTTCAGCTGGAAGGGACCTTAAGGGTCACCTAGTTCCAAGCCCCCTGCCATGGACAGGGGCACCTTTCACTAGACCAGGTTGCTTCAAACCCCTTGAACATTTCCTGGGATGGAGCATTCGCAATTTCTCTGGGCATCCACAACTTCTCTGTAGTTCAGAGTTCAGTAGTGGGAGTGTGTGAGAGGGGCACTTCTTCAGAGGAGAGATTTAAAAGGTTCAAAGGGGCACAAGAGAAGGTAGGGGGAAATGCCACTGTGCCTCAGGAAAGCTTTACCCCTCAGTGTGGCCCTATCAGCCAGCAGGGAGATATGAGTGCAAACACAAGAGATACTTGAATTAGCTCTGAAAACCATCAGCTGAGCTTTGCCTTACAGGCTGCTGTGATGGAGAAGCTGCCCCTGAAGGAGATCACCCACAGGGAATATACCGGAAAGGTGGACAACCCCAGCCAAGACCGTGGAGCTAGGACAGCTGCAGCCTCATGGCCATGACAGCTTCCCCACTAGCTCCTCCTTCCTCTTAGCCTTCCTCACAAGGAAAGGGCTTGCTGACCTGACGCATGGACAGGCTCCTCTCCTGAGCCCAGGGTCACTCCCTGCAGGATCAGCCTGGTGCCCTGCTCTAGTGCCCAGCTCTCCTGCTTGATGCAGATGTCTGCCTCTGGAAAGCAGGAACTGGGAACAGCACTGAAATCCCACTCCAGCAGGATACTGATTTTGTAATAATAAGCCCCTTTATCTCCCTCAGTCCCAGGACTAGCTCTTAAGAGCATTAGCAAAGGGTTAATCCATGTCATCTACTCAGCATTTTGAGCACAAGCGTGGTTATCGTGTCACGGGGGTTTTGCTGAGCCTGTTCATTCCCTGGCACACACGTGACAAAGCTTACTGCTGCCGGCCCCTGCTGAAGGCCATGCTTTTGGCATGTGCTCAGTCCCCAGCTATTTAGCAGGGACACACCCAGCAGCAGGGAGGGACACTGCCTTAGGCTCTTCCCACTGTCCTCCAGCCATCGGCAGCAGAGGGACCAGCTCCTAAGCCCCAGCAGGAGAAGGTACACGGATTCCAGGCTCAGGCTCAACAGAGGGACCACTTCAGGGTCGGTCCTGTCCAACTGGACACGTGTGTTCCCAAAGCCCAGGGGGCTGCATGCGCTCCAGCTCCTGGCTGCCAGGAGATGACAGGGTTTGCACCCAGGGCATGCCCCAAGGCAGGCTCCTCCACCGTCAGTGTTACACTGTCACACAGCCCAGTCTGCCTCAAAGCTGTTACCTTCATCGCAGAAGCAAAAACCACATTTGCACATTGCAAAATCCCTGCAGTCAGATGAAAAAAAAGAAAAAAATAAAAAACCAAAACCCCCCAAGAAACCACTAGTATTCACTGAGCCAAGGAGGAACATACCTCCTTGGTCTGCTCTCCAGGGGGAGCCAAGGAAAGGTCACTGTTTAAGAAGGATTAACCAGAAAAGTGAAGAAATTAAAGTAGTTTCTGAGCCAGATCATTATGAGTCATGGGAGGTTGAAACAGGTTTATTTTGAAATCAAGTAAATCCCTTGGAGAGAAGTGCAGAAGTACCAGCCCAACCAAAACCAAACAAAGGACTGTCTGAGAGATGGGTGGACAAACAGGCCAGGATTAAGGCATTCCCACGTGCCAAGTTCCATGGAGGTGACAAGAAACCTCTCTGCAAGTGCAAGGAGGCCAGAGTACTGCTGAACTACCTCAAGTGGGAGCAAGGGCAGGTCCCAGTGCTGGGGAGGAAGGCAAGCGAGGTCCGGCCACTGCCTGGCCCCACAACTCCCTTCCACTCTGCAGACACCCTCATCTGCATGCCTGTGTTGGGATGGGATGTGACAAGAGCTTGATCCTGTCTGACATTTTTATTTCTCCTCTATGCACTACAGTAAAGCACACTAAGACCACTCTTGGGCTTTAGAAATAGAAGCTGCTCACACATCCAAAGTAACATTTCCCCCCCTCAGAACCCACCGGGGCAGCCACAGGCAGCCAAGTACACGGGCTACAGCTAAAGGCCACAGATATAAAAAGAGAAATGAACAAAAACTGACCTATCTCCCTGCACAACTGTATTTGTGCCAACGTTACTAGTGAATAACAGCCTTTAATCCTCATTCCTGCAGTAAGTTCTAGGCTGGCCCAGGACAGGCAAGGATGCAGTACAGGAGGGGCAAAGGACACCCGCAGGGGAGCTCCAGGGGATGCAAGGAAGGGGATGCCACAGCAGGGGATACTCCAAAAGTCACCCCAAAGTCCTGCTGGTCACACAGCTGATGTACTGGCTTCTGGGGAGAGCCTTGGCACAAAGGCATTGCCTGCTCCAAAACATCTTGCTCTCAAGCGCTCCGGCAACGTGCAGCGTCTTTTCTCTTCATGGGTGTACACAAGTGACCAGGCAAGTAGGGGCAGGTAAGAGCAACCTACATTCCAGGAGGCAAGAGCTGGTTGCTACTACAGCCCCTCCAGCTTTAAAACATCATAAAATATCAGAGTCTGAAATTACAGCAGAGAGATGCCAAGCAGAGAAAAGGAAAAGGAAAAGCAGATCTCTCTGCAGTTCCCATAGTGGCAAAGCTGGCAGAATTGCTGCTATGATAACCTTTTGATTCCCATGGCTCATATCCCACTCCACTGCTGTTGACAGAAAACTAGCCCTACGTTCTGGCATGAAGGAAGAGACGAGCACAGGAGAGTCTGCAGCTCAAAAGTCTCAGCAGTGAGCTCGAGCATGGATTTTGGCAGGTAGAGGAGGACGAGAAGGAGGAGGGTTCCTGATGTGCAGCTCCAGCACCTGGAAAGAGGTTAAGAGCCAGTCCCTGCAAGAGGGGGCTGTAAAGAATGGATCCTATGGGTTTGCTGTTTCTCACTCCCTTTCCCACACCCGTTTTCTTTCTCCGCGGGGCTCTGGAGCCGAGTGGCCAGAGCACGGCTGGCAGTGCTAGGAGCAGGGACACAGGGCTTGTGCCGACGCGGAGGGAAGAGCGGCTGCTAGCTTTGCTGCTCAGGGCTTAATGCACTAAGAGCCCAGCTGACTCCTGCTCAGACGCAAAGGGAAACGGCAGGCACTCGGGGCGGCCAGGCGCCCAATGGTGCTGTGTTTCCCCAAACCATGACGGGACAAAGGTTCGGGAAATGCATCATCCTTTGCCTGCTGCCCTGGAGCTGCCTGAGCTTTGCCTGGAGTGATGCTGCTGGGCCCGGGACCGCCTCACTCGGTGCAGGACACATCAGAAAGGGGCTGCCCAGAGACGTTGCCAACGGGACCGATGTGCACAGCAACATCTCAGGTACTTAAATGAGCGATCTCCCGCCTCTCCCTCTGCGGGCTGCCTGGGGCCCCACGGTGCAGGCACAGAGGGGGAAGGGCGCAGGGACGTGGTGATGAAGGGCACAGCGGCACTCCCAAGGCATGCGTAGGGGCCACAGAAGCTTCTATGATATGGGAGAGATGTGTCACATCAGAAGCAGTCAGAAGGCACAGGGAGGAAACTCAACAGTTGATGTTTTCCTTTGAAGGTAAAGTCCTCCTTCGTGTTAACATCTATGCATATGATGATGGACCAGCTGTCTGCTCAGGGTATGGGTGCACTGAACACACTGCTATCCCTAGAGGCTGAGCTGGGACCCTTGGGAAGAAATGGAGATTTTTTTTTTTTAAAGCATAAATAATCTCCAAATGCTGAGGGTGATTATTTTTCTTTAATCCACTTTCCAGGGCAAAGCACACACCATTCCCCAGCAAGTGGTACACAGCTTCAGGGCTGCTGTGGGGTGACCACCCACCCAGGGCTGGCAGCAGCTCAGAGAGCCCATGTCATACTCCAAATCACGGTGATTGTCCGGGAAGGTCCTGGCAACCAGTGTTGCACAATGTAACCATAGAAGAGATCCAGTCCAGGCATTCAGCAGCCTCCCTGGCACCGCTGAATTAACTCATAGACCTCTGCACCACCCATTAACAGCACTGCTGAAATTAGACATAGTCTGATCTTACTCAACCTGACGTGTCTCTTATCAGCCCCACTGGAGTAGAAGCCTTCACCACCTCAGTAAAAGCAGAGGGAAACCTCTTTCTCACATTAGCTTTACTATTCCACTTGGAATTCCCCACAGAAGTTCCCCCTAAGCTAGATAAAGCACATTTCTGCCTGCAGGTTTTAAGCTTGATTAAATTAGAGTTGATCAGAGCATTTTCCTTTCATCTAGGATATTGATAGCCACGATACCTATAACCAAATTTTCTTGGCCTTACGGTAGAATACCCAGGGGGGGTTTTGGCAAGCACCCAGTCAGACTGGCATTCTTTTTGAAGCCCACCTCACTTTTGGCTCTCCCTAGGTATTAGTGCAATGCAGAAGAGATGGTCTAAGCAAAATAACTAAGTAGGTCTGAATAGCTGTGGGTTACAAACTAGTTAAAAAATTAAAGGCTGGGATGAAAAAAGCAGCTCTCTCTAGCAGAGAGTAATATTTCTTTGAGTTCCAACCAACAATATTCTCCCAGAATATTGTCTTATGAAAAAACATTCTCTTCTTTTCTTTCCTAAAAATTGCTCTCTGCATACTCTCCCCAACCTCTACCTTTCCAGTCTCACTTCTGCTGTTCAGTAGCTGCTCACACTGGAGAGTCTGCAACTGAAAAACTTATTTTTCAAATACAGCTGCTAGAGTTTCTAATGTATTTCCTATGGACAATACAAAAAAAGCCACACACAAAAACCAACCAATTAAAAAATCCCAGAGACTTGCAGGTCCCGCAGGAGTGACACAGGGCCTGGCAGCGTTTTCGAAAGCATCACTAGGGGAGGGGTCTTTGTCACCACCTACGCTTAACGTGTCCCCTTCTCCCCCAGTGCCATGCACAGCTCTCCCCCCGCCACGCTATGGATACTACTACGTGGAAGGAGGCTCAGGCGTCTCCTTGGGCTCGGTGCTCGTGTACTGGTGCCAGGAGGGATACCAGCTGGTGGGCAGCGAGAGGCTCGCCTGCCTCCGCCAGGAGAGTACTTCGTCCTGGAGCCACCCCCCACCCCAGTGCCAGGGTAAGGAGCCCTCGGGCGGGAGCCGGCCCCTGTGCCCAGCCCCAGGGGCTCAGCGGGGCGCGGGGGCAGCGCCATGCACTCGCTAACTCGGGTGGGGACGTGCAGCCACCGGCCCTCACACGGGGGCTTCCTCACTCTGACCAAGCCAGCGAGGGCAGAAGGACGTGGGGTGACCCCGCCACCCCGAACAGGGAAGCGAAGGTCCAGCTTGACCCAGTCAGTTGTGGTCAGCACCGGTGAAATGCCTGCTCCAGCAGGGTCACTGCAACAGCATTTCAGGAGCTGCAGGAGGCAGGGGGTGCCAGAGGGTGAATTCACCTGGGATCAGCTCAGCAGATAACCAGACCTTCCCTCACTGCCAGTAACTGCTGCTCAAGGCATCAGGCTGGGTCAAAACCTGGTACCGGCTGAGACCCGACTCCTGGTGCCAGGCACAGGGAGTCCAGGGCACTGCCAGAAGCTCTCACAACAGGAGGAACACTGAACTTCACAATAACCCGGGACGTGCTGAGCATGTGCCAGCTGCAAGTGGCCCTCCTTAGTACTTTTTAATTTTTTTCTCTTTTCAGCTGTTTTCTTTGTCCCTTTTAAATGCCTTTTTTATATTTTCCAACTTTTTTCCTTTCTAACTTTTTATGCTTTTAAACTTTTTTCCCTTTTTCCTTTTAAACTTTTCTCCCATTTTTAGTTTTATTACATTTTAATTTTTTTCTATTTTTCCTGTTTAACCTTTTTTCATTTTTTCGGGCTTAATTTCTACTACCCTTACGCTTTATGCAAGCCACATCAAATGCTTGATATTTTCAGCCCCGTGTTATTATTTTATATGAATTATCTGAAGAAAATATGACGTGTTAATATGTTTTTTTTTCCATTAACTTTCTGGTGTATTGAGCCGGCATGGCATCACCCACGTTCACCATTAGCTTTTTTAAGGGTTATTAATAAATACTCTCTGTAACATCACTTTGGGGTTACCTGCAAGGGGGACGGCGGCCGGGGGTAAGGGGGGGTCCGCTTCCCCGGCCCTGCTGACCGCCCCCGCCCCTGCCCGCAGCCGCCCCGCAGCCCTCGGACACCGGGTCCCGCGTGGCGGTGGCCGCCTCGCTGCTGAGCGGAGCCGTCATCCTGGCACTGTCCGTCTCCTTCGCCGTGTGCTGCTGGCGGGACAGGGCGAGGAAGAGCCGCGCGGGGTGAGTATGGAGGTGGTGTGGGAGCGGTGGGGTGGGTTTCGCAGGAGTGAGGAGCAGCTGCGGGAGCTGAAGGAGTGTCGCTGCTGCCATCTGCTGAGACACGCGGGTTGCGACCACTCGGGACACTTGGGACCCACCCGTGCTCTTTCACAACCCTCCTGCTCACACATCTGGAACGACCAAGCATAAGAAAAATTAAACCACTGCTCCAAAGCCAAGGTATGTTTGACTTTGGAAGGGGTTTTTGGCAGTGGGGATGCTGCTGCTGATTGCAGAGGGGGTGCTCCTGTTACATGCCTGAGGAATGGGATGCCATCCAGAGGGACCTGGACAAGCTCAAGAAGTGAGACCATGGAAACCTCGTGAAGTTTAACAAGACCAAGTGCAAGGTGCTGCACCGGGGTCCGGGCTGCCCCAGATATCAACACAGGCCGAGGGATGGAGGGATCAAGAGCAGCCCTGCTGAGAAGGACTTGGGGGTTCTGGTGGGTGAGGGGCTGGACATGACCCAGCAATGTGCACTCCCAGCCCAGAAAGCCAATTGTATCCTGGGCTGCATCCAAAGCAGCTGGACAGCAGGGTGAGGGAGGGCATTCTGCCCTTCTGCTCTGCTGAGACCCCACCTGCAGTGCTGCATCCAGCTCTGCGGTCCCCACAGTAAGAAGGATGCAGACCTGTTTGAGTAAGGCTCAGAGGAGGCCACCAAGATGATCAGAGGGTTGGAGCACTTCTATGAGAAAGGCTGCAAGCTGGCATTCCAGCTGCAGAGAAGGTGGCTCCAGGAAGATCTTACAGCAGCCTTCCAGTACTTGATGGGACCCTACAAGAAAGATGGGTACAAGCTTTTTAACAGGGCCCATTATGATAGGACAAAGGGCAATTATTTTAAAGTGAAGGAGAGTTGACTAAGATTGAATATAAGGAAGATGGTTTGTATAATGAGGGTGGTAAAACACTGGAACAGGTTGCCCAGAGAAGCTGCAGATGTCCCATCCCTGAATTCAAGGTCAGATTGGATGGAACTCTGAGCAACCTCATCTAGTTGAAGGTGTCCCTGCTCATTGCAGTGGGGACACACAACCTTTAAAGGTCACTTCCAGCCCAAATTATTCTACAATTCTGTTAGCTTGGTGATTTACACAAAGCTCCCCATTATCAGAGGAAGAAGGTAACTGACAATACATGGAAGATGGTTGATAGGAATATCCCTTTTTGGAGGCTAAGTTCAGTGCAACTGCCTGCACACAGCCCAGGGTGGGGGAGGGAAAGAAGGAGCTTTCTCCTCTGGAAAGAACTGGGAGAAAAGTCATGGTGGGGAGCAGGACTGGACAAGCAGAGGTGCCAAGACCTCACTCACAGAGCATCATCTCTGCAGCAGCACTGCCCAGTTTTCTTGGCCTACACTACAGTCCAGCAGGACCTCTTTTGTATCCCGGGCAAGGGATTAAGTAACACTTAGGGACCGTGCAGCCTAGGAATGCACCTTTAATCAAGAGCCTAACTCATTATCAGAAGTGCACAAGGACAAGGAGGAAAAAAAAACCAAACCCTTCCAGCAAGAGAGAGCATCTCATCTTTCAGCAGGCATCAGTCATACCTCTCCCCACGGGCCTGCTCTTCCCTAAGTGACGCAACCCTTTTGTGCAGGGCTGAAACGACATCAGGCCTTTCCTCTGGGAGCAGAGGAAGGGAGTAAAAATCACTGGGTGACATCCTAAGCTGCCTTAGGATACAAACATGCCAGATCCTTCCAGGGGTGTGAGTAAATAAAAGCCAGACCACAGAGCACAAGGAAAGCATCTGCATGGGCATCTTTCTCTCACCACCCTGCAGGCAGCAGCACCGAAGGAAAGGCAGAGGACGGAAGCGTGACCCCTCCACCCCCGAGGGGGGCAGGAATGCTTTCGGGAGACTCAAACACTACCACCGGCGCGATTACCACCTCTCGGCCCTCTCCAGCTCTGTGTTCCCAGGGGCATTCGCAGGCTGCAATAACCTGGCTTTCCAAAGGTACCGCTCAGCACCTCTCCCTGCCGCTGCCCCCCCAAGCTCCTCACACAAGGGCAAGAGCTGCTCCCAGACTACCCGGAGGCAGGAGTAGCCAGCTGTAAAAAAGCTCGCATCTCCTGGGCAGTCAAACCCCTGCTTCACCCTCTTACGTGCTCCCCATCTAGCACCTAGCAGCAGTGGAAGCCTTGCACCTGCTCTTTTTCAAGGGGGAGGGAAGCCAGAGGCCCAGGGCTCCCCTTGGCCCTGCCTCAGCATCGCCGGGGTGGGCTGCAGCCCCCTTACCATGGCCTCTCCTGCTTGCCTTTCCCAGCAGCCCTGACCAGCAGCCGAAGCTGCCCTTGGGAAGATGGCGCCCGGGGGCTGAGGCCGTGCCCCGGCCGCTGCCGCCCGGCCCGGGCCCCGCCAGCGGCCTGCCCCGCAGCGGCCTGCCCCGCAGCGCCCTGCCCCGCAGCGCCCTGCCGCCGGCCCGCCCGCACAGGCACCTGCTGCCCCGCTACTGCAGCGGCGTGGAGGAACACAAGGGCTTCAGCGAGTGCGGGAAGCCGCTTTGAGAATTTGAACTGCCATTCAGCTTTTCTTCCTTTTTATTTTTCTTTTAACGCTATCAACTCCTTGACCTCAGGAAGAAAGGATTTCAGAAGAGCCAATTACTGTACCTGGGTTTTCAAATGGAGAACAAATGACATTTCATGCTGAAAGACTTTTTTTATATAATCCTTTTATTTCCCTCCCCTGTCCAGCAGTGCACATTTCAAACAGGAGTTTCTGAGTTATAAGCTTCTTAATTGATTATTTTTGCATAAAGCCAAGTCTGAGTAACCCCATTTTAACCTAAAGTTTGTTTGTAGACTTTCCAGTTTTGAACATCAGTCTGATTTTCTGTTTAGGGCTCTTTTAAAGGCTGAAAGTGAAAACAGTTACCAGGAACAAAGAATGAGATTAGATACCTGGAAGCATTTACAATTAATTGCACTTGAATATAGACGGAGACTTAAAGGTTTTTTTTGTTGGCGTTCAGAACTCACCATATCTTCCAACTTCTATACAGACAATCTTAGACATGAAAGATGCATTGACAAGAGTGCAAAGCTAGCCAGTCAAGGGGAAAACATGAATTTATCTTTAATACAAAGAACCTAGCACATCTGAAAGCAAACAAACAAAACAACAGCCCTCTAAAAAAAAATATATATATATATCAACCAACCAACCAACCAACTCCAAAAAAAAAAAAACAAACCAAAAAAAACCCCCAAAACTAAAACCAACCCAAAACCCAACAAACCTTTTGGGGTTTTTTCATTCCTTCTCTCCAGCATTAGAAATTCAAATCATGTGTATCAGGACTCATAGCAAGACTTAAAGAGCTAATCTAAGTGTCATCAGTTGCGTTCAGAAAGCAGTGACCCCATATTTCTGTCCAGCATTTCCTGGGTGGAAGGCCAGGGGCACGTTCCAGGCAGCATATGCAGAGCCTGGCCAGACAGCTTCAGGACACGTCGCCCCTTTGCACCCCAGGACAGACCTATGCCTCTGCAGCGTGCCCGAGGCACTCTGGGCACACGGGACTTGTTGAGTAATGTGGCATCACATCTACACAGGGATGCTGTTGCTATCTCGGGAGGCACTGTGGTGTCAGTCAGAGGAGGTGCTGGCAGCCCCAAGAACTGTTGCATGCATGGGGCTGGGAATAAGAATGGGCACCCCCAGCACGTCCTGTTTGCTCAAGGATCTAAACAATCAATACTCAGCAATCCTGCTACAAAGGCTGGGAGTCTCAGTCAGTTTCATTTCTGTTAACATTTGCATCACATTTCAAGGAAAGAAGCCTTAAAAAGATGCAGGGTAGCACCTCCTTGTGATAAGACAAGGTTTGATAGTAGATGTTGATACCACTGCCACTTTTCCCTGGAGTGAGGGCTAGGGACAATATTTCTAATATTCTAATAATAATAAAGGAATCTATCCCAATTTCACCTCCTATGTCATTTTTTTTCACATGACTTATGGAAAAGCTGTGGAAAGTCTGCTTTGGGGGCTGGCTTTAAAGGGGGAGAAAGCAGGTGGTAAAACTTTTACAGATCCCTGGAAAATGATGATGCAGACAGCGGCCATTAACCAGCAACTGCACAAGAAGGAAGAAAAAATCTTTCATTCTCTTAAGGCAACTGATGCCTTAGAAAGGACAGGAAAAACAAGACCTGCTCTGAGCTTCCCTTCAGCTCACATCCTAACCTTACCTTCTCCTCCCTCTTTTTCCAGCCAAGTCTAATGCACAGGGAGGGGAATAATCCTGCTTCAAGGTAAGCTGCTCTTCAGTCCCCTCCTAGCTGCTCACAAGACTGCCCAGACTTCTCATGGAAAAGCCGTGAATTTGGACACAGTGCTGTAGGTGTTCTGGGCTCTCATGAGTACATTGGTGTCATACCCATGGACTATGCTTCTACTTCTGCTGCACTGAAATAGGGTTCATGGCTGGGAATTCAGCCCAGGATCTGCCCTAGCAACAGTGCTCCCCAATTTCTTGTTCAGGAGGAGTTGTTTTGTTAAGAGACAAAATCAGGAAAAAATCCAGAAGAAACATTGAATAGGATGGGAATGAGACTTTTCCTATCCATTTCTTTCTCTGTTCCTCTCCCTTGTTATGTTTTAATGAATCCAAAAACCCTCACTACAATTTTCTCTCTCTCCAAAGAGATTTTTGTTCAAAAAATACATTTGGGACTCAGTTTGTTGTTCCTTGGATCTGAGTGAGGCTTTAAAACTGAAAGTGTGATTTTTTTGCTACATGGTATTAGAGATTGACACCTGCTTTCACTACAAACCGAAACGATGCACATTTTAGATACAAAAATCTTTTGCCAAACATGTCCAGAAAGGTGCTGATTTTGAGTGTCATGACAAAAAGTTACCATTTTCAATAAAAAACTGACAGTAGTTTTTCACACAGAGAAAACTGCCAACTTGAAATAAGCATTTTATACAACTGATATTTAAAAAATTATTTACTTGACAAAATTGAGAAGTTTCCTTGGACTAACATTTTCCTGACTTTTTTTTTTCTGCATGTATGCAAGGCTCAGCTTCCTAACAAAACTATTTGATCCCAAAACATTGTCTTAGCCAAATTTCTCCAGCAAGGAAGAGCACACAGCCAGGTCTTCCTCAAAAGTCATCTCAAGTAGCAGGACAACCAACAGAAGAAAGAAAGGTTAAGGGCAGGAAGATCAGCTCTACTACAAGTTTCCCTATCGACCTCTTAGTCTTTGCCTCAATTCCTTGGACCAGCACAGCAAAGAGCTGAGTTAAAGTGTGAAGAGCCACCCTCAGCTTCAACTCAGGAAGGCACCATCAGTGAGGCAACAAGAAGCACAGTTTGCATTTATTTACCAAAGGAGGAGGGAGAAGGAAGGCAACTATATATAAGCTTTAAGTAATTTGTAAACTGAAAGAAGCAAACCTCTTAGGCTATAATCCCATGCATTCTTACCATGTTACTCAGAGGTTCCTGTTGGAGCCACCATCCACTTAATGATATATATATATCACCTTTTTTATTTTTGATTTAAATTATATACATGCAATATCCTACAGAGAGGTAGACCTTGGAACAGAAGGAAACCATCTGAAGAGGGATGGAGATAGCTGCACAGCCAGCTCACTGCCCATTCTGTCCCAGGCAAACCTCACAAGCAGTAGCTTTCTGCTGAGTGTCTCAACAAAGCAACCTCAGTTGGTTCTTTTTTTAAACAGGATTTTAAGCTTCAGACTTCACACTGTAAACCTTAGCCTGCATGATTATTTTAAAAGAGCTGAACAAGTTTTGGTCACAACTTTAAATTCTCCAGTGAAGGTCGGTGTACCAGCCTCCTGTGACTGTTAGCACTGGCAGAAGAGGTCTCAGACCCTCTGGAGATCTGGCCAAGATTAATGCTGGGACTTGTAACATCGAAATGCTAAAGTCATGAAACTCTAAAAAAGATACTCATTGTGAGCTTGAAAAGAATGGCCACCTTCCAGCAGTACAGGCTTTCTAGAGTAACATTTTAAGTGCTGGTAAGAAGAGGAGAGAGTTGAGCAAGTCCCATTCTCTCTCCATGCACCTCAAACAGACACATGACTTGTCAATTTTTTAAGTCTGAGGACTGGGAAAAAGAAACAGCAATCCAGCAAGATTTCACAGGAGACACCAACAGTAACTATGTGATGCCTGTATCCCACTGAAAGACTCATCTGTGTTGCAGGAGATGGAACCTCCTGACTATAATATGTCAGGCAGATCACTCTCCCATGGATTTTAGATTAAAAAGGACTTTTCTGTATTGTTTTCCTCTCCAGTGACACCACCTCTTTTCAAATGACTTCCACACCTAAGTCACTGCATCAGACCACCCTAGACCACTGCTTTTCATCAGTAAAGCCAGTAACAAATCGGTAGCTGCCAGGTCATCCAACTCCCCTCAAACCTCCACAATGCAGCAATTTGGAGTCCTGCATCCCCATAAATCACTCTAGCTCCCTGAATTTATATGGCAACAACTTTGTACAGTGATTTCCATCTCAAGAGCCTTCATTTTGCCACAAAAACGTTACAGAAGTATGTCTAGGGCAAAAAAGGCAAAGCCCAGAAAGAAGGGAAGATGAAGATCTCGCTCACCTACAGTACTCTTGCATGTAGATCACAGCATGCTGAGGCTATGCCTTTTCTTACACTGCAACCCAAAGCTATGATGATACTTCACTTTTTTACTCTTTAGAAGCTTTGTTTATGGTCACCACAACTCAAGAGCTCCTTCCTATTGTTGCCTGGATTCAAAAGACGACAACTTTCCAAACAATATTAAGAGTGGTAAGATAGAAAGCAATTCTTTAATGAAAGCTTTCAAGTGCACAGATATGGCTATATGCACACCCGTGATAAAGGATTTCTACAATTTTTATAAGGTTAATTAATTAGTATATCTAGCAGGCACATCCAGCAGATCAATTGCTCCAGTAACCCACCCTTAGGTCAGCCCCTTGGAGTTGGTCCAGGGGCTTCTTTGCCCTATTTTTTGTTACATCTCTTAAGTTCTGGTGGAAAACAAGATGTCCTTGTCAGAAATTCTCTTTTTAAGAATAAGACTAAACAGAATTTCAAGAATGTGTTAGAAAGGTTTCGCTTATTATTCTAAAACGTGAGAAAGAGCAGGAAAAGTACTAGAAACCATACAATTATGTGAACATACATTACAAGGGACAGAGAGTTCTCAGTAAGACGGGTCCCTAGTACCACAGGAGCCACTTTGTGTTGGGGTGGCCAAGGGGGCTTCTCCCAGGACGCATTGTTCTGTCGTGTTAATCTGTCCAAGTTTGGATTCCCCGGTTGGCTGTTGGCCTCTACCCCTCGCCACTCCCCCAGAGCTCCCCATTGGTCCCTGTTCCCTAGTCCTGCCTTTTCCCCGCCCCCGGATAAAACTGGGAGCTGGGCTCATGTTTGTGTTTGCTTCTGCACCCTTTGACAGTGCAGCAGCAATAAATGCTCCTGCTGCACAAATGCCCTTCTCGGCTTTTTGCTACCGACTGTAATACTGAGCCCACCCGTGCGTCTGTGGGGGCACGCGGGACCCCACGGAGCCGGGCAGGGACGGTATTAAATGGTGCCTGACATGGGGCACCTCTTATTACTTAGTCCCCTATGGCTCTGTGGCTTATGAGCGAGCACACAGACACAGGATGGCTTCAGTAATATTAAGCCGACGGCAAGGAGCTGAGAAGGGTCCTTGCTTAGAGTTCCACGGAAAGCAGTTTATTGCTGCAACTTGTGAAGGGTTCTAAAGGCAAATGACCCTGAACACCTGACAGCTCGAGCTTAAGTACAGGGCTGTGGCTAACACAGGAGCCAACCGGGGAATCAGAACTGGGGTACATAACCACAACCGAACAAGGCATCCTGGGAGAGGCTTCTTTCCCTCACCATAACTACTAAGTCTTTGGCACCAGAGATTGTCTTACCAAGAAATCTCTCTCTCTCGTACCACAGGTCAATTGGCCACCACACAACTATATCTTAAAAATCTGCAAAGCTACAAATACATTAAAAAGCTAAGAATCGTTAGGCATGAGTATCAGTGGAACATCCCAAAGAAGGAAAAAAGATGCTGAGATTTGGGCAAAGAGGAAGGAGCACAAGCTCTTACAGCTCCTGCATCAGCATTCAGCTCGAACAGATGACCATACACCACTGAAGTGGAAAGCACTTCCACAGCTGACCATGCAGCCATGTGCTGCTGGAGATGTAAAGCAACAACCACTCAAAGCACAGATTCATGCCAAACACCGCTTTACAGTACATATTCTGGCCACACTGAAAACTTGTGTCACCAAGAGCTGGATTGGAGGAGAGTTCATCCCCCTCAAGAAGTTACAAGTACCTACAAGCCCTTGAAGTAGGGCCAGTGACAACTCCAATCCCCCAACCCTTCAAGCACTGTGCCTGCCACTTCTCAGTTTCTTGACACACCTCAGTTCTGAGCAGTGAGTTTTTATTCCAGCACAACAGTTTTCCCCAGAGGGAATCAGTCCTAGGCAATACAACACCTGTCATGCAATGGATTTATGTGTGCTAGAGACCAACACCAGTCCCAAGCTCCTTTGCAACTAAGGAAACTTCCACACATTCTGAGGAGAGGGATGAACAAGAAGCACCCAGGCTTCACAAACTTTTCAAGTGTATTCTAAATTCCCTTTCAAGTATAAAAACGGCAATTGATGCATGACCCTTTCCCTCCCACCAGAAGAAAAAAAGCCAAAAATCTCCAAAGCAGCATGACCAGCTCTACCAAACTATAACAAACCGAAACTAAAACAGAGCAAACAAAACCACAAAGCCAAACCCATCCCCCATTTTCCCTAAAATCCAACACCTCTGATGTTTATGATTAAATGAGCACTTCAGGGAAAAAAAAAACCCCAAAAATTTAATGGATAACAGAGTCTATGATGAAGCAAAACAAAAGTTCAGAGGTCAGGAAGTCCCTGAACAGGGACAGCGAAGGTCCGGCTTGACCCAGTCAGTTGTGGTCAGCACCGGTGAAATGCCTGCTCCAGCAGGGTCACTGCAACAGCATTTCAGGAGCTGCAGGAGGCAGGGGGTGCCAGAGGGTGAATTCACCTGGGATCAGCTCAGCAGATAACCAGACCTTCCCTCACTGCCAGTAACTGCTGCTCAAGGCATCAGGCTGGGTCAAAACCTGGTACCGGCTGAGACCCGACTCCTGGTGCCAGGCACAGGGAGTCCAGGGCACTGCCAGAAGCTCTCACAACAGGAGGAACACTGAACTTCACAATAACCCGGGACGTGCTGAGCATGTGCCAGCTGCAAGTGGCTTTAATTCTTTTTTTTTCCCAACATTTAAACTTTTTCCCCTGTTTAGCTTTTTTTTTTTCTTTCTTTCTTCCTTCTACATTTTTTCTATTTTAAGTGTGAACAAAACAGCTCTGTCAAGACACTGCATTTACAATGGCACATACCTGCTGACACTCGATTTCCAAGTAGGAAATGAAAGTTGTTAAAGGAAAAAGAATGCATACAATGGCTCTTCACCTCAGCCAGAAGGTATAATTTTATTTCTTACTGTAATCTAGAAAAACATCATTCTCTTGTTAGATATTAAAAAGATGGGGGGGGGGGGGGAAGCCACAGGGCAGGAACCCTCACACTATCAATCCAGCATTGCTCACCCTCAAATTACTACACCTGAATTGTAAATTTGTTGAAAATGCCACACAGCTTCTCGTACCAACATTTTCATGGCTAACAATTCCCTTCCTTCCCTCAACACACACCCAAACACTTTTTGGAAGAGGAGTCTGGCCCATCTTCTATCTTCACCAGACATCATCTGCCAAATGTGTTGCTAATCCTTGGTCACCAGCCTTTCAGTCAAGCACTGTTCTTTGCTTAATGCATGAAAGAGCTGCAAGCGTCCGTACAATGTAAGAACAACAGACCATGCACTGAGACGATCACATCATGTTCTCTTTTCAATAAATGTTCCTGTACAGAATTCTTGTCATAGGAAAACTCCATCAATTAATTTTAAAAAACACCAAAAAAAAAAAACCACCCCAAAACCCACCTTCCTCTCCCCCCTCTTTCCCCCCCACAACCAAACCAAATAAACCCAAAACTTCAGAAAAAACCAGTTGAGCTTCACACAGCTGAACAAAGTGAAATACCAGGTTGGTTCCCAACTGAGGGGATGCAGGAATCCGCATCAGATAATACACAAAACTAGGCTAAAAGTCACAGAAACTGCACCCAACACACATCAGTCTGATCACTGATACACTTTGCTGCTGTAATGCTGATGTTACCCACCAAGAAGTCTTTCTTGGCAAAGCAGCACCATAAGGAAAAACGTCATTCTCGCTGCAAACTTTTCTCTGAAGGCTAAGGGTTTGTTGGTAGGCCAACCACACAAGCTGCTGCATGGCAGCAGGGAGTAAGCGTCTCCCAAGCAGCTAAAGCCTGGCTTCTAGTGGCAGCAGACCATGGGCACAGGGTTGCCACAGCACCTCCTGAACTGCAACAAAGGGTTAAGTAAAAAACTGTAATAAGCAGCAGCTTCAGGAATTGCTGTGGTACATAGAAAGCAGTTAGAACTACTTTGGGAGGCTTGCTAATTTTCAGGGTCAGGAAGGGCACCCTTCTAAAACAGAATGTTAAAGGTGGAAAAACATCTAGCAACTGGGGAAGGAGACACAAACAAGGCTCCAAACCAAAGATCATTTACATCTTCACCAGCACCTCCAGCTGACAGTTCCTGCTGGGCTGCACCCCTAGTTCAGGGGCACCAATAGGCACTGCCACAGATGAGGCCACTCCAGCCTGCAGCACTTCTCTCTCCACCACCAGCAGTTACAGGGGATGACTGGGTGACAAAAACATAGTTTGCTTTTGGGGGAGCACTGGCATCAAAGGGTGTGCACATTCCCTCAAGTAACCAGGACACATGACTCATGTGCAGCAATGCTGCCAGTTCAGAAACAGTACACACAGGCCCATAATACAGAGAGTAATAAATACAGCACTAAAATGGCAACGCAGGTGAGAGAAGAGCAAAAGCACATAGTCACCAAGTGATGTTTTGCATAACAGGATATTTAGAAACACACTGTGCAGATTCAAGACTTGGCTTCTCTGTCCAGTGATTGATTCAGGATTTGTTCCCACTTCCTGAAAGCCAATTCCTCCCCTGCCACATCCCCATTTAGGTGTTCACAGTTCATCAGTGGAAATTCCCTTCCTTGCCCCTACCAGCAGCAAACATTTTCATCAGGCTGTCAGCCTGAACTATACAGCTCACACCAGATGAGAAATCCTTCTGCACAGGCATCTTTAGAATTCCACGCTCTCTGCCACCCTCGTAAGCTACATCAATCAGCAGCCCAACCACAAGGCTGCAGGTTTTAAATATGTCTGCTTGGAATTATAAAAGCTTACTGGAGGCCTGTACATCAAGAGCTCTTCATCCCCTGTTGTGGAGTGACAATATTTTACACCTTTATGCAAGGTTGCTGACTAACCAGGGAGTCATAACAAATTCTCTGCTATATTTTCAGGCATATTATTGCATACCATCTACCCTGAGTGCCATGGCATTTCATTCAGAAAATATAAACAAGATTTTCATGCTTCTGATTTAAAAGGATACCACCAGTAACAGTTAGACTGACAGCCTCTAGCTATTGCCATGAGTAAAGACAACAAAATCCCTTTAAAAGATTTAAGTGTTATGCTATTTCCACTATTCAATACATAAGTTAGCATACAAAGCAATATTGCCAATGATAAAGTAGTTCTGGTTTAGATGAATAAGAAGAAAACCCCAAACATGCAAGTGCATATGGTTTTTACCAGATGCAGTAATTAAAAATCCAATGTTAAAAAAACCAAAAAGCAAACATGAAGTCATCATCAAGTTTTCTGTTTTATTTAAGATTTTAGTTTTAATTCTGAAGAAAGAGGTACATTTCCTTGGTTTTAGTTTTAGCGTCAGGTTATAACCATGTTTATTTATCTGTTTCTTTTTTCCTGTCTTTTCAATACTGCACAAACGTCCAGAAACTACAGGGTTAAGTAAAAGCTGCAGGCAGAGGAGGTCAGAGGTTGCTCCTGATGGTGATCATGTGGCCCCAATGCAGTGCTATCCCAGAGTGCCCTAACCAGGTGAATCTTTTCTTAAAAAAAAAAAAAAAAAAAAAAAAAGAAAGAGAGACTGATAGAGGAGACAGAAAGACTGAAGTAAATATCACTCGTGTTTCAGCTGCTTATAATTATATTACGTATACGCTAGGTATTAAATCTGTGAATACTTTTAAAACATTAAAGTTTACTTGAAATCTAAAGCCAAAATTAAAGAAAAATCTTATTCTCCCCTCTTTAAACCACTCTTTAGCAACATGCCAGTTACTCATAGCTGTGTTTTGTCTTTCAACACACTTCATGTCAAACTCTGACTGATGCAATAAAATCCCCTGCTCAAAAACAAAAAAAAACAACCAACCCCAACATAGCAATTTCCCTGTGTAGTGCCACACTGAATGCAAAATAAATGCTGGGCCACTGCTTGCCCCACATGTCCAGTAACTTCATTTAAATTAAATACCTTTTTCATGTTCTTGCATTTGATTCTGCATTGCAGTTTTTCCCCTACTGCAGATTGACACTTTTCCACTAGGCAGAAATACTCATGTGCAAAAGACGTAAGACAGTAATATTCTCCTTAAGCATTGAGACTGCATTTTGATTTCTCTCTCTCTTTTTTTTTTTTTCTTAGAATGGTTAGAAAGTATTTCAAACAGTGTATTTCAAACACTGGTTCTGCAGAAACTTAACAAAAAGAATGGTCATGACCCTGTGATGGCATTGCATTTGGGGGGGAAGTTTGATCAGGAACTGGATTCTTCAGAAAGAAAGATATGACAGGGAACAGTAGGTGGGCATGGGGAGGAGTCAGGGTGGGACACTTCCTGCATTTCTAACGTTTTGGGTCTTATTTTTCTTTTTTTCTTTTTCCTCCTTTCCTAATGACGATCCAGCGCTGAGCTCTGTAGTAGATCTGTGGGGGTTTTACTGGGGGGTCTGAAGGCTGTCTGAAAGCCTGGAGGTGGGGAATGAAAGCTGGTGGGGTTTGAAGGAGGAGAGTAGGGATTCCAACTGGCTCTGTGCAGAGGGATCTGTGTGCCGAAGGGGTTACTGTGGTGCGTCTGTGATGGCGCTGCACTGGGGCCGTCCACCTCTGTGAGGGCCTGAAGAGATTTTAGCCAATGTGGAGGATTGTCATCTTGAAGGGTGTCTAAACTGTTTCCTGTGGAGGCTGGGATACCTAAGAAAAGAAGAAAAAAACAGGGATACAGGCAAGTCAGAGGAGAAGCAATAAATTGACCATGAAGGAGGTCAATTTAACCTAGCAAAAAGCAACAATGAAAAAACATGATTAGTTTGTACAGAAAACGCATTTTACATTATTACATATAAGTGCCCTGCCCGCAAAAACATTTAACATTAAATTCAGACAGGAGAAAGTTCACCCTCAGAGCACTTCTTCATAAAACACACATTTTTCTATCACACATCCTGCTCAAGAACTGCCTCCCTGTCACTGTGACCTTACCACACCAAGCTGCCAGTACACTACATGCTTGAATCATGCTTCAGCCTCTCTAACAGGGAAACACAACCAGACAGCCTTATAAAAGAGAGCTTTATAAACAAGTGGAGTACGTCCCTTTTTAAATAACAAAGTCCAGTGCTTGCCTTCAGTGCCTCAGGACCAGCGACGCACATACCGGACATGCCATCCAGCAGAAGGGACCCTACAGGAAAGTGCTGATCCACCTGACTGCCTGCAAAGGTCCCGGGCATGCATTGCAAAGGCCTAAGTGACGCTCTGTTATACCTAGAGATTCCACAAAAATTCCTGGACCCTTGAGGTTTTGTGGATGGAAGCTGGAAGAGACCACCGCATACTGACTTTTTCTTTTTTTTTTTTTCAGATGTAAATCAGTTTGTGCCAAATACCCATTTGATGGTTTGCCAGTGGAGCTGAAGGAGTGAGAAACGGTTACCTGTGATGATTGCGGGGTCCATCCAGCTGCCAGGGCTGTCCCAATTCAGGCTGTCGGTGGTGGCAGTGTTGGACGTTGGTACACTGTGGTTGGCGTTGGAGGGGGAAGAAGCATTGGGCAGTCCACCAAAGTTGATGTTAATGTTCGGTAGAAGTGCCCTTAGCCCGTCCTGCCATTCCTTCATATTTAAACTCTCTACAGAACTGCTGTTGTCTGGGAGATTTACCAACAAAAAAAAAATGAAAGATAAAAAAATAAAAAGCTGAAGTTAGAAACAGATGTCCGTCTTTGGTGGGGTATGGGATTTTGCTTTTACTTTTTAAGCTAAGCATTTAATACTTTCCCTGTCCAAAAACTAGGGTCAATGTTTCCATGACTGATTAATTACTCAGAGGGGCTGGCAGGTTTTATACAAAGTGTAAGGGAATGGGAGAAAGATTTAACTCCTCCCCCAATATATATTTTCCCATTTTGGTTCAGAGACTTGACTAATCAAGGACACAGTGGCTCTCCCTCTATTACTAACAGGGGAAAGTCTACCAGGTACTTGATGAGAATATCTCTGTTGCAATTCAGCTGCTGTATTAATGGGCAGCAGGCTCAAAAGGGTTGTTTTGTTTGACGTATATCAAAATGAAGAAAGGCTAGGTAGGGCTTTCCAATAGAAACTGAATGTGAGAAACCAGGGAGGCTGAGGAAAATCACAGAAGTCTTTTGTTTTGTTATAGCTTGCTCATTCACAGCCCTAGAGATGTTCTTCCGAAGGAAATGGTAATGAAGTTGGAGGGAGTGAAATTTCCTCTTGCAGTTGAAGAACAGTAGTAAAAATTCTTTAGAGACCTTTCAGAATAATTCCCGACATAGCAATATCCTCAAAATTTTGGTAAGAAGCAAACCAGCTGGACACCAAAGCAGTCAAGTCTCAACTACTTGCCTAAAAGTTTCAAGACGTATTAAGAGAAAGGACAACAGGATAATGTGGCTATTAGCACTACAGCAAATGATCCCTCAATACAAAAGTTACACCACGCTATCTAGAACACACTATCCGGTTCTCCGATCCATCTCTTGCTTTAAGTATCTCAAAGCAGGACAAACCAGACATGAGCATTCCAGTATTTATCATCCACTACAGGAAGTCATACTTTATTAACTTGTGGTCAGTTTTATTTGGAAAGGAAGTGTTAGGCAGTATGTTGGCACATGGTTGTCTTTTTGACAAATACCTACAATACAACCTTTTTTTTTTAAAACATCTCTGCCTATCCTGATTGAAGAAAGGACCTTGATGTCAATCAAAATTGTTATAAAGAGATACGTTCACAATACTGCTACTTCTTCAACAACAGAAGAGATTTATGTCTTCCTGGAAAATTAGAGGATATCACTAACTTGCAACCTTATGTTGGAGAGTAAAGAAAGCAGTCTCAATTCCTATCAAAACCTGCCCTGGCAGTTTTTGTAAAGCTGAATGTTCAAAAAAAAGTGATGTCTCGAGGAATTACCTTTTTATAACTGGGGGGGGGGGGAACCCCCAAAGCAAACAAAAAACCTACTTCTTGAAATCCTGTCCTTCCACAGCTTCTGCTTTTTCCTTTGCAGTACTAATGCACAAAATAAATGCTTTTAAAGAATTCTGTGCCATACATTTTTCATTGAAACCTGCAATCCTGAGGTTAAAAATAATAAATTATAATTTTTAAAAGTATTAGTAGAAAATGTCCTCAAGAGATATTTGCTCACAATCCTCTTGAACATCCATAAGCCCATTCGAGACAAATCCTAAATTAACTTTGTGGAACAAAAGTAGCCAGCTCATGATCACAGAAATAACTGTAACAAATTCTGCACTGTACACCATTAGTTTCCACTTTTTTTTCCTCAGTGCTGCTTTAAAAAGCTTTTGCAAAGAAACACAGCTCTGTTTAATTATTCACTTCTACTACAATGCAAAAAGCACACAAAAAATGCTTACTGAGTCCATGCATGAGCAAACATACTCATCTCAATACCTGTGAGCTAGGGATCTGCAAGGGTCTCAATCACAGACTTCACTAACCCACAACACACCCTCAAAACTCTTGTGTAAGAAAATAAACATGTAGTAAACGACACACCTGCAACATGTCATCGAGGAAGTCCAATGAAGACAAAGCCTGCAGGACGTTATAAGGAACAGGATAGGAAAATAAATGTCACAGGGCATTAGGCCTCCTTGGGCTAAGAAAATACGTATGTTTTTGTCATGTTTTTCTCTATTTAAAAGAGACAATACAGCACACATAAGGGTCAAGAAAGGTAGCAAGTGGTTTAGATACAAGACTCTCATGGAATAGAAAAGGCTGGCACTTTCTGGTGAAGAGACACTGATGTCAGAGGCAGGCATAGTGCACCACTGCTGTGTACCCTCTCTAACACAGAACAACAGGAAATAAGAAGCTGAGGGAGACTGCTCTTTACCTCAACTGTCTGTACAAAATCTACTTGGATTCACAGAAGTCAAGAGATGAAAGGCCCAAAAGCATTCAGCATCTACCAAAACTTTATTGTTTGCTAGCTATAAGAAAGTTAGTTTAATAAAATCTTGTGCTCCTGGGTACAAAAGTGACAAAACAGAGAATTAAAAAAAATTTATTGTCTTTCCCAAACGGGTGTGTTTGTGGGGCTGCAAGGCAAGCTAGGACAAAAATATTGTCCCTTGACACAAAAAAAGCCCAAGCATCATGTTACTCAGGTGTCTATAACAAAGTTTTCCAGCTTGGCTAATAATTGCACAGAGCTAAAAAAAACCCCAACAAAATGAAACCAAACCAAAAAAAACCCTAACCAACCAAACCAAATCCAACCCCCCTGATCTAAGCTTTCTCAGCCTTTAAGAAAAAAATGACACAATTATTTTTTTATAATATGGGATACATTAAAGGATTAAAATGCATTAAGGCACTGAAGTAGATGGGACCAATAGGGAACATAGTGCTCTTCAACACTCCCTGCACTACTCTCCAAGGCCTCAGTTACTGGACACCAGATAGATAAAGCACCCAGACAGAACGTGAGCAGTCTCCAGGTATCATACACCAACATCCAAACCGAACAACTAAACCAGCATGTCTTTGCTGGAGTGTGGCAAGTTTTAAACAGCCTAAGTGAAAATGCAAATCCACTCCAGAAACAAAAGTTACTTCTACCAACTGAAGAAAAGTAATTTCTTCAGAAATCACTACTCATCCTGCAGCTAGTTTGTTCTTCCTATTAAATAAGTCTATGCTTCATGATGAAGCTAGGACCATAGTTAAAAATGAGAAAAGGCTAGCTCTCAGTTAATACAGATTATCTATTAAAAAGGGCATTTGCCTATTACCTTTCCCTACTTCTAAATGTAACTGAGTTGGAAGGAGTAATTTTCTGACTATAGCAGACTTCTCAATTGGACATTACAACCTAGGGGTGTGAGAACCAATCCAACAGTGTTTCCCTCACTCAAGGAGTGGAAATGCTGTCTCCTTCCATAGGCTAATCTTAAAAGGCTTAAAGGAGCGTGCCTACTGATAGTGGGAAAACAGAGAAGAAAACAAGGCAAAACCCAGATGACTGCAAAGAAAATATCTTATAAACCAAGATAAATATGAGATTCCTCCCCTCATGCCCTAGCTTTGTCTCCCAAAAGAGAGAATAACCTGGTGAAGCATCAATGAAAGCACCACTGTTCGCATGAAAAAACAGTCTCAAATACACACCCTGAACACTGGTCTTCCCTTGATGTGAATTTCATAATCCTGTCTGGTCTAGTGGAAACTTTTGTTTACACGGGTGAACAGATCCCACAGTTCTAGCACTGAAATTTTCCTGTGTCTGAGGTGGTATGTCAACATGAAATAAAAGCATTCATATGTAAAATTTGGAAAGTCAACCACTGTCTTAGAATGAGAAAACAAAAGAAAAAAAAGCGCTTCATCACAAATGCAACTTGTCCATCCAATCCAAATAAAAAAATATTTGAAGTTAACTTAAGAAAAAGAATACAACTGAGAAGCCTGAACATTAATTTGTATAAAAATAGCATTAAATGAATTTCTAAATAAAATCATTGCTCCATTATCACATCCTACCAGACAGGCCAGTAGCTTTACCTCATTCTCTACCTGCAATACCTTAACGTTGTTTCTTCACATCAGGCAAAGCAGTGCATTTGGGGGAGAGGCAGTGACAAGGATTAATGGCCAAGCCAGAACACTGTTCTGTTGTACATAATCAGTACTTTTGAAGATGCTTGCACGAGCATCTGCTGCACTGACATGGGCTGCTCCGTGACTTTCAAAGTTCTGACAATGACACTGCAATGAAGACCAAAGGTGTTTCAAATTCGGTGACGTTGACATACTCTATATTTTTTATTGATGGGACAGCACAACTTCCAGTTTTCTTGGTGTGAGATAAGCCCACTAAAATGAATATTCTACAGTGACTAGACCATTTCAAATTATTGCCCCAATTCTGATACAAGCCTATGGTAAAATCCAAAGCAAAATTCACCCAGTACATCCTTAAGTAAGTATGACCAATAGGAAAGATCACAAGACTGTTACATTAAGTGTAAAGCAAGTGTATTTCTTTGCTCTATCAAAATTATATTCCAAGGCATTACAAAAGCCTAATTTTATGCTAATTGAGTATAACCATTAAATACCTTTATGCCAAGAGTCTTCAATATTCTAGTCCCACCGAAAAGCAAGCAGTCCTGAAAATCTAGGTTGCAATTATTTATTTAAAGAACCCATTAAGTATGTCATGTGTGTGACCAAGACACACAACAGTGTGTCAACTACAGAAAAGCTTCAAATAAGCAAAATAAAATCAGAGGAAAATCATCATATGAGGGGAAAAAAAAAAACCTTCTAAGCAATGCCACCTACCTGACTGCAAAGAATGGAAACAAAAGAAGCCAAGAGACTATTGAGGTGTATTCAGTAACAGAATAGCTATTTCAACAACCTGGCTGAAAAAGGCCCTTGTGAAATCTTTAAGGACACTGTACAATAAATTTTGAAGCCAAAGAAAAATGAGAGAAAAAAAAAAAAGAACAGGAAAGACTACCAGAAGGAGTTCACCAAGAGTCTTTCAACTCAATTAGGAACAAATAGGGCCAGCAGAGAAGCATGCTCTTTCAAGTGACATCTCTGGTCCCAGTCTCTACCTTGTACTAGCTACCGTGTTCACAGATGGCACAGATCATACGTGTTTTCCCTGAAACAGCCCGTTGCCCTATTCTAAAAAGTGACTGAGGCTTCTTTATTTTGATCTCAAAATAACTTTCCACTATTGGTATTTCTGTTTTGGAAACAGTTGTCCAGTACTTCTCTTTGAGGGGGAAAGAGAAGGAAAGGACAATTTGTCACATTCAAAAAAGAAACTGTGACCACCACATTAGATAAGCTCAAAAGCCTTTCATCCAAAGGTTGTATGCGTAAACATCAACAAAACAGTTATGATAAGAACCATACCTGTTTCACTTTAGTATGAATAATAAGCTTGTTTGCTCATGGAATTTTTTTAACCATGAATAAAATCCCATTTAAACTTCTATGACCTGAAGGATTTTTCTCTCAGACTTCACTGACTATCTATATCTACGATTCCTAGTAATCCTACAATGCTTAAACCAAACAATGAAGTTTCATCCATTCACAGAGGCCTAAGAATATCACTGGTAGATTAGAGAAGATGGAAACTGTCCACATTTAAACAGCAATGCTGCCTGTCAGGAATACAAGTAGCCACTTCATCATATTAGGGAGATGTCAAGTGGCAGGAGCACTAGAAAGTAAAGCTGTTTGCAGGGAACTTTTAAAAGCCCCACAAACATTGTCTGTACATGGGAAACAAATCGACAATTCACAAATCCCAGCTTTCTAAGTGTCATTTCACAGTGCAAATTTCAAATGAAAGTCTTACAGTCAGGAGCTCTAACAGCTGGGGAAACAAAAGATGCACAAATACATACAATTTATGTACATACACACACCTACAAAATTGGCTTTGGTAGACAAGAGATGATGAGAGTGACACCTGGACTGACAGTCTTACAGAATCAGACTTGAAACCAGTCAGAATTTACTCGTGGGAATATTACAGTGAAATTTTGCAGCTTCAGTGAAACTCACAGACAAGGGCAAGAAGATAATCAATGAGAGATGATGTTCTGGACACAAGGAGAGGATGTTCTTGTTATAGGACATTAAGAGTGTACAAAGAAGAACTTGTGGATAATATGTAGCAACTATACTTTTGCTTGTATAGCTAATTGTTTTACTGCCTGAATGGTCATTGTTTGTTAGACAGCCTTGTCATTGTTTGCTAAGCAGCCAATCTCAGTAAGCCACAGCCACCGTGAAGAGGTATAAGGATAGCAGTAAAGAAAATAAAAAATCTTTCTACCTCTCTCTTCACTATGGATTACGACTAGTGCGTGCTGGTATGTCCGCCTCGACAAAAGCCACATAGAGACACCAGTCTATCCTCAGCTTTAAAATAATGCTAAGAAAGCACATTTTATCTCTATACCATATTGATTTCCATGGATATAGTAATTCCAATCAATTTAAAAGACAGCCATGTAAACAGAAACACACTATTCTTCAATGTCAAATCCAACTGCAACTTAACTTGCCAGTTAGCCAAACTATCAAGCAGAATATATTAATTCTAAAGTATACACTTAAAAGGGGAAAAGAAGATTTTCTAAATAAACTTCCTTTTTGATGATGATCTGACACTACAACTTTTAAGCTTTCTGTGACTAAGTAAGTGTTATGAGTCAGAAAATGTCATTTATTTTCAGGGGAAATCCCTTCTACAACATTAGTATGGGGACAATAAGAAGACTCATATTTGCTTGCATGTACAGTGTCAGAATTTTATTAGGCTTGAGAAAAGCAATTTTACATCAAGTATTCTGGAGAGTTATTGTGATTGACTTACATTTACCACAGCTCAAGAGACCAAACCATAATTATGGCAGCCAGCAACCCAATTTTAATCTATAAGCAAATTTCAAATTAAGATTCTAAGTTGCTTTGAAAAACATACTTGACTTTCTACAAAATGTTTCCAGAGAATCTCACTATTTTTTGTTGCTGACTCCATAAGAAAACAGGTTTTGGTGCTGATAATCTTTATTATTACCGTGAATCTAAACTAAGCACACAAAGACTTAAGATACTGAAACAACTGAAATAGATGCTTGAATCCTACATACAGAACAGTTTGATAAAAAAGCTCAGAAAGCGTGCAATTCCATTCATCTGAGAAAAAAAAGGTTCATTTTAACCTAAACTGCTTCCTCTCACATAACGCATCAGGGTTCAATCTCATCAGGTGACCCTGTTTGTCAACAGAACAAACAAACTTTGACTTCAAATGAAAAGCCCCCATGTACAAGTGTACTTGTGTGTACATGGATAGATACATGCATAAATAAAAACAAAGTATTTGAAATTTGCCCTATGGGCAATGCAATAACTAGAAATAGCAAAGAAAAAAAAAATCAGATCTTCAAAGCTATAGTAACAATTAGCAGGAGCCTATCTTGTTACAGAAATTCTGGATTCCAGGAATATCCAACCAATCAACCAACTCTCTGACTTCAGGCCACAAGACCAGCATTAGCACAATGAAAGCACAGTCTGACAAATTAAGTCTGATATATATTTGTAGATTATTTCAATAATTCTGTGGGAAAATTAGATAAACTGCAAGTAAGCCAAGCTTTCACCTTCCATGACATGAAATTCATTCTGATTACTAGATGCTGTCTTCTAATAGAAGCGACCTATTTTTTAAATAGATGGATTTTTTAAGGTAATTCCTCTGAAAGATGAAATTCAAATGAGGCTGTGTAGAAGGAACCAAGAGATGGCATAGGAGAGGGAAAAAAAAAAAAATTTTTTTGCCCTTATATGTGATTTGGCAGTACTAGGAGGAGGAACACTATTTGCAGAGCTGCTCTTTTTAGTTGCTGCTATTCCTTCAGGATTCATTTATGCTTCACCCCCAACACAATTTTAAATAAAGATTATGTTTGCTCTTTCAGTTGCTTTTCAAGCTGGTGCACTTAAAAAAAGGTTTATGCAGAAAGCCAATTAATTACCTGTACTTTTTGCTGAAATGCACCAGTCATTATTGGTATTTTGTTAAATGGACTTAGAAAGAGCCAAAGTTTCAGGTCCATGCCAAGGCACAGCCTTTTGTTAGACACTGAGGTGGCAGTGCCAAGTGCACTCGTTTCCAGTCTTTAAAAGGAAAATGCCATGTTTTTAACATCACTAAGACAGCTGCACCTTTTAACTCATGCCAGTGACTTACTGCATAGTTTGAAGTGACATCAGAAAAGCATCTAAGAGAACACAGCATCCCAAGGCTAAGCACCTGCCTGGTGGAGGAAGGAGACACTCTACTAAGATAACAGAACTGCCTCTTACAGTACTGCAGGGCCATCCCAAGATCTTACCAGTTACCTGGAAAAGGAAACAACCTTGCTAAATTTTGGTGAACCAGTCTCAAAGAGGTTCTATTAACAATAAATGCAGTCTTCCATCCCTAAAACCCAGGCAAAATCCAACATTTAGTGTAGCTGAAGCTCCTTTGGTGACACTACTACAGACACAAACAGCCGTGAAATTTGATATGAAATACCTCCTGCCTGCTTGGCTTTTCCCCTTTTCTCGAAAGTTAGCAAAAAAGCTGTCAGGCCTGATCGTCCAGAATGCAAATTGGTTCAGCTACTCCGGCCACCTATTTCAGCCAACCCCAAATTTATTTCAAATGTAATAGAGTCAATGTGATTAGTCATGCCTCTGATACACTGCGGGCAAGTTGGAGGACTTTTTCCCACTTTGTCACATACATATTCTTCTTCCAAAATAAAATTACACATTTAAAAATAGGCATCTTGCTACCCAAAAAAGCAGGATGCCTGTCTTTCAGTCATGCCTAAAAAAAGTCCTGCAATCAAAGATTTAAAAAAATTTTTAAGAGCTTAAAACCAAGCTAGAGAGATGAAGACCGATATTTATGTATCAAGCCTTACTTGAAACAGTATCACCTATATAATCATAGGAAAAAAATTCCGCAGGATTTAGAAAACAGTTAAGTATTAGCACTGAAAAGGCACTGGACGGAAGGGTGGGTTGTGTGAGATGAGGTTTTCAAACAGATGGAGAAGTAGCAGGACTTAAAGGACAGGTGCTGTGGATGAAGTTCTTTCAGAGATCATGACAAAATTACACCAAGGAAGCCAGGCCTTCATAGTGAATGTAGGAAGTGTATGGGAGTTAAGGGACAAGACACCAGAGCTAAGAAAAGGAATATCCACAGGATATTTCAATCTTGACACCAATTTAGTATTTTGGAAATTAATCTGAAATCCCATTTCAATTTAATTTAGTTTAAACCTGGGTGCATAAAAAACCCCACCAAACTCCTCCAGGGAAACAAATGAGCAAGCCAAAAGTTTCCTTTCAAAATAGATTAGTTCCATATTGTGCCAAACACTTCCTCTTCACCAGTGAAATAGAAAATTAGTTATGATGGGAAGTTAAAGGAGAGTGAATTTCAAGGTGGGGATACACACAGACACAAAACATCTCCTGAAGAGGAAAGATGGAGGACTAAGAACCTCCATGGAAAAAATGGGGTGCTGTGAGCATAAGGATTGATAAGAAGAACAAAATGTTCAATGGCAAAGGCTGTATTAACAGTCATTTTGTTGAGGAAAGCAGGATATGCAAGAATCAGTAAAAGCAATAATGGTAACGGCTGAGGGCTGTTTACAGAAAGTACTTTTCATTTTACAATTTCAGAGCAGTTTCAAATGAAGAGTGACCCTGTTATCAGGGCAACACATCCACTTCTGAGAGGAGCTGCTCTGCACTCTGGAAAAGATACAAGCCTTTGGAAATGCCATATGTGGCACCTATAACTATTAGTTGTATCAGCCAAGATGTTCACCGGATTTCCTATTTTCAGTATTTATACCTAATCAGACAAAGACTTCAGCTATAGGCAGCTATAGATCTAACCAGGGGGCACAGAAAAGATGACATTCAGCTACCATGCTATCTGTCCAGCTGCTGTTGGAAAGCTAAATATCAAGGAAGACCATCAAGTGAGCAAGTGGTCTTCTTTAAAACATTAGGTCACAAAATTAATGGACTAATGCCTCTCTTACTGTAAAGAGTAAGGAAACCAATACTTAAAACAGGCATTAAAACTTTCAGGTTTATTGTCAGGTCAAGAGGAAAAGTACAGGAAAATGTTCAACCACAGCATCCAAATAAAGGGATGTGAGGCACCACTGTTTAAGTCACATTGCTTGTTACTAGGGTATGGGATTAAATGCATATTTTACACAGCACTTAGAGAATTTTAATTTTTACAGCATGCTGAATTCAACAGCCACACCACATGGCCCAAACCTTCTTTTAAAAAGGCACAGTAGCAGAACACACCCAAAACCCCACAGCAAATTATTATCCTGAGACCACAGAAAAATGTCAGCTGCTATGCCACAAATTCTTTGTTTCCTTCCAAGACTGTAGGGTATGGGGTATGTGTTTGCGTTTTTTTCAGGAGATAGAAACAACCCAGGGAGAGCAAAGTCAAAAAGACAAAGACCAAATTAAAAATGTGTGTCTCAAATGGAAATGCAGTTATGTTATGGGAAAATATCAAGTCAGACAAGGAATCTTAGTATTAAAGAGAAAGCATGTTAATCCTTGTTCTGGTATCTCATCCCTTTTTGTAAATAAAGTCTCTAAATAACATGACCACAGCCAACATATAGGGATCTTCCCTTGTTTCACTAAAATCTTGTCCAAAAGGTAGCATTAGGCAAGAAAGGATCTGATGTTCAAGACAAGCTCAGTGGCTGGGGGCATAGAGCCCAGAAAATTTAAAGCAGGAGCAGATGCAACACCATAAATTGCTCAGAAATGGAAGAGCTCAGGACTTAAAATAAGTGGGAAGATGTTGGGCCTTCTTAATAAAACTGTCATTGCTTTGTCCTCTCTGCTACCAGCTACTGCTTCACAAAAACCTAAAGGCAGCCATGACACAAAAACACACATGCTAATCTATGTCTGGATAAGGAATGCAACACCACTACCACGGACACTGCTGGGGGACACCCAAAATTAATAGAGCTGTCTGCCCATTTATTGTCTCATCTTAAAATATACATAATACCATCAATAAGGATGTACATATTCAACAGATATAAGCCACAACATCAAAACTAAAAGGTCTTACGAGAATAAAATTTTGACTCTTCATTACATTCTATTACACAGACTTATGACATTCAACCCCCCATGTTTTGAAATGTCAGGAACAGCTCACAGAAACCTATTGCAGTTTCCGTATCAGTCAGTTGCATAGTTAAAATATCTTGATGAACTTTACAGTGGTTATCTTCAAAGACAGAGTAGAGCATTTTTCCTCCCTATCCTAAATAGGGTTTAATTCTTTATGGTTTCTATCTGTGTCCACTTGACTATTTCCTCTTACTTAGGTTTTTAATGTATGTATTATATACATAAATTGCCTCTGTTCAAGAAGCATTTGGACAATGCTTTGAGACATATGATTTAATTTTTAGGCTGCCCTGTGCAGAGTTAGAAATTGGACTTGATGATCCTTGTGGGTCCCTTCCAACTCAGGGGTTTCAATGATTTGTTTGAGAAGAATATATACATGTTATTGTGTAGGAGTAGTCTTGGAAGAGTTTGAAGTACCTCATTATTATCAAATATAGAGAGCTTACAATTAACTTTCACATTCAGGATAATTATGAAATTAATAAATGAAGTAATAGCCAGTGTTTCAAAATGTCAAGTACTTCATCCTGCATAGAACTGATGGGAAAGTGGACTACCCATTTAAACTTTTTCCTAATACTTTTAACTTTGAGTTTGTTACTATATTTCCATCTAACAAAATCAATGACTACCAACCACTCAGTAAATTCAAGAAATAAAACTATATATTTCTATTTGCAAATTATTAATATGCATACTTCTCAGGTTGTAAGCATTTGTCTCAAAACACACTGTTAATGTGACTCCTACCTTACTCTATGATCTCATACTAAACCTATTATTTTTGAACACACCACAGGCAGTAGGGTAGCAAAGATGATGGTGTACTAGCTATCAAATTACAAAGAGTTTCCTGTTATCCTATAGTAACACAAAAATAAAGGCACACAGCCACCCACGGTGCTGTCAGTAAATCAATCTTTCCCTTGGCATTATCTGCAGAACAAAGCATAGCTGCTGGCCAATATTCTTAGGACAGCTGCATACAATCTAGGGTAAGATTGCTTGTAGCAACAGTCACACTGTCCATGAAGAAGTCACTGAACTGTTCTCCTGAAGCACAGTTACAATTACACAGTAAACCATCTAATCAATCCCACTCCAGAGAGCAGCAATAAGCTTAAATTGTCCCTGAAAATAACAACATGTAACATCTGTTACAGTTTACAAAACCATACGGTGGGGGAAGGAAAAAAAAAAATTTATTTGGGAATCAATCAAAAAGTTCATTTAAATATGGGTTGGGGACAAATGTACGCCTGATGAATATGACACATTTCAAGTACATGCATAATAAATCTATGAAGTCAATCATGTGTCACTGTGTAATTCCACTGGAAACCACAGAATTAGTTAATAAATACTACTTCCTCTGAGAAATAGGCAACCAAATTCCACAAAGAAATTACCTTTAAATGAGAGCTTAATATAAAAAAAAAAAAGAGAAAAAAAAAAAGGTAGTGCCTGTGTTCCTCCATTTCAATTGGGTACACATCACAGAACAGCCCTGCCTGCAGCTGTGGGGTTATGAATACAGCACAGCTCTGATTCTCAAATAAACAAAAGGTAGCTTCAGCAAATTACATTTAACATGTCACACATGAGCATCTCAAATTCATGTGAATGATGCCTAAAGCGGAAACAGCAACAGTTTAAAAGACACCATTTTCTTCATACAAGCTTCCATACCACAAATACACTTAGTGAAATCAACTCGAATTTAGAAAGCCTAGAAAATACTATACTAACACATGAATTTATAGAAATTATTAAATCTGCTTGTTTTGACATAAATAAAAAGGTTCAAAAGGGTTGATTAAATAGAACAGGCAGACAGACTAATGTGCCTGTTCTCACCCTGCTTTTTTTTTTTACCAATAACTGGTCCAGTATCAGCTACTTTAGGAATTTATAATCCTGTAAAAAAACTGTGATCAAAGACCTTAAGAAACATGTGACTTTTACAGCAGTAGAGGGGTCTCTGCTACAAGAGAGAGTGTGAAGTTTCACCTGCACTTGGTTTCTTTTCCTGTTATATCTGAACCAGCCAAGTTCACTAAAACACCCTAATATGGAGTAACAAAAGAGCCAAGAAAAAGGAGCTTCAGGTGTACTACAACTAACTGCTCCATACTGCTAACCAGCTCTTATGATACACACAGCCTTTTTAGCAGGTCAGCTAGGGTATGTTACAAACTACTGCAAATAAAGTCTTATACACAGGAGTTCTCTGTACTTGGAAACCACTTTCTTTCCCCAACCCCACCAGATAGCTGTATCTGTAAATTACATGAGGAAACTAGGAAAATTCTGTAATTATCTACTTGCTACTGATAGATTAAAAGCAAACAAAGAACAGGAATTATTTTTTCAAACAGAATATAAAAGGGATTCATTGAGAGACCTGTACTAGATGCAGGTTAAAAAAAAGAATAATCAATAAATTGGAAACTACTAAGCACACAAAAAATGAGTTATGAGGTAATCTCCTGACTTTAAAATTATTTGTACTTCTGAGGCAGTTAGAGCATTAAAATAAATACAAATAATACAAACCCATAACCCAGCAAACTAAACCAGAACTGAGACTTCAGCTGATTTCTGGCAGCAAAAAAAGACGAAGTAATCTATCCTTGTGCAAATGATTCTTTTTCCAAAATATATCAAAGCTGACATGTAGATCAGCTGAGAAGTGTTTGCAGTGCAGCAACTGCTGCTATCTAATTGTCAGCCAGTCAACTAACAATGTTTTCCATAACAAGAGATTAAAACCAACTCAAAGGATCTTTCCATAGTTACTACAGCTGATGTTTATTCTGGTTTTAGCACGGTGTTTGCCAAAAATATTTTTAGATTAATTGGTTCTACAGTTGCACACATAAAAAGAACATAAATATCAATTCTGTTACCTTAAAACATATGGGGGAAGTGCATGGCCTGGGCTGTGCATCAACCAGCACCACACAACCTGCTCTTCAGAAGCTGAACAAGAGATCTACAAGTCTTCTACGAACAGAAAAAGTTCCGCTTTCAAACTGTTAACTACACTTAAAATAATGCAATACTTTTGCAAACCTAGAATCAATCTGTAAGAACACATTTTTTCAACACTAAAGGATTTTTCTGGTCCCCCAGTCCATAAGAGTCTTGTTACTGACTCCTCAAAGTAGAAGTTTTTACAATTGAGCAGTAGAGTTGAAAAGTGGTATCTTCTTGTTTTTCTGAAAGTTCTACATAGTTTAGGGGAAAGTGAGCAAAATTGCAGCTGTGGATGCTGTACTTTTTTACTCCGTGCCAGAAACAACTTTTTTTTTTTAGTGCAACCAGTATCAGTCATTTTAGGCTAAACACTTTGCCATTGCCAGCATAAAGAGTTTTGAACTACTTGCATTTGTAGTCTGGACCAGGTTTATACTTGAATCAGCCTGAAGACCCTACAGCAGTACTGTAGCTGCAAAAAGCCTTCAAAGAGGACAACGTACAGGAAAGTAACAGCCAAAATTAGCTCTTGTACTACAGCATCAAAAAAACCACTAATTTTTCTAGGTCACTTTCTTATAATAAAGCTAGTACTTCTAAAGCCCATGAGAAGAAAATAATGCTGGCAACATCTCAAGAGGCAGTCTTCTCTACCTCAAGGCTACAAAGAGCTAACAGAGACTTCCTACCTGCAGTTGGTTACACATGTAATACAATTTTTTCCCCTGTTACAAGAAGAGTATCTGTTTGGGACAAGCTAAACTGGAGTATGGAAGGACTTCAAACCACAGAAATGAATTTTTAATCAAGACAATTATTGTTACAACTAGCTCCTTAGCTGTAATGTTTGATGCAAGAGCCTATTAATCCACTCAGGGCAGCCTGAACTGGCCTGACTGCACATTTATTTTTCTCCAACATCACAACCCTCAGAACCAGGATGAATCCTCTTACACACACTGCAAGCATCCATTCAGTGAAGATTAGCATAATATTAAGGCCATCTGAAGTACAGAAATGAACAGCACTGAATGTTTATTGTGCAGCCATTCAGTTATGTGCAAGAGGGAACAACTCAGCAGGGACATCTGGCACAAATTACCATCATTACAGTTTTTTGCACGACTTTAAGAACTCTGGTCAACATCTGCATGCCAACGTGAAAATCACAATGCACTTCCAGGGCCTATTCTTAAGTAAAGCCAGTCTGGCAAGAGTGAAGAACCAAAATACCAATCTGCTTTGGCACAAAATTAAGCGGGCACATAATACTCCACCTTCCTTATAAAGCTCAGTATTTACAAGGCTAAATATCCAGTTACTTTATTTTAATGGAAAGGACCTATTTAAAACAACATTCCTCCCTCCATTCATAAACCTAGTATGACAGTCAAGAAAGTAGGTCTACTGCTTGTTGCTGGCTATTCCCTTTTCCTGTTTTGACTCAGAGAAGCTGAGAGCATGAATTAAGTCATATTCATGGCTGTCCCTATTCACCTACCTGATATAGGGATCCCTCCCAGACCTGTGCTGTGTTGTGGTGGGAGATTCAAGTCCAAGAAATTACTATTTGAGGTGGGATTTGCTGTGTGGTTCAAGTGCATGATGCTATTGCGTGGGAAGGCCATCCAAGGATAGCGAGCTGCTTGGCCTGGAAAACTGAAGGAGTTGTAAACTGCTCGATGCTGTTGAAACTGTGGAAACCTCTGTGGCATGACTGGAAAGGTGCTACTGAGAGAGTTGGCATTTGTGGGTGCAGCAGGATGCAGGAATCCAGAACCTGGCCCTTTGGCAGTTGTAGTGTGTGGGGTAGGGTTCTGAAGAGATGTGGGCGAAAGGGAAGGTTGGTCTTGGACTGACAGTTCCTTCTCAATCAGGTCTGCTAAGGCTTTGCGGGTGATGTCAAAGGGATCAAACCCTAAGTCGTCCTCTTGCTGTTTGGAGGAACCAAACCCAAAAGCTGCTTGCCAGTCTGTGGAGGAGGATACTGGTATAGTTTCTGTTGGAGAAGAAAGGAACAGGATTTAGAATGAGAATTAGAAATTATTTATCCATATAAAAACTTCAGCCTGTGTATCTGACTGTGGTCTATTATCTTTCATATAATACTACTTTATACGTTCCCGAAAGACACCTCACCAGCTTAGAATGCCATTTTGAGAACAAACTGTCACAGATTTCTACTAAAGGTGAAGTGCTAGAACTAGCAAATAACATTTTTACTGCAGAACTGTTCTGTTCTTGAACTATAGAAAAACCTTATCCTAAGTATTTTCAGGAATAACCCCAAGTAGAAAGAGACCAACGAACACTTGCTTAGAGCCTTCTTTATCCCATATTACTTCATGGAAGTGTGAACAAACAGAATTTAAATTAAGTTGTTACTCAGTTCAGTATTTTGCTTTCACTATTAATGCTGTGCAAGAAAGATAAGCAGGACATTCCCTCTCAAAAGAAAGAACCTCAGAGGAGTTGTTCAAAACAAAAAAACCCTCAAAAAATCCCTTACTGTCTACCATTATGAAGAGAAGCAAGCCAAATTCTTGAGGAGACCCAATGATAAAATAAAAAAGGGAACTGCATCACAGGATATTGTTAAATACTGTGAGGCAGTGCTGCAAAAAATGTTATCAGAATTTGTCTTCATTTTCAATTACTACTTCTTTTCATGATAGCGTTAAGTTTCTTGTTCAGGTCTGGGTCTATCTTCAAAGTATTTTTCCTCAAAATTGTGGTCAAGCAAGCTGCTAAGTATAGGGTAGCATCACTTGCAACATTAACTCCCTCTGCTGGTAGGGACCTGGTCTGCCGCTTTAAGAAGGTTCAGTATCCTCTCGGAGAAGGAATCTATGCTTCTGTTTTCACTCTAAAATCCATGCTGATAGATAAAGAGTTGCTAGACCAACAAGAACTTGTCCTTTGCATTCTTATTTAAACAGTAACCAACTTTATATTAACTATGATCTCTACTACCTGAAAATTGTCTCTCGCTGCTACTTAGTCCTCACAAAATTGCTGCATCAAGCACCTTAGCAGCAAGTAATTTCCTTGGTAATAAATATTGTTTACAAACAAAATTATGATATCCGGGAGCAAGATAAACATCAGAAGATGACTAATCACTAAGTAAACCAACTCTGTCATAACATTATTTGAATTCCATTTTTTACTGATACAGTTTAATTTAATTTTCTAACAATTCCCTCAGACTTACAATTTGTGAGCTCTTAAATACTGTTAACCACTCCCAAGACTCTATCATTGCAACTAAAACGATGTTTCATGCATGAGACATGGTATTTCATACAAAAGTACCTGGAAAATACAGGTATCTTTCAGGTGATGAAATTAAACATAACTTGTCTGAATTCATAGAATCTGACCTCAGAAAGAGAAAGATTAGGCACCTTTAGATAACTATGCAGGATACTAAAGAAAATTCTGAATTCTACAGAACAGCTTCTGATATTAGAACTACAGATTATCACACCAATATATACTGATACCCTATATTTTCCCCATTCTCAATAAAAACCTGTAACACTAAATATTAAAGCATACATGTGACATCCTATACATGTTGCTAAGAAAAACTAAAATAAGTACTCTCAATTCAGCCATGCAGCTTGAAAGCTCTGTAAAGTTTCTTTAAGAAGAAACCCTTAGGTCAGTGCAATTCATTTGCAGTTAAGTGACAAATCTTTTTGCCATTTTTAAGGGGGGAAAACACAGTATGGAATAAGTCCTAGACTTTCAGGTTCTACAGAGTTTTAAGCCCTGTACAACTCCATACAAGTTTAAGCAATCGCAAAAGCAAGCAATACCAAGCCATGTAACTTGTGGATGTACCTGATGTGAAGAGGCTCTGTGGTTCTGGTGCTGTGGGCCAGTCACTTGAAGTCTGTGGAGAGCTGGGGAATGGAGGAAGCCCACTAGGGATGGGGTTAGGGTGCCGGAAGTTGTCAGAGAAGAGTGACTGTGATTCTGTTACAGCCCCTTCAAAAGGGGACCGTGCACTGTGATTAGATGAACTGATGGGTATAACTGGATTGGGTTTTGTTAAACCAGGTGGTGGTGAAGGTGTGTCACTGTTTGTTATCTACAGGCAAGAGAAAAAGAGAAAAATTAGGACATGAGTTTATATATAAAATATTCACTAATTCAGATAAAAAATCTCAAAACTTTTGGCCACAACTGGGTTTAAGATAAAGCTCAGCACAAGGTCAAACAAAAAAATCAACTTAGTGATAGCCTTTTAAAATTTTATTTAAAATTATCACAGACGAAACTAGGGTGGAAAATGACATTTGAAATCATTGAGTCCAACCTATGACTGAACACCACCTTGTCAACTAGACCATGGCACCAAGTGCCACATCCAGTCCTTTCTTAAACACCTCCAGAGACAGAGACTCCACCACCTCCTGGGACAATCCATTCCCAATGGATTAATGCCCAATTATGATACACTTCAGAAAATACTTGCTTCTCCAACTGCAAGTTGCATTAAGTCCTCAAACCCACTTGTTACTTTCAGAGCACTTATCTTTGTGTCTTACCTGCTGAGAGCTGTCACCATTTCCTATACTGAGGGAATCTGAAGGTTTATCGATAGGGCTGCAAAAGTGGAAGGGAAAAAGACAGTAAGACACTCAAGTATTTAACATGAAAAACCAACATTTGCTTTTGCAGTGGAAGATAAGCCTTAAAATAAAAACAAAGCAAAATTAAGAAGTAGGAATTAAGATGGAAAAAAGTCCACTTATTTTTTTTATGAGACTGCTTTTTTTATCATAAGCATTCCAATCATTTGTCATATACTGTAATACTTCTTTTCACCACCCTCCACTCTGCTTGCTGACCACCTTAAGGAATAAAAGAAAAGTTTTGAACATGTTCATAGCTACTCTATACCACACAAAAAGCCAGAACTCTATCCTACGGCAGTATTTTGTAACAGTCAGTTCCATCTACGATACTCCTGTAAAGAAACTTGAAAAGATCTATTTTCCAAATACACAAGTTTTCAGTTTCCATACAAATCCTAAATAAATCTGGGAGAGATAAAACATTAAATTAACAATTTAGTCTTGGTGGCAAGTTAAGCTTCCCACCAGCCTTTAAGATTTTAACCAGCAGATGTTAGTCCCAAGTTAAAAAAATTGAGGTTTGAGATGACAGAAGGGGAAAAAAAAACATAGCACAAAAAACTGCCAAAAATAAGGATAATACAAAGATACAGCAGAAAACCACCTCAGAAAGCCATTCACTGCAAATTATTGTTTGAAATAAATGGCACATCTCAGGATTCAAGATTCTTATGGGCATCTGTGACTTGCCTTAATTATGCTAAATACCGCACTAATGAAATGGTATTATTGAAGTTCACACAAATCTTTGCTTCACAACTTCAAGGTACTCTCTTTGTCATCTACCCGTAAGAAAAGATGCACAAGCATCAAGCTGCGCAGGCCAATACACAGATTCTACAAACAAGCACCAGAAGTAAGAACATGAATTTCAGTTCCATTAAGAGGCCCCAATGTGATACAAGTCAAATTACAGTTATGATGTTAGCACAGGAAACATATATGTAACAATTTCTTTTACCTGGGTGCAGACTTCAGATTCTAGATACACTTTGTTTTCAAACAGCCCTTGCTGCTGCAAAGTTTAATTACTGCATACAGCCATACAGTAAGGTCAACAATTCGTAAGATTGCTTCCACTGATAATTCTTCCCCTCACCCCAAAATGACTTATCAAAACCCAGCAGAATTACTTCTCCATTCTAAAAGAAACTGTGTAAGAGTAATCATCAATAAATTTTTTTGTAAAAAAAGAGCACTGATTGGGTCAGTATCTCAAACAGATAAATTAAGCTGAAATATTTATGACTACAAAAGAAAAACCACTGCATTACTCCAGTGAAGATTTACAAATACTCTCTACTTAGTGATCCCACAGCATGAATAAAGCTCTTCCATTTGAAACAAACTGCTTTTGGTTAGCAATTTTAAATACCTATAGCACAGAAGTTTGCTGTAGACTCTTCAATACACAATCAATTCTGATTGTAGAGCTGATATTCCAGTCAAATTCTTTCCCTACAGCTAACAGTCACAATACTGCAGTCTAAAAAGCTATGAGTAAGACAACTTTTACTGACAATCTAAATGATGAAAATGGTTGTTATACTTGAACCTGCCTAAGGAGCCTTTATTTGCAAGACAGACTTCCAGCCCTCAGGAACGAACAAGACTTATTGACTGTAATATTTTTATTTACATTTAATACATTCTTTTCAGGAAGAAAAGAAAATTGCACATCGCTACTGAGAGGCAATTCACAGGCTCTCTGATCACTCCTCAATGGGACTGCTATTTAGCCTAACAAGAAGATACCACTTTCAGCAACACTCTCTATTTTAATGCATGGGTTCAATATTGATTTAAAATGAAGACTGGCTACTTACTCAGCAGCACCACTGCTTGAAATATTAGGGTTTACCTTGCTTTTCCCCCATCCAACCTCTGAATGAGCCAAACGTGTATTACCTAAAGGGGTCTACAAATAACAAACCAGCACAACTACAGACTAAAACTGAACTGCAAGTGATGTGTAAGGTAGAAGAGGACACCAGTTCTATTCAAGAAGGGCATCAAAAAAGAAAAAATGTTGGCTGGCAATAAGAGGTTATTGTAAGCAGATGAATTATTTCCGCTACACAAAGAAGCCTCAGTTGAGTCTGCTGCCCTGTTGTCCCTCCAAGTGGTAATTGGGGAACCCTTTGCTCTGGAGTTGTGTTTCTGGAACACATCACTAGAAGAAAACGACAGATATTTTAGCCCTAACATTTAACTTCCCTCTACTGAAGCTTTTCCAAGTGACAAGCCTCTTGATGTACAGCATGTGCTTTTGTGGAAGCTTCTGTATAGAAAAAAAGGGCTCAGCTCTGACTGGGACTGTGCAGCTGTACAAGCTGTTGATCCCCTGGTTATTCTGTTCCACTCAGCTCTTACCTGTGCTGTCACTTACTAACTTCATGTTAGGGTTCCCCTGCACAGTCTGCCAATCAGTCTTTTTAACATGGGCCATGCTAAGCCCAGCTTTTTGCGACCTGATCAGGATTTGAATCCAGCTCTCCAACCAGAGAGACTGAAGAATCATTCCCTCCACACCAATCAGTGAGAGAGAAAGCAAGCTATCTGAAGTATAAAAGGCAGTGCAATTACCCGAAATCTGAGTCTGCACCATCTGGAGTCATGTGTTCTGGGTCTGTGCCATTTTCTAATATAGGAGGCGTTTTCCTGTGTTCCATTGTTAAACCGTTGGCTGATTTACTTGAACTCTGTAATGATGGCCAGGCATCTTTGCTATTACTGTTGGGTCTGGAAAAAGGCAAGAGTAAAATAAAAAAAAAAAAAATAGAAGAGTTCAAGTTATGAAGAAAGTGTTTTAAAAATTGTAAACACTGGGGAAATAAATCCTTGTGCCAGACAATCCATAAGAATAGATTTATCTGGATATTATTTTTCAGATTTTAAATGGTGATGACTTAAAAAAATAATTAGTAGGATAGGTAGGGTAGAAAGAAAACCAGAGGGAAGTCTGTTTTCTTTGCTGAATAGATAGCTGCTTTGCCAATGCTAAAGTTCAAACGTGCCCATCTGGGGGAGAAGAAAAAAATGTAAATAAAAATGAAAAATGCCATCAACAGTTCAAGTGTCCAGACCTTTGCATACTTCATTTAGAATTACTTGCTTTAGCCCATAACTATTTTTAAGTTCTGTAAGTCACAAGCTAAGTCCTTCTTTTTTTAATATATGTTTTATATTCCAGGCCCTATCAAGCCTGGCCACAACAGATGAAGTTTTATGTTTTACACCTACACAAGAGTCTACAGCTTTGCTAACGGACCATGAGATCAGCCAGACAAACACACTGTTCAAGTTACTGCTCCATTCATTTCTAGTTTAAAGCCATAATTACTTCCCTTTTATAAATTAACATTAAATTTCATTTTAGAGTACACATTAGAACTGAAAAAAGTTCAAGAGAGGACTCAAAGCCCAAGTTTTTGCTGTAAATAGTTATATTCTGTACAAATGTAAGCAAAATGGAATATAGTCTATAACCAAATGGATTCAAATACAGTGTTGTCTGCTAACCCTGCAATCTTATTATAAAAGACCTGCTTTTGTGTTCTCAAGTTCTTTTATGTTAACTGTAGCTTTTCATTTGCTTCTATCAGGAGCTGGTTTTAGTGTCCAAGTCCTGTAAGGAAGCAGCTTTCACAAAGAAAAATTTTTAACATGTATGTCCCTCCTGATGTTCCCCTACATTAGTATGTTCCTATTACATGGTCCAACATTTACTCTACATCTTTAGGTCAATTTACTGATTTCACAGTCAGAACATGGAAATTTCAGTAACTGCTTATAGCAACACAAACATTTCCTACTTCTATTCAGATAAAATTAGTAATAGTAGCTACCCTCAAATCTCAGTATTTTAAGATTTGCTATTCTGTATCCATCTTTTCCCAACTACCTATACAATATGTACATAGATGAGAATCCTGACCTGATTTACAGATCTCATCTTGGCTTTGCACACATTTGGAGTAAGTCAGAGATAGTGAGTGGATTAGATATAGAACATCAGGGAATGATGACACAGCAGCAGCATGTCTGTCATTTAATATTCTCACTTGTACAAAAATGAACTGTAATCCAGATATATCACAACTGTCAATCCATTAACAGATTTATTTTAAATATCCAAATTTATGTTCACTGCCGTGCAAAGCCATCTCTATACTAAAACTAACTTTAAAATGCCAGTTGAAAGTCAGTTTTGGATCCAAGGAGAAAGGGAAAGAGACAAATTGGTTTATGTTTGCAGGGGGGAGGGTTGGGTGTGGGGGAGGGCCTTTTTGTTTTGGTTAAGTTCTGGCTGCGTATCTCCGAAGGGCTGTTCTCCTAAAGATCAGCACATCCTTAATCGGTTTTTGTAGCACAAGAAAATGTTCATTTCAGTTCTTCAGAAAAATGTAATCAGGAAAATAAAAAAGCTTGATCTGTTTTAAATATGGAATATACCTCCAATTTTAAGAGAATGCAGTCACCATGACTATCAAGTAACATACCAAGAGATGAGTAAACAAAGTGGCCCTAGGGGATTTTACCAGATGTCTTCAGCAGGAACAAAAAGGTCTGCAAGTAGGACCTTTCAAATTAGAGCAATTGTAGAAAAACACTTATCAGAGTTTAACAAACTGTTTTCTACTATTGGATATTTATAATTAAGCATCTACTACTTAGAACTCAACTTCTGTTCAATTCCATAACGAAACAGAAATCCTGCACTCCAGAAACACAAGAACCAGTACAGATTTGTCAGAGGCTCTGACAAACTGCTACAAATATGAGTATCATATCAATGAATCCTACAAAAACAAGAATCCAGTTGGGTAGAAACTGCGAAAGAACAATGTGCATTCACCAGTGCACCAGCTACATTTTGTACTAAGATGGGTCTTGAAGAAATATGTCAAAATCTCAGCTGCAAGAAATTCACTTTACAACCCTAAAGATGGTACCTAGGCATTAGCAAAGAACAGTGTCCATGTTGTGATTATGCTGTCCAACTGACAAGAGAAATTACCTCCAGAAATTACCACTTGTTGCCTTTAGAGCAACATCCCATTTTTTCCATAAGTGCTAAATGTTAGCACCACAGACTGGCCAAGCTCCAACTCTTAATTGCTTCCTAAAGGCTTAAAAGTTTGCTGTAGTTTCAGATGGCGCATTCTTCCCTCGCTGGTATAATTTGTTTTGCTGGGATCTAACTAGGTTTCAAATTAAAATTAGTTCAGATTTCAAACAAAATAATCAATACCCAAATTCAAGAAGTGGTGTATTTGTTTTGCTTGCTGTACTTTACCTTCGAAGTCAATATTGAACCAGTGCCTGAGAAATAAGGAGCAGCACTGTCCTTAAGAAAAAAGATCCCTCTAGAAGCCCTGACCACTTGCAGTCTAAGTGCATATGACACAGCCTCCAGAAATTAAAGAAAATAGCCCCAGTACACCAGCTGGAATACCAGTTCTCAGAATTGTATTCTGCCTATTCAAGATCCACTGATATTATTTTAGATACAGTACCCACTTTCTTGCTTAGACTGCTGTGCAAGCAAGTGCACTGTACAAGCTGTGCAAGCAGTGCACTGGCAAACTATTGTCTGAAAAATTCAGTAGTGCATAAACTGGCACGCAACACAAACCCTGAATACAAGGCCAAGGTACGTATGAAGTGCAGTCTAACCTTCACATTTCACTCTCCCCATCTCCTTCATCAAACTCCTACAAAAAGGAGTGGAAGAAATTGTCAACAGTTTTTATTTCTTTATCTTAAATATGCCATTTGAATGAATAATTAAGGACTGGTAACCTCAGACTTTAATTTATCTTTGTGTGACTGTATACTCATATGGACAGAAATCTTTTCATAACTTACTTAAACTACTTCAACAGAATATTATTTTAGCAAGCCATAATAAGTGATACCTGTAATTACAACACAGTAAAAAATATATGGACTGAACTATAAATCATGATGCAAAAAAAGCATATCAAGATTATAAGGTGTCTCAGAAATAAGAATACAGACTGCACTCATAATGACACCATACCAAGAAAGTAGGCATCTGGTCTTTAACAAATACATTTGGTTTGCAAATATAAAATACAAGGTCTTCTTCCAGAATAAGAATATCTTGTTCTGAACTACTGATCCAAATGCAGAAACACATTTTTTTCCTAAGACATACACTCACTTTGTTTTAAAACAAAGTGGTACATGTGTCCTGGTTCTGGCCAGGACAGGGTTAAATTTTTGCAGTAGCCAGGAAGGGGCATGGTTAGGACATGGGAGGCATCAATTCTGTACCACCTTAGGTAATTTTCTGGGGTCTGGGGAAGGGCTCTGTTATGGGTCAGCATAGCCTGGCAGAGGGAGTGGTCAGTACTGCCGGGGGTTTCCATAGGGTGAGCAATCACTTGTGAACCATTCACTCCTTTCTTGTACCCTCTGTCATTTGTACTGTTACTGTTTGTTTTTTTATCTCATTGCTGTTTCCAGGAAATTGTTCTGACCTTTACCTTCTGTGCCTCCAATTCTCCCCTCCCGTCTGGTGCAGGGGAAGGCAAGTGGAAGGAGTGAGCAAGTGGTGTGTGGTTTGGAGTGGCTTCAGTGGGAACATTAAATTGGAGAATACCAGTCCTAAACAACAATATGTCTCTCCACAGAGAAAACCTGTCAGATTTTATAATATAATAGGTACTTAAAAGAGTAGGCAACTTGGGGGATCAAACAGGAATAAAAGTTTTCCTTGGAATAATCAGAAAGCATAACCAGGCAGTCCAGCATCAGTAGTTACACATCATACCTCTGCAGTGCTGTCACTTTGTTCTTGTTCTTGTCAACTGTACCCGTAGATAACTGGAGGAAGTTGGGGTTTAGTTTGTATAATTCTTGCAGTAGTTTCTGTTCATATTCCTGGTGCTTACCCGCCTAAGGAAAGAGAAACTCACAATGAATGAATACTGGTTTAATATATATTTTTACAGTTATAATTTTTTTAATGTATAATATACCCAAGTATAAATAATATGCCCATATATATAATACGTCCCAAAGCTTAGTAATTTAGCCTTTACAACTCATCAGGTCACTCCTTTCAAACTCAAAACAGTGCTTCTCACTCTCAGCACAGATGTGATCTCAATGGCTCTAAAGGTTGCCTAGGAATCACTTGGATGTACCTACCAATATATAATTTTTTGAGACTTCTAAAGCAGAAAAACACCTACAACCTTATGAGAATTTGCTCCTCAGTTCTAATCAAGACCTTCACAAATACACCTTAGAAATCACAAACAGCTACATCTCCAAGGCAGTCTGTGTTTCATGTATCAACCATACTAAGCTTTTCAGAAGATGGGAAGGAACAAAGAGTTCCTTTTAAACAAAAACTTCTTCCAAAATGAAAGTAATTCTATATTGGCTTAATAAAACAGCTGAGGTTTTATTGCTTAGAATATACTGGCAAGCAGTATATTCTAAGCAATAACTGATAAATCATTTTTAATAGCTGAAGAATTGAAATATTCTTTCAGTTAACTGAATCAATTGAGAACAACTTTTTGCTTTCAGAAATTGAGGAGGTCCAATCCAACTCCCAAATACTAGAATCTGACAAGTGAAGATAGTATTTTTTAGTCTTGCTTGCAGATAACATTCTGTGGCTTAATATATAAAACAAAACCAGCAAGATCTACTTCTAACCCCAATATTTAAAGTAACATCTGAAATTCAAGATGAGCATTCATGGTTTTTGTAGGTTGTTATGACACTCCAACCTAAGAATTATTACTTGCAAGTGAAGTATTGTTATGAGTTGAACCAAGATGCAAAATAAAACAGTGAACTTGAAGTTGTCAATAGCTTTTATCTAGATACTAGAAGATGTCCTCTAGCAAAGGAAACAAGTGCCAAGAATTATGGTCAGGTCTTCTGAATCTTAAGTCTGAAACACGGAAGTTATTATCTGTGACATTTTCAGTATTGATTTAAAAGCTCTCACATTACTTGTACTTCTAAAACTAAACTTTTTTTTTTTTTTACATTACTGAATTCCTTAATATTTTGTTGGAACAGGAATGGAATTAGTCCACAGGCAACATGGACATACCCCTAGAAAAATTTTACAACCTAAAAATATAACATGTTTTTTCTTAAAAAATTAAGCATGAATATCTGACAAATACAAAAAATAGTACTGCTGATAAACTATATTCCCTTATGGGTTCCTTTAGAAGAGCAACTGCATATCTCACGGGAACACTTCAAGTTAAACACTATCTATGCCTCCATTCTTTTGCTACTTAATTGTCCAGTTCTCCATTACTGTTTGATTCTGAAAATGTCCTTATGTAGTCAACTTATACAACTCTCAGGAAGGGTTGAAATAACCGGTGCGTGCATCATCCTACCCACTTTGTCAGTGCCTACACCCAAGCTGCTACCCGTAGTAGGAAAAACTGGTTCTATAGTATGGCTCACCTAAATGCACACCTTGAGATATTCTGCACCCTGGAAAAGCTTCTTTCACCATCCAACTATGACTACAGCTAGGTTGATGCACAGATTTGCACTGCAAACATTAAGCAGCTGAGTAAGATGAAACCTCTCTGGATCTCTCAACTTGCTTCAGTGACAAAAGACTGAATATCATGGCCAGGTACATCAGAGGTCAGTCTTAAATTCATTTACTTGCCACATAAATGCAAGAAAGAAACAAGATTAAAAACCTATATAGGAGCTTGCAGTAATTGTGTTTTATTTATAACAGACAACCCAGAGGCCAAACTTAGCAACTCCAACCCACCTACAATTCCCAGCTTCACTTTCAGACACTTCCTGGAGTTCAACCAATTCTTTTTAGTTTGCTACAATATTCAGCTCTATTAAGTATTTAACCTAGAATACAAACTCATCCATTGACAATTTTTTTTTAAATACAGAGTCAAAGTTTGCAACAATGAACATTCAATCTCATTAAATGGACCTGGAAATTCACTGACACTAACCCAAATGCAGGAAAGCTGGCACACTGAAAGAACAATGTACTTGGCAGTTGTGTAATTTCCAATTACTTTTAAGAAAGCAGTAAGAAATTTTTAAAAAGTTTAAGCAATATAACAAGGAACAGGGAAGGAAGATTCATGTAAGCCACCCAGACGAAGTAAAATCCACTCAAGACTTCTGAAGAAACTCATACATGAAAATTAAATCCTGACCAAGGTATGTAGCCTATCAATTTTAACCAGCAGTCAGGCCAGAGGACTGACAGTTTGCCACTGACTCCTACAAAAAGGGCTGTAGAAAAGATTCTGTGAACTACAGGCTGCTAAGTAAATCTTCATCCTTCCAAAGGTTACTAACTAATAATTTTTTAAAATAGAAGTTCATGGGTAAACACAAGCCAGTGGGATTGAATCTGAATATCTATTTTAAAGGGAAACCCTGCTTCACTAACATGAATTCTTTACAGAGTCAGTAAGCATAAATAAAGAGGATCCACAAAACTTTAAAAGACGCCTTTGATAAGGTTTCACACCAGTTATTTACTAATCTGCCATGGAAGAGAGAAAAGGTTCCTGTGTGAATTGAAGCTGGTTCAAAGGTAGAACTCTTAGGGTGCAGAAGCAAGCAATGAGGACTGATGACTAGCGTCAGTTCTATACAACACCATTAGCATGCATGAGAAAGGACTGAAAAGCAAGTTCTTTGCTGACAATATCAAGCTTTTTGGGTAATAAACTGCCATGCTGATAATGAAGAGCTCCAAAAGAATCACAGAGAAACTGGCAAATAAGCAAACGGTGGCAAATCAGCTTCACCAGGGACATGTCAGATGACACAAGAAGGGAAAAGCAGTCTAGATGATAGTAACCCTCTACTGATCTGTGAACTGGCTGTTACAGCTCAGAAAAGAAATGCTGAGGTTACTGCCAACAGACCTCTGAAACTGTTAGTTGATTATGCACTAGCTTCAGAAGATGTGCTGGGTATCATTAAAAAGGCCACTTCAAATAAACTAAACCAAAATTTTTAAAAAGCACATATCACACTACATATAAGACACTGAGAACTGAGAAATTAAACTTGGCTTCCCCCACATCATGCATCTGAGCTCTGCATCTCAAGGAGGACATAGCTAGAAAATACAGAGAAGTGCAAGAGAAATTATCACAGAAATGGAGCAACTGCTTTAAAAAGAAGTTTAAAAGCCCAGAAACTATGATTTGGAGAGAAAGGTGGGAGATACTAGATGAAGTTTTGCCACATCACAAAGGCAATGAATAAGGTGAATAAGGGGTTTTGCTTTCAGCAAGCACTACAAAGCTAAGATTAAGGGACACTTGACAAAAGTAACTAGAGAGCAGTTTAACACTGGCAAAAGAAAGCACTTTTCAAAACAGCTGGTGAATTTCTGGGGCTTGCTGCCCCAAAAGACTAAAGGGTTGGCAGTACCAACAGGTTCAAAATGGATTAAATAAATTCATGGCTGACAGCTCTATAAAAAACTAAGACGACCAGACAGAACATACCCTCAAACATGTCTACGTAACAGATCTAGGTGGTGAGAGAAATATAGGGAAACAAACAGGGAAGGTCACCTGGTTTGCAACTTGTCCTTGGAATTTTTCCTTCTATTGCAATTATCTGCTGAAATCCTCAGAAATAATTTATAGAAAGTATTTAATAGATATGAACATTCTTCCTTATTTTCTGGCTTACAGCAGCCTAACAAATCAAAAAAATTCTACTAGAACAACATTTGTGCTGGCACTAGGGGTGGAGACACTCTGCTTCATGGACAGACCACATGCAAGAACTACAGCATGGATGCAAGGCTGGCATACCTGAGACTGAGTTTAAAAGCTTTACCATACCTCATGTAGAAGGACAGAGCCAGACCCAAAAGACCTCAGAATCCACCACATTTGAGACAGTAAAGCTATCCATTTACTTGGTTCCCTGCCCTAGACAGTAAGTATTTTGATACTGAGATAGTAAAAAAAAAAAATCCCAGCATTGTTTTTTATGTACTACTATAGTTACCCTCAATGTTTTATTTGCAAATGGTTTCTAAACACTTCATAGGCTAAAAGGGTTACTGGGATTCAGACAGCATGGTCAATCACAGCACAAGAGTCAATCCATGGTAACTGTCCACACACACCAATTTTACAGGAAAACCCATATTTGTAGTAGCTTCTTTCATACAGATCTAAAATAACGTTACCTTACATTAGTACGAAAAAAGGCGAAGCAGTTAGCTCAGGTTATTTGAATTCTTGGCTAAGAGTTTAATCTCCATCTTTTTGCCTCATGAATACTCACCTGACTTCTCAGACTTTAAAAACAGCATGCAATGGAAAAAATTGCACTACCTGTTCTTTGCAATATCCAACTGGTTGATCACCTCTTGGAGTTCAAAATTCAGCACTGCCATAACATTCAGCAAACACATTACACACATTAGACTAAATCACAGACAGTAAAACATCCATGCCACATTTCATGCGTTTCCCATTCACTACACTTACCTGCATTTCTTCTTTTGTGAAACTGGCTGCTTCATCACCTAGCTCATGTAGATACATGCAGTCTGGTTTTGGACACTGCATATTTTTTAGAAAATAACTGCAATATTTTGTTGTACCTAATGATGCCTGAAGGAAAAAAAAAATTAATTAAGTACTGGAGGTTAAGAATGCCTTAAACCATATAAGATAAAAAAGTTATATTTAAAAAAAAGTTACCTCAAGATTTGAAATTCCATCATAATGCATTTTTGATGCAGATGGAATAAAAAGTCCATTTGTAAGAAATCTACATATTCTTGAGGATTAGATAATTAGGATGCATTTTTATTTTCATCCAATCTAAATAAATTCCACAGTAAGAGCCTCAGTAAATATTTGCATAATCATAAGGAGACAAGCAGCAGGGTCAGGAACCAAATATTAACTAGATTTTTTTATAGCCACCAATTTGGCCAAATCAGCCTGAACACCTGTTTACAAAGACACCAAAAGGAAAAAAAAAAAATCAATTTCCCAGGGAGCTTTTGAGAGGTGTGGCTTATAGACTGCAAAAATGTTCTGTAAAAGCAAACAGTGAGTTTTCACACTGTACTATTATGCTATACAACAGAAAAGCCACTGTGAGGATGGGGAGGAGGTACATATCTTTCTCTCAAACTTTGTTTTAAGAAGTTACCTGCTAACCCACCAAAACACTGCCTGCTGGCTGCTCACTGAACTCCCACTTTGAGATTATTACCAGGAAAAGAAGTCAAAAGCCAATGCACTGGACATTCTTGTTCAGCAATACAAGCATACCCACGCAAACAAAGTTGTATACTATGCCCTGATACTAGTGGTCTCGAACATACACATGAAAACATAAAAATATTACCACCTTAAGTGTTCTGCCGTCTACCACCACATTATTGACGCACTGTATGGCTCTGAGGGCATCTTCTGACCGGATGTAGGTTACATATGCACTGGCACTTGGACCCTAGAAAGAGAACATGCACTGTTTACTTGTTATTTTTCTTTCCCCAGACAGATCTGATCATTGAGTCACCTTCTTAGCCGCTCACTTCATAAACTGGTATATTCAGGGCTCAATGTTTTTAACAAGAAACTGACAAAAAATGCAGAAGTCATAAAAACTCGTATGTGATGCATAAAGAATGAAGAAAAGAAGAAATGCATCAGTATGTTGCATGACTGTTCTAAAAATACTTAAAAGGCATTTTACCCCCAAAATGCAGATTAGCGACTAAATGCCATATTGCTGCTGCTTTAAAGTTTCTCACCCTGTCTCCCAGTTTTCTGTGTTGCATTTTGCATCCAGCTTTGAGAGTCTGGTTGGAAAATGCCCCAGTAACTTAACAGTAATTTGATTCTTGCAATGCCTTTTCTTTTTTTTTCACTCTTACCTATTGCTTAATCAGAAATAGGGAGCCCTAGATTCCCTCTGCACATGTGTATTCTCTAAAGGAATTAAAATTAAAAAATTACAAAGCCCTCTGACTTACCTGTGAGCCTGCATATGATGTGCTGTTATTAATGACAACTTTATGTATTTTACCAAACTTCCCAAAATATTCTGGTCGTTTCAAAACCTGCAAGAAAAGAAAGTTCAAGTGGTATATGTATAATTCCTACAGAGGTGTACTTACTCTTCTGTGAAACTGTGCAGCTAAAAACCTTTAACTAATAAAAAACAGGTCTCTCCTACAAAGAGGAGCATATAGATTTAGATTTGTTTTCCCACGTAAAAACAGTTACTTGCAATACAAAGTGTGTTGCCACTGCAGAATTTTAATGACAAATATCCCACATTTTACGTTGTATTTTAAAAAATCCTTTCAGTACTCTGATTACCCAAACCCCACACTGGCAAAATATATCCCATTCAGCATAAGAAGTTCCTGTATATATCTATTTTATAAATTGTTTTAAAAAATAAAAATCACTAGTTCATTCCAGTTTCCACATAACCATACACCTTAAACTTGCATCCAGCTATATTAATTACTAGCTACAAAATGCTGAATCCTGACTGCCTTGCCCCACACTCCAAAGAAAAAGGGAGTAAACCAATTAGCTCAAGTGGTCACAGGTTTTCCAAAGACCAGACTAAGCAGAGGACGACAATCTAGGAAAATTTCCAGGGGCAAGAAAAAACATTTCAGAATTAACATCATGCCAAAATGAATGAGTGACTATCACACCTGTAAAGGAAAAAAAATACCTGTCTTGCCCTTCCTGGAATCAGTTAGTACTAACACATCATTTGGGCACCCTGTGCAAAGCAAGAACATCACCAGCATATTAATCAACTCTGCTGAATAACCGTTACCTGTGTGCCAATGAACTATCTGACACATTTACACCAAAAGCCTTTTTTTTTCCATTTCTGTGATGGAAGAAGATGCAAAAGTACTGACTACTCAGACTGAAGCTAGACAAAATAAGGGCATTTCTAGTTCTAGACAATAATCTGAGAGGTTATAAAGGAAGATTTGTTTCCCCTACTCCATCTTCACATTTGCATTGGATAGGGCAGTTAAACTGTACTGATCCAAGAACCAAACTACCACCTCTCCCTTCCCAAGCAAGCATCAGTATCTTCAAGAACTAAGAGCATCACACTTGGAACATCCCAAAGAACCACAGGGCACATTGTATAGACAACCAGTCATTCACTGGTCTCTTCTGACTGCTCTTCACTTGGTCTACACCCTCTTGAAACATACTACACCCACCCTCCAGGCATCCATCCAGAAGAGAGTGACAATCCTGAAGAAACTTCCCTTTTACTCAAGCATATTGCAGACTATAATCCTGGCACAATATGACAGCATAGCCTTCACAAGTTTCGTAAGAGCATGTCAACAGAAGAGCATCCACCTGTACTCCACTATGATCCACAGACCTATTTCCAGAAACAGCACATAACAGCCAAGCTCCCATTCCAAATAATCTCAATTTATGAAAGAGTTTTGCCTGCTTAAGTAGAAAACTTGAATATTTTGTATACTTTTTTAGCTCATCTCTCTCAGGCTAGGTTTCTTGGAGATCAAGGCACCTTGTGCTATATTCAATATTCAGTAGGTACACATTTTCTCATATGTCACTGAGAATACTGCTACCAAAACACCTAATACAGCACATCCCCATCCCCCAATAAACCCATTCCTAGTTACTTCAAGTATTCAGTGTAGAATTATCTGAGGTTTAAAAAAGTTTCTTAAATCAACTGTATTTACCACTATTTCTCTTAATCACAAATCCTCCATCTGGTCAAAGAAACCAAATTTCAATAACAAATTCATATTGCATTTTTCAATGATAAATAGCCCCAAGCCAGTGCTGACAGTTGCTTGCAAATACTTGCTGCTATATTTTAGTACATACTGAAGTGTTATACACCAGATCAGTTTTAACTTGATTTTTTCTCTTCCCTTATCCTGTTTTTTTCGTCCTTCACTAAAAGCAGCTTTTTACATTTGTTCTTTGGTCTACCAAAGTACAGACCATACTCTGAGACCTCAGAAAGAGCCACTTCTGTTTGAGAGCTCTCTAGATAATTTAGTCTGATAAGGTGTATTGAATCTGGCACCATAATTTTGAAGACAGTTATTTTATCCTGTAGTACATTTCCTCCATATTCTAATTCAAGATACTTTCACTCATCAGCACTTATTCCATTGGCCGCCTGCAGCTATGACTGATGATGGAAGTAAATAAAACATTTTAAACACAACCAGTTTTCTCAGATGAAAACCTTATTTCTGATGATGCAGAGCAGCAAACCAACTCTTTCCGAGGTCTTCCTCTTATTAATTTTTTCCCCCACAACTTCTTAAGGACATCATCCTTATGTTCCTTCCTAGTGTATACTTCCAAGTGTTGGCTTTTTTCTTCTGTCCCTACAGGTTTGTGTGATACTGTGTATCAGTTATTTGTAATCCAACCAAGCTACCATTTTAGAATTGGTGATTCATGATATAGCTGTATAATGCCAGCAGATCCAACCTAGGAAAATGAGCACCTAAAAAGTCCTTATGCTTATTTTTAGCTTAAAAACCAAGCTCCCATTATTAAACAAATACAAAGAACAACATCTCCCCCCTCCCCCCGCCAAAAAAAAACCAAAAAAACACAAAAAACAAAAAAAAACCAACCAAACAAAAAAAACCAAACCAAACCAAAACAAAACAAAACCAACCAAAAAACCACAGAGCATCTATACTCCCTAAAACAGAGACAAACACTTATTGATGTTATTTTGGAGGAGGAAGCTAAGCTCCCTTAAGAAGAGGGGGCCTCACAGCAGCGACCCTTTTCAACACAGCTTCCTTTTATACCCTTCAGGGAGACACAAGGGTATTCCAATGTTTCATGGCAGCAAGTTAAGAGCAAGATCTGCAAGTGTGAACTGCTCACCTCTGGATCTGCTAGGCGCTGAGATAGCCCTACCACGAAGACAAGGTTCTTCTGTACAACCCGTACACTGGCCAAATGTTTGCGATTCTCTGATATCTTCTGTTTCCTCTCATTTTGTTTCTGTTTCTTTTCATTTTTTATCCTCTGCAGCTCTTCCTGGGAGAGTGGTTTGTACACTGCTGGATCTTCTGGATATGGCTAAACACAACAAATAGTATTAAAACCAACCAATATAAGAAACAACAGATTTGAAAGCCATTAATTATCATGTTTTAATTCAAAAATTTCTTTATTACACTGATTTGATTGTTAAGGCCACCCACATTATAGAGGTATATTCAGTCCCTTGGGGAAGGTAAACATCTTGCCCCTTTTCATGGAATTCTCCTATTTAAAGACATAATATTGATTTGGGCAACAGCCACATTCTAACCCAGATACCTAGTCAATTTGGTAATATTACAAGCAGTTGCATGACAGCCAACACATCCTGTTACAATTTCGCTAACAGAGCTTAGTAAGGAGGGTGAAAGCATGCACTTTGTATTTATTGTCTGATACAAATCTGGGTACTTAAACATATTCAAGACTGAGATAAGAAATTAAAATATAAATGTAGTTTCAGTGGTCCACTAAGTTCAAGACAGTAACACTATTACACTACTCAAACTTTACATGGTTAATTTCTAGTGAAGAGACAGATTTCAACACAACTAATGCACAGTGACTAAACAGTATTCTTGCCATGCTTATGTACCAGTTTGAAACTTGGTCTCTCCCTCCCTACAATTAATTCCTCAAACATAGACATAACACTGCATATTTTCATCTCAAAAGTATACAACAGAAGTACAAATGTCCTCAGAGTTACCTAGAAAGACTGCTCTATTCATGCTATAAAGGCACTAATTTGGCCTGGTCTTGCAGCCTCTGCCCCAGATTACTCCTCAAAGCAGTCCCACATTCCTTACCTGTCCCAGTTTTTACAGACTGAAAAGTCAGGTTTCACACTGCACACAAAAAGCAACACTAAGCACAAAAGCAAGTACATAAAATATCTCAAACAAAAAGAAGAGTTTCTAAACACCAGAAAGTAAAAAATGAGAAGAGTAGGGGAGATGTGAATTAAGACAGAGACTTAAGACAAAGAAGCTAAGCTCAACAGTAAGTTAAACTAAGGTCTTTGCTTGCACTACCCAAAGGTTTCAGTGTGCAAGTCCAACAAAAATGAATTTAACTCTTTCCTGATTGTCCTGTGTAATGACAACAGTACAACTAGCTATCATACTAAATAACCTGAGAAAAATCTACAGCAGATGAAAACGTTTAGGTTAAAAGCGTATCTTCCTCATAGTTGCATGATGTTACTCAGAGCCACCAAGTGCTTAGACCTGACAGTCTTCTGAGTATATCCCCAAACAAACCAAGATCCATTTTTCAGTTTAAAGTTCAGCATCGTTATGCTACACTTGAGATATCTTCTGAAAATATGCTACAGTTGACTTGAGCAGATGGCATCTTACAGTCAAACATCAAATCCTCTGGAACATGTTTTAGTATCACAAAGGAATTTAAATTTGTAAGATACTTTAGCAGTAGCCAAAGGTGTCCTTAATATGAAAACACAATAAGGACTCAAGTTACCCTTGAAGAACAGTCAAAACCATAACATTTCCTAAAAAGATAAGTTACTCAGAGTTAACACTGGATATGTTATACAGATTTCAGAATGTACTCGCTGAACACCAATGACCCACTAGTAAGGTCATTTGAGATTTGCTATAGCCAATTAATATCTTGTGTTTTAACACATCTACATATGAGGACCTCTGAGATGCAGAATAATTTTACACTTAATGAGCTTATCAAAGTCTGTATTAGTCAATCAGGCAAACTAAAGAATGTTGTGTATTTACAGAAAAGACTATACTCAGGGCAAAGAGTGAGTTAACTCAGTTATCACGGAGTTCAGGTAGGAATGGAAAGAAAATTGCACCAGTATAACGTAGATACAGTTCCAAAAATATGGCTTGCCCTACATGAAGTGACGTCATATCATATCCACAATCCATTCTTTCAAAGATTAATTCCTACTCCACATCCCAGACTATGCATGGCGAGGCTTTCAAGAATGCTGCTCTCTGGTACTGTGCAAGAAATGCATTCATGGTCTTCAGTAGGTTCAGTAAGGTTCCTGAAGGTCCAAGAAAACTACAGGAAACAGTGCCAAAAATTCATCAGCTTCTTTCCTGCCAAGTATAGTCAAATTCAGAGCACATTCTCAAGTAAGTAGCAAGTTAGGCAGGATGTTTCTTCTCTGTACAGCTATTTGGTGCCGCAGGTTCTGAACATCAGTCAGGAAACAACCTGCATAGCTCAAGCATAACCTTGCACAGAACACTTATATGTCCAGCTAGTAGTTTGTATTTTCTACAGGAAAGCATAAAAACTCCTAGTAGGAACACAACTAGGCAGCAGCTTCAGAATCAGGGGAAAAGAAATGTCTCCAACTCAGCGGAAAGTTTGAGACTAGCTGAGTAAGAATTTCAATCATTAAGTAGTAGCAGTAGTTGTTTTGCCACCATGGACAACCACACTTGTTTGAGCAACAGAATCTTCCAAAGTTCTCCCTAGATACTGGAGAGCTGTATTATACATGTTTTGTATGCATATCACTCATATGACATGCATATAATGCTTCCAAGGAATAGGACTAGTTTGATATCCTGACTTGCAGGACCTGTAAATCAATCTGCATACACCTCTTGAATCCCAAGAGTAACTCAAGAACAATTGAGAGGCAGATGATTTTCCTATCTATGTATCGTGTGTGGCATGATAACAAATTAGGAGAAATTGCACATTTAAAGAGGGTGGAAGGCAAATAAGCACAGCATCAACATCTCAGAAACTAATTCTAAAAAACTTAGTATTAGAAATCATTTTCCTTTCAAATAAAGACAAAGTCAGTCTACAATTAGGAAAATAAATTATTTCATCTTCAGAGTCATTGCTTCCCACAGTGCTGAAGTTCATTAACTTGGACGATGGTTCAACTACAAACAGGTGCATGCACTGAAGACTGCTGGAACAAGCAAGGCGGATTGACAGCTGGTGTATCTCACAGCACCATTCACTATGTTGCTTATGCTGTCTAACCCTATAAATCAGAAGTAGAGAGAGGACTATACGTATCAGAAGCTCTCAGGTCTTGCAACAACTAAAGTGGCAATGCTACTGACATGCCTACATTTTACTGTTTTTTAAACAAGATACTTGCTTAACATACTACCTCTAATGCTTTAGCTGATAGAGGATTTGAGATCCAAATGAAGTAGCTACCTCAAGTGTTATCAGCACTGATGTATTTTCAGATGCAAGACATTAGGAAATACCATCATTGACTCACTAAAGTCTAGCTGACACCTTTCACCTAAGTTATACCAGTGCTTTTCAGCAAAAACCACTGAGGTTCCCCAAAAAGCGTGACATCATGGAAAATGTGACCAAACTTTCTTTACACTAAGTGCAAGGCAGTCCCTACAAGGACTTCAGCAAAAGTTTGAATGTCTCTTTTGAAGTCTTGTTTCTCTAATCAGAGATGGCCCTTGATGAATTCTCAGTCTTCCTGACTAATTTTGTCTTGTTATTTAAGGTTTTTTTTCTTTCAGACTTTTTTCCCCATTTCCCAATTGTTGAAAGCTGAGCTTTGATTTATCAAGCACTTTGTCATTCCCAGATGGGTCACATTCCTTCCACATAATGGATGTACCAGCATTTTCCACTTGTCTTGCTACCAAGTAGGTCCTGAAACAAGAAATAAAGAAAGTCAACAAGATCTATGCACAGTATACACCATTATACTTATATTAAAAAAAAAAAAAACAAGCAATTTCCTATCTATTTCAAAATATCAATTGTTGCACCAAACTATTCTGTTGTGGGATTAAAAGCGTAGGAGGAAACATTGACATTTGGAGACTGCATTAAGACCAAGCGTTCCTTTTACACAGAAGTAGTAGGAGAAACATGGACAAAAACATGCTTAAAGCATGTTAATTTCTTGATCGTACATGTAGCAGTACACTATTTCTCTCCCTCTCTAACACACGGTGCTAGGAGAAATAAAGGTCGCCAAGTCAAGGAACTGGAGAAAAAGTCAAAGCCACACCAGAAGAACAACTGTGTATCAAGCTATTTTGTGGAAGAGCAAAGTATTTAAGAAACACGAAAAAGCTAGGCTTTTTTGTTGTTGGATTTAAAAAGTGCAGGAACTGATACTAAGGTCTGAGAGTGACATGCTCTAATTAAGCAATTGAAATGGTATGTATTATTCACATGACAAACAGTACCTAGACTGCTGAATTTTACAGAAAAGAAAATAGAAATATCACTGCAAAGATAAAAATCACTGGCTTTACAACCAGAACCAGCAAGTCTGCTGACCTGGAAACTGGATTTTGGCTACAGAAATCTCTTTTGAAGACAGCATATATTCATTCTAATTTGACTAGTTAGCAGCTATTTCACTCACAGTTAAGAAATCAATTAACGGGAAAAAACAGGAAGCCTTGCTTACTACCTTATACCTACACCTACAACTACCTTACCTTGGCTACACCTACAATTCCGAAGGGCATCAAGAACTCAAAGCAAGACAGTTCCATTTTTTTTAAAGTAGGTTTTTTTCAGTTAAATAGAAACAATTTCTATTTCTCTAGAAATAGACTCTATTTTCCGAGTCTATTTTAGAAGATTCAGACAAAGTTTAGAAAGTTTTTAATATGTTAATACTAATAAATACCAGTTTCCAACCAGCATCTAAGTTTAATTCATACTAGCACCTTACTAAAGCAAATGTTTATGCTGTAATTCACTGGAGGAAACTTAAGACAAACTAAATCAATTGACTGCAACCACATGAACATATTCTGCACATGCAGATGTTAAGCTATAGAACAGTTCAAACATGTACAAGTACTCTCTCCTTGGTAGAGGAAACCACAAGCTAACAATTTTTCAGTTAGAAGTGAATTAAAGAAGTTTAGGAAGATAAGGGTATATATGGAATGCACAGTTAAGATCTACCAAACTAATGGCATGGGTGCCACCAAAGCATTTAGCCAAGCTATTTTATTACAGACTTCTCCAACATCTCCCCCAAACCCTTCAACCAAAATCCCTGGACAGGGGACTTGTTCACTGCTCCTCTCTATAGATTAGTGCTCAAATCACTGGACAAGTCACACTGCATTCAATATCATTGGCACAAATAGCAGATTTCTATTATGTAATTGTGAATAACATACTCATCCTTGTTTTAATATATGTTTATTCACAGTCTATTTTGCAGTAAGTATCCTGCACTGGTATACTCATCATAAAAATATGACATACCTGTTGAAACCACTGTACCCACTATAAACCTTCCTGCTAAAATTTTATTGCTTTGCCATGTTCTGTGCTTCAGCATTTTAAGTGGCCACAACCAACAGAACAGAAAACTGCTCAGATCTTTCCCCAGGAGCTTTACTATGCACTGACAAGGACTACTTAGACACACTGAACACAAATACACATACCTGGTTCCTTCTGTTCAGCACACTTCGAAAGATGGCTTCTTCACTTATTTAATGCTGCAACTCTGTAGCTCAAGATGATTTATTCCCAAGATCCTGGTGGGGGGCTCTGCACCACAATGTCTTTGTCTATGCCACAGAAGCAACGTCCTCCTCAGCCAGCCTTCTTCATGGCAACCTCTTAAAATCCAGTGATACAGCTCCAAACTGGCTCAAGAATATCTTGCGGTCCATGGATGAAGAAAGTACCAAGAACATAATCCTCATCTGTTATGAAAGGAGAGGTGTCCTTTCTCTCCAGGAAGGGTCGGTATGTTTCATTCCAACTGTAGCACTCATTCCAGCTTTCCTCATGAAACTGTTCTTCTGAGCAAACTGTATCCACTTAGGCAAAATATTTGCACATCCAATCAGAGGGCAGAGTATTCCACACTTAAGAGTTCAGCTGTGCCAGTATCCATATTTCAAAGAATTCAGATACCCAAAGGCAGTGAATAGCACACTGCTTCTGTGATTCTTCAAATACATTTCACAAACTTCCAATAACAAACAAAAAGTAGTGTAATAAATCCAGGAAAACAACACGACTTAGACAAGGAAATCCCAGAAATCTCATGTTGTATCAGAAGAGTAGAAATTTTCTTGTACTATGGGAAATTACTATACAGCATGTGTCATCTACAGCAGGTATCCCAAGTGGAGAATGATTTGGCTGATGACATGTGGATCTTCCTTGTAGAACACAGAGCTCAAATATTGCAGAAAATTTGCAGAATTTTTTAACAAACATTGCTGTGGGATAGCTTTCAGGCTTGCAGAGGCATCCAAACACAGGTAAGCACTAATTGCTCTAGTGTAGCCAAAGCCCAAAAGAGCAGCAAGAAAATACGACTGAAAGTGCTTATAAAATACTGTGGCAGTGAATAGAGATAGTGAGACCAAGAAAGATTATTTGGCATCTGAAAAGGAAGCCGTAACATGAGACAGGAAGACAAGACAGGCATAAACTAGGGACAAGATAATGATTAACTAGTAGGAGAATGAGAAGACATAAGTAGCTGCAATTACAAGAAGAGAAAGGCCTGGCAAGAAAGTTACAATCAAGGGAAGTCATTAAAGAGAAGAAGATACTGAGAAAAAATTTTATTGAACACTGAAGGAAATAATGAGTTTAGGCAAAACACTAGAAGGAGAAATAAAATAATTCAAAGGAAATAACAGGCAACTCAATGAAGCTGAGGTTCACAGTTGTGTCCAACCAAAGTACCAGCCAGACACAGAGAGATACTAAGTACCACCTTCAAGCATTTGGCAACAAGGCTAGAATACTAGACAGACAGACTTAGTCTAGGTTTTGAAATGCTTTAAAGTTTGCCATCACTGGGTATTGTCCCACAGGTTTTACACATTTAGTATCCACTAAAATGTGGATTAAAAGCTCCAGTGCCACAAACACAACAAGCAGGTGCTTTATAAACTTGCCTCTCAGCTCTGTCAGTTTAGCTGAACCTTAGCTCTCAGCAAACCCCTGATGCTGGAATCCTCACTGTTCTTCCTGAAAATACTTTGTTAACGCATAAGCACCCCAACTCAAAGGATTTTTATTTTTGGAGTTCTCAGCATGCCTTGGTTCTGATCCACAGCTTCCCCTATCAACTTGGTTCTGAATTTAATAAACCAAGACTAGCCTCTTCATAACAGCTTCAACAAATATGCAGACAGAATCTGAAAGATCCAACACCTCACCCTTGATCTAAGCCATGACTAGATGGAAAAGGATGTCTTTGGTACCAACACAATGCAAGAGCCTTGTGATATATGCAAGACAAGCCGTTGTTCCAGGGATTTACCTTTCTGCAAGCAGGACAAAGTCCATTCTCATCAGTGCGAATACGATGCCAACAGAAACGACAGATTTGGTAGCCACAGGTGCAAGGGAAGAAATTGATATCATCAATTTCCAGAGGCTCCATGCAAAGAGGGCATTCCACAGGGTCTTCCTTAGCGTCAGGGCTGCGAGACATCTTTATATGTTCGCAGAGCAGCAAAAGTTTATAATAACTTAATAGACCAAGAAGGTCAGCACTTGAAGGTCTGCAAGAGGGGGAAAAAAAAGGAGAAAATATTATTAATGCTGTTGACAACTTTTCTTTTGTAACTTTTAACATTTCAGTTCTTCATCACTTTTCTTCTCCCCACACAAGTTACCTACATAATAGACAAGCTTTTGCCTTTAAATAAACTTGATCGTTTTTTCCTACTTACAAGCCTCACAAATAATACAAAGATGGTACTAGTGATGCATCCTCCCCACTTGGATAGACAAGCACTTTGTCAGTTCACTAGCCTGTTTGGGTTTCAAAATGTAGATTGCAAAGAAATCGGTGTACACCATACATTGCTGTTGTTCCACCAGCTCCTTTAGCTATTGCCTTCTTGAAGTCCTTTACAAATCTGAAATCAAATCCTTGAATGCAGGACTTAAACATTAAGATCAATTTATTCCTTTGCTCAGAGACGTGGAACAATGAGATTTGCAGTAACATTTAGGTCATCCATTCAGACTTGAGTAGGTTACAGAATTAACAAACAAAACCAAGGAAAGCTTCTTACTCAGGACAATTTGTTTCTTTTGTCTATCTCATTTTTTGGTCCAGAGACTGATCTCTAAGATCAGCCTTAGGACTACTTCATTAGCCAAGATTTTTCAGGTGCACATCTTTCTGTATGTGACAAACTTACATTCAAGTCAATCATGCTTTTCATCAGCACCCAATTCACAGCAAAGCCAAAATACATGCAATGTGCTTGAAAAAACTCAAGCTGTAACTTACACAATAAGGTATTTCTGGACAAGAATTTTGAAGAAGACCAATATTCAAATCACCATTTTCTTAACTCATTTCCTGAATTCAGTCATTTGAGTATGCTTTATTCCATCAGTTTAAGGACGCAGCACAGGAAATTTACTTTCAGACTCAAAACAAGACACTTGGAGTCACCACTGAGATAACCAATTTGGGTGTTTTCTTCTTTATTTCATTTAAGTATCACTCTGGATATGTGAAATTGTACCTAATCTCAGCAAGCTGTCTCCATCTGCTGCATGACACATGCACGTAGATGGGGCAGAATTCAAGGGCAACAGTAGAATTTTTAGGTGGACCTTTGGAAGAAAAACTAAAAGCCCAGTGAGAAATACTGAAAAGATGTGACCAGAATTGATAGTTGGATGGTCATACTAGCTCTAATGAGCTACATCACTTCTTTAGAAGTGAGCTCTAAAGTTTTTTTAAAATCCAGAATTCTTTTTGCAAGCATGTTTTTCCCAAAACATCAGTAACTGAATTATAATTGAACCACACACACAATCTGGAGTGTCCCTTTACTTTCCCAAAAAAGTTTTCTGTTTCATTTCTAACCGAAAGCTACTAGATTGTGTACTATCCAATATTTCTCCAGGCTTTTAGGAGCAAATCCAGAAACCAATTCTCACGTCCACCTACTTGAAGAAGAGTGACATTTAATTCTGTCCTTTGAAATAATATGACTGAATGTTTTGAAATCAAACCCTTGCCCACAGATTTCAGTACGGTCTGACGTTAGCCTTATGTAGCATTGATTTGATAGTTTAACCACCCCCCTCCCCCCCCCCCCCCCCGCACCAAAAAAACCAAACTGGTTATATTTTTATCTTCCTCACCCCATACCATACTTCCTCGCATGAGGTCTATATTATAAAGCCCAAGAGGTTCCAGCTCAAGTTGGGACCCCCCCACCATACAGGATATGATCCATTTAGCATCAGTCCCTGTCTGCACACCACTTCAGGGACAGATATTCCTCTACAAACTGCCAGGAAAGCACCCTGAAGAGGGAAAGCACACATACATGCGACCAAAGCACCATCCAAATACACAGCAGAGAGCATATAGCTTTGTATGGGAATGGCTGCATTGTCATTAGGTTAACCTGTAATCACAGGCTGATATTAGAAGCCCAGACTACCTGCAATTCCAACTAGTTTGGTAGGGAGTATATCCTCTAAGCACAAAGTGCAGTTCTGGTAAACATACACCACTGCCCTTGAGAGAAAGTTCCACTGGATGACCACAAAAAAGTAAGGATGAGAGAACAGTTTTTAGATACTGTAAGCATAATTTCTCTATATAGCATGCAATAGCAGCAACACTCCTCTTTCTGACAGTCACAATGACTAAAATCAAAAAGTTAAACTTCAATGATAATACTGCAGCTTTCATTTCATTATCTGTGCTTTCATTCATGCATTTTCACAATCATTTTGACAGTCTCAAGACCAGGTTCTGGAATTTAGTCAGCATTTTCTACAAAGAACACTAGCAGAATCTGACCTGAAGGAAGGATTAGTTTGTTCAGGAGCTTTATCTTGTTTTTAAGAATACATCCCCACTGGCTGAAGAGTGGGAGGGACTGTTAAAAGTCCCCAGAACACCATTTAAGTGGTTATTCTGCAGATAATACACATTTTTACAGTAGCCTGTAAACACTGCCTGTAAACTTTTCACACTTGTATAGCAGCAAATCTATAACAATATGAAAGTGACTTTAAACCAAAGCATGGGATAAATTCAGCAGATTTTCTTCGGTTTGGCTTTGACTTTGTCACAGATCTCCAAACAACAGGTCAGTAAGCACCCAGCATATTCCCTTCTACTGCATACTCATTCCACCACCTGCTCAGCAGCTCTGAGCCTACTGAAACACATCTAAGTAAAGCCATACTAGTATTAGTGAAGTTGTGGTTTAAATGAGCAGTTTTGAAGAAACTTTCACCACTACAGTAAAATTACTGAACTTACTTAGGAAGTTTCTATTTGGAATCTCCACTAAGAAATGTCATCAGTTCATGTGGAAAAAAAGCATGACATATTAGCTAGTGCCTCTGGGATATGCAGATGAGCTCTAACAAAACTGCAACATAATTAACATTTATGAGCTGTTTAAGTTAACACTAAGAGTTCAGCAGCTGCTAGCAATAATGTCAATAGCTTCCTTCAGTCAGCAAATGGCCCGTTATTTTACAACAAGGAGTAAGGAGCAGCTGTGTGCCATGTTTCTTGAAACTGAGGAAATATTTATTTACTTGGCCACAGACCATTCAAGCATCCCATTCAGAGATTCTCCACTGAAGTGTGTCTCCATTTCAGAAGGGTTTATATACCAGGATTTGTGTCTGAAATCTGCATCAGAACAGTGCTTGTTTTTTTCAAAATTAGAATACATGCATAGTAAGGCATCAATAATGCATTCTGCATATAGTTCATGCACTACCAAGAAACAGAGCAACTAGTCAGTTCTAAGGCTATTCCAAACAATTCCAGATTAACAGCGTGGGAAAAGTAATGCAGTGATAGCAAAAAACAAAAGGCAGTATTACATGTTGTACTTAATCCAGAGTATTTGGTCTTTGGGATCAAATACGGAGATTAAATTAACAGTGTCTCAGGAGAAGAAAAGGAGGAAGGCTGTGCAGGTGTACACATGCTTCACAAGCAGCTAGAATTTGTACATATATTTCCAAAACTTCAACAACTGCAGTCAAACATGGCTCCAACAGTTCCACAGTTCCTGTTTACAGGACACTATGCCAAAACACTCACACAGGGATGGAGCAGAAGTGGACAATGTCCAGCAGCATGTTTTAAGTGTAGTGATTTTGTAAAAGGTAATACCCTAACTACAGAAACATGAAGTTGTGTGCTTTATCCCTTCTACCAAACCAACTAATAAGTTCTTTTCCAAACACAGAGAATGGAAAAAAAGGAGAACTTTTAATTAACTTTGTAAAGTGCTTACTTAGCAGATGACAGCTGTGTCTAATCAGCTTCACCAAACAATTGTTACTCCCAATGAAATCCTCCAGATTTTGCAGTTGGGGAAAAAGTGATCCTACTGTTTGAGGAGGCTCACCTAAAAACAATTTAACTTCTAATATACCTAGTGATTTCAGTCCATTTAGGATGCAGGTGTTAGTTGCGTTTCCCTTTTTCACTTGAGGGGAGAAATTTTAACTTCCAGCAGTTTATCTTCCCTATTTAATTTTAAAAAGGGTCATTAAAAAAGGGAGGGGAGGCAGGGAAGGCAGGGATGAAAAATAGCTTGTTATGCATTCTTTTTCCTCAAGTTTCTCAGCAGTTTGAGACTTGACACACACTCCATCTCTCTACAGCAGACATGAGAACATCTCCATTTGCTAGCAGTTCATTTTAGTAAACACATCCCTTAAAGCTTAAGTTCTCCTCCAGGAGGGCAGCTAGCTCCAGGGAATACAGATACATTCTTCTTCTCACACAATGGACTGAATCCAGCCTTGCTACTTGCTTTAAGAAAATACAAGTGTCACAGACAAAAGTTCTCAAAATCTAGTCATGAAAACACTCCTTAAGGACTCACATCCCAGAAAGTATTTGGAGACTTAGGGCCTCTTGAAAGAAAAAATACAGACATGCATTAGCTAATGTTTCACTTGAAGTTCAAACATACCTGACACTTGAAGTGAAACAGATCGGAGTCTATGCACTGAACCTTTAGTAAGGACTCATTAAACTCATGCAAACAGAAACCCATGCTTTTTTTCATGGCCTTGTATCTCTTGAAATTCATCAGCCATGAGAAGTCTCAAAACCTCAATGAATGTAGATGCTTGCCTGCATAACGCTACTGGGAAGGCAGCCCCTCCCCCCACCAAGACCCCTGCTCCCACTGTGCTGAAGGATCACTTCCCTTTCTACACTTCACCTCTGTGTTGATCCCACATACAAGCTGAAGGGAGAAAGACAAGCAGACTACAGACAGCAGCTGTAATGGGTTATCCCTTCCTGGAATCAGCTCTGCCAGCACAGCACTCTCCTCTTGGCCAGCATGGGGGCACAGTGGCTGAGGCACATTTGGACTACCTGCTCCCACTAGCGATTGCTGAAAGGAGAACAAAACCCACTTTCCTCAGACTCTGAAAGTAAGAAAGGCTACCACTTCATTGCATTGCAGTTACCGCTGGAAGCTTTACATTAAAACATTTCATAGGCACGCTACAAAGAAAAGCCCATTTTTACTGATTTAAGCATGCAGCACTGAGGGAGATTCAATGAGTTAGCTGATAACCCACATGGCAGAAAATTCACATATGCACATCCCAAATCCATGTAACAGACACAAGACTAGATGTTTTTATGAAGTCATCCACACAATTCAGAAGAAATCTGTGAAACTTCTACAGATTTTTCCATCTCTGATTTGGTACCTGGTACTTGGCTGTCATTTTTTTGAGCCCTACACAAGAAGAGTGGTCCCTTTCTCGCACCAGCCGTTCACTCACATCAAAATACAGTGATATTTTACAATCACCCGGTTAGCAACGCTGACATATGAGACAGCAGGAGTGCAGAAAAAGGGCTATGCTTTTCTGAGTTTTATGGCTCTGTTACTGACTGGGAACAAAGACACTTCAGTAGCAAGCAAGCAGGCTCCTGAATTCATCCAAGTTAATTTTCATTTGAGACCAACAAAAGTTCACTTCCTACTTTTATTTCCTGACTGTGCTGAACATTTAAAGCAAAATATACTACTGATTGTAATATCATGCCCAGTGACTATGAAGTCCATTTCCCCCCATGTCTTCTTTCTGGGATAATGTTTATTACTCTGTTTGTGATCTGCAGCTACATTTTGATCACAGTACAAACAACATCTAAGAAAAGTTAAGACATTGACAAAGACCCAAATATTTGGAAAGTATGACCAGGAATCAGGCAGTCATCTCAGTATTTCTAAAAACCTGTTACGTTGGCTAGGATTATCCCCAAGTTATTTAGCTCAGAGGTCAAAATTGAAGCCTCTAGAAACTCCTCTGCTTTGTATCTCCCTACAGGTGCCTAGGGAGTTCACGCTCATGGTCTCAGACTTTGAATTCTGCCAGCATAAGCAGTTGTACCATCACTTGAACCAAAAGACCAAAACATAACTATCTTTGCATGGTTCATATTTAACTAAATCAATCCTCCATCTCTTTCATCACACAGCCATACTGAAGCTAGCTCCAGTATTGTGAAAGCACCTACAGGTAGCAACTGCTCAAACAGCATATTCAGCAACAGGGCAAAACTCAACCAAAGAAATGACTAGAGAAGTTTCTACCTAATGCCCTCAAGGCAGTGGCTAGTAACAAAAATAGTCAGATGCCACCTGCTAAATGAAAAGGGAACTAATCATTCTTTATGACCCAATGTGAACACAAACTATTTCAAGACAGTTATGTGGCAAAGAAAAAGATGATATGGACCTCAAAGATATTTCTGTCTCATTTAAACTGAACCAAGAATTGGTCACTATTGGCTTATTGTTACAGCACCCAGAACACTGATGCATAAAGGGCTACACACTGTCAGTGACATATGAATGCCAAGTAAGATATTATTTACTCGGATAACTTACTTTCTTACCAGTCATCAACAGAATCAAGACATTATGTTTTATTCAGAAAGAAAAAAGGCCAAATAAGATTCTGACAAATTCATCCATGAGTTCCTAAAACTCTGGACATAATTATACAAGACAACACTACCCCAGTGTAGGTCATCTCACTCAGTGAAATTAAAAGCATAACATTGCTCTCTAATTGTAAAAATTAACTTCCCACATTCATTCACATTCAGTTCTAGGATTCCTTTTTTTTACTTTCTGCATGCCCCCAATTCTTTTTTGTACGTACAGCATCACTATATATAGACATGACATGTCTAAAGATTTGGATAATGAGTTAGAAATGGGCTATACAATTATTAGTTTACATATTTTAAAAGCCTCTGTCACACACACAGACACCATATAATATTGGTACACATGCTCTAGCATGGTTATTTCCTCCAGACAAAGCAGATGCTCAAGCAACAAATGAAACAAAATGGCTATACCTGTACACATTTGTATACAGCAAAGCATATATCACAAATTGTTGTCAAAGGATGTTGCAGAGACCGTAACACGTAAAACTAAAAAAAAATTTCTAAAAATCTGTCCCCTCCCATTAAATCTGAAATATGTTCCACCTGAACTATTCTGAATTCCCTAAATCGCTCATTACTGGGAAAAAGGGGTACTACTCCATTTGTTGTACTTTTTCTTCAGAGCATCTGCTACCAGTCACTGCCAGAAACATGATCTAGATAGACCAACTTGCCAATCACACAGCAACCACAGGTGGCTATTAAACAGGCTGTTTGGGGAATGGAGTGTCCTTATGACACTCACACAGCACTCCAGCATGAAACACTCACTTTGCAGTTGGGGTATCTACACATCAGCATGCCATAGTTCAATTTTTCCACAATGCTGTGTTCTATCTAGTCCCTATTAAGGTGCTACATACTCATACACACGATCTATAGATCAATTTAGAACTTAAGCTCCAAAATTCACAATGCGAAAAACTCAGCACACTGCCCCAAGTCACCACATCAACAATACCCCTTCCCTCCTTTGCACTGCCATTCAGGCTATTCTTCCATCTCCCATGACAGCTCAGCTCTCTGCCTGTCTCCTAGGTAGTACTCTCACCATCTCCCATTTTCATTTGATCTCCTGGTGCCATTCAGGCTATTCACATTTCTGTAGGATGCCTTCACCCAAAAGATGGCAAAAACCAGCATTTTTTCCAGGCTTCCAGGGACCAGAGTTTTTATCAGTCCATTTCTTTCTTCACAGAATGAGAACATGCCATTCTATAATGAAAGTTTCTTGTTCTAGCTTGTATTAGATTGCATACTTAATAATAATGGCAAATATTCTCAGATCCAGTTAGAAAGAACAGCTCAGGTTTGGAAAGCTCCACAGCATTTGAAGAGCAATGACCCAGAAATTCTTACACACACAGGAAAAGTCAGCCCACTTGAGGCAGTAAGACCGTACTTGAATACAACTCATTTGCATAACCCTGCCTGCAGCCATCACCTTCTGGATAATTTTCCAGAAGGACTTACTTTTGACCTGTTGCTCCAGCTGCATTAGTTCACACAGACTTAATATTCCAACTGGTCTGATCTGAAAGTCATACCATCACTGAAGAAACTGGCACAGAACACCATCAATGCAGTATGCTCAGAATGAAGCATATGATTTTTTAACTTGCATTCAAGGACAGTTCAGCTTTTACATTATAAAAACCTCCTGATTTGCATTTTCACAATGCAGCATGAACAAGACCACTGCAGCATCTTTAGAAGTCCTAGCCTGCCTATACAGCTATACTCCCTAAAATTACAACAGTTGAAATATCCAGTGCAAAAAAACCTGTAAGCAGTTTTCTTATTAATTCCTGATATTGATGTTATCCAAATGAAGGAAAAAGAATATTGAGTTAAAACTCCTGCAAACATCTCCAGAGATTTAAGTATCTATTAGATAAATGCCTTCTTCTATAGCAAAAGAACTATCTCTTATTTGCTCCTGAAGAAGCAGGTACAGAAACAGTACTACACAAAGCATAACTAAAGAAACTAACCTGTCATCAGAGCAAAGGTACACTAGAAATGAAATTTTTCTCTTTGGATTTTTTACAAAAATTTTAGGATCTTTAATTGTTAACATGCAGCACATTTGCTCTTGGGGGAACAGTATCTGGTAGCTAACACACACACACTTGTGAAATTATCTTGGGAATAATACTTGGAAAGTCAGAGCTGCTGGGGCAGGGGGGAAGAAGCACAGAAAAGGGGGAGAGAAGCTGATCACACCAAAGAGATGTGCATTCTTATTTGTAGCACCATGCATTATAAAGACACACATATATTCCTTTAGCCAATAAGAATTGCCAAAATGGCTTGCAGAAAACTAGATATAAAAGCAAAGTCAGCATGATCACAGGTTATGGCTTCTTTTCTCAACCAGCTAAGTGTATCAGGAACCTTCCAAGCTCTTTAAATCTCCTTATGAACTGATGAGTTGTCACAGCAATATTAAGTGATAAAAAACAGGAAAAGTGTAGCAGCCACTTATTAGTATTATCAAAAAACTCTCACACAAGACACACAGCAAGTAGTAAATTTTCTGTTTATGCTTAAGTGGGGGGATTAACCACCCCACATGCCTTGCCTCTAGTCAAGAGCCCCCTTGGACGTTGTTCTTAATTTCACAGACTGTTTGAGATGCTTTTCTTGACTACAAAGAATACAAATCAATGTATGAAGTAACCTTTTTTTCCTGTTACCAAGACATTAATAAAACTAAGAATTATTCACTCTGAAGCTTAATAACACAGCAGAATACACTTCAGATCTAGGGTATGGGAGATCCAGCCAGGGTTAGTTACTACTCCTCAGTTTCCTTCCACAGCATCCTTGAAATCAGGAAAGCAAACTAAGACACCAGAAAATCTGAGACAGAAGAAATTTTAAGTAATTCTCAAAGTTCTTTATGTATGTGTTAAAAATTTGTTTAAAACAACCTTCAAAGAACAGAAAACAGTACTTCATGTTTATTTGTTTCCTCTCTGCCTTCTCAAATATTTTTATTAGGCTTTAATTCATGCAGTTGTCCAATATTTTCAAATAACTTGACCTTTACAGAGCAACAGAGTTATTATGCGACTTTCAAGTCATTTTAAACAGCAAACACGAACACAGTATCAATCTAATTACTGATTTCTTAGCAACGACAGTATTAAGTCCCTCATACTTTTCCATAATCCATGAAAGCAAAAAGACTTAGTTGGGTTGGAAGGGGAGAAAAGCACCAAAACAAGTTTAAGACAGAGCAAGAAAGCCTTATACAGCTCATCTATAGGTTCTGGATGAGTAGTGATTCCAGCTTGAGTGCTTCTGCTAATCAAGTAATAATGCAAAGCATTGAGCTCAGAAGAATAAAAACTCTTTGTTAAAGTCCATGCACTTCTCAGTGCCCACGATTCCATCTTGAAATTCACTGGCAGCTGATGCCAGAAATTAGAAGACTGGCATAAAGTATGCTGTATGACACACTGATTGACATGTCAACAGTCACAGAGTACTAGACTGAAAATGCTGTCTTATACTAGTAAAGCACAAACTATTACTGTATCACTTCCCTGGTCACAAACTGTGAAGCACCTATGTCAGTGCCTCCCCTAGCAGTTTATACTTTATGTCTGACATTAACTTAGGAAAAAGAAAAAATCATTTCACTCTGAAATTATGTGGATGCTTTACAAAGAATCCAAATCATCATCTGATTCTCCAGACTGTAGCTTTATTCCTCACAACTCAGTGTACTACTGGATGCCATGAAGCAATGAAGCCTTCACAAGTCTTTTAAAGTACCAACAGTGATAATCAGAGTAGTTTGAATAGTACAGAAACAGTATCAGCCAGAAGCATGTCTCACTCCTGAAAGTTTCTAAAAAGACCTCAAAAGAAAAAAAAAAAAAATTAAGGGAAAAGCAGCCTAATATGTATATAATAAAATCTACATTCTTTAACTGGAGTCAAAAAACAATGGAGAAAACTCCAGAGGTCCTTCTCCAAAGCTGCAACTTCTCCCCTGGAATGCTAACAGGAACCACACTTTTCTCACTCAAGACAAAGTTTCCACACCTAGGTCAGCCCTATGAGCAGCAGCAGCACATGGCTGCTAACTAGACCTCTTGCCTTTAACTGAAGAAGACCACAAGGGAGTAAGAAATGATGATATGATCAAACCCCACCAGTAATGCCCATACAAACCATTCTTGAAAAGATCAAGAATGAAGCAGAGATAGTAAAATTATTTATTAGAAAACTATTAAACACTTTATATTTCTGGATCTAGAGATACAGTGTAGGAGCAATAGTCAGCTGCTGCCATTCCTCTACATAGGACAGAACTCAAGGAAAACTGCTGGAGCAATAACAGCTTCTGACAGACTATCAGGCTTTTTTGCACTACACCATTTAAAGTACTTCCAAGTCTGAATCAAATATTTTTCCTTTTAGTGACTGATCAGATATGGTCAAACCAAGAGGAAGAGTTTGGGGTTTTTTTAAATCAAGTAACTCAGCAGTAATTTATCTTCATGTAACTCACGTTTTTTGAATATGTTGTAGTCTATAGCTCAACTTAGAAAAGAAAGGAAAGAAAAAAAGAAAAAAAAAAAAAATCAAACACATCCCCTGACTGTGTTCCTGATTCAGCACAGGAAGAACAATGCCAGAATTTTCTCTTTAGGAGCATCAAGCCAAAGTTAATGAAGTTGCATTTTGAATTTTCAAGAAAAATACACAGTTTAGGAAAGAGAATGACAGTCAGCAATCAGTTACAGAATGCTGACATGTGAATTGATATTCCCAATCACTAGGTATTATAAAGATCTTTGAATATATTAATGAATATATTAACCCATACCCTAGAACTCTGATTTCTTGCCTCCATTTATACTTGTAAAAGCTCCAATGTGTTAGTACACATGGCCTGAAAAGTCGGCAGAAGTTTCTCCCTCCATACCTGCACATTCATTCTTTATCCAATACTTTTTCAATACAAGTTCTACTTGCTACAAATAAGGAGTGAAAATTTATAAAATCAAACATCATTAATGCTTGATCTATTTTGAAACAAACTTCAATGAGGTAAAGAATACATCTCTTCACAAACTTTTTATGCAAAAGCTATAAATTCTAGTTCATATTTATTTTTAAAGCCATTTTGCTTAAGTTTGACTGGACTTGTCTCTACAAGTTTATAACTTATTTGCAGGTTTACTTTCACAGCATCTTGCCAGTGACACATGTTGATCAAGCAGCTGGGGAGGAACCCAGTTCTTACCTGTTGAGCCTATACTTCACACAGAAAAGACAGGGAAAATATAAAGATTTTCATATTTAACTTAAATCGAGAAAAGCTCTCCCACCACAACTTCATTAGAAGTCCTGAAGATGGTTACCAGAAGTTAGTCTGCTAACAGGCAGCAGATACACCATGAAATTTCACAGCTCTTTGTAGAAGTACATGATGAAATTATGTTGAACTGCTGGGAAATATTCTCCTATTCTGATCAACAAAACCTATGAGAAGCTAATTTAATGTTACAAACTGCTGAATCAGCCAGGTAACCCTCACACTACATGCACAGAATTGCAGCTGCACTGCTTTTATTTTCACGCTACAGGTACTACCTGACGCTCTCAGGACTCACTGTTGTATCACAGTGCTTTCATTTACAAGACTTTAAAAGACATTACAAGCAAATCTACAGCAAAAAGCATTTCTGTGTCCAGCAATGCTGGGTATTACGATGGAGAAACATTTACCCATAGCACTGAGATACTGTCCATAAGCATGCTTTTCTAGACTCTAGGAACTGATAAAAAAATTGAGGAAGACATCAGTTACATCAAGATTGGTTTAATCTACTCAAAGTGGGAGTACAGACATGTTTCTGTAGTATTACTTGAACACCATTATGCAAAAAAATGAGTTATAACCCAGCTCCAAAACTTTAGCATTCACAGCAGAGACTAACTCACTCACCTACTGCTAGTATCACTTGGAACAAGCTGCTTGTGACCATACTATTCTTTGTTGGTTTGCTTGTTATTATAAATAAAACTTTTTTCTTGGCACAGCAATATCTTAAATAACCAGATCCAAGTACCTCCTAATATACTACAACTTCATACATAATCTGTACAGCCAGCCACAATTGAAATCTTAAACATTTGAAGAAAATTAAGCAACACATCTACAGTCAGTAAATTACATGGCCTCCTCACTCTGCCTAATTAGGACTCTCTTCTGTTTTTAACACTGGTACTGTCACTTCTCATTAGCACGTGGCTTTCAACAGCGAAGAGGACAGTTTTAACCTGAAGAGCAACAGAAGTAAATTCTGGAAAAGAGCAGCATCAAAATACACAGAGCTTGGAATTGCAAAGAGCTACAGGTACTGCTATGTGTAAAACGTGCAGGAACACAAAAAAAAGAGGCCATATAAGCCCAGTTTCCCAGTTTGAGCACAGTTTGTTTTACAGAAGAATCACTCATTTCTAAACAAGGTCTATTATACTCAACCATTGCACTAGACATAAAGGAGACATCATACATTATGTGTACAAAACCTGTCTTGCAGAAACAGAACGCAAAGGGATGATGCTAACAAAGCTGAGATTACCGTAGTAACACCACCTCACAAGAAAACACCATGGATTTTCCCTGAAATAGGACTACACAAGATTTCAAGAGCAAAGGAGAACTTGTAAGAACATAGTATTTTCTATGGATTAGGTTGCTATTGAAACAATCAAAGTCTGAAACTACAACAGAAAACTCATACCATTGTTAAGTGTCACATCCCTTATATTCAGTGTCAGCTTTCAGAATATATTGGCAAGTATGTTCCATTCCTGGAAAATTTACAACTCATTCCTTAATTATATTAGAGGCCAATGAAAATAGACTTAGGAGGCTGATTGTTTAGATCTCAGTAAAATCTGAAAGCACTTGTAAAATATTTCTTACCTTTCTACAAAATAAGCTGAATGAGTTTGCTTTGTAGCTTTCCACAGAAGCTGAGATCCTTGCCTTTGCAAAAGGTAGTTTACCACATTAAGGCTTCACACCATTCAACCTAATATGGTTAAAAGATTGTGGAAGCATTAAAAAAAAAAAAGCAAGTGGGGGATAGAAAAACTCAGTATGCCATCATGACTTCCATAAAAAGCTGCAGCTTTCTCTGAAAATCCTTGGCTTGATTATTACTGCCCTTTTCCCACTATGGGGAGAAACACAAGTAGAAAGTTGTCTTGCACCAGTAACAGTGCAAACACTTTTTGTTTGGGGCCAGAGATGCAAGTCTCAGAAAGAATTTTTTGGACTGTATGCCTATATTGGCTACACATTATTCTCAGGGACAACTAAAAAGCTCTGTTTATTGTGGTCTATTACAGTGCCAGACTCTGCATGGCCAGCACAGTGATAATCACCAAAAGTCCTCAGGGCTGAACATTGCCAAAAGCTTCACAGCCCCCTCTAGATAAAACATCAGGGACAGAGATTCTAGAGAAGTTTCAAGGTAGTAGGTCTAGAATACTAAATACAGAAAGAACATCCTTGTTTCTTGATCAGTATTGCAATCCATCATAAGTCTTTCAGCAGAAGAATCCTTTCTCTTTGAAGACAGTGGTCATGAAAGCCATCTCTACAGGCTCAGGAAGGCTCTCCTAGCATTTTTTTATAGAGAAGCTGAACCCATACAAAAATGTATCAAAGCAGGCCGCCAAGAAATAAAGTTAGAAGCTGCAGGGACTTCCTTAATAAACAAAAAGTACCTGGTGTTTTATTCAGAAAGCCACCAGTACAAAACAGCAATTTGAATGAGCAATAGATTCCAAGCAAGCCTCACACTAAAAGCAGCTATATTATCAATCTATCGCACACATCAGTTTAGGATCAGTAATTCCTAAATTGAGGCGAGTCAGAACCAAGAGGTGACTGCACCCTTATTTCTCCTTATTCTTCCAGCAACCCGGGCCAAGTACAACAGCAACTCAGGACAGATTTGTTTAGTGTGTCCAGACTGGCATACAATATCCCTAAATACAAAATCCAGTGAGCAGCAAAATAACATTCTTTTCCCTTGCTATGACCACATGTTTGAGATGTGCTCTTATTGACTCTTGTGCTTTCGGTTTTCAGAGCTCAACCATTTCTGACTACTCTTCTGACAGTATCACTCTCTTTTCATTACAACATTCCACTTAGTAAGCTTCATGATATTTGAGTCTTGGACATACAGCATTACTCACACATATCCTAGAAACTGATTCTTTAAAAATCAACTGACATTCTGAGTTTGGAGGAAAACAATTAGCAAATCTAATTTTAAAAGGGAAAATGGCTAGCATATATAGCTGTTATAAATAGCCATATACCCCTGCTAATCAAGGTATTTGAAGAATTAATACGCAAACAAACCTAAATCAGCCCAGCAGTTGCATTCTACAAGAAAAATAACCCACTCAGTCTGTTTTGCTGTTCAGAATTTCTAGGAATCAGGAGGCCAAGTAATAATGAACCAGAATGAAATACAAATGTGTGCTTTTTACATTTATGCTTACTGTGGGTACTGACTACAGGACAGACAGCACTGGCTGTATTTGACATGCAATATATGTTAGGAAAACAGTTAAGCACAGAGGCTATTTTGATGAGAAAAAGTTTTTCAAAATTAGTCTTAAAGACACAGATGCTCCATCTGAAATGTGTGTGCAAAAATAAGAAAATAAAACAATGGGTCATATTGCACTGCTACTTTTGTGTGGGCCAGTGTGTGATTCCAAACCTATAATAGAAACTTTACAGCATGGTTTAGTCTTCATCTGCAAGTTGTGGAACAGCAATTAAGTGTTTTAAAGAGCAACCTGAAAACCCGTATTACTGTTCCTACATCAGAGTGGAGTGGTTTCTGCTGTCCCTAACAGCAAATGTCCGCTTTCAAAATGGAAGTTACCACTTAGCATTAGATTTACTCCCTGAGTTATACAGAGATATTTCTCAACATTTTTCCAGAGGACTTGGGAGAGGGAGCAGGGGAATATCATATTATTCAGGGATATGGCACCCAGGCTATCTGCTTCCTGACAAGGAACAGGTTACACATTCCAGATTCTTTTAATACCCATCTACTTAAGGGCCAGATCCATACAATAATGAAGAGAGGATAAATTAATCCGTACAGACTAAGACCACATACAGTATCTTTTGCTCCTCTGACTTAATAAAATGACAGATTTTTATCTGCTTTAAGACAGGACATTTGTCTTTGGAAGAGGTTAGTGTTTTATCCTTAGCTACTGCAACAGAAAAGGCTTGTGATCAGTATTGTGCATACAGATAGGTAAATCAGATGTTATCAAGAGTTTATGTTGATAATATAATGCACATGGAAAGATGCTGGTAGCTCCGACTGCCTATAAAGCATTACTATGGCTGTAGATAGTTAACAATGAATAGTCAGGGTGAATAAACAGCACCTTTGGTTTTGTGGTGTTCTCCTGCCATTTTATTTCCATTCTGTTTATTCATATCTGGTTATGTATACAGGTTTCAACTACATCACTGTTCCCAAATTTATACTAGAATGTCAGTCAGATTAATTCCCACCTCTTCTACAAACAGCAAAGCTTTGGAAAGGGATGAAGTATTCCTGCTACTGCTGGAACATCAGCAACTCAATTCCCTGACCTTGTGGAAGGAAACGCTCATTGGGTGGAGTAGGTAGTGCAGAAAAGAAATCCACTTATAGAGTAATAGAAAAGCAACATCCTCTCCCAGGAGGAGGAAAGCATGCCGATGTCAGTCAGTGGCAAGGACATGCTTCCCACTGCCCCATTCCTTAGGGTAACAGATTACAACAGCTGCCAGGTTAACTGCTTTCTCTGTAAGGCAAGAGCTCCAAATTGACCACACACAGAATTTACATTATTTCTCTTCCACAGGGAATCTCAAGGTAAAGAACTAGGTTCCCAGTAACCACCTTTCAATAAAAACTCCACAGTTTAGTTTTTCAACTTTCATATGAAAATAATTTCTATGAAAGATTGAAAATTGTTCTGAACACTTTTAAAGGGGCATTAATAATCACAGAGATTTTAAGTCCTTGAAAAACATGGCTAAGCATAAGACTAAGAATGCTAGAGGACACAGAATATTCCCTCTAGATTAAATTCATAGCATATAAAAAAGCACATCACTATGCAGAACTAAGGTATTCAACATGAAGTCACAAGTCACTCTGCTACACCTGAACACAGAGGTACTAAAGACAAAGCATGTGCCCACAGCAGTTTTCCTTAAGCAGGACAGGGATCAAGGACAGCCACAAGAAAGGATGCAAGTGAACATGAAGGGAAAGAAAACTTGTCTCCTCCTAGCACTGCACACCTCTGCAGAGTCCTGAAACTGCCAAAGATGAAGAAGCCGTATCCTTGTGCCTTGCAAACACTCCTACATTCATCCTACTCCAAAGAAGCCACAACATTTGTAGGCTGAGATTGCATCTTTTATTAAACCAACACATATAATGAACTAGTATACTGGTATAACACAAGATACAATCTCTGCATGTAATAAGATGCTACTTCTGCAGCCCTCTTCTTGGACAGGGGAACAGCATGACAAACTCTACTAAAAACTCAGTAATTACTGACTGATATATTAAAGGTCCTATTTATAACTTATATTCAGCACTTGATCCAAAGCTACTGTCCCAAATTTTCATCACTATTAAAGATGATAAATTTATCTTAGAGTGTGCATAAGAATTAATAGTAATTTACCTTGTTATTCTCAGTGAACAGCAAAAGGAGAAACATTATTTGGAAAGTCATTAGATTAAAATCAACTACAGCATAGCAGAGAAAACCAATAGCTACGCTTGGGGGATGGGAGAGGTAGAAGAGATCTTTTACAATACTCTTGGAACATACACACTGTAAGTGATCCACTATAGCAGAGTCTTTTCAGACGAGGTGAAAGGAAAAAACCAGAGCCTTCAGCATATTATGACTGAGCAGTAAAATAAGTACCTTGCATCAGTTTAAAAGGAATCAAAAAATCCCTGCAGTATCTATTATACAGTCATTACAGCGTCTGTAATAGGCAGCATTATCATTGCTGAACATCTCAACTACATCTGCTTCCTATTTAAATGTGTTTACAAATCTCACATTTACTCTTTTCCCACATATCAACACAAATTTGGGGTATAGGTGGCAAAATTCATTACATACAGGTATGTAAATAATGCCAAGTATTTTAGGCACAACTGCAGCAGTGTACTGCTAGAATTTATTATCACTATGAATTTCGCACAGAAAAAAAAACTAACTTACAAAAGCTTAAACTGAAAAGTTTATTTTACTGCTCTCCACAAAACATACAGGATCTGCTTCTCAACTTTCATCAACCTTTAAAAGCCATTTTGTCCTTCAGAATTGTTTTCTTATACTAATTATCTATAAAAGGACTATGATGTAGAATTGAACATAAGTAGCCTTCCACCCTACGTTTCAAAAAAGCTTACACTTGTTACAAATGGTACACGTGCATTTTTAGAAAAAGGCAGTATTATTTACGTTTTATTTTCAATATATCTAGCAGCAGTTAAAATACAGATGTAATTCATTGGTAAGTTATATAGGAAGGAAACAAACAACCCACAACAGAAAACATTTTGTTATGTTCAACAGTTCCAAGAAAAAAAAAAAAGGAAAATAAATCATATACTTAGAGGAAGAGCTTGTCCTTCATCATCTCTGCTCTTAGAACAGAAGGCCAAAACTTTGCAGAGCACTAGTTCTTACAGTAGGCACTGAATGTTTTAGAATTGTGACCTTCCAGCAGGCACCTAGATCCAGCTCAAAGTTGGTGACCATCATACTGTCCTGGTTCCAGCCAGGACAGGGTTAATTTTTACAGTAGTCAGGAGGGGGCACTGCTATGACACAGAGGTTATTCTATACCATTTTCCAGGGATAGGAGAGTCCATCCCTTCTGGGTCACACAGTATGGCAGACAGAACAGTCGGGGATTGTCAGGGGTTTCCCAGGATGAGCAATCACTTGTGAATCATTTGCCTCTTTCTTGCACTCTCTGTCATTTGTGTCGTTGCTGTTACTGTCTGATGTCTTCTCATTGCTGTTTCCAGTAAATTCTGATCTGAACACGTGGTCTTTACCTTTTGTGCCTCCAGTTCTCCTCCCCAGCCTGCTGCAGGGGGAGGGAGGAGTGAGCAAGTTGCACATGGTTTGGAGTATTTCAGTGGAACACTAAATTGCAGAGTACCATTTCTACACTACAACACATGCAAACTACTCACTACACCTCTCAGTTCAGGTATGCAGCACTCACAGTACCCCACAGTTTGCCTATAACCAACTAAGTTATCACCCATGGAGAGAAACCAAGGAAAGGTCAGCATGAAGTACCTTTGCATTCCTCCAGGCCAGAATTAGTGTATGATTATTTACATTACGCCTGCTAAACTTCTGTGACTGACAAAGAGCCAAAGAATAGTACCAGACACTCAAAAAGCTCTCTCAAATGCTTCCTTTACAGCATTCTATAACCTTTATAGATCTTTCATTCATCAATCCCTAATTAGTCTTACTTTGCAAGTGCCACTAAACCCTCACAAGTCTTAAGAGTCAAAAGAGTGAGAATTACTGTCCAGTGCTTTGTTTTTTAAAGGAAATACAAGTGCTAATTGAAAAATTAACTGAAAAATTATGTGACATTCAGATTTCACCTAAGAGCAATACTAACATAACAGTGGGTTAGTTTAAAAACACTTTTCTAATTACCCAAACAAAATTCCCAAGCCTGAGAAAGAATACCTGCAAAATCTAGAATAACTAGTGCAGAGGACATTATCTGTCAGTACAATGCAAAGATGAAGATAATTGCTAGGACCAGTTTTTCCTCCATACTCCTAAGAGACACTGCAGAAGATATGAAACACCATAATGTGCTTAACACCTAATTTTATCTTTCATTAGGGGCTCTATTCATAGTCCTGATCATCCCATGGAAGCTACCTAAAAGTCTTAAGACTAAATTCTGCCATAAAATAAATCATACTGTACTTGCAGTTATAAATTGAAGAAATTATTCTGGATTATCAAAATTGTGATTTTCAGCCAACAGAAGTAAAGTATGTTTCTCCTGCTTTTTACATAGACACGACTACAGAAACAAACATTTAACCAAATACAAGGCTGTTGCTGTTTTTGGGGCTTTGGACAGAAGTACCTAACCTGAAAGACAAACAAGAATAACTTTACAAGGGAGACTGGAATAAAAACACCCACCATCACCCCCACACACATACAATCCAGGCCAACTTCAATACTAAATCACTTTCATTCCAACACACTCTCAGCCTGACTACAGCTGTAGAAGGGAAATGTCTGCAACTGCAGTACCATGGACAGTGTAGGGAAAAGCTCATAGAATCATAGAATATGCTGAGTTGGAAGGGACCCATCAGGATCATTGAGTCCAACTCCTGGCTCAGCACAGGACACCTCAAGAGTTGCGCCATGTGTCTGAGAACATTGTCCAAACGCTTCTTGAATGTGCCACTGACAACTGTGCACTCCACAGATTCTACCCCTTCCATTATAAACAATGCCACACTCCCCATCCCAACCTCTTCTGCCCTGCCTATCCCTCCTAAAGAGCCTGTAACCATCCAACAGGGCACTCCAATCACAAGACTCATCCCACCAGGTTTCACTTATGCCAATATCAAATCTCTGGGACTGGGCCAAAGCTTCAAGCTAGTCTTGCAATTGCTCCTCATGCTGCCTGCATTGGTGCAGAAACTTTTCAGGTGTGGTACTTTGTAGCCAAACACATCCTGAAGTAGATGGAGGGATCCCACTAGTACTCATTTGCTCAAGTTTTGGCACACCATCCCATTGCTCAACACTGATGAGTTTTTAAGCAACCAGCTTGAACTTTAAGAAAACAAACATCCTGTGTCAGTGCAAGAGATTCAGAGATTCTGCAGTACATCCATAAGCTTCAGTATTTATATCAAGGAGTACCTTTAAGTTTAAAAAAACCTTCCTGCATTTCCACTGAAGCCACACTATCTGTTTTAATCCTATTAAAATAGAATCAAAGAATGGCCCAGATTGGAAGGGACCTTAAAGATCATCTAGTTCCAACACCCCTAACATGAGCAGCGATACCTTTTGCAATAGACCAGGTTGCTCAGAGCTCCATCCTTCCTGTCCTTGAATACTTCCAGGAATGGGGCATCCACAGCTTCCCTGGGCAACCCGTGCCAGTGCCTCACCACCCTCACAGTAAAGAATTCTTTTCTAATATCTAAGGTAAACCTACTCTCAGTTTGACTGTCACTACATGATGCTGCAAAAAGTCCCTCTCCACCTGTCTTCTAGGCTCTCTTCAGGTACTGCAAGGCTGCAAACAGGTCACCCCAAAGCCTTCTGTTTCCTGGGCTGAATAATCCCAGTTCTTTCAGCCTTTACTCACAGGACAGGTGCTTCATCCCTCTAAACCTCTTGGTGGCCTCCTCTGGACCCGCTCCCACAGTCCCATGTCCTTTTTGTGCAGAGGGCCCCAGAGCTGGATGCAGCACTGCAGGTGGGGTCTCAGCAGAGCAGAAGGGCAGAATGCCCTCCCTCACCCTGCTGTCCAGCTGCTTTGGATGCAGCCCAGGATACAATTGGCTTTCTGGGCTGGGAGTGCACATTACTGGGTCATGTCCAGTCCCTCACCCACCAGAACCCCCAAGTCCTTCTCAGCCGGGCTGCTCTTGATCCCTCCATCCCCCAGCTTGTGTTGATACTGGGGACTGCCCTGACCCAGGTGCAGCACCTTGCACTTGGTCTTGTTAAACCTCATGTGAGTTTCTAGGCTCATCACTGATTTTTAGTTTCAAGCTCTAACATGGACAATTTTATACTCATGAAATTGAGGATGGTTACAGTTTTTGCTACAAATTCATAAAATAATTCTGGTTGGAAAGGATCTCTAGTGTTCTCTACTCAACCTTCCTCTCGAATCAAAATAGCAAAGTAAGTCTATTATCAAGTTGGGCATCAAAACATTCAAAGCCGAACACTGCAGAAGCTCTCACTTGTCCCAATAATCGTCCCACTACACAGAGAAACACGTTCTTCTTAAATTATTTTAATGCATGCCTTCTGTCTCTTGCCTGCCTTCCACACACCACTATAAAGAGCTTGGCTCAGTATTCTCAATAGCCTGCCCATAGGTACTCCAAGGAACCATTAGTTCCTCCCACTTCCCAAAGTCTTTTCTTCAGCCTAAGCAGAGAATTTTAGCAAACTCTTACTTCTTCTACACATCTGCTAGATTTAAACTCTTCCAATACAAATACAAAGTTTTGATCCAAAGCAGCTGTTATCTTTATCCCTGCACTTTCCCACATACAGTTGCAGGAACTAAGACCTCATAATAAAATGTTTTAGTACAACCTAAAATAAGTTAATATACTGCCTTTCTGGGCTCACTATAACCCCTCTCTAGGATGCACATCAACTCTATAGAGACCATCTCCTGTTCAGCCTGCAGCTCTGTTTCTAAACTAGAATTAAAAGTTATGGAAGAACTTCTAAAAAAAACCATCATACAGTTGAATGAAGAGCTGTAGTTTTACAAGCTCATATTTATACACACCCAGATACCTACGAAGATAAAAAGATGCCCTGAACTGAAGGGGGCAGAAAAGACCAAACCAACAGCCAAGCCTCAAATATATCATGAATGAGAAATAAATCAGGAAGGAGAATAAGGGTACATTATTATGGCTGTCTAAACCATTGATACCAAAAAAAAAAAAAAAAAAAAAAAAAAAAAAAAAAAAAGGTAAAAACATTAACAAAAGCACCACAAGCACTCCAGCACCTGGAGCAAATTTCTGGTAAGGTATAGTACCCTACTGACAATTACATGCAGAAGTTCCTGTATCAGTCTTCCCAATCCTCCAAAGCTACTTATCAGATTGACAATAAGACATTTCAGGACAGCAACAGCTCTTCAGAAAAAGTCCCCCACTCTTTGACAAAGCAAGTAACATCAGGAATTATTAACCACTGGAAAATCCAGGTCATGACTAGTCAAATCAAGAAATCCCAGAGACAGGGGAAGGAGTGAAGAAGAAACGTATCCAGAGATTTACTTCATACCTCCTATCAGTAAATGATACATGTTCCAGCACTTACTTCTCAAAAGAAAAGGTTGGGGGGGGGGGGAGGGGAATGGGGACTACAGATACTGGAAGAAGCAGTGATGCTTCCTTAACAGAAAAAAAAGGAATCTGATCCACAGACCTCCACATTTCTCTGAAAACCCACACTCTGTATTTCATTCTCAGCTGAAGGGGAGCAATTAAGTCAGAAAAAGTTCTGTACTCCTCGTCCAGCCTATTAAAAAAAAAATCCATACAAATAAAATAAACCCTTGCACAGGCTTAAAATTATTCTTCAGAAACCTTGAGAAACTACCAAAGAAACACACGGAACAAGGAAGATTTGGTCAGCCTCTTCAATCTTATCCTAAAACTTGTGAAACAGCAGCCACTGCACCCAGATTCATGCTCAGCCATTCTCACTCAGTATCTTTACAATCACAAGTAGAAAAAAGCAAACTTGAGTTTTACAAAAAGTTACAATGCTTGCCCCGCACTAGAGTCAGGAGAGGCAAGTCAGTTTAAGCCCCAGGTAAATGAACACCGAACAACTGGGAAACAGAACATTACTAGTTGAATAACTAACTGGGGCCCCCAGCTTAATAAAGACAAGAAACTGTTTCACCAGGTGCAGAGAAGGGCCATAGACGAGCAAGGGGCTGCAGTATCTTTCCTATGAGGTTGAGGTTATTCAGCCTGCAGAAGAGAAGGCTCCAGGGAGATCTGGATAGCAGCCTTCCAGTATCTAAAGGGGACCTACAAGAAGTATGGAGAGGGGCTCTATCAGGAAGCGAAGTGATAAGACAAGGGGTAAAAGTTTTAAACTGAGAGAGGGTAGATTTTAGGAAGAAATTCTTCACTACAGGGGTTGTGAGGCACTGGAACAGGTTGTCCAAAGATGTTGCAGATGTCCCATCCCCCGAAGTGTTCAAGGACAGGCTGGATAGGGCTTTGAGCAACCTGGGCAAGCGCAAGATGCCCATGCCCACAGCAGGGGTGTTGGAATGTGATGATCTTCAAGGTAATTTCCAAACCAAACCATTCTGTGATTCTATGAACTTGTCTACACTTTCCGTTCTAAACCTAAGGCAACACAGAGATGCATTAGAATTTAATTGCATTTAGGCAGTGCTCAAGGCAGAAAACCAAAATACTACAAATTAAGGCTGTGATCCTACAAACATTTAAGTAGTAAACTTTACCCAGTGGAATAGATCTACCGATGATAATGAAGTTACAGAACATGTTTGAAACAGAGAAATAAGCTGTCCTGGGTTGCAGTGTATTCTATCACCATCCTCAGGAGCTGTTGAAACCAGGTGGGGCAGTGTTTCCTTGCCTCCTCCCCCCCGACTATCTTTCTGTTAATTGCCATCATTGTCCTGCCGACTGACTCAGAGATAACTCCCTCCGGACTATCTTCTGTTAATGAGCCTCATCAACACTTGGCCTCATGACTCATTACCCCATTGTGAGATGCTCCACCCAGAGGGAGGAACCAAGCATCCCATCGTGGATATAATCTGGGACTCTGACCACCAGAGACAACCCTTCCCACTGGATTTCCAGAGGACAGGAGCTACACAGCCACCATTGGACTTTCTGAGGAAGATCAGACTCTTTTACTACAGGATCACTGCTTCAGAGGACTGCAGCCACCCTTCTACCAGACTGCTACCACCACCCTGCCTAGCAGGGTGTCAGGTTGTACCTTGACTCTGTCAGTTTGAACCAGTGTTTTCTTTTACTTTTTTTTCCTTTCCTTTAATTTCCATTAAATTGTTATTCTGACTTGGTGCCTCCCACTGGTTTGTTTTCAAACTAGTACATAAGCCTACATTTGCAATATTAGCTTCAAAAATTTAAGTTTTATTATAACAATTCCCCACAATGAGCACTGCTGTTACACAATGTAACAGTCTCAATATGTAAATACACAAGGCATAGTGGAACTGTAAAGATACAACAGAAATTTAACACATACAAGTCCATTTCCACTTTAAAGAGACTACAGTCACACCAAGGTACCTACACTTGGAAATTTTCAAGAGTAAAAAAGTAAGTAAAGCATTAGCCCCTGTAGCAAGTAACTGCAAAGCCCGATGGAAAAAATAAGTGAGTGAACCATTACAGCTTTTTCTTGATGTCTATCTGGGAGGTAAAGTCGATTCCAAATACAGCACGTGTCCTGTGCTCAAATTTGTGGCACTATCTGAAAGTAGGTGGAAATGAGGCCTGTGACTTATTTCTTGTTTCACAGTGAAAATGACAAAGGGTGAAGCTTCTCTAAAATCTGAAATTCTCTAGCACCTACTTCAAGGCAACAAAGTATGTCTTTCAGCAATTTATAAAACAGTTGGATAACATCAAAGGCACATATAATTAAAATGCAGTATCAAATAAATCCAATGATTTATCAGTTCTATTAGCTGAAGAAAAAGATCAAGTTAGAGTTCAGCATGGAAAATAAGAATACTATGCTTAAGACATCATCTGCTTCAGACGAGCAGGATGCTATTTCAGTAACATTCACTGACATCTGAGTCAATAGAAAATAGTAAAAACATCTACCATGTCACAGTCACACTCACAGTTTGGGGTTGGTTTGGCTTCTACAGAGAACACTTAGAATTTTACTTTACTTCCCATTCTGTAATTTTAAAAATTAGATTTATATCAAAAAGCAAACCAATCATTTAATGAGAAGCACAGAAAAGCTTCAGAGAGTGGAAGAGCCTTCATATGACTCATACTCCACATACCTGCTAGAAATCCAGAAAGGTAGTTGCTTTGTACAATATTCACTCACATCATAAATACCCATTCCCACATATCTGGTACACAAGCCACAATTGCCTACTTGTGCTCTTCAGGGAAATACATATTTGTTACTGAAAAACAAAGTTGAAAAAAAGCAACACGTGCACTGAGGGAAGCACCTTTATCCCAGTGAGGAACAGAACAGAAAACTGCTTGAAGATTATATGCTGTAGTAAACAAATTTTCTAGACAGACACATATAAAGCAATTGCCTTAGAAGAAAAAAGGAAAGGGAGAACAATGAGAAATAACAGCATCAGCTTCCACTAATTTAAGCAGGATGTGTAGTACTGGTTTTATATAAATTCCTTCTACTGCTACCTCCATTACCTGGAGCTGCATTAACTCAGGCAGGTGAAGTTAAGGAGTCATTTGGTACATACAAAGTGCTGAATGGAATCCCAAACAATTTGTCAGACTGTGACAAATATATGTTATAAAAAGCACAGAAGTTCAAGTTGACTGCAAATACACTTGCCCAACATATCTTTTAAATGCTGTGACTTTTTAATACTAAGAGACAGGTCTGAGGTTTTACCAGCCAAGAGCAGCTGAATGCAATTCCTTTGGAGAAGCTTAAGCCCATATGAGATGCAAATTAACCAAAACCCATACGAAAATTAAACAACTGCCTTCAGAGAACAAATAACTGGTTGACAGATTTAAGTTTCTTTAAAAATAGAAGAAACAAAATACAAAATGAAGACATTAAGGATGCCTCAGAAACATTTATGCTGATGTCAGCTCTGGGAAGATGCTCTCCGATATCTGACTTTAAATTTCGTAAATAAAAAAAGTAAAACAAAAACCCAAATAAAACACAGAGTGACAGAGTAACACTGAGTCCATTTCCTTCCTTATACTTTCATATATTATGGTATTTTCTGAGTCCATCACAAGTCTCAGAAAAAACCAGTACAATCAAAAGATGCTGCACTGCACCTCTATAGAAGTTACCTTCACCATGCTTTCAGGGATGGCACACACTGAATAGAACAGAAACAGCAGCTGGTAGTAAGTGGCTCATTTGTCAAGAGTGGATAACTACAGCACTGCAAATGCCAAAAGGAACCTGACCCTCCCTCTCACCTCACTACACACGTTCGAAAACAAATTTTGCTTCACCTCTGGTCAAGAGTTTAACATATATGTGCAAAGAATTTTTTAAAAAACCCCTCATGGTAACTGGTATTAATTATGAATAGAGACAGAATAACCATTTTACTTCAAAAATGCCTGGTTTTGGACTCTCCACTTTACTTATACTCTATACAACTATGGTCAAAAAAATAAAAGCCATGTGCCACTGCAGACTTCCTTATAGAAATGGCTGTATAGTGCTCCCTTTTTGGTCACTGAAGTCAAAAGCAAATAGGTGGTTTCCCCAGAAGAGATACTCCAGAACCAATTCTAAGCAGTTTCTGCCCAAGGTATGGTGTTTTCTTCAGACTGTCAGAGTCACGTGGTCACACAACACAGCTGGCTCTCACCAAGTTTCACTGTGCTATGTATTTATACAGTAGTAACCAGAGGAATAGTTCTCACACAGAGTATGTCCCTGCCCCACCCCCTGGGAATCACAAGCCTCAAGTTAAACCAGAAAGAGACCATGAGCAAATTAATGGCTCTAAAAGGGCTCAATGAGAGGAGGAAGTCGTTACACTGGTGAAAACATGAGAATGGACACATCTTGAAGCATGCTTACAATTATAACTACTACTCAAGACTCAAATGAAATTGTAATCCAGTCAGATAGTAACACTACCCATGTGCAGAAGGCAGCCTGATAAAAGAGCTGCTATTTCCTAAACTTCCCAGCTGTTCTTCCATATTTTCAACATACACTAACAGTTATGTAAAGGAAAACTAGTGATCATCTTCTAGTTTCAGACTTACCACCTATGTTCTAGAACCAGTTTGCCACTAACTGTGAAACCACCCCATTAGTATGTTAAATATATGCTTTACTAAATGAAAGCATTAGCAAAGGAGCTTTCAAAAATGGGAAAAAGCTCTAACTTCTGTAACGTGGTTCCTCAATTATAAATTACTTGACCCTTAACCTAGGATGAAGTTTCATAAAAGGAAAGATTACCTTCTTAGGAAAAGGGATTCAACATGCTAAATGATCAACAGAAACACATGCAAGAAGGCTTGTTCAGAGGAGCAGCAGTTACATGATAAATGGCTGTAAGATTAAGTCACTAGACAAATTGGATTAATGCTACTGGGCCTCTCTCATTCAGACCAGTGTGTTTAACATAACTTCAGGAGTTTAGGGGCCCCTACAGTTCACACTGATTGAAGGAAATGCATTCAGATTAACTATTGGGCCTGCTGACCTATAAACACTAATTTTGACTTAGCAAGTTTTGGCCTTTTATTTTATGCTAGTTTAAGAGCTCTCAGGGGACAGACACATTTTATGAATGAGATACTGAAGACTAATTCTAGATTTCATTCAATAAAAAAGAAAGTCACATGTAATGAAGCAGGAGCTATTCAAAGACAGGGAATAGTTTCTATTTTTGCAATATCCAACAGCCCAAGGTAACATCTACACATCACAAAGAAGCTTTAGGTCTTTAACTGACAGGCACAGCTATAGCTACACATACCTATCTTCATTCATTATATCTGGAGAGAAGACAGAGAAAGGAAAAAAAAGCTGAACACTTTCTCCCCACATCTAGTGATCATTGCTACATACTTCTTCCCTATCCTGTTTTTCTATATTTCTAGGCTGCAGTAGAAAAACTCTGAACAAGAGCCACCACACACTTACCTACCTGGGACATAACCTTCATCAAAACTTCTATCACAAACTCCCTCAGGTAGGCAGTTCCAAAGCACATATAAATATAATTACTTCCTTCCAGTCCTGCAACTCAAATGCTGGGGTTTTAAGATGGCAATTTACTGTAACATGTAATAAAAGACAGGTTTAGAAGAAAACTACTCCACCTGTAAATACAGTATTTCACACTTGAGGTGTCTTAGCTCATGTACCTTGCAATTTAAAATTAATATACACTATTCAAACAGGATCCACATTAAATCTATACTGGTGAAAGAAACTTTAAACCAAAACATAACATGAAGCCTGCTTTCAAGTAAATCTCATCTGTTGAATTCAGTGCTCCTGAAACAAATTAACCTGGAAAATTGTTAGCAAGTCTTCCTATCCTACAAGGAGTAAGATTGCTACCCTTCTAGTTACTACTCTTGCATATCAAATCTTATGTGGAAGAGAACATTTAAGAACATCCACACTAGGAAAAAAATAAATGCCCTTTCTGTTAAGCAAGGAAAAGATTAGGCCTCAGTAGTCTGAAACATAAGCACTCAGCCACAAAAAAGGCCTAAAAATAGGCCAAAGTAAAACCTGGGATGAAGCACTACTTGAAAATCACGGTACACGTGCCTATCACATTTTTTGGCCATCCCTACAAAGCTCGTGTGATTCTGTTCTGAACTTGAAGAACTCATTAGAAGTGAAGACAGAAGTGTGCTGCCAATTTTGCAGCTTCTTTCACTTAATTTGTTTTGAAAAAGGAAAACAAAAAAACCAAACCCCAACAACACTAACACCACCCCAAATTTCTAGTGCTAATAATTCATATCTGCAATCAAATACAAAATATTGCAGTATCACCTTCCAGCAAAAAAGACTGCTAAGCTGTGAAAAGTAAAATACTCAAAGCCCAGAAAGGGACAGTACAAGAACCTGCACTACAAAAAGGGACCCTCCATCTCACAACCAAGATATGCAGAAGTACAATTACTTTACATCAGATTTTGTAGTCAGTTGAAACCCACTTAATATTAGGCATCTGTTGCTCTCAAGACAACAGTGAGCTAGAAAAAACAAATGCTGGGATTACAGTATGTTAGAAAGCTACTCACAGGCCAATGAAATTTTCCCTTCTTCCCTTGCAAGAGGACAGAACCAGATCAAAATCAGACAGCATTGATCAGAGAACAAGCCTTAGCAAAGATCCAAGCTCCCTTTCCACCAAGTTCAGTAGCATGTTTGCTCGATCTCTACATCCACCTTTAACTCAGTGACTAAAGGATAAAAAAAACCCCCTTATGCCGATCCAAATCTATCTTTCCCCAATTTGAAAACCAGCAACAGATGAAATACCTTAATAAAAATACACAAACGACTTATTAATCATTATGAAACCAACACTAAGATATTCTGCTCCAGAATACAAACAGTACATAGCTTTCAGGATGCACAGAAAAGGATGAGAAGTGCCATTCCCTTCGCCTGCACTTGGCTTGATAGCTTCGGATGCAGGCTTCCTGAAGTTGTTAAAAGCACATGCATGAGATTTATGAATATCTTGTTTTGTACATATGTGTTTCAAAAACACTTGCAAGCTCCATTTAAATGATGATAGACTCCTCCTAGAAATACCTTGGAGTTGTCATGCTCCCAGAAGAGCCAAGCGGAAGGAAATGAAGTTAAACATATCACCACAAAACTTACTTGATCTTAGTTCTATATGGAAATCACTATCTTAAACACCAATTCTTCCTTTTGGGCTTTTGGCCTAATAACAACTAACCAGAAGTCAAAAACATGTATTCTAAATTCTCACTGAGTTTGTATAATCTTGGATACAATTTTTAAATAAGGAAATTATGAAGATTCCTTTTTCAAAGTCATACAAGAAAAATACCATCTGACAAAACCAAGCACATCAAAGTTTCTGGTGTGACAGAAGAAAACCCAGTTTGATAAAAACATACACCTAATTGATCCAAACAATCTAACAGAAAAACACATACATGCTTTTACTTAGAGAAGTAATATTCCTATTTCCTGCTAGACACTTGCATTGCCCTCCCAGTTTACTCACAGGAAGAACCAGGTCTGAGCAGCAGCTCAAGCCATGCCAAACCATTTGCTGCTGTACTTAATTTTCCCAAGTCTGGAAAGTGTTTACAGCTGTTAAAATGTTAACAAATGTTAACCAATCTCCTGAAAGGAATAAATTCATAGACTACTCTCCAAGAAACAAAAGAGGGGGGCCCAGAGGGATGGGGGATCTATTTATCCATAAAGCTCTACCTCCTCACACTGTTTCCATCCAATAAAAAGGTGACTAAGCAGGTAGAAAGACACACTGAAAAAAAAAAAAAAAGAAAGCATGAACATCTTTAAAGAGAGAAAGCTTTCAGGACACTGAAGCAAGGTAAGCTATGCAGTCTTTCACATATGCACTTACTCAAGTTAGCTCAGCAATACAGCATAACTGCAAGTAGGACAAGAGGTGGTATGTACAACCTAAGGCACTACTCACCATGTGAAAGTTTAGGAACTCTTGACCCTAGCAGTCTTGCTGAGCAAGTGATTTCCTTTCAGCATGTGTTAAGGCCTATAGATCAGCCTCATCTAACCAAAGCAACCAAGGCCCAAGATGCAATCTGTGATCAGCCACTTAACAGTTACCTGTGCTTACAGAGCAGTCTATTTGAAATAATCTCATTTATTTCAAAGAGGCAGGTGAAATTCTGAGAAATAGTTGCCAGAGTTAAGCCTTCAGGGCCCATACTTAGGATCTTGGTCAGAGCAATTTTAAAACATTTAACTTACAAAGAATATCCTAACTTTTATGAACAACAGCCATGAAGGAAAACATGTATTTCTACATAAAGATAATTTTTAATTACATTTTAAAAGCCACGTACTTGTCTATCCTCTCTCACCAGCTTTTTTAACACAAGCTTTTTATTTAGTGGGCACTCTAAGGATGTTCTTAAACTTTCTGAGGTACCAAGAAACCAGTAGAGCACTATTCCTGACAGACACTCACCACCTTTTCTCTGTAAAGAGAAAAGCTGTTAGGATCCTCCAACACCCATAATTTTAAAAGCTAACGAAGAGGCACCTGAAAAAACATGCAAGTCAAAAGAAGACAATTTTATCACTGTACTCCCCCTTTCCAAAACAATCTTTTCCCCTAAAATGAATTTAGTAAGCAATTCAGTCAAGTTCAGCTGCCAAGCATTTCTAAACACTTGCATGTGTTCATCTTGTTTATGAAATGGAAACTCTATCACAGAATTCCAAAAGCCTAAGGTGCAGCACAGCTGAATCCTAGACCACAAGTTAGATCACATAATTACAACTATTACATAGTTAAGAAACTAGCAGTATATTTGACTATTTGTAAGCCATCTGAAGCTAATTCTCCCTCTTGAGTCAAACAGCTCTTTTATTCCCTGCTCTTCATAAGCCTGTATTTTATTTTTTCCCTTTCCTTTTTAAGCAGTAAAAGGGGCTAGAAAAAATTTCATTCTTCTACGTATTCATCTTTCAGTGTGAGTGCTCTTCTGTTAGTGCCAGACACCATGTTTACATGAGTATGAAGTCAAAGTACAGGGATGTTCAAGTCAAGACATTTCAAAACTAAACCAAAATACAGACAGTTAAAACACAGTGAGTTAGAAACCTGTACAGGCTCAGTAAACATGTGACTGGCCAACATTAACTTCTAAAACTTTTGGAAAGGAGTAAGCCAACATCTGCAGGTCCAGAGTTTCCACAGCTTTAACTAGCTGATAGGTTTTGCTTACATTAACATATGCTCTGGAGAGAATTGCTTCCCCTGTGAACGACATACTTGGTATTACCACACTGACAGAAGCATACAAGCCACGGACAATTAAACCCTTTCTGGTATGGTAACAAAGCATTTTAAGGTAATTATCTAGTGTATTTTCCCTCCCCTTTATTGTACAGACGAAGGCACAGGCAGCTCACTTTTAAACTGGCAGGTAGAGCTGTAGGACCATCGCTAGATGTAGGATGAGCACCCCTACACAGCCTTGTCATTTGTTTCTGCTAACGCACAAAATGGAAAGAGCTTCTAGGATTTTGCAAGCAGAAGACAGAAAGTTACATACCGGTTATTTTACTGACAGACAAATCTCAGGAGGTTGCACGGACTGTCCAAAATAACACCAAAATTAAGAGGCTGCCATTCACCATCTGTTTGCCTCTCCCTCAGGAAAAAAGTGCATATCACAAGAAGAAATGGAGCCTGGCTCCGGGGAAGAGGAAGAAGGGGACAGAGGAAATTTCCACGCAAATTCTAAGTGAATCACGCCGCGATGCCCGCGCCTGGCTGCGCCGGCCTGCCCCGGCAGAGGCAAGCGGTTCCGGGGCCACCGTCCCTCCGCCGCCCCGGCCGGTGGCTCGGCCCGGCCCAAGGGCTTCCCCGCGCCGGGGGGGGGGGGGGGGGGGGGGGGGCGAGGAGGAATAAATACAGCCTCCTCCGGGCAGCGGCACGGAGGGAGCCCCTTCCCCGGCGCCCCCCGGGCAGGAGGAGCCGCCCGCTCGCCCCCGCACCCTCCCCTCCCGGCCCGGTGCCCTCGGCGCACGGCAGCGGCCCGCGCGTCCCCCCGTCGCCGGGGCTGCACCGGCGGGTGGGCTGCGGCCTGCGCCGTCCCAGCGAAGCCTCGGCGCTCTCGTAGTCAGAGCGGCCCGGCTCCCCCCCGCCTCCTCCTCGCCTCTCCTTCCCTCCCTCCTTCCTTCCCTCCCCGGCCCGGCCTTCAGCTCGCACTCACCCGCCTTCCTCCTGCCTGCCCGGCCCGCGGTGCGTGTGCGCGTCTCTCCCTCTCAGGCTGCCCGGCGCGGCGGGGGCGGCCAGGCGGGTGGGCGAGTGAGTGAGCGTGCGGGAAAGGAGGCGAGGGGAAAAGGAGAAGGGTGGGGAGGGAAGGAGAGAGGCGACGAGGAAAGAGAGAGAGAAGCGGAGGGGAGAAACCCGCAGCGGCGCTCCTGGGGCGGGACGTGCAGCGACGGCCAGCCGGGTACTCGGGCGGCTGCTCCGACGACCTTTACGCGAGGGACGGGCGATCTCCGAGCTCGGGGCGCTCCGCTGCCAGCCCGGCCACCATCTTACATTGGGGAGACTTGCCCCGGACGCCGCCCCCGCTGCGCGTGCGCTGCCGGCAGTGGGCGGGGAGCGGCGCGGGAGGGGGGACGGGGCGCGACGGCAGCGGCCGCGACGGCGCGGGGCATGATGGGACTTGTAGGCGGTGGCCTGGACAGCGCGGGAGGAGGTAGAGGCGGCGCCGGCGCCGGAGCACGGTCCCCGGTCCCCTTCCTTCAGGTCAGGGCTCTGAAGCTCTGCTCCAGGCAAGGCTGTCCCACTGCCCTGCTCTGGGGAGTTCCCGTCCGTTAACTCGCTGCAACTTCAGCCACCTGTTGCTGGACATTAAACCGCGCGGTTTTCAAGCACTGAGTTGGTTTCTTTAAAAATATTTTTTTCCTGTCACTGGTGTTGCTTTGGGATGTATTTCCCCTGCCAGGTCGAAGCGACCCCGTGTACTCCCCGTCGGACCTTGCCGGTTGTCGGCTACAGCGCCAGGGGATGTGCTGTGCTGTGTTCTCCCAGGAACACCTGAGGCGGCTGTCACGGCGGCTCGGTCGGGCTGGACGCGGCTCCCGCGCAAGCCGCCACGGCCGGCTCTGTCTGACGGCCGGCTCTGTCTGACGGCCGGCTCTGCCTCACGGCCGGCTCTGCCTCACGGCCGGCTCTGTCTCACGGCCCGCTCTGTCTCACGGCCCGCTCGCCCCTCACCCACCGGGGCAGTGCCACTGTGCCCGGGCGCTGCCCTGGGCCCGGCCGTGCCGCCGCCCCAGCCTGCCCGCCAGCCGCGCTCCCCGGGGAGAACCCTCGCGACACCTCCCGCCTCACCCTTCCCTTCTTTGGCTTTATTCTTCCTTTTTTTTCGGTCAGAAAAACTTTTTGTTTTGTAGAAACTCAGAGAAATTATATTGCTTCTGTCTCTTTCTACCACGGACACCCTGGGCCATGGACCTGTTTAAATTGCACCCATATCCCTTTCTTTCTCCTGTGATCCCCGATGCCGCACGAAGGATCTCATCGCCTCAGCTAACAGGCAAGAGGGCTTTTATGCGTCGCCTTTATAGCTCTCTTGTGGCTTTCCTGCCCTGGCATCCTTAGCTCTCCAGACAGCCTCATCCTGGGTGTTTAATTATCAGTTATCTCTAGTGCACAAACTATTACTACTTTGGCCATGACAATATTCGCCTGAAAATTTTACTTACTTCAGCAATTGATAGCAAAGGGAGGTGTTCATCACCGAGTGCACTGGCACAACTATTACATTTAGTGGCATGGATCTTTTCTTCTTTACTTTTGTTTCTTAGTTTGAAGTGTTACACTAGTACAGCTTTGTACAATATGCCTGTTTTATTAGCAGTGGAACTTGTGTTGACGTAGCTTATCTCCTTCCTAAAACAAATTAATGTTACCTTGTGCGTATTAAATTTTAGACTGATATAGGTATCTCCCCCTCAGGAAAGCTCTACAAATTAACTTTTACTACTTCTTGCTGTAGGCAAGACCCAGGTCTGTATAAAAAGATATGCTATTCTCAGTAGTAGTCTTGACATGTGAACTCAAATGCAATGTTATTCTGAAAACAAAGCATAAAATGGAATGTAAACAGCTATATATGTGAGAAATTCCATGTTTCTCTGCATATATTTTACACTGTAACATATGCTTAATGTATCAATGTAAAGTAATTAGTATATATTAATCAAATTTAGGTGATTGTATGTATATAACAGTGTATTTCTCAAAAACTTTATTATTTTCATATTCTCCAATCAACTGATATATAAACTATTAGATTCCAGAAATACCCATTATGTAAGTAACTTACATAAGTAATGTAATTGTTGACACACCTAATACCCAGCAACATTTCCTGTTGAATAAAAGCAAGTACTCTGACTTGGAAAGAAAGGTTAAAAATAATATAACTAAAAGCTGCACTTCTGAGTCAGAATTGAGCCTGCTACTATAAAGTGAATTCTGTGATTTCTTTTAATTCAGAATTAAGGAGTCTTTCCCTTAGTAAAAGTCTGTTCAAATCACTTTGCTGAGACCTGTATGAACACAGATAGCAGCAGCATCCAATAATAATGCAGGAAAAAATCTACATGGCTGAAGATACTCTGGCTGATGTTACCAAAGGTTGTCCATAGCCCTGCTTCCACCTCTTCTTTAATCTGGTAAGAATAATTCACTAGGCCATCATGTGGCCATTTTAAAGTTTTAAGATGCCCTTATATTAATTATTTTATTACTTTTAAGTAATTGTAATGGCTTTCATAAGGTTGCTTAACTGCATTTTGACACCTTATTTACTTTTGGAAATGTTTGGGTTTCATTTGTTTTGAATGGGTCTGATAACTCAGCAGGATTGTTTCTAAGAAATCATTTTGATGTTTATAAAGAAAAGCTTTTGGAATACATTTTCTTGGAAATAACCAGTGTGTACTAGCTAGAGTAAAAATGTCTATCCGCATGATTTACGTATTGTGATTCAACCCCCAGTTCCCTGAGATTTGTTGCATGCACTGTTGTGCATTGATCCACACCATGTACTGGGAAGTTGTTCTCCCGGGCAATGATCCACAGTCACTGTCCTGTGGAACAAATACAGGAACCTACTAGGATTCTGCAGTTTGGTGTGAAACTAAGCTACTTTCAGGAGTCCTCCAGTGTTAAGCTGCCACCATTTCAAATGGCTGCCAACCCGTTTGGAGGGAACAATGGAGGGTCCTGAGAACGGACTAGAAAGAGACATGACGGTGGTGTACTGATACTGGCAGAAAAGGAGGAGGTGGAGATCGAGTGATTCCATGCTTGGTTGGGAGAAAGAGTAATTATGCTGGGACTTCAGGATGGTAAATGTTGCAAAGCATCTGTATAGACTGCAGTCTGAATATTTAGCAACAAAAAACCAATACAGCAGCACCTCTACGTGTGGACTTGCTGCTCACTGGGATTGATAATGGTCTACCAATATGTGCTGGAAATATTTATCACGTGCATATTTCACTGTGCTGGTACTGAGAAAATACTTCCAGATTTGTAAAGTTCATGACTCCAAGCTCTGCCGGCAGCATTGGCTGAATGTAGGTGCCTATATTTCAGACTGAAAATTGGGTTTCATAAATAGAAAAAAAATATTTCTCTCAAGCTTCGACAAAGCCTCATGGATCACTACAGAAAGTTCACAGATATTATTATAGAATGATATACAATGGTTGATAACAGGCTTTTTAGAAATTCAGCCTTAGTTACTGAAACAGAAATAAGAATGTCTCTGCCGACTGCAATGGATGTTATTGATGTGTCCACTCCTTTTGTCACTCTAGGAGGTCCAAACATCTTTCTGCTTCTCTGACTAATGATGCCTTTTACTTGGCAAATGCACTGGAGAAAGGAACTGCATGACTGTTCTGACTAACTGTAGAATAATAAACAAAGGGCTTTGTTGGGAAATTAAGGGCAGGTGGAGGAGCCTTACAAACACTCTGATTGATATCTGCTGCAAGTAGCAGATGTTCACTATGTCTTGTTGGAAATACATGAGATGAGAAGGAGATCTCCATGCTGCTCAGGGAAACAGGATGAGCAAATTGCCTTGCTCTTTCTTAAATGAGAGAATAGAGTGGTGAAAAAATGAATGTATTATAGCTGAAGATATGAGAGAGATGTATCTTTGTTATGTTTTTGAATTATTAGAGGTAAATGAGAACTTCAGTGGGATACTTCAGCCAATTTTTTTCATTACAACTTTTGCTTATTCAGCATAACTCTGGCACAGCACCCTTCATCTGGTAAGTGCACCTATCTTTGCAAATGAAAGCAGAAATCACTCCTCTTTTCTGTAAAGGGTGTAGTGGGAACCTCCAGGAAGCTCCCACTATTTGTTAACCTCAGAGTGCACTTGAAGTGGTGATATAACATCTTAATATTCTTCAGAGGACTGGGGTTTTTTCACAATTTACAGCAAATCTTCCTGCATGTTTTTTTTTCCCTTGTCCCAAACTCCTCTGAATCTAGACACTCATGTCCAAGTTAACACAAGTTGTTATAAATACAAGTTGTTATAAGCATCCTTCCAGCTCTTTTTTTGCCTTCTGGCTCCTGTGCTGAAATCCATTCACAGAATCCTTGAACTTCTCTTTCCTATCCTCCTTTTCCTTTTTGAAATATTTTTTATGCATTAAACAACTTGTTAGGCTAAAGTTCTTCATCATAATGGGGCCTTTGTAGTCAGAGATAAACTGCAATTATTTGTTATTTCTGCACTGAACTCAGTGCCGATGATCATAGGCTTCATACTTTTTAAATCAATTTTGGAATGTCATTCCCATCTGTTTTTCCAGTTTGGGCTTCCCTAGGAAGTGGTTGTTCTTGGGGAACCCTATAGTATGTAAAAAATTAGAAGCCTCTCTCTCTACATCTCCTTTCTGTAGAAATCACGTGCTGGTCTCGGAATGGGAAGAACGGAAGAAGCTGCTGGGCTAATGAGAGAGACAGTATCCTGCTACTGAACAGTAACAGGACTCGAGTTTGTAGTTTTATGTTCACCTCTGTAGCAATGTTACCTTGAAGTATGTTTCCAAGAGCCGAGAAAAAGTCTTACTGCAAAAGGCAATGGATAAATCTGAAAGATGTGTGGCATTGCATAGAAAGGTACTGAAGTAAATTCAGCTGCAGAAGTGAGAGAGACCATACAGATAAGAAACCCAGAGGGCTGGATTGTTTTGCTCTGTGCATAGTAAAAATGGAGCACAATCTTTGCCCTAAGATCTCCTGTAACAGACACAGATCAGCATCATGTGCACTAGAAGGGAACAGACTGTAGAGCAATTGGCCTGAATTCAAGAATTTTATATTGCTAAAGGTTTGATTACAAGTGTTTTATAATCTCAGCATTTTGAAATGTCTCATTTTAGTAATTCCTCTCATAAAATGTGAAAGGAAGCTAAAGAATGCTGAACAAATTATAAGCCAAAGTATATCTGCTACTGCCTTTTTTTTCCCCCTGCATTTGCTGTTGCAATAACTATGCCTGCCCCACAATCTATATTCCTTTTAACTCAGGGGATGCTGCCATGTTATTTGAGTGGCAGGAAGAGCAGCAGCGAGCCCAGAGGCGTAGCAAGTAGTGCAAGGTGGGGACACAAGTTTGAGTTCTTGTTTGTGGAGCACCACGATGACCACAGTCGAGAAGGTGGCACCAAACAGGTGGAAACAGGCTTATGGTTCATACAGTTCGTTTTCCCCTGCTAGTGATGGCATTCAGATACCACCTGGCTTAGAGATGCAGAGCTATGACATAATAGGACATGATAGAAATACTTCTCTCAGCAGCATTTAGACTAACCACCTATCTGGATTTCAAACAGCTTTCTCATAACCTCAGTCTTTGCATTTTAGCTCGGTGGTTTGAAAAAAATATTAGCTTTACAACTCCATATTTGAAGTGACATCATTTGACAGCTGTGGTAAGTCACCTGGGTCCATTACAATAGTGGGGTTCAGCAGTGACTTTCCATGGATCAGTCTTTCATATCTTATCCTATTCTGGCCAGTTAGAAGTCCTGGAGGTCCTGTTCACATCCCTTCAGGTCTTGTAGAAATGCCAGTGTTACTTTGCTTTATGGCAGCAGTGGTCCATTTCTCAGGAATGTCCCTCTCTTGCATTCAGTTTGACCAGCAGTCACAAATAATATTTGAGGCAGTGCTATAAATTGGGGCTGAATGTGCTGATACACACAACCCATGAGACAATATCAGGGGAGGGAAAGAGGTGGTGCTCAACAAAAATGTGTGCATCTGGAGGAACACACACATACGGGAATTGCAAAGGAAGCCATCAGCATTCAGCAAGAGTGGTAACATACTTGATCCAGATAATCTTGTAACAGAAGAGGGCACTCAGGGGCCAGACAGCAAATAAACCTTATCACATTATACAATGAGGGAAAATCATTCAAAAATGGGCAGAATCCTCTCATAAACTGGATGCAGCTCATAGCTGAGGGCTGGTGAGCCTGGGTTTCATTCATGAAAAAAAAGAAAGCCCAGCCACTTTAAAACAATCATTACGAATATGCTCAAGCCAACTCATCTGAAATACTTGAAGTAACATGCCTGTGTAGACAGGGCTTCATTATGTTACTTATTATTGTTTTCAAGGAGCCATCACCTGCTCTTTAAAGCAAAACATACATTACGAGACAGAATGATTGCTCATTATTGTCATATTCCTTAATTGCTTTCTATATTAGTGCATTCAAAGGAATGTATTTTTCCTCTTCTGCCCTTCTCTTCCTTCATCCAACAGCACTCAGCATTTTCCACAGAGCTCAAAATTGCTCACATTCTTATAAAAATGCCTCAGTCGTATAGGATTTGCTGAGATGAAATAAAAAGTGAATGACTTGAGAAAATGCAATACTTTATCCTGCATATTGATTCCATGGCTGCTGTATAAACAGGAACTGTCTGTTACAAGAACTTCCACTGACTTTTTGTTGTGTTGGAACTCATGCTCCACATAAGCCAGGTGTGACAGGAGCTCACCTGTCAAGAAAGTATGACGTTGCATTAAAGAGTTGGCATGAACTTTGACACTTGTAAATATATTGCACCAGCCAAGCTCCAGCTGCAACCTTGCAGTTTTCCAGACGGATATATTTCCTTTTGCCAAAAGGAATGTGAGCTACTGCAGCTAATTTTATGCTATATAAATAATGCTGATAGAGAGACAAGCCTGAAATTAGATAGGTTAGATAGACAAAATAATAGATTATATAGGAAAGTCAAAGCATTTATTAATCAGAAATATGAATGTGTTCCTTAAGGAGCCACAGGAAACCAGCTGTAATGATGACAAATTAGAGATCCCAGAATAATAAGATCAGTTTTGCATATAGGCAGCACTGTAACTGAGACTCTGTATGACGCAGATTTGCTTGTTGTACAGAGAAATTTGGCTCTTATATTCCGATAGAGAACATTTCTGCTTCTTAGCCTGTGCTTGACATGCCAACAGAGGGAAGGTTGTGCTGTGTGCCTTGTACTGCTCTGCCCCCTTTCCCCTTCTGCTCCATCTTTCCTTCAGCACTCTGCACCATGATGGGACCAGGCCAAGAGCCACTACAGGTTGGGAACATATCCAGGGGGAGCAGAGACCAAGCTGGTATCCTGACCATATTTTATGGATTAACCAAGACACCTAAAGAACGGTAGATACTTTTCTATTTTAATATACATTTTCTTATTCTTCCATATGAATTTTAAAATTGTACTATGCTTTCCTCAGCAACATTTTAAAATAATTGGTACATCAGTGTCTGAATATGAGAATTTCTTGCTAGCAGGCCAGCCGTGGACTTAAAGCCCTGGGTAGAACCAGTATGTTTTACTCCTAATAATCCAGCATTTGTGGGGCTTTCAGGAATGATAAATTGCCACATCTTAAATAGGTTATTTTAAACTGTAGCCAGTCAGCCTCTGGTAGGTGCCATATTTTGATAAAGCATATAAATCAGGTGCTGACTTTTATTTTAACCTACTTTCATTTTGTTTTCTCCTCCTTACTTTCTTTGTGTTGGTATCATACTTGGGAAACCAAAATTAATTTTTGCACGGAAAGCTTCAGAATGGATGTGCCCCAAACATTTCCACCGATAGTGTATGGTGTCATGCTTGCCTGAAGTGCTTATAATTTGTCGTATGCAAACTTGTTGTATGCTGGGCCTTAAAATGTACTGTGCAGTTGTCAGATTGACAGCAGAAGAAGGTAGGATATGCTCAGTGTTAGTCCATTCCTAGCACTATTTCTCCTGACTAGTACACAAACCAGTGTAATGTCTAAAAGCCACAAAATTTGAAACTTTTAGGTGTTTATATTTGCTTGGGATCCCATGAAAGTAGCATGATTTCCAAAACAATTGAGCATTTGCAACTTCTCCTGAGGTCAATGAAAACTCATCTTCTCTGAAAGACAGTTTCATTCTGCATGTTTCCACACAGGACTTCTATGTTGATTATTAGTCCTACACTGTGGAAAACACTATGTACAATATTATGATACAAAAAAACCAGGGGGACACACACCAGTTTCTACCAAATGTGCCCAGATGCTTAATCTCTCAGGTGTATTCTGTCGGAAATTTGGAAAAGACTTAAGGGTAAAGCTATGCCTAAACAAAGTAGAAGGTAATGAAAAATTCCTTGAGAGAATAGGGTAGGGAATGTACCATGGAGACAGATGCACAAGGTGATGCCTAACAGTAGGGTCTGCCATATACGTGTGGACATCTCATTGTCCTTCAGAAGCAACACATTCATTTTACTGGCGTGGTGAGTCATCACTTTCTTCACTCTCCAGCACAGAAGCAGCAGAGTAAGAGCACTAAGATTAGGTGGGTAGCCAGCTGCTTCCCATTCCTGTAAAAGACTTGGCCAAAATCAGGGACAAGAGAGAAGTGAGTTGCTGGTTGCTTGCTTCTTCACTCCTGCTCTTTGCAGATAGGAACCTAGACATTGGACTGACTTCCTTCTGCGTAATGTATAGCTTTCCTCATTCTTCTGAGTGTATATACCTTGATTCATCTCAGGCCTACTTCAAAGGCACAGAAGTCAGAGGGAACACTCTCAGACCTTTCGTACTAGAGTGAAGTCATACATTCTCGCCTCAGGACAGGTAAACAGTGAGTTGTCTCAGCTGAGATCTTAGTAAAGACAAGGGAGTTAATTTTTCATCTTCAAGATCTCATTAAAATTCAAGGATTTTTTTAATTTAGTAATTTAAATGAAAATGCCACTATGGATTTTATTTAAAAATAGTTAAAAAGGTACAGTACCTGTTTTTTGAGGTACATCTACTTTCATGCACCAAAAAAAAAAAAAAGCTCAGGTCTCAAAACATGCAAACTGCTGGAAGAATAACCGTGGTTCTGTTGTACTCCTATAAAAAACAGGACCAGGTGGCCTAATGGAGTTTTATTAGGCATTGCTTTCTAAATGTTGACATGACTGAACCATCAAAGCTGTAAAAGGTGCTTATCTAATATTCTGACCAGTGTACTTCCTTAAGAAAACTTAGCTCTGGTGCAGCATTCACCTTTAATTGGTATCTTTCCTCTCAGATAACTTTGGAATTAAGATGATAAATAGAGTCAAATTAATTTTTCATGGCTCATCTTCATCCTATATAGAGTTTTAAAGTTTAGAGCATGGTATGTCTTCCTTACAGGAGGTCTGCATGTCTCAGTCTGCAAAGCACTGACAACTGCCATGGAGCAGACTGACAGCACAATTACCTGCAAGGTGTGCCCTACTGGGAAAAGGCTGAGCTTCAGCAGTTTGGTCATGTCACAGCATGTGACAAAAGGTTACTAAAGAGGTGATTACTCCTGTCCTACCACAGCAGTCCTTGTGTCAACTGGTTCTAGCACAGGCAGCCATGCTAAAATTGAAGAACTTCTTACTAAGCTATCTATGGCTGACCCCAGTCATGATTTGGATGAGAAAATGTGGGATGTGGGCGGAGAAGCATAACGAGAAAAACATACACTGCCCTGGGTGATACTATAGCTGAGTGTGTACTTACTGTACTGCATTGTATTCTTCCCCTTGATTTTAAATACCAGCAATTAATAACTATCCCCTTAGCATTGTCCAAGTTTGTGTTTGCACAGTATTTAAAGAGGAGATAAGTTGCTTACAGACAGGAATTCCTAGAAACGAAGTAGGTTGTTAACTCTAGAGGGATACTAGCTCCTCAAAAAGTTCTTTTCACATGTTATGCATTAAGTTTGTGTGAAGCAAGACTTGGAGTTGGATCATTGTTTCATGGAGCCATGAACCGAGAGAAAAGACACAACTTTCAGACAAGAAATCAGTTTATTGAGAGCACTGGGCCTATATGACTCACTGATTTATATGAGTAGGCAAACAAACCAGAAAGTATTGAAAGAATAGCTGTGATCACTGACAATAAAAACATGATTTTGTTCTTGTTGAGATCAGAAAAAACATCCACTCTATGAATTCAGATTGCCTAGGTTTGGAATATCTGTAAAGGAAAAAGGTTATAGCTGGTCAGGTTGACAGAGCTGGTAGTTTGCTTTCACATACAGCTTAAGCTTTCAAGAACTCTCCAAAGTAGTTAACACATAGGTTATATTTTTTTGTGAAAAGAAAGTGAATTAGTATTTGAGTCAAACACATGCTGATGTGTTTGTCAAAACGACTTAATCACTGAGACAGATCACAAGAGAAATATTCTTCATCTCGTGGTCAGATTAGCCTTTTGAATGGCAGGACTTTCTCTGCCCCATTCCCTGGCAGGTTCCAGTTGCATATCTGGTGGAAGTTTAATTATTTTCACAAAATTAAGCGTCACTAACAAGAGACTGAGAGCACAGAATGCCAAAGACCCCTCCAACCTTTATGGGAGGTAGCAGTTGCATATTAAGCTGGGAGGGAAGAATTCAGCGAGCCTCTCACAACCTGAACAAGTAATCTGAACTCCTCCAGTGAAAGGGAGGCATCAGTCTTCCCTGTAATGCTCTTCAGATCTCACCTCAAAACTGACACTAGACTTTCTGAGAAGTTCTGGGGAAACACACTTTGAAACGCATTTACCATCTTTCAATATAAAACAATGTCAAACTAAGGCACCCAAAAGGCATAATCAAATCCTCATTAAAACTATGGCCACCTAATTTTTAGGGGTTTCTCATAGCTTAGTGTCCTTGTGTAGTTATAGTCTAAATATACCTGCGAGCAAACCTTTCCCTCAGCGTTTCAGAATGAGTCAGTACCTCAAGCTTCTCTTGGGCTGGACCTCACCATAACTACTTGTTTCTGCAGACAGACTGCTCATTAAAGAGGACTCAGAGTGATGCATAAGAAAAACAAAATTATATTGTTAACAGGCAGATGCCTAGGAATGCAACTGAGTGATGCACTCTGAGTGTTATTTTCAAGCAAGTATTGATTGTTGTTTGTAAGGAGATAGCACAAGATGGAAAGCTAACCTGAGATTTTAATCATAATTTACTGCTATCTACTTAAAGAGGCCCCTTTTGTGGATATCAGCCATAATGCTGAATGTCCGTCTTGACCTTTGAATTTTTGTTCTTCAAATCAGTATTTCTTGTATGCACACTTTCAATAGGTTATTTACTTTGGAGTGAACTATTCTACCAAGTATGCTTCATTATAACTCCATCAAACTTAATCTACAATAGTAGTTGTCCTACCTTGCAGAAAGACTTAAAAGGATTATCATTCCGCCATGCTGGGCATCTACAGACACACACAATTATTTCTGAGAATTTTGTTCATTGGTTAGGTCTCATTTTATCTGAGAGTCCAGATTAGCTGACCAGGTGTTTTTCAGAGACATTTCAAAGACAGATTTAGCTTTGTCTGATTTAGAATAGGAATGTTCTTGAAGGATGAGAGAAATTAATTTTGATTGTCTAGCACCATCTATAAGAAAGGTAGGAGAGTTGTGTGTGCCAAGCAGCTCAGAAACCTGCTCATATGACACAGTTTTTTTTGCTATTTGACTCTTAAGCACTCAAACAACTGAATGAGCATGAACCATAAACTCCAGCCTTGACTATTCAAGCACATAGTATAGTTTAGTGCTCCAGTGTCTAAGGTGTCACCTTGGTAGGAGTTATTGAACATGTGGTCTCAACAATTGCCCCATTTACTGTGAAGAGCTAATATTGCTTCTCATTATCCTTCTGCAGCAATAGTCATAAGCAAATAAGGCAGGAGGAGACTTTAACAGACATATGACTTCCACTGAAATATTTTGACATCAGAACCAATTAATACAGTTGCTTGTTCCAGAAATTGAATTTGTTCAGTCCATATCCTTTGCATTCTTGCTCCTGAACAAAATTCTTCCTGATTCTCAGAAAACTTAAATGAAACAAAAAAAATGGACTGGGGCAGAAAGCAAATTCTTTCCTATGCTACCTATTTAAACAGGTTGGTTTTTTTTTTCCAAATAAGTTACCTCAGAGCATCAGGACAGGGAAATTATTTCAGTAAGAAATTGTCAGAAGTGCACAAGCTATATTTTGCATACATCTTTTGTCTACAGGATGCTTCTTGTCTTGTGCCCAGAGAACTCCAAAGAAGTGGACAGTGCTGGGAAGATAATGAACAAAATGGCAGCATAATTTGTGAAGGAATTTTACATTGCAGTAGAGATGGCATTGCAAGATACCCTTTTCCTCAGTCTCAATGGTTCCTATATCCATTTCACTCAGTTTGTAAGTATAAAGTAATGATTTATTTCAGTTTAGCTTAATTGACTGCCAAGATGCTTCCTCTCCCATTTTTTGCATTGTATCTAGTTACAGAAACCCTCTGCTTTACATTATTAGCACAGAGAGTTTTGTGCAACTTTACACATCTTCAGTGTTGCCCAAGTGAACTCATTACACTTCTGTAGCTTTGCACCTCTTCCAACCCACCCATTCCCTGATGGGAGCCCAAAAGGATGAAAGAAGTGTGTAAGTCACTGTAGAATACATTCAACATGCTCTAGAAAGTGCTCAGAGTGAATTACAGGATAAAGCCTGAATTTGTGAAACTGGCAACTTGGAAAAACATCAACTGTCCTGAAATCTGATATGTAAATCCCTGAACAGAATGAATATCAATAAGGCAGTTGATGTGCCAAGGCTTCTATGTACTATATCAAATCTCTCCACTTTGCTTATGCTTTGTTTTTCCAGCATTTCATTGGTTGTAGGTTTCTGCACCTCTTGTTGTCAATCACTAGCAGCTACATCCTTACAGTAATCAGATTACCTTCTGGGCTAATAACTGCCTCATTGCCCTCAGAAACTGAATGGAGAAATTATTACAAAAAAAGAAAGGCTATTCTTCATTCTGGGATGGAGAAGAAAGAGAAACAAGACAGATAGCTTTAAGGGCCCCAAAGCGGGAATTAGGGAAAAAATGACTCAAAATACATCACAGAGCCAAGAACAGCATTTTCATTTTACCACTGAAGCCTGAACAAGGATCAAGACCCAATTGATAAGCAGGATACTGTTTATTAAGGCATTTATTTCTGGTCAGATGCCTATAGTCAGTAATTGCCCTCACCTACACAGGAAGGGCAGCGCTTGCTGTTGTTCAGCTCATCTCCCCCCGCTCCCTGGCCCCCAAGAAAGGTGTTCACATAACTTTAAGAATATTTAGCTCATTGTTGCTTTTGACTAGATAAACCACTTACACGAGCTAGCGACAACCTCACACAGTTTCTTTGATGAGCTTAGATCCCATGGTGACACTAGAAATATCTAGGATGAAAGACAGAAATTACAAAGTTATTTCCTTGAGAAATGCTGCAGGGAAAGGTCTCAGACTTTTTTCTAAGATGTGATGCCAAGCTAACTATCTCAATGTATAAAGCACACTTTTTTGCAGCAAAGTCAGAATTATAGCCAGCTAAGAAGTTTCTAGGAAAATTAGCTGGCATAGTAAGAGAATTCAGGACTTTTTACTCTGCCAACTAACATGATGCAAAAATACATTATTTTTCCTGTTCACATGATGGAGCCAGGCTGCAGATCCATTCAGTTGTCATTCCAGGCCTGCTGTGAGATGTTATACACATTTTCACAAAACAGTAAGCTGAGATGCACAGAGTTAGTGTCAGTCAAAACAAGAGCTCCAGGAAGTTTTATGGTCTAATCAGTAGCCAAAAATGTTTTTGGCTTTTTGGGAAAGAGGCATATTTCACAATGCAAGGACTGGTCTATGTATGTAGATGCACTTTTACAAGGCAACTTTCTCAGTTTCAGCTGCAATGCAGAAAAGCCTTTTTTCATTTTTCTCCATCATGTGATGGAGATGTGAAGGATGTGATCATAATGACACTGAAGATTAAAGGTAGGAAATTAAGTAGGGCCTCTCAGGCATTTGAACAATACTCTTTTTTTGGCTAATAATTATTCTTCCTGGTAATAATAACATGTAAAGGGAGTAAATTATATCATCATCGTTATCTTTGTATCTTGAGGTATGATTTGACTATGAACCACTAAATACAGTACTATCAAAATTAAGAATGTTACACCTGTAGTACATCACAAACCACCTACAAGTTACAGTCAAAGAGTAGGTTGCCACTGTGCAGCTCAATTTAATTATTACTGAGAGTTATTTCCACCCATAGAAATGAATGTAGGTCTCTCACCTTACAAGCAGAATTTGCTACCCTATGGGCAATTCGGAACCTCCTCTCCCTGGAATCAAGGGGAATTAATATCCACCCCAGGTATTTAGTATCAGCCTACCTTTGATACTTCACAGATTTCTGTCTAGTAATTAAGGATGAAAGACATTGGTGTCCCTTCCTGAACCCATCTGTATTGGAGAACTTGCTGAGAGCTATTTTTAGGGAGAGGAATGAGGTATTCTTTCCCTATAGTGACCTGTCAAAAATAGACTACCAAACCAGCCAGTGATCCTGGGTAAACAATAGGAACCTAAATTAAAGGACAGCAAATAAAGCAAGAATAAGCAAGAATTACTATTCATGGACTTCTCTACTCATTAAAGCATGGATGGATGGATGGATGCAGTTATGCCAATAAAAACATGCGCAGAATGTATGGTATGGTGTATCTAGATGCCTCTCTTACTTCATCTGTACTAGGAGCTGAACTGTCACAACTATTTTGCATTAAAATATCACATTGCTGACAGAGAAAGAATATAATAAATGCTGTGCAGCTGGAGCTAAATGTGGTATTTTTTCTTCTGAAGTTCAGAAGCTTCCCAGTGAAGCTGCCCAGTGACCTACCCCTTGCCATCCACTATTTCAGGCTGTCTTTTTTTTTTTTTCTTGTTGCTATGTGACCCTAGGTCAATTGGCAAGGAGAAGAAAGAATTATCTGGAAACTTAAAATACTAAATGTGCAGTGGTTAGAAAGGATTTTTTCCTTCAACAGAGTTCTAAAAACAGTGGGTGCAATCTGGCTGTATCTGAATGCCAAAAGAAATATGACAGCTCTTAATGCCTGGGAAAGGCTTTTTTTTTTTTAAAAAAAAAATTCAATTATTTATTTCTCGCTCTTCTTTAAAAGTTCATGTTTCTTAAGGAAACACAGCTTATGAAATCACACTGTATGCCAAACTTTTTCAGTAACTTTTGAACCTGTTGCAATTTCTGAGTCAATTCCAACCTAATCTGATCGAAGGCTAAAGGGCTCATAAACTTTGTGAAACTTGGGGAATGTATAAAGGAAAAAGATCAAAATTAGAATCACTGTGGAAGGAAAGACTGAAGCAAAACCTCATTACATTTGCTGCGGCCAGATGATCAGGACATGCATCTCCAAGTCTGTCACGATACCTGCCTTTCATAGTCATGGGTCTTGAGGTGGCATGTGGGCAGCATAGGAGCAGAACTATGGCTTTGCAGGGAAGGGTGCACGGGAGAGGATACAGGAATGCTCTGCCCAGGTACCAAGGCTGCTTTAGTTCAGCTGCTTGTGGAATACCCTTGCTTATTTTACCTTTTGCCTGGCATTCTTCATTTCCCAGACTAAAATGAACAATTCACTATCATTCTCATCATTATAGGTCTAGTCTGTTCATGGTTAAGACCAGGAAAGGGTAAATCTCAAAGAAATATGGGGCCTTTGACTAAATCAACAAATTAGGCCAAATTAATGAGAACAGATTCATCTGTTGAACTGAGAGAAGCTGTTCTTGACAGGACAGACTTTTTTTTTCTTTTCTAAAATCTCCATTTCTCTCTCCTCTTCTGATTAATGCTTGTGACACAGTTTCTCTACTTTCTGTCTCTTTTTTTTATAGCTGCCTTGCCAATTCACTCACCCCAGGACCATTACCCCTTCTGCCATCCCATTATATGGGGGATCTAGAGAAGGAAAGATAGTTATTTTGCCAATTTCCCATAGGTCTAGTTCATTGGACATGGTTTTGCAACCATGAAATACTGTTTTAAAAAAGTTCAAAAGGCTAAACTATTAGAACTAAAAATGAACTCCACTTTTGGTGGAATCTTTTATCCTAAAGGTGATACAGGAAGGAATTTCTGTAAGAAAGTTGATTACTACTGGGACAGAGAATGGTAAATTGACGTCAGACACAGACTACTTCTAAGATACTGGTATTTGTTCCTCAGCTCCAGATATGTAAATGTATAAACATGTTTTGTTTTCTTTTCTTCATGCCTGGTACTTTTTTTTTTTCTTTCTTGCACATACTTCGAGTTTAAATGCAGCTTTCTTGACAGGATAACTCCTACCAGAGCTGGTGTTTGTGGGGTTTTTTGTTTATTTTTCTCCCCTATACAAGATTGTAAACCCTAGTTCACATTCAAAATTATTTATTGACTCTGTTTTTTTAAGACTTCAACCAGAAACCAGAGAAGCTGAAGCCATCCTGGTAATATGTTTTTTTCAGTTAAAAAAATAAACTAAAATATTCTAATAAATGCATCTCCTAGTGCAGTGTTTGAATTCGGGTATTTAGCCGTATTCAGTGAAAACGGCTTATGGGGCAGGGCTTGGCTTGGAAGGAAAGACTCCCTTGAGCGTGGCGTGGAAAGGGAAAGAAAAACGGAACGGCACGGAATCGATGTGTTATTTACATCAGAGGAGCGAAGGCGGGAATGCAGAAGCCCGGCGCTCTCCTTTCCCGCAGCCGCCTCGAGGCACAATGAACCATCAACGTGCAACTACAGCTCCCGTCAGCCCGGGCGCGGGGCTGCCGGAGCCGCTGCCGGAGCCGCTGCCGGAGCCGCTGCCGGAGCCGCTGCCGGAGCCGCTGCCGGAGCCGCTGCCGGAGCCGCTGCCGGAGCCGCTGCCGGAGCCGCTGCCGGAGCCGCTGCCGGAGCCGCTGCCGGAGCCGCCTCGTGATCGGCACCAGCTGTGCTGTGCCGCAGCCAGCAAGGGCGGGAGCCGCGGCACGCCCAGCCCGGCCCCGCAGCCCGGCGGGCGGGGGTTGGCTGGGCCTTCCTCGGGCGCCGGCGCCGCGGTCGCGCCTCCCTCTCGCCAAGATGGCGGCTCCGTTGGCGGTAAATTCGGGTAAGAACAATCCGAGTGTGGGGCTGCGGCTTCTCCTCCACCTCTCCCCGCGGCCGTCCCACTCCCCGGCCCTGCGCCTCTTCTCCGAGCCCGCGAAACCGGGGGCGGCCGCCCTGGGAAGGCCGGGTGTGCCGAGGCGGCTAGGGAAGGCCCGAGCGGGCGGCGGGGAAGGGCTGCGGGGGCGCGGTGTGCGGGCAGGCGGTGGGAGAGCGGCCTCCCGTGCGGCCGTGCCCGGGCTCGGGCCGCGCAGAGCTGCCCGGCGATGGAGCTCCGCGGTCAGAGCTGCCGCCGCGCCTGGCTGGTCCTGGCGGGGAGGCACACCAGGCTGCGAAGGCCTCTTTGGTTAGAGGGGACTGTGGTAACTCGGTGTACACGTGGTTACGCGTCACTTCGGTATTACGCTCATCTCTTAATGCTGTGTGGTGTAGGAGGCAAAAGAGAAATATATCCAGAATTTTGCTCAGTGGTGCACATGGAGTCTGGAAATGTGCAGCTGGTTTCTCATCCACTGAGTATTGCTAAGGACTTGAAAACCCTCACCGTCCCAATTGGAAGTTTTGTTATCACAGCTTGTGTCAGTTGCTGCTCGTCTTGTCCTGGGGTACCTCTGCCTCTGCTTTCTAAGTATAGTGCCATTCAGTAGTTAGAGAAAACAAAGCCCCCATCCCTCTTTAGCCTTCTTTTTGTAAGACTGAACCAGGTCAGTTCTTTCAGCTTCTCACTCATCCCGTTCTCTGGCTCATTATTTCTGTATCTTTCTCTGAGGAGCCCAAAAGTAGACACAGTGTGGGAGTGAAGGACTCTGAGGTGCCTAAATAATCACTTGCATCTGCTGGCTACAGCTGTTAATACAGCCTGAAGCCTGCAGGCAGCCTTTGCCATGAGCGTGTGCTGCTGACTGGTGTTCAGCTTCCTGCCTGCCAGGACACTTGGGTGTTTTTCTGTAAAGCTATTCTCCAGCAGCTTCCTTGGTCCCCAGCCTGTGCAGTGATTCTGTGTTGGGGGCAAAATGTTGCATTTATTATTGTTGAGCTTCATTAGGTTAATAGAAGGAGAATGGAGACCCTGTGGAAAAACAGTTGTCACTGGAGTATAGGCCAAAAGGTCTGTAAATAAGGTTTTGTATGTTAGTAGTGACAGTTAATAGTCATTATTAATTCTAGTTAATAGAATTAAAACCTCCATTCCTGTGGCAAGCAAGGAACAAATTTTACAGAGAATATATTTTGATCTCGCGGAATGGATTGCATCCCTGTAGCCTCACAGAAAGGCAGTAGTAAAGCAAAGACTCTTCATAAGAAACTATGACTTTGTTGAAGTGAGGATTGGAGTAGTTCTAATGAGACTATTTAATAAATTACACAGCAAGAGAGTCTACAGCCTTATAATTAAAAAAACTAGGGGAAGAGGGAGTTTTTTAATGGGAAATATGGGAAAAATTAAAGGGGATGTGGCACTAGAACTAGGGAAGAATTTGCCTTAGGTTATAGTATATTGTTTGTGGGAGCAGACATATCATGGTTGAGTCTATAACTTGGCAAAAAGTTCAGGCGTAAGCGTCAACTGCTGTTGTTGCCAAAAGAAGCAATGCATCCTGTCCTTCTTTGCTGTCCCTAATGGGATGGTCAGCCTCTAAAACTAATAATAATAGAATGGCTTAAGTGGGAAAAAGTCAGCGTGGTCGCTAAAGTCCAACCTCTTCCCATCCTGGGTGGGATTCCTTTCTCTGCAATAATCCATCTTTGTGCCATCACAGAGCAAGCTGGGTTGTAGATGTGATCCTGCTGAAAATAAACTTTTTTTTTGGATTAGGTTTTGGTGAGAGAAGTTAGATCCTTAACTTGTTCTAATGCCTTGCAGTACATGTGTTTGGGCTGGTGCAAAGCAATTGTGGTAGGGACAAGAGCAAGCAAATGGGCCAGGGAAGTAGTTGAACAGTTTTTGGCAGACACTGTGGTTTGCTGCTGGTGTTTATTGGACTTGGTAATGTAATAAGAGTGAAAAGACAATTTCAAGTGGAAATAAATCTCTGAACTCTGAAGTTATGTGGGACAGTCAGCTATAGCTGAGTGTGAAATTATGCATCCAGTAGTAGCTGTTTCTAGGTGGGGGTAACATTGTATGCATTAAAACACTGATCCTCAGAAAAGACGAATTTGTCCCTTTTTTACAGGCTAACCCAACACAGCCATACTGGCACTGCGAAATGTGTTGTCTCAGTCATTTGTAAATTCTCTGTAGCTACTCAGCATGAATGGCTTCACCAGTTATGTGTGTAGACTTCACCATTTAAGTATGACAGTCTTTGATCTGACATTCTAGAGCTACTTTGAAGCCTGGGAGATTTGCATTTTGATTGTTGGGAGGGATATCAATTTTAGTTTGAGTAATCAAAGGAGTTTGTTCTCTCTTGACAGCCAATGTTTTTCTCTGATTAGTGAGGCAGGATTTTACACCCCTTCCAGATGACTTAGCTCAGTACACACTGGTTCATCTCTGACAAAGTAGGAGCAATAAGGGTGATTTAAATAGCTTGCTTTTGCTTAAACTGCTTTATGGTTTTCCCAACTTGCTCACTCAAGTAGTAATCTTTGGAAATGGTTGAAACCATTTTTCTTTAGCCATCTGCTCTCATGCGAGAGTATTTTGTTTTGATTTGATGGGTTGTTTAGCTAATAGTGAAGGTAGTCCTTTTCTGGAGTATTCTGTAGAAGTGGTAGAGTCACAGTCCTGGAGGGATTTAGCAGACATGTCGATGTGGCACCTGGGGACATGGTTTAGTGGTGGACTTGGCAGTGCCAGATTAATGCTTAAACTCTGTGATCTTGAAGGTCTTTTCTGACCGAATACCTGTATTGTAAGTATCCTTACAAGATGACTTTGAGCACCAGAATTTAGGTGCATACATCATCTTTTTTGATTCTTTAGCTCCCTAAATGCAATTAAATTTTACATCAAACCATCGTTGTTGTTGGGGTTTTTTTGTGCCTTAAGAAAGGAAAATATACTTTTCTTGATGGGTGTAACAGTATACTGACATGCCAAGAGTAACAGTAAACTGAAAAAGAGTCTACTTATTGAAAACAGTGTATAAAGAATTTGTTTTCTTCCTTTCTCTATTTCAAATACATTGTTTTATTTCTTCTTTTAGCTGCAAGCTTGTGGGGTCCATATAAGGACATATGGCAGACTGTAATGAATGCCATTTGGAAAAGGCAGCCTGAAGCTGTGCATCGTCTCGATCAAGTTTTAAAGAAGCACAAATCTGACTTCATTTCTCTCTTCAGAAATCCGGTACTGGACTAATGCTCGCTTCTGGAATGAGTTGGAGAGTTGATGATTTGCTCTGTCTTATATTGTTGTCTTACATGCCATTTTAGACCCTGACCATTCTTTTCATGTGACATTTTTACAGTACATAATATAGATGTGTTATATCAGTCTTGTCCTGCTGTAAGAATACAAATAGTATTAAGTGGGAGAAAATAATACATACATATTATTTTGTATCTTCTACAGAGAGTTTTATCTGTGATGTATTTTTTCTCTCATTATTTTAGTGCTGTTTTGAAAGCAATAGTAAAAGTATCTAATGATCCATCAGTCAGATATTAACTTTTTTTGTTACTCTTGTGTGTCTGAAATAAAGCACAAATCTATTTTGTCTTGTTTTGCTCCTGTTCCAGTCAGATTAACAAACACACAAAACAGGTGAACTTAAAAAATACAGAATGTGTCTTGTTTGGAATGCCAGATAATGTGAAAAGACTTCCTGTTCCCTGGCTGGTGGATCATAAAGGAAATATATAGAAATATATCTTCTTTCAGGGGTGTTATTTTTTCAGTAGTGGATGGCTTTTTTAAACTGATAGCTACAGAGTTTCATCAGTATATTTTAGCATCTCAGTTTAATGGAAAAAGAATGATGTAGAAAATAGTTGGGAGTAACGCAACAGTTCTGAGCAACAACCCAGATGTCTTTCACTGAGTTGATACCAATTCCTGTTGAGAATTGCATCAAAGTATACTTTCAACTTCTATTATTTTGAGTAAACTAAATGTCAGCGCCGATTGTATAAGATTATTTTTCGTATGTTCCCAAAGGGACTCTCCTCTCCAAGCATGAAGCATTTTTAGGATACCTTTACTCTCTTTGTTTAAAAATACTGCCTTTGTTTTTATGATGATGACCTAACCTGACAGAACTGTATTTGTGAGGAAGGATTAATGTGTAAAGCTTTATTCAGTATTTGATCTTGCCATTCTGAATAACTTCTGATTGTTTGAAAGATTGAAACTTGCTTGTTTCTCTTGCAGCCAAAAAATGTTCAGCAGCATGAGAAAATTCAGAAAGCAAGCACAGAAGGAGTTGCTATCCAGGGTCAGCAGGGAACTAGGCTTTTGCCAGAGCAGCTCATCAGAGAAGCCTTTATCCTCAGTGACCTCTTTGATATTGGAGAGTTGGCAGCTGTTGAGCTCCTTCTAGCTGGTGAGAAGGGAAAATATTTAAGAGCTGGAGAAATGCAGCTTAAATAGGGCCTTCTTATTTAAGTGTATGTTTAATGTAAATGTATGATGCAGTGAAGGCCTTAGCCTCCTAACACAGAATGTTCTTAAAAAGAAATCTGTTCTCACTGTAATGTCATATGATAGCAGTGTTCTGAACCCTAATGTTTGTACACTCAGCTATTGCAAAAGGGGAATATTCTGAGGAAGTCTTACGATTTACTTTCTGTATCATTGAATTTAAACATAAATAAAATGTGACTGAGAAGTTTTCCACAAAGCAGTGTGATAGATACTGATTCTTCAAATTATGTATTAGTTATGCATTGCTGTGTGACGCTGTAGTCTAATAACTGATTAGTAAGAGAAATATTCTGGAGAGTGACACATTCTTTGCAGGTAGAAGATTGATTTCAGAGTTAAGTTATAATTGTTAGTCGTTATTACTAGCTACTGTTCGTTAACTTGGAAAGTTCTTTAAAGAAGTAGCTTGCAAATTTGTTGCCTTTGGAAAGCCATCTTCAAGTCAGCCTCACTTTCTATTTTGAACTTAAATTTTCAATGTAATTTCAGATAGAAAATTTAATTTTGAATAAAAGATACTTCTATGATAATCAGCTTGAATTGATTATTAAGATGGGTACATATCAGTGGCAAATACCGTTTGGACTAGGATATTTATGGACTTGCACTTTAAAACAATTTTTGTATGTTTTAAAAGTTAAATATTAATTTTATCAATAGCACCCAAAATATCTGGGATTTCTTTTGAGTGTTTGAAACAAATCAAAGTGATAGTGAATAACCACACTTACTTTGAATGTGGTATTTGTATTTCAATTAGAAATACAAAGGTTTAGAGCTGTTATCAAGACGTGTATGTTCAGCTTTCTTTGACTATTCTGTGGATTTTCACTCACTAGGAGAACACCAGCAGCCTCATTTTCCTGGCCTTACAAGAGGTCTAGTGGCAGTTCTTTTGTACTGGGATGGAAAAAGATGCATTGCCAATTCACTACGAACCCTCATCCAGTCGCGCCAAGGCAAGACATGGACATTGGAACTCAGGTCTGTATCAGGGCAATGAGCTGATCGAAGTTCTTTGTTTTGAGTGCTTTTAGGACTAATTAGACTAGAGGGAATATGTATAGTCTCAAATTTGCTTGTTTCTCATAACCTGATGCAGCTGCTTTCATGTTTGTTTTTTAAGCAGAATCATTTTTTGCACATATTTTTATTGGATTATAAGGATATCTATTTTACTTCCATTTCTTTCATGCTACTTCACCTTTTGACGGTATTTTGCTTCAGACATTCTCCCAGTCATTGTTGCTCTAACTAGTGGTGATTGCTCAGTATTTGAGAACCCTGCTGTCTTCTGACTTTCTGTGTACCACAAAAGAGAATTGTTCTCCTACCTTTACTTAGAAGGAATGTAGCATCTGCTGGTGAACATTGTATGCTAGTATTTTTTGCCTTGAAAAAGAAAGCAGTGCACACTGCTTGCTTCCAGTGCACAATGATTGGTTGGCTAGAGAAAGATGAAAAGATGTGTTCTGAGGGCAGTGTCTGGACAATTGCATTTACTAGTAAGAAAGAGCCTGTGAGTTTGTGATCTGTGTGCATCTTATATGTAGTACTTTTTGCTTTTAATAGCAATCTTAAGTACCTGATCCCTGTTGTATTCTCATATTCCATGTTCTTGAACCTACAGCTACCTAAAGACTTTGTACCCATTCAGCATAATGGTTTGGGACTGCACTGCTTACTGATTAGCAATGCACGTTTAGTTGCTCTCTGTATGTAAATTATTTGTACATTTTTTTTGTCATCAAATACGTTTGATGGGATTCATTATTTTAGACGTCCTTTGTGACTGGAAAGCTATGATTAATTGTTAAATTTATATTCTTTCCATTATAGTCAAGAGTTAATTTCCATGACAACACGCTTTACAGATGACCTAATGGAGCAGGGTTTGACTCAGAAGATCCTTACACTTGTGTCTCACATTGATTTGAACAATGAATTTGATAAACTCCAGAGAGAGCGAGGATTGGGCAGTGAGAAGCATCGCAAAGAGGTAAAATTCACCAAGCATGGATGTTCTTCTGTGTTACTGAACACATTAGAATAGGGTTAGACTACAGAGAATTCTTTACCTTTGCACACAGTCTGCTGCTGTCTGAGATCACAGGTACTGCTCCACAACTTGTGCAATATCAGTGTGGGATTCACTTTGCTTCCTGGATTTCTATTTTACTGTTGCTCCCAGATGCTAGGGCATTCCTTATTTTTAGTGAAGAACTGTAACAGTAAAAATCTAAGCCTAGTATTTACACTATGTGTAAATTTCTTTTTTTTTTTAATTCTGAAGTCTGTATTTTAAGTTATCAGCACCACCATTATCCACACTATTGGCATAAGAAAAGTGAACTAATTCACAAATTATTAACACAGATTGAAACCAAGTTGTCAGGTGAATAATTCTCTTAATAATCCCATTGTGTTAATATGAACAGAAGCATTTCTAATAGTCAAATAAAATTGCTTGAAAATACATTGTCATCTTTGTAATTCTTGAACTTAATTGACACTGTGACTAACTGCAGCATATTTTTTTCTAGCAGGAAGATTTTAAACATTATTGTTTTAAATTTTGAACTCCTTTCTAATGGGTGATCTGCCTAAAAATCATTGTGTAATAATAAATCAATTTATTTTCCACTGAATAAAGAACTAGTCTTACACTTTTGCTATGAACCTAGAAACTATGGAAAGAATATCCTTCTCATTTATCTTAAATTACCTTAATTTACCTTAGTTTCACCTTAAGATTGATTTTTTGGGGCAAGGGGAAGGCTGACTGTATCTGGGGTAACTGCCAGTGCAGTTGTGTAATTAGAGACAGGAAATGTGACTTCTGTGTGATACATTTACAGCTATGTAAATTCTGTGTAGATTGATGTCTCCTGCCCTTGACAGGGATGCTGGTTTGTGTGTAGTCATAGTCCCAGGTATCTACTCACACCTCTCATGAAATACATGGGAATATAAATGCAATTGACAAGCAGAAGTGTCCTTTTGTTGTTTAGCAAATAAACACAACATTTTCTGTAGCTGCTCTCTTTAGAGTGATTTTTAGTTTAAGCTAGTCATCATGATTGACTGAGAAGGACAAATTGAACCTGTTACCAGAATAGGTACATTCACTGGATTTTTTTTGTTTTGTCTTTTAAAGGTTTCTGATCTCATTAAAGAGTGCCGACAGTCCTTGGCTGAAAGTCTCTTTGTCTGGACCTGTCAGTCACCTCTGAGCAAGGACGACACTCTAATCCTCATAAGTTACCTGGAGAAGGTAACAGTGGAAGCTGACGGCTCGTTGGATGGCGTGAACTTGTCTCTTCTCATGGCTCTCCTTTACTGCTTTGATGTCAGCTTTCTGGAACAAGGTGCAGAGGATCGTGAAGGTAACGCTGGCAGCATTCCCAGAGGTTACGTCGTACAAATGGATAAATTGTTGTTTAAGCAATTTTATTATTGATCAGTAACAAATTGGTGAAAAAACCCATGCAAAATCCTACATTTGTTTACTGGGTATTGGTTTTGTTTTTATTGTTGAAGACTTGATGCACCGACTCCCTCTGCTAGCAGAACGACAGTACATAGCAACGATCCACACTCGGCTTCAGGAGTCTCAGCCCTGGAAATTGCCAGGCCTGCAAGCTACTGTTAGATTAGCCTGGGCACTGACGTTGCGGGGAATATCCCAATTCTCTGATGTGACAGGTAAATTACTCTAAAGCTCAGTTGCTGCATATTGGTATTCAGAGCTTGCAAGTGCTGTAAGTCAAAGGATCTATTACCTTTCTGAAGTGTTATTATTTACCTTTATGATAAAATCACTGTTAACACTTATATAAAGCTTTCTCTGTATTTGATTTTGGTTGTCGAGAATTGAATTGCTCTGAAACGTGCACAGATATAGCAGTAATTATTTACTAGACAGTAATAGTGTCTCATTGAAGTGAGAGAGATTTTAATGTACTGGAAAACTCAAGGATTTCATTTTCAGCTTTAGTATAATTTGAATGCTTAAATTCAGAATAAGTTCCTGATTGTGTTTTTTTACATCTGTAGATGTCAGGCCTCAGTATCTTGAGAGGACAAATCTATTTATAGTTTTCTTTTTTCCTCTCTGAGCTTCACAAGCTTTCCAGCTTTCTTCTAGGTCAAAATTGAGTCTACTTCAAAATATCTGTTAAAGAAAATGCAAACATTAAATATAATGTTTAATTAAGGTTGGTTTGTGATTCTTGGTTCACTACCTTAGCTATTTTTGGGTAAATGGATATGCACTGTAACATTTTTTAAAGCAGAAAGTTGAGGTCATCATCTGCCATTAATTGTTTTTTCTACTGTACAGGAGAACAATAGACTGAAAAAAAGACAAGAGTTGATAGAAGCATGTAAATTTTCATGTCAGCTGTGTATCCTGAAATATATTTGTTTGGTAACAGATTGTTATTTACTTTATCTGCTCTTGTGAATTTTGTTGCCCAGCTCTTGCAGAATTCACTGAGGCAGATGAGGCAATGGCAGAGCTAGCGATCGCTGATTACGTTTTCCTCTTCCTGACTGAATCTGTTGTGGCATCTGAAAATTTCTACCATGAGGAATTTTACATTCGCAAAATTCATAACCTTGTCACAGACTTCCTTGCACTCATGCCAATGAAAGTAAGTTGGTTGTGTGAATAGCACTTACTGAGAAATGTGGGCATCTCTTCTGTATTTCTAATATTTGGTCAAGGTAGCATAGAGAGATTCAGACATAAGCCTCAGCTTCAGAAAACTTCTTCACTCTGTAGAAGCCATAATGTTTGGGGTTTGTTTTCCACGCTGAAGTAGAACGTGATTTTTAAAACACTTCAGTGTGGTCAGATTTGCAAAACAAGCTTTTATGGTCGTAGTGGTGTTTGTTTTACATGATTAAAATTTAAATGAATGCTGAAATTGATGGCTATGCATGTATGTATTGATTTTTTTAATATATTTTTATCGTTTGATACAGACAGTAGTGTAACCTAAATTGAGTTACGGTTTTTGTCCCTCATTTTTAGTTTATTCTTTTACTAATGGTCTTTTCCACATTTTAGGGGAGGGATTCTGCTTTTTTGGTAGTATCAATTGTTGTGAAAATAAGCAACTGTTTTCAGTCTAAGAGAAATGCTGCAAAAGGATTTTTAAAGAATTACAAGTTTCATTTGTGCAAGATCTTGTAATTAGACAGAGAAAATCAAAATTCCATGGAAACACTTCTATTTAATTAATGGAGGCTTTATTTTATGACCTTCGTTGTGTTGAGCTGTATTTGGAGTTGCCAAATAATTACCTTTTTCAGTGTGCAAAAAGGATTTTAAAAAGTATTTTGTTCATTTTAACCTTACAGAATGTGAACAATATTGGCAGGAAAAGCAATATTTGAGCCTCGTGAACCTTTAAGTGCATATATAAACACATAGCTTTGAGGTCTAATCCTAGTTTATTTATAATTTGTTGGTGTTGCATGTTGTTTTCTCAAGCTTTTTTTAAAGCACATCCATAGAACAAGTGTAATGTCAGTTCCACCAGGTTCATATTGATAAATCACTGCTATATTTATGCTGCAATAGCTGCCTGCACCCAACACTTACCATTTTTTAAGAGGCTTTGGACATCCTTTGAAAGATGCACACAATGGTGATTTTTGTAATGCAGACACAGTAGCCCTTGGGAATATTTTGAATATATGGGGAATATGTGAGGAATATTTATGGAATACCCTTAAACAATTGGGTGCAAACAAGTGTGGAACTGAGGACCTTTTTTTGAGACAATTCATTGAATGGTATTGCTTTACAAAAGAAGTGTCTCCCTATAATTACACGGGTGGCTGCAGAATGACCCTGACTGAAGTTTCTGCCATGTTAAATTTAGAACATATGTGACCCTGTCTCCTGTAGCTGCAGAACTGCCTGAAAATCCCAAGGCAGTAGCTTGATTTGTTGGTATATCTTATCTTCATTTCATTATGGACTCAGATACTTTATCTTTGGGAAGAATATTTCTTTTCCTCTTGAGTTTTTTTTCCCTCAGGTATACAGTTGGTTGTAGCTAATGCCTGAAGATGAAGAGAGATGTTTATTACAAGTAGGATTTTGTAATACAGGATATAAGCCAAAATGAGACCATTGACTTGTATTCTAGTTTGCTAGAGGCCAGTACTAGTTCTTTCACAGGAAAGACTTTGTTAGTAGGCAATTGGGATATAGCCCTACGAGGCAACTTTTTGTCTTAACTGCTAGTTAGTGGTTGGCTTATGTCCTCAGCTATTTCTACTGAATCTCAAATTTTAGGTAAAAAGAAGTGTCTGTTTTGTGCAATCTTTATTTTGCTTTGTGTATCTGTGTAACTTTTGTTCGGTTTTATTTAAATCTCTAAGTCAGCATTTTAATTAATTCTTGTGTGTAATTTTAGCATTTATGCTGCTTGCCAGTGATGATTTGGGTAAATCTTTTTGTTGACTGCATTGCATTCATTCAGAACTTGATAATTAGCTTTAGTACCTCAAATAATTAATCATTTAACTTATCAACATTCAGTTTTGTCCTTGTTCAGTTAGTGTACTGATTTAGGTAGTTTGCTTTGACCCTTTCCACTGTTACTTCTAGTTTTTAATCTTTATTATTATTACATTTTAACTGTTTTTTCCTGATGAGACACAATTATTTTGCTGCTCATTCAGTTTCACACATTGAGATATATTATAGACCATGAACTAGTCTCTGTTGACTGTCACCATGTTGTATTTTTTATGTGTTGAATTGGTTGCTTGCTTCTGTTTCTTGTTCTTCAGTGTCTCCTTAATATTTAACTAAACTTAACTTTTAATCTCATCTGTTTGCTTTCTATAAGCCTCTGTTGGGGTCTCATGTCAAAAGCTTTTTGAATTTAAAATTAAATGTCATCTGGTTTTTGTTTAGTAATTAGCTTTTTCAGCACAAAGAAGTTTAGGATGCTGATTAAATGGCTACTTTTAAAAAAAATTGCTGCTGTTCTTCTTGCTCTTCTCGCTTGTTTTTCCTGTGGTGTTTATTGACATGTGATAATGCTTCTAGTTGAGACAGATTAACTCCAAAGTGGGATCAGTGCAGAACTTTTCAAGTCATAAAGTAGCTGCAAGTAAATTAGTCTTTAATGGTGAAGAAAGGTGCTATCCTCAGATCTGTATACAGGAATCAATATTTTGCGTTGTTTCATGTTTCTTTTCACTCCTTGTGAATAATGATCCAGCATTCTTTGAACCTAAACTGTCTAGCTTTTAAATTAAAAGGAGGAAAAGGATCTACCTTTTGGGGCCAAACCAAAGTATCTGGTGAAGTCAGTTAGGAAAAACTCCTGTGATATAAGTTCAGGGCTTTTCCTATGTGCTGAGGGCTTTGGCAGTAAGCAAGTGATTGACTATAACTTCGAGTGCAAGCTTTTGGGAGGAGTGAGGATTGAAAAATTAGAAAATGGAGTGTTCTTGTCATGTTCATGCAAGTACATTTGCTTTCTTAGTTTTAATTGGCCATATAGACAATTCCATTATTTCTTTCTGTTTCATTCTTAGCTAAATATAGACCACTGTTTCCTTTTCCACTTCATAAATCCTGTAGGTGAAACAGCTGAGAAATCGTGCTGATGAAGATGCTCGCATGATCCACATGAGTATTCAGATGGGTAACGACCCACCTATTTCCCTTCGGAGAGATCTGGAGCATTTAATGCTTCTAGTAAGCCTTATTTTCTTCTAAATTACTGTCAAAAATAATGATTGTGACTTTCATTTGTTATCTGAAAGCCTGTGTCTCAATGATACCATATGGTGCTGGATCTTTCCCTTTTGGGATTAATTTTTTTTCCTTAAGTATAGGCACTTCTCTATAATTTTTCATAAGAAGGAATTAATTTACTGTCTTGGTTTCTGATGTTCATGTCACGTAATTATTTTTTAGTAAGTAAGTAGTGCATTGTTCCTTATGTCTTAAGAGGTTTTACTCCACTGTTGACGATTACTCTGATAAATAATTGAAATGTTTAAATAATTTTCATGTGTTGATGTATTTGTAATGAGAATTTTAGAAGACTGTTTTGTATTTGCTGTAGAGTAGGCTTGGTAAGGTGAATCCATGAAGGCTAGTGGAATTACAAATTCCCTGATTGCAGTAGAGTTTTGAACATAAATGTACCTTTAAAAGAAAGAGTTTTTTTTCATATTTTTAATAAAATAAAACCAAAATAGAATGGAAATAAAAATAATTCTATTTGTTTAAATATTAGCTATTAAGGTTACTTAACTGCACTTTCCAAAAAATCCATATTGGCAAACAGATTTGCATATTGAACTGAGGTGTTGTGTATTTTCTGATAACTTAAAAACTTGTATTATTAGTCTTTTCCAAAGATGCTCCCTTAGGTTATTAGCAGGAAAATCTGTAGTGAAATGCTTTCTTAAGCAGCTCAGAGAGATATAGTGAACTTAAATGAAGAACTAGAAATAAAAATTTACTCGGAGAAATTTGTATGTTCACTGGCTAACTTGTAAAATTAATATATAAAGGTAGGCATATGGTTATTTAAGGAGAAATGACACTGCTTTCTTAGCAACGATTTAATCCATAATAATTAAATAGAAAGTTATTATGTTTTCACTGATATGTGCATTTTGAATTTTGCTGGCTGTCACTAGTTCTGATACTGTTATTTAGAAGCTGTTATTTTCAGAAGGTTTTAAGAACTAGAACACCAGCCCTGGGATGCTTTGCCTCTCAGATGTGTTTAGCTAATCTAGAAGCAGTGCTTACTGTTGGAAGTAATTGGTTTTTTCTTCCTGGAGAGGATACTTTTCTAACACCTTCCTTTTCCTGACAGATCGCTGAGTTGTATAGGAAAGACCCCTTTAATCTGGAGCTTGCTCATGAGTACTGGTGTCCGTCGGAGCCCCTGCAGACATCCACCATCATGGGCTCCTACCTCGGGGTAGCTCACCAGCGGCCCCCTCAGCGCCAGGTTATCTAGATTTTCTTGAGTAACTACTAGTAACTTGAAACTAAAGTAACAAAAACCCTCAAGCAACAAAATTTTTGGTATCCTTATTACAGGTAGCCTCTAAGAAGACCTTAGCCTTTTTCAGTGGCTTATCTGCGTGTCTCCTGCTCTGTATGGCGTGGGTGTTGTTGCTTGCCATAAAATTAGCTACTGCCAGCCATTCGTGGCTGTCAATAAACTTAGAAAGAAAGAGTACTAACAAACCTCTGTGAAAATGTTATTTAGGTTTGATCTGTTACAGTTGCTAAATGGATTCTGATAGTTCTCTCGTGTTTTTTGTCTGATGACTTCTACGTGCCTTTTTCATGTAACTGAGAAATCAAATTCCTTAGCTGTAAAAAAAACTTTATTAACTGCAGTTGATAGTATTTTAGGGGTAAAAATCCTAAGAATATTTTAATTATTCAAGTTCAAAAATTATAGTCCATAAGAGACAGAACTTAAAATTAGAGTGACGAAACAGTCTAAGCAGACAAAGCAAACCAAACTCTTTGGATACCTGGGGTGCTGTCAGCCCTCAATGCTTCTGGAAGGACTGTGCAGTGCTAGGCAAAACCTAGTACGAGACAAATCAGACACATCCCAACACCCACACAGAATGCTGGCAGCTTGAATTATGGCCAGGTACAATCTGCAAGCAGCCTAATGTGACCCTGAAAGGAACCACTGTGTGTGAGTTACTGACAAGCACACTGGATTCTTTCCTGGTCTCACTTACATTGCATTGTGAGATGTGCTAATAATACTCCTGTGGAACTTTTGGGAGGTGAAGTAAATTTTATCACTAGAAATACAGAATTTGAGAGTTAGTATACTTTGCAGTCACTAGTTATTTTGTTTAGTTCCTCTTTCAAACATGTCTAACTGAATAGGCCAGTCTGCAAAGGAACTTTTTTAAAATTGGAGTTGTCATTCCTGTCTACCCTGCCCTGATTACATTAGAATCTGTTCTCTGACTTTTGCTGCCTAATGTTTTCCTAAAATACTCAGATTCACGTTTTTTTTTTTTTTTAAACACTGATCTTTATTTGTTCTAGGTTGTCTTGTCAAAGTTTGTTAGGCAAATGGGAGATCTACTTCCTTCCACAATTTACATCCCATACTTGAAAATGCTGCGGGGACTGGCTAGTGGGCCTCAGTGTGCTCATTACTGCTTTAGTTTGCTAAAAGTCAATGGCAGTAGTCATGGTAAGAGAAGTGACTCTTCAGCTCTTTCTCAACTCCTTTTCTTTTGAGACGTGCAAAGACTTACTTGAGATGAATTGTGGCCTCATACTTTTAACATTTTATTATTAGTACAAAGATGAAATTGGAAGGCTTTACTTTACTGTAGTCTGATTAAAAAAACCTAGCAGATAAGGAATTAGATGGCTGAGCACCTTAGCAAGCAATTTACCTAGTGAAATAATGCTTTTTTTAAAAAAAACACCGTGTCTTACACCATAAGAAATGCAGAATGTCAGTGTTGCTTATTGTAAAACAAAAAATGAGTCATGTCTTAAAGTTAGCTATATTTACAAAATATACAAGTTCCTGAGCTGACTTTGTTCAGAAGCACTTTGTTCAGTTAGAATTTTTTGATACATGTAGTACAATACCACTTTCTCAAAGTAAGAGATGCTGGTCAGTCCTGTGTTTTGCCTTCATTTTGCATTGGTCAAATTATAAAAAAACTCCCTACTTTGAAGATACAAATAATGTTGCAAAGATTCCAATTCATAAACCAGAAAACTTATTTGTACTAGTTTTTCATATTAGCACCTTTCTGTCTCAAAAAAACTCCATAAACAAGCAAAAATGCCCAAACCTAAATGATTAATTTTGGAAACAATAACTTTTCTTTGAACTTTACTTTTTCCTTTAGATAAGAAAGTTCTCATTCTAAATTTAGCTACCCTGCTTTTCACCCTGTGAAAGAGTCAAAAGAAAATCTTGTCACCTGTTTGTCATTTTTCTAGCGGAAAACATCCAAGGAGCAGGTGGCAGTCCTGTCTCCTGGGAGCATTTCTTCCACTCTTTGATGCTTTATCATGAGCACTTAAGGAAAGACTTGCCAAGTGCAGACAGTGTCCAGTACCGTCACCTGCCTCTCCGAGGCATCACACAGAAAGAACAGGATGGATTGATTGCATTTTTACAGCTGACCACTGTTATAGTCAATTGGGTAAGTAACCTTTTATTTAGTTTTCTTTGTTAATACTTTTTTTTTCCTTGTGAATCATCATCATTCAGCTGCGAAATTCTCCTTGACTGAAAAAGTATGTAAGGAAAATTTACCTAGCAGTTGTCATTTTATTAGTGAATTCCAAAAGTATGGGAAGCATCAGGAGTAACTGTAATGACCAAACATTGAAGGTGTAGGTGAAGCAGAAAGAGATGATGCCCTTTCCTGTGTTGCTAGTATTGCTGATTTTCTTGCTTTCTTGACTCTGGTGGTGGTAATGGAGATGTCTTTCAGAAGTGAGGTATGTCCGCAATAAATCACCAAGAAGTAGGAAAGTTCTTTGCCTTTATTTATGAGCTTGAAATAACAAAAGTAATAGTTGTATTCAAAAGGAAGTGGTAGAATTTTGATAAGGAAGCTGATCAGCTGTGAAACTTGCATCCAGGGTTATGATTTAAAATGTCCCCAAACCAAGGGTGTAAAATGTTTTGAATGAATTGACTGGAAGAGGATTCCAGGAGAATAAGACTGCAATGCATAATTTTGTATTGTGAGTTGTCTGTGTAATTCTGAGTAGTGTGGAATTCTGCTCTTAAACACCCACCAGACTTTGCAGCCTAAAAGTTCTATGACATAGTGAGATAGCCTTGGTTTTGCTGACACAAACATGAGACAGATCAGTAAAACTAAATATTTTGAAAATCATCTTTGGTGGTAAAGATAATGGGGTGATCCTGTGTGAGCTGTAATATCAGCATTGGACATACATGGAGAAAAGGGAACTCTTAAAACTTCTATTTCCTGACATCATCAAATCATAATTTGGGATGAAGATAAATTTGTTCTAAGGATGCAGGGAATTACCATTTGATGAGGCTAAATGCTTGTTCCTGTCCAGTGGTTCCTCTCAGAGTCTCCAGTGAGCTTACATGAGCAATGATCCTGTTCTTAGACTAAAATTGCTACAAGTTCCTAGCAAATGTCCAATGCAGTGTGAGTTCATAGAAATATATGGATATAGGAATATATAGAAAGTATGTAATAGAAATACTAATAAAAGTCCCTCTACCCATGCTTGAAAAAGTTGCTAAAGTACTTAGACTAATTCCATGAATGCGTGTCCACTAAAAAAAAGTGGGTTGTTATAAGATACGTGTATTATCCAAATAATCTTTCTGTGTGGATAGGCACAATTTAGTGCTTGTAAGTCTTTATACTCGGCTTTTTGTTTAACTAAAATGGTTGGCTTTGGAATTGTCTGCTTTTCTTTTGACATTTTGCATACCTTCAAGTACAAAGCGGAGTCTGAACTGAGCTGTGAATTAGAGACTGTAAGATATGAGAAACCTTCAAAGTTATAATCTGCAGTTTTGTTTTCTGTTGAACTCTGTAGAGTGAGAATGCTCGCTTGGCTCTTTGTGAGCACCCTCAGTGGACACCAGTAGTGGTCATCCTGGGACTTCTACAGTGCAGCATTCCTCCTATTTTGAAAGCAGAGCTATTAGAAACCCTTACTGCTTTTGGAAGATCTCCTGAAATAGCTGCTTCACTCTGGCAATCCCTGGAATATACACAGGTATTTTAGGATTTTCAGTGCTTAGAGCTGTAGCATTGTAGTTTGTTGAAATTGCCAGTAGCGTATTCAAAATCGTATTGCATTTCCTCCTAAATTTTCTTTTTGCTGTTGTTGAATATAATTTTTTTTTTAATGTAGTTAATACTTTGGAACAATTTTGAAAATTACAGAATCATCTCAGAGATCTCATTGGCTGTGCTTATTTTACATAAATACAGGTTTATACAGAAATACCAAGACTGTCCTCTTTGAACTGCAGCTGCTGCCTTATTTTTACTTGCTAATAAGAGACCCTGACAATAACAACATCTCACCATATTTGCGTCCTAATTTATGATATTTCTTAAAATACATTATTGTAAGAGATAATGAGAGAAATGTCTTTCCCCTATCCGATATGAGATAAAAATCATTAATGTGAAAATGTGATGCAGATCTTGGAGAATGTAAAGCTGGGAGCATACATGTGTCAAACATAATCCAGCCTCTCAGAGAGAAAAATCTTAGCTTTTTATCTTTTAAAAGGATTTAGAAAACCTCTTCTTAGATCTAAAATGTGATGAGTATCTTTTTTTTTTACTCCTGATAGAAATGATGGAGATGCACTTGGATTGTGTGAAATGTGTTGTTTGTTTTCATTTCTCTTTCTGTTTTGAAGATCTTACAAACTGTAAGAAGTCCAGGCCAGAGACAAGCAATTGGTATTGAGGTAAGAGATTCTCTGTACCTAGGCAGCCTCTCTGATCATCTGCATATGCATTTGGGAGGCACTTGCAGAAGCTGCATCTACTGCTGTGCCCATGGGAAACTTTCCTAATAGACATTGTTGTTTCACTGCTTTGTAACTTACTTGCAAGCCTGCTTGTAATTTCTGGAAAATTTTATCCATTTTGCACCTAGTTCAGCTTCACACTAGTAGCAGAACAGCATCTAAACTCTCAAATTCCTCATGAGCACTTCTTACTAAGATTTTCCTAAATTGCACTCACTTTTGTTATGTCTTGGTACAGCTCACTTTGCTTCTAAGAACAGTGGTAAATAAAAGCAAGTAGGTAAATATTGAGATGTATCCTCTAGTAGCTCAGAGAGGAGTGAATGCATATTGCTGAACTGAAATAACAGTACTGATGCTTTGCTGCTTTTGCTCTGTTTGTGTTGTACTGTAGGCAGAAAAGCTGCTGAATTGATTCACTGTAAAGTAATTCACAGATGATGCTATTACATTTTTTTTTTCTCACATGTTTCTTCCTTCCCCAAAATCTGTGATTTGTCTCCTCCTGTTTTTGCTGTCCTCCTGGGAAGGTTGAACTGAATGAGATTGAGTCCCGATGTGAGGAGTATCCTTTAACTCGCGCCTTCTGTCGACTCATCAGCACACTAGTGGAGAGTTCATTCCCAGCTAACTTGGGAGCAGGTCTCCGCCCGCCAGGCTTTGATCCCTATCTCCAGTTCCTCAGGGATTCTGTGTTTCTCCGATTCCGCACCAGGGCATACCGGAGAGCTGCTGAAAAAGTAATTTTTGTTTGAAAATATTTTTCTTTTCCTGAGCATGTAGCTGTTGATGTGGCTTAGATCTGTTTGAGAAAGCTGTGCAAGTTTGATGCAGCAAAAGTAACCTAGAGCACTTAATAGTGTTTTGATTCTGTAAACAGGTGATATTTCAACTCATGGGTCAGGATATATTTCAAAGGAGCTTGTATAAAGTATCTTTTAAAAAAGAAGCTTGTATTCCTAAATTTCAATTTGCTCTACAGGATTCTGCAAGTCTACTACATGGCTAATGACTTCTGAACATTACATGCCCAAATATACAAGTCAGATTTGTCCTTTTCTCAGTGTTACCTCAGAAAATATTTCTGACTTGCTGAACCAAGTGATTTGGCTTTGTTTTACAATACTTCTGGATGAAAGCACATGCTTAACTGTATGCTGGAAGCTGGCTATTCTTGATCTATTCTTAGCTGTATACCTAATAAGAACTCCTTATTGCTTATAGTTTCAATATTCTAATACGTGTATTGTATAATAGTGCCTAAAATAGGTAAGAAATCTGTTTCAGTATTCCATTTCACTTCAGAAAGGAAGCTTGGCCTTTCATATTCTTTGACATAATGAATTATAATGTAATTTGCATGACTTTCTAATTTTGAAATACTAGTCATCCTTCTGTCCTGTACTTCAATGCACTGTGTTGTGTTCTTTGTCGTCTTGGTCGTGTTGTTGCGGTGTCAGTCTTAATCTGTGTATGATTTTTTCTTTGTTTTGTGATTATCTGCAGTGGGAAGTAGCTGAGGTAGTCCTGGAAGTGTTTTACAAATTATTGCGGGACTACGAACCTCAACTTGAAGACTTTGTGGACCAATATGTGGAGTTACAAGGTTACAAATGTTTGTTTGTTCACTGACAGACAGAATTGTGACTTGTTTTGCTCTGTCTTGGGATCTTGTTTAATATTGCAGATAAGCTGGTGGAAAGCTAGACCAAGACTTTAAGATAGGAAGATGTTAAAAAAATTTCCATGTAGTATTGAGATCTGCATTGCTGACTCAATAGGGTTTCATGTACACTGTTTTCTACTTCCCTATCTCTACTAGGCGGATAACTTCTGTTTCTGTCATTTCCAATTCGGTTGAAGAGCAACATTTGACACTTAAACAACACCTCAGTTTTGGCTTCTTCTTCTGGGCTTCTTTGATCTATATCTAAATCACTACTATTCATAGGATTAATTCAAGGGTGTCATTGTATTGGAGATATCCTTTACTGTTAATACTGTTGATATATTAACTATTCAAAGCAGACAGTAGCAGTAGAATTGTGACCTGAAGTAATTTAATTCTGAACAACTATTCTTTAAAAGGCTAAAGTAGATGACAGTTGCTTCATTATAGGAAATCTAAGGCTTATTTGGGCTTTAAATTTTTTTTTCTTAATACAAAGTTTCTTAGCATGAATTCCATCATGATGCCTGTGGATTTTCTTGTAGCAGTGCTGTGAGAACCAGTTCTTAATTGAAAACAACTTTAGTGTTAGAAGGCCTCTGTGCCTCATACTTTTTGACAAAGAGTACTTGGCAGCATAACTGGCTCAGAGAATTCGTTAGCTCGTTCCTGTCCTCTGCTAGTCCTTCAACTTGTTATGATTATTTGTGGGTTACGGGATATGTTGGAGAAATGGGTTAATGTAGTTTTGAGTAGACAAATTTTTCAAATGGATTCAGTATGTGGCTCCACATTGGCATGGCTTGTCTGTTGGTGTGTGATGGAGTGGCACACATGGAATGAATGGAAGAAAGGCACTTAAAAGGTGGTGCCAAAAGAAACTACCCTTGTTCTCACTTGCATGTTAGAAAAGGTTCTTACTGCTTTTCTGCTTTTATCTACCACAGTTTATGAAGAGCCTAGATGAATTAGAAGCATGAGTCTTTTCCTTTTATTTCATGTCATGAAGGTCTTTGAATTTTAGGCTAGTAGTTTTATTTTTGTATACATTGTTACAGCAGTCGTGGGAGTTTATCCCTACCCTCTGAGGATTAGGAGTTGAGTGGACATTCTCTTTGACTTCTGGAAATGTTTTTTCCCTCATCCAGGGTCTTCATGCAGGGGGGGTGGGATATAAACTTTTTCTGGTTGCTTTTTGGTCAGATCTACTTGGGGTTAAATTTGAAATGTGCTATTAGATACTGAAAAGTAAGGGTAATTGCCATTACATCTCTTCCCAAACTTTTAATATTACCTCAATGGCTTCTATATGAAGAAAATCTCTGAAGACTTTTTACCAAGGTTGTTGCTTAGAGCCATGGGGGCTGTTACATTTTATATCTTATACTAGCTTGAGTAATAGAAGGGTTTTATTAGAGGTTATATTGTTTTTTACTCCTTCTGTCTTTAGGAGAAGAAATAATAGCATATAAACCACCTGGATTCAATTTGATGTATCATCTATTGAATGAGTCCCCAATGCTGGAACTTTGCCTTAGTTTGCTAGAAGAAGGGGTTAAGCAGCTTGATACTTATGCTCCATTTCCTGGTATGTGCCTAGAATTCATTTTTCATGTGAAGTTAAAATGTATAGTGAGAAGGATTTAAAGCTAACATTGCATATCTGTACTTTGATGGTTGTATCTCTTGCATATAAAGAATCGTGTTATGGGGGAAGTTTTCCTACTGGTAAACCACTGACAGGGTTTTTTTTCTCGGTGCAAGGCTTGATGAATGACATTTATGAATGTAGTCTATTCAGCTGCTTCTTTGTATTTCTTATGTTTTTTGTGCACTGCAGGGAAGAAGCATTTAGAGAAAGCTGTACAGTATTGCCTTGCACTTCTAAATTTAACCCTACAGAAGGAGAATTTTTTTATGGATCTTTTGCGGGAGAGCCACCTTTCCCTTATTGTCACACCACTGGAGCAGCTGCTTCAAGGAATCAATCCTCGCACTAAAAAGGCAGATCACGTGGTGAATATTGCCAGGTATGTGCAAAGTACTGAGAAGGGAGGAGTTTTGGATGCACAGAAGTGTTTGGATCCTGGATCCTTTCATTAGCTTTACTAGCCAATGCTTCTCTTTACACAGAGCTTCTTGTGAATTTTTTTCTTGGTGGGGGGAGATGTCTTCACAGGTGGTATGATCTGTGATTGTCCTAGCGCAAGATGGGAATCTGTATTTATGGTTCTTCTTTCTGAATTTTCCCCCTCTCATGATTTCTTCCTGTCTACCTTATGTGCAATGATTCCCTTGCTTATAATTCCATTTTGCCCCAGACTCATCACAGAGTGGGAAAGTTAAACACATTTAGTTGCTATTAACCATGTTTTACAGTATTGTCCATTAGTTACTGTATTAAATGCCTGCAAGCAGTTGTTTTAACTTATGCTGCAGTGTTTAATGTAGATTTTGGATAAAAAGAATGGTAAAAATTCCAGGAAAGGTTATTATCCCTACTCAGCCTACTCATCTCTCCTGATGGAGAAGCACTCAGTGTTTCATATAGAGTGAAATTTTATTTGAAGCTTGAATGTTATCTCATGTAATTTGATTTGTAAATGTTTTAGTTCTAAATCTCGTTTAATTTCTCATCTGTGCATTACCATCTTGAAAAAGTAAAATTCTCAACAATTTCATTACCATAATCTTGTGTCTTTGAAGGTATCTTTACCATGGAAACAGCAATCCTGAACTGGCTTTTGAAAGTGCCAAGATTTTGTGCTGTATTTCTGATAATTCCAACATCCAGATAAAACTAGTTGGTGATTTCACACATGATCAGGTGAGTAGCTGTTTCTTTGAATCTGGAAAGAGAAACTGATGGAGAAATACTGGGACTTCATAATGTTTCTTTAAAGGATAGGTTTCTAGGTTAACTACATTAAAATACCTATTTTGTTTTATATCTACCCACCTCTAAAATGTCTTTCACCATGGCATTGGAAAAACAATTACTTCATTAGTTGAAAAAAACCAAAATCATGAATGTTTTCAAGAAGAAAAAGGGCAATATTCTTTGAGATGTGGAGATCTTTTTGTGACTTTATAGTCTTCAATCTGTGAGAATAATTTAGCATATGTAACAACAGTAGATTTTTTTTTTCCTGTTCACTGGCTAATTGTTAACCTGTTCTTAGAAGAGCTATGACTCTCCACTCTTGCTTATTAAGTAGGTTATATACTTTTTGTCTAGAGGTTCTGTCAACTTACATGAAGGGAATTATGAAAAGTATTTGGTTTAATACTCTTAAAATTCTCTTCATTTCCATCCTTCTATTGTTAAATACAGAGTGTTAGCCAGAAGCTGATGGCTGGATTCGTGGAATGTTTAGACAATGAAGATGCAGAAGAATTAATTAATCCAGATGAGGGTATGTAAAAGGCTTCTTAAAATGGCTTAAACAGTTGTCTTTTGCATGGAATGAAATTACTGAAAGAGATGTAAAAAGTGCTTTTAAGCCAGGAAACAATCTTCCTCTGTTTTCTGTGGAATTGGACCTTTAACAGAATGAAAAGCACCTATGTTTTGTTAAATAACATCCACAGTACAATGAGCCAACAACAAACTGAATCTGTTTTCAGAAGACAAGTATTTAACATTGCTTTGGATATATTATTTAGAGCTGTGTTAACAGTAATTTTGAATTCTGTTCTTGTATCCCTTTGCAGTAATATAAGTTGATCCCCCAACATTCTTGTATTTAACTTGAAGACACTGACGATTATTCTATTAGATGGGTTTTTTACTTCGTTGTTCACCACATCTGCTTTTTCTTTTTCTTTTCTTTTTCTAATCAAGAGCTGGAGCCTGAAAAGAAGCGGGCACAAATCCATCATGAAACAAGGATCCATATTCTGAATCTCCTTATCACCTCTCTTGAGTGCAGTCCTCCCAGCCTTGCTCTGTATCTCTTGGGATTCGAACTAAAGAAACCTGTCAGCACCACAAATTTGCAAGATCCAGGTAAGAGGAGGAGAGGTTGATCTGCCATTTTATCAGTTCTGTTACCAACACTGAGAGTATTTACTGGAAAATTCATGGGGAAAAGCAGTTCCTCTTCAATTTATGACAACAGGCCTTGTTTGACTCCTTGAAAGCTACATTAATATTAGTACTCAAATGCAGCCTTTAAACAACTTCAGGATTTGATTCTTTGTTTAAGTTGGATTTTGGAACAGACTTGAAATTAGAATTATGAGAGAAAATGATACTTCAGAAGTGAAACATTAATTTATTTACTGTTTAATACAGCATAGTTGTGTCCCCAATACAAAGAAACTGATTTGATGATCCAAGTAGTACCCGCATATGCTAACATCTGAATCTACAAAACAGACTGTCACTTTGGACTAGTTCTACTACTTGGGTACTGTCCTGTCCCTCCTCAAACTCCTGTTTAAAATTATTTATAGGAAAGAAAACCAGTAACCAGTTTTGGTTTTTTGGCATTGTAGAAGAAAATGTTCTAGAACATGTGGGGTTTCATTCTAGTGCCGGGAATATACAAATATATTAATTAATTACATGTATATATGACAATGCAAACTTTAGAAATATCACTCCTGTTGCTTTAAAGTTGAATTGGTGGGAATAACAGTGGGTTACTATATTTTTTTCTCCTCCTCCATTTCTAACTTGTATTTTACAAAACAGACTGAGCAAGTCCAGCAGAGATGATCAAGGAGCTGGATTTCTCAGCCTATGAGGAGAAGCTGAAGGAACTCTGGAAAAGAGAAATGCTTTGAGGGGACCTAATAGAAGTCTTTGAATTACCTGCAAAGGCATTAATAAGAGGATAAAACCAGGCTCTTCAGAGGAGTGTGGCAGGAAGAGGAGAGGCAGTGGGCATAAATTGAAACAAGAGAAGTTCAAATTCAATGTAGGAGAAATGTTTTGACCAGAAGTCAGTGAAGCAGGTTGGCTATAGAGGTCGTGCAGTCTTCATGTTTGGAAGTTTTCAAGACCCAGTTGTCTAAAGCCATGAACAGTGGTCTGATACCATAATCTAGCAATAGTTTGGTGTTGACATGTTTGGTGTTTAGTAGTTGGGTGTCTCTTCCAGTCAGAAATACAAGACTATTTCTCAACTGTTTTAAGGGATGTTTTATATAAACAAGTTTGAGCAAACATGAATAATTTGATTTTAGTTATTTAGAGAAGAATATTTCTCATTATCTTTAGGTTTGTATTGGACTCTGTGGCCCAGCAGTTTTCAGTTCTTCATAGTTCTAAATGGAAGAGTAGCTAGGACCTGAATTTTATTTCTTCTGATATTTTGGAATTCAGTAGTTACACAGTACATGTAACTGGTCTGCACCCACACAATTTTGCAGGATATCATATGTTAAGTCAGTGGTGAGGAAATGTGTCTCAAGGGCGTGAGAGAAACTTGCCCACATCTTTCAATTATCTTGTTAATAATGTGAAGAAATAAAGACCGTAAGACATTTACCTCAAGATAATAATTTCCTGCTAAAGCATAAATTATACATGTTCAAACACAAGATTATTTCCCCTATAGGAATTCTGGTTATTGATGTCTTTACTGCTTCAGGACCTCCTTCTGGGTCGATTAAAGAAATAATTGGCTAAAGGAAGAATGCAAAAACACAGGATTTTGACTTCAGCATTAAAATCTTCTCCCTATTGCCCTTGGTTGCAGTGTCAGGTGCCTTTAGGAGCATTAGTCATGTAGTGGCTGTATTTGTAAAATAAAGCAGGAATTATTTAAAGCTATTCTTTGAAATTGTCAAATGGCTATTCATTTAAAAGTGTAAAAGCAAGAATTCAAATTGATTCACCAGCATCTCAAAAGCCTACAGACTAACTATAAATATTTTTGTTAGATATTTGCTGAAACATGGTTCCTTCTTTGATTTTAAGTAGTGGTGATAAAACTTTGCCAGATGTTTTTGCTGCAGCTCTGTGGAGCAGTACAGTGCAGCACAAGGTATCAGAACAATTTAGGTTCTGTATTTCTGTGTACTAACCTATATTTGCTATGGAGGAAGGTAAGATCAAGAATGTCAAGTTATTTTTCTCTTTTCAGGTGTCTTGGGTTGCCCACGGACTTGCCTACATGCCATTTTGAACATACTGGAGAAGGGTACTGAAACAAGGAATGGGCCGACAGCAGTTCGGGAATCTCCCCATCTTGCAGAACTCTGTTACCAGGTATTTAGCATATTTTCTCTTTGCATATACTGAAAGTAGGCTCTAAATGAAATTAGTTACTTCTTGGTTGATGAACACAGATGGTTGATGACTCTGATAATAATTTCATTTTTAAAATGAATATGTTAGGTTTTTATATATATTGAACTCTTTCTGTTTTACCTTCTATTTGCAAAAATGTTATCTTGTAGCATCACAGAAATCAAAGAAACTGCACTCACGTCAGAAACTTGGAATTAGGGCATACTTAAAAACTAAACCTAAATATTTTTGATCCATTGTGACAATATACCAATCTTTAATTTTTTTTTTTTAATTTTGGAAGTGTAGTTTGACGGCAAGTCAGTGAAATTCTCTGCTTTATTCTGTAGCCGTGAGAGAACGGACGTATGTATGGCTGAGGGGGTGAGGTGGGGGAGACAGCTGAGTTAGATGGATGTGCAAGGTAGCTGATGCTTGCACGTAAATCATAGAATCATATGATTACACACTTGTAACATGTTAAAAATCCATGGACTCTAGAAAGGATTTTAAACATTATTAAAAGCAAAAGGCAATTCTGTAGAAGTGGGGAAAATTTATTACGTTTCCTGTCTTGGTGGATGTGCAGACATACAAAGACACTCATTTTTAAGTGAGCTAAGCAAACAGGCTTATCTAGTGTCATGTTGTATAGCCATTGTGTACACATATGCTGATAATCCTTTAATATCATAATTCACCATCTGTTACAAATAATAGGTTCAACTTTGAAGAAAGCTGATGGAAAACTTACTTTAAATACTGGTAATGTTGTTTGAGCAGTAAAACAGTATTATGCTTCTTTTGATTTGGTTGTTGGTTTGTTTTTAAAATAAATTCCATACATGGATCTCTGCTGTTTTTGATTGTCAGGTTATCTATCAGTTGTGTGCATGCTCTGACACTTCAGGTCCAACTATGAGATATCTGAGGACCAGTCAGGATTTCTTATTCACTCAGCTTCAGTACTTACCATTTTCTATCAAAGGTAATTTTTTTGCTAAGATTGTGCGTGCTTAAAATTCAATGCATTCTTTGACTCCCTAGGAATGAAAGAAGAAACACAGGTAGCATTATTAAACTGAACGAATTGCAGGCTCTGCTAATCTTTTAGTTCTTTAAAGATTGAACTCTCCCTACTTAAGAAGTTCAGATTATTGATGCTAAACTTTTGGAAAAGAGTATTAGCTTTGGAGTGCACCAAGTCTCCAGAACCACATCCTAATCTGTATTGGTGATTATCATTGTAGTTTTGTTAGATTATGCTACATAAAAAAAAAATATTGACAAGAATGTTAAAGATCCAAGGGAATAGAAGGCTGATGGTTGTAACCACCTGTATCGTCCCTTTCTTTGAATAAAGTACTTTTAAGCTTATAGGTATGTTTTGTATTTCAAATCAATATTTCTCAGATGCCTTAACCTGAATAAATGTACTTTATCAGATGCTTGACCATCAGTCTTTTGTTCAATGACAGTAAATTTAGCATTCAAGTACATGTATCCAGCATGTATAAAGTGCTGTAGGTGATTCTTATATAACTTAGGAATCTAAACTAGATAAATGTAGAATAGGAAGATTCTAGGAGACCTGTGTTCCAGTCTCACCAGTTTTAATTAAAGCTATAGTTCACTTGGGTAAATGCCTGGTTATTTTCACTGAAATTCTAACTGACCGTATTTGCTCATGAAGCACTGCATTCTCCACAATGACTGTTCTGAGAGGTTTCTATCCAGTTTCGTTGTGTATGGGCTTAAGTGTGTGTATGTGTATCATTTGTTTTCAAAATAGCCACATGTTCATTTATTGGCTTTTGTCAGATCTGTGACTTGTTGTCTCATAAACAATTGCTAAGCAAATAATAAATAATGACATCCTCTAAAAGCTTTCTCAAATGAAAAATGCTTTCCTTGGAGTAAGTAATATTATTTATGCTCAATTTTATAATTGTTGCCTTATCCCCATCCAGAACATGAGATTTCAACACTCAACCAAATGTCTTGGCTAATGAAGACTGCAGCTATAGAAATGCGAGTGACATCTCTGAACCGCCAGCGCTCCCACACACAGAGACTGCTGCATCTGCTGCTTGATGACATGCCTGTGAAACCATACTTGGGTAAGAGGAACTTATGGTGAGGGTAAATAGGCTGGAATAAATGGACTATGAGAGACTTTATTTGAATTCTTTTCTTCTTAAGCTTGTGACAGTTCGTTTGTGATACCATGTGCAGAATTGCTACTGGAGAGATGGGAAGAAAGATGGTGGTGGTTGTAGATGCCAAAGCGAAAGAAATCAGGGCATTGTTTTGTTCATTGCAGATAGAAAAATTAAAAATAGTTTGGGGTAGGAGAGGGAAATATTAAAAAAAAATCATTAAAATTGTAGAGTAATTTATTTTGAGTTGCCATTTAGAATCGTTACAATGTAGAGAAGGTGGAGGGTCTTCCATGGTAAAGAGTTTCTCAGTCTTAATGTCTGTCACAAGCTCTCAACCCTCTCTCAGAGAAGATAGTAGCTACAGGACAGTTTTGCTTTTAACATTATAACAACACAAAAGTGATATTTCATCCCAATGTGGTGTAGAATGCAGTGTTAAATAAAAAGGCTAGATTTCAGAGGTTTAGAATAGGGTAGAAGTAAACCAAGAAAAATAAAACCAGATGGCAATAAAACTCTCTTCACATAAAGAAAGTAGAATAAATGGAAGATATTTTAACATGCTACTGCAGTATGGTATTTTCCCATACTTTTATCAGCCTGAACATTATCTTCATCCTTGGGGGGATCTGAGTATGGGAAACTGTGTTCAGGTACCCTACTCATTTTACAGTGTCCATCCAGCTGCATTTATACTGGCGGGTGGGGTGTCTTTTTAGGCATTTTTAGTACTTTCTGATCTGTATATGATGATGGGATAGCTTTTGTGAGATAAGTATCGTTCTCATTTTATAAACAATTCAAGGCTGTATTGTATTAGAAGACTTTCAAGAGAAAGGTTTATCGACTTATCACTGTGCTCTTTCTCTTTCACTAGTAATAAAGTAGGTAATATTTTTCACTTAGATTTGCTTTTTGTAATTTATTTGTTATTTATTTATATTATTTATTATGCTTTATTACCTTCAGCTGATGGTGAAGGAGGGATGGAAGATGAAAGTCGATCAGTCAGTGGATTTCTCCACTTTGACACTGCTTCCAAAGGTAACCATTATGACTGTTGATTATTTATCAGTAAAGTGTATCTGGTCCTGTACAGGCAAGAAGGCCACCTCCAGAAAGGACACTTTGGAAAAGAAAGCAGTAGGTGTTCTAAACAGCAGCAGTACATGGAACAATTTTTTTTAGTGTGGGGAAAAAAATAAATTAAAGAACCTTGATGTAGATGGCTGGAATGAGTGAAAAATAATGAACTGGAAAGGCAGTTCAAAGAGTGTGTTTAAGTATCTGTGCAGGGATAGAATGGGAGAGTGGCAGTCTATAAAATTTATTGCTAACAGTAGAAACACTGAGACTGTTGCAAAGGCTGAACATATTTGTATTTACATGGCAAAGAATGTAAGTCCCACATAAATAAATAAATTCAGATTCCTTATGCAGCGGAAGACTGCAATGGTTGTCATTGTAAACCAGCTTGGTTTCATTTAGGAGAAAAAATTAGTATCTTGTATTTGTAAATACTGGATTACATGCCTATGTAACAGGAGAACAATACAATACAAGACACATTAAGAACTTAAGGCTTTAGAAAATGTTTTTAAACCTGCTATATAGATTGATAGCACTTTCTGAAGATTTAATGCTTTCTTTTGAAACTTTACACCTTGAGATTTAGATTTACCAAGGTAAATTAGGCTCTTTTGTCAATTTTTTGTTTTCCCCTTGATACTTCTGAATACAATTTGAATTTATTTGCATTTCCAGTACGCAGAAAGATCTTAAATATCCTGGATTCAATTGACTTCAGTCAGGACATTCCAGAGCCTTTACAACTGGATTTTTTTGACCGGGCTCAGATTGAGCAAGTCATTGCTAATTGTGAGCACAAGAATGCACGTGGACAAGTGGTCTGCAATGTCAAGGTTAGCACTGGTCTTTGTGTTAATAATACTTTGAAACTTGCTTTCACATAAAAGGTGTGTTTCAGATATGTGCATAGTTTATGCAAGCTGTTGAGGTTAGTTTATTTCTTTTACATTGCACACACTGCTTTCTCACTTGCAGTACACAGCTGCATCAGTTTAAGACACTTTGAGGAAATATCTTCTATCTTAATGTTTTTCCCATCTTGAAACACCCACATGATGATACTACATCTACTTTATGTATTTCTTTGGTTGCCAATACACAACTACCTAGCACTACATATGTGTAACAATCACATGTACAACATCGTTGTGTACTGCAGTAACTCTTGGAGGCTTCACTTAAGATTGTGTCACACTGTGATAAGTACTTGACAAGTGTATGATAAGTAGTCCTGAAAAATTTGTGACCCTAAGAAATGAGTAAAACTTGTTTAAACTCCAGCCCATCTGTTGCATCTGTCACTATGTAGCCATCTCCTAGATACTTTTAGGAGGTATGAATACATCACCTTTGTCACTTGTGCTAGTTTTGGCTCAAATACTGTTAATTTTCTTCATAGTAGCTAGTATAGTGTTGTGTTTTGCATTTAGGATGAGAATAATGTTCCTAACACTTTGATCCTTTAGTTGTTCCTAAGCAGTATTTACTTAGTGAAGGAGTTTTCAGCTTCTCATACCACCCACCAGTGAATAGGCTGTGGGCACAGGAAGCTGGGAGGAGGCACAGCCAGGAGAGCTGACCCAAAACTTGCCAAAGAGATATTCCATACCATATGATCTCATGCTCAGTATATAAACTAAGGAGAAAGCTGGCTGTGGGCTGCTGCTCAGGAACTGGCTGGGCAGAGGTTAGCAGGTAGTGAGCAATTGCATTTGTGCATCACTTGTTTGTATGATTCTAAATATTCTGTTATTTTCCCCTGCTTCCTTTTCCATCCTATTAAGCTGTCTTTAGCTCAACCCACAAATTTTACTGTATTTTTCCCCAGTTCTCTCTGCTACTCCGCTGGGGCAGGGAGCGAATGGCTCCGTAGTGTTTATCTACCTGCCAGGTTAAACCGTGTCATCACTGAAGTTTCACTTTTCATTTCAGTACCTTCACAGAGTTCTGGTTGCAGAAGTCAATGCCCTTCAAGGAATGGCAGCAATAGGACAAAGACCTTTACTTATGGAGGTGAGTACAGAAAAAGCTAACTACTGGTTGTTGTTGTTGTTCTTGGTGGATTTCCTACCCTGTCAAACAGTAAGCTTTACTGTAAAAGACTGTGGATTTGAGTCCTAACTTAGTTAGTAATTCCTGAAGAAAAAATCCCCAAAATAAATAAGATAAGCTACTTCTTACCATATTGTTCTCTAAACACCAAGCCTGGAATCTGTTTTCTTTTTTTCTTTAATCTCTTCCCTTCCCATTAGTGATAACAATTGCAGCTCCCACCCCACTGTACAGAAAGCAGGTACATACTGATGTCAAGATTGGTTGTTGACAAGTACAGTGTGTTCATCTTATGGCCAAGTTAGTTGCCTTTCTTTCACAGGGGATGCCAGTTTATTTCTCCTTTCTTCTACACAGATGTAGTTTCAGTGAACTTGGAGCTTAATTATTTTCTGAGTTTCCTCCCATCTTTTAAATTCAGTTGAAATAGGTTAAATGGATGCAAAAGATAAAAGAGAAATTACGCAGACTAAATGGAAGAAAAGGCACAAATAGGTTTTTCATAGTTGTTTTTGTTTAAAGTGCCAGAAAAGAGCTTTCCTGGTCAATTTTTTTCCCTATGAGATTGAGGCATTCATGATAAAAGGCCCTGTGAAAAGCAGCTCAGAAATTGAATGGGCTACCATGTTAAAGTAGTAATAGCAGCTTGTTTCTAATAAGCTGAAGTCTTAACATTTTTTTCTGAAGACTATTACTAATAGATAAAATGGTCATCTTGAAGTCTGTCTTTGCCATGAATTTCTTTTAGCACATTGTAACTGGGTTTCTTTGTGGCGGGCGTTCAGGAGATCAACACTATCCTGCAGTACGTAGTGGAGCGGAACAAGCTGCTGCAGTGCCTCCATGCCAAGAGGCATGCTCTGGAGTCATGGAGACAGCTGGTGGAAATCATACTCACAGCCTGCCCCCAGGATCTCATACAGGCTGAGGACAGACAGCTGATTATCCGGGATCTGTTGCAGGATGTGCATGACAAGGTAGTGCTCTGCTGGAAATCAACCCTCTCCTTGAACTTTGTTGCTGCAGCTTTTTATGTGAAAGTGCTGCAATTTTGATTGTAATCCAAAAAGATTTTGTCTGCCTTTAATATTCTGTTTAGTTTTCCAATTGCTGCTATGCTGAAGCTGAATGCACTCTGGACAGGGGGATGCTCTATATTCTGGCGTAGCTACTACTGAACTGTGAACCATATATCGACAGATTTCAAAGATATTTTAGTATAATCCAGTATGATGGTAGTCTGGAAAAGGTGTGTGAAAAAGAAACAGCCTGCTTTGATGAGAAACAAAGAAGAACTTACTGAAGGCAAACTACTGTATTTGCTGATTTCCTGCATTTAGATGACTCACTGGAAATCCTACTGCTGCTTCTTTTGAAAAATCAAAGAGTTGAATGAAGCTTCATAGTAGAAAAACTAACGATTTTACAATTAGAAGGGCTTTTGGAAGTGTGAAGGCTTGCCTTAAAAGTCTAGATGTTTTACTGCTGAGTTACAGTAATACTTTTTGAGACAGACTAGACAGTTAGGACTGACAGCCATTCTAAAAGGCAATATTTAATGAAGGATCATTGTATTTTTCAGGCTGCTGGGGCATGATAATTTTTTTGCTTTATTGCAAGAGTTATGTGGATTGTAGTTCTGATTAATAGAGTTTTGTTTTGAGAAATATGTATGAAAATGTTTTATCTTTACAAGGGAAGAAGTAATCTTTCTGGGTTTTGTTTTTGTTACTTCCATTATTTTTTCCTGTAGGAGTTACCTAAAAGTTATGTATTTTTTAGTGGAGTGCTGGTTTTGTTTCTTATGTGAACAAAATTTAAAAAACCAGGAAACAAGGGAGGCCTTCACTAGCAGAAGAAATTTCTTTCCCAAAATCTTTATGGAGAGGAAATTACAGACTTAATTTTCTGTAACACTTTGGTGAAGACTTTTGTGAATTTGAGAAAAGAAATTGTTACTGTCTATTGAAAATAATTGAACTACTGTTCAAAATGATTATATTGCTTAAAAGGAAGGCTCCTTCAGTATTAGTGATAAAGATACCAGATTTACCTTTTAAATAAGGGTGAAAAAAATAGCACATGCAAATTTCTTGTTAGTGTTTTTCCATGTTGTCTTAATGCTTCTTGGATACTCAACCCATTGGATTTTTTAAGTTGTACCTTCACATTTTAAATGGTAATAAAATAGCTGTAAAGCCAGTTGTTCCTTCCCTAGCTTAGGTTTAGATATTTTACTAATAAAGCATCTCAAATGTCAACACATTCCTTCTCTTTCTGCCATCCAGATTTGATTATCAGCCTGCCTGTGATTTACGCAAATGAAAACCAGAAGGCTAATGTCTTCTCAATTAAAACGCGTTCAACTCAGGTTTCTGAACAAGTTTCTGACATTACTGATTTTGATGTGTTTTAAATACTGTCATGTTAATGAAATCCTTATGCATACTAAATAGTTTTGAGAGGCTAATTTAATTGCTTTAATAACTCATGAAATCAGGCACTTTTAAACTTTTTTTTTTTTCTTTTGCCTTTTTTTTTTTTTCCTTCTTCCTTCTGTGTTAAGATCCTTGATGATGATGCAGCTCAGGAGTTGATGCCAGTGGTGGCAGGGGCTGTGTTCACCCTGACTGCCCACCTGAGCCAGTCTGTGAAAACGGAGCAGAAACAGCCACTTGCGCTCCCTGTGGCAGGACAGTCCCAGTACGTCTTGATGCTGGATGGTTCTTTCACCTCATCACCTGGCTCTGAGAGCATATCCATGGGTTTTGCTTCCATTGGTGACTCCTCCCTCCACATCATCTTAAAAAAGCTGCTGGATTTCATTTTGAAAACAGGTGTGTTGACTTTTGCAGGGTGTGTGCGTGAATTCCAACTGCCAAGAGTAAAAGATGGGCTGAGCTACTTTCAGATAGTGCAGTGAAGATTTTTGTTACAGTCAATTAGATGGATCTTATATGATTAGTATAGATGTAAGTGATGTTACTAACAAAAAAAACCACACTTTAAAAAAAATCTGAATGACAGACGAGAGATATATAAATGACTAAAGAGAATTTCATATTGTCATTTTTTCGGAACAGCATAAACTTGCTGAATTTACTCATAAATACACTGTTATGCAAACAGTAGAACTTTACCTTAAGGAGTCTAGTTGTTTTATTTATTTCTGCCAGCACTGCCACAGGAAAGTTAAATTAAGTGCTAGTGGAAGATCGTGTTATGGAATTTACGTTTGTTTGGTTTTAATTGTGAATGTTTCTTGTTAACAGGTGGTGGCTTCCAGAGAGTGAGGACGCACCTTTATGGATCACTGCTTTATTATTTGCAGATTGCCCAGAGACCAGATGAACCAGACACTTTAGAAGCAGGTATGGTCCAACTGTATTTGGAAAAGAGCAAAAAACAAGCTTATTAAACCCTGGATGGTACAGTTTCTGCATGCTGAGTTGTCTTTTGGAAATAGATGGAAAACATCGTGTTCCAAGAGCCTCTAAAATTAATTGCTTATGCTAAACAATGCTTATCTTATATTCTGACCTGTCTAGCTGCATATGTATTCAAAATCTGTTGCTCTGGATGAAAATATTAAATTTCTGATCTCTAGCACTAAAGAGGATACTTAATTTGTGTCCATTTACAGCTATACATCATAGCTATAGGACTGTCAAAGGACTGGAGATGACTTGTAACTAACTGCTCTCAAGCAGGTCCAGCAGTAGAAATATATTGCATTTGCATCTTTATGCACACTCATACCACAGTGATCCTATTTAAAAAACCCCAAAACAATAAAACAAAACAGAAAAATTCCAAAGCAAAAAAGAACCGAAACACCAACCACACAATAAACCTCAAAACAAACCCCAAGGATTATTTCATACCCTTTCTCTTCCTTTGTCTGAAGATCCCCCTCAAAAAAGCCTCACACACACCCCACCACCACCCGCTCCCCAAAAAATAAGCCAACCAGAGTTGCTGTTTGTCTGAGAGTGTTTATGGTAAATACCACATTCTCTCTGCAAATGGCCTAAATACTTGCATTGTTAGTGTTTCTAATAATTATTTAATCTTAGAGCTCAGACAAGGGTTGAAAAAAAAATCTTGGGTCTAGTACCTGCATGCAGACTCTTACTTGGTCTGTGTTTTGAGCTACAGTAGTAAAAGGAAAAAAAACAACCTATGAGTTTGTTATGACCCCTTTGTAGTTTATTACTGACTTTGGTTTCATTCTCTCCCATTCAAGTCACCTTGTTTACTTAGCTCAAACTGAATGCTTTGGTCCCACTTGAAACTTCATAGAATCACAGGATGGTTTGTGTTGGAAGGGACCTTTAAAATGATCTCATTCTAACCCCCTGCCATGGGCAGGGACACCAGACCAGGTTGCTCAAAACCTTATCCAACCTGGCTTTGAACACTTCCAGTTTTAGGCCTGTTAGTTTTTCTATGTAACAGGTACTGAACGTTTGAATTATTTTAAGCAGACTGTTTACTAGGGTGGTGTATGTATACAGGCACACACTTGTTGCTCTGGCTGGTCTGTGTGATATTCAAGGAAGGATGGATTTGTAGAACATTTGTAGTTCATTTAAAAGCTCTTGACTGTTGTTTGGGGCATTTCTGTTGCAAGGTAGAGAGAATGCCTTGAATAATGTAGCATCAGCTGTAGCCAAGCTAATGCTAAGATGCCTGTCTTTGAATTTTTTCATTTTTCGTTTTATTTGCTTTTTACAGCTAAGAAAACTATGTGGGAGCACTTGACAGCTCCTGAAGATGTGTTTAGTAAATTGCAACGGGAAAATATGGCAACAATTGAGAGTTATGGGGCAGCTCTGATGGAGGTGGTCTGTCGGGATGCTTGTGATGGCCATGAGATAGGCCGGGTAAATGAATCTATTCTTTTAGAACTACTGTTCTGTTTGTTTTAAAGAACATCTTACCTGTGCAGAGATGGGAAGTTTTAAGAAGTAGAACGAGAACATTTTTGTAGATACTTGATCTGTTTCATGTTTCCGTCCTCCCACTCATTCTTCAGGCTGTTGAAAGTAGAGCCATACATGCATATGAATTTTTTTCTCAGCAAGGCTATGTGTCCTATTGTTTAAAAATAAGGGTAGAAAGCTCTGTTGCAAAAGATGCAGGCAGGGACCTCTGTGACAGTTACTTGTTAGCATTTTTAAGTCATGGACTTCCCAGTTTATTTACTCACATTGGGAAGATGACTTCATGAGAAAGTAATTTCTGATAGTAGCCAGTAGATGAGAATCTAGTCAGAAGGCAAACTAGTTTTAAATAGTAATTGTGCTTGAGGCAATACTTCATTAAAATATTTTGGCTTAGTTATTGGTCAACAATATCTGTAATGTTTTTTAAAAGAATAGCTGAGAAAGGTAATTGGCTCATACTATACTAGTGTCAGGAAATCTTAAAATCTTTTTCACATAAATGATTGCAATTGTAGAAATGCATTCTGCTTATAAGAAGCTATTAGAAGAAACTGCTTAGCATTTTGTCTTTCTAGGTATTTATTAAAAATCTCATTGATTTCATAGATTTAATTATGTTTTGATGTGTTTGTTTTTATTTATTTTTTTTCTTTCCTCATCACAGATGCTGGCATTGGCTTTACTTGATCACATTGTTTCAGTAGACAAGCAGCAGCAGTGGCTCTTGTATCTCTCCAATAGTGGCTACCTGAAGGTGCTTGTGGATAGCCTAGCAGATGATGATCTGGCTCTTCAGAGCTTGCTCACACCTCAGCCCCCTTTGCTTAAGGCACTGTACACCTATGAGTCCAAAATGGTAATAGTACTTCAGAAATGGTTTTATGTTTATTTTTCAATTTTTTTTAGTAGAAGTTGTTTGTCTATACTTTGCATTGATTGTACTCAGAGATATTGTTAAGGAAACTTTCCTGTCTGACCATTCAGGAGCATGCTGGCAGTCACACTTGAACCACCAGAGATTTTAACTGCTGGGACCAAAGCTCCTTCACAGAGAGTGGCTCCAGTGACCAAAGGGTGCCCTGCTTGACTCCTTGCCCTCACCACACTCACAGTCAGACCAGGTTTCCTTACTGGTTTGACTCCAGGTTTCCCAGGGCAGTCTCAGACATACGGATTCTTAAAATGATTTAATCACGGTGCAACAACAGAATAAGAGCTCGAGCTGGTGCCTCTGAGGAGGAAACCTTAACAAAGGAACCCCTGGGCTTTTATACCCTCACAATCTGTGTGAGTCTGGGGTCTTCCAACTGAGTCCTCATCTTCTGCAGTGTCTCTGAGGTGCCTCACGTCCCTCCTGCCCTTTGTTTTGCAAAGGGTGGGCAGTTCACAGGCTCTTGCCTGGGGCTTCTGCCAGCCAGAGCTCAGTCTGCAGCTGCACACTGAGCTACCTGCACTGAAGGTATTCCTTAATGGTCTTTTACTAAAATGATATATTTGAAATGACTCTAAAATCAAGCAGGAAAGTAGACATTGTAAGCCTCGTTGTGCATCTCCAGAACTTACCCTTCTCTGCTCTTGTGTAGGCATTCCTCACTCGAATAGCTAAAAGTCAGCAAGGTGCATTAGAGCTGCTGCGGTCTGGAGTGATTGTGCGGCTGGCACAGTGCCAAGTGTATGACATGCGACCTGAAACAGACCATCAGGGGTAAGTGTTGGGTCTCTGGCTGATGATGAAACCATAATGCAGTCTTCTTGGAAGCACATCACATCTTTTTATAGCCTCATGATTTTTGAGTAATGATTTGTGGGTTTATTCTTTGTGTGTGTGTCTTTCTTAAACCTATCAGTTCAGTTTAAAGCTACATTTTATTGAGAGAAAAATTTCAGATAACTGGGTGTTAGGTTGTATTTGCATGCTAATTACTTAGACTACATAAAAACTTACTTGATAGCTTGGATGGAAATGATTAATGTTTTATTATGAAATAATTTATACTGTAATGTTTGAGGAACAGCATACACTGTAAACTTATTTTGGGGGCTCTGCAGCTGGTGAAGTGCAGTTTGTCCTCACCCATAAAACATTGAGAGAGCAGTGAATTAAATGCTATTTCAGAAATATTTTATGATGTGTTTAAAAAACATATATATATTCACAGTTATATATTGCTTGGCAGGTCTATTGATGTGTTGCCACATTAGTCATTGTGAGGTGATTGAGAAGATCTCAGAGAAGGAGATTCCATATTTAGGGGAAATTACCTGGGTTGATTTCAAGCCGTGGTCCCCGTTTTAAACGTACAGTTCTTAGTGACACACTGGGAGTTCAAACAGTTGGGAAAAATTTAAGACTTAGACAAGGTATACTATTTGAAAGTTCCAGTTAGACTTACAGGATTGTATAAAACCTATAGGACATTTGTAGAGGACTGCATTTAGCAGTTGCTCTAGAATTAAGCACAGCTCTTCCTAAAATATTTGAGAATACTTAGTTTTGTATATCAGTAAGCAGGTATCGTATTTCTGCAACAAAGTAATCTGGTTTAGTGTAGTATAATACAAAGAAGTAATTTTCCCAGCTTAAAGAAAATGTCTGGCAGCAGCTGTGTATCATAAATGTGCTGCTTTTCCAATATAAACTCAGTTCAAGTCCAGACCTCTTACTGAAGTATGTTTTTAGGTTCTTAAGAGTGATTGTAGGCTGAGGCTCTACCTCACTAGTAGACTTCACTCTTCTTGCACTCTTTATCTTTTTTTTTTTTTCTCCCTTCTTTTTAAACCTCCTAAGAATGTATGCAATGAGAGATCCCCCAGTCTTCATTCCTGCTCCAGTGGAACGTTATCACCAGATTCTTCTTCCAGCTCTTCAACTGTGCCAAGTGATTCTCACATCCAGCATGGCACAACACTTGCAAGCAGCAGGACAGGTAAGTTCCAAAACATGCTAGAATATCACCGCTATTGCTCATTCAAAGAAATTATAGGTGCCTTTGCTCTGATAGTAAGTTTTGTTGTTTTTTTTTTTTTTTTTAAATCCCATCCTCACTGGTACAGGAGGTCTTTTGAAATTGTTCAAAAGCATTGCTTCCTCTCTGCTCACTGTTAAATTTCATATTTCAATTCATATTTGCTCTTTTTTTTCTTGTGGTGCAGGTTTTGCAGTTTCTAATTTCCCATTCAGATACCATCCAGGCAATCCTGAGGTGTCAAGATGTAAGTGTTGGATCTCTCCAGGAGCTGGCCTCCCTGACAGGAATAATCAGCAAGGCAGCTTTGCCTGGTAGGAACTGCATTTTTAAAGTCTCAGCCCCATCTGCATGAATCTCAGGCTTTGTTTTCTGTAAAGAAACAGTAAGACAGAAGAGAATATCTATGACAATACAGATCTTTTTTGACATGTAGAGCCCTGAGAAAAATAGGGAAGTGTTACATTATTGTTCTTGAAGTAAATATGATGGATTTGCAGTAGACATAGTGCTCTTATCCGTATGTATTTGACTTTCCATTTTTTTTTCATCATTCTACCTTACACTAAGTACTTTTTGTCTTGGAGGTGACTTGCAAATAGAAGTGTTCAAAGTTTCTGTGGTATCTTCAAAAAAGAATTTTTATTCAGTAAGTTTTGTAACTGAGGAAATTAAGACGGAAAATTGTTTGCATACCCATATTTTTTTAAATTTCTTCTCTGGTTTTATTTCTTCAAAAAATAAAGCTTCCGGGGGGGGAAGCACTGCCGATCAGCATACTGACATTTCTCTTGGGTGACTTACTACTACTACTACTACTACTAATTATATATGTATTATATATATAATTAATATAAAATATAGTTGTTATTTATAATTATTTTTATTATAATATAATAATATATTATTATTACATATAATAAGGGCTAATAATTATTGTGATGGGTATTGTGATTTCTTCTGCATGCTTACTAGTTCAAAATAACTTTTCTATTTTGATTTAATGGCTTTCTTTGTTCAGGAGAGATGTCTGACCACAACAGAAAGGAGTGCAGGGCTGTAGGTTAAGCCCAAGTGCTTCTTTGCTTACAGTATACAGAGCTTTGCACGACAGCTGCAATTTCCATGCCAGCCTCTCCTCCCCCTTACCCCCATTTGATTACTTACCGGAACAGTAAGCTACGTGCTCTCGTGCATCTCCTGGTAGCTGCATTCATTCATATCTGAGTGTTTTGCTCAAAAAATATGCAAAATACAAGTTGTATGTTTGGCTGAAGTATTTCTGATCAATGCTTGTATTTAAAGGTATATACTGCGTAAATCTATTTAAAAAACTCCAAACAAATGGTTTTTTAATGGCTGTATCTTTTATCAGGAGTGTTAAATGAGCTGGACATGGATGTTAATGAAGGGACGCAGATGGAGCTACAAGGACACATAGGGCGATTTCAGGTAATAAAGTCATGTATTTAACCCTTGTCCTTTTAGAATTGGCTATCTAGATGTGTTTCTTCCTGTTTTTTTTACTCTGAGTAGTAGCAGTTAGGAAAGGGATGTTTTCCAGCATCAAGAAAAATGTGTAGCAGTTTGGGGTTTTTTGTGGGAGTGGGGATGGTTTGTGTGGGAGTGGGATGGGGTTTTGGTGGTCTGTTTTTTGTTGTCTTCCCACACTTCCCCATCCGGTAGAAAATACAACATTTGGCAACATCAGGGTTGCATCAGGGACTTTGTTTCCCTTCCTGGCTGTTCCGGTTTGGCCAAATTTAGAACTATATCCTCTGAGAGAAGGTACAACCACCCCTCCCCCCACCAGGTTCGGGAAAAAATAAATTTTCCTCGAAGGAAAGTGAAGAAGATAAAATTATTTATTTAACAAACACCCGGGAAAGGAAAATAATGCTAAATGGTAAAATCTTTCACTGTGGAGGAAAAAACCTGGGAAAGCGTTAGAGTCCTCCCTTTGGTCTCCTCGGAGCTGGGGCTTGGGCCAGGGCCAGGCCCTCTGTGCCTGGTGGAAAGTCCTCCCGATGTGCTCTGAGGTTGAAAGCAGTCCAGTAGGAAAGGGAGAAAATCCGGAATTCCAGAGAAGGAAAAAGCAAAGTCCAACTCTCAGTCTCTCTCTGGAGAACGAGAAACTGAAAAAACTGGCCAAAAGCTGACTGCAAAACAGCAAGCTGGGTCCTTCCTCACTCCCCTGCTGCAGCTGGGGGGGAAAAAAAAACCTGCTATCTTTATATGACCTTGAACGAGCTGCAAACTGCTTGGAGAAAGTTTTGCTCAGTTTTTTTTTTCCTCTTCCCCCTCTCAGGCTCAGTTTAGAGGCATAGAAAGGCACAAAAATTAATTTCTGGGCATAGGCAGCGATATGGGATACACATCATAACGTCACCCCAAGACACTGGCGTAGGACTCATCTTATGTGAAGAGAAAAATTTGAAGTCAACACCAAAGTATGTGAAGCAATGCAGAAATACTCTGTTACCACTTTGGCCATAAGCATGTCTCTAGCTCAACAATTTGGTGTATCAGACACACTAGTGGTTTATTTTTTTCCTACTGAATTAGTTTTTGTACTCTGCTTTTAAGGGACTTACCAGATTTTGTTTGTCTATATAGGTGAAGGTATTTTAGGTGTGGGAATGGTAAACCTCAACTGTCATTGATAGTAGTCTGTATAATAGTCTGCAAGAGACATCAAACAAAGTTGTGCACTTGTGAATTGCATTCATTTCTCATTGGTAGTGTTTTAGGGGGCCATTAATTTCTAAATTAAGTCAAGGTAAGTTAAAACACTAAAAATATAAACTATGTTTACAAAGTGCTAAAAGTTTTCTGTGCATTGCTTTCTTCATACTGTGTTGTAAGGGACATGTATCACTTAAGTGAAAGGAATAATGCATGTCATTTGTTGTGATGCTAATTTAAATGTTCATTCCTTACGGCAGCGCCAGTGCTTAGGACTTCTGAGTCGCTTTGGAGGATCAGACAGACTTCGCCAGTTCAAGCTGCAAGATGATAACGCAGCAGGAGACAGAGTGAACAAGAGGGATGAAATCGAGTTGGCCATGCAACAGGTAAGGACACAAGCTGCTGGAGCCTTCAGTCTCAACATTTTACCTGCTGTGCAGATTTGTTTAATTACCATAATTTCATATGATAGTGGTAGTGCTCTACACTGATTTTAGTGAGGTATAGGATTCCACATTTTATTTAAAGTAACCCTTGAAAATGTGTTTACTTACATTTGCATTAGAAACCTTTATTGTTTGGGTACATACTCTGTGAATTTTGAAGGCTTAAATTGATCAGAAATTTTCAAAATGAAAGCTGGATATAGAGGGCAATGGCTAACACTAAGTTAGAGCAAAAGGGGACTTAAAATTATCCAGAAATTTTAGCTAGCAAGTTTGGGAAGGAGGCAAAGTTGCAAGTCTTAGACTTGAAGTAGAAGAGAGTCTGTTACTGATGAGAAAATAGAATTGTCACATTGTGGTGAGGAGAGGAGCAAAGCATGTTGTTCACTGATATTTTTCCATGTAAAATTTAATGTTCAAAAATTGACATGCTGGGGCTTTTTTTCCTTTGTTGGCAGATCTGTGCAAACGTGATGGAATACTGTGAGTCACTGATGTTGCAAAGCGCCCCCAGTTTTCAGCACACTGTTTGTCTGTTTACTCCCAGCCTGTCTGAGTCAACCAACCGAGATGGGCCTCGGCAGGGTGAGATTTTTGACTTGCTCTTTTATGAGACTGAACGCTGTGACATTTGGGCTACTACAAAATAATGAACCAGAGACTGTAGTTTCACATACTCTTGAAGTCACTTTATGCCAACACTGTAGCTGCTCACTCTCTCATTCTGGAATCCATGCTTGTTCAGCCTTGCACTAAGCCAAATCAGGAAACTAATCCTAGTTAAAACAATTAAATTGTTAGTTAAAATTAGTTTAAAAATTTTTTTTTATTCACTTCATTCACAGCATCAGAAATATATATGTCAGAAAAGATATGTGTATGTAAATAAATAGCACAAGACAGGGGAAGGTCAAGATTTCCTGTTTTTTCAGCTCCTGTGCTGGATTATATTATTTTAAACATGTAAGATGTGTTTTGATGCTGGCTGGAACTCTATTATAACACATGGCAAGAGTTTACACTGTGTCATTATACAGTTGAATGGCTAAAATATTTAAATAGTAAGTCTTCTAAATGAGTTATATTTTACATGTTATACTCAGTACTGCACTAGGCTGACTGCCTGTTAGTACTGCAGTTACAGAACTTTTTGCCTCGACTTCCATTTATGTTACTTGTGAACTAAGTGCAAAATATTCTTGCCAGTGCTTTCATGTGTTTCACTAGATTATTGGCAGAGAGCATACCTTATTGATTTCTTGGGGTTTTTTAGTTTTGTTTTTTTATCTTCAACATCTTGTCTAGATACACAAGCACCAGTGGTCCCTTATTGGCACTTGCCTGGCCTGGGCATTATCGTCTACCTGCTGAAACAGAGCACTAGTGATTTCTTCAGTTACTATGACAGCCATCGTCAGAGTGTTAACAAACTGCAAAATGTGGAGCAACTGCCACCAGATGAAATAAAAGAGGTAATTGTTCTTCTGACTCCATAGTTTCTGTATTGTAGTAACTTGGACATAGCTGTAACAAAGGCTCCAAAGCATCTTAGATAAGCAAGTAGTTCCATTCTTGTACATATTCTTTTCTACTGTTGGTGCAGGGGGTCCATAGAATGAGTGATCTAAAACTTAAGGGGAAAATATTTGGCTTAACTTTGTAAAAGTTGTGATTTTCATTATAGTTGCTTGGGGATATGTTTCATTTTTCCATTTTTTGGTCAGCAAGATTATGCAAATTCAAAACAGAGAGCAAGGTTTTAAAGAAATAGTAGCTAACAAGAAAGCTCTAGATACTAATAAGTAATCTTATTTGTTTATTTTTCTTGATGTTTTGTGATTTGCTACAGTCTTTCTGTTTTTTCTCTTCCTGTCACAGTTGTGTCAGTCAGTTATGCCAGCTGGGGTTGACAAGATTTCCACTTCCCAAAAATACGTCTTGGCAAGGCGGCGCCTGGTGAAGCTAATAAATAACCGAGCCAAGCTGCTCTCCCTCTGTTCCTGTATCCTTCTAAAATTGAAATGACCCTCAAGGTGATGCTCCAGAAAAGCAGAGAGATAGAAACAGGGTTTTTTTACCTGGATTTCTGACCACTTTGAGCAAAATTTTTTTACAAAAACTAAATTTGAAATACTGACAATTAACTTAGGAGGCTATTGCTCTGCTATTACTAGAATACAAGTGTTTTCAAGTTGGTAATTCCCATTTTGAGACCCTGCTAGGACTTTCTGCAGCATGATAATAAAGGAATTGTTACAGCCCAGCTCTTCAATTTAGTATCCAGACCCCCTAAACATTCACACGTGTCCAAGTGTGGTGGAAGAAATAGAAAAATAATTTTGATGTGCCTATCAAAATAGGAGTTTCTAGCCTTATAGTCAACCTGGCATAAACCTGAATCTCATACACATCAGTAATTCTATGGAAATAACCAGTCACGGACAAAAGAATTGTCTTCAACAGATCAGAATTTTCCTCTGCAGCCTCCCTTGGGAAAGATGTGCTCTTGCACACTGGGCTGTTATCAGCAAAGATGTTACTGCCATCCCAGCTTTATAACCTCGGCTTTAATTCACTGGCTGCAGCTGAGGTACCTTTACAAACCACATGAGTGATCCATCACTGGGCCGTGACTGTGGAGGAGGTGACAGGTGGTTGAGCTGACATCTTCAGCTGCTTCCAAGTGTGTAAATATGCTCATACAGTAAATGTACAACCCAAAGACAATCAAATTGCAGTCCTTCACTGAGATGTGTCTGCAGATATTATAGAAATATGTCTCTTCATTCTTTGGCGCCATCTGGAACACTACCTACTGCACTGTACACCCACTGACTCCCAAGACCCACTGCTGTCCTCTAGGATGTCCTTTAAGAAAGGAAGGCTGCAAGGTAAAATTTCTCAAACATCAGAGTGCCTTTGAATAACTTCTCATGGTTAGCTTTAAAACTGATCTGCTACTTGTAATGTCTTGCCTTTTATATTTGATAAAAGAGATTTTATTTGGATTTGGCACACCTTTGGATATTCCACTGTAGAACTGGAAATACTGATAACGTTTACTCACAGACTTTTGGGGTTTGTGTATTACAAACAACCTCTTAAGGAAAGTAGAAGTAACTTTTTTTATTTCTGCTCTTGAAACTGCAAAACAAAGTGAAGTTCAGCTAATATAATCAGATCAGTGATCCAAAATAGTTTATAGGAAAATATTTCAATATAATAATCTAAGATGAAATTAAGAAATAAAGTTAATACTGGTGCTTTTAGAAGTATTTTTAGAATTATAGCCATCATTGATTCACCAGAAGATTTTAAATTCCTTGAATGTTTTTTTTTTTTTTAAAAAGAAAAATGGAAGGAAATCAGGGAGAGGGGATTTGAGGAAGAGTCTTTTGCTTAAAGTGCCATGTTGTGTGATCAAAATTATTCATGACTCACTCTTTATGTATTTTATCTAAATCATTTAAGTCAAAAAATTAGTGTAATTTCTAATGCATAAGCTTACTTTTGGACCAAATTGGAACACTGTTTTAAATTTGTTATATGACTTGATACAGAGATAGCGTGGAGCAGCCCACATAATTTTAACATCTCGTTTTCTATTGCCAGATTCCTTTGGTTCAGAGCCAAGCTTGGATTTCAGTAGTGGACTGAATCGAGTGAGCCAGCATGATATAGACCAGGTGAGATGTGACAGTCGGCTGCAGGGTACAGAATGCTCCTGGCTACCATGCAGCTATTGGGAGCAGTCTGACTGTTGCTGTCCCACTTCTGAACAACCTGCAGGAACACCAACAGCACATAACTTCATTTAGGATTAGTGAGGCATTACAAAATTGTTTTGGAAGATATTGTGAAATAGGTGGCACTTGTGCTGCTGTGCACGTATCTTCCAATCTTAATACAGAGTGTTAAGTAAAAAATGAACTATACTTACAAAATAGAGTAATCATTCTTTTCTCTTACCAACCAGTCAAATGGTGGTTTTTTAATAATGGCTTTCTGAAAACACCAGTTGTCCTTGAAAGACCTGCAACATGAGGACAAATTTCCCAATTTTCTGTGGTCCTCCAACTGCTCACTACAGGTCAGCTTTAGCTAGGCTATAGAGAAATGAGATCAAAAGGGTAACAGGAGTTGAGGAGACTATAAAATGTGAATGCTAGAACAGAAGTAATTTCCACTCACACAGCAATTTAATAGTTTGTGTAAATTTGATGCAGAGGTGGCAGGAAAAAAAAGATATGTATTAATAAATCCCACTGACATTTCTATGACTGTGCAGGAAAAAAAACCCTTGCTTGTCAAAACTGCAGTCTCAAGTACCTTTCTATGATCTAGAATTGTAAGAAAAATTGCTGTGTGTTTTGTGATGAGGTATCTGTCATTTATTTAATTTGTTCAAAAGCAAACTGTACAATATCATCTTGGTAAAATACTTAGAATGTAGTTAATTCAGTGACCTCTTACATATGCATAAATGAAAAAATGTTGTTGGTGCACACGGACTCTCTAAAGAGCCCTTAAAGGACTAGGAAAATTTTAATTGGAAGACGTGTTTGTATGACTGTAAGTGAAGAAGCTGAATTATAACCAATAATTCCTAAAACAGAATAAGCAGTACTTACTAGAGAAGTTAGAAAGCCCCATTCTTTGGAAAGCAGGTCAGAGAATAAATCACAGTGAAGGGGTTGACAGGCAGTGGATTATAAGCTGGTACTTCAGGATGAGAAGATTTTGAGTTGATGACTGCATCAAATCTCTGTTTCTCAGCTCCAGCTGGAAGCCACGAACAGCTTTGGTGAATCTCTGCAGAAGAAGCTTCTGGACATCGAAGGTTTATATTCCAAGGTTCGCTCACGATACACCTTTATCCAAGCTCTCGTTAGACGTATCCGTGGTCTCCTAAGGATATCAAGGACCTAAAAGACTCTTGATACATGCTGCTTGCCCAGTGAAGCCGTGTACTGGGGCAGGCCTTCTGGATCATCACATTTTATAGATCAAGCATTTTCTAAATACTGTCAAAATTATTTTGTTACTTTTTTTTATCCCTGTGGATGAGTTTTGTGTATTCTTTCCTACTGCTCGCAACTTGACATAAAAAATAAAGGATTGTTTTTGACTGAGTTATGAATAATGTAAAATTTCAAGCAAGAACGAATTCTAATGGAGGATATCAAGGAAACAGGAAGTTCTGCAGCTGTGATGATACTACATTTGTTGATGCTTTCAGAGAAAACTAAAACATCTTTGTCTGTGTTGTTCCTGTTTCACACACAGATTTAATGAAACCATAGGGTTCATGTTTCATCACTTGCAGACTGATTACTGTGGTGTGGATTTTATATTCATTTTGCACTGTGAACTGCTAATTTCTGCTCCCCCTCCTCCTGTTGTTTTTTCAGCTGAAAGAAGTCCAAGCTGCTTCTCTTTGAAAAAGTTTAAAATGAGAAAAGTGATAAAAGTCATGGAAGGTGATGGCTATAGGTTTGGGTTCTTATGGCTGGAGGAGTAAAGGTTTCTGTGCTTTTCTTGCTGCAACACAAGTATAAAGACAGAATAAAGCGCATGGGGTGGAAGCCAGCAATCGTGAATGATAGATTGGTTCTGTAGTTAGATTGTTCTCCTATGAAACATTCATCTATCCTTGTATCTTCTGGAAAAAAGCTATTAAAAAAAGCATAATCATTGATTATTGACAAGAGCTCTGTTGCACCTCTCCCTTAACTCAGTCAGACTTACGGCCTAGTTCACATGTGCCTTGTACACTGTTTCCTCTAAATTTTCGTTACATAATTGTTAACATTTTTTATGCTTTTATGTTTACTTATCTGCACAGCCTAATCACATGGATGACATCATTTTTACGGAGGGATGATGCCAGCGCTGCTGTCAGGTGTGTCTTGTTAGCTGTTCCACAGGAGCAGCTTGCTATTAATGTTTTACCCAGCTGCACTTTGGCTGTTGAGTTTCACCAGCGTCTTCCTTGTGTGTCCACCACTCTCGGAGAAACCCAAGCCCTAATCCAATACCCTAATGTGGGCGTTGTGCTGGCTCCGAGGAATCCAGGCCCCTGTGTACCGCACCCCGCTGTGGCAGGAGGCTCTCGGTGCTGCCGGGCTGCGGTGGCAGCGGGGAGGCCCCGGGCCGGTGACGCCGCCGGGCTCCGCTCCGCCCCGCGCGCTCCCGCCGCCGCAGATTCGTCAGGCGCTGGCCCCGGCGCTGCCGGTTTTATTCCCTAAACCTTTCTCCCCGCTCCCCTTCCCGCCCGGGCGTGTCCAGGGAGGGCGCGGGGACGGTCCCGCTCTCAGACCGTTCCCTGCTGGCCGGGGGCGCTGCCGGGCTCCGTGTGTCGAAACGGCGGCGGGAGCGGGCGCGGAGCGCTTTGTTTACTCGCCGGCGTTCGACGTGGAGCCGGGCGGCGGCGGCAGGGCCAGCGCGGCGAGGGCAACGGAGCGGGGCGGGCCGGAGCGCCGGCGGAGCGGCTCGACATGGGTGAGGAGCGGGCGGGACGCGGCTGCCCGAGGGGTCCCGTCCCTCACTCCCCGGCGGCCGTAGAGGCGGGGGCGGCGGGGAGGGCGGACGGGTCGGTGCTGAGCCCTCCCGCGGGGAGGGACGGGCTCCTGCCCGCCGGCGGCGGGAGGCCGGGGCTGAGGGCCGCGCTCGGGCGGTACCCACATTGCGCTCGGGCCAGGCCCTGCCCGCGGGCCGGTTCCCGGGCAGCCGCCGCTGGAGCGCCCGGAGGCCGCGGTGGAGCTGCCTTGCGAGGGCGAATCGTCCGTGCAGCGGCAGGAGGGTGTGTTCGGTCATATCCTGATGCTTCTGTGCTCCTGACACCTGGGAAAATTAAACTCTGCATCAAGTCTCTGATGGGCTACTAATACGGAGTGAATGAGGAGAGAAGGTCTTGCAGACTAGTAAATTTAAGAGAGGCCCTGAATCTGAGAGTTAAGTGATTGACGTGAACCTGTCTTATTGCAGATGGTATTTGAGCAGTGGTTTAGTGTGGGAAAAGCATACACAATTGCATATAAAAAGAGGGAGAGAGAGGTGTCTGGCTGCAAGCAAAGTTACGGACTGAATTTTCGAATCTTAGGCCTCCATGCAGCCAATGGTAGCTTTCTACTTGTGATGTTTCTGTTGAAATACCTTTTCCCAGCTGAGTTCTCTTAAGGTTATTTGCCTGTCTGGCAATAAGAGGTGCCATGAGCAGCGCTATGCAGACTGGCAACTGATGGTCCCTTAGACCTTCTCCTTGTTTTCCAGGTCTGTAGTGTGTATGGCTTCTCTGGTGGGATGGGCTTAGAAGAAATAAAGCAACTTGTTATCAGTCTGAATTCCTTCTGAAGTATAAGCATGCTTGCTCCTAAGCTCGTTGCTCCCTCCTTTCCATGGAAAGGCTTCACAGATGCCTAGACAGGCAAACACAGGAAATAATTTTTATCAAAACATCTTTCAGTAAGATTTTGGTTGCACATCTTCATTAATTTGTCTCTGATATATTTATCAGTGTCATCAGTGATTCTGGCTTGTTGGATGTTTTATTATCTTTTGCAGGCTTTTGGTGTATTTACAGAATTATGATTTAACATATGGTTGTTATAAAAATCATTGGAAAAAATGTAATTGTTACTGGCTTAGAACACTAGTATTGTTTCTAGGATTAAAAATCTAGTAGGCATAAATCAGATACTAGCCTGGCCACAAGTACTCTTGCATGCATTTAGAGAATAAATGAGATGCTGGGGCAAGCCAGTTTTGGAAAAAAGGATGAGAAGGACATTAAAAATCAGCTCCTAGACTTCTCTGTAGCATTAATGTACTTGATTTAGTGCAGCTTTGCTGTTTGTAATGAACTGATTTAACATGTACTTACTGATTTATACCTAATTTTAAGAAAAAAAGAAGTGGATGGTTCTATGGAAGACCATAAACATCTTCTGATGCTGAATTTTTTCAGGCTTCTTTTGGTCCTTGTATAGTCTCTGGCACTGAAAAGATAAGAGTCTGATGCAAGAAGAAAAGAAGATGACTCAGATTTTGGCAAATGAGAGAAAAGGAAAAAATAGAAGTGTAACTGCAGTGAGAAAGCTTGATGCTGCTGCTGCAACATAATTTGCTGGAGTGAGCTACCATAGAACCATAAAATGGCAACATAAACCAGGAGGACATAATGTAGTTGAGCACACAGCCATCTGGGCAACAACCTGAACTTGTCTTTTTTCAGTGGAGAAAAGAAGCATCTTGTAGTCAGTAAGAAATGAGGTCGGTCTGTCTGCCTTTGCATATCCTCCACAGAGCTGGCTGACGTTGAAATGTCTTTCTCTTCTGCTTTTTGTAGGGGGCTTTTTCTCCACCATCTTTTCCAGTTTGTTTGGCACTCGAGAGATGAGGATTCTCATCCTGGGGCTGGATGGAGCAGGAAAAACAACCATTCTCTACAGGTTACAAGTTGGAGAAGTTGTGACCACCATTCCGAGTAAGTGATCTGCCCATAGGGAGTATATTTGCCTGTAGCTCTAACACATAAACTTTGCCAGCTGAACTTACTGTACTCTTCCTTCATAAACAAAAGGACCTTGTGTTGTGGGAGCCTTGCACTGCTGTATCCAAGAATTTTTCTTGGATAAAAGTATTACAAAAGAATATTTTATGCTGCCCTGCAAAATGCAAAAAGCATTTGACCTCAAGATTGTTAGCATGATTTGGCAGGCTGACCGTGATAGGTAACAGTGGACTGCATAATTCCTTCATTTCCAAATATAGCTATTATGTGAATTCCAGAGGTCACTGTTGCTGTACATAGGATGGTGTCAGTAAATCATACCTCTTTTTTTGACAAGGGTTATATAAACACTTGTTTTACATGGAGAAGAAGAAATCAGATGATTTAACCTTACATTCTGTAGAAAATGTAACAAGACTCAATGTGAGGTTTCATGGAAGAAGATGATGCTTATTTAAAAAAAATGTAGCTGATTTCACCACTTGTCTTGGCATTCATGCAGCCACACACACTGGGCCAAGTGTTCTGGCCATGATTGCTCTGTGTAACATGAAGGACAAGGGATGCTTGACTTTTCTGTCCCTGTCATGTCTGTTGTGTTCCTCCTGAATCTGACTTTGTTCAGGCCTCTGTTACCTTTTAGAAGCCAGCAGGGTATTTGCTGGGCTATACTCTTTTTGCCCAAGGGTTTTGCTTATTTCACCCTCTGTAAATTTTAAGCAGCCTATGCCCACTGTTCACTTTCCTGTGCTGTTGTTTCCCTGGGCTGGCAGGAAAAGGAATGACATATGTGATACTGCAGCCTAGTTGCCATCTTCCAGACATCAGTATCGAGTCCTCTGCTGAGAAGTTGGTTCTGCTTTGGTTCTGCTGTGGTTCTTACGAGCGTGCAGACCTTGTGTGGACAGGAAGCACACATTCCTTAGTGCTCTCTTGCTGTCAGTTGTGTACGTGGTTGTCACAGCAGGCCAGTTCTTCAGCCCTTGCTCTGTTTCTTTTGGCGATTTCAGGCACACTGCTGTGGATTTTTGCCAACCTTAGCATTCGTTACAAATCTCTAAAATATGTTTACGATGTGGTTTTATTGTTCAAAGAAGAAAAATTTCTGCATTATTTTGAATCATGTTTGTTGGGGTAACTTTGCAAAAGGCATGAACTTCATTGTGCAGCTACTGAGACTTTTCAGGTCTGAAAATCTTAAACTAAGTGTCGTGGTATTCTTCAGAAAAACAGGAAAATCACCAACAGTGAAATTGTTTAACTTTGTTTCAGCCATTGGCTTCAATGTTGAGACGGTGACCTACAAGAATCTGAAATTTCAAGTCTGGGACTTAGGAGGACAGACAAGCATAAGGTAATAGATTTCTTAAAGTCAATTAACTTTCTCTAAAGAGTGCCAGGTTCTTGGAATACTCTTAGCAGGGACTTCTGCAAATTGGTTTTATAAACAGCCCATTCTCAGGAAAGCATTTTCATCTGATGGAATTCAGTTTGTAAAACTTGTGATGCACTACAGATTGGAAAAAACCAAACAAGTGTTTTTTCATTTGTATTCAGTTTTGCTTTGAAAAACAAATTCATTAGTGTAGTAGGCAATTGAGTAGCATTCTGAGAAAGAGTGGAGGGGGTGATAAAAACCCAAAAGGATACTTCCTAGCTTTGCACTCTTAAGAATATTGAAGTTGGATTTAGGTATAGACAGTAATTTTTAGCAAGCTTCACAAGTTTTGTAATGAGTCATTATCAGTACAATCCCTGTACATTCAGTACATTACCCTGTACAGTCCTTTAGTGATTCCTTCTGCAGTGCTCAATAGCAAGGTGCAGCGTAGTTAGTTAGGAAGGAAGGTGCAGTCCGTGAGATAAAGGTTCCTTCCCTTAGTTTCAGTACAGTAATTCTGCAAAAGGTGGTTTGTTTTGATCCTTGTTAGTTACTTGCCTGTATTAATTAGTCATTTAAGATTTCTCTGGATATCCTTCTTTGGTGACTGTAATGAAGATGCTTGTGTCTTTAAACTTTCTATGCTTTCCTGTCCCTCAGTTATGGACCTAATGTCCCGCAGTCTGATTCCCAAATAAATCTGTCCCCAGCATTTCTGTTCTTTTCCTGTTTTCAAGCTGCTTTTTATTTGCTTTGTGTTGGACTTTTTTCTTTTTCCTGCCTTGGAGAGTATTTGTATTATCTGTTCATTTTTGAAGTCTCCTGAAGAAGTCTTCTACTTGCCTCCTGGGGTCTTTCACCCCAGAGACAGTTTTTACTTCCTCTGGGTGATCTGTGTTTAATTATCTGGCTAAAAAGAATTGCTTACATGCAAATGCCATGACTGGAACTTCTCTCTCCTCTGCAGGCCCTACTGGCGGTGTTACTATTCGAACACAGACGCTGTCATTTATGTAGTGGACAGCTGTGATCGAGACAGAATTGGCACTTCAAAATCAGAGCTTGTTGCTATGTTAGAGGTAAGAAAACAAGGATGGCAGTTGTTATCAGTAAAAAAATTGAGAAATTAAAACTTTTTCTTTGGAGTGAATGTGAAATTTGATTCAGTGAATCAAGTGAAGCTCAACTTCACTTGTGAAACTTCAGCCCTCAGCATAGCCCATGCACCACTTTGGACTGAAAAAAGCACTGAATACTCTGCAGGTATTTCATGGGTTTGTGCAGCTTTATCTGGGCAGTTAATTTCATGGTGCCTTGTGGTCCTATGAAAATTCACCTGCCTGCCAGGACAGCTGCTCAGTACTGCAGTGGTGGCAAAATCAGGCCCTGAAGGATTGACAGTAATTAGTATCCTACTATGTTTTGAAGCTGAAGAACACATGTAGAACAGGGTACTATAAGTAAGATGAGTTGAGCAACACTTCCTTTCTCTCTCTTCCCCTGCCCCTCAAAATACCTGCAAGCTCATTTAATGTGCCTTGTTAAATCCAACTACCAGCTTGTTTCATAATTTGCACTGGCCATGTTTTGAAACTGCCCCTATGGGGTATCATACTGGAATTCAAAATAAACACCATTCTTTCACTGAAGAATTTTGTACAGAACAGAAATCAGCAAACAAAATCATTGAGAGCTGCTGAAGTTCCTTTTTATTATACAGGTTTTCTCTCCTTAAATAAATTCTGTAGAAGTCTCTGCAACAACTTCCACGATTTCCCTTTCTTTTAGGAAGAAGAGCTGAAGAAAGCCATTTTGGTGGTGTTTGCAAATAAACAGGACATGGAACAGGCCATGACTCCCACAGAAATGGCAAATGCCCTTGGCTTACCAGCTTTGAAGGACCGAAAATGGCAGATATTCAAAACCTCTGCAACTAAAGGCACAGGGCTTGATGAAGCAATGGAATGGTGAGTACCAGTCTAGTTATGCTTCATTCATAGGCTTAATTTTACAGATTTGGTAGGGGTTTTTATAAGACTGGATTTGTGGACGGTGTGACATAAAAGAGTCCACATTAGAAGAATGACTGGTTTTCTCCTGGAAGTATTTCAGCAGAATTGAAATGACTTTCCAGTAAACTGACTTAACCTTGTTCCTAGGTTGGTGGAGGCCTTGAAGAGCAGACAGTGATACAAAACTGACCAGTGCAAGGAAGTCTCAGCTATAGCCAGCATCATCCTTTCTGCAGTTAAGTATTTTCAGGCCACAGCTACTTGTAAATAGGACAGATTTGAATTTGACTTCTGTAATGTGGATGCCTCTCTTGAACTGTAAAACTGAAATAAGTGAATGTCTGTGTACATTATCATACTCCATTTCTTTCTTTTTGTTTAAAGAATGTACTTATGTTAATTTGTATGAAAGTCTTACTTGCTGGGAAAATAGGGGTTTTTTTGTCATCCCTCCTTCCTTTGGTGGTTTTGGTGGCCAGCATATTGGTGTGGATAGAACACTAATAAAATCTGGAACTGTCAGCTATACCCAGGGGCGTGTTGCTTGCTAGAGGCTGCTTGCTTGCCGCTTGCTTTACAGAAGTCCAAGTGCTGCCAGTTCAGCAGCCACGTAGCTGAACACCTGCAGAGGTTTCCTTAGGCTGGTATTGTTCTACTTCGTAACCCTTCAGTGCAGACACCCTGTTACAGTGAAGTACAGCAACAAAGCACAAGTAGTGCACCTCTGGCTGCCAGCATGGCATTCAGTGGGTGTCTGAAAGGAAAATCAGTGTCTTCAGTAGACCCCTACTGCCCTGATGTTCCAGGGCCATAACTTCAATTTAACTTCCACCTTCATGAGCTGTTGTTCCTGTATTCTCATCTCAGCCAGAAATGACAGGTAAGTAGCTCAGTGTAGCTGCAGAAACTGAAGGCCAAATCAAAGTCAGGAGGCAGACTTTTCTCTTTGGGACCAGTGTGTTCACAGGCAGGAATGCAGTCATCACAGAACCCATTTCTTACAAATGAAGTAAAATTTAATATAAAATACCATAGTTGTTGCCCATTCAACTGTACATGCTCTGGTAAATATACAGGTTTGGAAAAAAATTGAACAGCGTTTATTTAAGATCCTCGATGAAAAAGAGGACATAAAAAATACTAATAAATATAGTTAAAATACGCAAGTACTTTTTAAAACAGTACTTTAGTTCTTTAGCTTGATATTACTTTTCATAAATGAATCCTCCAGGAATGAAAAGCGCTTTCATTCCACCATTGCCAGATCTTTCAGTGCATGACTGCGATGTCGCTTGGCCTTGTACATAGGGCGCAGGGATTCTATTTTTCTCTTCCTGGTTTCTGCTTTATTCTTGTGTCTCTTCAGCTTCCTCCTTGCAGCAATGTCAGGATTTGCTACAGTCTAGGGAGAAATAGTACATTGTTTATTTACAACTAACAACAGGCCCTGTGTACATCAGGAACTTCCTGAGAAGCTGGTAGCTGCTAAGACAATGCATGGATGTTCTTAGGTTCCTCAAATCTGAGGGTATTCAGGCTGCTCTGCCCTTCAGGTAAGCAGGAAAGCATCGCTGTCAGCCAGAACTTGCCCAAGAGGCTGATCATAGAGTTTCTTTGAAGTTTCATAAATGAACTGATGAAACTTTCCTAATTCAAGACGAAGTTCTTCCTCAAACTCCCCGGGCAGCTCTCAAGCCTTTAGAGAAGCCCTATTTCTTTTACTCAGAAGAGAAAGTGGCATCTTACCTGCAAAGCCCTCTGCTTTTTCCTCATTGCTCTTTTCTGGTTGGCCTGTTTCTGCACAGAAGAAAAGGCCAGCGAAAAGGCCTCCAGTCCCACTAACTTCTTGAGAAGTTCTATGATTTCTTGGGAAAGGTTCTTCAGTGTTGGATCTATTAAAACACAACGGGCTTACTTAATCTTTTCAGCATATGGAATGAAAGCCAAGAGCATAGTATGGATTCCTCTTTCTTTAATAAAGGATGGCTGCACTGATTGACCTTGCCCAAACCAGTACTTGGTTCTTCACCAGCTTTCCCAGAGAACTGAGTGGCTTTTCAACCAGCAAACAAAAAATAATGCTTCTGAGAAGCAGAAACTTTTTTGAAGGACAAAAGCATCCCAAAGGTGAAGTACAAGTGACTTTCTATATATAGCCACCTAGGGTTCTAGTGGAATAGGCTTTGTTGGAAATAAAGGATGATTCCAGCCTTGTCAGTCAGCATTTTGGTAAGCAAAACAAGGGCTGGCTAATTGTTGGAATCACTAATTAGTGGCAATGTATTAACTACAATCACTGTGAAAAAAATTTATACTGGGGGTGAAAAAAGGCTACAAAGAAGTGCTAAGGGAAAACTGAGAGCAAGGCAAATATTTCCCTCAGTCTTTCAAACAGTTCTTCCAAGTTCCTCTCCTCAGCAAGGACTCTGTGAGTCCTGCCACCATGAGCCCACCCTCGAGTACTACACTTTTTCCACTACACCATATGCTCAGGCTTTACCCACTTGCACACAGAAGCGTGCCTAACTTCATTCCAGTCTCTGAACATGCAGATTTCTATTTCAGCTGACATACACTCTCCTCCCTGGTGTTTTGGTTAGACAGCAAGTAGATGAAATTACTGATTACAGTATCAACACCTCGAGACAAAAGGAATGGCAGGTGGTGTTTGTACTGAAGCACAGCTGTGATGCACATTCCTCTCTGTGAGGGAAATCCCTTACCTTGCTCTGCATAGTTGCTGTTCAGCTCCCTGTACAGAGGGGTGAGAATTGTTGGAAGGTAGGGCTTGATCCTGTCTTGCCCCAGATCCACCGAGATTGCTCCCAGGAACTTAAAGATGCAGCTTCTCTGAAAATAAGTGTGTGGGACATGGAGTAAGGAAGGCTGGAAGGAAACTTCCTGACTGAAGTGCTACAAGAGGGCCAAGCATAACTGTTCAACACAGCAGGTGTTTGTTGTTTTAGACACCTGAGTCACAAACTCACTGCTGTTACAAGGTCTTACTGCATCCAAGTAAGCCTTTAGAGAGACACCACCCCTGTTGTGTGAGCTGGGACTGGGCTGGCAGCTGTTGACACTTTGAACAACAGGCTTGTTCTCACTGTCCTCAACTGAGGCAGCTGAAGACATGAAAGCTCTACCTAACTCTGCACCATGGGGAACCACAGTGCTTTTCCTGATGCTCTCCCACACATCCCCTCCCCTTCTCCTAGCAAGTTACACTCCACACTGCCATTCCCCTGCCTGCATAAGCCTAGTGCTCTTGGGCATTCAAAGGCACTGCTCTGTCCCCTTCAGCTTGGTCCCTTGGGGTTTACCACTCTTCCACCACCCTGCAGGAGGCTGGAAACATCAGCAAGAACCAGACTGGCACAATCCTTTCCCGAGAGCCCCAAACTGAACGGCTTATTTCCTCAGCACCTACTAATCCTTGCTTCAGTGCCAGCTCACAGCACCCTCTGCACCTTGTCCCCTAAAAGCAGAGAGCAGCACTATCCTGTAGATGTGCCCACCCCATCAAAAGCAGTGGGACTAACCCTGTTCTTACCTTTAAAGGGACCTTAGGGGAATATGCTGCTTCTCTCTTTGCCATGACAGAGAGCTTCTTCATTAACCACAGCAGTGTGGCTGGCTGGCCTTTCTCTTGCGTGTCCTCTCTTTCTTCCTCTCCTTGAGCAGAAGTATCTTTCTCATCCTCTGAGACCTCCTGCTCTTCCACTTCACAGCTGAGTTCTCCACCTGCCTCTTTACCTTCTTCTGAGGCAGGGGCTAGCAAGTAAACAACTTTGGCCACAAAAAGTAAATTCTTTATAACCTGAAGTGTGGAAACACAGGAGTCAGTCACTGTGGGTTCCCTCTGTAAGCACCAGGGCATGTAAGAGCCAAGACTTGATCTGAAAGAGGAACTTGCCAACCCAGGAGTCTGCAATGGCAGAGCCCAGTCCTGACCTGCATAGTGCTCCCCCTTTCTGTCCCTACCACCCCTCAGTAGGCCACCACACCACAACAGGGACTTTCTGGGTCCTCAAGAGGCCCACGGCTGCTCAGATGCCCTCAGCAGACAGCAGCTGGCCCTGAACTGTGTATTTGCCCTGAGCCACGACCAGCAGACAGCAGCAGTGCTGTCCTGACTAGGACACAATGTCCCTCACATGCCAGGGCCTGCTCTGTGCCCTCCTGCAGTCCCAGACAGGCTCCTGCCCTTACCTGCTCACTCAGAGACATGTCCAGGAACTTGGACTGCAGCTGATGGCAGAATGCAAACACGAGTTCCTTCATCTAGGGAAATGAAAAAGGAGAAAGGAATGACTCAATTGAAGGGGCTGGTAGCAGAGACTCAAAACAGTATTCTGTGGTCACCAAAGGCATTCGCTGGGGAGACCAAAGGATCAGCTCAACACAACTCCTGCCTGCATCTTACAATCTAGAAGAGTATTTTTGTGCTGCTGAGAATAAGACTCCAGAGAAGCCCCCTCCCTGCAGCAGAGACACCTCCTCAAATCCTTTAAGCGATGCGGATTAGGCAGCAGACAAGCAACTAAAAGAGAAATGTGCATGCAAAACTATGAACTATTTTTATGTCCCACTCAGGGAATAGGCATGAGCAGAGAGAAGGAGTAGTACAGACATCATTACCTTTTTGTCCAGTTCAGCAGTCAGGAAGACTATGGATGCAGACAGCTCTGCTGGTGTCTTTTTTCTCTTCCCTGACTTTCTTTCCTTCCATTTGTTGACAAGATCTTCTGGCTTATAAGATGCAAACAACAAGCCAAAGATCTCAGTGGCTGTCAGCCAGACCCAGCTATGAGGATACCACAGGTGAGACTGGACATGATCTGGGGAGAAGAAAACCTCTTTGAGCACAGGAGACGGCCCATTGAGAGCAAAAATAGAACCAGCTCACTCCCAAGAATTACCACAGCATATGTTGCAATAACAAGGTGAATGAAATGAACTGTGCTCATCTGCTCAGAACATAATAAAAGACTTTCTAGCAACTGAATCCAGCCAAAGCAGAAAGCAGCAAAAAGCTACAGGTAGACAAATGTCCCCACAGTGATCAGGCATTCCTGAATGCACTCACAGCACTTTGAAACATCCAGAGATGTGGTCACCGCTGAAAGGCAATGCCAACTAGGCAGGAAAAGTGGGCCCAACACAAAAAGACATTTGCTCCAATCCTGACTGGCAAATCATGTTTCTGCAATAACTATGGTCCCCTCAGGGACTCGGTGCCACAGCTCATCTGCCCATGATGGCTGGGAACTGGCTGCTGTGAGACTCGTGTCAGCTGGCCCTGCTGCTGATGGTCATATCAAACTCCTGGAGAGAGGCTGAAGATGCTCCAGAGAAGAAATGGAGCTACCCTCCTGTGTCACCTCTGTCCAAGCTGCCCATCACCAAAATCCAAGATAATAATGGTTATCTGCTATCTCACTAAAGGCACCTGGCAGGCTGGACTGTTCAAAGTCACTAACCAGCCATACCAGGTCTTCTGATTGCAGCAAATGAAGCAATTAAAATCAGGGCGACAAAATGCCAATAAACCAGCCTGATACTGTATACTCTCACACATGGAGAAATTGCTTGAATCAAGCAACTTTCAGGTCTTCACATCCTGACAGACACACAGTATTTAGAGCACTATTACCATGTGTCATCACTTTCTGGCTGGTATGTATGATCAAGGAAATCTCATCTTCTCAGGAGAGCTCAATCTTTTCATCGAGAATGTAATTATAGTGAAACATGCAATAGTTCCAACTATTTGCTCTGGGGGTAACAGAAAGTACGTCCCAGCAACTGAGACAGAGGGTGTCTTGTTTTCATCAACCATGTAACCTTTCTATTACAGCTTGTTTTTCATTGCCCAGTAACTGGTGTGTGTTAGCATTTTGCAGAATGGAAACTTTGTATAACAAAGTTCAGTCATTTATATTAGTGTGTGAAAAACCACAAGGCACACAAAGAAATCTTTCTTGTAATGCAGCTGTAATAATTCCGTAATGATACTTACCCCAGATACTGCTCACAACATCACTGTTCTTGGTTAATTGAATCAAGTTGCACTCTGTGATTAGCTTTTTTACCAGCACAAGAAAGCTGAATAGCAGCCTATCTGCAGCCTTCTCCTCTTCCTCTTCAGTTATCTAATAAAATCAACAAGTCAAGAAAGATACTTATGAGAACCTGAGGAAGCACTGATTAATCCTCACTAGATAAATTTCAGATCAAGCATTCAAAAAAACAGAAGACTGACTCGTACCCAATTCCCAATATAAACAGAACAGAAGCACCTCCACTGAAGCATTTCCTCTGGAGAGAATCTCTGCAGGAGACTGTATTAGAATCATTCTTCTTGTTTTTCATACAGACATTACTATAACAAACTGCTGGGTTTCTAAATGCAAGTAATTACACACATTATGTCTGTGCATGTATTTGTCTGGATTTGATTCTCATCATTAGAGCCCAGCTGAGTGCAGATTTGCCTGTATCACCTGGGAAGCCCTGAGTTGTTATGACAACACTGTGTGTGCTGCCTGTGGTCCTCACCCTGCTGGCTTGATATAAATTGTCAGTACATGTCACAGCACAGCATGAGATTACACCAAATTTCTCATCACTGCAGGTACTTTATTTTCATCTCTTGCCAATTTACAGATCCTGAGGTTCTCTTCTCTCTTGTGCAAGGGCGGCATGCTGAACATTAGTAAAATTCATGGCCACTCTCCAGGCACAGTGACTGGGATCCTTTTGGGATTATCACATGCCAAGAAGAACCTGAGGCAACCTTGTTATTCTGAGTTAATCATGTGCACTAAAAAGATTTTCCATACAACAAAACCATGGTCCGAAGTACAGGAAGGGAACCCCTTTGAAAGTTAAAGCTGTAGGTAACGCTGGACAAAGCAGACAGTCACAAGCCATGCACTCCTGACCTGCAATGCTTACACAAATCTCTGCAGCTAGCAGACACGTTTCCCACATTGCAAGGAGCAATTTATCTATTTGCTGGTTACACTTTATGGCTGCAGGCTCAGGCCAGGTAGCTTTACAAAGTTCCTTTTCCCCTTGTGCTGTGACATATGACATCAAATTTGGGCTTACGGGCAAAAAAATATGATTCTAGGTCAGTGAGGTCCCTTTCAGAACAAATGTGTGTTCTGTGTCTTTCCTCAGTCCTGAGTAAAGACACAAAAGTAAGTCCAGCTGTTAAATCTCTCCTACACTTCTTCCCTTTTTCCGTTTTCTTAATTCTCTTTCCTCGAGCTTCATGCATGGAGAAAAGTTACTTACATTTTCAAATTTACTTGGGTTGATTTCTTGTTCAATCAAAGTGAGGACTGCTTCAAGCCGCCGCTCAAACATTACTCCGTTCACTTCAACAAACAAACCACATGCCTGGGCAGCCAACCTCCTGTGTGAGCTCTGACACACAAAAAAATAACACCCCTTGTTAACTCTTTATAATCAAACCCTGCAGCTCCCAAGTGCAGGAGCTGGCAGCAACCCTTATCTTCTGCTGGTACCAATAACACCTTAAGAGAACTTGGTTTTCAGAGTATATTGAAAAAGGAGATGCTGCCAGCTAGGTATAAAAGCACCTGGCAGCACAAGTTATCCCTGGGAATGCACCCTAAACCTGAATGCCGGAAGACCTTTGCCAGCCCAGTTCCCAACTGCAGAGATCTGGGAGCTACTTCACAACTCTTCACAATGCAACAGGCAGCTTAACAGCTACAAACCAAAACTGAACATATTAAGATGGAAACCAAGACGTTGCAGAATGCTAATTCTATCAGCGTAGAGGGACAGAACCTGGGTTCAGCTAGAGGACAGCTTATCACCCAAGCACCCAGATCAAAACAGCAGATCTGGAAGACCAGGTTTGCTGCTTCCAGTTGCCGGCAACAGAATGAAGCATGTCTGAGATAAAGTCAGCACAAAATGCTGGGAACTTTAAGGAATTTGGTCAAACCTCTAACCTGAGAGAAGACTACACTGTGAAATACCTGACCCAAAAGTGGAACTGTTAGAAAGCAGCAAAATGCAGCTGGGAAGTCTGTAGGCTGACCTACAGCATCAGCACATCCCTGTATTTGTGCAGCTTTATGAAGCTGTACCATTTCTTGCTAGAGTCAGGAACGACTAATCCACCACCCCACCAGATCTGGTACTAGCAATCTCTCACTTGCCTTATTAATCTCAGTCAGCCCTCCAACAGAGTTCAGACCTGGTCAGTGAAAAGACCAGAGAGTACCTTTTTGCTGTGAAACCATTCTGTGACCAGCGAAAACATCAGATCTTGTTTCTCATTGCTGATCTTACTGAGAAGAGATTTACACGTCAAAGCCGCCATCTTTTTGCATTTGGCTGAGTCATCATTTATCATCATCATACAGAGAGAGAGGAAAAACAGCCCACAGTATTTGTGCAGGAGATCCTAGAAAGAAACAACCATTATCAACCACAGATACCCAAGTAACTTCTGGCATTTAAAGAGAAAAAAAGGGGTATTTGCTGCACTATATTCAGGAGCAGTGTTAGCCCTGAGTGGGCTCCATGTCAAGGCAGCTGAACTGCTAAAATGGGATCATCCTGTTGTTGCAGCACACAGGGAATGTACAGCAGGCCCAGCCCTGCTCTGACTTGCTACCATATCCCTGGGTCAGCAAAGTGAATGTGAAACCTTATAGGGTAATTTCATGCCCAACTCCCACTGAAACAGGCTTAAGTCCCTCAGAACTGCAGCAATCACCCAAATATCCTTCTCTCAGAGACTGCAGCTCTTTGCCACTTTAAAGAGTTCCCAGGAGCCAATCTGAAATACTGAATCATCGGGCAGTGCTGAAGCTCAGCTTACTGTACAAAATTTCTCTTCCTTCCAAATTCTTGCTTGATTGCACTTCTCCCAGTGCCCTGAATGCACCATTAAGCTCCAGCTGCAGAGCTTCAAGGCAGCTTAGGATTTTGCATATGTGATCCTGTATAGATGCATAGTTATTTTTTAGCTTTCATTTTGATCCACCTCACTGAGAAGCCCTTCCTCTCCCATCAGGCCAAACAACCAGATATGGTACATCACACACCAGTTCAGTCACTAATCTTTCATGAATATTGAAAAACCTTTACAGTGAGAAAACTCTAGACTTCACTTTCTATTCCTACCCCATTTCCTTAACTGGTTGTGTTTCTTCCTGGCATAAATAAGGACTGAGTTTATCCAAACTCCAGCTGACACAGCTTTATTTTACTTGCAAACCAAGCACATTAGGCAAAGAAGTACTGCAGACTTTCCAGCATGTCATTTCTCTTTTGGAGCAAAGCCAGGTTTTTTGGAGGTAAGTGAATGTTCTACTCATGATAAGAGATAATAGGAACTAGCAAGTGCTTCCGGAATGAACTGCTCAGAAAATGCTGTTACTGCAAACCACAGTAACTGCTTGATGCTTGGAACACCAGGGGGTGCTGGTTACCTGTGGGAACATGTCGAGGAGGTACACAATCATCTCCAGTGCCGATTCCCTACCAGTTTCATACTCATACCTGTGAAGAAATAAAGGAATAACCAATAGGGGTGAGTTAATCCTCCTATGAAGTTGTGAACAATTTACAAGAACAACCAATTCCAGAAACATGTGCTGATAGGGATCTTTCTACAACAGCTACCAGACCTGGCCTGATCCTTAGGACAAGAGAAGCAGCAGGCCCATCAGCTCTGTCTGTCAGAGAATGAAGCACAGGGACACAAACAGGCCACAAAGGGTTCCAGCCCACTTGAGTCAGCACAGCCACGCTGTGCTGGGGAACCTGATAAACTGCTGTCACCTTGAGCAAGGGAGGGGTGAAGCTCAGGAAGAAGTTGGAGACACAACACCCTGCTGAATTGGTACAGTTGTCTCAACTGTGCCTGCAACTGTACTTGAGACACTGCCATGGGATAGCAGTCTCATATAAATGCATCTTCCCTTATTCATCCCAGATTTTTCAGTTCACCTGGTCCACAACCAGTGGAGGTGGCTAACCACTAAGCAAACAACAGAACCTTTGTTTACAAACAGATACAAACCAAAATCAGCTGTGAAACAGGGATAAGAAAAAAGCATCTGCCTCATCAAACAACCTGTCTTGGGAAAAGGGAAGTGTTTTAGAAGTAGGAAAATGAAGACTTCAGCCATGCCTACTGCTCATCACAAAGAGCCTTTTGGCACACTAGAGTCATATTTAAAAACAAGGTTCTGCTCTCACAGAGATGTCAGGAATACAAACTCACTCCAGCTGTGCAAGCATGAAATCCAAATTGGGTTTCAGTTTGTCACCAAGGGGGTAGTCCAGAATGTATTTTAAGTAAATCTGGAAAGAAAAAACAATACAGAGAGGAGTTAAAATAAGCACTCAGGTAAGCTTGTAAAAAGGTTATGAAGAAAACTTAGTGATGGAGCAGCAAGCTTCTAAGAATCATCCCTTTCATCCTGTTTCTATTACACAAAGGGTCAACAACTGCTCCCAAGCTTTATGCCTGGAACAGGATCAGTTTTCAAAGTATTACTGTGATTTGCACAGGCATCTGTGAAGAGATTCTGCATCCTTCAAAATCCATCCTGTAACTACGAAAGCTGCATTTTGTGCAGCTCCTACTGCACCTGTATCCCAATGCTTGAGATAAAGTAACCAATTCTGTCTTTTGGTTGGTTTTACCTGGGAAAGAATGAGGCAGTAGAGGGAAGCAATCGTGGATTTGTGGGAAATTCTCTTATCCTGGGGTCCAAAAAAGAGCAAGGCTTAGTTACACAGGCCTAAAAGCCTCCAGAGGAGGGACCATGTCACTGCTGCTGAGCAGCTCTCCACCCGTACTTGGCACTGGTGAGGCTGCACCTCAAGTACTGTGTTCAGTTTTGGGCTTATCACAAGAAAAAAGACACTGAGAAGAAGCTGGAGAAGGGGCTGGAGCACAAGTCTCATGAGGAGTGGCTGAGGGAGCTGGGGTTCTTTGGCCTGGAGAAGAGAGGGCTCAGGGGAGACCTTATCACTCCCTAAAACTACCTGAAAGGAGGCTGTAACCAGGTGGGGGTTGGTCTCTTCTCCCACGTGACAAGTGACAGGACAAGAAGGAATGGCCTCAAGTTGTGCCAGGGAAAGTTTAGGCTGGATATTAGGAAAAAATTCTGCACTGAAGGGGTGGTCAAGCACTGGAACTGGCTGCCCTGGGAAGTGGTGGACTATTTAAAACTGGCTGGAAGTATTTAAAAGAAGTATAGATGTCCACTTGGGGACATGGCTTCTTGGTGGACAGGGCAGTGCTGGTTTAAGGGTTAGACTTGATCCCCTTAAGGGAACCTTCCAACCTAAACAATTTTACAGTTCTATGAAGGCACACCACAGTCTCACTATAGGCAAGGAGTCTGTTATTCTGCTGTGCACCAGTCTCAAGAACTAAAGCCAGATAACAAGGGGAATAAAGACCAGTAAAGAAGGGGAAACGGAGTTCAGGGTTCAGAAGGGCCAAGGCACATGTCTGTGAGGGTGGGGATGGCCACACCAAGCCCTCTAGCCTGTTACACAGCTGTAAATAAAGTGAGAGACTCTTCACTCTACCAACCTGCCTGCACTGGACTCGCACTGGCTCACTCTGACCCGTGATGGCCAGCTGGGCAACCTTCTGCAGCACATCATCAATTTCAGGGACAATCAGCTTCCTGGATAAAATAGCCTGAAAACATAAAAGCACAGCTGAAGTCACATCATTTTGCTTACACAGTACTATAACCTGGACTACACTGGCCTCAGGTGGTACCTTAATGCTGACTTTTTCACACACAAACACAGCAACTCAAAGGAAAAAAGAAAGGATGGCTTACACATCAAGATCCGTTTCTTTTGGGCAACACAAAATACCTGGTCTAATGATCAGAGATGTTGATTCTTTAGCAAAAACATACTCAGATCTAAATACATCTTTATATGCACATGTATAAAACAGCCTCCCAAACAATTTTAAACAGTGACTACAAGTCAAACAGTAAAGCTTTGCTGATTTTCCCCCTCTTATAACAGAGAGCCTTAACAGCATTCTGTAGCCTGCTCCTGATGTGAGAATGTACAGCCCTTCACCAGGAAGCAGAATCACAGATTCTAGGGGCTCACAGAACCCCCACGACTGCTGCACAGAAATACCTTGAGAAGGCCAAAGGCAGTGGCTTGGCGTGATGAATCATAAATGTCTTCTTCAGCAAAGCCAAGCAACACTTGGAGCTGTTTGCTTGTTATCTGACTCTTTGCATTCTTCACAAGTATTGTAACACACTGCAAAATCAAATTGCACATTGTCAATACACATGCGGTGCCATAAAATAGAAGTCCACACCAAAGTCTGACTTCATTTGTACCACTTCAGCTTGAAAAGACAAACTGCTGCTCTAGAACATGTGGCCAACACTATTCTCATCACATTTTGCTTTCAGATGACAATTTTGAGACAAAAACTAAACAAGTGAATTGCCCCCTTCCCATGTCTCACTTCAGCTACCAGGATTTACTCAGGTGGAACAAAATACTACTATAAGGAAGAAAGAAGGCAAACGTTTCTATAGAAACATTTCTTCAGATGCAAGCTGTGCTTTTTTAGGGAGCAACTTTCTTTAAGTTTGTACTTGGGAAACAATCAGCAAGGCCATGTATTCCTCACTAGCTTGTGATCTCCAAACTACCTCTCCAGGCACAGCTGCAGGAGGGATCTGCAGCTGGAAGAGTCTCATTCTAGAAAGTTAATCCTAAAGCAGAAACGAGCAGAGCTGGGTCTGACTTACTTTGAAACAGCTCACAACAAGGTGGAAATTCTGGCCTTTGGCTATCCCTGTCTTGGCAAACTCTTTCAGCAAGAGGAAAAGCTGCTTGATCAGTGACTCCATATTCGTACTGACAGAAGGCAAAGGGAACTTTAAAATCCATACCAAGGACTGCAGAGCGCCAGTTACCACCTGGAAGAAGGAGCCAAAGGACAGCATGTGAGTACAGTGACACTGAGAGAACTCTTTTCTCCCTCTTTTACAGACATGGTCAGGCTATCTACAACTGTGGTAAAAGGCAATTAGCTAGCAAACCCAACCTCTTTCAAACCATTCATAGGTAATACAAAGGGTTTCTCAGTTCTAAAAGCACTATCTGCCACTCCAGTATTCTATAACTTTTATTTTACTAGGTAAAGACATTAACACAGCACTGTTTCTGTACATGGCAAGAACGCTTTCTGAAGCAGAGCTGCCTTCAAGACACAGAAAGCCCTGCTCCAAGTATCTGATAGAGTATGAGGCATGCCTTCCACTCCTGGGAAACTCAAAGTTTAACAGATTCCCTAGGCTCACTCAAACCAAAAGATGTCCCAAAAAGTGGCTGCCTACAGCGCTAGGAATAAAGACACTGGAGGTGAATCAAAAGAAACTACAGTTGTGACAACACTGCTCCCAGCAGCTACAGGATCTCATGAACATCCTCACAGATAGTCTGTAAATTCCTTGTATGAGCATGCACTAGGAGAACTTGCCCACAGTTGAACCTACGACATGGAGCAGAGCGTTCAGTTCTCCATCAGCCACAAGCCTTCCTCCCCCTTGGGACTGATTACATGTCCTCAAACAACTTAATCTGCACACCTATTAAATCAGGTTTGAAAAACGGGTGGCTTTCTCTCCTCTTGCAAGTCAACTGCAAGATGACATTTGTGGGCAGGACTCTTCCTAGTAGGGCAGACAGAAGAGACGGACAGCTCAGAACTGTACCTTGACATCCATAGATTTCAGGCAGTCTATAAGCAGCTGAACAAAAGGGTCTAACATTTCCAAAGCATGTTCCTCAGAAGAATTTACTTTGGACCTCTTCAGGCTCATGTGCAGTAGCTGTCATGGAAAAATCAGAACATTCATCTCAAAGTCAGGCTGGAAATCAAAAGAGTCAAGTAAGATCCCACCACTGTTTCAGGTTATAGTAGAATTTATGCCAAATCCCACCCAAATATTTCAACAGGCTGAGCACTTTTTATAGCTCTTTAAGAAGCACTACTGGAGTAACAATATGCAAAATGAAGTTAAGGCTAATGGCTGTGCTATTAAAACAATATACCCAGAATACTTTCCTTAGCATTCTCTTAATAAAATATTGAATGCAAAGTTTTGTATCTGAGGAGATCCTTACCCGAAGTCCTGAATCTACCAGGATATATGTGTTAGTCCTGCTGCTGACACGTGCTTTCTGCCCTCCTCTTGTGGGAGTGGGCTGGAGCAGCAGGCAGCTCTCTGGTTGCAGCCGAGGATCTGGAGGAGGGGTAACTTTCTTCCTGAAAAGCAGTGTATTTATGGCAAAGGAAAATATTCAGGTATCAACCCTCTCCACAAGAGTCTTGCTGTTGGAAGTAAAAAGAGCTAAACTGTGCTCTGCTGTGTGCTCTGCACACAGCAAGCAAAAGCAAGTCACAGATGGACCACAATGAAATAAAACCAGTTTGACAGCAGCAAGATAGATGGGACTCAGACTTGAGAACAAAGAGATAACAAACACAAAGTCATTTATATAACATCCTCACTTTTTTCTTCTCAGTGGACAGATCAACTTTGGAAGTCGATCTTCAAGCAAATACACTTCCTGCCACTGCCCACTGCTCTTCATTTACTGACAGTTACTTCAGTTACTGATGGCTTACAAACACTGCTCCAAGAAGTCTGCAAACAGCTGTCAGATCCTAGAGAAAGCTGGCCTACGTAACGGGAAATGCAGGACACCCAAAATCAACTCTGAGCAGTGACACCACCAGATGGAGAGAAAATCTGATGGTTCTCCTCATCTTGTGCCCTAGCAGCAAAGCCATAAAGTGAAAGCCCATACTTTTTCTTGTTCCTGGCCCCATGGAAATGTTTGCAGCCTGCTTCTAAACACTGTCCCTTGTCCCTTCATCCTAACATCCAAATGTACGTTATCAACTCATCAGACAGTGAAAAAGCCTCGCTGAAGGTCCTGAGCGCTTGCAAGAGTAGACTCCCATGAGTTCAGCAAATGCTAACTCCCATTACTAAGCTTTCTCCTTGCTCTCTGATTGCCCAAATAATTCAGTTACACTGAACACAAAAGGGGAATGAAAGCAAGGAAACTCTCACACATTTGACCAGTTGGATTTGAGAACTGCCATTTCTGCAAGCAAACCTCCCAACCAGTAACAGACCATATGAACTATGTCCTGGAACTCACTTGGCCTTCTCAGTGAGCAGAGGCAAATTTTCACTGATGAGACCATGACTGAGGAGGAGGAGGGATTGTGCATTCATGTCTGAGTTGAAAATCAGCCCTGCCATGATGTGACGCAGTGCCTCATGCACCTTCCGGACTATCTTCAAGCTTGTAGTGGTCTCCAGAGTCTGCAAAGGTACAACCATGAGAATTTAAGAGGGCAGCATGATTGCAATCATCTGTTATCTGTATTCAGAAATCATGGGAAAAAGTAGAGCAATTTCTCTCTCATCATATGCTGTCATAGTCCCCAGCTCTTTATGTGAACAGCATCCCATTTCCTCAGCTCTGCACCGACATCCCTCCCTTCCTCTGCAGACTCTTGTCAGCCTCCAGCCAGTTCACCTATCGCCACCAGGACACAAGAGCTAATGGGCAAACCAGGGCTCCGTTCCTGTGTGAGCTTGCACTCTGCTAAAAAATCTGCATCTTTGAAAAGGCCATTATTGCACATGGATAGACCCTGGATACATTTTGTTGACGTTTCCTTCATGCACAAGAGATTAAACCACAGAGCAGCTTTGCAGGACTTCAAAGCTCCAGAGGAAATAAAGAGTGGGCAGAGGGAGAGTGCATGGAGAACTCAAAGTGGGATGTTTCTACTCTAGCAGCAGTTAAAAGCTTCCCAGAGTGCCACTCCCTGCCCTGGACATCAACAGTAAAGTCTCATTGTACAAGCTGGTTGCACACTGCTTTCCCAAAGGAAAATGGGAAGCCAAAGCAAGATTCCATAGGTGATTTCAAAGTAGCCACCCAGAGGGTCTAGAATCACCGAACAAAATCAAAAGTGCTCCAGTTAAGACAGACTCTGGCTGACTTTTCTTACCTCTTTCAGTGGCAGAATAAGTTTTGTCACCTGGCTCCTTCCTATGAACTTTCCAAGAATTTCATAGGAATCGTAACTCTTGTTTTTGCGGGCTTCCATGATTTTGGAGACAATTCCCTTCACTTCTTTCTCTTCAGCTACATTCCCAAACAACTCTTGGTTGAAAATCTTTGCAAAACAGGCAAGAGAAGTGAATGAGAGAACAAAAGCAGGTTCCTCCAGTAGCAACAGAGCAACACTTTTTCCCCCACTCACAGAAAAAATGATTCTCCAGGTTTCCTACAAGTCATGTTGATCTTTCCTTTGTCAACATAGAACATCCTAGTTTAAGCACACCAGATGGGAACACTGTTCTCACACCCCTCTGTGGTGCTGTGATACAAGGAATGGGACTGCAGTCAGATTAGTACATCCCAATATACCCCATCTGTGTGGCCAGCTGAGTTCCTGGGCTCTGTGGACTGCACTGAGTAGATGTCTGCTGACTTGCTCGGCCATTTAGAGTACAGGAAAACATTGTTAGGTGTCTTAATCCTGAATCCATCCCCTCTCAAGATGCAGGGCTCAGGATACAGCCCCAGAGATACTTGACTTCTCTCTTCTCTTGATTCCCCTCTAGATGCCTCAGTATAAAACAGTCTCCTTCCTTGGCAGTGCACACACAGCAGCCTGGTTTACCACCAGGTCAAAGACAATCTACACCAACCCCTCCCAGAATATGTCCCAAGCACTTCATAATGTTTTTTTCTTTCAGTCTGAAATAGCTTTTACCTCAATCAGGATATCTAAGCAGGGGTCCAAATCCCCAGCACTGAGCCTGGTAGTAAGGCCCTTCAGTAACAGGTTCACAGTGAAAGTCAGCACATGGAGCTAGAGAAAAAGAGAACACATCATGCTTCCAAACTTCTGCACTGACCTCTTTAATCATACTGGATGGGGACACTCCCACAGCAGAGACATCACAAGTCACACACTGCACTTGAGCTCTCATTATAGGAAAAAAAAAAAATACTGGGAGGATGAGAATCCATGTAGCAGCAGCAGGAAAAGGATCCCTGTCCCACCATGTACTGGCAAGAGGGCTGGAATCTCCTCTCTCCCCAATGCTCTTACTGATATACTCAGGCTGCTCTAACTGGTGCTTTCACTGTTACAGCAGCTAGAAGCTCACGCTATTCCACTGTGGTAATGCACATGAAAAATGATTCTTAACCCAAACCATGGAAAGAGGAAAGATGAATTACTAGTCAGAGCCTTGGCTCTGGATCTAGGAAGCCTTCAACAAGCATCACCACATACTGTATGTGCAGTCTCCGTGGCAACTCCCCTCAGATACTGCTTAGCCCTCATGACCTCAGTGAGAGATTTCCTCTAATCTTACTGGAACCAGAAATTTGTCCTTCCCCTTCATACCTCAACTCTTCACCAGGAAAACAGCTTAGACTCTCAGTTCTTTGAGGGTACAGACCCTTGACACTTGGCATAACAAAGACTGATGTAGGCATTAGCAACAGTATTTATTTGCATTATACCAAGCTATTCTATCTGTGCAAAACAATTTCAATAGCAACTTCCCTTTGAATTCTCCTCCTAACACATTAAAAAAGCCCACAGAAAGCAGAAGAGGAAGAATTTCAGCATTACCTGGTACCCATGGATGAGTGCAGACCTCATCTCCTTTAAGATATACAGAAGGTAGTGCACTCCCAACACTTCCATGATTTTAACGAGGGTGTTACGGGCAACGTCCCGTATTTCCTGAAATCTGTTTCTCAGAAACGTGCAGACTTTCAGCAGGATGCTGGAAACAAAGAGACAGCTTAATTCATCTCCAAGCAGAGCAGAAATAGTTATGCTGCTAAGGAGGCTGCTTTTCAGGCCTGTTTCAGAACCACAGCTGTACTCACAGCCAGTCTCACAAAGAGGTTTTACAGGCATACACACACCTACTGTCCGTCAGGGTGTTTTACTGATTGCCCTTTCTTTGTGTACATTATTCTTTCCCCAGCACAACCATCTCTGCCTCTGCACCTTGATTCACAGCTCTGCTCTTAGGTAAGGATTTACAGAAGTCAAATGCTGAGGTGCAGAGGTGCATGTCACTAGGAATAGGAATTACCAAAAGAAGTATTTAAGGTCTGTTGGGATGTTCCTCTTGACTTTAGCCTTGTACATAACCACAGCTTGAGAAAGGCGCCTGCACTCATCCCCAGCACAGTGAACAGTATTTAAGGAGCTCCACTGGCATTTACCTCGGTAGGTTAGCTTCCATCACTTCTTGGGGGAGACACTGCATCATTCTGACCATTGCAAAAGCTAATGGAACACGAACCACCTCATCATCATTCACAACATTGGATTTCACAAGCTTGTGCTCCTCGTCTCTTTTAACCTTTTTAAGAGAGCAAGACACAATGCACTTTTAATATACAGAAACAAATCCTGCTTTTTCTCAGCAAACCCTAGAAGAGGCCAGCATGCCAGGCTGCTATCCTCTGGTGATTGCAGGGAAACCCCAGATGGCTAAAGGACAGGTGAGATAAATCCCTGTGTTGTCTGTGTTACAGAAACTAGGCTGGTGCTAGCAAGTGGCTGAAAACTCTTCAAGAGGTTGCACAAAGTGAATCATTTCACTTGTGTAGTTTGAGACAGTTCTCAGCAGGGAAGTAAAGACACCACACCCACACTGACCAGAGGGTCTTGTCAGTAATCTCCATGACTCAGCAAAGGGTATGAAACCTTTTTTGTGCTTTCATATGGTCTCTCTCCAGTTGCATCTATTATTTTTTTAATGTGTTGCATTTTCACTGGCTCTGAAGTAGTATCCCAATCCTTAAAGTAGCAGCACAGACCCACAAAAGACCTTTGAAATGTCAACTCCTCACCTTTGCAACAATGCACCTGTGCAATTTAGGCAAGATGTTGACTGTAACTGTTTCTTGAATGTGTTTGATCAGACACTCCAGCTCCTCTTTATTTCGGGGTAAGAATGAAACAGGTTTGGCCACTTGTTCAGCATTTTCAGATGGCTCAGCTGCTTGCTCAGGTTCTGCTGGCTTCTCAGAGAGATTCTTCCCATTCTTTTCTTCAACTTCCTCCTCTTCCCCTTCACTCTGCTCCAGCTCCATGGCTTCTTCAGCCTCCACCACTGGCTCAAGGTCCATGGCAGCAGCTTCTATCAAGTAATTGCCAAAAGTACAGGTAAATACAGGAGAACACAAAACTTGAGCCCTTGACTTCTGTGACAGCTTGGTTCTAGACAAAGCTCCCACCTATCACCAGAGACAGCAAATCACCAATAAGCATCAAGTTTCTTCTACTGGGTAAAGAAGCTTTGGCTTGCTGGTTTCTGATAACCACTCCTCAGGGCCAGGTTTAAAGCAAAGACTAGGCTGGTTCCTCTGTGTCTGAACTGCGTAGTCAGCTTAGCAAAGGTCAATGTGCTTGAACTGTAGAGAACTGCCATTCACTTAAAATTGAGATTTCACATGGCAGGAAGTACTGACAAGCACAACTGTGAGATATCCTCCTCCTTCACCCAAAGGTCCCAACATAGGTAACCACAACGGTGAAGAGGCTGAAGATACAACTTCTTCCTGTGAAATGGCGAGGGAAGCAAAGTGAGGATATGCAGCACCCTTCTCACGCTGCAGACAACCATGAGAGCAGCCAACACCAAAGACAAAAAACCCAGGTGTGTCAGCAGCCACCAGGCTGGGTGCAGACCTTGAGAACCACACAGATTCTGGGCTGTTTTGGCTGACAGACGCCTGGGATGGAGTGGTAATGTGGAGATGATTCCCTATACCTCTCCTGACTTTGTCAACACACAGGAGGAAAGTCTGCACTGCTCCTGAGGAGACAAGTCAACACTAGCTTCCAGTATGCACATTCTAAAAAGATGGGAGTAGCTGATGCCAAGAGTAAATGACAAAACTTTGATTAGCTGCATTTGAGCAATTTGAGGTAGTGTTTCTGTAAGCAGACACAAAAAAGCTCACCTTGGTTGTCAATGGTCACAAGCTGCTTTTCAAGTGTTTTATGGTCAAAGTGAAAGGCTTCCAGCACTGTCTCTAACAAGCTGCAGAAGGAAAACACGAAAGATCAGCCCTCTGTACAAAAAGAAGAGGATGCATATACAAACACAACAGAAAAATCTTATAAGCACTTTTTGGAAAACATCAGATTTAGTGACATTGCACTATAAGGAGGCTTATCTGGAAAAACCCCAGAAAATACAAACTGGTTACTTCTCAGCTACATGCATTCTGTGTCCCAGCTCACTGTGAAACCTCATGGAGAGTGGTACTGGAGCAATGGAGGTGTCCCAGGAGCAGGGACAGCCTGACAGAAGCAGAAGCTGCTACTGCTGCCATGTACACAGCGAGACATGGTGTAAGAAAGTAATGACCTGTTAAAACTTCACAGTTGCAGGCAGTAAAGCCATGCCCACCTTCACTTGCCTAAGTCCACCTCAAAGTCAGCAATCTCTCATCTCAGGGAAGAGGCTAAAATCCATGTGATGCTTCTAAAAATACTGAATTTTGCCTTAGCAGTCTTTGGAGAAACCCAGAGCAGCATGGCTCACAGTACCCACCTGACTCCCAGCTTCGTACCGATCTGTCCTGTTTGCAAGACATGGATGAAATGCTTTAAGTGGTACAAATATGCTGACCATGAAAGATGTCTGCAGACAGCTCCAACAACTTCAACTGAGGCTGTTACCATATTTTCATGCTGCTCAAAAGAGAGAAATTCAGTTGCTGTTAGCATTCACAATGGTCATGTGCCTAAAGCATCCTTTACTCAAAGCAACAAGAGACAGAAGTATTGTCTGTCTAGTGGGGATGCTTGGGATTCAGTGTTTTTAGATCTGCTCCTGAACACCAAGTTAGAAAAAGAAAAATCACAGTCCATCAAGCAGATCTCCAGACCCACTTCCTCCAAATATTTCTGCACACATTTTACTTTTCTCACATACTTAAACCTATGGGCTCACATTTGTTAAGAACTAAGAACCAGTCAAGGCACGCAACCAGGGACACATGGCACATTGCTGGGCTATGCTGATCAACTATAAACCCATTTAGATGTGAAATAAAATGTGTCTGTTTCTTCACCAAAGTTTCAATCAACTCATTTTACTGCCCTCTGGTTGAAGAGCGACTCATTCACTCTACTGAGGGGCCCAGTCTGCATTGCTGCAGGGACTGGTCCTGTGCCTGAGCTCCAACTGCTTCAGCTTCAGAGGAGTATTTCTGACAGTAAGCAAACTAGACATTTACTTGGCTTGACAGAAGCAGGTCTGACGTCCTCTTGATAGTGTGCAGGGAACTACAGAAGTCTGAAACCCTGCTTTTCAAAGCAACAGGTGGAAAGTCTATCCACACTGACTGTTGCGGTTTGACGCTGGTTAGGAGCCGAGCACCAACGGCAAGTAATTTCACTGCATATATTTTCAATAAAATGTATGGAAATTGACAAACAGAATGTCACCCTTCAAATTTTAATTACAAAGCTGCTATTAATCTCAGATGTTTTCAGCCAAGTCCTGCAGTTTCCCTTTAAATCCAGAGAAAACTGTATTTATTCCCACCTCTATTACTAGGCACAGCCTGTATTCCCAGAGTCTACTGCCAAAGAGTAAATAATCACACAACTAAACAGGAAGACAGCAGTTTGGAGGCAGAGGGGAAAAAATAAGAAGCTGATTACAAAAAATGAAGACAAATAAAACCCCAAGTAAAAAACTAAAACAAAACAAAAAACCTAAACCCACACAGTTAAGAGATCAACCTTTGAGAAGCAGGACAAGTTTAGCAGATACAGGATTGGGTCCAGACTACATCTGTACTTTCCAAACCCTCTTTCTGTCACCAAAACCAGCACAGCACTTTTGTCTGCAAAGGAAACACTCACTCCACAAACATATCAGCCTTCTAAAGTGGTTAGGTTTTTAAGGCAAATGGTATCTAAGAAAGGTGAAAATATTCAAGTGGATGCATTCTGTTAAAAGAGCCTACCTTAAGCATTTTTTCACTAAAAATGGCAGTTGTAGCATAAGGCATGATATAGTTCTGGAGGGATTTAGAAGACAGCACAAGCTTTTCTTCAGTGAGTTGCTTTGCCAGTTTCCTCAGAGCTCGTGCCCTCCTGTGGATCTGCATCAAACATGGGAGACAGTGAATGAGGTGAAGCTTGAGTCACAGCTAGCACGAGAGAGCACCTACATCCAGCAGTTCTGAAAATGTCCCAGTTTTAAATAATGGCATAAACATATTATGGTCGTTTCCAAGCCATGCCTTTTTCCTTAAATCTCTGGGCTTTCACTAGCCTTTTGCCTCAACAGATATTCCTACTCAATGGCATTGTGAATTCCCAGTCTTAAGACTGTGCTATCTTCAGGTATTAGACAAGGGAGGCAATTGCAAACAGCAGCTGCTGCAATGAGATGCAAAGACCAGAGCAAATTACAGGTTAAAAACCTAAGACTTTGCATATAACTGCAGATACAGCAAAGACTCTCTCAGATTACATCTCTGAAAGCAGAAGAAACACTGCAAGAAAAACCAGGAGACCAGGCTTTGTGTAACACTTATATTGCAAAGGTTTGTGAATGGGAAGGGGCTACAGAGCCTCCAGACTGAGAGTAGCAGGCAACAGGCCAGAAAAAACAGAGACCCATTCCCTGCCTACGTCAGAGGGATCTTCAGGATATTGCTGACTGTGGGCTATCATAAAACCAAGAAATTTATACATAGAAACATGACTTTGATTCTCAATCACTCCTGATGATGTCCACACCCCTCTTTTTTGTAACGGTATCTAATGACACAGGTTCAATTTCTCTGCAGACATCACACAGGTGCTTTGCAAAACATACCCTCACAGTAAGATGCCTTTACTTGGCAGGGGGAGAGAGGCACCAAGAAATGCCTGCTGTCTTTTACCTGCATGTGTTTCATGTTCTCGAAGAAGTCCATGTCAGGATCATGGCGGTTGGTCAGCTGGACCAAATCCTGGAATTCGGGATTTGCTGGGAATGTCTGAATGAGGCAGGAAAGCAGCGACGTGTAGTCCTGCTGGATGCTCTACAAATAGCAAGCAGTAAATTTTAAGTACCCCTTGGAGAGGCTGCTACACACTCCACAGAACAGCAGTGCCATCATTTACAAGTGTTTCAGTCAAACATGTCCTAATTTTTGGTAACAAAAAATGCACCTATTATGGCCTGCATATAAATTAAAGCCTCCCCTCCAAAGAATGAGTTACAGCTAAGAAAAGCTGAACAGCAAAGAAACATAGCTACGTTCTGTAATTTTTAAATTTTTATAAGGTTTCAAATGACAAGTAAGTTTACAGTGGGTACCTGCACTTCTTGTCCCAGCAGGGGACTTTGAGAACTCACCCAAAAAATGTCTTATTACCCTGAAGATAGCTGGAGATATGTGATCAGACACATTACCTCAGTCTTACTCTTCAGACCCCTTCTCACAGACTCCAGGAGAGTGTGCTGGATTAGCTCCTTGTACTCATCTTCTGTGTGGCTGATTTCTGCCAGTCGGTGGATGAAACTGGTCAAGCAAAGGCTTGCGTTGTCACTAAGAGCCATATCTCCAAGCTGAGTGGATGAAGAAATGGCACCATGAGCCTGGCTATGACACCTTTATATCCCCAAAAGCCTGGACAGAACAGTACCACTGGATAAAACACAAAGAGGCCTGTAGAGACTCAGAAACTCTTGAGAGCTTTCCTATAGAAGTTCCACTTCCAAATTAATGCTCACCCTACCCATCAGGAAAAATCCTTTTAGATTTACCAGCAGGCCCACACAACCAGAACATGTTGCAACAAATAGAAAATCAGCCTTTCAGTCCTGTAATGTGACTTCTATACAGCACAAGTGTTCCAGGGCTCACTGACAGAAATTTTTGCTGCACTGTATTTTTGTTTTGGGACACACAGTTGAAAAGGTAAACAGACAAAACTTCAAAAAGATGTTTGTAAGAATACCTAAATAGACTTTCTGAATGTTACATGGTGCCAAAAAACAGCCAGTGGAAGTAAGATGGAAGTTAGATTCATCACGGACACATGGTGCACAAAGCAAGAGAAGGAATATTCAGCCAACCTGGATGGTATAGAAGCAGTTGTGCATAACAGCAATGAGGAAGTCAGTATCCACTGCTTGCATTTCCTTGATGTGGGCTGTGATTGACTGAAATGCTGCCAGACGCACATCGAAGTCGATATCATCCAGATGTCGCTGATCAAAGGCATTCAGCTAAGACAGAGCAACAAGTGGGTAACGAAAAATGACAGAAACATGATCATACACTACTGGGATAAAAAGGGAGCAAAGAAACGGTACATACCTTAACAACATCAGTAATATACTTCAACTTACTGTCCAAGTCAGATAAAGTCTAAAAAGAAACATAAAAAACCCAGTTAACTCTTATAGTTGTTAAAAATGTGGATAACTCAAGATTTTACCACCTAAGACAAAAAATAAAGCAACAGCATTAGTCTTTCTCCTGTTAGAACCTTCATAAGAACCTTTCTTCTGTAAGTTGGAGGATATCTGTTTTAAGTTCCTAAGTTTCTAAACATCTACACTCAATGTTTCCTGTGTTTTCCTGCTAAGAAGAAGTTATGTAAGTCACTTCAAAGTAATACAAAACAGCTTACTATAAACTGTGAGAGAAGAATACAAACAAAAATCATCTTCAGGATACTGAAATCCATTCTTATTTTACCAACATACAGGATTTGTTACAATTTAAGTGCTTTATTTGGCTTCTCTTACACTAAAGATCCCTGGTGAGGTTCACATCAACCAGGCTGTAAGCCAAAACTTTTACAAATCTTTGTGCAGCTCATTAATTTCTATCACATAGAATTCTGTTACTTTCACTTAACACAAGAAGTAGATTAAAAAGGTTTTTAAAGTCATGTACAAAGATAAATACTGCTATTACTTTGTTCTTGATCTCTTAGAACAAGTTAAAAAAAAAAAAAGCACAGAAATGTAGAAATGCAATACCTGAAATACCAAGCACAACTTATTTCGAGACAGTTTGTTCTGGATGACAGAAAAAAGCTTTGCCAGTGGTTTGAGAAAGCTTGTAGGGTTTGAGCAATGCCTCAGCAAGTTCTGCACTGTCTCCAGAATGTCAATTTGTGTACCCTGAAAGAGATAGATAACAAATACTGAAACCTCACAAGACTATTTCATTTCCTTGGGACATATTTCAAGACATGAAGTGAACATTGCTGTACTTTATTCAGATCAGAGATACTGAACGAGAACAAAGAATTAGAAGGACACAATGCAATCATCAAATCTCTCGGAAGTACTTGCAACCTTTCAATTAGAAACAACACAGTCTTAAGAGACGACTGTCAGCACGATAAAGACTTCTTTTATGTGTCTTTCCTCACGACTCAAAGGTCAGGAGAACTAATAGAGCTTTATAAAGTAGTCTTTCTTGAATACGTGAGATGAACATTAACAGCACCATATACTTCACTGAATCACAGAATGGGTCAGGTTGGAAAGGACCATGGGGAGTCATCTGGTCCAAGCTCCCTGCTCAAGCAGGGTTATCCCAGAGCACATGGCACAGGGTTGCATCCAGACAGTTCTTGAGTATCTCCAATGAGGGAGACTCCACAGACTCTCTGGGCAATCTGTTCCATGCCCAGTCACCACACAGTAAAGAAGCTCTTGTATGATCTCCCTCGACAGGTATCACATGTGGTCCCTTAATGGTTCACAGATTTAAAACCCCAAAAGAGTAGTGTACACAGTTTGCCTTTGCCTTTCATCCTGCAGCAGACTAATGCAGCACTGCCCAGTATACCACGTGTACTACATACTCAACCATATATATTCACATTGCTGTCCAGATGCTGTGGCCTTGGATTTGGGGTGCATAAAATCCACAGCGAAGAAGAGTAATTATTTCAAACTCTGCAAGCAATTTGGTGGATTGACTACAGTGATGGAGAAGGTAAAGACTGCATTATAACTTCTGTAGACCTTTCCCATGAAAAGGGGGAACAGAATCAGTCTGGGCACTGGCATCTGTGGGTGAGTAGTGAACATCAACATGCAGTGGCATGGTACTCTGAGCAGACTACGAACACATGAAAACTTGACATCAGGCTAATAATGAGAAATGGCATGTCATCAGTAAAACTTTTAACTGTATCTTAAAGAAACAAATATACTTTATTAAAAGAAAAACATATGTTTAATAGGGGGAGGAAATAATTTTTACCTACCTGCTCCATGTTACTCTGATAAAGGAAAGGGAGGAGAAGGCTCACAAGCACTGAATTCTGACTCTTCTCTTGTATAAATTTGCTGATCCTGTACAATTGGACAAGGGAATGTACTCTTTTATATAATTTCAATCACCAGTATAGAGCAAAGAAAAACTCTGTCAGCACTAGTTCATTTCACAGGGCTTTGTCAGCCTATCCAAGTTAATGGAGTGTACCTACCAAATTCACAGTACCAGCCCAAGCATTCAGTTCCACATGACTGCAGGCATTTCTGCACCTTTTTCTACCCTCAAGAGACATTAGGTTTGAGTACCAGCAACAAAATCTGCTCCAATCAACTTGTGAAAACTTATCAGTTGTCACCAGCAACTTGCAAGGTCAATGATAGATCCAGGTATTTACAACTGTTGTAAATTTAAATAGTTTGAGACACAGCATTTTTTAATTTGGAACCTATTACAATAAGCCTCTTTCTTCCTGCCTCCTTCCAATTTTTTAATGGTTTTGAGTCTTGTTCACCCCAAGACAGAGCTCTAAGAATCACTTACTTGGAAAGTATACTCAGCTCTTTGCTGACTTGAGCTCTATACTTCTTCTTTTTCACCTTTTCCACACTTAACATTGTTTTGCTGAAGTACTGAAGTATGGCAGGAACATGAGGCAGGACCAACCGGCAACCTAGACTGAGGGGCTCTGTGAGGGATACAACAGTTAGCAACACCCAAGAAACACTGCTGCAAGAAACAGAAGGGAGATCCAACCCTACACAAAGGGGAAATTAGGACAAAGGAGGCTTCATCAGTGGAAGAATAAATAAATGGGAGCTATGAATGTGCAGGGCAGCTGGTGGCTGGGAACAAGCACCAGCACTTGCTGAGACCAAGTCTAATGTGTCTGAGATGGGATCAAAGAAAGCACACACCACTCTCCTCACAGATTTCAGTAACAGCCCTCTGAAGTGTAGGCTTATCAGAAGGTACCAAGGACACTCCTCAATAGTAGTAACAGCTCCTAAAATGACTGGAGCATTTGTAGATGTGGTTTTCTTTATTCTACCACTGACCTCTTGTGTAAAATCAAAGCTGCCATAACAGGGGCACATGCTCCTTTCCACTAGCTTTGAGTGTTGCAGTGAATGATGTCTCCACAGCATCAAACACAGCACACTACTGTTCCTGCCTAACTCTCAAAGATGCCAGGTCTTTCTTGTCAGAGAGCACAGACTAAACATCAAAGTGATCATGTGCATACAGGAAGGAGGCCTTTATATAAAATGTGGTGTTAGGCACAGAGCCAAGTCAGCAATGCAGTTCTTGAACTTGTATCAGTCAAAGCTTCACAGACAGAACAGGTCAACATTTCCCTCTTCATAAGGAATGTCTCCATGCTCAGAACCCTGACACTCAAATGCAGATCTCATCAATCATGAAACAAGTAGGACTTTACCGTTCTTGAGCACAACAAGACAAATTTATACATTGATGTTTCCATCTCTGCTGGGAGATCCTCTTCCCCAGTATTCTCAGCCAGCGTAGACAACCTCACCATAATCTAACACCTCCATCCAAAGCACCCACCAGGTCTCTCAGACCTCTCAGGCAGGCATACCTTCTGTCACATCTCCAGTGACCATAACAACACAGCCAGTCACACTCAAACTGGAAACCTGCTCCGTGGGTTCAAAATCTGGGCTGTTGAGAAGGCTATCAGCGATGTCCATCACAAGACTGGATGTGGCCTCAGACAGATTCTTGGCTGACAGCACAGCAAATACATTTGACAGTATATCACTCTCTGGGTGATCTGGCTGCTGCTTGGCCAGCAAAGGGAAATATCTGAGAGAAAGATTATAAAAAGGTTCACTGAAAATCAGGTTCAAAATTTTCATCTTATAATTCTTTTGTGCAAGAAGTCACACAAAAAAAATGACTGTCTTCCACTTCAACCAATAAAAAAGTGAAAAAAACCCCAGAACAAGTGTAATGAAAAATGCAGTGAATGGAAGTTGAGAGATTATCAAGTCCCTTTTCTTGCTTCAAGATAGCATCATCTAAACCTAATCCTTTCTCCACAGCCCGAGTCTACTCTTAGTCTGCTCCTAACCTAGTGATCCAATACCATTTTTAACAGAAGTTTGTACATAAGGTCTTCATGCCTACAAATGAGGTGTCTTACATGAAACACCAGGTACCTTAGCAAAGGAAAAGCAGTGAGTCTTTGGAAGAGGCAAAAATCTCTCAAGACAGTTGAACTAGAACTTCTCAGAGTGTCTGAATCAAAAAAAGCTCTTTTACAACTTTCAGTAACAGACTCTCAGTCACAGATTCTATGCTGAATTTGCCCATACTCTTTCATAAAATAGAAAGAAATAGAGACTCACAAAACCATGAATGGTATTATATATTGTAAAACTGACTTCCCACCTTGCAAGACTAAGAAGTCATTGGTCAAGATGGACATATCCTAAGAAGTCACGCCTCCTCCTCATCTGCGAGTTGGGTTTGGGCTGCATATGTGCTTAGTTGTTAATATATGGGAAAAACAGCCTATTAAAAAGTGAGTACTTGCATAAACTGGAAAACTTCCCAGCTGCTTTGACTGCTATCAAAAGAATAACAGTCTAATGGAAAAAGAAAATATGGTTTTTGACACAATTATTCACAGCCTGTTAGTGTGGTCTTTTTTCCTTGTATTTAATGCATTCAGAAGTACTTAGGCTTGTTTGCCAGAACACTTACCTGGGGTTCTTACTCCAGGTGTGAATGAGTTTGAGCAGGAAAGTTGGAGAATACTGACTCTCTGAAGCCAATCTGCAGACCTAAAGGAGGGAAAAATCAGATAGCAATGCAACACAAGTAAGTAAAGCAACTTAAAACCCTCATCTCTAACAAAGACCTCACATTCTATAGTTAATCTTTTTTATGAAGTAATTTCAACCTTGTTTTCCCAACTTCCTCAATATTTGTCAAATGACTCAGATCATCTCACTCCTATTTATACAGTATTCCAGCTACCATTTTTGCCCTCCCTTGAAACTAGATTCCCATGAAGCCTCACATTTGCCAGAGACTTAGCAACCTGTCCTGGACACACCTCTGAAATCTCAAAGCACAGCACCCAGAACTCACTCCTCCCACATTTCCTATGCCCTGACTGCAGCACCTGGTCTGTATCTCCATGGCCTCACTGGGGAGGCTGGAACACTGTATTGCATCCCATGAATGGGATCTCCTAACAGGGTTCTGTATCCAAAACAACCCCACCTAAGAGGTGCCCAGCCTAAGCCACACACAATAGCTGCTGCTCTTTCATGACTGGACACAGGCTAAAGTGACCCAGTGCACCCTCCTCTCTGCCATTCCGAAACCCAACAGGCTCCAACCAAGTCACAGAGCTGGGTTTCCACCCTGACCACTGTTGGACTGTTGGCAAGGCACCATTAGTGAACACACAGGCAGAGCAGACTCCAGTGCATCCAGGGGTGGCAGCCAGGATGGTGCATGTGGGGTTTGGACTAGCTCAGTTTGCTCAAGACCTGAGCATAACAGAAAAGAAGGTAGGTCTGACCATCATAGCCAACATCTTAGAAATCATCTTCTCCTGTCCCAAAGGTTGGTAATACTATTGCCCTGCATAAAACAGAGATTTCCTGAATGATGTACAATGAAGAGTAAACCATTAATCCAATCCTGCAGGAATGCTGCTGTGCAGGCTAGCAGTATTGAGCCTCTGCAGCAAAATCCTGGGCTATGTAGAACAGCAAAGTCCAATTCCAGGTTCAATAGGCTTAAAACAATTTGTCCTCTCCACGAGTTTTTACACACCTCAGTTCTATAGTTTTAAGAAAGGAAAACACGCAAAGCAAAATGATTCTTTTGCCAAAATCTTCATGGAGTTCACCAAAAAAGGCTCTAGAGGGAGCTTCTGGATCGTACTACCATCCAAGCTTCAAAACCAGCCGTCTTCTAGACGTAAGTAAGGACAAGAGGCCTTCTAACTATTTAGCAACAACAGTACATCTTGCTCAGAGTTACTCAGCATTTGCAAATACAGTGCTCCCTGAAAGCTTTAAAGTGCTTTGTTGACTTAAAGCCTGAACTGCTCTGGAACTGCAATAAATGTTCACTGCTTTTCCCACGTAGCACCCTGGCTGTAAGAAGACTCCATGGACAAACCAGGAGCATACACCTCCCTGTTCCTCAACCCAGAGCAATACAGAGCTATATGCACTGCCTGCTACTATTTTATTTACTGTTTGTCCACATACACCTACTACACATCACATATTGTTACTGGTAGAGCAGAGAAACAGTGTAGGAGTAAACAAACACAATGTCTAGAGAAGCAGCTCTGTGGTTTCACAGACCATACCAGTGCTCTTTAACAGGCTTTTCTGCCACAAGGAAGCTGAACACTTGGATACCTCAAAACCCTCTGTAGAAGAGCACTCTTGGAGTCAGCCCCTCTTACTCAGTTAACCTTTGCATGGAGATAACTGCTTTTAGAGCAGAGAAAACCCAGCAGCTGGTACAGGCACTCCCTGCCAACCCCAGAGCCACTGCACAAAGACAGCACAATTTAATTTTAAATACTGTGTTCTCTCTCCATCTCACAGCAGTGCATTTTCCAAGCTCAGAGATGATCTGAATTTCTCTGATAAAAGCCACAAGCCTGTGCTTTGTCACTGTGCTCACATGGAACTCTTGGCAGGCAGGCACAAGACCACACAGCCCACTGACAGACCCTGCTGGTCCTTGCTTTCCTGCAGCAGCATTTGCTTCTGCTGTCCTCTACCACAGGCCCAACAACTGTCACACCGAAAAGCAGCACCCAGAAATGACTTGTATTACTTAGCTTCCCTGAAGCATCTAGGGAAGAAGTCTGCTTCTGTGGTTAAAGAACACAGAAATGACATCCATTTTATTCAGATGAATTAATTTGTACTTTAATCTGTGACTTGATTATTTCAGGACTAATCAGACATGAGCCAAGAAACTGGTCTTCCACAGACACACTGGGATGCCACAATCTGTCCAAGGCCACATCCAACCTAGCGGTGGACATAGCTGACATGACAGACTCCAGTGCAGTTGGAGTTTTCTGCATGGTGCATGTTTCACATAAGTTATTTGGAAAAACAAGAAATATTTACCTGAGGCCATACCACAGCATGGAAAACTGCATCAATCTCTTCCACACTAAAGCTGTAGGTCTCATAATCAGAAAAAAACTCTGCCACAAGCTTGAGACCAAGACGTCTCAAATTCTTCAGTGGATTAATCAACCTAGGTTGGACCTGTAAAAAAAACAAACAAAACCCCCAACCCAGTAAGACCTTTGCAGAACAACTACTAACTACTTGCCCTGAAATTAAATGCAGCATTTCATTTACCATGGATATATCCTTTGCAGAAACTTCTGTTTTCTCTTGTAACTTGTTCACAGTAGCAATCTACATCTCAGAGTTGACCTAAATTTTTCTAAAAGGCGCCCACTGTTCCTGCATTGAGTGAGTTACACAGGACTCCTTCAGTTCATAAAAAATCCATGCTGACAGGCTTAAGACAGTAGCATCTGCCCCTTTTGGATACAATGCAGAAAGCTACACCACAATAAATTACATTTCCAGCCTTGACACTTAAAAAATTCTGTTTTACACTTGAAAGGACCCAAATCAGCTCTCCAAAGTGAAGTTGTACTTTGCACACTGAGATCTTCTGGGAAGAAAAGAAATCAACAGATGAAGAGAAGGGGGGAGGAACAGAGAAGAGAAGAATGTGAATCATGTCTTCCAGCAGAGTGAGGTGGGGACTAGAGCGTTTGGTTACAGGAAGGTGCTTCCTGTACCCAGTTAGAGGTTATGTTCCATAGCCTTTCTTGAGAAAAACATTCCAGTAAGGAAATTCATACACTTCTGCATTCTGACTCGTCTCCCTCAGAGGAGTCTTGACCTGAGTAACCTGAATTATTTCCATACTGTGCAATACAGCTCACAGCACAAGCACATGAAATAGCTCCACAGTGCAGAGGTAATGAACTTCAGCCTCAGAAATAATAAAGCCACATCAGAGCAAATAAAAGCCACTGTCAGATACTGAAGCTGTTTTGGGTCTCCAGTTTATATCATGATCCACCACGCAGAATCCAAAATCACAGGTAAAAAAGACAAAGTGGAGACGGTGGAAAAGGAACCGACCAAGCTCTTGCAACAGGACCTCCCAAGCTATGCTGCATGTGTACTAATGGAGTGCAATCAGCTTCCAGGTGGCAAATGAACTGTTTGAAAGCCCAAAGCAAGCACAAACCAGGATACTATTGCTAATGGTGGCTTCCAAGTGAAGTAATTTTGAGTTTCCCACTGTTCAATCATCATAAGAGTTCTCTGAGATCAAGCCTTTGAGAAGATAAAGAAACTCAATACTGAACACAATCAGTAGGAAATGGTAAATTAATAACTTGTCTTAAAGTGGTCAGAGTTGATGTTTAACTCTCCAGGCAGTTATCAGTCTGCAATAAATTACTCTCAAACTCCAAGAATGTCTTCTAATTATTACTCAAGATAAACAGATTTCTCACACTCTTCCTTGAGCTCTTAACAGCCCCTGGGCTAATGAAGTGTTAAATTAAGTTCAGGCAAACAACAGACTGTCGCTCCTGACATTACACAATCATGACAGGATTACTGTAGCAACTCTGGCAAAATGTGGCTTTCCTAGCAGTTAATGAAGCAGCTTTTAGAACTCCTGTCTCCTGTCCTCACTGAAAACACGTAGGCATGCTTAAATCAGACTGTGGTATGCTGATGTCCTCAAATTTGCTAATCCTCTTCATAAATTAGGACAGTTATAAGGTTCTGTTCAGTTGCTTTGTTTGATGGATTTTTTCAAAGCAAGTTCTAACCTCAAATGCTCACAGCTGGGTCTTGGCAAGAACATGCCCATGGGTGACAAAACACTCATTCCCACTTGTTCAGTCCATCATCTCATAATTCCTTTCAACACCACAACAACAGTGATGATAATGATGACTGTGCAGTTTGCTTGTTTCCCACCTAATATATGAACAGGCTCTGCACCAGGAAGATAGAAAAGCCTGGCTCAGTGTTACAGTTTCTGAGCAGCTGGCAAGAGACCCCAAGTAGCTGGACTAGAGCTCAGGGATCTCTGCACTGCTCCCCTGCATACAGGGCCACAATAAGCAACCATGGCCCACCTTCAGGTGCAACCAATCTTTAACAGGATGTTTTCCTCACCTGGCTCCTTCTGCATGAACAGCCATTGCTCAGCAAGGGAAAAAACATTTGCAGTGCTCTGGCTAAGACCCAAATTGTGACACTGGATTAGTATGACTACTCCTGATACAGAGCTGAAGATGCTTCTAGTGTGCTGAAAGCACAGTTGGTATCCATGTTCTTCCTGTGTCCCATGACAGGAGACACTCAGGGTAGACAATCCCTGTGATCATCCACAATGCTGAGCTCCCCAAGGTCTAGCACTGCAACAAAACACCTCATGGACAAGTTTTGCTCTAATGTCTTCAGGCAAGGAACTTTAAACCTCTCCTTCCCCTGCTCAAATGTTTTATCCTTGCAGCCAAGAAACTCCACTTTAAGGCAAATTTTAACTTCCAGCCATAAAATCTTGTTACATCTTTACAACAGAACATTTATCTCTCTCTCTCTCATGCCCACGTCTCCACAAAACAGTCAGGAAATGCAAAGATATCACCTCCAACTCTCTCTTCAGTAACTTAAAAACACAGTCCAAATCAGTTTTCTAAACACATTAACTTTACCTGCACTGCTTAAGCCCTGTAGCACTTTCAGACAAGCATCACTGGCCTCTATTTTGACAGACATCTAATTGCTGAGCTTCACTCCACAATGGCATTCCACTTATTTTTACCTGAATCAGTAAAGCTCTGTTTATATGTGTGAGCTAAGAGGAGGAGGAGACAAGAAATTTCATTTACTTGTCTGTATATTGTTTGCATATACTGTACCTTCTCTCTTTGCTGGAGGATGCAGGATATCACAGCAGTCATGCAGAGCAGAATCTGTAGAATTTCAGGCAGATACTGCTGGATCAAATGTCCCATGTTTTTCAACACAACTTCAAGACCATTGAAGAGGCTATGCTGACGCCCAAGAGGCAGGACTTTAGCTAAATCCAGGTCTGACATACTTTGAAGGACTGCAGTCTGGCAAGGCCCTATGATAGGCAAAGGGACAGCAAATTATCTAGGGAGGCACCATGAAGACACATGAAAAATAGTGTAATTTTGCCCTAAATTACAGATCCTCACAGTCAGCTTTTTAAATAAGAACAGCTCTGTCTCTCCATCTCTGTGACACTCAGATGTCTCCCACTGCTACAGAATCAGAGCACTTTACAAGCTCTGTTTACTGCCATGATACTCAGGCTAGCCTATGATGCCAGCCACTGCTCATTCCTGGCCTGCAACAACTTACCTGCACAGCTCTGGCAAGTTGTTCAGTTCTTCTGACCTTGGACACATAAAACACAGCAATCGTGCTTTGTAAGGAGAAACTCAGTGGAAGCCTAGTCCTTACCAAGGGTTTACTTTCATCCTTTCAAGGTATGGTTAAGAGACAAACTGAAGCACGTAACAGTACTAAGCATATTTATCCTCCCACATCTCTACAGGTCAGGAAATTCCACACCCCCAGTTTCTATGGCCTACCTACCATTACTGAATTGCTTCACAGCTTCAAAGAGTAGATCCAAGAACATCCGTATCTCTTCTGGCAGTGAGCCGGCCAGAAATCGCAGAACAATTGACATGCGAGTGCTCGCTGAAGACTTGCCCTGTGTTTTGCTCCCTGTTTTGTTTCTCATTCTGCCATAGAGAATTCTTCAAGAACCAAAAAGAGGTTGCATTAGCTTTCAACAAGCCATCTGTTTTCCAGCATCTTATTCTGTAGGAGAAACTCCATTTAAAAATATTCTCTAGTGAAAGTTCTCCCTTCAGGGTCTCCACTGAACTACTTAGTAGAAGATCAGCTTAGTGAAAGATCAGCTTCTGCTACTACAATGGAAGCCCTGCTGGAAACTTCAGGTATAAAACTGGTTACCTGCAGGACAATTCACATCACTGCAAATAGCTGGCAATACTCAGTGAACTGAAACATCCTCACAGCTCTCTGTAATCCGTTGTAGAAACAACATGTACCAAATTGCTGTTTTTAAAGAAAACACCATTTGCATAACACATTACATAAATGTGTTAATAAGGAAACCATACAGAATATCACAAACTAAGTCATCAAACTATACCATTAAGCATGGGTTTATCTCAATTGTTTAAAATGAGAAGCAGCATTACATCTCAGCTCATGGTACTCTGCCGTGAAGCTTTTGAACTCACACTTCAGAACATACCTCATAAGAACAGGGATAAGATCTGGTCGATGCTCTCCTTTTACTACTGTGGTCTCCTCAGAAATACTGAAATGGACTATCTCTTCTTTAAAGCTCTTGTCCTCCAGTAGCCTTTGCAGGTTCTCCCTGAGAGTAATAAACATTATTTGAGGGCAGGTAGGGTTATAAAAATAGACAGACAGACACACAGATGCATCTATATTTAATTACCTACCTATCTATCCTTGCTGTATACAAAATATTAAAGTACTATTTTCTCACCCTCCTAAAAAAATTTTTTTAAGAACCAGCAAGTTCAAGCTAATTATGTAGACAAGTAAGTCCTGGGCATACTCCAAATCGATTATTTTGCCACAAACTACAGTTTTGTGCTGTCACTTTCTTCGGGTGGTTATAAACCATCAGTACAAAAGACATCTTTGAAAATGATGGAACTACTAACACTACTGACACTATTCTGGGACAGAATGGAAATGTTGCTATTTTTCTCTAAACAAAAAAGAGACACTGATCAACCTCAAGACCTTATTTCCTGCCTTAGTTACGAAACATACAGCTGGCTAAAATGAAACTTTACATATGTGTCTTCAACAAATACAGGACCCCAAATACAACTGACCCTGAAGCAAGCTTATGATATGACAGCAGGCTCATTCACCGATGCTAAAATAGTATAAAAGCTTTTACCTGTATGGTAGTAGATGAGGATGCTTGTATGTCATTATACAGTCAAGAGCTATTCTCTGAACATTCTGGTCTTGATGAGACAGTAACTGCAAATAACAAAAGAAAGAAAGAGAGTCCCTATCTAGGAGGCAGAAATGCTTACTGAAAATAGTGAAACAACCCAAAGGCTACAAGCTCAAGCACGATTTGGACTAATTTATTCAAATGGAAACAGAATGTATGTGTTGCCAGGATAAAGCCAAGACGTACATGCACAACTGCCACTCATAAAAAGTGGGCATGGCTGCTGATAGTTCATATATACTTTTCCTTCCTATCTACATAGGATAGTCATAATATTTGTTTTTTCATCGGTTTTTTTTTGGACCACTATCAGTTTGCATTTATCATCAAAACCAGTTACCAGCTGTGTATCTAAGAAGACTGGATTAAAAAGCAGGCTACCCCAGCCATTCCAAGATAGCTGTATTTCTTTCCTGTGACAAACTAACTACCTGGAAGACTTGGTATGCAAAGTCTCACTGAGATTTGTCCTCTCTTGAAGATGACTCTTCATGACCTAGGCACCAAACAACACACAGCACCAAGACTATTTGAGTTAAAGAAGTGTTTGCATAATGCACTCAGGCACATGGCTTGATTCTTGGGGTGTCCTGTGCAGGGCCAGGAATTGGACTCGATGATCCTGATGGGTCCCTTCCAACTCAGCATATTCTCATAAGATTCATTAGGACAGGGAAGAGAATTTAAGAAATACAAATCATTTCTCCAAGCAGCATCTTTATCAGTTCTTCCGTCTCCTACCAAACAGCACAGGCAAGTGCCATCTAAGGTCACTTTGCCATGATGTCCCTGTGCTAGATGGACACACCAGCTGTGACAATGCACATACTAAGACACAGAAATGCAAACAGTAAGTGACGAAGTAATCTTTCTTCTTGTGCCAGCCTGTTCTTCCCACAGTGATTTGACCTTTACATGACTGTCCAATATTTTGCTAAGAACATGGGGAAGCAAACACATGGATCAACTCTTTTTCTAAGCAATACTTTGAGATAGACTGAAACAGAGTGTCTATTAGGGGATGTCTACTAGAGATTCTCGAATTCAGGGACTAAGGAATGGAGCTTTCAACATCCACAGCCTCAGAAAACACAAACTGGGAACAGTGAGAGCAAACTCCAATGACCTGAAAAAATCCACCAACTGGGAACTAACACAACCCTATAAAATTAAAAAAATTAAGAAACAAAACCGTTTTAAGGATTGTAAGATAAAGACTTAGAATCCCTCTTCAAAGTCATACTTTTGACAATTCCTTCAGGGAAATCCCTCAAAAAAGAATCAAGCAAATTGAATATTCTTCAAGAAGAAATTCCTTTTTCTTTTTTGATGCCTGATGATCTCTTGTACATACTGACCATACTCTTAGTACACAAAACACTACATGACAAAGACAAATCTCCTTGGATCTTCCCCAAGCTCTGGGTTCTAAATCCTCTTCCAGATCCTGCAGGAAGTGGAACAGATTTCCTCTACAGCCACTCCTCCACCTTGCCAAAGACTACTACTTGTCTGCTGTCAGATCTGTTTGCATGTGCCACTCCTGGCAAACTAAGCCGGGTATCTTAAGCAGGTCTTTGCTAAAGGGGCTCATTTCAAGTGAAGTCTGTTAGAAAGTCCTCTCAAGGACAGCTCCTTTCTCAGCTATCACAGCCGAGTTCAGAAAATGACAGGTTTCTGCAGTATCAGACACTGCATTCAAATATGAAAGAGTTTATTTATTAGTAGCAATTCTAAAAGTAAGCAAATAGCCTTACCTGGGTATACAAGGCATTCAACTTAGGCTCCAGATACAATGCACGAGGATTTGAGAATTTTGAGAAAACTTGTAAGTGGGCTATTAGTTGCCTGTAAAACAAAACAATTATTTTTTAAAATGTCCAGGAGACAAACAAACAGGGAACTTTAATTAAAATTCATTAGCAAGAAAGAAAACAAAGAACAACACAAGAAGATCCCAAGTCTTCAGCACTATTTCAGACACAGCAAGAGGTGTCCTGTTCCATCTCCTAAACAGCTCCTTCCAGCTGTCACTTCACTGCACAGAGAAGACCTTTTCTTCAGTATCCCTGAGTAGGCTCAGTTTTTTTCATGAGAAAGGAGTACAGTCAGGATGTTGCTTACTTCTCTCTGCCAGCTCAGCCTGGAACACCAAAATTCTGTATTTATCTCTCTGTTTATTCACTTGTCCATAAATGGTGCCCATGTTGCTCCTACCAGTGTGAAGGGCTGTATAAGTGGTAGTGTCACATCTGCCCCATCTGCTCTTCGCGGGAAGGGACACAGAAGACCAGGATAAGGAAGGCAGAGATCTCCTCTACCATGTGTGCTGTGGAACTGGTAGATGCTGTCCTCATTCAGCTGTTCCCCCTGCCAATTTACACTGAACTCTTGAGCTGGGCCATCCTCCTCCGTGGCTGGGCACAGTCAAGGGACGAGTACAACGCCTTCCAAGAACCCCACAGGGAGCTCGGGGCAGGTGCGTGTCCTCCCTGCCTCAGAGCCAGGCCTCCTGGGACACAGGTGCAGCCCCACGAGGGAGTCCTCCCTGGCACAGGCCTGACTCAGGGAAGGGAGGTCACTCCACAACTCATTAACACGCCCCTGGTAAATCTTTTATATCTTTGTTACGGCTACCAGGAGCTAATGTTTCCACTTCACTGCATGGATGTTTTGAGATGGAGGTTGGGAAAAATACAAAATATCTTGGACTGTCACTGTATTTTATTGCTGATAATTTGCACATACAAGCCAGAATCTGGGAAAAAAATGAAAAAGCCGTAGGACACCTGGGATGAAATGACACTTTAGGTCACATATCAAATACTTGTCTTGTTCCAACATACAAGGTGACACCTTGAAGTTCTCTGTCATTACAAGGGCCATACTTTGCAAAAGTGTCAGAATAGAAATCTTTGTGATGTATTTGTAAGGGATATTTGACAGAGGCCATCACTGGGGAGAATTCATACAAAGAGCCGCTTTCTCCATGTATTCAGTACTGCAACAATGACATTACAGCAACCTGCAGCTTCAATCTACTAAATAAAAACCTTGGTCCCTTAAGAAGATAAGATTTATAAACGGGCAGGAAATGGCAGAATCCCAATATTAGAATACCTAAACAAATAGTCTCATTTTTTGAAGTGTCTGGCAATGCCCACAGTTTTCAAAGACTAACAGACAAACACAGAGAAGCCAGGGAATTCAGGTACAAGAGTCTCTGAAAACTTCAGAATGGCTCCACAATACTACACATTTTTTGCTTCAAGTAAACACACCACAGACTGGTCAGCAGGTAATGAGATGTTGATAAAACTTGGGCAGTGTATTTGGATTTTTAGTACTGTGCAGGCAGAATTTCTGACTTGTAATCCACTGAGAAATGATGAAGCTCAAGCAAAAGAAGAAAAAATAATATATACAGAACACAGCTTATATATCAAAGTGAGCTGCTGAATCTGCCTTTCCAAGAAAGCACAAGCAAAAGGGAAAACTAAAAATACTTACTTAGCAGCAGCTCTTCTTGTTTTCTTTTTTGGTAGTCCTACACTAATTGGTTCCCCTTCTTCCTTTTCTTCCTCCTCCTCCTCCTCTTCCTCCATAGCAACATCATTCACCTCTTCAGCAGGCATTTGTTTTGCTGCTATGGTACCACTAGTTTTCCTTCTGAGATCCTGAGATGGAGCCACTAAGGAATCTGCTGGGTAGTACTCATTTCTGTGTTTAAAAAAAGAAGGAAGGAATTAAGAAAATTAAGAATTTTTCAAGGTTCCAGGGCAAAAACAACAACTAAAAACCTCACCATTCTTATTATAACATCTACCCCATGTCCATCATACTGTCTGATATGTGCACACATACATCAGCACACCACTGCTCTCCCCCCAGGGGCAGGAATTTAAATCAGCCTCTGCCAAAATCAGTATTTTTCCCACCTTGGGGGAAAACACTTTGGTATTCTGTGATTCCAAATGAAAACATATTTTCATTAAGGAAAAGAGGAACTTTATTTCCACCAAAATCACTCCGTAACTGAGTAATGAGGCTGTGACAATGGCAAGTCAATGAACAAGAGACTGAGCAGCAGAGACCTACTGTAAATTTCATTTCAGCCTGCTTAGTTTCTAATACAATCCACATTCCAATTAAAAGGTTCTCTTAACTGGAAACAGACATGTCATTAGCCAATGCATTCAAGAAATAAAGTCTCTAATGGGATAGCCAATCTTAAAGCTCAGCAACACATTGAAAGCTGTGTCCTCTCAACTGAAAAGTAAATCTTACTTACCGAATGAATCTCAAAAGAAGTGGGGAAAGTTCCCTTGACCGAGGCTCCACTCTGTCTGGAAACTTATCCAGTGCTTTCCACAGTAGGAAACGGTAATTTGTGTGGTCCAGCCGTTCACTGCAATCTGTTCTACTCCTCAGCTGCTCCAGAAAGACAGTCCCCACCTGTCCTTCTGGCATCTTCTCACTTTCTGTTTCAGCAATGCTCTCCTCCTGTTCATCTAGTTCATTTTGTAGCTCCATTTCTACAGAAGAGATAAGAAAATCTTTTCAGGTTACTTCATAATTACCAGTAGCAAGGAATCCATCCCCCATTACAAAAGTAAGACATTTGGTGACATGCACCTGTTTAGACACAGCTGTATTTAACACTGACCTGAAAGACACACATTGCTTAGAAAGCGTTCTAGGATGCCTTGCAACCCTGGCACATGTCAATTGGGCTCAGTTCCCTTGAATAACAGGGAAGTTCCCAAATGGCTGCACACTCCTGACTCTGTCTTGAAATATTAGGTTCCATATGCCCATAGGTAAACCCCAAGAGCACACACAACAAGGACTGTCTGCAGAAATTCCACTGAATCCATGGAGTAGGAAGATGGTCTGCACCATTATACAGGTTTTGTCACTGTTCCTGACCAGTCTGAGCAGTGCCAGCCTTAAGCGAAGATGAAACTGCTGCATGGTTCCCACAACCTGCAACTCCCTCCTGTAATGCAGCTGGCCTTTTCCATCCGGTGTTTAGGACAGGAGACACAGCTTCCTTCCAAGCCTCTCCATGCCTGCCCTGGACATGACAGTAGTACTGGTTCTGAATTCCCCCATCACACACAGATTTGGGGCACATGAAAAACAGTCACATAATTTACTATTAGCTGAGTTACTATGATAACCATGCTCAGGAGAGGTGACTTACCAGCATAGGTAGCAGCCCTCTCCAAATGTTCATGCAGGACCTTCCAGAACTGTTTATTCTCCATTTCCTTTGCATGAGAACTAACAAAGCATAATACAGCATGAAATTAAAAGGAAGATAAGAAAAGGCAAGCGTCACTCAGCTAGTTAACAACTAACACAATCAAAGGCTTTGATCACTGCTTTCATGTGGCTGTCCAGAGGCAGGACATCTGCACAATACAGCTGTAGCACTTCCTTGCCTTTTCTCACAGATCCCAAATGTCAACTGCTATTAAAATAATCTGGTTGTATCCCAAGACTTCAAATGGACTCAAATTGAGTAAAAATGTTCTCAAGCTTTCTACCGATTTCTGTACAGCAAATCATATAGAATCAAAGGCAGAATTACCATGGACATATCTTTTGAAGAGCTGATTTAATTTTTTTTTAATTAATTCACTGCTTGGAAGAGGAAAATCCCATCCTTTTTAATCGTACAACAGAGGGGAAAAAAAAAAGAAGACGAAGTCATGCTGAAAGAAGTCACTTATTTTTTCACCATGGTAAGACTTCCCTACTCTTTAGTAGGATTTAGAGGTTTTTTCAGTAAGGACAGAAAAGTTGGCAGATGGAAAGACTGAGAAAAAGTTCTTGCTCCTTTAACCATTTGTAAAACACAAATTAAATCCTGCTACCTCTGACTAAAAGCTCTGATGCAATTTGACTGTATTTGTTCCCTTGAAAGTAAGAAAAATCAGGAACTAAGTTAAAGAGTTGAGATTTGAGAGTTCAAATTAATTTGAGAAGATTTCACACACGTTCTCATGCACAAATCTCTCCAAATTGGACATTTTTTACCTCAGCTTTTGTGCACAGAGGAATGAGAGGAATGTCCCCTGAGACAACCACAAACTGCAGCATCAAACTGCATATACTCACGTTATGAGTTCAATTACAGGATCCCAGAGAGGGCTGAAGTTAACATAAAGCATTCCCAGTAAATACCGAAGAGGCACCTAGAATGACATACAACACCATCTTGTTGAGATGCAAACAACAGTAGTTAGAGACCAACCAAGCTCCTCTAACCTTTCTTCCTCTCAAAGAGGAAACTTTGATCAAAGAAGTTCTCTGGAGTGCTACAAGTGATGAAGGAAGTCACACACATCATCATTCCTTGTCTCATAGCTTCATGAGGAAATCCAAAACCCATTTACTGTAAGCTGCACTGAGATCTCATAACTATACCAAAATAATGTAAACATGGAAAAAACAGTTCAGCACAGATGATTTGGACTGTCTGTCTTTCTCTCCAACTTCAGCGCTGCCACAGCAGCATTAGGGACCTCAGAAAGAAGAAAGTTTGCCCACAGAAGTATTCACTGCACTAGGCCTAAAAGCATGTCCTCTGGGCTGGCTCCTTGCTGAGGTACATGGAGAAGGGATGACCTACAATCCTTCCTCATGGAGCTGAGGCCCCCTTTAGCTCAGCAACGGAGGAGATTCAACAGGTCACAGGCATGAAAGATTTTCGTGCTGAAGCAAGACCCAGAAGTGAGGTCACCAATGGCCAGCAGGAGTCCTACCAATGTTCAACCACACTGAGGACATGGCAAGGTCATGATTTTAAATTTGCCCACAGCTCTGGAATCATTTGCCTGGAATGCTTCTCCCTGGAATCATTTGCCATCCTTTCCATGACATCAAACCCAAATTAATCTGACTATGGGCCATTTATCTAGATACCACTGTTATTCTACTCAAGACAGTACTCCTGAGGACAATGGGAGCTGTGATCCCTACTAACAATTAAGTTTTCTAAAACCTAATCTGGGGGTTAACTGATTTTTTGATGCACTCTCATTAAAAACTCTGCAATCCATGTGATGGAATAAGAACATTCTCTTGGAATAAAGGAATGTGACAACTGCTTTTTGACAATAAATCCTTACCTCCTGCAAAGATCCACTTGGTATTGCAGGCTGCACTATGTCACATCTTAGTTTCCTCAAATGGAGAAGTTTCTCTCTGTAATCATTCACTGTTGCTGGCACAAGTTCTGCTTGGAGCAATATGGCAAATACTGGCTGGAATTCCCCTGTGCCTTCACCCTGAACAAGCAAGTGACATGAATTCTGTCAGAGTACCTTTATCTCATTGAAAAGTACTTCAACAAAAGTATACAGACTCACAGCCATTCTGGACTAAAGAACAAAGTCAAGGGACTTGCTCTGGTTTTCATCATTTAGGTACACATCTGAAAACACCAGGAGGCAGGGGGACAAAGAAATAAAAGCGGAATGTGAAAGCACAAAAGCAGAGGACTACCTCTACCAGATACATTTTGTTTCTGCAAAGTGAAAAACAGTTCACACAGAACATGGAACACAGATAGCGCTTTGAAACGTTAAATGAAAAGTTTTGGCCCTACCTCAATCTGCGTAGAAGGTGGATTATCAAAATGGTTTAGAATTCGAACAGTCAACAGCCGGACCTATTCCAAGCAGAAGTGTATGTCAGAAGCATGCAGGCAATACATACTGACACGCATACACCTACAGAGAGGTTAATGTCTGCTACAGGAGACTGATTTCACCAGGTTCATCTTAGAGCTGAGAAACAGAGGAACTCCCGCAGTCTAGAAGGCAATTAGAAGTGAATGCATTATGCTCCTGCCCTGATTTACCTCTAGGGAAGAGGCAAGGCTGACAGGGCTAACAGTTAATCTCTGTTAACTCATGCCCCAGTGACACAGGTCTAAGCAGACACTACGGAAATAATAGCTTTACACAGTCTCATGCTTCTCCTTTCAGACTTTATCATTTATCTATGTTTACTTACATTTTATTGTTAAAATACAAATTACTTTGCAGGTGCTCAAAAGAGCAGATTACCTTGGAAACACCAGTGGAAATATTAGGATGCAACTTCTCAAACAAGTCCATTAGGTTCCCTTGGGAAAGGGGTTCCTGGCAGCCACACAATGCCAGCCTCGTGTAATAGAGATCAGCCAACAGCAGCGCAGAGGGGTCTGAAGGGAAAGTGCTAAAACAATGGATTATTTTATTAGCATACAGAAAGCACTGTAACAAGACTGGTATTTGAATATAAGGCAGTAGTGATAACTACAACATTAAGGGAAAATTCCACTATTTCAGACTCTGCTTGCACCAGCAGACCAGTGAAGTCAGACTTCACCTGCACAATGGCTTGCAGCTGCAAAACCCATGACAGCCCAAGAGGCATGAGATTCCTCCTTTGTATTAATCAGGCTTGTCAAACTGGGACTTGCATGCTGGATCCACATACACACAGCTGCAGAAAATAAACCTGCATAGGTCACACAAGGGCTTCTGCTACTGCCCAGGTGTTCTGTCACTGATCAACTTCAACAGAAAAGAAATAATCCAGGCTTAGGTGAGATCCCAGGAATCCTGCCTGTTCACAGAGAAACCTCCTTCTGCTACCTTACATCCCTTGCTCCGAGCAGGTTTCACATCCCCAGCCCAGAGCAGGCAGGAAAGCATTAGGCTAAAGCTCACTGCCAATAATTCCTGCCTGATCTGGGCAAGCTGTTTTATCTCCATCATGCCTCAGACATGGTCACCATAACTTCCTAAATGAACAGGATATTTTGAAGCTCAAGCCACCAAAGACTTGGAGATGCTAGAGAGAGATTAATGGTCTCCTTAAATCCCTCCAGACAGCCAGTTTTCTGTGCTAATTATAAGTAAAATTGAGTCAAAATAAATAAAATGGAGTATACAAAATCTCCTCCCATTGTGAAGCAAGCACAAACACGGACAGGTAAGGACATAGTCGAATCCCAACACCACCAGCAAACTCAGGCTTTTGACACAGCTCAGAAAGTGCTGTTCCTGTCTCTTTTATCACAATGTAACACAGAATTACTAAGCATAGCATTCCAAAGTAAAACTAGAACCAGTGTAGCACTGCAATGCAAAACTAGAGCCACCTTATTTGACACACTACCCTGCAGCTGTCTAAGAAAGCATCAGTTTGCAGAGAAAATGTCATTGAACAGGAACTACATCTACCTGGTTCTCCTAACACAGTGTCTACAACTTTGTTCCATTCCATAACCACAATACTGAAGCAATGCACCAGCATAACAGAACGAGCAGCACACAAGCATTTAACCAGCTCCTACATAAAGGCAAAGTCATCTCTTTCTCTACCGAGGAAAACCATAAAGCACCACAGAACAGGCACAGTTTACTTACGTCACCAAGCTCTTGACACGCTCCACAGGTAACAAATGGAGTACTTCAGCAGACTCCACCAAACTAAGTAGAGTACTTACAGCTTGGCAGGCCACAAACAGGCTTCCTGGAGCAGAGAAAGAACAAGAACATCTTGTAAATTTACTCAGCTCTCAGTGACTTGTGCTTGTATGGTGCTTGCCCATCCTGAAAAGGCTGGAGTCAGAGAAATAAGGTAGCTTATGGATCCCAGAACTAGCATGCGTACTTTTTAACCATACCACATAATCATAACACATAAAAGAAATGCTTCTCTAGCTATCAAAATAAGTGCCTCCTCCAGCAAGCCAGCATTGAAAGCTGTGACAGCTCCCAGTTTGCATGTTTCCATCACATCCACATGTGCAGAAAGCAGGGATCTGGAGCTAAGCACTGTGGCAGGAGTCTCAGACAGCACTCTGCTAAAAAGGAAGAAATGCTGCCAAATTGGTATGAATGTAGCAAAACCAAAGCAAAAATACATACTGATACTGGTGCCTATAAACTCTGGAACTTCGGCAATGCACTACTGTGTAAGATCTTCAAAGCTGTCCCACATACTTAAAGACTGAGTATTTATTAGTGAATGACAGGTGGGTTTGCTGAATGCTGCCTCCTTCCTAAACCTCTCGGACTCCTTTAGGGATGGTTTTCCAGAAGCACAGGACAGCCAAAGCCCTGCCAGGCAAGAAAGGGTAATTCCTTTCCTTTCACACTGCTAAGTCAGCAAAGAGGTTGCTTTAAAAAAAAAAAAAAAAATCCCTTCCTTCATCTCTTCCCAAGCAGAAAAAATACTGTTCCTAAACCAGGCAAATTAAAGAAAGTTTTTAAAAGATATAACTGTCTTACATGCTGCCAATGGAAAAGAAGGGGAAGTGAGCATTCATTTCCTATTTATTCTTCTGAAAACATTCCTCTATTCTAAGTTGCTTAATTCCCCAGGTGTGTGCCAGATCCTGCTAACCATTAACCTTTATAAGGAGCTCCTCAAAGAGAGAAGAAATATCAGGTAATGTCAGGAGGAAACTTTCTGCATCTCAAGTGTAAGGACAGTTCCCAAACTGCAATCTGCATGCCCTTTGGTAGCAGTGTGCCCATGCTGAACAAAGATAGCAGCTTCCACCTCACTAGAGACACACCTGTGTGATTAATAAGGGGAGCACTTCCATACTGGCCCTGAAGAGCTGCCAGCAATAACTTGCCGTTGCTCTGTCCCAGTTTTCAAGCCAGTGCTTTGCATTCCACAGCAACTAGAACACCAAAAGCATCCAGTTCTGGAACTTGCACTCTGCCTCAGGGCTCAGAGGCCAGGCAGGTCAAATGTAGCATAGGACTGGGAGCCTTGCACCTACAGTGAGAGAAGACTGGAGTCCAAGGAGAAGGTGAAGGAATTGCAGAAATCATGGTGGTGGAAAGAATGCCAGAGGATTAAAAAAAGCATCCAGGAACCCTAGTCTGGGAGAAGGTTGAAGAAAACCAAGCAAGTAAGTGAAAGATGGGACAATAGGAGGCATGAGCACGGGACTGAGGCTGCATTTGTTTTCTTTTCCCTTATTGACAAAGGAAGAAACAGCAATGTGCCTCTGGCATGCACACAGAGCTTGTGCAGAGCTGCTACTACTGCCAGCTGAGACCCAAGAAAAGAAATTTTAGATACTCCTTTTTTAGGCTAAGTACATTGCCAATAAAACAGTAATGACAGCATGCAAAACCTGCAAATATGATAAAAGAAAGACCTAAATCAAAAAGGGCCATGCTTGACAAAGCTTCTCTAAAGAAGAAAAAGCAACAGAGCTGATTGGCAAATACATTCAGGAATATTAACAAAGGTATTATAAATGGAAAATGACAAACAGCCCTTAAAAACAAAGGAACAATGAACACTCAACCTGGGGCATTCCATAACTTGTTTATAGTTTGTTACAGGTCCAGACAGTTTCCACCCCCCTGAGTAACAACTGCCCTGCTCTGTGCAAGCTCAGTTAATTTTTTTTTTTACTGGCCAGAGAAGGAAGACAACCAGGAAAAGATGAGAAAAAAGATGCAGCATTTTAGAATCAGTGGTCTCATTTGGGTCAGAGATGGTGTGCTGGTTTTGGTTGGGATAGAGGCAATTTTCTTCATAGTAGCTAGTAAGGAGCTCTGTTTTGGATTTGTGCTGGAAACTGTTGATAGCAGAAGGATGCTTCTGTTACTGCTGAACTGTTACTCACACAGCACCAAGGCCTTTCCTGCTCCTTTCCTGCTTCTCACCCTACTCCACCAGTGGGGAGGCTGGGGGTACACGAGGCCTTGGGAGGGGTGTTGTCATTTAACCCCAGCCAGCCACCAAACCCCCTACAGTCACTTGCTCACTCCCCCACCAGCAGGATCAGGGAGAGAATCAGAAGGGTAAAAGCTAGAAAACTTGTGGGTTGAGAGAAAGCAAAAAAGCCATGCACACAAGCAAAACAGAACCAGGACCTGCTTCCCATGGGCAGGCAGGTGTTCATAAATCTCCAGGAAAGCAGGGCCCCATCACATGTAGTGGTGACTTGGGAAGATAAATGCCATCACTTCAACATCCCCTCCCTTACCCCTTCTTCCCCACACTTTATATACTGAGCATGGTGTGATATGGTCTGGAATATCCCTTTGGTCAGTTGGGGTCACCTGTCCTGACCATGCTTTCTCCCAGCCTGCCGTGCACCCTTAGCCTCCTTGCCAGCGTGGCAGCATGAAAAGCAGAAAAGGCCTTGGCTCTGCGTGAGCTGCTCAGCAGTAACAAAAACATCACTGTGTTACCAACCCTGTGTTCAGCACAAACCCAGAACACAGTCCCATACCAGCCACTGTGATGAAAACTAACTCTACCCTAGCCAACACCAGGGGAACACAGCTGGGACAGCTGACCAAAGAGATATCCCCTGTCATATGGCACCATGCTCAGCATGTAACATGTGGGGAAGAAGAAGGCATGGCATTTGTCTGCCCAAGTAACTGAGTGATGGAGCCCTGCTTTCCTGGGGATAGCTGGACATGTGCCTGCCCTTGGGAAGTGGCAAATTAATTCCTTGTTTTGCTTCACTCACATGCATGGCTTTTGCTTTACCTGTTAACCTGTCTTTATCTCAGCCCACGAGCTTTCTCACTTTTACCCTTCTGATGCTCTCCCCTCATCCCTGCTGAATAAGCAAGCAGCTGTGCGGAGCTTAGTTGCTGGCTGAGGTTAAGATACAACAGTCCTTTCTGGCACCCAACATGTGGCTTCCAAGGTTAGAGATAATGACAGATTTGATCGCAATGTGCTAGATTGAGCCCTGATTGATAGCAGTTACTGCTGTTTAGCTGTTAATTGGCAAGTTTCTGTGCTTGCCATAGGGCTTGCTTGTCTTACTGCATATTAGCAGCCACTAATCATTAGTGACTGCTCTTTGCTTTCACAGCTGTAGTGCCGTACTGCTTATCACCCTTCTCTGCTGTACCTGGGAACATTTTGATAACAGCCATGGCAATGCACCCAGGTGGGCAGGTGGCCAGGGCAGTGCTGCTGGTTTTGTTCTGCAGTACCACACAGGCTGGAACTCCAGTGTGAACTTGTGTCAATTGGACTGTGACCTGTGGACGAATCCACACAGAAGGACACCCCAAAGCATCTGTGGCCGTGGTTAAGTCCATGCCAAAGCAAGTCTATCTGAAAGCATCTGTGGCTTTAGTTATGTCTGTGCTGCAGCAGGTGTACCTCTGAAGGAATTGCGACCCAAGGGTAAGCTCACGCTGGAGAAAGTACTCCTGAAGCATCTGTGCCTGTGAGTAAGTCCATGCTGCAGAAGGCACACCTTCAAGCCTCATCGGCTGGGGATGAGATCATGCTGGAGCACCTCAAAGTGTGTGGCCACAGATAAGCCCATGGCAGAGGAGGTACACTCCTGAGGGAAAGCAGCCATGGTAAGGCCACATTTGGAGTGGGTATATCTCTGAAGGCATTGTGGCTCATGGGTAAGGCTGTCCTGGAACAGGTACAGCCCAAAGCACCTGTGGTGATGGATAAGTCTACACCACAGTGGGTATACCCCAGGAGAAACTGAGACTCATAGGTAAGATTCCACTTGGAGCAACTACTCCCCTAATGAGGATGCAGTCTGTGGATAAATCCAAACCCAAGCAAGGGGAGGAGTTTATTGCAATGTTAAGCCCTTTGGCCTAGCCCAAAGGGACTGGGGTGGAGACTACAATGCATAACTTTAAATTGCTGTAACTTGTGGTTTAAGTTGCATGTTGTAGGAATTACTGTAGCAGGAATGATCCAAACCAGTGGAGGACAAGCTTTAAAAGAAGCAGTGCAAGTGCAGCAGTGAACCAACATGAGCTGACTTTGGTGGCAAACAATTCCACACAAGACACCAACTCTCCTGTCCTGAGTGACCACTATAACAGACGGAGCCCAAATTCATGGACTAAATGAACTCAGTGGATGTTTCGTGAACATTTTACAGGGGTGGTCCACAGACCAAGGGAATGATTATCAAAGGATGGGAGAGGAAGGCGTGGATAATGAGATTGTATTGGATAGTGTGGTACCCAAGCATGACGTAAATGGTATTGAATAACAGGCAGAGAATGTGCTGGTCTTGGCTGGAATAGAGCTGATTTTCTGCATAGTAGCTGGTATGAGGCTCTGGCTTGGATTTGTGCTGAAAATGGTGTTGACAACAGAAGGATGTTTTTGTTATCAGTATGCAGCACTCACAAAGCATCAAGGCCTTCTCTGTTTTTCACACCAGTGAGTGGGCTGGGGGTGCACAAGGAGCTGGGAGGGAACACATCCAGGACAGCTGACCCCAACTGACCAAAGGGATATTCCAGACCATATGGTCATGCTCCGCAGGTAAAGTGGGGAATGTTCACAGTGATGGTGTTTGTCTTCCCAAGTAGCCGTTACAAATGGCAAAGCCCTACTCTCCTGGAGATTTCCTGCCACCCATTGGAAGTGGTAAATGAATTCCTCATTTTGCTTTGCTTCTATGTGTGGCTTTTGCTTTACCTATTAAGCTGCCTTCATCTCAGTCCACAAACTTTCTCACTTTTACTATTCCAATTCTCTGCCCCATCCCACTGGGCAAGTATGAGCAGGTGAGCAGCTGCGTGGGGCTTAGTTGCCAGCTGGGGTTAAACCACAAGTCTTTTTTGGCACCCAACACAGAGCTCAAAGGGTTCATGATAATGACATTTGACTGGAGTGTGCTGGATTGAGTTTATAGTTGTTATCGATGTGTAGCTATTAACTGACAGATGGCAACATCCTAAAATTTGCACTATAGATTTGAATTGGGACTTGTGAGTCAATAGTCTCTCCTTCACTTGACAGCTTCAGCCTGGATTTGGTTTAGATAGATTTTCTTCCTCTTTTTTTCTCACTTTCTTCTTTTCCTTCCCAATTACCCCTGTCTTCCACTATGCAGGACATCTGTCACCCCATCATTATTATGAACAGCAAATGCAGAATTGTTTCCCAAGGTTGTTTCCTCCCAAGCTTTGCTCTTCTTAGTCAAGCTGGTAAATAATTTTGGATACAATGCTACCACTATTCATTTTCATGCTCTGTGTAATCAGAAAAACTGCTTTTATTTTTTTTATATATCAACAAAAAGCAAATAAACAGGAAGTAACTGTAACTGACCTTTGCAGAGGCTTCCTTTGTCAATGGCTGTGAAGAGAGAGTCTATAAAACTTGTCACACAAGGCAGAATGTGGTCTTTGTTCATTGGTCTGTCCAAAATAAATGGAAAGACTTTTATTTCTGTTACACTGACCCCTACATATGAAAGCTTTCTATCACATTTATCTCTATTAAATTACAGGTAGCTCATTCCAAGTTTGAAACCAGCACCGAAACGTTTTTGCTATTTCTGAGTCACAATTTAAGTTGTAGCATTCTCTGCATCTTGTCTCCAACTAGTCCTTCAATAATTACTGAAAAAACACTGTTGAGAGAGGACAGTGCTTAAAGCACACAAACTGAAATGAGGCAAGAACATCTCTATATACTAAAGTGCCAAATTTAGTGAGTAGGCAGTCAAGAAACTCTTCCTGTCTTTACCGTTGACTCATGGTAGTTCCATGCAACACTTGTTTTTGACTTCTAACCCCAGATTCCTGAGCCTAGCCACAAGCAATTATTGTCCTTTCCTTAGTAAAGTGATTTCCTACAGAAAGAGAACTAGCAGACAGTAAGAAAGTAGACAGTATTACAGAAATACATGACAATAGTACCTTAGAATATCCCTTACCTAATATGTGGCAGTACAACCAAGGCAACCCAAGACCGTGAAAGGTCAGTGATGTCTTCCTTCTCTGGTAAATGAATTAAAGACAGTACATGATCCAACACTGGTACTTCTGCCTTTTCTCCTCGTCTTTTACTTGTTTGTTGCCTTGTATTAGAGCTAAAAATAAAACCAAACGTTTTAGTAATCCACCACTGCATATCAGAGATTGTTCCTTTTGCTCCTATGATATTCAAAATTATGTTGTCTGCTTCTAGCAAAAAGGACTTGCACAACACAAGGGATTTTTTCCTTCTCTATGTCCTCTACAGCACAAAATATCATCTAGTCATGCTGAAGAGTACAAAGCACAGACCACAAGAAATGTCAGGTCTTTATTTCAAGTTCAAATAATATTTCTAAAAGAAAAGACAATAGTTCTCAGTTGGACACCCTTACAACTAGGACATACAGAGTCTAGGAACACCGGAGAGTCATCTCTATGACTGCTGTTATTAATCATGATAATGTTGACATAGATGGATGAAAGAAAACAGTGAGTGAGGTAAAAGTTTTGGGACTTAAATGGACTCACAAGGTGAGCCCAAATCAACAAGCCTATTTGCAGGCAGAAGGGGCTGACACCATACTGGAACATATGAACAGGAGTCCTTCACACTCTATGTGCAGCAACCCTTCCATTCCACCCAGTGCTTGCAAGATCACAGTCAGAAGACTGCATGGGCTTCACCCTTCAAGAAATACAGAAGATAATAGAAAGCCAACAGTAAGAATCATTAGAGGCTTAAAAAAAAAAATTATGAGATAAACCTCAAAGAATTAGGATTGTTGGTGCAGAGAAAGAAGATCTCAGACACATCTGATGATGAAAGCCTGCTATTTGCTAAAGCTTGATGCAAAGAGTAAGGAATATTCTGCTCTTTATGTTTCCAGCAGATAAGATAAGCAGCAAGGGACTTAAACTGCCGTAAAGAAGGTTTAAGTTATACACTGAGGACTGGAGAAAAAATCCCTAACAACCCACAAAAAACCTAAAATCCAAAAAGCCCAAATAAATCAAAAACCACCTGTTAACCATAAAGATATCAAAGTACTGGCAGAGACTGCCAGAGGCAGCTCAGAAATCTCCAAAACTGGACTATTTAGTAACTAGATAGGAGATGGGGTATGCAACTCTTGAGATGCCTCCTGGCCGTAATTTACACCACTGACATTGCAAGAGCACAAGAAAGTCCAACTAGGACCAAGGTCCTTGCAGCTGTGTACTCCAAATCACAGAAAAAACAGAGAGACCAAGAAACAAAGAAAATAAGGGAAGAAAACCAAATTCAATCATTTTGACTCAACCTTCTGTTCCTCAGTGCTTCTACTCTTATTAAATAAAAATAGGAAAAACCCACACAGAGTAGACTGCTTTAAGAAAAGATAAAACCTTACATAAAAGGCAATACAAAGTCAGAAGTTTTGAATTAGCTGAGTTAGAATTACTAGAAAAGTCACTATCATTAGATTAGCAATGGTCATTCTGTGCTTCAGTGGTTGCCCCTAATTTTTCCAAAGAGGCTCAGGGAAAAGCAACCACTCCATTGCAACCAAGCTAGTTTTGCAACTAAACGCAGTCAAGCTGTGCCAGCACAGTGCTGCTTCTTGGTTAATTATATGTCCTTTGGTATCCAGCTGTGCTCTATGGCAAGACTATAGTACTGCTGCCAAGAAAGCTCCTGGACAAGACATATGCATACAGGGAAAAAAGCTGGGGCACAGGCAGGAGGTCAGTAACGATGAGAACCTGAACTGCTGCACTCACTACAAAGATTAACTGCCAAGGGATGCAGTTTGCATGATGGTGTAACAGATCCCCATCGTACACACACCATAACACTGTTCATATCAGTGATCACCTTTCCAGAGCAGCATTTCTTCTCATATACTTTCAGAAAGAAAAATGATATCCTGCTATATCACTTGGTTAACATTGCTGCCATTTACACAACTCCAGCAAATACTGGGGGTCAACTTTTACGTGCTCTGCCCTGCCTTCAGGCCTAGAGCCACACAGACACATCTAGTATTTGCTAAACTTGAGAAGTCTCACCTGACAGATGCTTCAGTGAAAACAAGAGGATACTTTTCAAATGCCATTGAACCAATGGTAGGAGGCTCTGCTTTCACCAAAATGAGTTTAGCCAGAAGTGCCACAGCTTCGTCCTTTGTGATGGCATCTGTGCCAGAGAAGCAATGTTCAATGTATTCTAGAAAGCATGGGAGAAAATGCTGAAGAGAGAAAAAAACCCCACATAAGTCAAAGATTGGCAAGCCTCTTTAATCATCATCACATCCACAAAAAAACCCATGACACCAACCACAGAGAAATCCAAATGCTCACAAATAAGCCAGCAAAGCATTGCACTTATCAATTCTAGTGGCCCTAGACAGCAGCACACAGACATTTTCTTATCCCAGCAGGGACAGTAATTTGCTGAAAAACTCATTTTGCACCAAATCCAGTCTTATCAGGACATTCCAGATCCTTGACTTGGCTTTCACCTCCCACTCCATTTAATTAATTTGATTCCTCACGTATCACCAGTTATAGGGCTTATTCTTCATTTCCACTTAGTTTCTCCAGAACTCCTTCTATTCCTCCCATCCATAACACACTCACCCTCTTAATTCCCCACAGACAAGCTTCTTTTTGTGAACAGATACCTATCACCTTCTCCAACTCTGAGAACATTTACAGAACACTAACTCAAGTAACCACTTTCCTTCTTATCAGATCATGCCAGAAGTTTAAATAAACATCATGTCAATACACAACAATCCTTCAGCATACAAGGCACGTAAATATACTGTGGGTTCTCCAGTTGTTCCCTTTGGCAACAAAAATAAACATAATGCACAAACATTTTAACCTACCCTCTCAAATTGCTTCATTGTGAACATTGCTTCAGAGAAGTCCGAAAGAAAATGCCGTTCAAACCCACTTGCAAATACCTGCAAGATGCAAGTGAAAAGTTGACAGGAACAAGAGACATTTCACAGTCACCTCTTTACTACCCATAGGACATTTTTTCTGGTATACAAATCAAGCATGCTTTGAACTCTGAGATAGCCAGCCTGGCTCGCTTGCTAATCCCAGCACACAGAGCAGCAGCATTTCCAAGTGACAATTCAGATACAAAAATGCACAGTCCTTTTTAAGAAACCCTACTGACACGCTTTTTTTCAAAAACCCTGCTGGATCCTACTGCCTCTGTGCAAAGACAACTGAGCTATCTCTTCAGTGTGATGTGGAAAATGTAAGTCGAAAGTTCTACGACTGCAGCACAGACACACCAACTGTTGGGAAAAAGTTGAGGCTTAAAATATATTTCAACTCGGCATTTTTTCTGTGTAGCAGGTTGCAAAAAGTTTACTACCTCACGGGCAGAGCCAACCTCTGTGCCTTTGAAGGACCCAAAACAGGAAGAGTCCTTTGAGATACCCAGGATCAGTGCTACTCAATGCTAAGATAAAATACACACCCAGATCTCTCTTTCCCTTCAGAACACCAGGACAGCTTTAAGCCTCCTCCAGTTTAACAGAAGCTCACACAAATATCCTCAAATGTTTGAAGAAGTCTCCTGAGCAAAACTGGCCTCATGCCACAGGAAGAACCAATCTTACTTCAGAACAAGTCAACACTGAAGACCAAATGAAATTTGATCTTTTTTAAACAATTTCGAGTCTTGCTTTCCCATTGTAAATTGCATGGCATTTTTATTTCAAATATTTTTCACACACACACATTACAACTATGGTCCACACTGTTAATTGCAAAACTAAAGGATCAGACTCCATAGTATAATCTCCTATTAATCTTTGCAACACGACATTTGATAGGAATGTATGCAGCTAATCCTGTCAATGCTCCAGGAGCAAAGGTAGTACCAAAATATGCTTACTCCTGTACTTTCTAAATCAAAACTGCACTTGTATGAACCTTGTTCACAAGGCTAAAGCATGCTCATTAAATGCTTGGAAACTTAATTAAAAATGTATTTTTTTCATTAAGTTTGACTCAATGATCTGCTTTATGATCTTAGGCAGGACATATCCTTCTCTGTTATCCTTCCTTTCTCTAGAGAGGCTGTAGGTGTTTGCATCAGTCTGGATTTCATTGCAATGATGTCTGCCATGGTGGCATTGCTATACTGACAGCCTGGGCAAGACTGTCAAGTAATCCCAAGGCCTCTTCAGACTTTATTTAAGGCATTGGGCAGCTTCTTCACTGTCTGTGCAAAAAGGCTAAAGGGAACATTTTGGCGTATTTCCCAGCCTGAAATAGAATGTCCAGAAATCACCCTGCTCCAGGGAATTTGCAGTCTGGAATTTCTGGCATAAGCAGCAATCCTTCTTACCTTCTGAATAGCTTCCTTGGTCAAAGAATCTGGCAACAAAACATTCTCAGCCAACAGGAATGCAGAAATGGTGGTCAGCAGCATCTTGCGGCAAGAAGATGAGAGATAGGGTGTTTGTAACATTTTTATTAAAACCTGAAATGAGAAAGAGAGAACTCATATTTGTCCACGAAGACAATGATTATCTGGTCTGAATGGTCTGGACAGTCCCTGCACCAGGAGGGCATGGAGTTCTAAGCTTCAGCCCACAGAAACTAATCCTAATAGTCCTGCTGAAGTTTGAGGGCCCTAAATCTACCCTAATTGGGTCAAATGTATGTGAATCTGGTAGAACTGGTCCACACAACTGATATGGTGGGGTCTCCTCCATAGCGGCAGGAACAGACTCTAGAAGCAGTTAGCCCATTTTCCCCATTGCTCATTTAAAGCTGGGCTGCACTAGCATTACAATACAGAGGTAAAATCTCACAGGATCAGAGAGGTAGCAATACTCAAAATATATGCATTTGTTCACTCATCTCAAATCCTAAGCCCAGTGATGCATCAGAAATGTGTACGAATGCTTCAGCTGACCACACCTCTTCCATATTCAACTGATACTTCTCTGACACATCCAGGTGACAGTCTGACCTACCTGACAGACATCTTCAGGCAGGGAGATTTTGGATCCATTTGCATGTTCCACTAAGATCAGATAAGCTTGCAGAATCCTTTCCATCTGCTCTGAAGCCACAGAGCAGTTGACCTTAGTTATTTTCTTCTGCAAATCTAAGAGTGACTCCTGTTCAAATAAAATAGGGAAATGAAATGTTTCAGATAAATGGCTTCACTTACTGCTATTTGGAGGACATTCTAAACAACCAATCATCTCAGCTGCCCAACAAACTATTTTTAGCTCTCTCATATATGTTCCACAAATTAAACCTTGCAGAAACACTGCGAAATTTCCCTTGGGTAAAAACACATCCCAGATACCTTGGACAGAAACACAGTAACTCCTAAAATGAGCGTCTCCAGAAAGACCAACACTTGACGTAAGAAATAGGAAAGAGAAATATTGAGCTCCAGACCCACAAAGGTATAGAAGCACCCAGTTTTCACTGGAATTATCAGAATTTAGGTACTTTTACACCATCATTATGCTAATGTGGATGCTGAGAGCTTACTCATTTAATGCACATTCTACATTAGTGTCTCTTTCTGTCCAGAAGGTGTAAACTCCTACCCTTGATCCAACAAATTGAACCCAATTTAGACAGCTATCACAGACTACACAAATGTTTCCCTCTGAGCAAGATATCCCCATGCATCCACCAGTTCCCAGGGTAAAAGAAAAAGCCTCATTAAAAATAAAAGGAAGTATGTAACAAATTTCCAAGATTTCCTAACAACTGCAGATGCTGAGTCAAAGAAACCTCAGGGATACAAACCATTCAGTGGTAAAGAAATATGTAGCTAATGACAGTCAGGTAGTAACTGCTTATCATATTGGGTGAGGCCAGAGGAACAGGATGGGATTTTCTAGGAAAATAGTTAGTCACAGGGAAGGAGTCTCAAGAAGGAACCAAGAGGAATTATTTACCTATGCTGGAAGGACTACCCTAAAAAAACTCATGTGAATCATTTCCTCCAGATTCCCATTTCATCCCTCCAAGGAGCACACCTGACACAGTCTATGTTGTCAGTTGCAAGAGGTTTCGATCCCCCTTAGCAAATCCCTCTCCCAGATGTTTTTCAACTTTTAAATATTGGTCAGGTATGTAAAACACACTGCCAGGCTGTGTGATTGCTGATTATTCTACATCACCCTGGTCTAACACAGCCCAGCCCAGAGCACTCAGTTGTGCTCCTTCAAACCAGAGTGTAAACCCCAAGCAGCAACACAGGAACACCCAGACTGAAAACATTTTTATTTTCAGTACTTGGCTGAAAGGCTCCAACTTGGATTTCCAGGTTTAATCCAAGTCTTTGCTTTAAAAAGATCTGTAAGGCAAAAAGCTTCCCCTTTACTGTCACAAAGTGGTTTTGAACCACCAATATGTAGTTCAGCAACATAAAACAAGCACTACATTCCAGCAAGGGCTCTGCGATGTGTGCAAAGGAAGATCGTACAAACCATCCTCGCCCAGCCATAGGACTGAGTTCCAAGTCTCACCTACAGTAGTTCCTTTCTCACAAAACAGGCACCAAGGTAACTGAACTTAGAAAAGAAGGGTGGAATTTTTCCCATGCACATGACCCTGTATTTTATGTTTCCAAAGCAGAAAAAAACCCAAAAACCCTAGTTCTGGTCCAATAAAACACAAATACTTTTCGCAGTAAGTGCAGAATTTTTTCTCAGTCACTCATGAATAAAAAAGCAACAGTAAGAAGAAAAACAATCAGTGTACCTCCAGACACTTGAAGACAATGTCAAAATGATCTTTATGGATATGCACTGCAGCTGATCTGATCATTTGCTTGAAGGCTTCTCCAACAGCTACCCATGGTAGTTCAATTTCTTCTTCAGTAATAGGTCCCAGCTTCAACAGAACTAACTTCATAGCCTGCACAGGAAAAGAGCATATCATGTTCTTACACTTAGAAAATAAATCTAGCAATCTGAAAACTAATTACTGCAATGTACTGCTAAAATATTCCAGTGATCTCAATTCTTTCTAGAATGACTACAGGAAAAAAGAAAAAGGCTATCACCTAAAATCTGAAATATCAGCAAGAAGTACAATTTTAACACACAGCAATATTGCACAAGAAGTATTTAAACAACCTTCCTATCTCAAAAAATATTCTTAGAAGGCTTTCAGATCCTACCAAGTAATTAACACCATGCTTATCACCACCGATCCACTGAGGTGGATGAGAAAACACTCAATGGTTTCAGTGAGCACTGCCTAAGGCCTGTTACAGCAACAGCTTAAGCAGCAATCTTGTCTTTACCGTCTCTGCACAGGAGTGGAACATGTTTCGAACACCCTTGCACATCTCAAAAAGCAGCTGTCCTACACCTTCCACCTTTTCGGGGTGCTCTCCCAGGTCACAGAGCATTAAATTGAAGAGTGCATTTTTATCAGAAACCTACAAAACATAAGGAGAAAAAAATGTTATCTTCCATTCAGAGCTGCCAAATGGATTGAGGCAACCAAATGGCTCCACAGCACCATGTTACTCTCCTAGTCCTGCCCTCCACAACAGCTCAAACTCACTAGTTCTGTGAGCACAAAAGGAAATTCAAAGAAGAAATCTGACTAGCTATTCAGTCACTACAGCTCCCACAGCCCCAGGTCTGCTGAGGTCACTGCAGCTGAAATATGTGGGTTTGATTCTTCTCATGATTTTAAACATCTGCATAAATGCACTATTAAACTGGTCACAACTGCAACACAGAAGTCACTGCCCTGATGAGAAAGAGATGTGTATCAGCTGACCACAGAATCCAGTCATCCAAAACCAGAACCACACTTGAGAATACTGCAGGGACTTCTGCCCCAATATTTGAAACACCTCAGTTTCTGAGGATTTGACTTAAAGTTCAGAAATTTCCAAAAACAACCGATCAAATGAACGTGCTTTATTAAGGTCTCTCAACTTAGGACAAAAATGAGGATACTTAAATGAGCTAGCCAGTCTAAGGAGTCCTGCCTTTCGTATATTTTGACTAAAGAAAAACCAACAACTACCACTCCCTTTCCTTACTCCATGAAAGATTGCTCTCTGGTCTTGGTTGATCTGCCTGGGAATGTTACATACTGTGATCTTCAGGAATGCAAAAACATTGTCACAAGAATTTCAGTTCTACAAAGGCCTTCAAGTATTTGTGAAAAAGCCAGTGGGCAAATGTGCATATACAAATTCAAGCCTCCCTTCTGCAGGATCACCTTACTATTTCTAGTCATTTTAGATAAACAGAGAGTGCTAAGGCCTCTACTTGCCACTACTGACATGGAATGCATGACATTCTTAGTAAAATACTTATTAAAAATTACAACTCAGGACATGCTGTATGCCAGTTCAGGCCTTGTTAACCCTTCTCTGGAGAAAACCTAATACTACACATTGAATCCAAAAACCACCTCAAAATGAAGATAGCACCAAAGTACAAACATCCCACTTACCTTTCTCATCAGAAAGACAAAACTTTCAGCAGCAAAATTTCTGATGTGGAGTTTGTGGTGAGCCAGCAGGGTGCTGTATAGGCTACAAAGACACAAAATAATCCATTGTCTTAGGGGCAATGCAAGAATTGCCACCAGCTGGTTAAAAAAAATTGTTTCCAGTTTACATTACCACTTTTTATAAGCACTAAGAACCTGTCCTCCTAGAGAGGGCCAATACCTTCCTCATCTAGATTCCCTTCCACTCTCCCTGGATAAAGATCAGGAGTTTCGCAAAGAAGGTCAAATGACAGTGCCAGACAAATTAAGTCACAATCAGAAATATTTTTAAAATCTGTGGACCTCTAGATTCAACTGGAGCATCAAGATTTTTAAGATACATGTTTAGCAGCAATAAGTGAATCCAAAGTTGATGTATATGCCAGATTTGTATTTCAGTTGAGCCAATAGGCTCTCCTGTACACTTCAAAGTTTTGAAAGATTCAGTTTGCAAGGCTGATAAATATTTGCAGTTTGCTGGTATCAGTAACAGTGGCAGGTGGCTCATCACATGTTCATTGCAGAGGGAGTGGTGCCTCAGATTCTCTAAAATTGAGCAGATCATTTTTCAATATGTTCAACATCTTAGCCTGGGCTGGGGAGGAAGTTTGTAACCAGTTTTTTGCTCCATCTGTTCCAAACTGAAATTAGGAGGAAGAAACATGGAACCACTGTCTATGTCAAAAAGAAGAGCCCTGCTGCATCAGCAATTTAAGACTGAACAAGTGGTCACACTGGGTCAGGCCACACACTCAGTCTACAGCAGCTGCCAAAAGCAGATACCTGGGAAAGGTTTAAAAACATGACAAGCACATACAAAATCAGCCTTCAAGCACCTGCAGTTCAGGAACTCCCCATGCCCAGAAGTCCTTGCATTTGGTAACTCCTTGGAGCTTGGCCAGTTTCTCTATGAGAAAAGCTGAGAAAGCATGCTAACAAGTACGCCGAAGCATTAAGCCACGTATTCATGTGGTATTTACACTTCTACAGCATCTAGTAACTGCTGATCAAGACAGACATTAAACATGGTTTTTACCTGTATATGTTGTGTATGTCCTTCACCATCAATCTCCACAAATACTTGTAGAGATAGGAAAGAGAGGTAAAAGCCCATTCTAGCAGCTCTGTGTCCTGTGTATCCAGTAATTTGGTGATGGCCAGGAAAAAGTCATGAAAGTGAGGATAGAAGTCAGCCTGAAGATCTCGAGCCAGCTGCACCACCAAACTGTGTTTCAGAAAACACACCAGTGTTAGTGCATTTCAAAAACAAACCAATAAAAACCTAGTCAAACACTGCATAATCCAGCACAGTCTCTTTGGAAAGAAAGGTAGCATCACTTTTACTTTTCACTTTTTAAAACATGTCACCTATTAGGCAGCTGTGGATGGCAAGAATCTTAAGATTTTCAAAACATCAAGCAGCCAACAGTAAACAAGAAAACAAGTGCTTTAACATCAAACAAAGCACCTTAATATACTGTCTGACATTCAGTAAGCACTCCAGCTAATTTGTTTGCCTTGTCACAGCTACATTTTTTTGAAGACTTAGAACCATAGAGCTCTACCAGGGAAATATGACCGCTTTGGGCATCTCATTGCTATATTTTCCTCAGGTACAACAAAGATAAAGAACACTTACAACAGGACTCGTGTTTACTTAAAATATCATCAAGGCCTCTGACTACCCTTGTGGCCATATACTTACTTTAATAGGGGTTGGTAAGCAAGACTGCCTTCGACTTGCAAATGTGTCTTCAAGCTCTGCACAACAGCACTCTGGTAATAAACCAGCTGGTTGAAGGACTGGCATTTGTTGGCCACTTCATTGTAGAATTTCACTGTTCAAACAACAAAAGAGAAGCCCTGAAAACTAGTCCAGCCCCTGGTAAACATGTAGGGTGTACAAGAATAATAGGGCTCCAGAGCCCAGTCCAAAAAACAGTCAATAATCTCCCCCTGGGCTCTGGATGAAGAAGAAATGCATTTTATCAGTTTAAGGAAAGCAGGAAATGTGAATATAAACGACATACCAAAATGTTGAGTGAGGTTCAGTTCCTTCCATTTCCTCAGTCCTTCGAAAAAGTAGGTTTCAACCTCCTGTCAAAACAAAGATGAAGAGTAGCTACCAACCCTAATGAATGTGTCCTATAAAGATGAGAGGTTCAAATGCAGACAACTATCAAGTGCCTTAAACATTTAAAGAATATTCTAACAAACCTCAATGACTAATTTCAACAGGTACTATGGAGTTTCCTTGAAAATAAGTCTTTCTTTCAATATTCAAAACACATTTGAAAATATTTTCTGGTGACAGGACTTGTTTACATAATTGCTTTTTATACCTGTGTTGAGTGGCCTTGATAATCTAAGATGCTGAGCCATAGTTCAGCCAGCACAAGGCCTTGGAATTTCTTTTGGCATCCTCACAGCTATTGAGTGGGAAGTTCAGAACAACAATCCAGTAGGCCAGGTGGCAGTAACCTGCAAATCCCTATAATCATAACGATGATTTATATGACCCATATAAATGATCCTTGTGATCAATAAAGACACATGTTCATGCTTTATACACATGCTGCCAGTATGTGGGTGCCAATCTCTTCTCCCAGGTAATAAGTGATAAGATAAGAGGAAATGGCCTGAAGCTGTGCTAGAGGAGGTTTAGACTGGATATTAGGGAAAATTTCTTCACTGAAAGGGTGGTCAGGCATTGAAACAGGCTGCCCAGAGAACTGGTTGAGTAATCATCCCTGGAAATATTTAAAAGATGCGCAGATGTAGCACTTAGGGACATGGTTTAATGATGACCTTGGCAGAGTTAGGTTAACAGCCGGACTCAATAATCTTAGAAGTATTTTCCAACTTATGATTTTCAAACTTCTGATTCTATTACAACTACTCAGCACCTGCAAGTCTTTCCAGTCCAGGTCTGGTCCTAGGACTGCTAAGTGACACAGCAGCATCTTTCATCTTCAGAAACAGGCCCACCAGCCACATGGAAAACAACATGGTGGTACTGTCAAAGTGTCTCTATGGCAATACTGCAAACCAGGTAAAAAAGTAAAAGGGAACAAAGCATGAAATGAGGCTCCAAGAAAAGCAGTTCTTGCAGGAGCTTCTTTCCAATTTCCTCCTGAATAAATTTCTTAAGTGACTCTTTCATGGAGTATATCTACTTGTGATGCGATTTCAGAAAACAATCACAAGTGCTGCTCTCACCTCAGCATAGCTCCCAGTTCGGTCAATCCGATGAATAATATCGATATTAATATTGCTTAGGCGCTCCGAAAAGGTAAGAAACTGAAAACCAAAAACACACATTTCTTGCTTAGTTTTGAGCACAGCCCTTCTAAATCCCTCTCGATAGCATACATACTGCAAACAGACACCCCACTTCTAAAGATGGGCTGCCAGATAAAACCCCTCAATAACAGCCCTACAAGAAGACTAAGGCAAAACGTGCTTAAAACGCCCAGGAGCGGGACAGACCCTCTACCCCCCGACCTGCAAAACCCAGGCTCGCAGCCCACACGTCTGCACAACACACTGAAGGAGATGCAGAGGAATCTACCCAGATTTCAACAAACTGTCCCGCTCTCAGCTTTCCTGAAACAACGCCCTGGTAAATACCCTTACAGGGTATTACTTTTTCATTTAATCATGTCGTTTTTGTACACTAGGGCGGTGGTGCGCCAGCTGCGGGTCAGGGACGGTGACCCGGCTGATGGAGCTGCCGGCTACGGGGCAGAAACCGCACTCCGGCCCCGCTGTCTCGGCCGGGACCCTGGCAGCGCTGAGGAGACCCTGCCACGCCGCCCGCCCTCACGCCTCCTGCCCCGGTGCCGCTTCGGCAGCCGGGCACGACCGCTGAACTAAAACTAACAGCGGAAGCCTAAGGTCCCTTTCCCCGGCCAGCGGCCGCGTCCGGGCGGGCGCTCACCCGGTGCGTGTTCCCCGACTTGTGGGCCGAGGGCTTGCTCTTCATGGCGGCGGCGGCGGCGGCGGCGGCGGCGGGGGCCCCACAGCGAGTCCCACACGTGCGGCCCTACGCGCTGGGCGCCGCCATGCCGGGCTCGGGCTGCCGGGAGCAGGGGCGGGAGCGCCGGCGGAAGGGGCGGGCAGGCGCGGGGTGGCGGTGCGGAACGGGAGGTGTGCCCGGGCCTGTGGGAGGTCCTGTCCCCGTCTCACCTTGGCGGCGAGTGGCGTTTCCTTGGGGGCTCGGGGCAGAGCAGCCCTGCTCCGCCGTTGTCTGTGCGCTCTGGTGTACGGCGGCGGGCTGGGGCACCTCGGTAGCAGGGGGAGGCGGCGATGGTGCCCAGGGAAGACCAGTTTGTGCTATGGAGAAAGCATTATGAGGGGGAGTGCAGCCCACAGCACAGCGTTGGTGGCTCGTCCCGAAACGGCCACTACCCAGGTCCCTGATCTTAGTACAGATTTTGTCCGGACCTCAAAAATTTAAACAAACCCACTCTTCGCAGACAAAGTACATGCAAACCAAATCCTCGCACAAGAGCATACGGTTACGGACTGGTCGTCCCTTGCAATACACGGCCCACTGTGGAAGCTTCTGCCTGCGGCTGCAGTTGCGGGAGGGGAAGGACGTGTGAGTAAGGTGGGAGGTGAACTTAAGGTTGGAAGGAGCTTTGGTGGGGGCAGGTGTAGTACAAGCACCTCAGAACCACGCGACTGCTTGAGGTTGCGTCTTGCACAACTTGAGATTTTGGCCCTGCCCAGGCTGCCTGCCTTGCCTGCTACAGGCAGCTCAAGGCCGCTTTCAGAAACCAGGCGTGCAGGTTATCCAGACCGAGAGACAAGGGTGGATTTGAGCACGGCTGAAGTTCACTATTAGGAGCACGTAGAGACCCACAACTTCGAACAGACCCAACAGGTTAAACACTGACAGGTGCATCCAGAAAGGCTGCCCACAGGCAGGCAGTAAGCCATTAACATGATAGTCATCTGGGCAGGTAGGGGAACGTGCTTGCTTCGGCACCTGTGGAGTCAGAGCTACTGAGACAGCTGTTAGCTTTAGACCTTGCTCTTCTGCTGTTGGAATAGAAGGGACTTCTGGCGTTTGCATTAAGTGGAAAGAGAATGCCTAATTTGGCATTGGAGTTTGAAAAGGTTGGCTTAAGTGGTTTCAAGCCCAAATATCTCCATACAAAGTGCAGCTAAAAGCATGTGAAGAAGTCTAGATCCACAAGAGCTTAGGCACCAATATGTAACTGTTTAAGAGCGCAAATAACCTTCCAGAAATGGTTAGTAAATTCACTTACTATGTCTCTTACATATTGTATACTTGTGGAAAACAGTCTACAAGATCTTTTTTTCCATTATAAATAGCATCTTGCAGAGCTGTAGAACTTCTTGGGATGCATGCATTACAAAATCATTCAAGGAAATGAGCAAAATCTAACATTCATGCAAAGTGATGGGGAGAAGAGCTCAGGTGTGCTCTGGCTGTTGCAGAAGTCATCATCAGCAAAAATAAAAGACATTAGAAGAAGTTTTTAAAAGGCTACAAATGCTTCTTTGTGTTTGTAAACTGGCAATTTCTCAGAAGATTGAGACAGGGTAGATCTGCAGCTGCTGATGTTCCTGGGTGTTTCTGGGTGCAAGAGCTACTCATGGACTGCACTTCAGCCAGCACTGAATACTGCACTTGGAGATACATCTTAGTGAGCCTCAGGGTAGTAGTGCAGTTATCAATACCACTATGACCATGACAGAAGGTCTGGTGCCTCAGCTGGCAAGGTTCAGTGACCCAGAAAGGCCCTTCCCCACTTCTGTATGAGCTGCAGCTATGTTAACAATATCCTTACTACGTACACTCCATTCTGACTGCAATACCTCAAGCCTCAGGCCTTATTCTTTTGCAATAAGAGATGTTGTTCTTCCATCTCTGGGCAGGCCCGAGCTCCAACAGCCTGAGATTCTCTGATGGTGTCTGTCAGCAATTCTCCTTCATAAATCTCTGCTAACAGCATTAAAAATTAAAAGCAGATGACCTTAAAGCAGATGGCCTTCTGAAGAGCAATGGCTTATTGGTAGTAATACCTGTAGAGGCACGTAGAAGAAACCTTTGTAAAGCAGTGCATGCATGTCTACCAAAGCAGTTACCCATGCAGATCTGACTTCTTCAAACACCCAGTGTGGGCTACAGCCACCAGTCCCTGACTCTAATCTATCAGCACTTCTGAAACAGGTCTAAGATTCTTATGTCTCCTCCATGCCTGGATTTTTAGTCCTGCAGTTCAAAATCTTCTTGCTGGACTCAGCAAGAGCCAGAGCCATTTTATGTAGAAGCGAAGCAGGCTTGTTTTCTGGTGATGTGTAGTTTAGCCTAATAATAGTAATTGAGGTAAAATACCTCAATATTTAACCCAAGATGGTCTCACAGGGCAGAATTAATCTCAGATAACCTACATATTTACTTTTGGGGGGGCCCGAGTGCTGGAGAGCCGGCCAGAGTAACGACACGAACACCGATACGATTTGAGCATCGTTCTCCCTTTATTGTTTACCTATACAAGCTTATATCTACTTTTGCAAAGATTCACACCCAGTCCCTCTAGACAGCCTCTAATCTTTGGGGGAGCTGACCAGTGGATAATTTTGCCAAGGACTCTCAAGGCTGCCTGCAGCCAGGCGCTTTCCAGGCCTGCCTGCAGCCTGTTCAGGGGCTTTTCCTCAGCAACCCTGGGTTGTCCAATCTTTCCAGGGGTATCATATGCCCCTGTTCCACAAGGAATCCCTCTACAATTTACAGTGCATGTGTCTGCCTTTGAGATTTAACTTCAGGCTCCTTTTTGTATTCACTAAAGATCTAGACACATTCTTGTACTTGAAACATCTGTGTTAGAATTAATTGTACCCTAGAATTGGTAGTCTCAGAAAGTCTGGATGACCCCATTATATGCGCATATCTACAACTGACCCTGTGGATGCTCCCCACAAGACATGGATCGATAACCACATAAATACACAGTATCCAAACTGTTACCAAATTGCCCTACTTCTGTCATATTTTTATATGTATTAATCACAAGCACAGCACATACTCCTGAAGCCTGTATGACACTGAGTTTCTGACTTAAAGGACATGTTACCTGGCACTATGTAAATATTACATGTTACAATGAGCAGCCAGGTCAGCCTATTTTTAACCACAGGACATTGTAGATTGCATAAGTACACAGGTATAAGATCAAATTTTCATTTTCCTACCATATTCATAGAGGCATGGTGGAGATGTGCCAGGGAAGGAGTTTGCATAAGTAATTATATTGTGAGAAGATTTTCCCTTTCAGAATGAAACGTAACAGGATAATAGATGAACAGAAACAACTGTGAATTAGGCCAAACTACTTCCAAGCTTGGATGCCCAAAGCTGGGTTGCTCAATCAATATTAAAGACCCAAAATAAGTAACCAGAGCCTTAAAGTGGTGACAGTTATCCGAGCAGGTTGTGAACCCAGAAGCCTTTCTCTTTGCCTATCTCGAGCCACGCCACAGAACAACTTGGGGTGCAGGGGCTGCATGGCTGTAAACCCACGGCATCACAAGAGCTTTTCAAAATCCTCCTATAGGGGGGAGCTGGTGTGAGCTGAAGGCAAGTTATACAGATGCATCATGCAGTTTGGTGTATTCTTTCAACTGAAGCAAACAGATTTATATTTTTTAAATTTGCCTGCAAAGTAAGGAGAGCCCTTTGTAACACAGTGACATATTTTCACTGCCAGTTTCCTCCTCAGCTTGTAGCTGGCATTTTGCCTTGCCTTGAGGGAGAAAACCCTACAAGATTATGTAGGATGTTGCTGAGAGCACTTCAAAATCAAAGCAGACAAGATACTGGAATCCTGTTCTGCAATCTGGTGGAACTGTTTGGCCACATTTTTTCTAATATGCCTGAAGCACAGTGATTCTGCAAATAATGCAGAACTCCAGGTCAATGCTAGCTGAGTGATGGGGAGAATTTCACCTACTCTTAGGTTTGCTGATCAAAGGGGGTTTGAACAAGGGGCTGGAATATAGATGCCAGATTTTCTGTCTGAAATATCCTGAACTTAAGGACTTTCCTCACAGAAAGGGGCACTGACAACCTGATTCAACCCCTTGACACACCTAGGCCAGTGACTCCTCTATTGCAAGTCAGGGTCCTGCTGCAGAGCTGAAATAGGTGCACTGCACTAGCTCTGTCTCTTGAAGTAAACTGAACATGCACACCAATAAATCATCAACACAATCCCTGGCACAATTTTGGTTCATGCCAGTTTTCTGCCCAGTAGGAACCCATACCTGGGGATTTTTTAGGCTTTGGTTTTCTGTTCGTTGTTTGGGGGTGGGGGTGGTTTGGGGTCGAGAAGAAAGTTTTAGAATTTATTTGTATTAGAAAGAAAAAGGGTCTGATTTCTGCACAGACCACATGTATACAGGTAGCCCCAGGACAGGAGAGGTTTGCAGTGGTGGCTACTGCTGTTGTTCCTCATCCACTGCTCTGCCACAGCGGCAGCAGCAGAACAGCCTGCTGTTGCCTTGTTGAAAGCAACAGTAATAGAAGCAGCAGCAGGAGGATTCACAGAGGAATCATGGGGCACAGAAAGGAAAATTAAAAGGCAAGATAGGGTCTTGTACCCCAAAAGAGATCTGAATGCTCTCCTGCATTTCACGCTCACCATTAAAATTTGACAGAGACCATCTGGATTTCAGGCTGTCTGTCATGTGTCTGGGACTACTAACAGTCTGTTTACAGCATGACATTCAGGGGAAAATAAGTCCAGGCTCACTGAAAGGAATGGTATGTTCCTGGCATAGAATAGAAGGTAATGTACAAAGCAATTGGTACTGTTCTTCGTATCTCTGCATTCATCTCATTCATGCAACAAAAATTAGGTACCTAGATTTGATGTTTTGGCTAATTAATTTTCTGGGGTTTTTTTTTCCTTGTTTGAAGCTTGAACTGTCATGGTATTCATGCAGCTCTAACTTTGTTCTCAGGTTCCAATAGAATCAGTACTTCAGTTATCCATTCCTGATCTCACAGATCCAAGAGACATAGTGTACAAAAGCTGAAACTCTGAAGAAAAGGTCTAAGAATCTCAGCTCTGCAGGTGTACTGTAAGGAAAAGAACATTTAAACTGATACATACCCTTAAGTTGAGACTGCTAGGAAGCAGTCTAATTTTGATGTGTACTGTTGAGGGAAATATTTGTGGGTAGCTTAGAAAAGTGGAAGAACTTATATAACATCAAGGGACAAAGCAGCCCTTCCTGGCACTTCCACTGTGTCATAAGCTGCAGGTACTGGCTGCTAAATTATATATATTCACTAGAAATTTCCAATATTGGTCTATATAAAGCAGAAAAGAACCCCAACAAAACACGATAAAATGAAACCAAACCAACCAACCGACCAGAAAAACACCAAAAAATTTTATTGATGCTCTAACTGTAGAGATGTTGATAACACTAAGAAAAAAATAGGGCTGTCCCTTCTTACCATAAAATTTAAGTAAGTTTTTGGACCCTGCTGCTGCTTTTAATACTGATTTATGGGTCTTATTTATGATCAGATCAAACAGGAGCCATTGAAACAGCTGATAAAACAAACATACTGAAATAATAGACCCTTGTAAAAAAGATATCTAGATGGAAACTAACACTTCAGTAATAAAGGAAATGGAAATGAGCCTCAACCTCCAAGTAAGAGAGAAAACCCAAAAGACACTGAAGCAGATGAAGTCCTGGTTGCTTGAACTGGGCAAGCACTTACCACAGGGGTGTAGTTCACCTCTCTGGCTATAGCCACTGGCTGCATGGGGGGCTATATTTCATAGCCAGTAGAAGAAGATGAGCACGTGCAGGGTGCCCACCACTGCTTCGTTTGAAGTGAGATGAAATAGGCCCCTTTAAAATGGTGATCAGCTAATGGTACTGTACAGATACAGAGCATCTGCTGTGCCAAGAGATGGATTCCCTGAAATCCAACTGCAGCCAAAATGCTTCTCCTCAACTGCCATTTACTGCTGTGCTTCCTCGTGCATCACAGCAAACTTCACCAAGTTTGCAAATTGCTAACACTACCACATGGTATTAACCTGACTGTGCAGAAGCTGTGGAGGCTTTATGATGATGCTGGATTGACACAATCTTTTTTGCCTATTTAAAAATGCATGTTAAAGTTATTATTTCTTCCCCATTGCCTTAGCCCCAAATCCACATTTTCATCAAACCCCACTCGGTAGCCTATTTGAACACATGCTAATACTGGATAGCAGTACTCTAAAGAAACGGACATTAATTTTAAGAGTCTTAGTGTGCCTGGATTAATAAAGTCCCCCTGCCATGGAGTTTGGTCATAAACATCCACATGACACTTGTCCACTGTCTCCCACCCACCACAGATCACCCACCACTCCTTAGCATCCTGCAACAGCCATAAGACTGCAGTACAGGAGGCCAGAAAAACTGCGGTGTGTCCCAGCAGCATATCAGGAGAGACCAAGGATGCTGGCAGCATTTCCACTCTACAGAAAAACCAGGGATTTGCTATTTGAAATGTCCAAGTAGCAACAGAAATAGGTGCAACAAATCTCATGTTATAGAGGAAAACAGAAGAAACAAACCAAGCCAAAGACAACAAAGACAACAAACGCAGATGGTCGGACCTGAGGGAAACACCTCCTTCCTTATCTACTTTTGGTGATGGATGTTGCTTTGAGGATGTCTGACAAACAAACCAATTAAACACACAGAGCTGGTGTAAATATGCATGACTGCCTTCAAACATTTCCAAGCAATATATGATCTCAGCATGGGCAGCCTTGACACAGAGTAGAAGAACTGAGGACTATCAAAAAGGGGTTTGAAAGGGAGGCAAGGCAGTTGGTTCCTAGGGACATTAAAAAATTGGAGGAATGAAGTGGATAGGAAACAGCAATTTTGGAAGAAATGCCTCATGGGATTTTGTGTCAAAAAAAAAAAAAAAAGGCAATTCTTGCAGAAGAAGTGTGAGAGGGAGGAGAAAGTTTCTTAATGTAAAGAGATGGGGGCAGAGATGAAAGGATTGAGGGAGCACAGGGGATTTAGCAGTAGCAATTACGAAGAAGGATGGGAGGCAGATAGTAAGGGAGATGTCAGAACTGGTGATAGACCCTCTGGATTATGCACAGAAAAATAAATCAAAATAATCGAAAAGCTAGTTAGGTCACTGGGGCAGTTGCAGGCAACATTTTTCAGAGTATTTTGAAGTGGCACAGTTAGCAGGCTCATTTCCAGAGGCTTCCTCCATAGAAAATGCAGAGACAGGCTCCTCCAGGGAGCATATCAAAGCAACAGTTTCTTTCTGAAGAGCCCGTCTCTCTCCTTCAGTAGGGAGCCAAGCTGCATAACCGAAAGTACCTACACAGTACACCTAAAGCAAACACATATCAAAATAACACCAGCTAGAACATGTGAACTGAGTTTGGATCACAGACAGTGCCAAAAATAAACCAAAAAAAAGGAAACAACAGAAACAAAATATGGAAATTCAGAAAAATTTACTCAGAAAAAAAAATCAATTTTTTGTTGATCAATCTGGTGAACATTTGACAGCCCTTTCTCATACATTAACTGCAAGTAAGCAAACTAGTTGAATTGTAATTCTGTTGATGCAGAATTGGACACCTTAAATAAACAAAAGATCCCAATGCCATGGGAATAAAGTCCAAACATGTAACTTATTTATCCATTTGAGTTAAAGAAGTAAAATCTGTACCACAATTTTATTCCCATACTAATTGTTCTCTTGAGCAAATAATTATGTATGCTACATCTCACTGCATGGACAGTCCATAAATAAATTTTGAAATTTGTTCTTTTAAATGAAAGAGGAGAATTCTGCAGCAAATGCATTATAGACTCCTAATCATTCAGATTTTAATGCTCAGTAGTCAAGGCTAACTTAAATACTTCCTTCAATCCTGGAGCACTGACTATTGATTTTAAAAGGTGTGTTGGTATTAGTGGGTTACACAATCTGAACTTTCCTCCTCAAGACCATTAAGTACTCACATTTAAATTATTTTTCTTGCAAACTGCATTCATTCAAATTCCAGTGGAATGCAGAAATAGAAAAAACAAACAACTAAGAAGGTGTCATTCAAAATGTCAACATAAACCATGACTTTTATGATCCTTTGGCTCTTTTCTATTTGTTGATCTCTCTCTTAGCAAGTCACTCTTTCTGTCCTTGTGTTCCAGACAAGCTAAGCATGAGAGGACAAGCACTCCAAGCAAACAAGTTGTTACCCTGAAAGACTTCCTATGATTAGGGTCTGAAGCAAAGACCTTTCACAAATCTACACCCCTCCAAATACAGGATTTGGATAGGATGACATTGTTAGTGCCCACAAACAGAACACAGTCTGTGCAAGAGGCACTTCTATAAAATTACTGCTGGAAAAATGTTTCTAGAAGGATGCTTGAAAATGTACCCTAGTGATATTATTGGAAGTAAAGAGGTAACAATTACGGGATATCTCAGTAAAAGAAAATCCCAGTGCTCAAAATGCAGTTGCCAGGTGACTATTTCTAAGAAACTTATCCAAATTTCAAAAGGAATATTGATGACACTGCTCTTGAATATCGATAATGATACTGCTCTTCTGAATATCCTTGCAGGGTAATTCTGTCATGTCCAAACACTATTAACAGAAAAAGGGCTGACAAAAAAATAATTAAAAAGAAAGCTAAGAAAATCACTAAACAAGACTGTGGGAGATTTCTCTTAGGTATCTGCCCTGGTTTAGACTGGGATAGTTAATTTTCTTTTTAGTAGCTGGTACAGTGCTGCATTTTGAATGTAGTATGAGATGAGTGTTGGTAACACACTGATGTTTTTATTGTTGCTAAGTTGTGCTTACCCTAAGGCAAGACTTTTCAGTTTCCCATGCTCTGCCAGTGAGCAGGTGCACAAGAAGCTGAGAGGGACCATGGCCAGGACAGCTGATCTGAACTAGCCAAAGGTATATTCCATACCACAGAACAACATTCCCAGTATATAAACTGAGAGGAGTGGGCCAGAAGATGCTGATTGCTGCTCGGGTGTGGGCTGGGCATCAGTCAGCAGGTGGTGAGTAATTGAATTGTGAATTGCTTGGTTTTTTTGGGTTCCCCCCCCTTAAATTAAAATTATCATTATTGTCATCATTATAAATATTATTATTATATTTTATTTTGTTTCGATTATTAGACTGCTTTTATCTCAACCCACAAGTTCTATGTTTCTTTTTTTTCCATTTCTCCTCTCCACTGCAAGGTAAGGGGGCAGGCAGTGATCGAGCGGCTGCGTGGTACTTAGCTTCTGGCTGGGATTAAACCACAACAGGAGCATTAAACCAGGAGAAGCAAAGCCCGTGACGGTGCTAGTCAGGTAAACAGCTATAGTATGCCCAGCAATTCAAAACAGCAGTGTGTGGACAAGCACAGCAAGTAGAAGAGATTAGGGTGAATCCAAACACTAACTGATGTTCAGAAATATGGAACACCATCAGCAATGAGCTTCCTTTACACCAAAATCCAACAGGCTTCTCAAGGTGACAAGTGATGCTGCATAGGAAGGAGTTGCTGCAATCAAAATCTTCCAAAAGTTAAAGAAGGGCAGTTTTCCTTGAAGTATTGCATTGTGAGAAAAATTCACTGTCTAATTAGGAGTCAATGATTAATTTTGATATGTTATTCCCAACAATAACTGTGATGTAAAAGAAATTTAGCAGGCAGCTCCATGAACAGAGGAGTAAATGGAACCTGGATCCCCATATCTCTGTGTCTTAGTGTTGGTTGGCTTGTGAACTTAAGATGAGAAACTTTGCCTGCAGTTGTGTGTTTTTAAAGTTTTTCTCTCAAATGGTTTCACCATTACCTAATCGAGGTTCAGCTCCTGCAGCAGTCTTCCTTTCAGCAAGAACATTTATGGGATCCCACTTTTTTCCCATCTACTTTAATGCAACTGGTAGCTCCTTAATCTTTCTGAGGCCTTGGTCTGTCTAGAGTTTGGTGATGGTGTACTGTGGTCATTGCATGAAGTGCAAACACCTTCCACATCCATACGTGTATGTATACATACAGGGCATGATCCCACACCTCTGATTTCCTAACAAATCATCAGTTTTTGTAAATTTTGTTTTGAAATTATTTTGTTTGTTTTTTACCAAAAGCCGGCCATTTTCTGGCACGGTTTCCAAATTGATCCCTGTGTAAGCAGCAGAGAACAGTGGCCTGTCCTGGCACTACACAGGAGTGAAATTGAGCGTAAATTGTTTTTCATCTGCAAGGTACAGTGTAGGTACACAAGGTGTAGGTACAGCTGAACTCCACACAGTCTGAAACTTCACACTCAAGCAAGGAATTACTGGAAGTTGGAGAGCTCCCAGGCTGCCAAAGCAAATTGCAAAGGGTCTTGCATCACTGCTGAACAATGGTCACCAGGCCTCCAGTGCTCTCCTCCCTCACTTACAGTTGTTTTCGCCCATGCCCACATTTGCCTACAAGCAGGAGAATCCCTCAAAGTCTATTTTCACAACTTAGCTCAGAGAGGTGGGCAGCATCTCTCCAAGTTCAGGGTTCAATATTTTTGTCTCATCTACAGAAGAAAATCTATTCCACCAATCTCCCAATGCAGTGGCCCATCTACATGAAAAATAACAGGAAAGGAATGTCCTTCCAAGTAATACAGACTTCCAGAACACCTCACAGAACTGTCCTGTAGTGGGAATGAGCCCAATACAATCACAAGGAAGGAGCCATTTGGAACCCATAGGACAGTCTGGGGTTTGTTTAGTCACATCCATGGCCTTTTTAATTTGAGGGTGCTGGAGAAATGTGAATATTACCCCTCTTGCTATTAAACACTGAATCCCACTGATGTCAGTAGATCTTACAAAAACAGAGTCGCAGCAGCAGTGAGATGAGGCATCACATAAGGCCCAGTGGAGATTGGTCAAAGTGTTACAAGAAGACAATGAAATACACTCTCTGAGTTTGGAAGACAGTTAAATAACTATTGTAGCAATGACAAAAAGCAAACACTTGCAGTTCTGTCTCTGTCACACAGCACAAACTGACAGAGCTAATTTGGTTCCGCATGTGAAAAATACAGAAAAACATTTAGTCCTGTTTTCCAGGTTCACTTGGTGTGATTTAGAACATGGCCATCATACAGATTTGCTGCTGGTTCCAAAACTGGAAGCATCCACATGGGAGGATCCAGCCTTTCATGCCATATTGGTCATGATGACTTTTGAAAGACAATTTGCTTAACATTACTTGTAAAAGAACCAAGGATGCCACCTGAAACCAGAGCAATGTGCATTTCCTTATAGCTGCTTGTGTTTCAGTTATGAAACATGACTTGTTTTTCGGTACATGTTATCACTTGCTGTGTTTACATTATGTCAAAAATGATAAAGAAGCAGAATCAAAATTCTATTAATCCTGTGTAATTGATACTTTAAATGCATGTTATTGTTTGAATGGTTTGAGCAACATAATTCCTGAAGGAGTGCAAACAAGGGACACTGAGCATGAAGCTCTGAGCAGCACAAGCTGTGGGTTTGGGCCAGAGCCCGTTTATGTCCTTCCTGAGAAAAAGGGGTCATGCTTTTTGACAACAAATACTTGTTTTGGACGACACCAGTTCATTGCACTGAGTGGGGATGTGCTGGTTTTGATTGAAGCTTTGCTTGGAAGGTTTCTCATCTTTCATGTTGTCAAAAGCTGATTTAGGGCAACCTCTTCAGATGGTCAATAAATTGATTGGTAGGTGTAGAGCATAAGTTTCTTTCTTGCTCTTCCTCAACAGGACATCTGGAAGCTCTTACTCATTGTATAAGTAAATAAAGGGTAATTGGGCCAGAGAGACTGATGCCCTAATCTGCTGTGGTGACATTAGGACATGCCACTTGTACCCCATGGCTAGCTTCTGTCTCTTCAGTGACATTTATACTCTCAGATAGGCAACTAGACACCAGACCAACGCAGACATGATTTCACAGTTCAACTTAATACGGACCAGACTTCTACTTGCTCCCCCTTGTTCCAATGTGCACTCACAAATAACTCCAAAAGGCCTGCAACTCCAGAGCTCCCAAGGAGAGAGATGTTCCGTCATCTGTGCTTGGCTGTCAGGTGCCTGGTCATTTCTGTCTAAGATACAGAAGGCTGCTGAAAACCACGTCTCAAAATGGTCAGATACAGGCAGAGCACCTTGATCTAAACCCAGAGTACTTGCAGCAAAGACTACTTCCATCCTATCCAGCTGTGGATAAGAGCCAGAAGAGGCTGGGCAGGAACAAAACTTAATCTACCTTCTATGAAGGAAAACTGGGTAATTTTTAACCCCCAAGCTGGTTCTGACTTTTACTAGGTAATCACCTCCAGCATAGCACTTTGCCAATGCACAGTTCAAGATGGAAAGCTACTGTGCAAAGCTTCTGAACTCTGCTGCAAGGTGTGCTGTGTGTGGCTGTGCTGCTGTCAAGCCCATCTTGATCAACTTTGGCATCCTTTCGTCTTCATTCCCCATCTGGGGTTGCTAATATATGGCAAAGAGGCCAAATGTGGTATTTGCTGCGTTAATCCTGTGTGTACTGCTAGCTATAGGAACAGGCACATCTCCACCATTTGACATACATGGCCTTCAAATCCCATAGGTGTTTTTGATGTATTCCTCTCTGGGTAAGGTGTATGAATCTCCATTTGTCACACTCCTGTGCACTTTGACTCTTGAACCTGTGATTAGTTGAAGACTGTCAGTAAAACTTCCGTGAGCACAGTGCAAGTAGTAGGGCTTCCCTGTTACACAACTGCAGTGTTCAGCAACTCACCTTGGTGAATCTGATTCAGTGAGTTACCTTCCAGATTGCACAACCCATGGAAATGTATCTATTAAACGATATTTTCACCTCTGTCCTTTGGGGAGATGGTGGAATATGCTAATGAGCATGGGTGGGTTCCCCATCCTGTGTGAAATGTCTTCCCTCCAAAAGCTCTGGACCGGGGAAACCCAAGTTTGCGGTGTGACCGCGTTCAGGCAGGGCGGTGCCGTGGCGCCATCCCGCAGCCCGGAGGCGCGGGGCGGGCAGCCCGGGCCCAGGATCGCCGCCCCTTCTCGCTCCGCAGGGGCGCTCAGCGCCGCGGGGAGGAGCGGCCACCGGGACCGTATAAGGTCCGGCCGCCGTCCCGGCTCCGGCAGTCGCACCGCGGCTCCCGGCACGGCCCGCTCCCGGTCCCCGGGGACACGCGGCGGGGACCTGCGCGGAGCGCTCCGCAGCGCACCTGTCCCGGCGGGAACACCGCACCGCGCTGCGCCTGTCCCGGCGGGAACACCGCACCGCAGCGCACCTGTCCCGGCGGGAACAGCGCAGCGCAGCGCACCTGTCCCGGCGGGAACACCGCACCGCAGCGCACCTGTCCCGGCGGGAACACCGCACCGCGCTGCGCCTGTCCCGGCGGGAACACCGCAGCGCAGCGCACCTGTCCCGGCGGGGGACACCGCACCGCAGCGCACCTGTCCCGGCGGGAACACCGCACCGCGCTGCGCCTGTCCCGGCGGACACCGCACCGCAGCGCACCTGTCCCGGCGGGAACACCGCACCGCGCTGCGCCTGTCCCGGCGGACACCGCACCGCGCTGCGCCTGTGCCGGCGGCGGACACCGCACCCCACCTTTTTGCTTCTGTCCCGCTGGTGTCACCGCTCCGCACCTGCCCCAGTCCGCGCGGGGGACACCTCCCCGAGGGCCGTCCCCATCTGCTTCCTCCTGCTTAGGCCACCCCGTGCCAGCCCTGCGGGGGCAGCAGCAGCCCCTCTGATTTTGGGGAAGATCCTTGGTTCCAAGGGTGAGTTCTTCCAGTAGAATGGGCCGCTTCACTGTCTGGGACTATGTGGTCTTCGCAGCCATGCTGCTCATCTCAGCCATCATTGGTGTCTACTATGCCTTCGTGGGAGGGGGGCAGAAGACATCAAAGGACTTCCTCATGGCAGGCCGCAGCATGAGTGCGCTCCCGGTTGCACTCTCCCTCACTGCCAGTTTCATGTCAGCCGTCACGGTGCTGGGCACCCCTGCTGAGATCTATCGCTATGGTGCCATCTTCTGCATCTTTGCCATCACCTACGGCCTGGTGGTGCTATGCAGTGCCGAGATCTTCCTGCCCGTCTTCTACAAGCTGGGCATTACCAGCACCTATGAGGTAAGGTGGACTGGAAAGAATCTCTCCCCAGTTTTTAGGGAGCTGGGGGACTTCTTGTGCCTGCTTTCTACATGTCTGCTCTCTATTTTCTCTTCCCCCAGATTCCCTGCACTCTGGGCTGTCCTACATCACCACACTCCTGAGAGCAGGCTGTAACCCTCTCTGTCCCCAAGCCTGCCCACACTGTCTCTGCAGACAGGTGATGTTCAACCCTGCTGCCTTAGCTCAGGAGCTGTGTGTCATACTAGATTGGTTTCCTCACACCAGATAACTCAGTTCAGTAGGTGGATTAATCCTAATGCAGCTTGGATGGTGACATGTCATTAATCATCTGTAATTAATATGGCAAAACCAGAGCACAAAAGCATCTACTATAGGAACCAGAGTTCTCTTATCATATCACACTTTCTCCAGATTGGTTTGTTAAGCTTAGGTGCAACCACAAGTCCCCCTTTGGCAGAGTACATATTTGTGCTGTTCCTAGAGATTTTGAAGAGACTCCTTGTCACCTGAGGCTGTTTACACTACTGAATGTCTTCTCCATCATGACTAGACAAGGAGGTCAGCAAGTGCTCTGTGTCTGTAAAAGTTTTCTTACTTTCACCAGAGTAAGGCTGAGCTGGTCTTCAGCCCAGCATGTACATTAAAGCTATAGCCATCAGCACGCAGACATCTGGGGTAGTGGGACAGTCACAGGTAGAGTCTGGCAGTTTTGGGGCGGGGAAGCATCTGGTCAGTGCTTTCTTCTGATTCAGAATGTCCATGCAACCTGTTTATCTTCCTGCATGGAGATAGTTCCTAGCTGCAGATTTGGAAGCAAACTGCTCTTTTTGCAGAGGACTTTGGGAAAGGAGCATTGGTGCAGGTGAAAGTCCTTGACTGGCTACTTTGGTCTTTAGCACTTTATTACACTAAAGAGAGGAATTGCAGCACTGGAGGTTGAAAACAAGATTTCTGTCAGTACATTTAGATAAGAATTCACCAACAGAAATCTCTGGTGTCTTCCAGTGTATTTTAAACTACTAATCTTTGGACTGTCATGATGATACTTAAATAGGGTTCTTTTAAGTAAAGGCTTATGATCATGACTGGAAACTCACTGATTATCTCAGCGTTGAATCAGAGTAATGCACCTATAAAAGATACATCTTCTATTTGTGGACAGAGTTCAGATTTTTAACAACCTTTTTTGTCTGTCCAAGGGTTCAAGACTGCTTCCTTGTGTGGGCATGCTCACAGATCACATTTTAAATGCTCAGTTCGTGAGGGAGCACTTTGAGGTGCTTCAGTGTTTATCTGTGTTGATTGAACAGATTCATCAGGCAAATGAGATCTCTTTTGTACAACCACACACCAAGATGGTTTTAAGGACAGATGGTGGTAAGAAATCTGTTCTGCAGCATGACAAACTCACTTAGAGGTTGTGCTGTTCCAGGCTTGGTAGAAAAGTGACAGTTCCTGTTTCACAAAAGGCTAAAGGTTGACTTACCAGTAGAATATGGCAGGCTGCCTTGGGCAGTGCAGAAGGTGAGGTTAACATGGGAAGAAGCTGCTGACCACTGAAAATCTTCCCTCTCTCACAGCAGTTCAGATGGACACATATAATGGCAGAATTTCCAAACTGACTAAGACATAGGAATAGTTACAAAGTTTTCTTTTTCTCTCTGATTTCACAACACTAGTGGATTCTATTTTTTGGCTGACATGTCATTGTCAACTTTCAGGTTTCCCTGTGCAGAGTCAAGAGTTGGACTTGATGATTCTTGTGTATCTTTGTCCCTTTCAACTCAGCATATTTAATGATTCTGTGATAGTATGTCCTAGTCATAAATTCCCTTACATAGTGATTAGCTTATGTCTACTTCACTGGCTTGTGTGTTATTACCCAGTGGTGTGGTCTGTAAAGAAATATCAAACCAAGTTGAAAGAGATATCAAACAAGGGGACTCTAGGAGTTTTGGCCATTCATGAAAATGTAAAAACAACACTCTTCTCTTTCTGCATTGCTCATGATTTCATTCTAGTCGTATCAATAATGCCAAATTTCAGTATTTGTTTCTTCTTCTTTTTTGCAGTATTTAGAACTTCGATTTAATAAGTATCTCCGCCTTTGTGGAACGATCCTTTTCATAATACAAACGGCAAGTAAACTTCAAAGCTGTTCTATGGTCCTCGGGGCCACCGGAATTATTTGGTTGAGTGTAACTGGCTGTTTTCTCTGAGCAGCTGGTGAGGTTACCACAGTGCTTGGGTGGCTGGGAGCAGGAGAAACAAAGCTCTTTCTGCTCCACAGCAATGAGGTGGGGAGAGGATGCTGGGCTACCTGCCTCTTGAGTCTCCATGGGCACTGCTGAATACCCACAGCAGTCACTTGAATCAGCACCACGCCAAGAGGCGAGCGACCCTTCACTACAGGATAGCAGTGTGAAGAGCAGTCATTCGCTTGCCTACTGGAGAAAACCACAATGAGTTCAAAATGTCAATGTGCCCCAATCATCTGCAAGCATCAGTTTTCATCCTCTGGTGTGCAGATTCTCGAAGTCTGACTAATTCTCAAGGGTCAGTGAAAGGTGACAAAACAGGCTGTCAGGAGCTGTCATTTACTTACTGCACAAGGGTTTGCACCACCACCACCACCCCTGGAGAAACATTAGGTGTCTGCAAACTGATAAGTAGAAAATTACTGCCCTGGGGAATGTTAAACTAAACCAATCTCTGAAATTATTGTTGGTACAGTTTGCTATATCTGGCCCTTTCAAGGAGGCAGTACGGGGACCACAGCTTTTAAATGTCAGTGAGCATGTGTCAGATGCACCAGAACAAAAATGTGTTCTTTTCACAATTTTGAAGTGGACTTTTGGGGTAATTCCAAGTAAGGATGACTATGCAGTCAGAAAGCTTTTTAAGTTACATGCTTGTTTTTTGTCCATTTTTGTATTTTTTAAGGCACACCAGAAGTTACAGGGCAATCACACTTGCACCAGTAAGATGGTTCCCAATGCAGTGCTCATTACTTACTTGAGCAGTGCTGCTTAGCTGGCTTTTACAGATACACAAGCTCATGGTAAAAGTAGAGTGCTAGCATGTGTGAAACCTGACACTGTTTCACCAGCAAATATGAAGACATCACAGTTGCGTAAGTTAGAAAAGCTAAGCACAGTCTTTGCTTGCAAAGATGAGAAAAATAATTCTATGCAACTTCAATACATGCTCAAGGAAATTAACCAAAGATCTATATGTGTCTTTCTCTGCCAAGCACTTACAATTTAACTTGAATAAATTAAATAATAGTGAGGAAAGAAAACCTCCCAAATCTTAATGGTGCAATTTTAACTCTTCTGTTAATATTGGCATATACTTTAAAGAAGAAAAGGATATATAATAATACAACCAAAGGAAAACCTACTGAAGAAGCAGAAAGATTGTAGCAGTCCTATTTAAATTTACACAAAAATGCAGTCGGAGTCGTGACAAATTTTAATTTCTGATGTTTCAAAGCTTCTGGCACTTATGCTGTGTATGAGAAAGCCACAAGTTCTCAAGCTGAATCCCTTGAATTAACAGGCTTGAAGAGATACGAGTTTGACTGATGGACTATTAGAAGGAAAAAGAATTGGCTTGATGATTACATCCAAAGCATTGCAGTCAACAGCTAAATATTCTGATGGGAACCAGTAATGAGTTCCAGTATGTACTGGAACCAATACTGTTTAATACCTTCATTAATGACATAGATAGTGAGAATGAGTTCACTCTCAGCAAGTTTGTGGATGACACCATGCTCAGTGGTGCAGCTGATTTGCTAAAGTGAAGAGATGACATCCAGAGGAACTTTGACAGGCTTGAGGAATGGCCCCATAAAGTTCAACAAACCCATGTGCAAGGTCCTGCACATAGATTGGGGCAATTACAAATATCAGTACAGATTGAGGGATGAGCTGATTGGGAGCAGCCTTGCAGAGGAGAACTTGGAGATACCGGTGGATGAAAAATTTGACATGAGCCAGGAAGTCTGGTCACAGCCCAGAAAGCCAATTTTATCCTTCACCAAAGGAAGTGTTGCCATCAGGTTAAAGGAGGTGATTCTCTCTGTCTGCTCTACTCTTGTGAGACCCCACCTGAAGTACTGCATCTAGCTGTGGGGTCCTCAGCACAAGAAAGACATGGACCTCTGGGAGAGGGTCCAGAGGATGACCACAAAAATGGTCTGGGGTGTGGAACACCTCTCCTGTGAAGAAAGCCTGAGAAAGTTGGGATTAATTGTTCAACCTGGAGAAGAGAAGGCTGTGGAGAGACCTTATTTCAGCCTTTCAAAGGGGGCTTGTGAGAAAGGTGAAGAGAGACTTTTTACCTGTAGTGGCTGGACAAGGGATAATAGTTCTAAGCTGAAAGAGGGTAGATTTAGAGAGGTTATAAAGAAGAATTTTTTCGCAACAAAGGTAGCGGGATACTGGACCAGGTAGCCTGGAGAAGAAGTGCGATGGCCCCTCTCTGGAAGTGTTCAAAATCAGGCTGGATGGGGCTCTGAGCAATTTGATCTAGTGGAAGGTGTGCCTGTCCATGGCAGCGGTGCTGGCCTAGATAGTCTTTAAAGGACCATTTCCACACAAACCATTCTATGATTCTGTGTTTCAGCAGCACACGCTAACAGTCACTGTATGGACAGCAAGTCAAACATTGTCTGGGCTAGACAGGTGTCAGGAGCTGGCTGGGAAGTGATGCAGGTAGTTCTGAGGAGATACTTGACAGGGACTAGGCAGGACTGGCAGCTTTCTTGTCATACAAGCTATATATGAAAATCTAGAGAGGACTCATGGCACTGAGAGAAATAAGCATGCACACACAGTGGCAGGGAGTAGCACACAGGTAGGAATAACTATTTCCCCAATGTCTCCCCTATCCTTTCTGGCATGTGCTTGTAGCAGGTGTGCAGCAGGGGCTCAGGGCAATTAGGTTAGGCTGGGTGAAGCAGCTTCTCCATACTAATTTCCTCATAAAGCTAGAGAATTGCTCACTCCCATTACCTCTTGGCTCTGTTCCCAGCATAGCCACTGGCCATGTGGTAGAGCTCCACCTCGGGGACTGGATTTGATCTGCTCAAAAGCCATGGCAAGTAATTCAGTGGTTAGCAATCCTGCTCTGGTTTGCCACCTGTGCCTAGGGTGGACACTTGCAGGAAGGGCAGAAGCTGGTGAATCCTGGATGACATCTGATTCTGCTGTTTTTCCATGCCCAAATCCCATCCCTGTAAATCAGAAAGTCAGAATTCTGAGTCCAGCCATGGAAAACTGATGCATGTCAGCTCACGACCTATCAGTGATCTAGGTGCTTTGAATCAAGACCACTGACCTTCACAGAAGTCATCAGCACATTGCAGGCTGTATTCTCCTGACTCATGTCACAGCTGAACTTGTGGCAGTATTACCAGTGATAAAAAAGCAAACGGGACTTAAAACCATATACAAAGAAATTGTAGAGGATATCAGTGTATGAATCCCATTGTGCCCACAAAAGTAGATGGACTTAGCTCCTTGGTTTGTCTGTATCTTTACTGTGGTTGGGAATATAATCACATATGGCTTCATTTTACATGATGAAGGTTATATAATTCCTTGTAATGCTATCTGTAATGACTAACTAATGTAATATTTTGTGCTTTTAGTCACATGAATTATAGCTATATACTGAGAGGCATATTGATCTCAAGACTGAGGAAATGATAGTAATAGATTCCTTGACAAACCATGTGTAAACCTCATTGACTTCCTTTTGCTCTTGTTTCCTTTGCAGTTTTAAAGGAATAAAATAAGTTAATTATAAAAGTCAGGAAAAGATGAAGATGGATTTTTTATTTAAGAGTCCTTGGTATTTGTTTTAAGAACACTAGGCTGTGAGACTGCAGAGCTTATTAGCCTCAGACATTTGTCTTCTAACTGGAATTATTTGCCAACAGTTATGAACTAGGAAACATAGACTACATAGATACTTGAAAAGAAATCATGTCAGAAAGCTATCACCTTTCCAGGAATTTACATTTCTTTTGATCATTCCTTTTTTTCTCCCGTTCTAGACTTTATACACTGGCATTGTCATTTATGCTCCAGCTTTAGCACTAAATCAAGGTAAGATGAGTACACTGCAATTATATCCTCTACTGATATAATTTCTGCTGCATATAATACTGGTTTGGTGGGGTTTTTTTGGTAATGCAACACCTAAAAATATAGCTCAAGGGTTGACTGTGAAGTCTTTTAATGGGAACTCTGTAATCCTAGTCCCTTAATCCCTACCTGTAAGGAATTACAGAAGAGATTTATGGAAATACTGGCTCTCATTTACTCTACCTCTGATGCAATACCTGTAAATAATGGCTTATTCAGAGAAGTTGAGAAGACTTAAGTAAATTTTGAAGGCAATACAGGCACTAAAGACAAATTTAATTCCCCTGGTTAAGTGCTGTTCTTCAAGATGAGAGCAAGGCAAAAGTTCTGTAAATATGATTTTGGGCTGCCTGGAATGGTTTAATGTGGTCTGTCCTTTTTCCAGGAAAACCAAATCAACAGCAAAGAGATTGTTAAGATGTTTATTGTGATATTTACAAAGTTAAATATTTCCATTTTCTACTTCACAATGACTCTTTGATTTGAAAATGAGCCACATTGATTTCTAAAAGGGCAAAAGCTTTTATATGGAGCCAAATTAAACTTTTAATCTGACACCATTAATTTGTTCATTTGGCAAGAAAAGGGAATAACAAAATGCAAATAAAAAATGAATCATTTTGGCTAGAATCAAGTCACAGTTTTTTTCCTCAGAGAATGTTTTTTTTTGCCCTGTTCATTGAACAAAAAGGAAGAAAAACCCCAAAACTCTCTGTACTGGTTTCCTCCAGTGTGTAAGTCCCACAGGTTTTGTGTGTTTGATATTTATATTTGCCTTGCAAATACCTACTAAACCAAGCTATGACTTAGCTGGCTCCTAATTAGAATAACTCATGTTTTTTACTAGTTTTGTTTCAGTGTTTCTCATTAGCCTGAGCTGTCTGTCGGGGAGCCCCCTCATGCCCTGCCTGGCAGCAGGTGAGCATGCCTAACTGGGGCAGTGACAGCGTGTCTGGCAGAAACATATGATCCTTGAGAGAAGGAAGAATAAAAGAAAGGCTTTTACTCTGACACATTTCTTCCAGACAATGCTTGAACAACCTTGTCTCTGTGCAGAACCCCCATTCTGTTTACTTGCTTATATCCGTGCCCAAGGGCTGGGTAGCAACTACACAGGTGTTTCAAGGAAGGACATGCATTTAAAAACCATCCTGAGCTGGGACATATTGGATGTGTTGTTCAGCAGCACTCACATTAAAGGCAAATAGCTTCCTAGATCCTGAAATAAATCTCAACTTTTTAGCAGTGTCCAAATCTGTAACAACTGTTTCAGTTTTAGAACTGGTTATGATGAATCCCTCGGTTTAGACATACGAAACTTTTCATTGCTGTTTATACCTCCTACTTTTGCATTTAACTTATTTCTAGCTTTTTTCAATAATTGACCTTCAATGTTTTGTCCCCAATGCCTCATTCACACTGATGCCATTTCCCTCTCTTTCAGTCACTGGCTTTGACTTGTGGGGTGCAGTGGTGGCAACTGGCGTGGTCTGCACATTCTACTGCACACTGGTATGTGGGCCCCTACCTGAGAAAAATCTGTTCCTTTCACCACTCACATCAAATATGGAATTTATTAAAAGTAGCCTAATAATCAGGCTACTCCATGGAATTACATTTTACAGGTGTAGCTAGAGGACCATATGCATAGGCAGCCACTATGCAACTCTAATCTTTTCTGTTATGTTACATTCAAACTTCTGTTGTTGCTGAAAGAATAGCAAAAAAGGTAGATTTCCCTTTCTAAAAATCCTCCTGTGATTTTTCTTCTGATCTAGTAGGGTTTTGCTGTGCAATTTTTCAAACACCTTCTCAATGCAATTGTAACAGTCTTGTGTGTTATTGAATGGAGACACTGAAAATAGCGTGCCACATGAACAGATTGGTCTTTAATTCAGTGTTAATTGAGCAAGTGTCTAGAAACGATGAAAAGGAACCTCAGTGACAAATTTATTTGTCTGTGTTGGACTAAATCATGTTTATTTTTATTCAGATAAATGGTATACCTTCTGGAGTTAGTGGTACTGTATATAGGTAAGATGAGCACTGTCTGAAAATTTATCTTTTGAAACAAATTTCTGAATAAGGTTATGTGGCACAGGAAATACTGGATTAAACTATGTGTATAGCCAAAGTAAATTCTAGAGCACTTCAAAAAAGGGCCAGGATGTCCTGAGTAGGTTCCAGAGTGCAATTCTTAAAGACGCGAGTACAGAATTAGTTCTATTAAAGAAGAAGATGAAATTCATCTGTTATGCACAATTCAGATGGTAATGTTTCTGTTAGTTGAGAGTGCAAAGCAAGAGTGCTGCTGCTTGTACCTGATACATGCTTTTGCTCTTGCAGGGTGGTCTGAAGGCAGTGGTGTGGACAGATGTTTTCCAGGTTGGAATCATGGTTGCTGGATTTTCATCTGTGATTATACGAGCTGTGGTGGTTCAGGAGGGAATTGGACGCATTGTAAATGATTCCTACCATGGAGGAAGATTAAATTTCTGGGAGTGAGTTTGTACTTGCAGAGGATGTGCCTCTCTCTTCCTACAAATAGAGCTCATGTGACTGACAGTGAAATTAAACTGCTACTGAAGGAGGAGGAAGGCAGAAGTTGTGACCCAGTTTATGTATATTTTTAAACAAGCTTACCTAGTTTTAGGGATATTTTTTAGGTTTTACACCATGCAAAATCCTGGAAAGAGAAAAACGTTTTTACTTTGTCAAGTAGGTGTTTTAAGGATACATTTGGGATTCCACTGAAAGAGAACAGTGAATAGGAGAGGACAGTTGTATTTATAATTACAATTTGCAAACAGCTGATTTGGCATTTCAGCGACTGGACCAAAACAAATGGGAAAATAATAGTTTTTGCCTAACCTGAAAAAGAGAAATGTTCTTCTTTTCCTCGAAAGAAAAAAGTAGTTTTAACAGTAATTTAGCCTCCCTTATTGTAAGTAGTCATAGCCTAAAAGTATCACTTTACAAATTCAAGAATATTCAGTCTGACTATGTTGAATCAAGGACCATTTTAAGTAAAAAAGTTATTGTACCTTTGATGAATATAAGATTCTTCTGAGAACCTTCACCCAGTGGTATTAGTGAAAGTTTAGTATGACAAGTATTGTGATTTGTCCTTTGTCTGTCAAGTCACAATATTAATCAGGTTGTTCTGTAAAATTCTTCACCAAATTCTTCAGTAAGTAATTTATCTGTGGGTATTTTTTTCTTCTTGTGAACTGTAATTTATTTCAATCTGTTTGGCTCATTTGCAGTGATTGTACTGCATTGATTCTTCTCCCAATCACAGAGTTCACGGATGGAAAAAGAAATGGAATAAAGGCATGTAATATGTGAAATAATACTACAATATTCACCAAGATGAATATAATTTAAATTAGTGGCTTAAAAATAATAATTGTTTATGGCCACCTAAAATCTGCTATTTACTTAGAGCTAAACCAGCAAAATGTTTTATAGAGGCTCTGTCCACAAAGGCTGGGATTGTAAACACACCTTTATACTGGTGTTAGACTGATGTCCCTCTAGATAAGCAGCCATATTACACTTTTTACTGCAGCATCATTTCATCACAACCATCACAGGCATCATACAACTTTACATAAGACTGTAGTCTATAGGCAAATAAATCTCTCCAACTTCACCTTTGGACAGTGCAGAGTGTTTCATTGGCTCAGGATATCAACTCTTGAGTTTTAAAATTTGCTTTCTGTGACTTCACGTAAAGTTAGAGTAACTTAATGTCCAAAATCTGGCCAAATTGAGAAAGTCTGTATGAGAACAAGCACAGAGAAATCATTTCTTCTAAGCATAAAGGTTAAAAGGTTAAAAAGACTTTCATATTCTGAATTTGTTTTCTCTTTTTCCTCTCATTGTAGCTTTAATCCCAATCCTTTGCAAAGGCACACCTTCTGGACGATTGTTATAGGTGGGACTTTCACATGGACTGGCATATACGGGGTTAACCAGTCTCAAGTCCAGAGATACATTGCTTGCAAAAACAGATTCCACGCAAAACTGTAAGTCTGTCTGAAGTAACTGTCTGAATTTAGCAGTGGCTGTTCCTTGTAAGAGATATTTTTTTAGAAGAAATGTAGGGGTATTTTGTCTATATAAATTGCATTTATAAAGGGTAACAACTTTTGCCTTCTTTTTTGTGGACCAGGTAGAAGAAATTTGTATCTGTATAAGTACTGGTATATGAATTACATGTGATTGCTGTACCACTGAACTTTGTGCCTGAATGTTTCACTGTGCCAGTATTCTCACACAGAAATAGCTGCAATAAGTTTATGTGCAACCTAAAGACCAAATATTATAGTACTTGTGCTGAAGTCTTATCAAGACAGTATCTTGAATTGCTGCTCTACTAAACCTAAATCATTGTGTGGGGATTTCGCATAAGGAAGGACTAAAAAAATTTTCCCTAACAATGAATATCGGTGTGAGAAAATCCAGAAATGCCTTATTCAGTGATAAAATTGCTGAGGAATAGTGTATTTTGTGTTCATAATAATCATGACATATTTTTTGAGGAATTAACTGTGGAATCTGGCAGAGGGTTCTGTTTTCCTTGAATGTCAGCATTTCTGATGAGCCTTTACTCTAGAATGGAGTATATTTACTAGCTCTATTATCTTACCTTTATCTTTAGCATCATTCCGTTAGTTCACAGCTCAAGATTTAAGAATTACTAGTGATCTCACAAAGTTCATTTATAGAAGAAATATACAAGCACACATCATAACCATAGTCCTTATACATTCTGTCATTCTATGGTACAGTGACACACAGAGAAGAAGCATTATGAAGGCTTTCACTTCATAAAGTTAGCAAAATACCCACAAAATTACACACCATTTACAACTGAAATATTTTGGTTATATCAGTAAAGGAAATCTGCTTTTCAGCCATTTGTGCTGCAGACAAGAATGAACTGATGCTCATTATTAGGCACATCCCCAGCCTTCCCTGCCACACCACATTGCTTCTCTGCAGTCTCTGGTACGTGGCTGGGTTCTAGGTTCTCAGCACTGCAGAGGCAGGAGGCACATCCCACACGTGTAACTCTCCCTGGAATAATTGCGTATAGGAGAACAGACGCGTACATTGTGCCAGATTTGTGTGCCAGTCAGGCTGTTCTTCCCAGCACCTGCTCCACTTAGGGCTGTGCCCCTCTCTTGCATCCTTCCTACCCTCTTTGCAAGCAGAGACACCTCCAGAGAGTCCCAGAAGCAGAATGTGACCAAAAGGAATCTGACACCATGGCAGCCTCAGGGTAGATTTTCTGAGCTGTTGCAGCAGCTTTGGCCAGGGCTGGAAGCTATCTGGTTTTGTAGAAGGTGGCATGGAATTTATAGCTCTCATGTTAGTGATTGTGGAGCCTTAATCAGTAGAGCCCTGTCCTGTTGTCATGGGTGGTTGGACTCCGCTGCATCCTGCTTGTGCCTCACTTGTGCAAGATATTTCCTCTGCATGGAGAAATCATTTTGCATAATAGTTGCAGCTTGTCACAACTATAAACACTGCTATTCTGTGATGACTATCTAGTTTATTTGCAAATGTAATTAAACACATCTGGCAGGTCATGTCGTTGGCCTGTACCTCTTATTGCCATTTAATCTGTACACAGAAATGCAAAATGTCATCAGATCAAAGTAATAGGGCTTTGTACCCCCATGCCATTTACTGTAAGCCTTTTTAAGACAGCACAGTAACATATCAGAGCTCAGAAAATTATTCCTTCACAGATCCCAACTTGCAGGTTTTGGGAAGGCCTTTAACAGTGGCATAAGAACAGGAATTTTCTCAGGCTTTGGGAAAGTATTTCACCCCATTCAAGAAACACCAGTAGGTAGGAGCACATTCTGTCATCTTCAAACAATCACTAGGCAAATTGAACATAATGTTTATATCTGAATGATAAGAGGCACTCAGAGCAGGAGAGCTACACTGTCAGAAAAATATGGGATACCAACATGTTTTTCTCTACTTCCCTTTCAAGGTCATCAGCTGGCATATTTCAGTGCTAAGGTCTTAGAGCCAGACTGAAACAAACAGTTGAAAACAAGCCTTCTGCAGTCACAATGCCTACTTCACCCAAACTCCACCCCATGTTACTCATGCAGAATTAGTGGAAACACCTTCCTCTGACAGTGCTACATTTTTTGTTCTCCAGTGCTTAGTCACAGGGTGTACCATGAGCTGGGATGTAAATCAGAACGAAAAAAACCAGCGCTCTGTCAAGCACTGATGCAGTTCAGCAACAAGAATTGCTTGAAAATAAGACAATTAATTTTGCTTCCATGTGTTCTCTTGACTTTCTAATCTTTACTACAGGCTCTAGGCTAATTATTCTATTACATCTGTTGAAAAAGTTGGATTGATTTTACTCATTGGTTAAATTTTGTGCTAAATCAGTTTCTGGGTGTTGTATATCAGCATAGATTATGCCAGTGCAGGAACAGCTTCAGCTAAATGGATGCAAGACATCCAATCAATATATAAGCATCTATGAGAAGACGACTGCTTCGTTTTTACTAAATTAGAGAGAAATTTAAAGTGCTCTTGGTTCTATGTTTAGACCACCCCTAATTGCAAATACAAGGCAAAAATGCAGAGTTTCCCCTACTATGTGTAAATCAGCTTTTATTTATATAGGTCTTTTTTTAAGAGTTTGCATTGTGCTTGCCAATAACTTTTCTATTGTATAAAACTGATAGTTCAGTGAGTTAATCCACATTATGCCTTTCTGAAAATGTCCATTTCAATGTCTAACAAGGCCTATAAAGTTAGGTCTACTTCTTCATTAATCCTGCTGGTCTGCTACAGAAATACAAAGGCTGTTGCCCCTTAACTTCCTGGGAACCAAAAGCACTAGAAGGCCTCCTGAAGCATTGCAAGCATGGATATATTTGCACAGAAACCAAAGGTCCTCTCAGAGGAAGTCTTACCAATTGGCACAGGTCCAGCGTATGTGATCTGTCAGGAAGTTATATCACTATCAGTGATACACAGATAACCAGGAGGCAACTGCTGGAAAGGAACACTGTTTTTCAAGGTCTAGCTCCCAATGGGTATGTTTGCTTGAGCTGACCACTGTAGGTGAGAAGAACTTTGTAACCCTGGAGATACCAAGAATTTTGTGACATCACATCAAGAGCTTAGAAACGTTTGAGAAAATCAGAGACTTAGATCTCTTAACAAAAGCCCTCGCTGAGCAAGGAGAACAATGTGTTTTTTACTGCCAGTAGAAGCTGCCTGTTGTGTGGCAAAGGCATCATTAATGCCTGGCGAAAACACATTTCTGGTCTCACCATTAGCTGAAGCTGAAGCTCACATCAGGACGTGGGGAGGTGATGGAGTTTCTGGTACTAAAGGGGAAGCCTTGACCTTGCTGATAAATCCCTGCTCTCTGGAAGTGGCAGCCAGAGGCAGCTCCAGACCAGGTACCAGTTTCTCATTGCTGATTCCCACAGAGATTGTCTCAGGAGGAAATGGGAGATTTGTAGCTTTACAAGGGCAACTCCAGCATTGTGTAAGCATGATACTACAGCTCCAGAGGCAAAGGAATGCTGGTGCTATCAGGTACTCCACACTTGGATCTGGGGCACCCTGCCTTACAAATCTGCTTGGGGCTTGTCAAGGGGTGTGGCATGGGGGAAAGAGCATCCTCTGACCTGCTGCCTGCAATATACAACTTGTACACATAATGAAATGTGGGGATTGCTCCCACCATCTCCATTGTCAGGGGACAAGTGCTCAGACTGTGACACCAAAACCAGAAGTGACATTTGTACATTTAGAAATGTGGTATCTCTCCAGGTGAAATGCTGGGAGTCGTACGGTGACTCCCTTGCCATCAGGCAGTCACTGACTAGGGGGTCTCCTCAGTGCAGGCACGGTCACTTTCTTGCTTGGCCCTGGCAGGGTCCTTCTGTGGGATGTTGAGCTGTAACATGGTGTTTCCATGTGTGTTGGTGCAGGTCCCTCTACATCAACCTGGTGGGACTCTGGGCGATCCTGGTCTGTGCCACGCTGTGTGGGCTGGCCCTCTACTCCATCTACAAAGACTGTGACCCATGGACGGCCAATCAGGTGTCAGCACTCGACCAGGTAGGGTCCCACATTCCGGGGGAAGGTGGTGAGAAGGTATCCTTCCTATAATAACCAGACAAACGCTGTTCAAGAGTCAGGGGGTTGGAAGTAGTGACATGCTGGAGTCCTGTGCCAGGCTGAGACCACAGTGTGAGGGAATAACCTGGAGAAAGCAGCAGACCCATCCTTGGCACTGTTTAATCTCTGCATTTCCCAGCCATCCTGGAGCTGCAAGTCTCTCAGCACTTGGTAAGGTGAGCAGCAAGGAGAGCTGCAATGTGGAGAGTGCTCAGTCCACCCACCCCTGCAAATGTGTGGGTTTTTCACCCAAAATTGTTTCAGGAGGGCCAGCATTGTACGAAACTGCTTTGAAGAGAAGTGAGGGGAAGAGAGCAGCAGTGCCCTTGTGAGTGACTGTGGGGTCTGGTGAGCTGCTTTGTGCCATCTAAATTCCTCTGGGCTGATGAAGGCAAAATCCTTTTCAGATTAAAAACATACTTGTTCCCAAAGCACACACCTGGAGGAAGGCTCTCAGCAGGCAGTTCTTTGCTAGTGATGGTGACTCCTTCCCTCCTTTGGAGGAGAGATGGGCAATCAAACTGTGCTGCAGAGAAACCACCTCACCACGATGGTGACCTCTCCCTAAATAGACCTTGAGCAGTATGTTTACCTGAGGAACAAGAGTTCTGGCAGCCCATAGACTGGCCAGAGTCAGGGCCCAAGGCAATCAAATGAGTTTTATTTGTATGTTTAAGCCTAAGATAATCACAGGCTCTGAATAGTGCTCCAATGGACAGTAGCTGGAAAGCCAGGAGAAGAACACAGACAATGGAGGATCTGAGGCAGGACCACTTGGTCTTTAAGGGTAGAATAAAATAAGAGCCAAGGTGGAAACCGGAAGGAAATTAAATTGCTCCTGTCAGTCAAATTCCTTTGGTAGAAGCTGAAAGCAAGATACTAAAAATATCAACTTGTCTGTGGAAAAAAAAAAAGGTTCATAGGAAGAAAATCTTAAAATTCCTCTCTCTTTCCAGCACTCAGCTCTTGCAAATGTCAAAAAATAGCACACAGTTTCCAATAAGGAAATTGATCTCAGGTACCAATATCTGAGGTTATTGGACTGTATAAAAACCCCTTTTTGTGGAGTCAACAGCAGAAAAAGCATCTGTGGCACCCAACCTCCCCAAGAGAATGATGTACAGTACAGACTACCTGGTGCCCAGCCCTAGCTTCCTATACCATTGTCACTGGACAGCAAGGTCCTGATGGCATGGCACCCCAGCTATGGGTCTCAACAGACTCTCTGTATCTCTAGTGGGCATTTAAGGATTGGTTTTCTCTGTAGAAAACCAATAAATAGAGCAAGACAGGACATTAAAAATTAGATCAGCTGGACAGAATGCCAGTGAGAAGGCTGTAAAAAACCGATACGGTGATAAAATGAAAAATTAGGGCAAGATGGTAATATTTCTTAATCTGAATTTTTCAGCTAATGCCATACCTAGTGCTGGATATCCTGCATGATTTTCCAGGAGTGCCAGGGCTTTTTGTGGCTAGTGCCTACAGCGGGACATTAAGGTAATTTAATAATCTAAAATAATAAACTACTATCTTTTTTTTTACCTTTTTTTGTTGGAGCTAAAGTTGCATTTATACTAAAACTTGTGTACTTGTTTCTTTGTCTAGCTAATTTCTATTCTTTAAAAAAAGCACTATAACCTCTATGATGATGCAGCTTAAAAATCCATAGTTTCCCAGATATGGGTCCTAGGACACAAAGCTGTTTGGAGTTCCCTACTAAAAACATGAAGAAACAGCTAGCCACATGTGATGTAAAAAACACTAACAGATCCTTCTCTGTGCTTTTAGAGCCCCTCTGCTATAGGAATTTTTGAGTATTATAAATGGGTGGTTACACCAAATAGCTACAGTTGGAGAAATTTCCTATTGCTCATCTTTAATTTTCCAGTTTCTAAGCTGCATAATTTCAAAGCCATTCCTCACCCCTGATCTTTAGAGACTTCTTTACAAGAGTTCCTGAGCCTCCAGTTGTCTTGAATTAATCCGATGAAACAACAATCACTATATATCACTATATATTATTACTAAAGGAGACAGATTGATACCCTTCTGTCCCATACTGGGGAGTGTTTTGTTCAGCTTTCCCAAGGAGTATCTTTAAGGAACATTATCTCTCTCAAGGAAGGCTCTGAACAATAGTAAGCAGATAGAAATTAAGAAACTTATGAATGTGACAACAGAATAAGGTTTTTTTTGTTCTGAATACTCGTAGCTACGTAAATAAAGGGAAAAGCCAAAATACTTGTTTTCACATGCTGAAGAAAAGCTGGTGGCTTGCAAGAGCAAGGTACACATGGACAAAGGATCACCTGGTTTGTGCCTTAGGAGTGCTGGTTTCTCTGACCCCACAGGGAGTTCAGTTTGGACTAGATGCCTAATTTTTAGGTGACCATAATTAGATTATCTGAATCCTCCTCTGAGAGTGCATTAAAAGTAATTAGTGATGTGGGAATTTTACCTACCCAGATATATACTGTAGGTCATTTGTGAAGGTATCATTTATACCAGTAGTGTTTACAACCTAGCCACATGTAATAGATATTTCTATTCAGTTCTCAGGCCCAGCCCAACTTTTCATCAGTGTGTGCCTTGTCTTCACCAAGAATAATTATTTTAAACAATTTTTCTAAGCTGTTAAGTGCATCACCTGGAATAATAAGTTATTTCAACCAATGCAGCCGTTGCATTAGTTTTCTGACACTGTTCTAGACAGTGGCAGTTTCTCTGTGCCAGTAACCTGTTATCTATTATAAGATATAAAAAATTGTATAAATCTTGCCTTCTGTAGTACGGTGTCCTCCAGCATCAATGCTCTGGCTGCTGTGACTGTTGAAGACCTCATTAAGCCCTACTTCAAATCGCTCTCTGAAAAGAAGCTGTCATGGATTTCCATGGGGATGAGTATGTCTGGAAAACATTTTTTCTGCTTTTATTATGAAGCAAGGGCTCGATTCAGGTCTTGCTTATGACAGTGTATGTCAGGAGTAAGTCATTCACACCAGTGGGACTATGTTGGTACAACATTTTGGGGACACAAGATCAGCTGAGTAGGTTTTACACAAATGGGGGACAAGTGAGTTTAAGGAAAAAAAGGAAACTATCCTGTTTGATCTTTAATAAGGAAAGATGCACTGCATCTGTGTGATTCGCAATTCTACAAAGCCAAATATCTGACTTAAACACCTTCTATTTTTCTTTCGCCTGTCAAAAATGAGAAGCAAAGGAAGCTGTTCTGTAACAAATTTTTTGAATTGATATGCAAGCTCTAGCATTGCGTCCCAAAAATACTCCAGAGAACAAGAAATTTCACATCTTCTCTGACATACTCACAGATTGTCACTCTGTTTAGCTCTTCTGCTTAATGTAACTCAAAAGAGAATCAGAACTAGGCTGAGCAGATGGTTTAAATCTGTGAAGTGCAATTGCCATGTCTGCCACTTGTACTGTCTGTGACCAGCTGCAGGTGTAGCCCAAGAAAGTGTTTGTAGTAAACATGGGAATACCTCAGTCCCAACATGGTGTCATGGCCCATACCAGTAAGCACAGCAGACTGGTGGGAGGGTAACAAGTATTAAATATTTTCACCCAAGAGAAGTTTCTTAAACATTGCAAACAATGCTTATGCCAAAATTGTTATTTGTCATATCATGAGTTGCCTGACACATTGCAATGATCAGTGAGATTAACCTGTTGCTAGAGCAGTGAAACTCATCAGGGGCGGAGGTGAAAAAACAAGTAAGCCAGTGTTACAGCTCCTGGAAAGAGATACTATGTCTTGGTGACCTGGGATGTTCTCTGTCACTGTGCCAGCTCCCAGTGATCTGCATTTACTCCTTTCCTCCTCAGACTTTAGACTGAGAAGTGAAAATTGTTCCCTCAAAATAAGGACAAGGACACAGGAGATTAGTTGAGAAATATGAACAATAAGTGGGTTATTGCCACTATGACTAATCCATATGGCTGACATTTATTAACTAATCTTTAGTAATACACAGAAAGAGGATTTTGTCAAGTTCACATGGTCTCTTCTTAATGTAAATATAAACCTGACCTTTTGGCCAATTCAGGCTCTCTTAGAAAAACCTCAGGTGTTAGCACATTTATTTGGGAGATGCTGGAGCCATGGAAACTTTTCCATTAGTGATTTTCAAACTTTGGCAGATTTACACATTGTTCTGCCTTTCACACACAGGCCTGTTTTATGGTGGAGTCTGCATTGCTATGGCTGCACTGGCATCTCTTCTGGGAGCCTTGTTGCAGGTAGGTGTCAGACAGCTTTTTCAAGCCCATGTTGAATGACCCAGAATAAATTATGTAAGAAAATAATTGCTGGATACCATTATGAGATTAGTTTTTATTCTTTTTTGGCTACTGATGTGAAACTGCCCATGGCTCAGCCTGTTTTAAGCATCCATATATCAAATCCTGGCAGCTGAGTACACACCACTTTAAAAAGTCTCATAATTTCTTTCTCAACATCTTCTCTTATGCCACTTTGGAGGCTTTACCTTCCTTGCACAGCATCTGATAGCAGACTTTCTTCCTTCCTCAGGCAGCGCTCAGCATTTTTGGCATGGTTGGTGGTCCCCTTTTAGGACTGTTTGCCTTGGGAATCCTCTGCTCCTTTGCAAATGGAATTGTAAGTAGAAATTTAAAGACCTGTTCATCCAAAATTTATTGATAATTTTGGGCATCTCCTTCCCCCTTTTCCACCAATAATTTGATGTTGGGCATCAAGGGAGATGTCTTTGATACTTTCCATGAGGGCATTTCCCCTTGCTCCCTTTCTTCCTTATCCCAAGGAAATGGCAAACAGAGCTGTATAGGAACTTGAATTTTCATCCCATGAAGAGATTTACATGTCCAGACGGGGGAAAATAATCTGAATAAAAATGAAACTTTGACAAGGATTTCTTAAAACCGGTTTTGGAAGCAGGGACAACGCATCTTGAGATATAGCTGAACAACCAGTAGGCTCAGAGAATGCTGGCCTGTCTGAGCAAAAGGGAGTCAAGCCAGGAAAATGGGGTCTAAGCACTTGCAGACCAAACTGGGGTATTCTCAGAGTGCTTCAGTATTGTAAGATTTTCATTCCAGAGGAAAAAACTTTTCCATCAAAAAAAGGATTTGACAAACTTTGTTAATATGGTCCATGGGTTAGTCTGGCAGGATTACTAAATAGTAATTCTGCCAGGTTTACTAATCACTGATCTTCACCTCTTTACAGTTGCATATTTTATATATATATACTAAAGTAAAAAAATAAAAAATTTACTAGCTGTCAGCCAAAACCCCACTTACCCCTGATGTAGGAGAGACTTTTTGCTAAAACAAGTCACATGAGGAAATTGAAAAAGTGCTTCTGTGTTTGTTCAAGGAGGGCCTCAAATAAAGCAGGATTTTCCCATATACCATGCAGGCCAAAGTTATCCTTTGATTGTAAAGATCTACCGGCCAAATAAAAAGAGGTATGCTCGGGACCTGTGAGGAAACATTGTATTTCCCCAAAGGGAAATGAAGTAAACTCCCCAGCACTTCCCAACTGTATATTTCATTTCTGCTATGGAAACTACAGGTTAGATTATCTTGACTATTTCTTACTCATCTAGCTGTTGTTTCTTTCAGATATCTTTTGCTTTTCGTGTAGATTCAAGTTTCACTTTTTGTTTTGCAGGGGGCGTTTGTGGGTCTTGTCAGTGGCTTCACTATTTCACTTTGGGTTGGAATTGGATCTCAGATTTATCCTCCACTTCCAGAGAGGACCAAGCCACTCTATCTCTCGACTGCAGGCTGTAATATATCCTCAGGAAATATAACATCAACAGAAATTCCATTAACAACGGTTTTCAGCACACCAGGTGCAGAAAGGTATATGAGTTCATCAGGTGCAGTTCAACAAAGCATGTGGGTTTTTTAAAGCAACACAAACATCTGTATTTGGTTTATTATAACTATCCTTTTCTGGTTTACCTACCACACTGTTGGAGATGCAGCAGTTTTCCTATTGGACTAAAGTTTGTCTGAGTTACCCCAGAACAGAAGTCAAAGTGAATCTTCTTATTGATCTGAAAAGCTTCAGTTCAATATTTGAGTTCAAAGGCTTGGGCATGCCTTGCTGTGGACCACAGTTTTAAACAAAGATATCATTTATAGTTACTGGGTTAACTTCCACAGTCTGTCACGTGAATTAAAGTAGTTGGCAGTTAAAGGGCAAAATGCCAGTTACCAGCTCTACCTACAGCAACTTGTCTGTGCAGAATAGTTCTATTCAGTACATTCAGAATGGGCACAATATAAGGGATTTCCTCTGCTCTGCAACTACGAAATGTCTTACTCTGGATGATCATAAATAAGTTTAACAGTTATGAATGACAGTATAGGAAACAGCAGGAACAGGAAAAAACTGAAAAAACATATTTCTAGGGTTTCCAAATCCTTACACCTTAGAGCATTGTACAATCAAGAGATACCCTGACACACACCTGGGTGCCCAACATCCGGTTTCATATACCACACCTCTCACATGAGCCCTCCAGCATTGCTCCTGGCTGTGGGGAAGCACCTGTTGACACAGAGCACAGTCAGGAAGAACAAAATAAGGTGTGAAGACAGTTGCTCTATTGTTTCTGGCTGTTTAGAGCTGTGTGGGGTTGATTTCCTGGTTGGGTTTTTTTGTGTCCCTTCCTTTAAATAACATCACCCTTGCCAAAGGAACTAATCCCTTCATCTAGCTAACTGGAGTGTTCGGCTGTGCACTAGATTCATAGCAGAGACAGGACTGTCCTGTTTTACCTGCTCTGTCTCATGCATTGCCTCACTGTACTGACTAGCCTCGTCTCTTACAAAGGAACCTGTTCTGCAAATTTTGGAACAAATTTTCACTGCATGTGTTATTGTATGGAGGTAGCTCAAGATTACCAGGTCACTTGGTTGAAAAGTATCTCTGAATTTATACACTGTCTGGAAACAGACATTTTCAAGTTGTTTGGAACAAGAAAGGAGAGATTAACACTTTTTCTGCTTTATTTCAGGCCTGCCCTGGCAGACAACTGGTATTCTTTGTCTTATCTCTACTTCAGCACGCTTGGGACACTTGTCACAGTAGTTGTGGGAATAATTATCAGCCTCCTAACAGGTACTAGTCCTAGAGCTGTGATTGAATGTGTCTTAGATCTCTTTCAAACTAAGATGTCCTGAGAGCTGTCACTGCCACAGCAAATGCCAGTAACCTATTGCAAACCCTGTGTAAAGGTTACCATCCTAAATCTAATTTCCTCCCCTCAGTGCTTCTGCATCCCACTCCTGGTCTTTGCTCACAGCAAAAGTTACTGCAAGTCTCTAAGTAGAAAGAAGTTTCAGCAATGTCTGTCTTTCCTGTTATATTAGATGCCTGCAGGGGCTGGAGGTTTAAGAGCTGTCCCTGAACATGGCAACAACTCCAAGCAAGGATATACACCCATGCTTCCAGAGAACAAAAGCAGTTTTACTTTCAGTGAGTTCAGAGCACTCAAGGGCTGTTGCCTGCATCCAGAGTGTATGCTTTTCACCACATTCCTCAAGAACATGCCTAAGAGCTGCAGATCTTCTGCATGGCTATTTTAGCTTCCTTCTGTTTCCCAGTACTTCTGTGAAAAGGGAAAAAGCAGCATGCCATGGGTAAGAGTGGGGAATTCAGTTCCATCCCATGGCCTCACTACTCTTGCATCCAGGTCAGATGTAAAGTACACTTGTCATTCACCTCATGCATGGCAGAAACAGCAAAAAACCAGCTGTTGTCACAGCTTTACCTGGTATCCCCAGCCAGATTAATGTAACAGCCCTCATCTTTGAGGCTGTTAGATCTCAAATTTTTAGACTGATCCACAACCACTCCAGGACTATGAAACTCCAAACTCAGTAGACAAATTCACTTCCATTAATTTCCCTGTGCCTTACAACTAATAAGCACAAGTTACATTTCTGCTTTTCTACTCTTTTCCTTCTCAGTTTTTAGAAGATTTGCTCCCCACTTGCTTTCAAGCACATGCTCTTCCCACTGCTATAGTGATGCTTGTAGCCAAATTTTGCTTTTTAGCAGGTAGGGATCAGGTTACCTACAGGCCATAAAACAAAGCATGAAAACCAGACAACTCACTAAATCCAGATGAGAACTATTCAACCCAAGAAACAGAAGCACAAAAGAGTTAACCCAGCCACAGTGTCACCGTGCTTCTTGTGGAGCAAGATCCCATTTAAGCATCAGGTGGCAAGGAGAGCTAATTCCCAGCACCTGCATCTCTTTTGTTTCCCTCCCAAGAACAGGTTAACCTTCCATGCCTTAAAAATACCCAAACATCCCATTAACCCTCATCCCCCCACCTTGGGGGTGCCCTTAAGTAATTCACTATAAAAATTGCTGGTGAGGTTGGAGACAGGAGTCTTGCTGATGGGGAGCTGAGAACTGGAGCTCAGGGTTTAGAGCAGCACTTGGTGCCACAGCTCCTGGACTGGCAGAGTAGTCCTAGACATCATTATATGGGATTCATTTCTGGTGATTGCCAAATTCTTTTTTTTTTCCAAAATAGAAAATCTGAGGAGGGTCTAGGAAACTAAGAAATAGCTAAGGCATTTCAAATAGACTTTGAGGGATCATTTTATATATTGAGAGGTGCAGGATGAAGGAATGGTCCCTAAGGTCTGTGATTGCTTGAAGGCTTTTGCTGCATGACTCTGTCCTGCTTGCCTGGCCTAGTGCCCACAGCTGGAGTCTGACACATGGTTTGCACGTGTAAAGCTGGCTGACTAAAACCTGCTTGTTTTGTAGGAGGACTAAAGCAGAACACAGATCGTAAATTCCTGCTGACCAAGGAAGATTTCCTGTCCAACTTCTCACGGTCTGAAACTGAGCAAGTAAGTGTAATTGTGCATCTTTGATTTAAATCAGTCTTTCCTCCTGGGGGCAAAGGCAAACAAGTGTTCTGGCTTACTTTTTTCCAATCAGGATGAATAGCACCTGATACTGAATGATAGGACTACCTGCTTTAAGGCAGTACCAGAGCACAAGGCAGGTAGGAGTAAGGCAGCTGTCGTGGTCAAGGAAGCTCTGTTTTGCCACAGCTTAACTTCAGTCAACAACAGAGCAGCAAGTGAGAAAAGGGACAGTTTTCTCCATGTTTCTGCTAAAATACTCCCTAACTGGCCTCTGAGAAGTTCCCCCAAGGCACACTTTGGATTCAGCAAAGCTTCCTTTGTTTGTGAACATGCGTTCTCTAAGGTCTGAATTTGTTTGTAACTTTGGCTACTGTTTGAGAGAAAATACTTCTAGTCAGTGCATCTGTTTCCTAGCTCTCACCCTAACAAAAAAGAAAAGGGGAAACATTATTGGGTAATAACATCCCTTAGAAGGGAGAATACAGGGAAATTATGTTTTTTTATAATAAACTACAGATCACTTTTCAATCAATATCAGCTGAACATTTAAGCTCAGCTTTGTTAAGTGCTCTTCAAGTGCTGCAGTACAGGCAATAATCGTATCTTTAAGATGGTCGAGTTTGTAGAATGTTTTTCCTCGATACTGACAACTCTTTCTGGTATGGTCCTATGTATTTCATGTATGTTCTTCTGGGTAAGAACATCAGTGTGAAAGAAGGGATATTTTACCATAATATTGTAATGCTGTTTGTCGATGTCAGAACTGGAGATCAACTATCCAGTTACTATCATTCCCTGTCTTTAATGGGCCAACATCTGTTTCCACTGTCTGGGAATTTAATCCCTGAAGTCTTTTGAAAAAAACAAAACAGTCCACCACACACATGGAAGCTAATGTCCACAGCCATACTTATTTTATGCCTGGAGTCAGAAACAAATATCTGTCTCTTATATGGCTAAGAGCTGAATAACAAGTGGTTGGCATCACAAATAATGCAGAAAGTTGATGAGATAAAAAAATCAGGGCTAACTAAGCAACTTTCTGCACATGAAGAGCTCAACACCTCATTATATTTAACAGAAATGTGACATCAAAGCAATGATGCATGTTAATCTGCTCTTCCTGTCAAAGATGGGGCAAGGATAAAGGGTTGGGAGTCAATAGCTCAAAGACCTGGTGGTGACATATCACTAGACATGAAAACAGCAATTAGAACTTTGCACACCCAAAAGCACTTTAGACAATTTGCAGGACAAGAACATTTTGTGTGACAAGAACATCTTACACAATTAGTACCTTATGCAATAAAAACTTCCCATGCCCCTAGAAAAATACCTTCTACTGCAATGAGTAAGTATTTGTGCTCTGTTTTCCTGCAAGGCACCCTGCATGTCAGGCCTGACTCTGCTGGCCAAAGAGAGATCAAAGAGAGGAAGACTGTTTCTTCTGCTTCAAGCATGGCTTTTCTCTTTTGTTTTTTAGCCAGAGAAAGTGGAAGTGTTGAACTGGAAACCATTTACCATGGCAGACGAAGGAACTGACAACCCTGCCTTCAGCCACATTGAAATGGATGTTGCAAGTGATAAGAACAAAGTCAATGGCCTTCATATATGACACAAGGGCATGTCAGCCCACGAGGACGGTTTTGTTCATGTACAGCACTGTTGACATTCCTGGTCTGGGTCAGTTACCAGCTCTGCTGGGGTCATGGGCAGGCATCTGCTGAGCACTTCATGGTACTATTGCCCTTGCATGACCTTGACATTAGTCAAGAAAGGAATCAGGTTTTTCTTGCACTTCCTCACTTTCTCACTCTGGTTCTTGGTGACAGAGCCTAAAGCAATGTTTCTATGTGAAATATTTGCCTGATATTCTTGAGCTTCCTGGAAAATATCTGCTTTTAATCTCATTTCACCCTCAGAGTGAAATTTTTATTTGGGAAGAGTACTGTTCACCCAGATGTGGCTGTTTTTCTGGTTTGCTATTTTTCTTTTTTGCTTTAAGGCATTGAAAGTATGAAGAGATTAGGGTGTGGGACCATATCAGATTGCAAGAAACAGTGGGGTTTTTTTGTATGGGAGGTATATTTAGTGCTATCTGGTTCCTCTGTAGAACTGATTCTGAGAGCGTATTTATTTTGCTGGTTTTGTCGTCTGTGTTTTTATTAACCCACTGGTTTCTTGGCTACCTGCACCTTTTCCTCTGTGCTCACTGCTGGAAGCTGCAAGAGTGACTTTGGTGGTGGGTAGAGGCAAGAGTCAGTACTGTCTTTCCCTTCATGCCCTATCTCCCTCTTCTCCCCTGTCTTGCCCTTACAGAGCTGGTGCTCATGAAGAAGATAATCTTTATACACTTTTTACTCCATGCCGTAGACCAGAACCACAGTAGCCTTCTACTTCATGCCCAGCTTGCTGGCCTAGGATTGTTGTTGCTCTGGGCTGGGCACAGTGCAGCAGAGATGTTAATAAAGAAGAGGCCCTTTTGGCTGTACTGGACAAGAGGGAAGGCTGCACCTGCAGGTGCCATAGCAGTTCTCTCCAGATATATGAGCTGAAGCCTTCTTAGACCTTTGTGTTCATGTAGTCCTTGTTTTCACTTTGGGGATTCATGTCCAAGGTTGGTTCAGATCAGGTAAGTGCACACTGTGTTTTGGCAGGCAGGTAGAGCCCCCTGCACAATTCTCCAGGATGGAGAAGGGGTCACAGAGGATGTCATATGGTGAAGGCTTCTCCAGGGCTGCAGGGCATGGAATGGCTTATGCTCTGGTGGGGCTGCCAAGAGAAGGTTAACAGGTGATCCACTCAAGACCATGCACTGTGCTGGTGTTTTGGGAGGGTGAAAACCCCCATTGCTTTCTTCTCCTGCTTGCTTTCTGGTACAGTGAGGAACAGACTCTGACCCACTGTGTTGTTTTTGTATTTCAGACTTTTACTATGGCTATACAAGAGTGTATAAAACTCTTCTACAGCAGCAAAATCAGGCTGGAAAATTAAAGCCATTGCAGGAAAGATGAGCTGTGAAGCTTAGAAGGCAGTCATGCTTGGGAATCAAGTGAAAAACTGATTCTGTGCCTTAAACTCTTTCTAAAAAGTTGTGCTGCATTTGTGCCAAGTACTGAGCTGCTGTAACTTGAAATATGACACAGTGCTAGCTTATCTACCTTGACTGGAGCCCTGTAGCATCTAAATCAATTTTTTTCTGTGCCCTTGTGACAGAGGGCACTTGATGATCTACTGCATAAGATGAACTGTTAGGATCAGAAAATGACAGTGAAAAACTGGACTCCAAGGACCAGCCAAGGAGAACAGGCCAGCCAGACACTCTGTGCCTGCCACCAAAGCCATGACCCAGCACAAAACTATGTGATGGAGCAGGTTTCCCCTTTGCCTCCTGATTTCATTTCTTTGCATGATCCAGTGTGGAGTTTAGGGTCAGCCCCTTTTCTCACACTCCTCTGCTGCAGCTCCAGGTTCAGGTCAGTGCCTAAAGCCACTGTGTGGAAGGGCTGTGGTCAAATGGGATAGATCCCATGAGTTATGTCTTGTGTCCCTATAGCTAAGATCTGAGACAAACAATAGCATCCTGAATACAGTCTTCTAGGATTCAGGACAGGAATATCTCTGCTTTGGGACTATCATAGTTACTCTGAGACAATTAGCCCATTGACTGAATGAGCTGGCTATGCTTTTCAAGTCTCGGAAGATAACTGCAGCTCATTCAACCTTGTACCTTGTCTTCATGACCCAGAAACAGATACTGCATTCTGTGCTATGGAATAGTTCTTGAGCCTTGGAATATCATAATTTTTACTTAGCAGGTACTTTCAGCCCACAGATCTGAAAGAGGGTAAATACTGCTATCTCCATGCTGTTGCAGAGTGCTGAAGTGGACTGGTGTGCCTCTGCATACCTGTGCTTTGTGAGAGAGAGTAAGCCATAACAGAGAATGGAAGCCAGCAGCAAGCACTTGATCTGTGTGCCTGCCAGTATGGCTACAGCCCTCTCTATCCAAATGCTGAATTCCCCTCTGAATGTGCTTCTCCAGAGGGTGACTGGTCACTGCTGTGTGAAACAGCATCAGCATGTCCTTTCTGCACCACTCTGTGCTGAAATTACTGCGCTGTAATTGATGCTGCTTTAGACTGTCTTACATTATCTGTAACTTCTACCTGTTTTGTTCATGAAGACTAATCTTCCTGGCTGTCATATATTAAAAATGCACTTTTTTTTTCTCAGTGCTTTGAATTCACATAGTTGTTTAAAACAGAGGAAACACGTAAATTACCATCTTACCTCCCCTTTATTGCTTAAGTCTCTAAGCACTGAGCAGTCATTTAACTCTAATTTTGCTATGAAGTGAAAGTTTGGGCCAGGTGATATCCATTGCTCCACAATCATAACATCAAGATGAGTTTTCACTGGGAAGTATGTCTTGCTGCAAGTGGTTTAGAGACAAACATCCTTATGGTTTTCAGGTGACCTCTGCAACTACCCCATTTCTTGCTATCTCATCTCCCATGACTGCTGCAGAGCTATAAAGTGACTCCTTTGGCTTTATTTTTTTCTATATTCTTCTTTTAATTGGCATCATTAATTAAAACAATTTATTGATTTTGAATAATATTTTCTCTAGGAACATATATTGTCCTCTGCTAGCTGCATTCTAAGCCAGGGCCTTCCTTGTCTGTGTAAAAGCAGCAAGATAATTCTTGGAGTCTCTACCATACTCCTGCACCCTGGTCTTTCATCTCTTCCAGCTAAAAGTTCACCTGATAAAGAAACGTGGGATGCTCAAAACTGATTCATTTCATGGGAGCAGGAGCACTCCACAGCGTCCAAAGTACATGCAGCATCTGGCAGGATCACGAGAAAAAACAATTAGGAACCTGTTTAAGTAAAAACATTAAAAACCCCTGATGCTAAAACCACAACAGTAACAATATTTGGCTATGTGAATACACAAAAGAACCACAGAGAGAAAATAGTGATAGATTTTGGCTCTTTTTGGTCTGCATTTAAGTTTTGTTTCTATCTGATTGGTCAGTTTGCTTGCTGAACAAATAAGGTAAATAGAAAGAAACTCATGAATGACAAGCAGCAAATATTTCTTATGCATAATTTATTTTTAAAGTTTATTACATCACATTATACAAGCATTAAACATGGCTTTATGTTGATGATTTTTTTTAAAGTGTGAAAACTTGACATTCTTCTCCATAGAATTTTTCTATTTACAAATAAACAATCTCTCTATATACTTTATATATAATATATATATATAATATATATGGTCAATAATGTAACTCCCCTCAGAAAGATTTAAAATAAAAAAGAACTGATTTGTAAACACAGTTTCTGTTGTAGTATTTGGTGGCTTGAATGTAGATGATATTCTATGCCTAGATTTTTCTTTTATCAGAGTATCCAGGTTGTTCATTTACATTTTTTTATTCTAAGATCTGTAAAACCAGCATGGGACAGAATGCAAAAAACATAGCAAACAGGCTGAAAAACAGTCCCAATATACAATTTTTTCCTTGGTTTTAAAAATTGGTGTGTAACTGCTCACGAAGTACATGCTGCTGTCAAGAGTGGCCTATGGAGAACAATTCTACACTGACTGCATGATGATTTCACAGTAAATCTTCTGATGTGTGCTGTCCTGCTTGCTATGTAAAATGTCTGTGCCATGCATTGAGGTTGCACTTTTTTCTCATTCCCGTGAAGGTAGTGCTCTTGTGGAGCTGGAATAAGTGAACAACATACAGGACTGTCACCTCGAGGTTTAAACAAAACCTATCATCACATCAGGAAGAGAATGGCATAAATTAGTTCTCTAGAGACTATTAAAATTCCATTTTGTATTATTATACTGTTATTTGTATTTTATTCTTCTAATAACTAAAACGGGGGCATCTTTCCTGAGTGTTCTCCTATATAGCTCTGAATGACTCCAGGGAACTCTATTCAGACCGGCAGCAGAGAACCCTCAATGGGTTGACTGGTCAAACTGAAGTGACAGAGATGTACTCAGGGTCTGCCAGGGAAGTCTGAGTCCCTTGCAGCATCATACTCAGCACAAGCTTGGCAAACAGCCAACCTATATTCTCATTTAGAGCAGAGCAGGACACAACTTCTAGCAATGGATTGTCAGAAAAATTCATCATAATGTAGCTATCTTGAAAACTACCCTCAAAAGCAATTATTGTCTATTGCATTTCTGCTGTGCATTATTTGTTTTGGCACATTTTATTGCAGTGGTTTCCCTGGAGTGGAAGTCAGTTTATATTCTACTGTGTTTCAGTTCAGTTCTCAGAAGTTATTGAGATCTAAATTGACAAAGCTGTATCTTACTGCAGGGATTTGCAAAGGTCCATTTTGCTCATATGGGTGACACTGATTTTATGCATGGCTCATGTCTCACTTTACTACTTAGCAAACAGTTCCTAAGCTCTGGTCATCTGTTGGTTTAGGCATTTAGAGCGTATCCAAACGAATCCATTTATTCATCAGAATTTGGTCTGAATATAATTTTGCACAGTGACCCTGCCCCAAAATCCCCAGACTGTAACTGTAGGTGGTGGATGGTAAATACTAACCCATCTGGCATGTGTGTATTGGAGGCCATTGCCTAATCCCCATCCCCTATTTACAGAGACAGAAATACTCCTATTTCCCCACTGTCCATGTGGGATGAGTCCACAGCTGCTATAAGCAGAAGGAAAGATGAACAAATTCACTTTCCCATTAGTCAGGAATTTACCCCACAACCACTAGCTGTGCTCCCCACTCAGTTTTGCACTGAGCCAACACAGAACAGACTAATGCTGAAATTCCTTCAGTGCTTTTGGTGTCTCATGGGACTTTCAGGCTTAGGCCAGAAGCAGCTGATAAAAGGGAGCTGCTATGTCATTTATCCTCTTCAGGTAGGATGGTGGGTTGCTACTGGAGGAGGTTCCTTGCTTTTTCGTGTAGGCAGGCAGTGGCTGCAGAGAAGTGTGCTTACATTTTCTTCCATCCTTCTCCTTCCTCATGTCCTATTCCCTTTCATTAAAGCTTCTCCCTCTCATGCAAATAGCTCAGTTCTCCCTTGCAGTGGAAAGATCGAATTTGATAATATTGGTCTTGGTGCAAATGGTCCTACTGTCATGTGGAGCTTGAGGTATCCACCCACAGGGTCTCACATTGTGTGGTCTGTTCAGAAGGGCCAATTCTACACCTTCTATTAAACTGCTTCCAGAATAACTATTAAAAACAACTGATGGAAGAGCTTTCACAACACTCAGTATCTTGATTCATGTTGCTCCATCCAACACTTATGACGTCTTCAAAGCTCACAAATGCACTCTTTTGCATTAATAGTCTGGAAATTTTTAATTTCTTAATTAAGAAATTTTTAATTTCTCAGTACTAAGGAATTTGCTAAAGGATGTTGACAGTGGCTTATTTTGCCCAAGTCTAATTTGCAGCCTGTGTAGAATTGCTCTGCATTAAGGATTTCAAGCTGTTTTGTACTACAGTCTCTTGTTTTTTTCCCTCCACGACTTCATAGATAATGGAATGATGAATAAAGAAAGTTTTACAAGTGTAGATATTCTGGATGACTGTGTTTTATTCTGCTGGCCTTGTTCATCTGTCTTTTTTTTTTTTTGTTTTACTTAGGCAGATAGGTCTTTAAGACACTGTCTGACTTCTCTTACATGTGCATCCTAATTCCTGACTAGGCTCAATGTGATCTTGCAACACAAATACATGGGCAGTTCTGGGCAAAATGCCCTAACCTGATTTGATTCCTTCAGACACCAGACAGTCCTATAGCTGAAAAGGCACTGTTCAAAACTTTAACATATATTACCACTTTTCACAGTGTCATTTCCAAATAAATGACCCTACAGTTAGATACTTCTGGCCACATTTAGATGCTCGGCTATCTGTCTGCACTTCTGATGCCTACATTTTTTAGCATTGTTAGACCAGCTGATCGGACTCATGATCATGCATCTCCTCCTAAATAATACTTCAGTATTGTTGAGTAATGGAAATGGTCCACATACGTGACCTTAACTGGTGGTAAATGCAAACTAACACAGTTGGGTCCACTGTGGAAGAGAGCAACGCTGCCATGCAAGTGCTGCAGGTGGTGGCCACACACACGGACAAACACTGCCACGTTGCCAAGGCGCAGTCACTGCTTATGAAGTAGCAACTTCATGAGAATGAGCCGTGAGATCACCAAGTTCTGTAAAGCACTGGAAGTTGTATAACTAACTGCTTTGAAGTTCAGGGCCTCGAATTTTAGTTAGGGCCTGGGAGCTTCCTGGCAAGAGTGCAGAGACTCAGTATTGGTTTGATGTGCTTATGTTGACATCAGCTCTGGAGAAGACTAAGCCTTGGAAACACCTCTAATTTCAAAAGGCTTATGACAAAACCCACCCTATTAAACAGGGGTGCACATGTGCTAAGTGCACACAACATTACTATTCCTTTCAGTGCACTCTCTGCTGTAGAAAACCAGGAATTTTTTATAAACGAGTTCTTATCTTCTTTTGAGCAGTTTCTTCCTCACCCTGTCATGGCCACTCATTGTGATAAGATTTTCCATTCTTTTTCCTTTCCTTCCGCTCTTTTTGCAGACGTTCTAGTTCAGCTTCATACATCATTTCCTGAATCAGGTACTTTTCTCTCCTCATTCGATCCCTCAGATCTTTTGGAAGATCTGGAATTAAGTAGGAGATCAGATGCTTTATGCAAAAGACAAGGTGCTGTGGGCACAAAAAATGGAATGAAAAATTTAAAACCTTAGGAAGAAAACAAGTACTTTTCATATGTTCTGAAAACCTTCTCTTTCCAATTTACAGGCAGATGTTGTGTTAAAACCAAACCCATTACTAAATTTTAATAAAACAAACCATGAAGTATTTTCCCCACAAAAATTCCAGCCAAAGTCCATGGATTATTGGTCAGAAATATGCAGCAGAAATTATGAGCAGGTGGGTTCAAATAAGGCCTCAGAACTGTTCTATGACCTGTGTGTTGAAAGCCCTGAGGTCATGATTTGCTGTAAGCTTGTTCAGACAGGGGCTGGTATTAGTATGGGTATTACTTCCTGCTCTGCAGGAAGAGGAGGATCAAATGATGTAACAATTTCCTGTTGCCATAAATGCTTGCATCAGTATTAGAAGTAATGTATCTATACAAAAGTAGTAATGTATCTGCACAAAACAAAACCTAAACCTTTTTTCTTACACTGGGTCTCTTATCCAAAGACATATTCCTATTTAGCAAACATGACAATTACGTACAAGTTAACTGATCCTTTGTCCCTCCTATTTTAGGCATGACACAGCAAAGCTTGACTTTGATGCAGGAGGATTGCTTGAGTGTCCTTTTCTGCTTGATCAAAAATGCTGCTTGGAGATTTACTCATTTCCCTTGAGAGGAGGAGCAGACAAACAGAAAAATCCTCCATCTCAGAAAGGACACACGTTCTAGATTGGAGAAATAAGGGTATTTCTTCTTCTCCAAGCAGAACCCTTCTTTTGAAAGCCACTGAAAAGAGAATGTAAGATGTTTTCCCATGTATTCTTCCCTCATGAGAAAGAAACTCACAATACTCTAAAGGTTGGGTTTTTTTGCCAAACCTAAAAAGAGAAAAAAAAGCTTCTTCTATCAGTTTAGCCTGGACTAATAATTTCTTCTGCAGTGATAGGAAATACTTTTGTTTGTTTTCAAAGAAGGTTAAGTTATCTAAAATAACCCACACTCAGAATGCCAAAAAGGGGTATGAGCCTAGGCAGTTACCAAATTTATGAAAAAACCTACCTTGAGTCCCCTGTCTCTCAGTGCAATCTTTATTGTAAGCACTACAGCAATCACAATACACCCACTGTTGTTTTCCAAGAAGAGGTCATGGTTTCTGCTGCAATTACCTTTTTGATTTCATAGATCTAGTTAAGGAAACAGCTTTCCTTAAACAGAGTGGCTTATGTTGAGGGAAGCAGATATGAACCAGCCTATGGCTTTGGTTGAGGTAAAGCAAAGTCAAATCTGATGTGTCAGTAACAGGCAGACACAAAAAGTTATTCCACAGTTGGTCACAAATTTGGCTGGACACTGAGACTTGAACAGGGCTGATTTTTCTTCCCTCACTTCTCTTTGCACCTACACTGTGCTGCTTTATGTCAAGTGTGTATCAAGAGGCCAGACTCTCTTCAGTCTTTAAAATTCTTAGGCTGACCTGCCAAGACCATTCTTCTAGTCCTTTTTGGAGATGCATACCCTGACTTTCAGTACTGACAGTTCATGAAACTAGAAGAGATTAAGCCCAGCAGGCCTCTATCAAATCAATCTTTCTTTCTTTCCATTAAAAAAAAAAAAACAAACAAACAAACAAAAAAAAAACAAAACAAAACAAAAAAAACCAAAAAAAAAACAAGGACAAAATCTAGATATGTAAATACTATAACTTTAACTATCATTGTTTTTCAGTTGCTCAGATTTAGTATTTTCTTCTCATGTTCCTTCCCCTCTATCCTCATGCACCAGTCAACATATGGCTTCCCAATCTAGACAAGTTCCTCATAAAGTAACTAAAAGCTTCATCTATTTCCCCCTCTTTGCAAGTCACTGCTATAGTTTTCAGTCTTATATTCCCTTTTCTATGAGAACTTACATACTGTTCAGAAAACAAATCTGAGAAAACAAAGCACAATATAAGTTGAAGAAACCAAGACAAAAACCACCTCAACTGCTGCCATCATAGATCAGCCCAATGCAAAGCTTTGGAGGGAAATTTGTTTTCTTTTTGGTTTTGTTCTACCACGTGAATGGTCACTGACCTCAAATACAATAATGAAAGCCAAGCGCGCTGCTAAGACGTGCCAGAACTGCAGCGTGTAACCGTAGGGCACTGGGGAGTGAGGAGGGTCTCGGTAGTCCCTGTACCTGAAAGACAAGCATGGTATGGTAGTTAGCAAGCTCCTGCACTGCTGCCTGGGGGAAGGAAAAACCAAAACCCACCTTCTCTTGATCATTGCATTTTCTGCACCAAAAATGAGCTCCATTCAGACTGCACAGGTTACCATAACTCTGCTTGCTTCTAAGGCTGGGCCTATGCTAACATTTGATTTCAGGTCAGGTGTATGCTTTTGGAGCAAGTGTCCTGATCACCTCCACTTACCATGCTGTCCTGGGTTGCAGTGTATTCTATTACCATCCTCAGGAGCTGTTGAAACCAGGTGGGGCAGTGTTTCCTTGCCTCCTCCCCCCCGACTATCTTTCTGTTAATTGCCATCATTGTCCTGCCACATGACTCAGAGATAACTCCCTCCGGACTATCTTCTGTTAATGAGCCTCATCAACACTTGGCCTCATGACTCATTGCCCCATTGTGAGATGCTCCACCCAGAGGGAGGAACCAAGCATCCCATCGTGGATATAATCTGGGACTCTGACCACCAGAGACAACCCTTCCCACTGGATTTCCAGAGGACAGGAGCTACACAGCCACCATTGGCCTTTCTGAGGAAGAGCAGACTCTTTTACTACAGGATCACTGCTTCAGAGGACTGCAGCCACCATTCTACCAGACTGCTACCACCACCCTGCCTAACAGGGTGTCAGGCTGTACCTTGACTCTGTCAGTTTGAACCAGTGTTTTCTTTTACTTTTTTTTTTTCCTTTTCTTTAATTTCCATTAAATTGTTATTCTGACTTGGTGCCTCCCACTGGTTTGTTTTCAAGCTAGTACACATGCTTTTCTTCATCCAAATGGGCTTACTTTCAGCTGAAACCTACCAGTAAGACGTGTATCAGGAGTGCTCTAGCTGGTAATGGATATTAGGTACAAAGGACCCAAAGCAGTGTCTGTATGAAACAAAACCGCTGAAGCAAATACACAGGATGGTGGGTGCTTTGACCCTGCAGCACGACATGTGCCTTTCAGGCATCTCCTCAGAACCTGGAGAAGAGTGGGATGCTTTGCTCTTTTAAGAGACACTTTATTCCCACTACAAGGACATTTTAAACCCACAAATGTCCCCAGTCTTGTCAGCCTGATAGTCTCCCAAAATCCATATAAAACTGCCTCGTGGACACCACCTGGCCCTTGATAAATTAGTTGGCCATCCCTGGTGTAAAGCATCACTCATCCTGACTTGAGCACAGCCAGCACTGCACCTCTTGGTATATCAACAGGGTGAGGACTGTGTAAGAAAGGGATCTGGTGTCTTCTCTCCCAGAGTGTTTCATGGAAGATTTTGATCTCCATAATTTACCTACAGATATCTGTTGGGAAAGCTGGATCCAGGAATGCTCCAAAATTATATTTATAAACCATGAATCTGTTTAAGTCACACATTCTGGAGTCCATTTTTACTAGCAGTTTGTTAATTCTAAAATAGTACTGCGGAAACTTAATTTAGAAGTAGTGTAAAAATTGTTTGCTTCTTAATCTGTTTCCTAGATGGGACAGAAAACCCATTGTAAAAAAATATTGAAAATACCACAGTAAATAATACACTTAAGGTTGATCACTAAGTTAGTTTTAAGAAAATAATTAAAATGCAGATGAATAAAAGAAACGAACAGTTCTTTCATCTCGGTGATAATCTGTAGTTCTCTATTTCTCCATGAAGTTTCACCTTCTTAGATTTCAGAGGGTGCTATACAAACAGAAAGAAACTACCTTGACATCTTAGCATCAAATCTCTCAGAAAGTGCAGTATTTCTAGAGCAAGATCTTAAAACTGAGATATCTTTCCTTGTGCAAGCAGCATTCTGACTTCATAGTTTAGGATGCTTTACAATATCCTAAGCATCCTGAGAACAGAAGTCCCTGGACCAAGTCCCAGTAGAGTATATATCTTCTTTTTTACTTGCTAGGAATCCAATGTCACACATGAAAAAACAGGGAAACCTTTTATAAACAACCAGAATAGCACAGCATCATCTGTGTTCCAGGCGACCAGAAGTTAACTGGGGATTTTTTTTCAGACAAACTGCCTTCCTGGAAAAATGCCTACACTATTACACAGTAGAACATAATATTTCCTTACCTCCCTATCAATATCTGCCTTGAAGTGCAATTAAAATGACTGATGTTTTAGCAGAATGCAGGTGGGTAAGTAGCTGATAAACTCAGCTAAAGAAAGATGTTAATTTTCTTTCAAGGGTAGATATACATAACAATTCAGTGTCTCCCAAAAGAGCAGATTTATCTTTTGGAGATTTATCACACCAATTTGAATAGTGTTCTGTTTATGGGATATTGAGCAGACAATTTTTTTTTTTTGTTTATTGTGGGATTTCCGTCGTCACATTAAAGGAGCAGCTACTTCATGCTAGAAGTTGGGGAAGAAAGGAATTAGACGTGGGGAAGAGAATGGTCAGAATGACAAAAAATTATTAACTAATGCTATAGCAAACAATGTGGAATGGAATATTCTCACTGTGGTTCTGCTCCACAGGTGAATTCAACATTGGAGTACTCTTTCTGCTAAAGAAGTTGCAATAGTCTTAAATATCAGTTAGTTAAATGAAAGCATTAATGCCATCCCATCCCCCCATTTATTATGCTATACCACTCAAAATTCTTCTTATTCATAAAAAGTCACAATATTGCAAGTATCACCGACTTTTATTGTATCACTGACTTTTGCTGTATCACAGACCTTTGTGCTATTACAGAGTATCTTTTGTTCTTTAGGCACTCGTAAAAGAATATTTTCATCACAGTGAAAAATACTGGCACTAAGCATATCTGCTAAAGGACTACCAGGACTCATGCTTGTAATGTAATATTGCAATTAAAAAAATGGTAGCTGTATTTGTTTTGTATTTTTGTTTGGGACACCACTTAAGACCTTTATGTAGATCCTTGAGGTTTTTGGCCATTAAAATCACTCAGGTGCAAATCTGCAATTACAAACTTTTCTCAGACTGCTATTTCTCCAATCTATTGCTGAAGACAAAGACATGCAGATAAGTAACTGCTCATCTTTCTTTGATTCAAGCCACAGGTATATGATTATTGCTAATAATTACACCTGTAAGCAATGACATCACCATATTAACAATTCAACAATTAGGAAATGCTGAATTTGAGGTTTCTTAAAGATAGCTTATGACAGAGCCTGTTTATGTCTGTCACACCTGTGAAATAACTCAGTGTGGCCGCTCCTACGCAACCTTCACTTCCCTGTGTATGTCCTATGATATAATCTCATCACAGTTGGATCTCACTGGTACCCAAGTAATCAGGCACCTATTATTGGCCCTTTGATACCGTATTTATCCACGATGATTGTGTCTGAGTCAAGCTGTGACACCATAAAAATCCTGCATTAGGAACACGTTCCAGATACCAACTTCTCTTTTATCTGAGGAAGGAATCATGCAGGTAACAGCCAAGCAGTACCAAGAAGAGCATGACCCTGAACAGCACAGTTAAAACTTTCAATTTTTAAGTTCTAAAAATTAGTTTCAACTCCAGATTTATTATGATGTTTCTCCATTTCAATGTCTTGAAGCAGAGAAGTATGTTGGTCAGAAACTTACCTGCAGTATTTTAATGGTGAGCCAGAGAATTCACTTCCATTTGATGTTGGCTCAGAACGGTTTTCAAAGTCAGACACCAGAAATACTGATAAACTGGCATTAACGTAGCCAACCATACACCTAGAGAGGACAAAATGCTGTAATCAGGACACAGCAAGGTTTTTCCATTAACTGTTGTACCCAGGAGCATGTCCTTTGGGTTTCATAAGATCCAAAGTACAATTTTGATGCTTGTTAATATTTGAAAGGGATGTTGAGGCAATATAAAAGAAATGCTAAAGTAGGTCAGATGAACAATAAAAGTGAAGAAATGATAGATTTCTATGGGAGAAGGAATGATGAAGATTGGGACTGGTTACTTTTGAAAAGTCACCTAAATGGTGACACAATAGGGGCAGAGAAAATAATGAGGAGCGTTAGGAAGATAATCAAAATATTCCCACTGTTACACTCATGGTACTAGCACAAAGGGAGGCTACATCAGATGGAAAGATATGTACTTAAAAGAGCTTTTTAGAAAATGTCCAGTTAATCAGAGGAACTCCATACTGGAAGATCCCAGGGTGACCGAGCACTGTGAAGGCCAGGCAAAATTTAGAGAAGACTGAGTAGGAGAAGTTGTGCCCCCTGGCAAAGGGCTGTGGGCATCAATAGAAGGTTCAAGTTTGGTGTTAGTAAAGCTGAGGAGAGATATGGCCAAAATGTGTTGTGCTGTTCATGCTGCACTGCCCGAGCACAGGTAAGTGTAGGCACACTACTCAGCTTGGTGCAGAGTATAATGCACAGTAAGGGCTGGGGGATTTTTGTTTTGGTTTGGGTTTTTCTAAATATGGACTTTACAGTCTTTGAGAATTTATATTCAAACACCATCTGTCTTTGTCTCCATACTGATTGGATTTGGAACTTAATTTAATTCCAGTATTTTTCTGGTCTCTGTGTCATATGGATCTAACACCTACAGATGTCTTCTGAAAGAAAAGAGTACCTCTCTCCTTTAAGCTATTCAGTAACAGATGGTCTTCACTCCTTAATTTGAGAAATTTCACTATTCCTGTGGATTTTTGAATACCTTCCTGCTTTTGTAACAGTACTTACTAATAACATTATTCAGAATGCTGACATAAACAGTTTTAATACAAGGTTCCTTCAAATACAAGTAATTCCTTTTAGCACAAGTAATCCTTCAAAGGATTACTACCTGATGGTTTCATCTAGAAATTCACTCAAAAAAGCAGCAGAAGTGTGAAAACATTGTACAAGAGGTTTGTGAAAAGAACATAAGAGCTTTCTCTGTGAGCCAAACTACCTCCCCTATGCAGAGCTAGTTTCAAAGCCACTGAGTCATATTTGAGTCTTAAGAGAAATATTTCTAAAGGTGTTGTTTTTTCATGCACAGTGGCCCTGAGAAAATCTCTCCTTATGCTTTCCTTAGCAAGGAGAGTTTCTTGCAGTGTCGCAATATCCTGTAGATCTTTCTAATGGCACGAGCAGAGGCACATGCTCAGAACAACTGGAACCAGACCACTTTACCCCTGAAGGGATTTTAACTCTTCCTGAAAGTAAACAGAATATCTTCCCTAACCCCAGCTAAAATGCCCAACTCCTTGCAGGACAGCAAGTTAGCAGATCTGCAAATCAGGAGCTGCTGCAGCAGATACCCTTCTTCCGTCAGTATGATTAAATGTATTGATAATCAAAATATGTCAAAAAAGCAGCAACAGATGAACTCACTTTCTGCAGCATGGAGTAAAAAACCCAATCTGCCATATGCCCAATAGCAGAATGTAAGCTCTCTGTCACTGTCTACTGTTTAGCCTGGGTTTCTTTGAACAGCAGGGTTCCTTGCTAATGGCACTGCTAGAGCGTTTGCAAACTGTGTCTGTGTTTGGTTGGATTCAGTGACCTTCCCAGAGTCCAACAGCCTAGATTTCACAAGTGGCCATGCAGCAACTACCTCATACTTGCTGGTAGTGTGCACAGGCTAATATAGACTTAGTATTTAGCAACACTGAAAGAAAATCCACTTAGGCAGCAGGGATTTAGATCACAAATATCTCCTGGAAGATTTAATCTAAGAACTCTAGTTTAAGAAGAAAAACAAATTACTTTTCTCTGTAAGTATATCTTGATGTATTCGTTGGAAATTGCTTCCTCTTGAGAGACACTACTTTTTTGAGTAATACATGCTGAATATTACATCAGGAAAAAACCCTAGGGTACAAGTTTAAAATGCTCAACAAATTCTTTACTGGTTAGTATCAGCATTGCTTCAGAAAGAAAAGAGGATTATATCCATGTAGTACCAGCTGGTAAGTACAGCTTGGGCAGCATCCTGTCACACACACTAAATCTCTGAAATAGCTCTGCCATGTTTGCCTTGAATTAACGTCATGAATCACAGTCACTCAGCAACCCATTCTGTGAACGTGCAGAGCATCAGTACCTGTGGCTGGTATCTGTTACCTAAACACAAACAATACATTTGGGTTAGTGGAATCAAAACATACACAGACAGTAATACTGCTTCTATTTCAAGTAGTAAGTCAACATGTTTCCCCCTCCTTCCCCCCCAAAAAAACTTACTTTTGTCCAGCTTCTCCTTGGCCAGCACAAGGTCCATATTTGTAAGCATAAACAAGGCGAGGGATGAAATCTGATGTCACTGCTATAACAAACGCATTTGTGATAACGGAAAGAATTCCAATGCCTTCCAGGATGCCGTACCAGATGCCTGTTCAACAAGGAGAGTATGTTTGCTCCAGAAAAAACAAGAACCAAAGTGCCTGAAATACTGCATGATCTGAAGTAGTTGTCTCCACTGCATAAGGTGTTTTTATGTAGTTTTTATCCGAGAGTCACTGAGTGAAAATAAATTTTCTTATTGAACAGGGTGACTTTAGTGGACCAGACATATTCCCACAGTGGAAATGTTTTTTATCCTGTAAATAATATTAAGGAAGCAGCAAAAATGCTCACAGAGGCCTTAGTTCACCAAGACACATGACCATTTGGGCAGTTTTAAGAAATGCTGTAAGCTTCCCTGCTTATGATGATGGCTTTCCAGCCTTCAAGGAGGGTCTGCCAGGGTAGCCATGAATACATGCAATCCATCATCTGCTGGTCACAGGGGCCTTGTGTGGACCTCATGCACAGCTGGTCAGAGTGTTCCTATCAGCATCCAAATCTTCATGGCACATTAATGCTACACAATGGCAGGCAGTCTGGGCTTCACCTGGGTATATTTGGCCCATCCTCAACTGCCTGACAGATCTTGTGGTACAGGCACACAGCAACTCTGGTCATGAGGACCATCACTGTCAACCACACTAAAGGAAGGTTAGACATGCCAATTGATTTAATGAAGCATCGAACTGTCCTGACTGAAAACTTTGCCGAATAAGGGGCAAATGCAATTGATTTTGAGAAATCACACCTGAATCGACAGGAAAAAAAGTATTTTTCTGTGCTTCTATTAATTCATTATATAACTGGTTTCTTTAGAAATTATGTGTGCAGTGTATGCCATATACTGGCGATTGTCCAGACTTGTGCCAAAACCCACAGATTCACACTGTTAACATTCAAAGCTTTAATCAGACACAGACTTTAGGTACAAGGTAAAATGTTCTAAGAGTACAAAGCCTGAGCTTCTGCTATTTCTTGGTGTGGGCTACTTATTTTTGCAATGGAGACAGTTAGTGAGGTTTCCTATTTACCCCTCTGAAAACACCAGGGATTCAGCATTGGGCAGATAACTTTGTTTTAAAGTTCTTCCTAAAGGTGTTCTGCTTTTGCATACTGCAAGGACAGAAGAGATTTGTAGTCAAAATAGTTCAAAGAACCCTTGCAATAGTGTGTGGCTGGATGACCTCAGAGTTGTGTGAACCTTGTGTTTAGCAATGCAGGTGTGACTCGCTGAGAGCGAGTTGTCTGCTGGGATCCAGACCCACCCTATCTGACCCACCAGGGACCCAGTGAGCACGAGTCACAGGGGAGCTTGGTTTTGGCCAGGTAAATATAGAACATACAGGTCCCTTACAGGATGGTGGCCCCTTGAACTTGACTTTCATGTTTCATCTGGTCTGTCTGGTTGTTATATTCCAGTTGGGCAGCAGCATGTGTTCACACAGGGTGTCTGCCACAACAAAACACCTGCAGACAACACTGATCACTTTACACCTTGGCTTTTAAGTCCCCCAGAAAATCTTTAAGAGACATTTTCCAATATAGACTATTAATTGCATAAATAGATTGGCATCAGATACTTGAAGTTGTTTTGAACAATCAAGGGGTGTATTATTAATTGGGAAGATGACTGAAAATGCCTTAAAATGTGCTCTTACTTGAAGTGGTCAAAACTTTGACTTACAAATAACACATACATATAACAAACACCGTACAAAGAGCTCACCTATATCTTTGGCTCTTGAAGCTAAAGGTCTTCTCCACTGAGTAACAAATTTGTAAGCATCAAGCCGAATTTCAATAATATTGTTTAGTAAGGCCAGAAGTGGTGCCAGCGGAAAAGCTGCCACAAAAATGGTTGTGAACCCAAACTGAAGAACTAGGAAAAAGAAGGAAATATCACAGTATAATTGTTAGGATCTGATCCTAAGGTCTAAGATTCCAAACAGTATATGCAAATAAAAATTATGTAATTATGCAAACACTTCTTATTATGTCACACTATATAGTGGTCTATTGTGGCAGTTGTACAGCAAGTCCTTGCTGAATGTTCAGAAGGAAGGATGAAAAGAACAAATGCACATCTGACCCTGGAATGGACAGCACCATCTAAATTTTGTAGTTTGGAGTGAAGTTCAGAGGTGGACAAACTGGGCTTTTAGAAAGGAACATTTTTACTCCAGCATCAACTACGATCTCTCAATACTTGCAAAGATCAGGAATGAATACATTCCTTTTAACAGTTCAGATGGGAAGCATTTTGAAATTTTGTTTAAGTTTCTAGAGGCAGGTTTTCATGTTGTCAGATTTCCCATTAATTTGAAAAGAATTGTGTGAGGGAGAAAAAGAAAAAAACAATCGTAACATATGCAGTTCAGTCACACAGGGCAAAAGGTCATGTTTCTTTAATATTTTTTGGAGCAGTTCTCCTCCTCTCCCCTCTGGATAGAGCAGTGCCTTTTGTGAGTAGATTACTTTGTAAATGTGAAGTAGTAAATGAGGGAGGATTTTAAACATAAACAAGCATACAGGTCTGTACCATACTCTTAAAAGTAAAAGCACAAGGCAACTTTCTTTAGAAAAAACAGCAGAGTTCTTCAGAAATGTATGCAGATAAAGAACTTGGCTCTGGTTTGGCAAACCAAGTCCAGTTTGGAAACTGTTTCATACATGGGGGGTTAGCAAACCATCAGCAGTGTGCTTAACTACATTGGTTTGGTTCTTAAAAACTTACTCCCATTCCTCACCTGACCTGTGAGAAAAAAAAAACCTTTTTGCAGTCTCCTTAGCTTCACATAGTGATAATTAAAAGAATACGCCAGCCCACATCAACAAAAAAGCAACAACATTAGAATCTAGTGAAAGAGAGATAACAAAGATTAGAGCCATACTCATTTCTAGGTATTCATCAAAGAGTCCATAAGCATTCATAGGCTGCAGATTATAGTCCTTTTCCCACTGTGGGAAGCTTGTTTTTCCCTGTGTGCCATACTCTTGCCGTAGTTTTCTCCTGGTCCACCAGTTTTGAATAAGCCTACATTTTAAATTAAATTAAAGAAACAAGGTAAAGAATATTAACGGCTAGTTATCACAAAATTGGAAGGAGGTTAAGTGGGCAAAACATATCTTGCAAAATTAATTTCCCAATGTACAGGAAAATAGAGCACTAGTAATACATGTGGCTGATGACACAGCATAATAGATATGAAAACAGATACAGCTGATGAGCTGTAATCCCAGCCTAGATGTTGTTAAAATGGTAAAAGGATTTTGACATCTTTTTGTTATTTATTTACTTCTTTTTCTCTGCACAGAACAGCAAATCACTTCAGGGTCTGTTTATATGACAGAATGCAATGCTGTTTAGAGATAGCTGAGCTCAGTAAATAAGAGTGCTAATGCTGCTTGATCCTTTCCTGTGTGTGACCTGGCATCTCTGCATGGCTCTACAGTGTGCATGCTAACAGTCTCTGGGCAATCCTGGAAGGGAAAAGGCAACCCTGAATGATGTCTGCAGCCAAGCATTCAGATAAGCAAGAGGCAGAAAGAAGTGTCTGAACTACTGACAGCACACAGTGGCTGAGAGATGGATGGCTGACATATGAGCTACCTCCATCTCAAGAAATGGGGGAGCTGTACTGGACATGAGGGGGAAGATGCCATTCGCAAAGAAATGCATGTGTAAGACCACTGTGAGAGGCACTGAGCCAAAAGAGAAATGAATTCTCACATCTGAAATAAACACTGTTTCAAGGAGTTGAACTGGTTTGGCCAACAAAGGACACTAGTTAAGAGTTAGTATAGAGAGCAAAAAAACTCCAAACCACAGTGACGGAGATTTTCTCTGAAGTTGTGGTTGGCCACTTTGTCTCAGTAAGATAGAACATGATAGATCTCCCAAATAATTAAGTCCTTTTCCTGACAATGCTTCACTTCTTGCTTTCGCAGTGGCCTGGTCTGGTCTGTGAATGGTAAAGAGTGCAAAGTGACTGCAAATAGTCACTGGATTTGGGTAAGGGTTTGGACAACTGCTTGTTTTCTTAAAACTTAGAGATTATTTTTCCATTTATGTAATTTGTCGGAAAGGTTACAGCTTTTCCTATCTTCCTTAAAGAAGTGTAGGTGCAATTGAATGCAGTTCAACTGAATCCAGCTACAGATTGTAGAGTTGCCTCGAAGTCCCCTGGCCATCCACATTGTGTTGACTGCCATCAAGCTCTTAGCAGAAAGTTTGCAGCATTTCAGGGCTAGAAGGTGGACTGCAGGGTCTGGAGAACAAGAACATCTCTCATCAGAATAAGCTGAAGCCTTTCACAATGTTGTGACTGTGTCTTTTATGTTGTGATTTTCCTTGTGACTCTAAAGTGAAGATTCACTTCACCTGAACCAGTTTATTCTTATTAAATCACTTGCTCTTAAAAAATCTCCTATCTCTATCAGTCACCTTCTTTTATTTCTCTTCTGTGCTCCTTGTTAAGTTTCAAAATCTATATTAATAGAAAGCAGAGAGTTCTAATGAAAACTGACAAAAGAGATAGGGAATGGAAAGAGAAGGATCAATACTGCTGCTACTGTTCCCTCCTGCCTGTCCCAACTAATTCCTGCAGCCCTAACAGCTGCAAAATACTGGCAAGGAGTGCTAGGCCCAGGAAAGATGGAGAAATAGCAAATCCCTCTGAACTTTGCTAGGGCAAACTTTCTGACAATGTCAGCTCTCTCTTAGATTTTCACACTTGCTAATTTCCCTTGATGACCAGCAACACTGTCTCTGGCATCAACTACGTTAATCATATTAAACCTATATTAATCATGTTAAGCATGCTCATTAAATACTAATCAATAAGGAATGAACCAATAGAAAATGAATAATTGCCAAGCTTTTAGCTAGGGCACAGCTCCATGTTACCTTGAAGATCACAAGGGAACATATCTACATACCAGTCAGTACATTTTTCTAGCTCTGAGTGCATATACCAGCAGTGCATTTTTTCCAGCTCGTACCTGCTCTTTCAGGCATCTTTAATCACCCAACAAGTAATCAAATTTAGAAATTACTGGCATAGCTAAGAAAGGATACATATAATATTTTTCATGTAATCAATACAGTGGTCACACAGTTATTTTTAAGGAGTTTTAGAACACAGAATACAATTTAACAAAATCAAGTACTTCCCGTGTATTACTTATTTGTTAATATTTATATTACACTTTCACTTTTGCAAACCATGTCCAATGTGGAAAAAAGCCCTGAGCACCATCTGCATATCTGGTGTTCTGTATCATGGGGGGGATTTTCTATTGCAGTGAATACTGCTGCATCTTGCTTTTATTAACAGGCCATAAGGAAAGCATAAACTTAGTATTCTATAACCTACAGAAACACACGTATTATATTTACTTACGGATATCCCAGTTCCATGAAATTATTCCATGTCTGCTTTAACACCATTATAATACCCATTTGCATACAAAGATCAATAAGGCATCCACTAGGGTGGCACTACAGGAAAAGAAAAAAGAAACAAAATATTAAACAGAAATTATACTGAGTTTTAAGGCATTTCTTAAAGGCTATAAATGATACTGGATCATTTACTAAAAGGAAATTAAATGCATTCTCCTTATTTTTTTAAGAAATATAAACTCATGGGAACAGATGACACTGTATCATTCTGTCAGCACTTTAAACATTTTAAACCTACCACCTAACTCTCTGCAGAGGTCAGAGTCAGCTGAAACCAGTGCAGTTTTCACATCAGTGCTTCTAATGTTCTGTGCAACAGTGGGCAGGGCGGAGGCAAAGGCCACCAAGTTTCTCCATTGATTTCAATAGTTTTTGGGGAGGGTGACTGTGCATCAAGTCAAAGAATGAAGAGAAAATTCCTCTTGGCTGCACAGGCAAACAGTTTATGCCTAAAAGATAGACCTAGAACTGTTAATTGAGTAGTATTTAACATCTGTGACTGAGTAAACCATGAAAATCTATTATTTTCTTGAAGAACTAAAAATCTCTAACTGCTGAGCAACAGTTCTTAGTGTTTCTTGCTGAGTGCTTGCTTGCTTTAGCAGTGGCCCCAGACCTTGAAGTTGTGGTGCTGCTTTTGGGAGAGATGTTCAGTTAGTACAAATTTAGGTAATTTTTTACCTAGTATTGGAAAAACCAGAAAGGGAACAAAAGCCTTCTGTCCTCAAACAGCACTTTGTACAATTGGCTTTGCAGATCCAAACAGTGTAGCTCAAGCTGTATTTTTAAATCTTGGGTATTACAGATAAGTTGAGCAAATCACTGTCATAGAACTGGAATTATTTCTCTTTAACTTTTTAGGGAGAAAAATCAGTTATGACCTGTAATAAAGTGAGACGTGAATTTCTTATACATACTGCATTATCCAGCTCTCAGAACCTGGATCCCTGCTGAGGTTTCTGTTGACCTCTTTCAGCATCTCTTTAGATTAACAGGGTGACAGATTTTTTTTTTTTTTTTTAACTTTTCCATCATTATTACTAAATCAGGATCCTTCTGTTTTTAGGCATTGGTCACATGAGTGAATGTACCCCAAGAGAGGCAGGTGCAGTGTTAATGAAGTAGCAGTGATGTTATAATGGTAACATAAATAATATGTAAACTGTCGTCTGAGCATGTCCATGGACACTGGACTAGTGTTACTAAATGTCTTAGACTTGGCTTCATTCAACAGGTGAAGAGAGGGCTGTTGGAGGGATATCTGGACATTATATTCTAAAGCAGGTTTCTAATAAGACCTAGCACAGATACAGTCAATAATGTCAAGACATTTTTTATTAGACTTTTTTATTATTATTAGACTCTTTTTTTTTCTCTGAGAAAAGCTAAACAGGGACTACTAAGAGTAGCTTCCACCAGCAACTGACCAAACCTGTAACACCTCATTGTTGCACTTTCCTCACAAACCTGGTTCTCTTTTCCTTCCATCTCTGCTCCTGCAGAGAGATGAGGTTCTTTCCCTGTTCTCTGATCCTTCTGTGAAATGAATCACCCAATAAATCATCAGAAAACTAATTCAGCCAGAAAAAGGGAGTTTACTGCTGATACGAGGAACTGAATAGGCTCCTCCTGGAGTTGGACAAGTGAGAGCCAATGCAGAGGAAGAGGAAGGAGCAAACCTCAGGGGGAGGACTCAAAAGGAAGAGCAGAACTGTCGTGTTTTGACAGCAGGAAGTTGTTAGGTCAGCTCAGCCCCAGCCAGATTTTGGAGGGATGTTAAGCAAAATTCTGTCTGCCCATTTATCAAGTATTCTTTCCTTGAATGAAGAGAATTACCTACAAAATTAGGATGGTTTTATTAAAATTATATATATATTTTGCTAATATTTGAATGGCCTCTAATAACCAAAATATTTATGTATCCAGAAGTGTTTGAAAATTCAAGTTGGCAGGCATTTTCCACTTACCATTTGTCATTTATCTGCAAAGTTGTTTCAATTATTCATCTGTGAAGCAGGAAAGAAACCATGGGATTTCAGTGTGCACATAGCAGCACTGGAAAGTAAATGACTGGTCCAGAAACTGCTGCTGTTCACCTCCTATAACTGTCAAATGGACTTTGAATTCTGAATGTATTTGTTAAAAAAAATAAATAAAACAGGATTGGTCCTTGAGTAACTTGCAAAGCCAAACTCTCATTGCTCTCCATATTTGTTTGGTTTTATACACATAGAACATGATGCCAGCAGCTTGTTTGGGAAGTTTGTTTAGTTGGCTTGATCAAATTTCACATAAATTTTATGTGTCTGGATTTTTAATTCTTTACTGTATTATTTTAGCTCTCTGGTCCACAAGGTTAGAAAAGCTGAAAAGAAAGGATTTTTTACAAGCAAAAACCTGTCAGATTCGTATCTGTCTTTGATTCATTCCAAGGATAAAATATTTCCAGCATAAATATGTGAGTAATCTTTAAACCGTCTGATACCACTATTCGAATGTGATGCAAACACTAAAACTGCTAGCATTGAAAAGGGAATGTATATATCAATATGTAGATGCTTTTATAGCAGATGGTAGTGTCAATAGTGTGGATTTAGGCAGCAACTGAAAACCCAATAACACACTCAAAAATGCCTAGACAGAGTTATGTGACTGCCTCTGCTTGCATTCATGGCATCCGTGGGCAGCAGATAAATCAGTGTGCAGTTATCAAACACTCACCTCTTCCAGCCTCCACCGGTTTATCAGCCTTAAGTAGGCACCAGGGTGTCCTGTAAATCTTTAACACAGGAATATATATCAACTATATTGTGTAAGCAGTCTGTTCACAGTAGTAAAAGAAAGCTCACACTTATTTTAATCTGGTGTTATCTTAATGTGAGTGGTATAACTATAAAAGATGTTATGCTGTAAAATGTTTTATGGGTATTCCTGGAATAATCCCCATGAAGGACTAAGGATATTTTTACTTTCGGTTTTCTTTCAATACCGAATACTCTGCTGTTGGAAAGGGGAAAATCTGACTGAAGCTACTCATGTCAGTTTAGAAAATGGCTTTAAACTGCCAGTGCATTTCCTTACACTATAAAATGCGCTGTGATGTCTGCCTTCCTGTGAAATCAGTGAAAATATTAGTTCTCATTAAGAACCATGATGTTCTAACTATTCTTCCATGTTTTTTCCCCAAATCATTCCCATATGCAAAGAATCCATACTAATGGATTCTTCTATTCAAACCTTCTCTACTAAAAAGGTCTTCTGGTTTTAGGAGACTGACAGAAAGAGATATACAAATAATATATATACAGACATATATATACACACAAATAATATATATATAAAATATACAATAAAAATACAATATACAATAAATATATATATGGAAAAAAACCCCAACTGATAGCTCATAACTCACTCTTTACAGTCCAGATCATGTAATCGAAGCAGGTCCCTTCCAACTGAACTATCCTATCCTATCTTATCCTATCCTATCCTATCCTTTATTTATCTCTACTTATAGCACACATAAAGACAGAGTGAAATGACCTGCATGTATAGTATTGTGAGATGCATCTGTTTCCAATAGTGAAATTGTTAAGTTAATATTGAGACCATGTGGTGACAGGAAATGAAAATTGCATCTGTTTCTGGGCTTTTGAAAGGAATATGAAATTGCAATCTGTTCTGCTTTGCTAGTATGGAATTTGCATTTTGAGATGTGTGATAATATGGTCCATTTTGTTTCATTATAAACAATTTTATTTCTTCTCTCTACTTTGTTTTGCACATATGAGTGTGCAGACATCAATCCTACCTTCCAAGGAAGAATGCTATATAAAAGGTAGAGCTGTTCAGATTGACAAACTGAAAAAGAAACATTTTCAGAGTGAAGCTGTTCTCCCACTCCGATTCGGTGCGAGGCTGCTCTGTGAAGAAAATTATCAGTTTCAGACATTTATTCAGATTATCAATTTCCCTCAGCACAAAGGCTGCACACACTTACAAGAGCTGGCAATGTATTTGTAAATTAGCCTGCTGTTTTCAAAATATAACCTGGCAGAAGAATTTGTATCCAGAAGCAGCACTCAGCTAGTGAGCTTGTAGAGACTTAGAAATCTATTCTGGTATCTATATATGTATGTTCCCAGGAGACTGTAAGAAAGTGGTCGAGGTAATGCATGTATTAAACATCCCTCCTGTACTTAAGTGGTCTTTACAGGCTCAGGCTCTTCTCCTGTTTCCTTTTCTGTATCCTACCATAATGACACTGCCACTCCACCACAAGCTATTTAAGTGCCTTTTTGTTAGAGATGCCACACTGAACTGAAGAAAATCCTCCTTGTAATTCTGTTTCATGGATTTGCCCACACGCATCAGTGGAGTGCCACTGCATGACTCCCCTTCCTCGTCCCAGGGAAAAAACCATCACAGAAAACCAGGAAAAAATATTTTTCAGTGGATGGGCTAAGGCAATCAGGAAAGGGGAAGACATATTCTTCTCTTTGGGTAGGCCCTTATTCTCCATCTCAAGAAATATCAAGACAGAAGTTAACAAAACAATGTCCATGCCAACACACCGGTACCATATTCTGGAACTACTTTCCAGCTGGCAGGAGCTTGTTGTTAGCCACCCATTGCTGGGAACAGGAGTGATCAGAGAAGTGGAGGTACTAATGCTGGTTTTGAGTATCATAATGATAGTACTCATATACTGCTTCCAAAGGAGCCTCCAGTAAAGCACTGGAAATACAGAAACAACAATAAACTTGTTTCTTAGAGCTGCTCTTTCATTAGAGGCCAGTCTGCAAGAAGGACAAGTTGGACTATAACAATGCTGCTGCAGCTGAAGCTTTGCTCACATGCCCATCAGAGACAATAGTGATGCTCTGGAGGAGCACAGATGTGAGTTCTGAAAAAGATCATGTAAAAGCTGAAGAAGGACATCCTCCATGTCCTCAGTGTAGTTTTGCTGCCAGTACCACTTTGAGCTTATTACACCGATAAAGATCATTCAGATCAAATCAGTTCCTCAGGTCATCAGACTAAAAATCACAAAACAGTCTGAACAGGATCGAAACAACTTGACCCACTGACTTTCTGTAAAAGTGCTTCCTGCAAAAAGCAGACATACCTTGATGACAACCTAACAGAAAGTAATCAAGCTTCAAGGTCTCTAGACTATATCTTACTGTCCTCAGCGTGTCAGGACATAGCTTGTACAATTCACAAACCTCAAAGTCGTATCTCTCAACGGCAGCTAGCAGATATCTTCTCCATACAGGATATCCATAGAGGATACAGGATAGCAAAAATATTTTAAAACTACAGAATACAAATTATGAGTCTCAGTTTAATAAGAAACAAAACAATAAAATTCTATTGTACACAGATATGTTTTGAACACATTACCAATGACTTCTCGGATGTAGAAAAGCCCTGAGAGTAGCTAAAATCAGCTGTTTCCTCTGACCAGACATCAAAATCTGTCCATCTGGTCCAAAATAATTTCCTGAACATCATCAATGTACAAGTTTCCAGAAGCTCAAAATAACCTCCTCAAACCACTTGTATACATGCAGTAATATGGTTTGCTTAATAGGCCTTCAGCCATAGTCTCATTTCAGCCTTCTTGACACTAAAGAGCCCTCACCAATTGCCACCAACTACAGCAATCTTCTGAAAATATCAGAATCTGCATGGAGTCTACCTGAGCCATGGATATATGAATTATAGCCTATTGCTCCCCCATTGGCAGTAGATGCTCTCCTTGGAAAATGTTTCCTTACTCTAGCATGAACACTGCCTCTGTGAGTGAGCTGAAAAGGTTACTGAAATTTAGAACATCATATCATTTAGGTGTAGGTAGAGTTGATGATTCACCTAGTTATTTTCCCTCCTTACTGTCCTTCTTAAAGGCAAATGTTTGATAGCCAATCAGCACCTTAGTTTCAAGCTATAAATTTGTTTTCCAGAAGTGACTCCCCTTTTCCATGTTTACAAACCCTGGAGGTTGTGAGTGCTCAGTCTATCTGAAAACTCATGCCTTTCCCTCCAAGGTAACAATTTTACATTTATTTACAGTAAACAGTTTGTTCACATTCTTTGATGGTAGGGGGTCGAAACAAGAACAAAGATGGATGATTATTGTCACCACTGATTGAATGGCACAGTAGTTTAGTTTATATACTTCCTTATTATAAGCTTAAGAAATACATGAATTCCTATAGATTGCACATTAGTTAGGATTTTTCATATTATACAGACATTTTGAATGTTATCATGGTGTATGGACCAATAAGTCAGTACAATATTATTCAATTTTATATTTAACATTACTTACCTAAATTTGTCAGGAAAAGAGCAACCTTTTCATACAGCTGTAACACAAAAGAAACAGCCTCTTAGTTACATGGTGGCTCAAAAATATAGAACTGCATTCTAGGGAGAGAACATGTTAAGTCTGACATGCAAATGATTTCTGTGATGTTCTGATAATGACAATAAAACTACATAATAATACAGTAATGATATAATCAAACAAGGAAAAGTAATGTTCTTATATCTAATGTTCATCCATAATATATGCAGAAGAAATGCTGTCACTCTCCCTATTTTACATACACAGTGAAAAGGGGTGAGAGAACTTTTCCAAAAACACAAAGTGGAACAATAGCACAACTGAGATTTTTGTTTTAGTTACTGATGGAACATTTTCCTCACAAGAAAAAAAATCACCCTAGAAGAGGATACTATGGTATGTTGGATATGTTGGGTGTTTGGGGCTTTTTGGTTTTGTTTGGCACTTTGGTGCTGAAAGGAAAGACACAGGGGAGACAGCGTTACCTCAGAGAAAATCCTTAGTAATCCCCACCAAGAGACACATTTCTTACTCTGTGCCAGTGTCATTTTTCTAAATCCTAAGTGGTACTTTCTGCACTTTCAGGTGCCATGCTCTCAAACTCTCCAGGAGACTCCAAACTTCATAAAGATTACAAAACTAACTTGGAGGGTTTTCACAATCAGTATTTGCAAAGGAGTTTTGAACCTATTAACTACATCACCAACAACATCAGTATTAGAGTAACTTAATACAAAGATTTCCATTTGCTATAAATGAATCTGGAGCCTGTTCCTCCAAATTGCTAAACGTCCTTAACTCTCACTGATGCCTACAGGAATACAAAGCTTCTCATATTTCAGGCTCAAGTATTTACTTACTCTTACAGTACATATCAAGCAATGTTTCTTTTTATTTGCAGCTATCCTTAAAATCTCTTGCTTAAATTGAGTTATGTACTGTTTACAGATCAAACTGCCTGCTTAAGAACTGCAGTCATCCAGAAATCTCTCATCCATGTTAACAATCGCTTCATGCTTAGAATATCTTTCTACTGCCTTTGGAGTAAATGGTTTTATTTCAAGTAATGAAAAGGTAGTTTCTTCTGGGTGTAAAATTATCTCCTAAGGGCAACTGTAAATGTGCTAAATGTCTGGGTCATTTATACCCTGATCCCAGCAGGGAGTGTGGGTTTTTTTACAGATGTACGCTGCTCTGCAGAAGGGGTTATCAAAAGTTCCTATTTGTTGCTATTCTATTTGGAACAGTAAGACTGTGTTAGAGATTCTGTTAGCAATGTTTGGATCTAAATATCTGCTACTGTAGTTTATCACTGCTACTCCCAAGAGGCCCTGTTTAGGATCATATTATGTTCTCTGTTTGTATTTTCCACGGTCAATATTACTGAAATTAACAGTTTTACATAACCTAGGTAAAGCTAGTGGTTGTTTTCAGGCCAGGCTGCAGGATTATCTGGGAGACATTATGCTTGAAGGTCATTTTGTTTTGTCATGATGGATGTGTCAGAATAGGTACCTAATGCTCAGAACGTTTGGTCTGGAATTTACTAGTGGTCTAGACCTTTCCCCTGATGCTTTGAGGGGCTGTCAACTTGTTTCAGAATCACTGCTGGTTTTCAAGGCTTCTAGCAGTGAATTCTCTACTGCTGTGCACATCTTGGTCCATTCTGGTTTTATTACTGTATCTTTTCTTGCTCTTCTGACACTTTTCTTGACTCACAGTTCATGGAGGATTCAACTACCTGAATTGCTTCTGGGGATTTTTTTTCTCCCAAAAGAAATCCCACCATTGCCCTTCAGTAAACTACATTAATCCATCATGGGAAGCAAGGGATTATGTTCCTAAATCCTTCCTTTGAAAAACTCCAGCAGTTTCATATTTTGTGGATCTTTTTCTTCCATGAGCTATATCCAGATTTAAGGCCGTAGTATTTATTGAATGGTGATGACTATAAGGCTTAAGAAATCCATCTTTGCAGTGCTCCACTTATTTGATTATTTTAGGAAATAAACCGAAGTTTCTCGAAAGGCACCTTCAAGCAATCCTCCATTATTTAAAAAAATTCTCTAAGTTGTAAAACTCTTTGAGAATGAAAAAATTTTGTTTGTGCAGCGTTTCTTTGTTGCTGCTTCACTGCATATACAATGACTTACACTGAGAGCTCGAAAAGGGATGTTGTACTCGCATAGATATATAGTTTTCTTTTTTTTTCTTTTATGCTTATTGTGTGCTCTAGGTGGAGTAAAGAAAACACCCAAAAGCTGGAGACAAAAACCCAATAAAATAAAAATAACATAGAAGAAGAGAGCCCTCAGTACAAATTCAGACAGAAAACCAGCTTCCTCCTTTCTGTCCTTTCTCAGCCTATAGTCCCACCTAAGGGAAAACATAGGAAAGACAACAGTTCTAGATAGATTGTCTTAGTTACTAATCCAGTCTTGCCTATGCCAAAGGAAGAAGCAAAGTCCTGCAGCAAAGACTCTTGGGATTTCCTGCCATATAAACAAGGACCTGTTAAAAATAATTTTTAGATCATGGAAATGCTTGGATATTGCATAGGAAAGAAAGTAGTCCCCAAGCCAGCACTTGGAAATGAGCAGACCTGAAATAACATCTCATCTTTTCCCTTGGAAGTAAAGCAGCGTATCTCCTGGAGTGAAGCCTAACAAGCTTTTTGCAGAAGATGCTGGCTATTGAGTAGGTAGTGATATTCCACCCTGGCTCCAGTACCCAGGTGGTTTGTAGATTGAACTTTTCTTCCCCTTAAAAGGCATTTTTATAATGTCAGTTGACAAAACCTGATAGTGAAAGGCCATACACCTCTTGCCAAGAGCAACAAAGAGCAGACACATTGCTATCAGAGCAATATACAGGACTATCGACATCTCAGTGGAAGGAGGAAACTCATTCCCCATCTAATTTATGCTATACTGTCTTACTGGGACTGCTGCCACATAGAAATTCCATTTTTGTCTTTGTCCCAAGTCTGGTTCCAAATCAGCTCACAACAAGGACCTGCCATCAGCCAGCCCCACTGCAGTGCACCCAGACCATGTCTCTGGTGCACACTGGCAAAGCTATGGCAGCTCTAGAGCAAGTCGTGTCTGCTCAAGCCTTGTGAAGCTTTCAGCCCAAGAGAGTTCTGCTTATGGACGTTGTGTCTATATATGCATATCCTCACTGGAAAAGTACTGTGAAAACTGAAACTGGAATTGCTGGAAATAGTGTTAATAAGAATTTAGCTTTGTCACTATATTTAAAAAATAACATCAAAACACAATTAAAAAGAAGAATATTAATGAAGTGGACTGAAAACTGTGAACATATAAAAGGAAAAGAAGTGGCAAAGGATAAAGCAGGAGTATGATCATGTCTCCCTAAAATATTTTCAGAATATTCAAACATGTTTTACATAGTATTTTGGACTTGGAATTGCACTTCATATAAATAGTGAACCATGTCCATAAACAATAATTCAATGTCTGGCTTAGCCAGGCACTCCACTCCTGCTGAAAAAGGAAGTGAAAGCATTTAGTTGTCTGCTGACTGAGATATCTACTGCTCTGGTGGCTCAGGTATAACTTCAGATGTGTTAATTTTACTCACCACATTCAGTAGCATGATGATGCAAAAGTTGATGCACACTGCAGTCCCTGTAGTTGCAACCTGAGAGTTATTCCTGATTAAAGCCCACTTAAAGGCAGCAAAAGTGCTGACAGTCACAACACGGTAAATAACAATGCCGAAAACAGCAGCAATCACCACACAGATCTAAAGGAAGAAAAAAACAGCGAGAAGAACCTGAAAACTTGCAGTGGAACAGGAGTTACTTTCTCCCTGAAACTCTGAAAATTAAATGAAATGAAAGACTTTAAAAATGCATTCCTTTTGATTCCAAAGAAAGGTTTCAACATGATGATTTTTCTTATTTTTAAGTTCTTTTTATTTATCATAGGGAAAAATATAGGTGAAATAATATTAAAATAATTTTTAGTTTTAAACATTTTCTTGAAAATGTTCCTCTTCCTTAACATTAATGTGGGAGACAGTGTTGCCAGCTCTGGGAATTAGAAATTTTCCTTATCTGCACATGATGTGCAAAGGCTAGTCTCAAGCTTATGACCCAGCTTGATAGTATCATACTTGGGATGCATTCTGTGCTTTGAAGGACTTCACACTTCACACAAATGTCTCCATTTGTAAGCACTGCCTCAACAACAACCCTGCCAAGCTAGCCTAGCTAGCTGTTTCTTCCTACAGTTCTGGAAATTTTCTGTGTAGAGAAGGTAACAAGTTCAATTGCCCTTGTGATTTCTTCTCTGATGAAACGTTCAGCAAAGGTGACAGTGACAATGAGAAAGGCACAGCTGAGCCAGGCTGCTTAGTCACTTAATGTTCCTTATGCAACAGTTGGGCTCCAAATGACAACTGTTTTCCATCATGACCAATTTATGTCACAGTTTAGCAAGCCATCTAAAGGACAAATAGTTGGGAATCAGCATGAGTTACTCCTCTCAAAGACACTTGGACACAGGACCCACCAGCAACCTTATTTGGCAAGGAGAAAGAGTTTCCTCAGTAGAAGGCAGAAAATTATTTGCAAAAGAGGTGTGTTCCAAGGTTGTGCATAGCCATTTTAAACCAATCAAAACTGAAGTATATCTAAGTTAATTGAATGGACAAAATTACTTGGAAAACACCAAATGATAATCCATCTGGTTTCATATTTTCACATTCATTACAAAAGTGATTGAAAAAATCCCAGTGGAGGTGTAAAAGGAAAGTGTGTGTGAATGTGAAGGATTATCTCTGGATTCCCTGTATAGTGTCGAGGGGAAGAAGGGCCACTTCCCTTTTCCTTAACAGGGAACCACTTACCTGTTTAAAGCTGTGTTAGTAACTACACTGCGAGAGTCAATGCTGAAAAATTTTGAGAACTGTGCTAACCTGGTTTGGTGAGCATATATCTCCTGTGCTTATAGGTGTAATTTAAAAAAAATATTCTTATCTAAATGGTCAAAAATGTGAAGTTCTTCTAACTTGCTGGAAGCCCATGCTATGCCAACAATAAAAATATCTTCAATGAAAATAATTCTTGTCTTGTTTCAAGGGCTGTTATGGGGACAATAATTTGTAGTGCATGCAATTTAGAGCAAGGCTACTCTCTCTGGCACTTTGAGTAAGATCTAACACTGCTCTAAGGAGATTAATGACTGAGTTTGCATAGGGTAAAATACTGCCTCCCTTCAAGAAAAAAAACATAAGGAAAATACACAAAATATCGGAGTTGTGGTACCAATTCTGAGCAAGGACTGCAGTCCTGAGTACGTGTCCTCAAGGGCTGAGTCAGGGTGTCCATCACCTGACGTACCAGAGCACAGCTCATCTCAATAATGCTCTTGCCTTTCTTGATCTAGATTGCTTTGGGCAATTTTGAAGCCATCAGTTTCTTACTGTCCTCTGCCCTGTTGCTGGGTCAGCTCAGCTACCTGGCTCTCCACAGCTCCTGAGGCTGTACACATCTATCATTTTCTTCTCTCCTGGAAAAGCCGTAGTAAATTCCGTGACAGCCTGTTGATTCCAGACCAGCACTGTGTTTTCAAGACCAGCACTACCACGCCTGTTGTCATGTGAATAACAGCCCACAACTGCTTCACTGAAATTAGAGGGTGGGGGCGTTTCTGCAGAAATACACACAGCTCTCTGTTAGGAGAGATTTTGCTGTTCCTTTTAGTTTTGCACTTTGTAAAGGGGATAAATGCAACATTTTAGTCAAGGAACATTGGTTTCTCCATTTCAGCTGCACTAAGAACATGAACCCTCTTTCCTTATCTCCTCAACACACTGAGAAACTAGGTAGTATTAACATCATTAAGCGCTCTAGGCATCTTATTTAGGTTCTCTGTGAAGTTTACAAAGAACAACTGCTTCTTTTTCTGCAACTTCCCCCATCACTCTGGACTGTCTATACAGGGAAGGCTATCAGTGAGCTATTCAGTCAACTGAAGTTGGTGCCTAAATGTGACAGTGTCACTATTCTGGCATGTGTAAACTACATACAGTGTTACAGGTGTAGCCTTGAAGGAAGGGATTAGCTATCTGTGAGATTTAGTGAAGAGTGAACCAGTGTAGGACTTGACAGAAACTCAAGTGATTTGCTATGTAAATTTTCAGCCGACAGAAAACATGCTAAAGCTTATGTCACTTTCAAGCAGTCATATCCAGTATTTACCTACTCTGCTAGCAGAGATAATAATATTTTATTCTTTTTCAACTGGTAAATAAATAAAAAGTTCTCAAACCATAAAAAATATTCCAGATGCAGAAACGATGAGTCTGCTGCATTTATCTGCAAATGCTTGATAAGGCTCTGGCTTCCCGGATATGGGGTTCATTCGTTCTTTCTTGGAGTATTTGGCTTCAAACTGCGGACGTATTTCCTCCTAAAGAGCAGACAGATAATGTTCACATACAGCACAGCTAGGAAAAACTCTGCAGGAAACTTCAGCTCTTTCATCAGATCACTGTTTTGGGGAATTACATCTTTGAATTCAGCAGCTGGCACAGCGGCTATAAAAGCTGAGCTGGGAAATCAGGTTTCCTTCATGAGAACTAGAATAAATCACTGTACCCATAAAAGTAAATACTGAAAGTATTAAGTAAAATCCCCAATTAGCTATTCCTCTAAATAATGCTCTTTCAAAACTATGTGGCCACAAGACAAATCATTTTAAGGTTGATACCCCAGAATTTTTCAGTCTGACGTGATCCTATTGATAGTGGAATTGTACAACTAAGCAAATCCCAACAAAATCCAAAACAAATCCCAACAACCTTTTTCCAAACCTAATTACTGTTTCTTAGGCATTTGGTTACATTTTCATTACCAGCAAAAGCTTCTCAGCATTTGAAGAAGGATCCATGCCACCTAATTCTGCTCAATTACTTCTTAACTTGGCAGGAACATAATCATGTTAGCAGGAACAACTTTCAGCAGCAGCAATGTAAAATCCTTCCTTGCCATTCAAAACCCCCTTGTGAAATGAAACCTGGGGATTACTTGGGTAGAGGTTTGGTTACATCTGTTTACAGCATTGTCAGAAGACAGGGTTCGCCCTTGGTGCAGTAGCACCTGCAGCAGCGCTACCCCGCTGCCCTGACATGTGGCGGTTCACCAAGAGCCATGTGTCCTGTGCCACCTCACTCCAGTCTGGCATCCAGGACACTGTGAGAGGTGAGAGAAAGCACCAGGCTGGGAGGATGGACTCTCACAAAGGCTGGCAGACATTAGAGCAATGTTTGTAGTGCTCTGCTGTATACTGGAGAGCTGCTCCATGGTACAGCTGGCTACAAGAGAGCAGACGAGAACCAGCTTACAAATTTCGGTGACTTCCAACCCTTCAACCGCATGTAACTGAACTCTGACTGACTAAAGTTGTAAAAGCCCAGACCTTAAATGACTGCATTGAAGTAGGTGAATGTCAACTGCTCACACAAATCTTTAGAATGTGAATAAAAGTGAGGTATCCTAAAAACCTACATCCTTTTTAAAAAATTCCCCTGAAGAGGAGGGGGAAAAACGTTGTGTCTTATTCTCCTTCTTCCAAGTTTTGAAGATGCTTTCTCAACACAGTTAATTTCCGAATTCATGCAGCAACCTGGTAACAAGTTATAAAAACAAATAAAGAGGCATGTATGCCTAGCTGCAATGTAACTAATTATGTGCTTGAGGGAAACTGTACACAAAGGCTAAGCATGTTTCTGTGGAGGCAGGGTAATACCTTGTTCTTATTCTATTTTGCTCAAGCTGTTCCTGCCCTATCAGGGCTGAAGGAGGCTGAGCAGACGGTAATCTGGCAAAAGGAACAATGTAGGTAGAGCATTCCTGTGTGCCCGGGAGCATGAAAAAGGACAGAGTGTGATAGCAGTCAATCAGGCTTCTTGAGAATTGCACACTGTAGATTGTGCAAGGGCTCTGCCAGCTGGCTTCTCATCAGCAAGAAACCTTTACTTCTCTGCACCTCTCTCTGAGCCAAGTTTTGATTATCTTTTACAATCTGCAGTGTAGGGAAGTTCTTATCATATCCACATGTCCTACAATCTCCAGTTGATGCAAATAATGCAAATGCTATTTTTACAGATATTCTCCAAAAAAATTTGAAACTCTGGCATGAAATTTTGTACCTGTTTAATGATAATCAGCAATGCCTGGGCAAGTAAACAGTACTGTGTCTGGCTGAGGTTAACGATACAAAGAAGGTGACACTGAAGAAAAAGAAAAAAATGTGCTACAAATAGCAACAGAAGCCTGATTTCATCGGGGAGTGCCAGGAACTGTGTGCATTTGGTTTCTTGTGGCGTGCCCACCCAAGACCCAGTTGCTGTCCATGTCTCCCATTTTGCACCTGGTTTACAAGAACAGGAAACCCAGATACGTAGGGTTGAAAGAGCCAGAACACATTCAGTTCATGTCCCCAGACTGAGGGGCCTGAACATTGCAGGGGTTACTGTATGCCTTTCTTGGATGAGAATCTAAAGTGGGGAGGAATTCACAAGGTTGCATATCTGAGTAAGTGCAATTCTCCTTTCCATCATCTTCATTGTTTCATTTATTAGTCTCTTCATTTGGAACAGGAAGGTGATAACAAAGTGATAGGAAGTCTTATAAATTTTTTTTTTTTCAGCGTACTGTTGGTAGGAATGAATGAATTTCCCTCTGTAGCAAAACCTTATTTTTCAATTTGACAATGAAAATTAAAGCAAGCAAAGGCTAGACACATAATGTTAATAAAAGTAACAATCTTCATTATCAAAAGCTTGAGATTTAAAATGGTAATTAGAACTCTTTAATCGATTGCTTTGAAATAACTAATAAAAGCAATCAGCTGATTTTTTCTAGAGATAACTGAATGGAAAGTGGAGAGGAAATCTAATTAGCAGTGATTTTATTAGAAAGTAGCACTTTTAGGAGAAAAAATTTCATCTTATGGAGACCAAATTCTCATTGACTTCTCACTGGTGTACAACTTCACAAACTCCACAGGATGAGTCTTTTCCACCCTACATAAAACAGACTGTTCTCCTTCCTTCCCACTTCTCACACATGGATAATTCCAACTTTTTCATAAGAGAAATCATATTGATTTCTGGAGTATCAAATATGGATTAATGTGCATTGCCTTAGACCAGATATTTTTGCTCTAGAGGAGCTACTCTAAATTTCTTTGTGAAATTTCTCCATTTTTTTTCCAAGAGTTATCTAATCCTTCAACAGGTAAATTACTGAAGTTCTTCCTAGTCCAAGAATATTGTTCTCTATATTCCAGATGTAGAAAAAGGATTTGTAGATTGAAAATTTGAATCCTGATCACAATTATAGCACCCCCAGAAGTAAGTCTCCATGCAAAGCCTGTGGTTTGCAGGTGAAGATAATGGCAAAGTGAAGAGGTGGGCTTTGAACCACAGAGCAGGGAAATGATCTCAATGCTTCTTCATCTGGAACACTTGCTTCCAAACTCTGACTTTCTCAGGGCAAAAGTGCAGTTCCAATGGAAAAGTGCAGCATTAAATGCTCAAGCAGAGGAAGCAGTGGCCCATTGAGCTGACCCTGAAGCAGGGACATGCTTGAGCTGTACAGTAGGTGTGGGGAATGGTGGCTGTAGCATCTTCAGAGAAGATTCCTCTGGGAGCCAGTCAGCTCCTACTCTTTGGATCCCACTGAATGGTGAACAAAGGAGGAACTGATGCCTGAAATGCCAATGAGATACTGATGTTCTAATGACTGGCCACACAAATCTTTGAGAAGCAGCCTGCTGAGTTCCTATGAGTTCCTATGAGCATCTTTAACCTCTTATTTGAGAAAGGTACAACATACTTCAGAAGAAACTTCTACCTCCTGCTGTAGAGACTTATGAGACTCCCTCTAGAACTGTAAGGAGGTGCACTGAACAGCTCTGGTAGGTCTAGAGCACGTACAATCACCACTACATCTGACACAAGTCTTGTTGACCGAGCTTACTGGAAAAACCCTTGTGTGAGAATAAAAGACCAGCTGATATCAACAGGGAGCAGGTATCCTCTGAAAATTACTAACATGCAAATATCATCCTGCAGGCCAAACTGAAATAATCTGCCAGAGGAATATAAACATATCTTACAAAAAAAAAAAGCGAAGTGTCACTTAAGGACAACCTTACCAGGAAATTCAATATTTGTAAATGAACTGATCATAGAAGATTCAGGTGGATGGCTTTATAAACCAGCATAATCCCAAATCCAGGTAGGTTAAGTGGTGAAAGATGAAGATCTATAACATCCCCAACTATAAACATCTGCAAGACCAGGCTTCCTGGGAAAAACATAAAGAGGGTCTCATACTGTACTTTTGTATTTTGTTAAAGGCTCCTTCTGATTCCAGGGACATAGAGGGAGCTGTAATTGTCACTTGGAAATTGCAATTCGGGGAAGCTCTCTTCTGCCTTAGCTGCCAGCAGCGGCAGCAGTGGCTTTTTTGCAACTAGCCATGAGAAGACATGATCCCTGCAGGTCAATCCTGACCACTATGCGAACCTCAGGCAGGGCTATCTCAGTCCCTCTGTGACTTGCCAGCGTTGGGAAGAGCAGGCTGCTAATCTCAGAACAGCTGAATCAGTATTAGAGTATTTCCTATATATATGATGGTAGTCCTGAGGTGTGAGCAAGAACGGACTGCATGTGTGCACAGGTAACAATGTTCCTGTTGTTATAAAGAAATCAATTTCCAGTTGTGTAAGTTAGTCATGTTATGTTCTTGGGTTATTTTCTTAGCAATTAAGCATTTAAAAGAAAATCCTACCAGCAATCGCACCATTTCATGGCCTCATTGAACTGTTTTGCCTCATACAGACAAAAATCCCATAACTCAGAAGTCTGTTTCTCTGCTGGCAAGATTGATAAAGAAGAAAATCTTCCACCAAAGCAGCAATGTAGAAGTTCTACTGCATTGAGACCACTGCAGCAGCCTCTTACCATCTCTCCAGGAGCTGCTGTCCAACAGCTTCTGTAGAGTAAGGAGAGCAGATTTGTAGACACCTGTATGTCCAAATCCCACTTGAGGAGCACTTTTTCTGCAACACTCACTGAATCTTGCTTTTCTCCTGCATAATAAAACCTTCTTGTTCTATTTAGACCTCAGTTCTCAGTCCCAAGAGCACATGGTTTCTTTCCAGTGACCACCAGAGGAAAAGGATAAGGCTATTTTCTGCAGTTTAGTTTTTTCCCTAAGGGGATTTCCTGTACCAACATAGAATGAATTAAGTCCTCTCTCCCTCTCTCTTTATCTCTCCCTCTCCATAGCACTTAGATAACCAGCACCTGAATGTTCAGAAGCTGGTACAAGCCTCAAAAGGCTTTCTCTTCATCAATACTCTCAGACAAACTAAAAGAATAGATAAAAAGCTAATTTGCCAAAATTCATGGTACCCTGAGATGTCAAGAATTTCCAGCTTCCAAAATAAAAATGCATTTCTCCCATAGTGCATTTTCCCCCCGAAACGTCTCAAATTAATTTAGATTACCAAAAGTGTGAAAAAGGAGAATAGTTTAGCCTGGAGAAAGTTTCTTTATATTCCAGAGGAAACATCTGAGAAGAAAAATCCTTATTGCATAGTTTATAAAGATTTAAAGAATGAAAACAAATGCAAAATGAAACCATACATTTTCAACCAAATAATTTTGTATTAAAGATGAAGGAGTACATGTTTTTATACAAACCTCTTCTTCTTCCCAGTCTATCAAGTCCCAATCATAAGCAATTACTGCTCGCCTTCTCTTCCAAAACTCCAGAAAAACAGTAGCTAGAGCAAGTAGAAAAAAGATAGAAAATTGTTTTGAAGTCAAGAAAATGTTAATGACTATCACAGAACTGTTGAATGAAGCTGTTACATTATTTTCGTTTCTTTGCATAAGTAGGTTCCTTTGAACAGCAAATCATGCTGATGATCTAAACTTCTTTCAAAAAGCATTGCTTTCTAAGGATTAGCTTGCTTGCTTCAAGTGTGATTGAGGCTTTAGCGATTTCATTTGGTGCTAAATGAGAATGTTTAATTTATAACCAACCAAGTGAGGGCTCTCAAAGAATATAATTGTTCCTATGAATCGTCACTGCTAAATAAAGCAAATTTCTGATGAAGCTAAAGGTTACTTGGGGCTGTTGTATATTAAGCAGTAACTTTCTTTCTTTGAAGACCATTTACATTACACAAAAACCAGAAGCCACAGGAAGCACAGTCCAGTGCATATGAAAATCTGTTGAGTACTAGTGGGGAAATGGGAACTTCTGGTTTACACCTTTTTAATCCAACCCCTTTTTTTTTACACTATGTGAGTTTGTATATGTGGTGTGGCATTTATATCTGATAATAAACATTTTGTAGTACAGCCCTTATTGATTGACTTCAAGATAGATTAACAGGCCTGCACATGACTGCTATGGGAAGATGACTGGGAGTAAAATTAGAGAAAGCTGGAAGGTTATATTTGCGTTCTAACAGAAGTTAGAACAGGATGGACACTACAGGGTAAAATACAGTTGCTGCTCCCTGGATGGAATGTGGTTGGCATGCCCGAAACCTATTCCACCATGACTCCCCACATACCCAATCTGCAAACTTAAGCACCTGCTAAGGGGAATGGAATGGAGGGTGGAGCAGAAAGGAGACTCAGAGGTCAGGCTCTGATGTAACCCTTGCAGGGAGGGGAACTTGATGTTACTTTGCAGCTGATAAAACTGCATAGCATCTGTCAGCCAGGGGAGACAGGAGAAGATGTCTTGTTGCTGAGCCAGTAACTGTGGTGAAATCATTCTCCTTGGATGAACTTGGTTCATTAAAACCTAACTGTAATATTAACACACGCCTCCATCCCAAAGTTACCTGCCTTCAAGGTACGACCACCCCTCACTCATGCATGGGCATGCACTCCATATTTTATTGACTATAGCCTTAAGAGAGAAGTGAGAGAATTTTACACCTATCAATAACAAAGGTATGTATCATTAGGGTCACTCAAGCTCCACCTAAATGTAAACAAGTAGTATACAAGTAAGCTAAGAATGGTGAAAAGTTAGAGAAGATTCCATTGTAACTTCTGGGATCAGGGGACAGGCTGAACCTGTCGCCTCCCCCAAAGGAATGCCTATTGGGTAAGAACTATATGCTGTGCTTGCTGATGATCATCTCGAGCTAGGTTTGATTGATGGTTACAGCTTGTCTAGATACTGCTTTGAACAGATTTTTGCAGTCAGATACTATCACTGTCAATCTCTGAACTTTAACCTGTCACAGTTTTCTACTCTCAGTGTGTATACTAATAAAGAGCACTATCCCCTCAACTGTTGGTGTATGTCCTTCAAGGGCGCTGGCAGTTGCCAGCAGAGGGCAACATACTTGAATAAAAGCGTGAAGACCCGGGAGGGGATCTCCCTTCTGTTGTCGGTTTGCGTCCCTGAAAAAGTCAGTCAAACCATCCTCTAATCCAGTGGGCAGCTCAGTGGAGAGTCACCCTAACAGGACAGAGTGATCAGAGACAAAGGTACTGGCTTTTCTGCAGCGCTGACAGACCAATCGAATATAAAGGATTTGAGAAAATTCCCCCTTTGACATGACAATTGTGCTTCCATTTTGTGATGGAAAGAACAATCAAGGAAACAGTAGTAACATAATATGCTCATAATCTGAAGATTAATACTCAGCCTGTTTATAGTTACAGGGGTTTAAAACATTTATTTTGTGTAAAGGATGTAGAAATTACCTAAAGCTAACAGAAATCAATGGACAGGCTTCTTCTCCCACTGTGAAATTTGCCTCTTTCCTTTATTGCTCACTGAAAAGCAGCAGATTGATAACCACAGAACATAAACCTCTTTGTTCATGAGCTAGCACAGTATCAGCTGTAACAGTGTCACAGTAGTCTGGCAATATGCTCCACATCCAGTCATAAAAGCACCTCCTTAATGATCTGTTTGCCCTACTGCAGCATATTGATAAAAATGGGACATGATACTGAGTACTGGCATAAGTTTGGCAAAAGTTAATTTTTAGACAGTAAGAATTATGTTTTATTGTACGAACCAGTGCAGCTAAGGTATATTTAGGAAATGAACACTACAAGCAGACAAGGTAAGGTATCAAAAGCATGGGTAAGGAAGCAAATATTTGGTTTGATGGCATTTTCATATATCATGTAATTCTTTTTCTGAAAGCTGGAATTATGTTACACCAAGTAACAACCACTTTGATTTTAGTCTAATAAAGAGCCATGAGACTAATGTTTCTATAAATGTTTGTAATAACTGCAGTATGATTTGTTGTGATCAGCAAAACTAGTTAAGTGCTAATGAGGCTCCGCTGCTGCTGAACCACCACAAGGTTCATTCCTTGATTTTTTTTTTCTGGTAGAACTGCTTCTGTCCTATCAGCTCATATTGAATTATTTTGTACAGGCTTAACAAGTAGTCCTGCACTTTTTGGAAACCTAGGAGAAAGAAGCCTGATTCCATTCCAAAAAGCTGCTGGCAGCAGAACTCCAGTAGGTGTTTGAGTTCCGGGCACAAACCTCTCAGATACATCTTCGTTGAACAATACTTATTTTCTTTCTTGTTTTTCCCACACCTGGAGTGAGGAATTTATACATATTATGTTTAGCATATTTAGCACCTGTCAGAGTAAGCATGTGCAGTTCCTGAAGCTCCTTTAGAAAGTTATTTTCTAATTGTTAAGTAGCAAATGTGATGTTCTGTACAGTGCTGTTTTAGCTTTCACTGTGTTACACTTTCCTCCCTCTATTCAGGTCAGTACGAAGTTTTCCCTTGCTAGATATTTTAAAATGTGCTATAAATAACCATCTTTGATTGATTCACTGGACTACTGATGTCTTCTAAAAATACTGCATTTTCAAATTTCTCTGCTTATTTTCTAATTGTAATTTTAACTACTAATACTCTATACAAACTTCAGCATTCTTTTCTGACTTTGACATTCAGTAGGACACAGTTGCATTTTCCCATTTGTGTGCTTAAATCAGATACTGAGTTTTCTCCAAAATTCCTGCTTGCAATTTTGAATTTCTCATTGGCCTTAGCTCCCAGATCTTTTACTACCTTTTTCTGTACTGTGTTTGTACTACTTCAGAGCACAACCTTGCAGCTGAGCCCTCAATATCCACTTGTACAAACAGCTGTCTTAACATCATTTCCTCAGATGCTTTTGTAACAAGTTGTGATCTTATCTCATAATGCAAATGGCCTCTTGTAGCAAATAGCTTTATCCTGACCTTCTCTCAGAAATCCTCTCTCTACTGTATTTCAGAGCAACATTTAATATATCCATCCTGACTCCTAGAATATATTCTATAGACCAGGAGTATTGCTGAAGAACATCCTTAAATTCTATCTCCTCAGAGAGCAGATCAATGTGAATGTTTTATGCTAGAGGCAAGATTTGTAGGAAAGTAATATCTTTTATTAGACTAAAAGATACATACAAAAAAAATTGTTTTATGTTGGCATTTCTTACTGCTTGAAAAAAGTGTTAAACTCTTCATGCCAGGCCTCTTTTTCTCCTCCCAATTTTGCCTTTCAGTAAGTGTTCTAAAGCTACTTCCTTTATCAAAGGAAACATTCTACACAGGAAGAAATTTCAAAAAGGATTTTTCTTGCATCCCTTAGTCCCCCAAAGATGTGCACAGAGAGAAGCTACCACCAGCCTACCCTGTCTCCAGCAATGCTTTAGAAATGATAAATAGCTGGACTTTCCTATTGAAAAGTTACAGAATTTTGCTATAGACCTTCAGGAAACATCTAGACAGTAATATCTTTGCAACAGGTTTCCCCACCTCAATTTGAAAAGCAAAATCTACAATTCCATCTGGCTTTATTGAAACATGGTGACAGTCAATTGAGTGTCAAATTTACCTAGATTTTTCTAATGAGAATTACTTTTTCCTTCACTTTGAATGTCTACATTTATTTTGAATTGAGATCTTTCTCTCATTTTCTGTCTGTGGTAAGAATCTCATTTAGGCAGTAAAAAGAGAGGAACTTTTCTTAGGTACGGGAGCTACTTTATCCTAGAGCCCAACATTTCTCAAGGCATACATAAAGAACAAAGTGTAGGTGTTTCCCCCTAGCACAGAAACACAAAATATGATATTGTTTCCCTATTTTTGAAAGCTTTGAACATCTGGAAAATGTCATCAAGACTGGAGATTCTTAAAAGAAAAAATTATTTTCCAGCTTCTGAGATGATCACATCTCAATGAGCACCAATGACAATCTGTTCACCAATAAAAAAAATCTTTAAAACTGTTGGTGATTACAGGGATTTACTTCTTCCTATAAACCACAGAGATTTATAGATTCAATCAGTTTGAAAGGGTATTTCCTTTCAACAAAACCTTCAATACTGAAAACCTTATACAAACTACTAATGAATTCCTGAAGTGCACTGAAGGGAGGCTACCTTTTGTCTTTTGATACATCAGTTAAAAATGAAAGTTGCTTTAAGTCATATGGCTGTCAGATATACTTTGGTAAGTACCATACTTTTTTTCTATTGCATCAATTACTTTTACTTCTTTGCTTACACCAGGCAGAAATTAAATAAGTGAGGTGGAGGGTCAATATATTTTTTGAAGAAAAGTGTATTTCTATTCCAATATCTTCTGGTGCACTTAACAATTCCAACCTTTGATGGGTCTCACTCATGCCACAATGAAGCATTATAAAAGATGGGTCCCTGAGCTTCAGAGCCCTACAGTCCGGCTCATTGCTGCTCCACAAATCAAGCAGCCCCTGCTGGTATTTGTCATGGTAATTCCTCTCTGCAGCCTGGCCACAGCAGTTTGCTCATCACTTGGAGATGCATTTTATTTATGTTTAAAATGGGAGCAAACCGCTTAATTCATCAACTAAAGAGGTCTTTAGAGTAAAAGGAGGAAAGCACCATACAGATCACCTCTTCATGGAAAGACCAATCTAGCCACACCTGGTTTTGAAGCTCCCAAGCAAATGGCTGAGGCTTCTCTCTCAAGATGGGAGCTTACTAATGGATCTAAAGACAGTGAAGAAAATACTTTGGATAATAATAAAACAGTGTGTAAACTCTGGCTAAAGAGGTAGCACAGTTCTATCTGCCTTTTTTTTTTTCTTTTGTTCTCTTTTTATGAAAGCACTGCCATAATTATTTAATATGTTAGTGTCTGTCAAACTGGATCATCTGGAAGGCCGAACTTTTCACAGCCAGTATTTTATGTGCTTGCCAGTTGTTTCATGCTGACAGCAAAAGCATTTCCACAACCAAACTACTCTCATTGATTCTTCTCTTCCTCTATGATTTACTGTGATGATGGCAAGGCCTACAGCTGCCAATAGGCCTGTTGCAGACTGAAAACCCATTTAACACAGGCAGTAAGCCAACTCCTAAATACAGTACCAGAAAATCCCTGGAAAGTGTGACTTCCCTTATTCGAACGTTGCTTTAGCCCTATCTGCATGTAAAATATCTCCACAATCTCACTGTTTTCTCTGCAAAGTCATCTTTAAGGAAGTAGGGTTTGTGCGGAGCCATAGGATTGCCCCATTCCCCAAACCACACCTTACACTCACACCTCCTCCTGGTGCTGCCCCTCCATCCCTCTTGGCAGCCAGCTCACAAGTACAGTGTAAGCCAACAAAAGTGGTGGCAAAAGCTCTCACACCAGCTGCTGTTCTATAGTCTCTTCTCCAGTAGCCAAATCATGCAGGGGGCAGCTTCTATTGTATTTTTTCTTATCTCACCGTGGTCTTAGATGCTGTAGATGCATGGGTGGACAGTGCATTTCTCAGTCCTGGCAGGCTGGTGTAGAGATTGCTGGAGGGAATTGGGTCTGGGAGTCTGACAGTGATGCTGAAGGAGGGGGAGGAAGGAGAGGCTAACCAGAGTGAGATGCATGAGAGTCAACCAGAGTTGACAAAAGAGAGGAAAGAGAGAGGGGCTACAACATTTTGTAGGCAGGCATGTTCAGCCTCCTCAGTCTCCTCAAAGGCAGCGACCGCAAGGCAGGACTGGGCATGGTCACCTCTGTGAGGGACTCCCCTCACCTAGAGTTGCTTTTCCTACAGCCCTGGATCTGGGCCCTGCTAAGACACAGAAGCCATGCTGTGAGCACAGCTGTTTTCTGAAAGCACTGTTGTTGTTAAGAAGGAACAAAAGCACTGCTGCAAAAATCTGCACTCCAAAGACATGCTCACCAGCAGTTGGGAACACTGACATAAATGTTCAGCAGTGTTAACCCATCACTTTTCCTACCTAGAGGTGTCCCTGACTGTACACTGTCTTGGAAATTCTCAACTTCAGTGAACACATGGAGAAGGATAATGGAAAAGCTGAGTAAACATCTAAAAGGACTCTTTAAGGCCTAGAAATTTTTGGTGATTCTTAGCTCTATGTAGCTCTAAAACAAAGATGAATTATCAGGCAGATACATAAAATCTGTATGATCTGTAGATTCTTCCTAAATGTGATTTGCAATATCTTAATATTGTCAGTATTACATGAAATAGGCATAAATAGGCTTGATTGGTATACGACCTAATTTAATTAGTTAAATAAGACAAAACTGGAGTTTTGGAGGAAGGAACAGAGATAGACAGGTAGGCTAATCTATGTTGTCCTGGTGGTTCTTATGTTGCCTCCTGGATATTTCTTGTGGTTCAGTAAAGAGATTTGCAGTTTAAAATGAAGATTATAAAAATTACGTGGACACTTTTCCAAAGCAGTTGGAGATGTGTGAGTAAGAACAGAAGAACCATGACCAAATCCAGATAGCTCAAGGACCTGGAGCTGTGAGATGGATGCTGGTTTTGTGTCACCTCATTGAGCCATTTTCTATAGCTGTTAACCTTCTCCCAGAATGGCTTGGTAGCAGCTAAGAGCCTGGGCACGTTTAGGGACCGTTTGAAATAATTTTTTGGGCTGACAGAAATTACTGATTCCTCTTGCCTTCAATTCTGCCTACATGACATAGTAGGGAAAATAGTTGAGCCAAAAATAGAACATTTCTATGGGCAAAATTCAGCCTCCATAGCAACAGTTAGACCACACTCGGATCAATTTACCATTCAATTAAATCTTTTATTTATTTCATCAGAGTTTGCTTTAACTGCAACCAGCTTACATGGCTTTAAGTTTTACTGCCTTTCTGCAAGGTGGGGAAACAATGCACACCTCATTTTAATACTGACACTAAATTGAGCTGCCCTAAGGTAAGAGAAGCCCTGAGCAGTAGTAGAGAGAAAGCCTCAGTACCAACAGATTTAAAAATTGTTAGAAATCTCCACAGAATTGCATATATAATCTACACAGACACTACATAACTGCATTCATGTTTTTGTTTTAATTAAAATTATTATCAAATAAAAATTTGGCTCAACCAATTCCATCTTCCTTTTGCAGAAACAGAAAAGTCTCAAGCCTATATTCTTTTTCTTAGTGTCAGAAAAAAAAAGTGTGCTGGAAAATAAAAAGGCCTATGTTGTATCACAATCTTTAAGAAAAAGATGGTGCAATTACTTAATATCAAAATGAAAACTTACCCCAGACTGCCATGAAAACAGCAAAAAAGACAGTAGCTCCATTGTCAAAAAGGTGGGTTACCTGAAAGATATATTAATAATGTGATCAATTTGTGATAATAAGCTTTTATTTTCTATTTTCACCTACTAAAATTAATGTGATCATGAGTTTAGCTGGCCTGACAATCCTGAGGATCCTTCCCTTGACACGCGAAATCCACCTGTGAGTTGACAGGACTATTTGCCATCCTGGCCTGGGACTGACCCCTGCCAACACCAGGTGTGAGCATCATTTCAGACCCAAAGCATTAATGTTATGGAGCCACATACAGAGGATGGATGAGAAGACAAAGACAGATGTCAAGGACACCATAACACATAGCTCTAGGACACGATCTCTGAGGCTGCTGAATCTCTAAGTGCAAATAGCATTCAAATGTTTTACAACCCAAACTAAGTATTGGTGAAAGACAATGTTAATGCTGGCTGAACTTGATCTGTCCTTTCAAGATTTTATCTACCCAAGCTCACTAAAGACAAATGCAAAAGGCAAAATTCATGCTTTTACCAGGAAGCACCTCGATTTGCATAGCCTAAAACATACCTTGGCATAAATGCAGCTGTCCGACAACCTCATGAAGGGGCAGTATTTATCACATATAGGACACATTATGATATCTGTAGCTTGGCAGACTTCTTTACTGGAAAAATAGAAAAGACAAAAATTAATAGCTTGATTACTACAACAATCTGCACAACAATCTGTCTTAAAATGGATTGATAGGCTTTGCTAATATTCAGTCACTTATTGAACAAAACTGGTCTGTAACTGAAGCCAAGATGTTCATAATTGCATGTGTATAATTAATATTTGTTGACTGTCTAAGACTACAGCGTTTACAGTCATAACTGCAGAGTGCAGTTCTCCAGGGAGAACCTAGCAGAATCTCTTTATCATTTCCAGCTACTCCTTGAGTCAGAGTGACTTTTGGTAGGGGGAGGTTGAGCATAACTGCAGACAAAGTTCAGTTTGACTTATTCTTGTGGCTTAAGTGCACAAAAACTTAGAGATGCAGCTCTCAGCAGAAGGTCCAGGGGTTTCTTCATCTGAGAAATGCCTCTCTCTGGTGAATCTTTGGGAAAGGCCTTTTAGAGAGTGAAAATTCCCCACTCTTGTGCTGGCCAGTTAGAGAGTAACGAAGTTTCTGAGTTGCCAGCACCACTAGCAACTGGAATTGGGCAAGAAGCATTTCCTTTCATCCCAATTCAAGAGCATAAAACATGGGAAGTTTGATACTGGGTACCTTATGAGAACTACACAGTCTTTTCTTGATTGTTCATTCAACGGTACAAAATGAAATAATTAACAGCTTGTGGGAAGATCTCTTAAATTATTCATAGTAACCCACAGCTGCAATTTCTTTATAAAAGTTCCCACGTTACCTGACTTGGCAGTGGTTCAAAGTGGTGACTCCATACAAAAAGACAAATAATCCAATGAAGGCAGCTGGGAAGAGCATCCCTGTGTACCAGCCTAACCAGGCAAAGTACAGCCCAATTTTCTCACCAAAGTACCGTCTGTTTTAAAACACAACACAACAAAGTTACCTGCTAATTAGTATAATCTACTTAATCTTGCTCATTATTAGAACAAAAATATTTCTATCATATCTGAAGAGTAGATTAAAGAGAAGAAAAAGCCTTCAACTAAGCTTCTAAATCCACACTGAGGGACCTGCCCCAGGAATGAACTTAAAACGTTAATTCAAAAATTCAATAACCACAGTTTACAGTTAGATAAGTGGAGACCTCATAAAGGAAACACTGAGTTACTTCTAAAAACTAGTTCTTTGTATTCTGGAAATTGATGATCTGCTTTGCCTTTTGGCTGTGTGAATGTACTGCCCAAATAATTGTATTGAAATCAGTTTTATCCCTAAAACTTCTACAACAGCAGAAATTATTTGAGCTCAAATTATTTCTAAGAAATCAGTTAACCAGAGTTCATTCTCCAATACAGTTTATTTTCATTTGGTTACTTATTTTCTTAGCTCCATTCTTGGAAAATTAATTTCATTATTCTACTGCGGTGGAAAGTGTAGTGCATGTAAGGTCCATTATTTTGCGATGATTTGAGGAAAGCCGTCTTAATTGATCCTAATTTATTAAATATATTGCTCAAAAACTACCAGCAAAGTGGCCAGAAAGTTCCTTTTTGCTACATATTCATTAGCACTTTTCCTCCTCCCAAACACAATCAAACCTTTATTTATGTGTTATATCAATACATCAAGCACACAAAAACCTGCTGAGGAGGAGAGGAGCATCAGCAGCAGAGGAGCAGGCTCATGTATTGTCCTGTGTCTGATGTCGTGTGCACAGTAGGCTGAGATTTTAGGGGATTATTTGCAAGACTGGTTTAAAAGAATGAGGCAAAATGACATGCTCATGTTTCAGAGACTTAAACTTTCATATCCACTCAATTTGAAAATAGTCGCTGCTGGAAACCCATTTTCACCCTAATGATGCAACTTCTGATCTATCCAGAGAATAAATGCCGTGAGCCAGCACTGCTGGCTCTTCTATGCTATGAGAGAATTTTGTTGGCCAAACTTTCTCAGTGAGAATGGAAAGACCTAGGTCTGTCTCTAGCGCTGGATGCACCAGAGGACGCTTGGTCTGGACTGGAGAAAATGAGCAGTTTTCAAGTTGTTATTAAAAATTTCCTGTTTGAGAAATTCTGCCCTGAGCTCATGCTCTGCTGGAAGATACTGACCTGCAGTGACTATTTTCATTTGAGTTTACCACCTCTGCATAAGAACCCAGATATTGTCATTTTGTTTTTGTTCTTCTGTTATTTAACAGACTCAAATTCACAGGCTAAAGAGATAGTAAGTTAACAATAACATGCTCAGTTCTGACAAGGGCAGCAGGTCTGATTGTAAAAAAACCACACTGCAAACTGTATTTTAAGACCTAAGAGTATTAATGAAACCTTTGTCCTGACCATTTTCCTGGCACCTAGGATGTCAATCTGTGCCTGCACCTCCAAAAAGGCAAACTCACATTTTGACCTTACTTCCACTAAATATTTATAACCTATTTTTCTCCATGTACATAGTTCAAAGTAGCGAAGTCAACCTAACCTTCATCAAGCTTTATTTTTTCACATCATTCCCTACCCTCAAGGATGAATGCTTCCTGGCTCCAACCCTCTAGCTGAGAAGCACTAATGGCAAAAACCATCTCCTGTCCTGTTGAGCCCTTCAATCTAACAGTGCAAATCATAGTATTCTTTTCCATCTTTGAGATCAAACACTTTCACCCTAGATGAAGACCCAAGCAAGGTTCAGTGTGTGCATAAAGAAGACTGTCCATGATGGGGAGCAACCCATCTCTGAAAAGTAAGGAAAAGGCATCTGAGCTGGGTCCTAAAAATGCATGAAAGATTTGATATTACTTTGATACATATTGGTTTAAATATGGAGAAACAGCCTTGATATTCCATTATTGCCCTTTGCAACACAGCTGATATTCCACAGGCACATGCTGTACTGCTGGAATTTGCATCTGGATCAAGTTAATATATCATGTGTTCTGGGCCCATAGTTAGCATATTTCTCCTTTTAGTCTCTGCTCAGATACCACTCAGTTAAGTGCTATGGAAACAGACTATGCCAGTAAGAAGGTCTTTGGAGGCCTTCCTAGGTACCATATTCAGAGAAGGTCTACATTTATTTCAATATGTAATTCAGCTGGACTATCATGACCCTCAGGGCATGAAAAAGGTTTAGAGATACCTTTGTCACTCCTTTCAATTTGCCCCAAATACTTGTTTGAAGAACAAGCTCTTTGTTTCTTCTCTTTTTCTGTCACTATGTAAAGAACAGAAATTTCATACAGCTTGCCTCACTGATGCAGTGCTCTCTGAGCCAGAGCTCAGCAATGTACACAAGGAATTCCAGAGGTTTTTTCTAGAATGCATAACTGTGCACTACTTCTACCTAAATATCATGTGTTATCATTCTGCTCATGTCAAGGCCTCTTTGAAATTTTCCAGCATTGATAACATCTTTGTGTTCTTGTTAACTTTGCTAATTTATTACTATCCAATTTTTCAGATTATTAATATGGACAGAAAAAAATTGTTTGAATTTTTAATGGTTCTCCCACAGAAAATTTTCTCCCCAACTAACCTAAAAAGCAGAGACATAAAAACCCCCAAGCACCTAATAGAATAATCCATCTCTCCTATCCTTATATATGCTGTACCATCAAAATAATAATAAAAACATAATTTCAGCTTCTCAGTTGTAAGCTAGCCCGTATCATAGCCCTTCAGTACCAGTTACCTTAGAGGTGAACTGTATATCCCCTCAACCCATTCCAATGGTAGAGCCATGTCTTAATTGGGTTAAGATTTCAATATCAATATTTATCAATAAGGCACATTTTTGAAAATTAGTAAGCTACAAAGTCTTATTTCAGACCTATGAACTGTGATATTGGATTATGCTGTGTTTAATGACCTTTATTACAGAATATTTTGCTTTCAGCATGCCTAGAAGGAAGTCATGGATCTAGAATATAGACAGATCAGGGCTCAAGCCAAGAACCTATCTATCTTCATTAACCCTTTTGCAAATAAGAATGAAATTCTGTACAGAACCTTCTACATCACAGAATCTAGAGCCTTCCAGCAGGTGTTTTGGACATATGAAGCTCTCACAACAGAAGCAATGGGGTGGGTAGGAAGGGTTGACAGGAGATTGAAAGGGAGTAGTCAGCTTGCAGTCAAGACATTTAATGGAGCAAAATGCAAGTTGCTCAGGCATCAGTTTTTGCTTCCAGGCTCATTTAGATAGCTTTACAGCCACTTAAAAACCATAGTTTTCTCCCTCTGTTTTTGTCCTGTGAATTACATGCACAGGCAGCAGCAGGAGCAATTTGTGCACAATCAGGAGGGAAACAGCTATGCACGTAAGTGTGAGGAGGTGATCCAAAGTCCCCAGGAATCACTGTAACTGTTTCCATTGATTTACATGGTCCCAGAGCATATAAATATAATAAGTCCTGTTTCTTTCAGATTACAATCAATTCTAAGGGTCATAAATTATTCTTGTAAATATCTATAGACACTAAATTCCAAGAGATGTGTAATTAAAGTCATGGTACCACATCTGTCGATTAGTAGGATTGGCTTTGTAAATTATGCTTAGTCTGCATAAATTATGCATAAATTATGCCATACTGCCACATGTTTCAAAGCAGAGTGGAAGCAGAATCATGCAATTCCCCTCAAATGACTTTTTCTCATTTATTTTTAGTGACTAGTATCTCCATAACAGCCAGCTGATGAGATTAAATGAAATCTGGGAGTTGCCAAATGGACAGCACAGGAGATGGAAACTTCATTTTAACAGCTAAGGAAAAAATAAAACAGCAAAGAAGCATAAACATTTTCACTTACCATTGAGGCAACTTGACTTTAAGGTAGAAATATCATATCAATTAATGACATAATTGGACTATCTACATCTAATTTACTTCTTAGCCTTTCCAAAGCATAATGTTAACTAGAAGTGTAAGTTCTGGTCAGATGTCTGTGGAAGAATCAACATCCAGACACTCCTTTTGTACACATGACAACACTACACCCTCCAAGCACAACCCCACATAACTCTTGTTATGGGATAAAAAAAGATTTTCCTGCTGTAGAACTGACATGAAAAAAGCTTCTTTTTAAAGTGTGCCTGCTGAGACGCTTCCAAGCAAAATGAACAGCAGGTCTTGCTGGTGTTATCAGTTCTTCAAGGAAAAATCTCCAGCTCAATACACATATGAACTGCTGAGAGTGGCAGTAGGCATGGAAGGTTCATTCACAGATGCTGGATTACTCACATTTCTTTATCTCCTCCTAAATCTTTGAATACTCTGAAAATTCAGCAGGAGCTGAGGAAATGTGAGTAATCCAGCATCTGTGAAGTGAGAAGAAAAAGGCATCCCCTTTTCCTATTGTGTCACCCCTCCTTCAATGAATTCATCACAGCTGTGGATGTGTTCCAGGCAGCAAACAGCAGACTGGGCTGGGGCTGCAGCTTTGGACCTGCTGAGTTTGGTGGCTTGTGACTCAGGCTGCTGTCTGTGCTCAGGGAATCTCACTACTGCCCTTGCCCCTCTCCTCTTTGGGCAAACACCTACTTGGCAACCACAGGACACTCATGACCTCAGATAGGGGGTTTGTAGCAATTGCCTTTCTTTTGTTTGTTTGTTTTTAACAGAATTAAAAAAAATCTGTCTGATGAAAAAATAAAGCTTCTTAAAAAATCTTAAATTTTAAACTCAGTCTACTCAAGAAGGCTGCCATCAAGGTCCAGAATAATCATATCTCTAACATTGCCTACTCTGTTATCATTTATTCTCATACTTAATAAAAACCTTTCAGATGCCTGATCATCAAATTAAACAAAACACCGGATATTGCCTCAACAGCACTTTCACAAACAAGAACAAGCCTTGACCACTATGGACAAATGATTAGAAAACTCTCTAGAGGTAAGTTATTTATACTGTGATATTAATATCTTATTGTGTACTGGGAAATTGAAAGCAAAAATCCCCTTCAGTGTATCTGTTGGCTCCCCCATAAATCAGCAATTTCTATTGTGTAATTTGACAAAAATTCCATATTTCTATTCAGTGTATTAAAAAAGAAATAAAAAGCTTTTGGGATTAAATTATGAGATTTAATAAATTATTTTGTAAAGCATTAAAAAAATTACATGACTCAGTGAAATTTTTTATTGTATTTCTTGGTGAACTTTTTATCCATGGAGATGAAACTCTCTGTTTTATGAAATGGATAGTTTTTATATGGCCTTAATCAGTAACACTGTCTGTCTCCAGGGCCACCCTCTAGAAATCTTTCATCTGGAAACAATTTTGAGAATAAATAAGAGCAAAGTTTTCTATTAGCTACAGGACTTATGAAAGAGGCAATTAATATGCTGGACCAGCTGCATGTTGTGGATGACCCTTCCTGATGGCCAATGGGTCTTCAGTGCTCCTGACACATCTGAAGACTTTATTAATAGGCTCTTGAAGCTCTGTATTCCTCTCTTCAAGTAGAAAAATCCTGTTACTGTCCAATAATAGTTCTCCCAACACGATAAGTAAAGGCTCTGGCTCTCTCTATATGCGCAAGAAATATCTAATTCTCTTAGTGCATGCAAGGCTATTTGAAAGCACTATTTAAGAGGACTATAAGAACTCGGAATCACATCTCAGCTTCCTCATGTTTTCTTTCTTTGCAGACTACTTCCAAGATGAATAAAACTCCAGACAGTGGTGATGTAGCTGGTCTGAATTAAAGGGCAGTGGTACAGAGGAGACTTCCACCACTAGTGTTGCTGGATACGGTAGCACATTCAGAACTGTCAGTTCTGCTCTGTGCCATTTGTAAGCATCATGAAACTTCATCCAGAGCTCATTCTGTGGTTGTTTTTCGGAAGAAGAAAATCTAGTTGATGAGAGCCTGTCATTCACCAGAGCCGTTCTCCAAGGAGGAAGAATTCCTCCTGTGGACAGATGTCTAATCAGGTATATCCAGGCTCCACAGATTTCTCTCTTCCTTTTTTTCTCTCTTAAATATTCTGCAAACACTTCATTTCAAATTATGGTGTCAGGAAACTCTAGAAGGAAGCTTCTTTCTCTTTCAAGTCCTTGTACAAGCTTTTCTATAGATACATCTTTGGATGTAGTGGCACCATGAACTAAATGGTTTCCCATGACTTCAGGATCATTTTTTAATGAATTAACGGAGCTTTTCATGGTTTTGGCAGAAGTGAAACAACCCGTGCTCAAAGCATCTATAATGTGGCATAATAAAAGCAAGTGAGTCTTACCTTACAAGATCCAGTGGCTGGTACTTATACCACACTCCCCAGGAAGCCCAGCACTCATAGAGCAGGTGTCTGTGGTTTTCTGCCCCATGGGTTTTTATTGAATTCTTACTTCTGTAACTTCCCTAAAATACAAATCTGGACATTAATGAATAACAGCAGCAAAAAAGAATATTTAAGAAATCGCTCTTACTAGCAGTATGGATAAAACAATTTATTCAAACTCCATACTTGTGCTCTAAAAGCTCAATATGACATTAAAAAAATATCACCTGATGTCACTAAGATTTGAGATTATTCTTCCTAAGATATTCATAATAAATTATATTCAAGTCATAGGCTATAAACACAAAGAAAATCTTTGGAGAATCTCAAAAAAACCCCCAGAGCATAATGGTTTTTCCTCTTTGAAAACATACTGATACATCAACTCAAATAGTTTTTACAGAATAGATCCAGAACGACTTTCTTTACTCATCTCTTTTTGCAAGAAAACACCCCTAATTTTTCCCCAAGGAAAAAAGCACCGATAAATGGAAACATGTCAGAGGCAGACATTAAAAATATCGAGGATAAATGATTACACAATTAAGAATTCATTTTGTGGCAAATGTCTGTTCAAAAAGAAAAAAAAAACAAACTGAGAAAAGTACCTCATGAAGAGGAAATGCAGCTTCATAGGAGCCATTACTGAGCAATCGATTCAGACCTAAGAATCAAAAGTATTCAATTATTTACCAATAGGAGCAGAACAATTGCTAAGCAAAAAGCAAAACACATTTTCATAATAAACTGACTAAATGAAGATTGAAGCCCATTGACAGTACAAGATACATGTAGAAAAATTAATCTTTTATAGATTTTGATAACTAAGATATAATACAAAGAAGGACATGTTCAAATATTAACCAGAATCTATCATTTATTATGCTGGAGGTTTAAAGATTCGTTCGCCAAATCCATCTTTAGTGTAACTTCAGTGAAATTGGAGACTTCACACTAGGTTTAAAGTTTAACCTTATAAAATATTGTCTAACAAAGCTGTTTAGATGAAAAGCTGCATATCTTGGGAGCTAAAAATTTCAGGGAAGGTCTCGACATTTTTGAATTGCAGACCACTAAAGCAACTGAAACTCTTAATTTCCATATGATAACAACTCTCTAAAATATGTTCAGTTTATGTCTTACGAAAGTTGCTGGTCAGACAAAAAGGAAGAAGACAAGCTGCAGCAGTGCAAGACTAGAAAATAAACAGGAACCTGAACCAAAATCATTCCTATGTGGCACAAAAAAGTAATCATACACCCCACTCACTCACGGCTTGTGCCTCTTCAGTGAGAGCCTTGAGAACTAATATCTGCTGAGATGCTGGTGCTTTTCACTTGGAAAATCACCTAAATAGGATTGAGCAGTTACCAGGCAATGCAAAACAAAATATCCACACTAAGAATGTGAAGGTGTTTGAACTCTATTGACCAAGAGGTGTGGAGTCTTGATTCCTTTCCTAATTCACAGAGGACACACAGCAGCAAGGACACAGCAACGGGAATATGAATATCAATATGAATATTCAATATGAATAGCACTTTCTGTGGTGGCATCAGTACCTGCCTGGCAGAATATACTTTCTTCCAGTGCCTCTGGCAAAAAAGTAAAACTTGTACAGCTGAGCTGGGCTTTGCTCTGCCCAGTGATCAATGCAAGGTTGTGTTCACTGTAGGTACAGCACAAGCTGACATGTGAGGGATTGGGATCTTGCTGTAGGCAGGGACTGCAAGTGTTTGCACTAGATGCAACGTCTGCTCTGCTTAGAGGTATTGCTACCCTCATCCCAGCAGCTGAGAAAGAAAGAAACATGGGAAGTTTTGGGATATTTCTCTTCCTCTTCAGGAAAGGTGAGGTTTAAACAGCAGGGAAATGAAATAGACTGCAGAGTTTTATGGAGATTGTCTCTATGTTTCTCTCTGTGTGGTACTCAAGCAGTATGTGCTCCGTACCACTTGGCAGGTGACCACTGTTTCATATTCTATCCCTCCTCTGTCACTGCCTGCTCTCCTGGATCTGTGTACGTGCCACTCCAAATGTTCACTCCACTCACTAATTGAAAGTGAAGACACAGTTATGCATAGCAGTCTTGGCACTGAGGACATCAGTGGTGAACTCCCTTTTGACTTACAGCAACAACAAAGATACAGAGTCTTCCATCTCCCTTAGGGATGGATAGGTATCCAGGGAGCAGCCCTGTAGGCTGAGATGTAGAGCAGCACAAATCTTGCCATCCTTCTAAGCATGTTTTTATGAGAGTAGAAGTTTTCCTGCATGAGTCTCTCTGCTTCTCCACTGCTCGTAATCTGTTCATATTTCTTGTTTAAATCAGCCTCTTCCCTTGCAGAGGTGATAAATCCCCTGTGGTGACATGTGCCTGTGAAAGCTGACTGATATTACATGGAAGTGATCACATCTTCCAGGCAAAGCCCCCACAACAGCAGTGGTTGAGATGTAAACAGGCTAAACTGAGGTGATTAAAAAGGAAGGAGAGAAGTCTGTTATGAGCCCAGGCAGACTTCTCCTTTCTTTTTTTTAATCACACATGTTAAAGCACATTGCTCAGTACTTACCAATTTTGTTTTTCCCTTCTTCATATTTCACTCTTTGTAAGATATGGTGTACAATTCTACTTCTTGTAGCATTATTGAAGAAAGTGTCTTTGTTGTGTATTATGAAACTACATGAAAATAAAAACCAAGGGCATCTCAGAAACATATAATAACATGTTTAAGGCAAATATTTAGTTCCATTACTTTCTGTGACACTCTAAAAATCTACAGTATGTAAGCAAGTGCAAGAAGGATTAAAGATACTTGATTAAGAGATGATTAGCCAGGTGAGATGCTGTCAGTATCAGTATTCATTCTCTAACAAAAAACAAAGAACATCTAACAAAGATGGAGAAGTCTGGAGAAAGATAGAAGATATTTAAGTATTCATTATGGTAAGCATTACTTTTAGGTAATTCACTGAAAACCACAAAATTCTTGCACAAAAATTTGCAAAAAGCATATCTTTGTAAGTGCAGCAGTAGAAATTCACATTCCATTTCTATTCCAGGCTTTTTGTTACGCTTTACCATTATGAGCCAGCTGGAAACATCTATTGGTAAACCACTCTTACCAAAAACTATTACTGAATAATATGTTAGAAATGGAAAGTATCATATACTCCTATATTTGGTCCTGGAAGCTAAAATACAGCAGAAAATTAGCTTTCAGACACCATTTATCCAGTTAATATTCTGGTTCAATGTTCAATAGGTTAGACAGAATTGTGGTGAGTCTGAATGTATTTTTATAAAACCCAACAAACTCTGTGGATAGGAGGCAATATTGTTTTCCTCATCTGTGTTTTTGAAGAGCTGCAAAATTGAATAAACTGATAAATAAAATGCTACGGTCATAGAGGTGTAGAGACATTGGTCTGTAAGACAGCACACTAGACAAATACAGCCTTAAATGAGATCATCTTAATCAGGAGCTTGGCATGGACTCACATCATCTTCTCTTTTGCACGATGTGAGATTCACTGCTCAGTTTTCCCCTCAGGTAATTTTACTCAAATGAAAATCTGCTTTTTCAGAATGAATCTTTACCCATGGGAAATAATATATGGCTTTGCACCTCCACAGTAATTTTGTAAAACAAGGAGTTCAACTTCTGGACTTTGAGAACTTCATATGCTCCCTCTTTATTATCAAAATTCTCAGCTGAATTTTCAATACAATACAACGTGTACATAAGTTCCTTATGGGCTGCTTCAAAGGCAGACAGTAAAAAAAAAAAAATCCTATAGTAAAGATATGTAAGACAAGTTTCTCCAAGAGCTCCAGAAGTAATGAAACCTGGTTTTCTAGAGGTTACTATCTCATGTCTCCTTTGCCACTCCACCCCAGATAATCACAGGCCATTTCTGTGTCTACAATCTACTCATTACTGTAGTCAGTACTTCTGGCTTCCTCCCACATCCCTACTATTCCCAAAGTCCTATGCATGCCCTAGAGTACCTACCTAAAGTAATTTGATTTATGCATATTGGCTGACCACCATGTGCACGCTGATTTACCAGTGGGCTGGTACCACACAGCAAATACAATTGGTGTCCACTGGCCACTGCCTTTTCTGTATAGGAACAGTTTTGGGCCACTATTCCATTTCAAGCTGCTGTTACTCAAAAAGTATGTCAGACTGAGCTTATCTTTCAGATGCATAAAGATAAGCAGGTATAGAGATGTATCTTTACAGCTGCAGCTGTATCAAATTCAGTTGAAAGTAATCAGTATGTAAAGTAATAACTATTAAAAGCATTTTGAGAAAAAAGAACTACGGTCATCATGTTTGTTTTAATGCTGATAGAAATTATATATTTAAAAAACCCCACCTAAACTCTGAAGCAGGTAGAACACTGTTGTTTTCAGCTGAAGCTGGAACTCTGTATTAGGCTGTTTTAGTAGCAGCAGAAACAAAAGCAGGAGTAAAACAGAAATGAACAATTAGAGATTTTTGCTCTTTATTTAATTTTCTTTTACTGACTGACTTTCCAAGATCTCACTTCCCAAACAGGAATAAATGTAACAGAACTGTGAAGATAACTTCACAGATATCAAAACACAGCACAGTAATTTTCATTCTGACTTAGCTATGAGTTCTTGTAGGATACAACTGAGAATTGAATCACCTTATCTGGGAAACTTGCAGCATGGAACCAGATAACACCTTAATCTATTTTCCTTGTAATACAATGTTATTTTGCCCATCTGTTATCACAACTGCCTCATACTGCAACTAGATGCAGTCATTTCATCATCTTTTCTGGAGAACTTGTTTAGTATTTTTTTTGTATTTAGGCATTTCTACTTTCATGAGTCATTAATGCAAAAAGGCAAAAATCAAGGATTATGCAAACTCTAAAAACAAAGAAAGAATCACTTGTTTAAAGAAACACTTAAGTCATCTGCATTCATTTGCAAACTTAGCAATTGTGTTATTATAGCTTTTGATCTCACATGGGCAAGAAGAAATAACCAGACGTGTCTGTGAAGCAGATGTAAACACCTCTGTATAATAACTACCATGAAGAACTCTGCCTATTCCAGAACTAGCTGAAGCAGTCCTAAAACACATGAGAATATGAGCTGCAGAGGTTCTGACCTGCCCAGTCTTGTGCCAGTAAAAGGCATCTGAGGGCAGGAGGGGGAGAGGAGAGGAAGAACTCACCATGATCAGAGTGGGCTAAAACCACGCCCTTGAGTGTTTTCCAAAGTTATTCATGAAGACATGGATGAAGAAGAGATGCTAGAGTTCAGCAAAGGTGAAAAAGGAATGCCAGAATGAATCCTCTGGATGTCCTGGACCATCCCTAACCATACCATTATTTCGGGATAGAATTGCATGTGGTAAAGTTTAAAAAATAATCCTCGCTTATTTTTGGACATAAAAATCATAGGGCTTTTTTCATTTGCTTAACTCAAATACTCAGGTTTTTTTCTGTGAAATTGTCTGTAGAGTAGGCTCAGAAAGAGCAGCATCACCATAATCAAGGGGACAGGGGCCTCTGGCACCGGAAACAAAAAGAGTCGGACATGACTGGAAGGCATTGAAAGGTTGAGAACATCTCAGCTAGTTGTATCTGTGTGTTACAATATCCCAGTTGGACATTGACATAAATGAGGACAATACCAGGGAGGTTCCAATTTATCTCAAAAATCACAGGAGTCATTCTTGTCAGTGAGAATCAGGCAGCTCAGTGTAGGACTTAGCCCTTTTAACCACCACCCCTTCCTCCCATGCTTTATGGACATTTCTTCCCCTCAAATTTTTGTGCTTCAGTTTGTCTTATTTCTGAATGTGGGTGGTAAATCCATATTCACAGAATAACCATCAAATCTATTCCATGTTCTACAGCATCCAATGAAGAATTCAGAGGAGAAAGATTTTCTCAGTCTGTGAAGAACCTCACACTTCAAATTTCAGTTCACAGGGGCCAGAGCTGAAGATATTTTCAAGCTAGGTACACATAAACATTTATCAGACATTACTGAGCTATGAACTGTATAGAGCGGAGGCTTTCTAGCAACTTTTTTAACCCTTGTTGCTGTTAGGTAGAAGAATTTCCTCAGCTGTTCTGTTTCTGCTGCCCTTGTTAGATTTTCAACATGCACAAGGATTTGAATATTCATAAGAGCAATACAGCTTGTTTTCAAGCTCAGTAAGGGTTTAGACTTCATTTATGAGACTTTTCATGAAAGGTTTTGACCACCTTGTCGCCTCATTTGTAAAACAAAAAATAAGCAAGGATTAATACATTATAGTTTTTATTACCTGTGAAGTTAATGTATAGGTAGATAAAGCCAGTGATTTGTTCCACAACAGCTATAATCATTAACTTGGTCCAGTAAGCCTTATTTGTGTGAGATGTCCTTACTCAAAAGGAAAATCCCAATGAAGATAATGAGAGTACTTTTGGAAGGAAAGGTTCCAGAGTTGATCCTTAATTAAAGTCCCTTTTAAAAATGTCATTCTGGAAATATTGCTCTTACATTTACACTGTAAGAGACATGAAGAGTCAGTGAAGGTTAATTGCTTTGAAACCGTATTTGTAGCCTTCTTAACTAGACTCTGAACTAGAAATTTCAAACTATCTTTCTGTGGATAGCAAAGCACAGCAAAGCTAACTGTTGTCTGAAGAAAGGCCTCAAATTAGTGCAAATTCAACCAAGAAAAAACTACCAATGAATTCCTGTTCATACATTCTCTTTGGTAATTTTGCAGGTTGTACAAACCCTTTAAGGGTAAATTTAGCTCTTGAATCTTTGAAAACACATTTGGAAAAAAAAGTGGGTTTACTTTTCTTGTTTTATTTTACTTTATATATTTTGGAAAAGTAAACGGCAGGAAAAGGCTATTTTCTGCTTTACTGGCAAGATATACAAGCTGAAAGCTGAACACCCATGGTCTGGTGACAAAGCTACAAAGGGAGGATGGATGCATGCACAGATCCATGTGTGTCTTTGCACCATAGGATCCACAGACACTGAAACATTTGATGTCTGACACTCACCATATCTAAAAGTACCTTCTGCTGGAAGCAGTACAAGCTAAGAGCACAGATGTTATTAGAAGGAGTAATTTCTATGTGAGTAGTGTACTCTTTGGCACAGGAAAAATGCCCAACCTTCTGTATGCCCAGGTAAATCACTGAGCCAACAGCCAACCTATTATTGGCTGAGGCAATAGCAGGTTTTTGGCTCATTTAACATAGAGAAAATAAATCACCAGCTGTAGTACCAGCAACAAGGCGAGCCTGCAGTATTCCCCTGAGAATAGTACCACACATTTATCTACTCTTTTTGTTTGAAAATGGGTATATTATTAGCACTTGTCAATTTTCATTTTCCTTGACTTTTAAGGCTGCAGCTGACTGTCTTGTTTATGTAAAAGGACATTTTTATTAATGGTTAACTGGCGTTTTTCATATCATATGCCTAAACCAGGGTGACTTTGGAATGAAAAATGTTGTAGTGGCTCTCTCTGTTTCCAAACTGGCACTACAGCCTCAAAACTGCCAAAGTAAAATAGTCATGGAAGTGCTGAATCTCTCCTCTACCTTCCTCTGCCCTTGCCTCCAGATCAGTCTTCCCCCCAGATCACTTCCTAATTTAAATTGGTTCACTCAGAAATATTCATCTGAGATAGAAGGAGCCTTATGTATTTTTCAGGGATGCCCTTCTTCATTCTATTTGTCAGGCAATTAAAATGTCCAGAAGCAGAGAGAATCAAAAAACCCATTGCAGGGCATGTTCAAGTTTGGAAGCACGGAGATTAGTTTGAGGGCAGCATTTACAAAACCATGGTTCCTCATTTACAAAAAGCCATTTACAAATGTACGGTTACTATACTGTAGGTGTATTTAAACAGCAGAACGACCATCCTGGTACAAAACAAGTAAGTGTCCATGCAGCCCTGTGCCATGTCTCCAGTTGCAGCAGCTCCCCGATCTATCCATGAATATGGGGTAAGGTGGCTCAGGGGAATATGGGCACAGATCATCTTGGTAGAGATGGGGTTTGTTAAGGTCAATTTGAACATCACAAAAAGCTTGAAAAGTAGGTCCCCCCCGAGAGACACACATCTTGGAAATCTGGAAAAAATACAAGACTCATGTACCACAAGGGAACATAATATGAATGAGAATCACTCCATTAACCTCTGGTATGTAGGACCATTTTTGCTTAATTAATCAAGTTACTATCCCAGTCCTCCTAACTGAGTAAATATTTAATCTGATTTTCACAAAGTAATAAATATTTAAGTGGTTATTCAATTATATATTAGATTAATATTTAATCAGAGAGTTTATCGCCTTCGAAAGAAAAAACAAAGGGGAAAATAGCTCCTGATATAGAGCTTGAAATCTCTAAACAGCAATTAACATATTTTCCTAGCTAGTGTACAGTTATCTAAGAAATTGCAGCTGATTGCTACTGTTACTATCCCCAAGTGACCAGCAGCTGACTACATAAAATAACTAAGATGTAGTAGAAGAACAACTAAGTATGTCTGATGGTAAACATTTTTCATGTATTGTGCATTCTTGTAACTGATAATTTTCTGAAGAAATGCTTTGGTATAAACACAGCCTTTTCCAAGTTGTGGCTGCAGAAAAGAGACACTACTCAGCAATCTATCTTGAGAATTATCATTTTGTATTCCACACAATTAAAAAAAAATAGTGCCTGGCAGAACTTCTTTCCTCCAAAAAGAGATTTCCTATTACTTAAGAAATAAGATGAATTTTTGTCTTCTCTTGTACTGACAACTTTGTGATATACCCTATGAAGTATGCCATAATCCCTTAAAAAGAAAACCTGAAGTCACACTGCAAAAGCTATAGGCACATCTCACAGATGTTATTCTTGCATTCTCTTCTTTGCCTGTTTTGGAGGAAGGACAGATGGCTAGCTGTGCCTCTTAAAACAAAACTTTTTTTTTTTTTTTTTTTTTTTTTTTTTTTTTGAAAAGCTAACCTTTCTCCACATCTGGCTTTTTTCCATCTGGATGAGAAAGAAAAATGCAAGAAAGAAAAAGACCATTGATATGATCTACTAAAATTGCACACACTCATTGTACATCAATATTTTAAAAATATTAATTTCCTATGGAAATATGGTCTGGTCAGCTTTTTTTTCTTAATTATTTTCCTCCCCAGACACGGAATTGTAAATATTGCCAGTTATTTGTCTTTCCATGCTTTTAAAAGAAGCCATCACAAATGAAAACTGTACTCAGATCATGTTATAAAATCTGTATCAGACTGGGGCCCGCTATGTGGAAAATGTGGCTAGATTACAAAAGATAAACTGCCCGTTCTCTGATGATGTGAAAGACATCTGAAGCTATGAAGAAAGAAAGAAAGAAGAAACTTTAGACCCAAATTGCGATATTTGGACAGAATCAAACACAGCCAAGCTGATATGAATATTTAAGGAAAAATATTTCAGAAAATGAAAAGCACATAAAACTGGGAAAAAAGGAAGAACTTGGCAGCTTCCAGGTAGGACATATGGCAAAATCTACTGTGAGGCCATGGGGATCTTATCTGAAAACTAAGAATGTGGAGTTTTATGCTTCCAAGATGGTTGTAATTGTGAGTGATTTACTTCATGGTCATTAAGCATGTCTTGGATAAACGGTGATTTATGACAACACAGAAATTTGAAATATTTTCAACTGTGAAAAATATATATCTTGCTCTCCAGAAATACTTGTACGATAGCCAGAAATATCCTCATTAGTGTAATTAAAAGACTGATTATATATTTTAGGCTCCTGTGGGCATTCCTCAAAGAACAGTTGAATGTACTTCCCACTCATCTCCTCCTTTCACTTAGGATTCTAGATTTGCAGGAAAGTTTTATGTCTTTTACTCTAAACTTAAAATTCAAAATTTGTACATAAGTTCTGACAAAAAGCAGACACTAGTGACATTTTTCAGCTACCACCTTAATACTGTGCAAAAGGACTAAAAGTCTTGCATTTATTCTGCATTCTCTGAGGACTTCAAGAACTGAGTGAGTTACAAACATTTTATTTGCTCAAAAAATATCCATATGTTCAATGAAAAGTCTTAACACTGAGGTCAGCCAGCTGAGCATTGGTGCAGTACAGGGACCCCTCCTGTCCTGTACCTGTTCTCTCTGAATCAATTTTGGCACAACTGTGTGATGGAAGAAGATGCAGAGTTACATCTAGAGGCCCAAGAGCAGGAAAGAGATTGTCACTATTCTAGCCTACAGGATGATGTACTTGTTAAAGACTGAACTCCACAAGTAACTACCCATGACAATTATGTAGCTTCCAGTACAATTTCATTGTATTACAATATGGTATGGTAAGAGCACTCTAGCAAAACTTTAACTGTCCCAAATATAAAAATGTATGGACTTTTCTTACCACTGAAAAAATGCAAGCTAAATTATCATAACGTTACTGTAGATAGCAATTCTTTTCAGCATCTCAAGAATTTCTGTGATTATCTTCACATTCCTAAAAAAATATTTCGGGTCTCTGGGTTAAAAATTGAAATATCTGCATGCAGCTCACTAGACAAATATTGAACAAGTCATTGTATTTCCAAATTCTAGTGAAACAAAACAAGACAAGCTGACACGGGCAACAGAGTGAAGCATGATAGGAACACCACTGCTGTCAGAGCCAGCACCTTTTGGGAGAAGGAGGCCAACTATGCCAACATTTTCTAAGCCTCACACACACAAAAAAGGAAGACTACACACAGAAAGCTAAGCAGAAAATGTCAGGCCTGCCAGGGAGTAGTTTCCAAGTCTGCAATGACGTTAAAGAAGCACCAAACAGCAGCAGGAGTGTTAATGAAACTAACACTACTTAATAAACTGCTCCTGCCAGTTTACCAACACAAACATGAGCAAGGCAGAAGAATGGAAAAAAAAATATTCTGGTTCATATATGCCAATTCTCCTTTCAGACACAGAAAACCTTTCAAAACAAACCACCAACCCCTTTCCTATGTGCAGTAATTTTAAGGGAAGTTAGCAGTTAATATTGCTGGCAATAAAAACATTAATGCTGACATCCCAATTTATTAATTTTTTTATTATCACTGGTCTAGTCTCAAACTAATTTGCACCTACTCTTCCTCTTGCAGGGCACAATAACTGACCCATCTCTGTGTCACACAGACTTCTATTGAAATTTCCTTAGAGTTTTGCACCTGTTCTTGTTTTTCTGCTGTATTTGGAAAGATGCCATTTGTGGCAGAGGTTTATTTTATTCGTTCTTATTGTAGCTAGTAAATCAAATCCCTGAAAAAATATTCACTAGGTATTTCAGAGCTTTATCAACCTGGCTTCTCCTTGAATAAAACCACGTATTTCAGATTTTTGAGTGACCTGTAATTCATACTGTGTCTTTTAGTATCCTCATCAGTGTTGCCTATTTTTTGTGGTTTTGCTCTCAGTCAACAATTGTTTCCCATATTACAAACACTGTAGTTACCTGTAAGACATCCAAAATTTGACACCTCTTGAGTTCCATATGAGTTCTGAAGTTTATGTGGGGCTTTCTCTGTTCTGCATTTTGCAAGTGAATAAAGGCTTCTGTGACATTTGTGCAACACTGATGCTGTTGGTATGCTTGGAAAAGCGCCACTGATAGGTCTAAACCCTGCGATTTTGCAAGCACTTTTGCATCCATAAAAGTGAAAGAGAAATTCAATCAAATTGACATTTCCTATTTTCTTTAGAGTTCTGTTTGCTCTACAGTCGTAACTAGGAATGAAACACGAGTATCAGTATTTCAGCCATCAGAGATGAAGGACTAATTTTGATTATGCTAAAGACATAGAAATGCTGAGAAAAGAAGTTCGAATCACATCTTTAAGTGGAAAAGATCAGCTGCAATTCTGACCTGAGAGAAAATAGCCATTTGACTACTTTAGGGACATAATTGAAATTCCAGTGAATTAAAAGGAACTTTCCCATTGATTTCCTTTAGCTTTGAGCCAGACCTTTAATTAATAGAAATGCAGACTTGCTATCTCTCCCTTTTTTGTGAAAAGGCACTTCCCTTTTGTGAAGGCACTAGTCCTTAAGACATGAACTAAGAAATCAATTTTTTCCAAGGTGAATCCAGAAGGCAAAGTTTTCATCTTGCAATTGAGATATGATAGAATACTCACTGATGTATCCTTTGTTGGCTGAATGGAGCAGTATAGCAGTCATTCTCCTCCAGATCTGGCAGTGTTTCCTTGTCCAGTTTCATTGGCTTTCTGGGTAACCATCCTCGGAACCTGCTTATCTGTTTCTCGATCCTGCAGCACATGATAAGCATGAGCATTTGAGATGATGGTTTTTTTCACTACATTATGAAGCACATGTTGTCAAACCAGGCCACCTAATATTTACAACTAGAAAAGGTGCAATGTCTTTTGACTTTTTTTGAGGCAGACCAAATTATACAAGCTGAACTTGATTATTAATAATGAGCTTTCTGCAGAGGAGCATTTATTTTGTCTCAACAGAAAAGCAATGCTGATGGTACATGCTAAGCCTTAGTAAGCCCAGTGAGTGCTTGTCATGTCTCTAAAACTTTATTTCTCAGATTTTCAGTTAGCTTAAAATTCAGGCTTAACTGATACTAGATTTTTGCCCTCTAAACATTAGAACAGATTGTGACAAAGATTTTTGGCAGCTAAACCCCAGCAAGTTACATCCTGTTAGTACTCTCTGTATGGATTCTTACCTTGCGATTGATGCTACTTAAAAATGGGCTACTTTGTTCATTTCATTCAACTGTAGTTTCTTGCAATACTACAACCTCCATGAAACCAGAACCCTGGTTTCAGGTGACTGCTATGCAGCTTGTTACATTTGGAAGGTGAAAGCAAACAACGATTGATCTGGAGAAAGGGCAGATTTAACTACAAGTGCACTCATGCAAAGATACACAGTGAAATGAAGGGAAGAATCAGAGCTCATTGGAGAAGACAATCTAAACCAAATTCTAGAATGTTATAATGAAAAACACCTAAGAAAGCTAAGATGTGTGTAGCACAATGACCCCTACTCTCTCAGAAGTTCCTAACAACTCCAAGTCCTAACCACTGATCCCTGCAAGAATCACAGACTACAAATCGTGGAGTGTGGCCATACTTCAGTCACTGGATGAACGTTTCCAGAATGTTTTTTAAAGGGCAAGAATTGACTTCCTTTGAACTGAAAGTTCAGTTCTGAACAAAGCTCAAGGACTGGAAATATGGTTGGGGGTTTTTTGTTTGTTTTGTGTTGCTGTTTTGGTTGTTTTGACAGAGCCAACGTAAGAACTCTATGACCAACAAACGCTGATACCTCTGCACAGTCAGTTTGAGGGAGGAAAACCCATACTCAGGCAGCTGAATGTATGGGGAAGGAATGTGAAAATGCTACATACTTTCATTTAAAATACATATAGTGTTTCCTGGAATATCCAGCTTTCTCCCACCAGGTATTTTTATCTCAGATAAGGAAGCTAATGCTCATTTTTAAACACGAGCACATTTCAAAATTGTACCTAAATCAGCTGTACCTGTTTTGGTCCCATTTGTGCATTTCCAATCTGGAACAGCATGATGGGGTGAGGGGTGTTGGATGTTGCATGCGTGTGCAAATTTATCATCAGGACTGTTTGGAAAAACTGTAATATGTATGTAAACATAATAGAAGATTTACGCTTAATTAATCACAAACTGTCCATGGGCAGTGTTTGCACTGACCCAGCAGTCTGGAGCACAGGAGGAGGTAGTTTGCAAATGTCTGTGCTGAATGCAGGTGAGATGTCAGATCCCAGGGCTCTAAGGAGCCTGACCAATTGTAACTCTCCAGCTGCAGCATCCAGCCTGACAGCCTTGAGCTAGTCTGTCTAGCCACTGATAGAAATGCCAAGGGAAAGTAAGTTCTCTACAGGAAAATCCCTGTCTTCTGGTCTCTGTTTTTTCCTCTGAAAATTCCATAAGCCCTGTGTTACTGTACATTCAGCAGGCTTAGTGTGTCTGGGTATGAAAAAGGCAGGAGGAATCAGGAAGAGGGTTTTTCTAAATATGCTGTTCCATTCTTGTTAATTAAAGTCGTTTGAATTCTCTAAGCTATTAACACCCCTGCCCATCTGCAGTCTTTTCCCATTCATGCTGGAAGTCAATGTGCACATATGAGATACTGCCTACTGCAGGTTTATCACACCACACAAGCACAGCACAAAGGGACCGAGTGCTTTCCCCACTTAACAGCAATGCATTATTCATGCTGGCTTCTAACTGAGTGTACCCAGAATTTGAGTGGCTTGCCATTCCCAAGACTCAGATTACTTGGCATGCTCAGTCAGCCTGCTGGCAAACGGGTCTGAGAAGGTTGCAAAACCTTACTGCAAAGCACAGAACATGCAGTACAGCCTTCTGCAGGGAAAACAACGCCCCCTAGTTAATTCCTTGGGAAAAAAAAGGACCAAATTTTAAAATTTATTCCAGCTCATTCCAACAGTGCCATCAGTCAGCAGTGCGAGTTTCATATGGTACAGGAGCATCTTGCAAAAGGAAAAAGCTGAAAGAGTGGTGTTGGTGCTAACAAATACAGACACACAGTGTTAAAAATCTATTTTTTTATCACTTCTTCATGGCTAATCCATGCCTCATTTTCCCTATACTCAGCTGAACAGGGGAAGGGGAGTTGGAAAGTGGTGTGACCTACCCAGGAACAATGGGGTGCATGGAGTGATGTAGAGGGAGCTGCTTCACAGTGTCTCAGAGTCTCTCCCACTCCAATCCTGCCCCAGCTCTCCAAACCTAGTTTTACTCAGCACCCTCTTCCTAAAGATACATATTGTGTTTAACTCACACAAAGTGTTTCTCAAATAATTTTAAAGAAACTGTTTTCTCACCATAAAATGGGGTAGGGATAGAACTGTTTTTCAAAGGAAAGTTAGGAAAATTAAAAAAGAATTTTTAATTGAGACTGATTTTTATGAGTGGGTCAGCTTTCATAGAACTTTATGCATATTGTGGTGCTAGCTATTGTATTAGTTTAGTTTTTAACCACGATGCAGGTGCTGTATAGATACCTGATACCTGTCCTTTCCTTTAAAGCAGGGGAGTTTTGTAATTTGAAGTTTTGAGATCACTAGAATTTTTCAGAGAGAAAATTCAAGTCAGGTTTACAAATTGCCAGAGACCTGCACTGGTCTTTGCCTTATGACTAAACCCCTCTCTAAAATAAATTCTGCCCAAATGTCAATATAATGTTTGTATTAATTAAAAAAATGGACAAAGGCTTCAAGTACTTTAATCTACACTGAACTAGGAGTAGAGGAAATAGATACTTTTATTGAAACCATATATCTAAGTTTCGTGTAAGTTAAAAAAAAGCTGAATATGTTTTCTTTCTTCCCCCCTGGGGCTAGTCAGTTACAACTTTTCTGCCTCAAGTAGCTATTTATAGATCTGAACATAAAAATGGAATTTAGCCAAGTGTTCTCATCACTCAGGAACTAAGTACCAGAAAAAGGATCATACCTCTTCCCATTCTGACTTCAAATTGCATCCTGACTTGTAAGAAAATGAACATGAAGCAGAACTTCATATAATACATATAAATGATAGAACCTTCACCTTCTCCTTCCTATCTATTTCTTTAGTCAAAGCAGTCATATCTTCTTTAAAGTCAAGACCAATTCCAAAGCTAATGGCCACTATAGTATCTACTGTAAGGTGGGAATGGAAAGTGGGGCAGCATCAACATTTGTGTGCATCTGTTACCCTGTGCCAAAGAGGGATAAAATGTCTCAACTCTGCAAAGTGCTCATTTGGTGCTTACTAACATGAAAAGGCAAATTCTATAATGTGATATCAATGCTGGTACTGTCAAATCACCAGCACGCCGAGACATAACTTAATATACAAAATGCTTTTTAATATGCTCATACTGCAGAGTGATCATCCCATGGATGTAAATGTATCAATGTTATGTGCAAAATGGTATGGCTGTTTATTCCAAAATGCAGATTTTTCAATTTTAATTCTTCTTTCTTAGAGGTTCTTGGCAATATTTCCACTGACCTCAGTAAATCAGTAGATCAGGTGCTAGACCCCTTTGAAAACTGCATCAACAGTACCATGGCATTAAATGTCACATACAGCGAGATAGATAAATGTAGATATATAAATGATCTGTTTTTTGCCAAGCCTGTATAATTTTTAGGCATTTTGGAGATATTTTTGTTTAATTTTCCAAGGTATCAAGAAGAAAATACAAACTGCTGCAGGGAAAGAGTTTCATTGCAGCAAGTCAGACATAAACTGGGCATCAAGTGTAACCTTAAAGATATTAATAATTGAGTGAAAACACTTCAAAGATTCTTGGAAAATACATATCTCTTAAGCTCGGTTCTTTGCCTTCCTATCTACCAACAAAGTACTAAGTATCTCCATAGAGGAAGCAATAAATAAATAATGCCATCACTATTACAAGTAAGCAAGGTTCATGGAAATGAACCTGTAACAGTGGTACTCTAACCCCAAGAAACTCCCTAATGAACTACATGAAAAGAAGGAGATGCAGCATTTGTACTAACATACTTCTATTTCTTTAAAGACTGTGAGATGCAACTTCTCTTGGGTTTTTTTTGCAGATGTCCTAGTGTGTAATCATTCCCTTTATCCTTTCTACAGACACAAATGATAAACTTTTCTTTCCAGCTTGACTTTAACTGCTGTTTTTGTTCCTGGGTCCAAATGAACATAAACTCAACTGGCATAAGAATTGTACTCACCTATTCATGAACTTGTATCGGCGGTGCAGGTAATAGATTTTTCTCCTGGAAGAACAGCAAAAATGAAGCCAGTCGAGAAGAAAACCCATCGTCAGTTACAGTATGAACTAGCAAGGAAGGAAAGGAGATTGAAGACAGAAGCCTGTAAGAGGTGGAGGAAGAGACTAAAAGAGAGATTAACAGAACTGTCACAGGAAGCCACACAAACACTGGTGGCATTTGAATTGCTAGAAGGTCATCATTTTTCCATTGTCTCCTCCTTTTCTGCTATTTGTCATGTGTGAAAGATGGAGATCCAAAGATGTTTCTATTTCAGAGAAGTTCATGAACTGTTGCAGGAATTCTTTAGGACTGACACAAATATGGATAAAGTATCTGACATCTACTAACGAATTATTAAGGCTGCATTTGGGGAAACACAAGGGGGATTTACTTAGAAAAGCCAGGAAAGCTGTATCTAATGCAGCACTATGCTGTAACACATGCAGTACCAAGCGGGGTTGGTGGTTGCTCTTGGGATAACATCCCTAGAAACAGAATATAGGCTACACAAGCAAATGCACATGTGCTCAGCACCCCGCCAAGTGTTCAGCACTCCCTCTGCCCCTCATACAGGCTGGTTTCTGTTGTCAGTGCAATAAGCTGTGTGTGAGAGCAAATGATGAGCAAGTGAGCAGACAAGGGAACACGAGCAGACACATGCTGAACCCACTCCCAGCCTGCCTCCTGACCAGCTCTGCAATGCAGAGCAGCCCCTAACCACCATGTGTAGATCCAGGACAGAGTCCACCTCCTGTCCCACTCCAGTGCTGGCAGCTCTTGTTCTTCTCATAGATGGCTATCATACCACAGCTGTCAGGATCTGACACTGCCTTCAGCACAGAGACCACATCTTCATGAGAGTTAAGAAAATCTGAGGGCTCTTGAGTGTGGATTTGGGACTCATACTCCTTACTGGAAGAACTGGGTGCCTGACCAAACTCTGATTTCCCCCTCCAGAGGCTGACATTGTCATCCACTGAAGGTCATTGTTAAATCAAGGTGGTTTCTGTGTATTCTGAGAGGCTCCATTGTGTGATGCAGAACTGCAGCACTTTTGGAAAATGAAAGCTTACACCACACATGCTCTAAATATTGTAGCAGATGTAGTGTAGGAATGCTGTTAGTGCCTTGGAAGCAAGTCCTCTAAAATAAGACAGCACTGATGCTTTATAAATGATAAACAAATTTGGTTAGTATTCCAAGTTAATTTTCAGAACTTTTTGACATTTTTGTTATCAGAGTCCATATCATGCTGGTGAGGTAGAATTTTCTAAACTATTTAATGTTGGCCAGCCTTCTTTGGTTAGTGTTATTTATCTTGCTCTAGTCAGCAGGTACAGAGAAAGGTCAAAGCTAAGTGTTTCTGAGGATGCCATCCACTTCTTGATTTTGCTTCTAATGTTCAGAGGTATCCACCACTTTGTCACTCCTGCTTTGAAACACCAAGGATTTCCTCCAGTGATGCATGGACCTTGCACAATTCCAGCCTGAATAATCAGGAGCAATAAACAATCAGCAGCACTTAAAACAAGGGCTTAGACAAAGGCATCTGGAAACATACCATCTAGACTTGTGGACATGTCGTAAAATTTTTTGAAATGATAAACTGTACTGTTGTTTTTAGAATGAAATTGAAGAGCCTGCCCAGCAGTCACTAGTGAATTACCATGATTTCCTGTTAATAATGCTGTAATAATTCTCTTTCTATGGATGTGGAAAGAATGAAGCATGATCCTGAAGCAGGTCAAGAAACCCTCAGTATTTTCAAAGCTTTCTATATAATCTGTGTGACGCAGACTTTGCTATCTGCTGAGTGATCAGGATAGAAAAAGCTGCTCCATGACTAAATTCAGAATTCCTGCTGTATTTCTGAATCATGTGATCTTACTCATTTGCTAGAGCAGGTCCATCTCAAGGACTGTCACGGAAGTCAGAGAAGGCACACTTTTGGCCTACCCCATTGTTTCTAGAACACTTTAAAAAAAGAATATTACTATCCTGCAATGAATTGTGATTGCTTTTGGAATTTTCTCTTTAGCACTAAAAGCATAAGGAAGAACAGTTGAAGATTTGCTGTGAAAATGAAAACAAAATAAATACAAAATAAGGCTGCAATTTTGTCATTTATACATCTCCAGTTTTCCTTCTGAGTTCTCTATTGCTGCGCGGTGTCTCATACCAGAGGCATTTTTCATACTTAGGTAAGAAAAAATGGAAGGAATCCTACAAAGGCACCAGCTCACTATTCTGGGTCTGATCCTTTTCTTGTTCAGGAGTAATTCCATTAAAATTAATGGAGCTTTATGTTACAAACCCTGCTAAGTGAAAGAAGAATCAAGGCCTCTCAGTTCATGGGTTGTGGTCAGTTCCAGTGGAAGTCTTTAAAAGTTCTGATCACCAGCAGAGTAAATACGGTATTTTACAAAGAAAATTTCATAGCCCAACATGCAAATAATATTTAATCAATTGTAAAAATAGTCTGAATTTCAACGTGGAATTAATCTGGTTATCAGTAGCATTTAATATAATTTCTCTACTTTCTCAGCAGAAAAAAGCATTTATTGCTTAAATTGTTTTCCTATTAGATGGGATACTTATTTATACGTATTCATGTAATACTAATTCCATACTATACAAGCAACTTACAGGTGCATACCAGATACGTCAAACAGACATGCACTTTCTGTGCTGCCTTACGTACCTGGATCTTCTTGACCTCCCATTGATTTCAATAAAATGTCCATTTAAAAAACAGCAGCGCACAAGTATGCAGGGGGCTCCAGCACTGAAGGGGTTAAAGGGCCTAAGGACAGAACACCCCATGAAAACAGCTGCACTGCTACAGCCCATCTCAAACCAGTATTGTACTGAAATTGTAGGCTTTAACAAAAAACAGCAATGAACGTGGTATCTAAGGAACTCCATTTATATTTTCTAAAGGTGTGTGGCATCTTATAGAAGAGCTTTTCTATAGGCATTTTGGTGTTATTATCACATTTACTTTACAGTATAGTGTGGCTTTGGAGGTTGAGACAAAATATAACTACACCTACCTGAAAGGCATTCTTACATTCATTAGTTCAGCATATTTGCCCAGGACCTCCCAGGGGGCGTGCAGTTTCACAAAGATGATGTCACTGTTTGTTAGGGATGACTGCAAAAGAAAAACAATACAGCCACCAGGGCTTACTATTTCAAGTAAAAAAGAAAGAAATCATAGTCAATGGTCAATGTGATGTGTCACCCTTCCCAATTCCTGATTCTTCCTCAAATGTTGTATCAATATTTTGTCAACTCATTTTTCTTCTGCTCTCCCGAAAGCCATGCTGTGACTCCCTTCTGGCCTGCATGTGCTTCCTTTACATGGAAAAGAGGACATGGAGGGCAGACAGATGCATCCATGGGTTAGCTTACTGTACATACATGAAGAGAACTTTATGCAGGGCATGCACATCAGCATGGCTGCTACCTAACATGAAGCTGTCTGGCAAAGACAGGAGGAGGTGTAGCAAAGAGGAGAAAAGGAGGAATTTAGCTCTGTTTGCACTCAGGAGGAGACACAGTGCTCTACAAGACAAGTGCTCTACCGCAGGTTTGGCTGAAGCTGATGTGAGAACACAGAGAGCCACATGATAATACTGGAAGATGAAATGTTCAGATTCTAATGAATAAAAATGAATTGTTCATAAAGTTACATACAATATAATTTTAGACAAACAAGTGGATGATATTCCAAGAAATAGGCAGAGGTGTACTTAGTATGAGAAAAAGAAAGTATGACAACAGAAAACCAGGCAAGAAAATTGTTAGTTAGCTTTGGGGAGGGTTCCTGTGTTTTTTAGACATTGTCTTTTATTCAATGTTGCTCACATAAATTCTTGGTTAATTGTTGCTCACAATAATTCTTGGTTACAACTTATGAGGAGCTCTTAAATCTAGTATTGCTTATCTGGAAACTATTGTGACTGTATGGGTGGGAGGCTGACATTTTTACTTTTTACACTCTCCATCCACTATCCTGATAGATGCTGAAATTACTGAATTTGCATGTCCATGTCCTCAGAGTAGCTAAAAAATTATTACTAGTTTGTGACATGATAGGAATGCAAACTCCAACAGTTAAGATATATATATGATTTTCTTTAGCTCATCAAAAAAGCCACAAAAACCAAAAAACCAAACCAATCCAAAACAAACCAGAACAGACAAACAACAACAAAAACCCCAAAACAAAAACAAAGGAAAAAAAACCCCTCAAAAACCCAAACCCCCAACCCAATGACTATAGAGTTAACATTTTTAAACAAATATAGTATTGGACCATAATGGAGACAGAGAAATATTTGTACTCAAAGTACTAATGGGCTGCAAAAATGGATTTAACATATAAAGGAATGAGTGACTTTCTGGTGCTAAAAACTGAAGGAAATAAATCTTCTTTGCAGATGAATTGCTGAAAAATATTTCAATACAAAATGATAGAACAGCAACAAAATGCCCCCAAGAGACTTGCTTCAGAGACAATGAATTCACTTGCATTCTTTCCACTGAATTTAATGGATTCTAATTCAGGCTTTAATGATGTTTTTCTTTATAGGTACATTTCAAAAATTAGCTTTTATTTTCCCATGAGACTTCAGCAAGTAGATACCACAAAACCAAAACTAAATTCTGTTACTCTAAAAATCTCCTGCAAACTGCTCTCTCAAAGGTGAGGTTAAGTCAGCAGTGGATTGGCAGTTTTGTCACAAACAACTTGGATTAAAAAACAAAAAAGAGCAAAATCTACCAAAACTCAAAAGAACCATCTAAGAAGCCCAGTATACAGAAAGAAACTACAGTACTGATACACCAATAAAAACTGAGAAATTGGGGAAATTTATTAAAAACAGCTTATAAACTTAGTGATGGCTGTTAAACAGGAAGTTTATAGGTATTTTCCAGCACATTGTAGTTTAAGCCATACTAGATATGGGAGCCAAACATGACTTGTGAAGATGCTGTTTCACAAGTGAACATTATTTAAATGCGGTACCTTATGTGTTACATGCTTTCATGCAGAAACATGAAAAATTTCCAAATAGTTATCACAACACAGATGTTTAAAGAGTATTTTTCTACTCAATATCTTGCAGTGTTAGCACATCAAAATGTTTTCAAAACGATAATCAGCTTTGCCAACAGAAGATCTAACCAACAGAAAATCTAATCAAAATATATTTGGCAGGCTCAGTTATATTCAGAAAAAAAGAAATAATAATACTAAATTATTCATATGAAAATCCCTTTCTCTTGGGTTTGCTCATGTTAAACGTTCATAAAGGAAAGCACTAAGCAAGGCTGGGAAAAACACGACTGGAAAGAGAATAAAAAATCCAGATGGAGGATGAATTGAATGAAATGTCACATTCACCTAATCTAAGGAGTAAATAGCTAACCAAAATATCTGGAAAAAAGATAGCATGAAGACCATCTTCCTTACAAAAATACTTTAGTGAATGGAATCTCCTAAACTCTCATGGTTAGGTTAGTATTTAGACTCAATTTCCTTCATCTTATAAATGTTTCCACTGAGACTAGAGGAGCATTCTTTTGTTGTAATTGACTTTCAAGGTTTGGCTCGTTAAATGATTTGGAGAAGTAAACTCAATTTCACATTATGGGAACATGCAAACAAAAGTCAATGTAACATTACTCCCCTTGGAAACTTAAATAAGACAACTATTGACATGAGCAATCTGCTATAAAGTGATGTCCAGATGACGAAGAAAGAAAAACAGAGGAATTAAGGGGGCAGACCAATGAGATAAAGCACTTAGCAAACACAGAAATGGAATAAATGTTTGGAATTGACCTATCCATAAAAAAATGGATTTTCTTCTGGTCACTAACAACCTTCTTGGTGGTCTTCAGAATAGTGTAAAGCCAGGGAGACAAGAGACTTATCAGAATCAGACAACTGTACTCATCTAGGGTGGAAGGGACCTCTAGGGTTCACCTGGGTTAAGCCTCTGGCTATGGCGGGGTTAACTTAGATCAGCCTGCTCAGACAGGGGCTTGTCCCATTGAGTAGTGAATATCTCCACAGGCAGAGATTTCACAGCCTTTGGGCAACCCACTGGCTGAAACTGGCTCGAGAAAAGAATATTTTCTATTGAAGAACTGCTCTCTTCCCTCATAGAGAAATCTTGGCTTAAAACTACCACTTTCTAGACTTGTTTTTCCTTAAAACCCCCTTATTTATTACAAGAACTGTATTTAATTGTGTTCTCATTGAGAGGCTGTAGCAAGGCCTATTTAGTTTGATTGAACCATAATCTTCGAAATAGGTTTGTAGGGTAGAATTCAGATCATCAGAGTCTGGGTTACAGACAGTTAAAATACATCATGGCTTCACTGACAAACATCATTAGTACTGTATCATTGCTGCCAGTCCTCGAATACAGGCAGTACTATAGGTCCACATATTATAGACCTGCCCTTCTGGCAAGGCTACCTTTCCATTTTACCATTAAGTTCACGAAGCCATTGCTATTTCCCAAGGACATCCAATCAACCACAAACAGATTTAAAAACAAAGCCACATTTTCTTCTCCAGTGTCACTGTATAAGGAGTGGAAGAGACTAAAGCATGGGCCATTTATGTAACTCCAAAAGCAGAAACACCTGCTTTGATGAGTTACAGTCATCAACTAGGTCGAGGAAAGTTTGTAAGGGTCAGGTTGTCATTCTCCTCCTAAAGTGGGCACAGACTGGTGCTAACTGCTGATTAAGTCCTGGCTACTGAGCTCCCATGTATTCCTGCAAGCATTCTAATGCCTTTTGATGGCAGGATTTAAATATATATATATATATTCATTGTTGACCTGACTCTGCTCATCCTGAACTTATCATTGTTAGTCTGAATAGAAGCAGAGTATGCTGACATGGAATGTCTCTTGAAAAGCCCTTATTTTGCTGTATTTGCAGGCTGCCTTCCAGGATCAAGGCTAAAGATTAGCCTTGTCTTTTGTCAAAAACCTTCTTAAACATTCTCCTCTGCCTAGCTAATTTTAGTTCATTATCAGTAATATTGTCAAGTCATTTCAAGACAAAAGCAGATGTAGGTACACACCTCAATACAAGCATTTCTTAAGTCTAAAAGTTAAGAAATTTGAGAAAACCTATACACAGTACATAACCTTGAAGAAGGATAAAATCACAGTGTCTCTAGTTGAATGGTGCCATTGTCTATTTACCTTGAGCTTACTAGGCAGGTTTTCATTCATGTATGCAAAACAATAGGGCAAAAAAAAGTCAGGATTTACCATTAAGGTGTTTTCCCTATAATTATTTAAGAGCAAATTACTCAAGTCTGGGTCTCTCTTCACGTTTAAAAGCCTTCCTCATAAAAGTAAAATGAAATAAGTAAGACTTTGAAACAGATTCAACAACTAGAATTAATGTTACCTACTTTAGGAAGATCCTATAAGACAAGTTAAAAAGCCAGAACAGAAACAGTTCTTTACATTTTGGCAAATATAGCTAATTTCTGGTAAGACCATAATGCAGGCAAAAACAGAAAAGGAGACAAAACCAACATACTTCCTCTAGTAACAATTCTCTCTGTAATCTAGCTCTGTATGATGTCTGAGTGCAGAGTAGTAAATAGTAACTACCACGGGTTCCACTGTTTTTGAGAATTACTTAACAGCACAGATTGATTTGCCATGTGGAGTGAATTAAGTGGAAAAACAAAACCCAGTAAATTTTAGTTGATTAAACTGTTCTTCCTCTGCAAAACCAAAGTAAATGTAAATTCACAGGGGTAGTTCCAAAGAACTGGAAAAATAGAAGGTGTATTCTGCCAATACTTTTCCAGTGCATACATTACCACTGGGCAATTATTTAGATACTGTCAATATATGTCTGATTTCAGGGAAAATATTGCATACTCACAAACTTCAGCCTCCACATTCATGCTTCTGAGGAACCTAATGAATAACAGTGCCAATATCTTTCACACATGTACTTTCAATCAAAGCACAGGTTTAGTGAAAAGGAGAATATATTGTTCACATTTTAATTAGGATATTAAGAAGCCTTTGACTTGCAAGAAACTGTAGAGCAAAAGCAGTAAGGATGAAAATAAGAATTAAAAAGATAGCCTTACCTAAAAAATAGGAAGCTGTTGATAAAAGCAATTTTGACCTGAGGACACTGACATGTGAAATGTAGAATAACTTGATGTAAGGAGACAGAGGTACGTGATTACAATTCAGAATGATTTTTATGTGAAATCTCATGACAAAATGTGATGATGAAGTAAAGCTTTGTTTTTACTTTGTAAAGTACTTGCAGAGGTTCTGCTTCAGTGGAGTTAGTAATGCAGGCAGGTGGCTGCTTACTGCCAGCATTCTGGCAATGTGTCATCTAATCCAGCTCAGAGCAGGTGTCATAGTTACAGTGCTTAATTTCTGGCAGCATCTGACAGGATCTCCGTTCTGGAACAGAACGAGGGGAAATGCTTGCAAATGCCCTTCTACATAGACAAAACATATGTGAGTGGAAGGACAGCTTCAAGAACAGGGCAGGTTACTTGAGTAGAAGTAAAATGCAAATACTATCTCACCACTGCTCAAATTTACTGCGCAATGATGACCTCACAATCTGCAGTAGAGAAGCACAAATTCCTTTAAGATAAGAAACAACATCAGAAGGAAGTCTTTAATTCCAACTAATGCCATCTAAATCTGCAGAATGGATCTTACAGTAAGGCAACTTAGATGTAGTAAATCAACCATGGAAACAATATCCTCTGACTTGGACTGCACTTCTGAGAGAAAAGATTTAGAAATACCTGCAGCATGACTGTCTTAATGGAAAAGTTTGATCTGACTGTGAGGTAATGATAAAACATTTCTTGATAATTCAATCAGCAAATACCGAATGAATACAGGTTTGACCCATACGGGTAAGATCTCTGTGACAAAATAGCTAATAATATGGAATTTATCGGACAAATATCTTTTAATTCCTCTGGACTGGAAAATTACTATAAACTTGTGAACTCATTATTTGCAGATTTAAAAATGCAGATAGCTAAAGTCTCTGGGCAGAATAATGCATTTTTACTTAGGAAAACAGTATTTGACATTGTCTCTTTACATGAAACATCAGTTATGGGCTCCAATTTTAGATTAAAAAATTTAATACTTTATACAGTGGTAGTTGAGATCATCAAATCTTTTTGACTGTTCTATTGGCCAAAGAAAGGCCTCTTAAATACATTCTTTTGCTTTTGGCATCACAGGCCACCAAAAAAATATATCACACAATTGTACTACATTTTATAAGGCAGCTTCCTTTGTGATTTATCCCAAGTGAAAAATATAAAGCTGATATTTTTCCAATATGGATTTATTTCTTATTAATCATTTTTTGAAGTAGAAAATACTTACATTTAATGAATTGTCTATTAAATATTCATTTTTCCTTTTAGAGGCTTATTGGAAAAACATTACTTTAGTAAAGAAAAAGGCATTTTATTTTTTGTCCAACAGCTAATTTCACAAACATAATAATCAATCAAACACACAAAAAGTGCAGGCAGGCTTATGATAGCTTTTTCATATGACTAAACTAGAGAAAACTGAATAAGCTGCTTATTGCATCATAGAATTATAGAGGCCATCTAGTCAAATCTCCTGCTGTAAGCAGGGACAACCAGAGTGTTTTGTGGGGTCTTGAATATCTCTGTGGCTGGAGACCTTGCAACCCCCCTGGGCACCAGAGGGTCTCCGGACAGAAAGGCCACAGCTGAACTTCCCTGTGGATGCAGAAGTGTTGGCAGCAGCCTGAGTTCCGAGCACCTGCCCATGCTCCAGCAGTGTGAAGCTCTTTGGTTGCTCAAGTCCCTCTTCAGAGTCTTGTTTCTCAGATCATAGGGTCAAGGAAGACAACAAATACATATATGACTATCAGAGTAGACTCCAAAGTGTTTTCAGTGTCCACACTTTCCAGGATGCAGTGAGCTGTACACCTCTCTGTACACCTCTCTGTACACCTCTGTATCTGATGGCACGATTCAAAATTCTTTCTAAAGGGAGACATGCATGAGCTCAACAAGAGCACAGCTGAGGAAGAGACTGCTTTTAATGTCACTGTCAGTTCAGTTCAGTCCACATGACACAAGGAAGCCTCAAGTTCTTTAAGCCAGCTACAAATCCACCACATGAGTAATTATCGGCAGAGGTGTTAGCCCATGCCATATGGGAAGCAGTGGGGTAATACACATGCTTGTTAGCATGGCTTGTAATCTCAGGTGCTGTCCCATGCTGACATGACTAGAATACCTACAAAGTCAGCTGGCAACACCTGGGTGGGTTTCTGCACCATGCCTGGCTGTGCAGGACAAACACAAGTCTCTGCTCTGCAGGGAAGTCACAGAAGAGCACGCTGACTGCTCCTTCTCAGACTTAATGCAGGTTCTCATTTTCCAGGGAAAAAGCACCAAAGAAAAACCAAGATCCAGTTAAATGAAGGGGAAAGATGCATGTGAAGAATGTGAATCACTCACAACTCTACCAGTTACAGTTACCCATAAACTCTGCTAGTCTGGGTAACTCAAATGCTTGTTCGCTCGACTCATATATCAATTTTCTGCGCCTTACTTATCTTGCAAGGATTATTAGAACTGGAAAGAGTTTGAGGAGCCATCTTCTGATAATTCATTTCACATTGTTCAAATCATTGCTGCAAAACTTTTCTGCCTGCCTCATCTAAAGGCAGAGACCTGAGCAAGCCATTTTCCCTTCCTTCTTCCCCTTTATACAACCTGTTACACAGTAGTTATATTTCTTTAATAAGATGTGGATTTCTGAGCAATTGCATTCTGTATAGTCTAACTAAGGTACTCAAGTGATCTGATACACTAAAAGCATGTAAACAAAATTTTACAAGGAAAGTTGTCTTGTAAATATGCCAAAGCATATGGTAAAGCAGCCATCTCTTCAGATACAACACCATTACTACATGAAAGGGAAGCTCATTCCAAAGCAAAATATGATGGTGAGAATAGGCTTGATTACCACTATTCCGTTCACGATTCAAATTAAAATTAGAGAAATTGACCTTCTTTTAAATCTCAAGCCATGCTCAGACTGTGTAAGACTTCCCCTAAAAATTAAATACAAAACCCCAAGAGATAAAGGCAAATCCATATTAATGTGTTGTCTTCAGCAAGCCGCAGTTTCATGCTCATCATAAAAAGAAATCTCATGGTTTAGTGCAGAGTGGAAATTTCTAATAATTGATGGTCTACATGATTTTTCACCTGTCTGCTCTGCTAAGCTCAAAGTAATTTGACCACTGAATGTAACTAGATCATCTGGTGTTAAAAACCCACACATCATAAACAGAAGAAAAACCCACTTTTCTAAGCAAAGATAGAGTAATTAGAATCTAACTGGAGACAAGATGAAGTTGAAATACACAACGTCTCTAAACTAAGAAGGGAAAATACTGGATCCTTTGTGCACCTCTTTGCAAATCCCTTCATTTGTTGGACATGCTTTAAATGAAACAAGGTTGAGGTATGACAAGGACAAATTATGATTTAGGTTTGGACTGTTCTAATTTGTTGTGATAAAGCAATGCCCATACATGGCACAATGAATTGTCAAGGCAGACGCCTAAACATGAGCTCTTCTATTGATCAATTATTGCTGTTCCCAGTGTGCCTACTGACATAAGGTGCTGGATGAAAACACCTCCTGTATGACACACAAGTGCAGAGCAGCACCAGATGGAGCTTATCTTATGTATCTTAACGGTTCAGATAAATGTGATAGAGCACAGAGATGATTTTCTCTCCTAAGTCAAAGCTCTTACATGCAGATTTAATGAGAGGAGTTGCAGAAAACAAACAAATCTTCTCTTTCTCGAAAGACAACATCACTATCACATGAGATAACGTTAGTTTTGATCTGATTGCATATGTTGCAAAGTGGTGTTACTAATCCTGAAATTGTTTGCTGAAACCTATTGGGTTTTCAGATCCTTATGATGCTGTGAAATGTAGGCCACAAGTAACACATACACTGGCAAAGAATTCCCCTCTCCAAATTCAGTTGTACCATGGAAACTGCTGTAATGAAGATTCTTTGCTTAATAGACAATAATGTCCTTCTCTAGAGATAAAAAAATATTATTGTCTTTAAGAAGTCCCTAGCTAACAAAAGGCAGCCTGTTTAGCTTACAAAAGCACAAGTCTCTTTTTTATCCATTGACAGATAAATATTTCTAGATTCTTTTTTTTTTTTCTGATTTTCCATAAGGACTGTGCCTCTCAGCTCTCAGAGCTGCAGCAGAGACTTCACAGTCCAAAAGTGAAACAGAAGTTACGAAAGAGTTTTTAGCTCTGTGGTACTATTCAGATCCTTTTATTCAGTGTGAAATTCTGGAGTAGAATTGAAATTCTCATCTATTGTAGCTCTGGAATGAGTATGCTTACAGCAATCTGTTTCTTTCTCTTCTACAGAAGAAGTGTAAAAATGTAACATGGAAATAAAATTAAGGTCTCACTTCACTTAATAGTCCCAGTTTTTCAAGCTCTTTATAGATGCACTGTTACAGACATTTTCTTCTATTACAAGACTTCCCGACAGGAAAATTATAATTCCACTTGATAATTTTTGATGTAAATCAATATGGCTCACACATCAGTGGCTCTACAGATAATAATAATAATTCTGCTGAAAGGAATTTTCTTAAAAACACAGCATTTTTGGCCCAATAAATATTATGAAAGATATTTTAAAACTGGGGGGAAATTCCATTAGTACTACATCACTAGACAATGGGAAAAATTTTGCAAATTGCAGAACACCATCTCAACAAGCCACCTTTTAGGGTATTATAACTGCACATACACCTCAGGTTGTTGTTCCTGCCAAATGTTTAAAATAAAACATCCAGCATGTCCAAGAAATGCAGTGTAGAAATATACTTTGCATCATTTGATACAGCTTTGCAGAGTCACTATAATTCCTTGTGCTATACAAGCACACATACACTGTCATGCATAACCTCTTTGGAATGTCAGAGCAGAGTGGTGAATTGGTTAGGGAAGAAATGATATTAAAATTGTATGGCACATACATCTCCTGGTTCTTGGTAGTAGAGACTGAAAGCTTTGAACTGAATTGTTATCATCACAGTGACACAGCCGGTGAATTTCTTTTCTAAAATAATGTTAATGCCCTCCTGTCCACAATTGCCATATTGCTCTTCAAAAAAGGAAAGAAAAATCATAAAAATTTACTAATATCTGCAGCATAATATTTTAAAGCAACTCCCCCTTCCCCTTTCTGTGCCTTACACACACATCCAGAAACACAACTGATAAATACTTCTCTCAGTGGTAGATTTGTTTCCTCCTCCAGAATCCCATCTGCATCTGGCTTGCTTATCTCCTAATCAAAGTCACATTTCTCTCATCAGGTTCCTCTCATCACCACAGAAGGCAACTGGTCCTGCCCATAGCTCTGGCTGTGTGTGATGTACAATGGAGGCAGCTCCAATGCCAGATCTCTGCCAATGGCAGCCTCGGGAGCACAACAAATTAGAGATCTCTATTTTTTATAAATTCAGTTTCAAAAAGTAACAGGAAGTCATCTTAACTTTTGAACTGGAGGAACCTTGTATAAAAGATACATATACAATATTTCCCAAATTACCAAGGGAACAAGAATGTGGGAATTCTTGCTTTGTCCAGATAGTGTTTAAGCACAAAATGGGAGAAAAATGAAAGCTTTAAAATATTTTTTTCTGGCAGATTTTAAGTGAAGATCTCATCTAACACAGATGTCATCTCCCCTTTAAAATATGAAAGGTTAACAGGAAAATATCAAAATACTAATAAGGAAAGAGTCCTGGGTAACAATAGAGCAATCACCACCACTGTACATGGGAGGTGGAAAGTGCAGTGACAGCAACACTGACAAGAAAATAGAAAGTCTAATGTTGGAAATGTCACCAAGTGCCTAAAGTGATGCACTTATCTAACATATGATAATTTTTAATGTATAATGAAGAGCAAAGGAAAATGGGGGAGGGGGAAACCATGCTCTGTGCTTAGGTAAATGGCTTCTCATGTGACAATCTAGTGTCTGAAAAACACATTCTTGTAGCACAGAAGATAGAGAGGTGGCTGAGACTTAAATGCAGAAGATCACCATTAGAATCAAGAGGAGAAGTCAGCAAAAGAAGCCAGACTAGGGTAAGATGCGCAAAGATTAAAAAAAAAATCAAATTATGACCATACAGGACTCAAATTCCCTAGTCCTTTATCGTGTGTAGCTATTCAGCTGGGGGGTAAAGTACAGCTTGAATAAGAAATAGATGGATTAATTAAAGAAAGATTGGAGCAGGAAAATAAGAATGATAAAGAGTTTTGGGAAACTTGACCTAGGGGAAAAAGATTGTTTAAAACACAGATGGAATTCAACACACAAAAAATGCTAAGCAGAGACCACAGTAACATTTTAAAAATAAGTAAAAAATAGTTATGAAGAGGAAGAGAATGAACAGCACTCCATTTTCCTTCTCAATCAAACAAGAAATAACTGGATTAAATTGTAGCAAAGGAGGTTTAGGTCAGATCCTATCTAACACCACACTAGATCCTATCTAACCCCATTCTAGGACTTGGCATGTGGGGCTGTAAGGAATATATGAGTGGCTGAGAGTGCCTGGTCCAGGATAAAAGGAGAAGCCCTACATTATGCTCTCACGAGGATATTACTGCAATAAATCCTGTCAAGAAGGCAGAAATTGTTCCTTACTTAAACTCTTTGTCCACATCCATACACACATATTTTGCTTTCATCACGCTAAAGTCGATCAAGAGCTGTTTGATAAAAATAACAGAGAACTCAGACAAAAGTGGTATTAAAAGCATAAGTTTCTTCAAACACATCCAATATCCTTCAGAGGTGATTTTAGGAGTTTTCAACAGTATCTGTATGCAGCACTTACTGTGGAATATGTTATTATTTTACCTAAAATTGCTTTCTGAGATCTTCAGTTTTTATAGGCTTCAAGATCAAAATTTAGCTGCAGAAATACGTCTTCCCTTTGTTAGAGGCATACACTCAAAACGACTCAATTTACAAGAGGCTAGGAACTCAAGAGTAACACAGTGAAAGAGATCAGTGCTTTTAGATATTGGTAATAGTTTGTTGACAGTGCACAAATTCTAGGTATTTAAGAAAACCTGACACATATTCGTGTTCCCATTTTAGTTTTAGGAGTTTTAGGAACTGACTGTGATAATCTCTGAATATGGGATAAGGAATAAAAGTGCAAGTAATGCGTTCACATCCATGTATATCCTGATGAGACCTGAACCAAACTGTGGCCCAGCACTACATCCCAGGCTGTTGATCTAATTTTACTTTTCTGTAGTCACAGGAAATAAAATGCTGGTGCAGAGACCCTGATTGCAAAGGCTTTTGTTAGATCATTTCTGCAGCAGGAATCTAGTCATGAGCTTGGGAAATGAGGTTTTCTTTTATGTGACATATTGTCTAATGGAAAATATCCTTGGTGCCTTACAAGTAATCTATGGAATTAATTAAGGAGATAGTCAGCCTATAAAAGCTTTTGCTAGGGAGGCATAGTTATTCCTCTATGAACATTCCAGTGATTGGCTGTGATGCCATTTAGGAGAGAAAAGTATTTTGCTGCAACACCACACTGAATAAATTATATGAAAATAGACCAAATTGAACAAGATTTCTAAAAATTTGTCAGGAAACACATGAAAATTTTCACTTTTATTTAGTTTAAAAAACTGTCCATACAAAATAGCATGTTTTGGTACGTTACTGGATTATATCTGTTTTCTCTTTTGTAAAGGTAGCCTTTATAACAACTAGCATGGCATTTTTATATCAGGTATTTAATACTGAATCTGTTTAATGACATATTTTCACATATTCAAAATGTTTCCCTCTTTCCTCAGCTAAAACTCTTTGCTGAGTCTAATCTATACTAGCGATTATTAATTCCTTGTCTTTCTCCTTTCCTTCATTCTGTTAAGACATTCTCCATAAATACAAAACAATTGTTTCAAGATGTTAAGGGCTTGTGTTATATTTCCAAAGAGATTTTACACTCAGATTTTTACAGTGGGAGTTACACAGTGAGAAGGGGGCTTTTCTATCTGCTATGATTTAATGTGGATATGCCTCCACATTTTGTCCTCTTAGACTTTCTCACTATCATTCTAAATTCCCCTCTTTCCCAAAACTGTAATGCGCTCACCTTTCCCAAATCATTTTCATATTGTGCCTATTGGCTGGAACAATGTATTAGTAAGAGACATGCATTGTGTTTCCTTTCACAAGACAGACAAAAAACCAGCCCAAGACGGAAATGTAAATCGGCATGGGAAGCAGTCATCAATTCCCAGTCAAAACATTAAAGAACAGAAAACGTCAAATAATGGAAAAACTGCAGAAAAATTAATCTATTCCACAGCTTGGGGGTTTTAGAATGGAAATTTTCAGTTGTCACACAATTCTGTTAGTTGTATACTTTATACTTCCCCAGTACTGGGGATGCTCTTGCAATCCACAGATCTATTAATATAAATCTATAGATAATACTGGACAGAGAGCAAACAGAGAGGTTTATCTTGAGTATTTTATAGATATGTGACAGGTATCTGACCTAGTTTCCCCTGCTGGATACTGGCAGGCCACTATATCTGTATCAAAACACTGGCATCATCATGTCTCTAAGCCCACTGATCCTGAGAAGTTCCCTGAAGGCTTACTCCCAAGGAGCAGACACCACAGGTGTGATTCAGGGCAACTAAGTTTAGATGTCTGCAATGGAGAGGAACAGGCACCTTCAAGGTGTAATTCATTTGTTCTACCTTCCTCAGGCTGAGATGAATTGCTGCACATTAAGGGCTGGCTTCTACCCAATCAGTTATGTACATTGCCAACAGCTACAGTCAGTAACTTTGTGTTTTTTCCTCTTGGGGCTCTACACTACAACCACCTTATTTTCCCTGGACTCCTGTTACCTTCCTCACCACCCACACCAACTTCTGCAGTAGCACAGACACGTTGCTTCCTACCACTGCACCTTCATGGGTGCCTCCAGTGCACTGCTCAGCTGTCTGGGACATATCACAGTGGCAGCATTTGATTCAGAACATTTGACAAGGCCTTGGCTGTCATCCATATCCCCCATCCCACCTTATTCATTCTTCCTGCAGAGAAGACATAGGGAAATGCAGATCTTTAAATAACAAAGCCTCCCATCAGTGTCCTCTGTACTTTAAAAGGCCTCTTGATTTTGGTCAGTACTTTCTGTATTTCATTACTTGAATTCTTCTCTCCTGTGAATTTCTGAAGCTAATGATAAAATCCATAAATTTGCACAAGAACAGTGACCTGGGTCGTTCTAAAAATCACAGCTTCCATCCTCTCAACTGCTGTTTCAGGACATTTGTTTAAACCAATCTTGTCTCAGAAAGTCACAGTTTCCAATAGAAAATACACTCACAGTACAACTTCAAGAACTCTGGAGATGAAGGACCAGGCTGTAATCTATAGAAAATCCATAGAATTCTATAGAAAAAAGCTGTGGCCATCCTGATCTAGCACTGGTGAGAACTCTGCTTCACGAAGCTGACCTTCAGACATGCCTTCCCGCCCGCACACTGGAGCTTCTCCAGATTCCCCAGAAAATGAGGTCACAGAATTGGTTATTAACTTATAAGGCACAAAAAGACACAGAAGTCTGAATACGAAAAGAAAAATTTCTTGAGGAGAAGAACATGAATTTTGCATATTGCAAGACAAAGTATAAAGTCATGGTTTCCAGATGTACATGTCTCCATTTTGTTCTTCTCCTATCTACATTTTCACTGTGGAGGCTCTATTCTTTATGAAAAATATTGAAGTTTCAAAAAGCGTGAGATGGTTTTTAGACAAAAAAGTAAGCACAGCATTCTTATATTTTAAGAAAGGGGAGTCAATCATACTATAAATGGAAAGGTCTATTTGAGCCTATTAGCAAAAGCAAGCTGTACCTAAGAAGAGTATTAAGTAGAATACCATGAAGACCTCCAAGAGGAAACAAAAGGGTTTTCAAACTGTTTTGTCTAAAATGTACTTCTACAGATTCTTTCAAGAGCTTTCAGATAAGAAAATGAAAGATAATTTGTGCACAGAATAGAGTTTTGTAAACCATGTAAGACTTTAAACAGGGGGACATGACTGGCTGACAAAAGTTTCAGTCAATGTGGCTATCTCAGAAGCATTTTCTCCCAGGTCAGGCTGTATTAAACTTCATTTGTAACCATGTGGCTGTCTCAGAAGCATTTTTACCTCAGGTCACGCTTTATTAAACTTCGTTTACAACACCACTTCATTACCACTCAACCAGCAAAAAATAAATATGTAAATATGCAGTGGGTAATTCTGCATTTCATTTGGGCCCAGAGACCCATAAACTGAAAGGTCTTTTTCAAGAAAGTAGAGCCCTGATGTAATTTGACTATTTGTTCTGTTGCCACAACTAAAATACAGTTAATCCACGGCACAGAGCACCAACTCTCCACTTGCTCCATTACTAATTAACCCTGTGTAACAAAATAAGTAATTGGACAATGAGAGGACCTGGAGTCCTTGTGCCAAGAGCAGTGAGAAAGGGAACTGTCCCTTCCAGATTCATTCTTCCTGCTTGGCACTACTTTCAGGGAGGCAGCCCCACACCACCTCAGGCTTTAGGGGAAGATGTAAATGTCCCTGAAACCAATCATCACTATTTGTTTTAGATGCATAATGCTGTAAATACGGTGCTGCCTTCTCAAAACAAGTTCAACACCAAAATCATTAACATAAAAGGAGAGCACAAAGCCTACTGCTGGGTTTCTATAACCTTCTGTTCTCTGTCCTTCTGTTCCCTGCAGACAACTTTAGGTTTTTGCTTATTAAGCCATTACTATAAGGGAGTGTTGCAGCAAACCAGTCATGTCACCTTTGGGCCTTGAAAACTCTCACTGTGCATTAAGTGATTGTAGCCTTGTGCATTATGCTTATTCCTGGTGCTGCTGGCAGGCAAAAAACATCCCAAAAATAATTGCAGTTTAAGACCAATTATTGTAAAGGGAAAGGTGACTTCTGACATATGGGGGGCATCTCATATATAACAACCATAATTTTTTCTTAATGTATTGTCTATCTGGTTTTTTTCCTTCAAAAGATTTTTGATGTTCTGATTTGTGAATGTTGATGACAGTAAATTCTTTGACAAGAAATTTTACCTGTTCCTGAAAGAAGTATGTCAGGGGCTTTCTTACTCCTTTTCAGTTATCTACGTATTTTCTGTATTACCTCCATATTCCTTGAAAAAGCCATATTTTTTTTTTTTAAGTGGGTCAAATTTTCGGCAACATTTTCTTAGTCTACTAGCTTTACAAAGCCCTGTTAAAGGCTGGAATTTGTCTACTTGGAAGCATATTCATTTATGGGCTCCCTCAGATAATCAAGGAATTTATCTTTAAGAGCTGCATTCTAAAATTTGAGTTCAGACCCTATCTATCCAGACTTTCATTTATCTCCTCAAATTTTTCTTCTAAATTGCCATTGTGCTGTACAGTGGACATAGTATCTGAAATCTAAAACGCAGCTGGAAACTTCTCAACTGTTTAGTGATCATGGGCTTTTTGTACAGAATGTTCTCTGGGAAAGGACATTGTTCTGCTTGTACCATCAGATTTTTCTGTAAAACATTGCTGAAAAGAGACTCAATTTGCTCTGTGCATTAGATAATAAGACCAGTCTGATTTCAACTTGCTCTGGCTGAATTGGGATGAAATGAACAGCCCAATGTTTTAAATTAAATAACTGGAAGCACTTTCATTTATAATGCTTGTGGTAAGGTTTGCATCTCAGTCTGGTTCTCTTTTTGCAGATGTAGTTTATGTCATGTTGATGCTTCCATCCATGATTTGGGGATGCAATCAGACACAGCGCTTAAAGCATTAAATAACAAACTTTACCTGCTAATACTAAGATGTTATGCTGCTCATGAAAATACAGAGCCTGAAGGCTGCATAATTTGTACTGTAAGTTCATTAGCTGTAGATATTTACATATTGAATAATAGGATCAGAAAAGTGAGAGACTGAAACTACTTACTAGAGTCCATGAAAGCTATGGAACGTTTGATACTGGTTACAGTAGCAGAGTGACATTGAGCTACACGTGTGGTGGGCTTACCCTGGTTGGATGCCAGGTGCCCACTAAAGACACTCTGCCACTTCCTTTCTCATCAGGACAGGGGAGAAAATAGAAGAGGAAGGTCATGGGTCTAGATAAGGACAGAGAGAAATCACCCACCCCTTATCATCATGGGCCAAACAGACTCGACTTGGAGAAATTAGTTTAATTTATTATCAATCAAATTAGAATACGATGATGAGAAATAAAACCAAACCTTAAAACATCTTCTCTCAACCCTTCCCTTTTTCCAGGCTCAACTTCACTCCAACTTTTCTCTACCTCCTCCCACACAGTAGCATGAAGTGACTGGGAATGGGAGCTGAAATCAATTCATCACTTGTGGTCTCTGCTATTCCTTCCTCCTCAGGAGGAGGACTTCTCATGCTTTTCCCTGGATCCAATGTGGGGTCCCTTCCACAGGAGACAGCACTCCACTAACTTTTCCAGCTTGGGTCCTTCCCACAAGCTGCAGTTCTTCACAGACTTCTCCAGCATGGGTCTCTTTCATGGGATGCAGTCTGTTGGGAGCAGACTGCTCCAGTGTGGGTTTTTCGTATGGGGTCACAAGCCCTACCAGCAAATCTGCTCCAGCATGGGGCTCTTCTCTCCAGGAGGCCACAGGTCCTGCCAGGAGCCTACTCCAGTGTGGGCTTCCCACAGGCTCACAGCCTCCTTTGGGCATCCATCTGCTCCAGTGTGGGGTTCTCTGCAGGCTACAGGTCTCCTGTGGACCTCCATGGGCTGCAGGGGCACAGCTGCCTCACCATGGTGTGCACCATGAGCTGCAGGGGAATCTCAGCTCCAGCACCTGAAACATCTCCTCCCCCTCCTTCTTCACTGACCTTGTTGTCTGCAGACTTGTTTTTCTCACATATTCTCTCTCATTCCTCTCTTTTAGCTGCTGTTCTGCAGAAGGCTTTTTCCTCTTTTTAAATACTTTATCACAGAGGTGCTACCAGTGTTGTTGACAGTGTCTTGTCCAACAGTGGGTTCGTCTTGGAGCTATGTGGCACTGGCTCTGACATATGTGAGGGAAGCTTCTAACAGCTTCTCACAGAAGCCATCTCTGGTGTCCCACTTACCACCAAAACCTTGCCATGCAAACCCAATACAAGGTCTCATCTTCTCCAAAAGACCAAGAAAGCCTAGTTTTGTCCAAGTGCCAGTTTGGCCTAAAGGAAACCTGTTAGCCATAGGTGACATCCTATACATTGCTTGACCTATACTATACATGCACTAAACTAGACATGCACAGCAGGGTTAATCACCACTCTCACTGTTGTCTTGGTGCTTCCTAGCACATATCTCACATAGGCATGCTCATAGCTATCTCCTCTCTGTAAAAAAAAGCTCAGAGAACAGCTGATATCATTTCAGTGGTGGAAGCTTTCCCTAGCCACCCTTTTGTCTAGTGGATAGGTGGTTTTGATATGTGCAGAGTAAGCTGAACATGACAGGGAAAGGATATGAGCACCAAATAAAAACTAGCAGCCAGGAAAAGATTTTCCTGCTGACCTGCATCTTGCTCCTGGGTACCACACAAACTCTCCTGGCAAGCTGTAAAAAGTCAGTTGACCATAGACTAAGCACTCTATTTTAAACTGTATGCCTGGTTGATTAAATTAACTATATAATAAATAATAAACTACAATAAAGAATAAACTACAAACAAGTTATTGTTCTTTCAATAACTGGACAAACTGAAGTCATAACTGAAAAAGAAACTTGGAATCAACTCTAAAGGCACTGAGATTTTATTGTGCACTGCTCAGAGAACCAAATGACATTAACTACGTTTATAAAACACCTTTTCTAACTCAGATCTGCAAGCGCCACTTGGGGTCTGGAAGTCAGCTCAATTCTTTTCTACCCATGAATCACAATCAGAAAAAACGTTTATGTAACAGGAATCTCATGAATAACTGCAGTGATGACGCACAAACCAAAAAAAACGCAGATCGGTCTCTCATAACTGTTTTGGCTCTACAGTACTAACAACAACAACAACAACAAGGAGTAGATGTCATTTTTTTCCAGAAAGATTATAGTATTTGATTATGTTCAGAAGCAATAGCTGTTGATTATGACATCCCTTTCACATCATCGCTTTCTGAACACAGTACTCAGAAGTTTCAGTCTCTGAAGTTCTTAGTTTTGTCATATTCTTCTAACTTTTACCTCACTTTGACATGGTCATAAGTCTATTTTCCTTTTACACTCAGGGATGTGCTAAAAGTCACGGAGATACTCTGTGTGCTCTTTCTGTCATCTGTAATTTCTCTCAACATTCATCATATTGAAAGCAGACTCCAAGTTGCTGCTAAATATAAGTATCTTACTGAATACATATTTCTAGCTTCTTATGTCCTGCTCCATTAGCACAAAGTTACAGCCACATTAAAAGAAACTGCTTTGCACAGCTATTACTACCTCTTCATGAACCTACATCTGCTTGCAAACTTGAAAAGTAATGAAATAAAAGTATTCTGTAATTATATGGCATAAACTACTGAAAAAGATTTCAAAAGATAACTTTTAGGGTCATGTTAACATTAAGACTCAGAGTATACTCACTAGTAGATATTTGTTCATACGACATAACCAAAGTTTATACCGTGCTTTTCTTTCTTGTCCTTTCGGGTTTTCCCCAGAGAACACCTATTATGTATTTCTACTGCCTATTGTATACACCAGCTGCGTTTTTGTTGCCAGATGTTGCACCAGAAATGTCAGTTGCTGCTTGAGGCAGGGAGTGAATGCAATTAGAGGTGCCCTGGTGACAGCTTGACACTTACGGTGGCAAAGTTTAAATTTTTAATCAGGCATATAACACAAAATCCCACACAACTTGGTTTCTTCCTGAAAACTGGACCTACAATACAGCACTACCATAACATCTTTTATCAGGGAGATGCAAAGATCAATGTGCCAGCAGAAGCCCAGATGGATTGTCTGTTATTTGTAAAATATCTGAAGCTGGTTTCTGAAGTGCATTCTGCATGCAATAGCTGTGAGGAGACCTGTTTTCCAGGGCAGTAAGGAATGCTACTGGTTTCAAGTAGTTAACTGCTTCTATACTGAGACATTAGTTACCATAAATATACAAAATATGTAAAATAAAAAGTCTGAATATTATTTCACTACGTAAGTGGTTAGTTCCCATTTACTACATTTCTATCACTCACTTTCCTCTAGTCTGTCAAATGCTTTTTCAAGTGAACTGCATGAAATCAACTTATAATATATAGATTAAAAACTTTGAACACAATCATTAATCATAATGTATCAAGTACATTTAGTAGTAGAACAACTCTGTATGCCTTAGTTTAGTGTAATCATAAGGTGAAAAACCAAAAAATCATGCCAAGTTCAAATTAAATGTATTCTGATCCTAGGGCTGCATGATCAGATCCTAACCCAGCATCAGATTCATTTTGGATACACTGTTTTTAGTTAAATGCAAGATGACTTTCCTCTTTTTCTCTTGCACAAATTACACATGTGAGTGTGGTCTGTATTTGTTCACCCAGCAGAAATTTCTCACCTCTATCCTGTATTTGCATTACTTTACAGTGCAGTTTAAAGAGTTTGCAAGTGAAAGAGTAATACATGGTCTATTATAACATAGTATAGTTTAAAGTATCTTACTGAGAGATATCTGTAATACTGTATTCATGTAGCAGAACTGCATAGATACTCTTGACAGCAACTTAGTTCTACCTGGTCATTTGGGGCAGGTAAACAGTAATTCATGCTGCAGGAATAATTTGAGATAAGGGTACTTTTCTGGACTTTGGCCAACAGGTTGAATTTATAAAAATGTATTTCTCGTGAAAAATACCATGGGCTCAAAGTAATTCTGACTCTTCATTCTCTCTTGAAAAGACAGGTTTTCCAGGAATTGGTGGGCCACAGGGATGAACACTTAGTTTGGAATGACAGACACTACCTATATTTTCTCTTCTCAGAAAAGTGATCACAAGTAATTCTCTTCTGCATGTCAGTGTGTTGATCCAAATCTCAGGTTTATCTTGTATTTAGATTAAATATGAAACATACCATCAGAATGTGGACAGTAACACCCTGTTAACCTTTTGCACACCAGCTCTGGAGGGCATGAGTCTCTTGTGGTATTTACAGATGGTATCAGTGCCTACAAACTTGCAATGTGATTGGTACCTCATCTCCCATAAGAACATGCTCCACTTGGAGACTGTCCTCTCCTTTTTCCCCACACATAAGTCTTTTTCAAAGAGTATTAGAAAATGCAGGGTCATCAAGAATCCCAGAGCCAGGATATCATAACTTATCTCACTTGTGAGACACTGAAAAAGAGAATAAATCAACAAATGAAATTTTACACCTGGATGAAAAGAAAATACAGTCTCTTTTCCTGGGCCGACCTACATTTTTGATTAACTTTTTTGAGCATCTATGCATGTGATCACATGTGTTGGATGTGGTCTGGAAGTGTCTGGCTGTGATAGGGTCAACACACTCACCCTATCCAGAACCAATATACATGGAAAAGCAGGGAGAAGCATCATAAAATGACTTGTGTTGTACCACTCAATTAGCATTCACTCTTAGACCTTTGTTTTCAATTTAAAATCTTCCCTATTTAATTTTTACTATTTTTTTCACTCTTTAAAAATATTTGATCACTGTTTTTTCTCCTCTATTATTTAATTACTTTTATTCTTTTGTTAAAATCGTCACTATTTTAATGATCTGTTCCTTGGTCTGGGATCCTCTCATTCTTTACTACTGTATATACTGAGCACCAAATCTGCCTGAACTTCCAAGGCAGAGTGATGTAGTACAGTTGAAGAATGTGAATTCCTTGGAGAATATCTGCAAAACATTATCACCTTTTCCTAGAGTCAGAAACATATACCTGTTCAGACCTTTCTCAGCTACATGATCTTGACATTGTGCCTGAAGTTATTTCAGCTCTTGTGAAGTCATTTCAGATTCACGTTCTCATTTCATGCTGCTAAGTGAATGCTTCGCTCCCTGCATTCACCACTTCCTTGGAATTTCACTCTGCTGTACTTGTCAGTGAGCCACTGTAGTGCACTTCTCCCTCCCTGCAGCGAGGAATATGGGTTTGAAATTGCAGTGAGGATAGCTCTGCAAGTTTTCCTCTCTGCCAATGGTTTCGCATTAAAAAGACAGGACTGACACAATCGAATGTCAACATACGAAGAGCTGGTAGTCAAAGGAGAGTGAACCAACAACCACACAAAATTCACACAAGGTAAAAAGTTTCCTTCAGTCCAACAGTTACCACCTACTGCCTCTGGATATGTTCTGTGGCCAAATCCACAGACAATTTTCTCATCTCATCTGGGAGCAAACTTTTTTCAGTGGAAGCGGTATATTGCATGTGAACAACTTAAAAAAACCCTGCAGCTAAAATTTTCTACAATTAACATTCAGAATGATGTGTAGTCTTAAAAAAAGGGGAAGTAAAAATAATGAGAAATAATCTAGACACTAGCAGATCACACAGCTTAATTTAAAGCTAAGTGTTATGCAGCACTATTCTTAATCTCTGGGGATGGGGGAGGGAGTGTACTAAGAATGTAGATATTCCCTTCAGGATTATAATTAAATTTAGAAACTAACGTGATCATAAAATGTACGTGCTAGAGTTTAATTTTAGGTCAGAGTCATATGTTAAAAAAGATTGCTACTTTAGACCTTAAAAACATTAGCTCAAGTCATGTAGCACAACCTCATTTTGATCATTCTGAGTTTAGAAAATGTACAATTACTGATGCTGGCAAGAAGCCACACCAAGGGCAAATGAGATTAGTAAGAAATAAAACTGCATGTCACTAGCAAAATAGAAACTGAAATGAATTATCAAATTGGCAGATCATTCATGCAGCCTAGGCAGCAATGTCCAAATAAATGGTCTTGAAAGCCAAAAAAAACCTCTATAGTAAGCACTTAACCAATCAATTTGAGAAATTTTTCAGTGCAGAACGTTGCAATAAGTTTCCTAATACTTAAAATATAAAGTGATTTCATAGCTTTCCCTGCTGACCTTAGCGCAGTAATTAAATCTGCAAAAACCATGAAGTAAGAAAAAAATTATTTGGAACCATTTGGCATATGTATTAATAGGGAGGATTCATTCACTGTTCATTTTCTACATTGCCCAAATTTCAGAGACTTTGTCATCATCTCTCCTGGTGGAAGCAGGGCAGAGTTCTAGGATGTGAAGCTGAATAGCTGCAGCAACACTCCCATGTTCTTGGATGTTGGGTTACAGCTCCTACAGACAGTAGCACGTATACAGGAAATAATATTTAATCATCTCTGGCATTGAAAACGTCTATCAACTACTGCAGCACTGAAGATGATGACTTTTAAGTTATTTGAAGGAATAGTTTAGGGTAATTGTTTGGTGTAACCAGAGAAATGCTCTTAATACACTTATATACACCAGTACTCATGTTCAACCAAAAGCATTTAAAAAAACCCCATTTCCTTTTTCTGTAAAGTCTTCCCTTTTTTCCTCCCCAGTGTTCTCCAAAGAAGTGTGAATTTCAAGTACACAGGCAGAATATCTACACATGTACCAAGAACTCAGTGAAAGAAAGGGAGATAATATGTAGCACCTACATAATTGATCAAAGCCTCTATCCTGAAAATTCCTCTTCTGTTTCCATCAGTGGCAGCATGACAACTCATAAAAGCACGAGTGTGAGTCCATCAGGCGCAAATAAAAGTAAATTCTCAGCAATACCTGTTCTGGGTGGAAGTGAGACTTAAGCCCTGCTTGAGCACGTTATCAAAGTTTAAGGAAGATCATAGGCTTGGCAAAAGAGATATGGCCTCTTTAGACCTTGCTCCTGCTGCCTAGTATGTCAATACATTTTAGACTCTTTGCATTAATTTCTACACTCTTGTCCATAAAAGATCTACTGATTTAGGACATTGTGTTGGAAATAACATAGATATAAATGATTCATATGTACTGTCTAATTATTTAAAGGCTTAGGTTTAAGACAGAAGGAGAAACATTAAGGTGTTTTCAAACTACCAGAATACTTCTCATGTCACTATGCCTAAGCTGACAGGTAGAGGAACGTAGGGATCTAGTTAGGTCTCTGGAAAGTACCAGAAGCCTCAGCAAATAGTGGAGCACATAGCTAGAAGAAAATGTAGGTGCAGAAATAAGGATTGCACTCAGTAGAATTTAGGCCATTCAAACCCAGCACTTGTTTTTTTGTATTGCACAGCACACTGGATGAAATTCTGTGGCCTACTTGTGCATAAGGTTGAAGAAGATGACTGTAATGGCCTGTTTTGGCCTTCAATCCCTGTGTCTGATTTTCCTTTAGGCTACACTTTAGCACTGCCCTATATTTAGGCATGCTTAAAAGCATTTTTCTACTGCTACAAGAGAGTGAAGGAGTTTCAGAGTAAACAAACCATACACCCAGATTCTACATAGCTTCAAAGTGAAAGTTTTTTAAAGGAAGACCTCTTACTTCTTTTTCCATTTGGAGTCCTTCTGCTCTGATATTTCTCTCAAATACTTCCCTCTTCTCTGTCTGTGGATTAGATTTTCTATACACAAGGATGTAGTCAATCCGACATTTCCCATCTCTAAAATACAGTCCACTGGTCTTGTTCTTATCAGGTACTTCCTGTAAAGAGAAAATCAAGCAACTCAGTAATGTTAATTTGCATTGGTAATTGCTGCGTTGGTGTTTGCATCATCAGTTTTCAGTAATACTCAACAGGAAAGATAAGGAATCAGAAAGCTGTTCAAGTTTTAGGCTCTTTACACAGAGCGCTTCTAACTTCATCTGAGAGGAGCACAGACTTCCCTACTTAAGGGGGTTTTAAGGGGTGTCAGGAACTCTTAGGCAAATGCTTGGACATATAGGGACGGGATAGGAGAGAATAGAAAACACAAGCAAACCTTCCTCCCCCACCACCTTCCATAAGGTTAGGAATAACTTCTTACTTATAAAATAGAGCAGAGAATAGTGTTACTGAAGTGTAAATTTAAAATTAAGAACTTAACATGGCTGAATGTCTTTGTACATGTGAAAAGAGTAAACAATGTTGTGAACATTTACTGTAGTGAGAAACACTAAAACCTGGCACAGAGATGCTCATTACTTTGCCTCATAGGACGCAGACAGCAATATGAAGGTTCTGTACCAACCTCACCATACCTCATCAAACTAACTACAGAATATTCCTTGCTTCATGAATAGCTGAGGATGAATTTGATTGGATTTATTTGGAGAGAATTGCTGGCATTTGGTGTAGCAGCACACAAAAGCACTAAATACTGTTTCTTTTCTATTAAAAAAAAAAAAAGAAAAGAAAAAAAGAAGAAAAAAGCCTGTTCAAATGTTTGGTCTGACAGAAAAACACATCTTGATTTCACTGTTAATAAGAGGTCAAACAGGTCACTCTCCTGAGGTATAAAAGACCAGACTACTGGTCTTTTTCCAGTATGTCATGAGATGAAATTCTCTACAGATCCTCTTTGCAATTTAACACTACTTCTATATAATACAATACTGCCCAGGGTTTAAGCTTTCACTTTCAGACAAGTTGAAATTGCCTGGCAGTTCACAGGTTGAAGTGTTTCGTACAGGAAATGTACACTGTGAAGGATACATGGGAACAAACAGCGCTCCCTCTGAGCAGTATAAAGGGCAGGGACCTTCAGGAACCTCAAGTTCAGTCCAGCTCGAAGTTGAAGGGAAGGTTAAGCTAATTTACCTCTGTTTTTCCAAAACTTGCTCCACTATTTCTGCCAAAAATAGCTCTGCCCAATAATATACAATTGAGTCTCTTAAAAAAAATAATATTTTGCCTTTCACATCTGGGAGAAGGAGGAATTTTCAAAGTACTTTCCCCATAAGAGAACTACTTCTGAATTTAAATTGCAAAGTGAACATTATAATAGGAAAAATTATTTTTACAGGAAAACCCCCCCAAATTGATTTTCCCATTCAAATAGTTTAGTATAAGCTATCTTTCTGATTCTCAGCAGGCATTTTGATTAAATGTAAAAACCAGTGAAAGCATCCCAAATGTCCCATCCTCTTGGTACATCCAGTTCACTAACATAAGAAGGGAATTTTTTAAACATTCTTTCCTTACAGTGCCTAACTCCTGACACAACTTAGTGCAGACTTGATACAGTGGAACAGTACTTAGAGTCTGAAAAGAAGGCAAGAAAAATGATTTAATCTCTAAGGAAAAAACAGCAACAAACTCTTTTATCTATACTGCATATCATGCTGATAAATGATATTATCAAGATATGAGAAGCACTTTTCATAGAACATTAAATGTGAAAACAGCTCAGGAGGCACATTTTATCTTTTTCCATTAAAAATCTCTGTCAAGAAGACATCAAAAAAAAATCAACAAACCAAAGGGTATTTAAGGTTATTTAAATAAAGGAAGGATGTAGCAGAAGATCTAGAGGCTGTGGGTCAACTTGGTGGTCCTGTTGTGATTTCTAACCCTCCTGGTAAGCCTCCTGTTCAGTAGTCAGAGTCAACACGTACTTTAGCAAGTGGTGTAATAAGAAAGGGACTGTTTAACAAAACAATCCATGCTGAGGATCTGCTGTCTATGCTATGTAGGCTTAAGGGCTCATGTTGGGCCCACTGTAGTCTGGTCCAAAAGCCTCACTGGATTTACATCCGTAAGAAATCCAGGTTTAAAATCCAACACTGCTCTGGGCTGTAAAGAAATCATGAGTAGGGGCAATTGACAGATCCACTTCAAATGTGCACTCCTCATCTGAACTCAGACCCATCCTAAGAGCACCATAAGGAATGTGTCCTTCTCTGCATGCAGTAGTGACTCCACTGGAAAAATAGATTTGCCCCTTCCTATGTTTCTTCTTTCTCTGAAGAAAATTGGTTTGCCCTGCACTGACTCATCAGTGAATGCAGAGCCTTACATGAAGGAGTATCTATGAGATTCAGCCAAGGTATTTGACTTGTCGGACTTCTTCCATTACAAATATGACTTCCTGGGATAATTACTTTCTCTTGGACTTATGAAACACTACCAACTACAGTATTGTAATTTTTCACTCAGAAAGGTGGCTTGGACACCCTTACCTGTACTTGAAGGTTCTTTTTATTTTAGGAACACTGTATGTCAAACCCAGACTGACAAACCCTATTGACTGTTGTGGCCTCTGGAAAGGAACTCTTTCTCTGGCCCTCTGTTACAGATTGTAAAGCAACTTTGTAGACTGAGTCTAGACTTTCAAGAACTCCTGAGAATCTAACATGATATAGAGACAGTCAGGGTTGGTTGAGCAGTGTCAGCTGCAGGACTTCTGCATCATCCAAGTATTACAGGCTTATGTTATTCCAGACAGAAGTTTGTCCTACCTTCCTTCAAATATTGCATCTCCCTCACCCGTGTTATGACATCAAAATTCAGTTTTCCTAAACTGATAAAAAAATATATGTAGGACTAGGTCTGACTTCTGTTTTTGGTGAAAAAGTGGTGTAGTCATATATGACAAACCTCCATTCCTTCATCTAAAAAAAGGATGCTGGAAGAAAGTAGAAGAACAGTAAAAACTTCACTCTAAAAAGAAGCTTAGCCATTTCTGTCTATCTTTATGACTGTATTTGTAATATGTGTTGTATAATTTGGACTTGTTTTCCAAGGAATACAGTAGTTTTTATATTCTCAGGTGCTCAGTTGGGAACCATCAGCATTCAGACCTATGACTCCTATACATGCACACGCTAGGAGAGCTTTGGGCCAAAGGGTTTACCCATATTGATCCATACAAACCATACAACATCTGAACAGTGTATCTTTTCCTTCTAGAGTTTAGTGGGGACCAAGTACTTCGAAACTTTTTTCTCTGGTAGGATGCAGCATCCCTGAAGTCCCATTTAGACTTTCAATTTTCATCTTTTTTTCTCCCATCTTATACCTATACATGGCTTACATTGTTATTTTCCTCAGTTACGGTTATTAAAAACCCCTTAAATCTGTTCATATTCCTCAAAAGTTTTCCCTTTCCCTTTAAAAAACCAACAAGGACACATCTAAGAGAAAAAAAAGGTTCTGAAGTATTGGTTTTGTAATATTGTTACATTAACAGCAGCATGTCTTTCTGATAATTTTCTGTTAATTTTTCCTCTTTAACTTACAAAATTCATGTGCCTTTTTGCTAAAGACCATATGGTACATGGTCCCAAAATGCAACATGGGAATGTCATGTAAGATTAACCCATTGTGGTGCAAGCAGGCAAAGAGAGTCCTTTGTAAGTTGTATGGGAAGCTAGGGAAGAGCTGTGAGTAGAGAAGATGAAATTGTGAGCAAGGTCAAACATATTCACGGTGCCCTGAATTTTGTTGCTTTAATTATCTCTCTAAACATTCGAGGAGCGCAGCTCTCTGTGGGCTGGTTTTCTAGAACAAAGAAAATCTCTGACTCTCTCCTCAGCAGTGTTGCACAAAAGAACTTGCACCACAAAACCCTCTAGCTGCTGAAAACGACATAATCTCTAATTGCATCTTCTAAACTCTATCAGAACTAGTAAACAAAAGAGGGTCAGGGCAGGGCCCTCAGCAATGTCCTGTGGTTTTCCACTCTTTTTAATTACTAGCATAGTCCCTGCCAGTTCTGGCCTGTGCCAGTCAGCCCTCTGCCAAAAACTTCTCAGGCACAACTTGCAGGTAACATCAGACCAGTCCAGTAAGCACGATCTAGCCCCATTCCTGGGGTGGAGGAAAGTAGAGAAGTCCCTGGTCTCTTCACTCACTGAGAAAACAACTGTAACATCCACAGGAGGCAGGGATTTGGGAGGCAAAATTAAAGAGCATATTGTTCCTTTCCGCACAGAAAACACAATAAGAAATTTTGGCCCAAATTTTCGTAATGGGTCCATGATGCTTTGGCTGCTTTAAGACAGATTTGAGAAGGGACTATATGCAGAATGCTTCCTCCATGGTATGTTCTCTGAATCACCATTATGACCATCAAGTCACTTGTTCTTCACTGGAATGGGATGCGTCTCATAATTGACACCCAATGCTTCTTATGGGAGTTTCGTGATAAATCCCCTCCACACTCTTTCCCCTTAAAGGATTAATATAGGGAAAACTTTTCCAGCATTTTCAGAAGCATTGAAGCCTTAGATTTCTACAGATGTTTCACTGAGGGTGCATCAAATCAAAACTTTTGAATTTGAGATATTTCATATTTCAGCATTATAGTCTTAGAATGGAAAATCAGTTCTCATGGGAAAGATTAGACACAAATTGATGGCAGATAATTAGATTTTAAATCAAATTACATTTATTACATCTTTATAATGGGCCTGAATAAATACTGTATTAATAATTCTGTGTGTCCTTACCTCTCCCACAACTTCCAGCCTGCTGGCATCATCAGAAGTACTGGTCAAGTTACCATGGTGAAGCAGGGAATCATCATCTTTGGAGGGGCTGTTCACACCTTCTAACTCATCAAAAAAAATGTTGACATCCTTAGCTACTAAAAAACAAAAATAAAAATACACATTCAAATCAGCACTGAACCAAATGAAGACAGCAAGTATAACCCATCACCAATTTCACTTTCTAGTTCTGGTGTAAGTATATACTATGTTACTTTTAAAATCTGATGAGCATTGTTGGAGAGCTTTCTTCACCAGTGAGCCACATAAAGGTTTAGGACACCACAACACTTCTCTGATGACAAATAAACAATCTGTTGTCGCAATAAAAGAGATGTTAGCTATCTCCTCAGCTTCTTTTGGGGCAAATGGCTTAAATCATTACCTTCTGAGTTAGTATTGTCTCTGAATTTTTCTTACTATAAGGAGGCAGAATTTTAACCTACTATACAAAGTGTTAAGTTCAAAGTTGTACAGACCTGTGGGGCAGCCAGAGGCAGAATACCTTAAATAAATAGTGTTTCTTGAAAGGCATCGAGTAAGCAAACCTGGGCAAATGCTTCTCTGTTCACAGTCTGGCATATTTTGATGCATATAAATCTGACACTTTAAGATCCACCCACCACACAGCGCTCAGTCTTGCATGTAGCAAATCACTTAAATCTACAGATTTAAGCTGTGGTAAACCAACCCTTACAAAAAGTATGGATACTTAGGGCCTGGAGTGGCTGCCAGATGGGAGGTGCAGGGCAGGCAGGTTCACTCTGCACTCCATGTGCTACAGGCCTGGTGAAAAAGCACAATGAAGAGATGTGTGTGACGAGAAGAAAAATGCCTTAGCTGAGGATCAAGCTTCAGCTGTGGATGGACTTCTACTCTCCAACCTCATGCCTCACAGGCAAAATCCAAAATTATGACAGTAGAGTTATAACTGTTAGAAGGGACCCCCAAAGGTCCCAGCTACTGAGCCTCTTCCCCTGACTGGAGTGGGACCAAATATCTAGCAGTCTTGACAGAAGTTAATCTAACCCCCTACCCCTATTTACAGTTTTTGCAAGCTTGCCTGACTTTTGGAATCATTGTTCTTCTGTGCAATAAACTCCTGTTGCTTTTGCTTGTCCTCAGCTCCCCTAACTTATTGACAGACAATTGTAACTCCTGTTGGTGAGAATCTATATTAACAGCCAAAAATCTCTATTTGCTGGCAGCAACTTAGTTCCATTTCTAACTACTGGCTGCAGGTGTAAAAATCAATTCCGCCACTGTGTAGAGCCTGGATAGCTGCCAGAAATTAACAGCCACTAACTGTTCCCAGCCATCATGAGCATTTTGTGACCTCCTTTTCACCTTTCCCTTCTTCAGAGGTCATAGCCCAGTTTAAGAATCCTTTCAAAAAATTGCTGATGATACCAACTCCCGAGTCTCTGCAGGTGGCCTATTTTTCACGCTCACAAGCAGGAGAAAGTCTTATCCATAATATTCATCTTTAATATAGACATATGTTGCACTTTAAATATACTACTCTTTCCCTGTCAATCATGAGGACAGGGAAAAGTTTCCTCCCTTTTTTTATATGTCTTTTACAGAATCTAAAGTCTATTTTTACATCTGTAGGTAATAAAAAAAGAAAACCCTGTCAAAATATTCAAGAATCCTTCATCTTCATTTTCATGCATAGAATAGGGACAAGGTTAATGAAAGACATTGTATTTTTAATTGCAATAGCTTTGCTTGGAAAATGACTAAAAGTTTCAGAAACAACAGAGAAATCCTCATGTCCAAATTAATCCACTCTAAATACTAGGCTAATGTGCTAACCTAAGCAGCTTAGTTTGTAAGAGAGATTCTGAGTTTCTGGTGTTGTTTAGTTTTATGTGATGAGAGCCTGCAGCTCCTCAGTGTCAATGTGGCTGCATCCAACTTGTCCTAGGGCAAACCACAGAGGCTTTAGGAGACTTAAAAGGCAACAAACAGACTCTAATTTGTAGCACGTGCATCAGTAATATTACAGATTTTTTTTCCCACCTTCATCCATTTTAATCCACAAAAATCATACTAGAGATGATTATAAAAGAGAGAGGAACTGCCACAATACAGCACAGCCTAACCTCATGTCTTTCACTGTCCCTACTGTTTCAAAAGTCAAGACTGGAAACATTCCACCCCATCAGATAATAGTCTGGATGTAGATCGTCACCAGATTTTGCATATGTGTTCAAATGATAAGAATTAATCTCAGTATTCAACAGAAAGAGCAGCTGAAACAGAAAATACTTCCAATGACTTGAACTTCACTGAATTGAAACCCATCAGTGCCTCCATGACAGTGTCGTGTAAATCTGTATATGATTTACACCTCAATATAATCTGAAAACAACAGTGAAAAAAACCACAAAAATAATTAAATAGTGAAGCTTTCTGAATATATTCAAGATACATATATCTGTTGTAGACAGGGTCAATGGAAGCTGTAAACATGAAAGTTTTGCCTGTTCTCTGAACTCGAGGGAATTTAAACCATCTTTGTTCTGGCAATAAGACTGCTGTGGTATAAAAGATGAGGCCACTGAGATTCTAGAATTGCTGCTTCTGGAAGTGCTGGTAATGCTTTGAGTTGCAAAATATATGGTTTTTAAGCAGATGTTTTGAGATAAAGAACTTGGTGCATAAGACAATGAATGCGTCTGGGGACTTGAAACACAGAATTACTGAATTATCCTGAGGACTTGTGAGGAGCAAAAAAAATCTTATTTTAAGGTCATTTCAGCAGTGAAGAAGTTGTGGAAGGAGTGAATCTCAGCTGGTTTGTGAAATTAGCTACCAGGACTTGTCCAGATTTCCTGCAGTGGAAAGTTGCAGTGGAAACTTGCTTATATCAGAAATAAGCAGATAATTGTCATGTTGGTTGGTCACTACAGAAAATATGGGCCCCCAACATTTGCTGAGATAATTTTTCTACCCCAAGTCTCATTATATACTTAACAATAAAATAGTAAAATACTGGTCTACAAAACCAAATAGATAATTTGTATAGCAATTTCTGTTTGCTTTACATTAATAATGGTGATGGTACTTCCAAGATAACTCTCCTGCTGCTTGTAGGCAGCTCAGCCCTTCCTCTCCAATGCACTGAACACCTGCAAGGCCAAATGTTGCTAAAAGCATAATCAGGGATCCATCTTTTTGGTCCTCTTCAGACCCTGATGTGCATATACCCACAAATATCCTTAACAGAATGATATATAATGGCTTTATTATATATATAAATGCTATTTGGGAGAAAGAATGGTGCTACTGTACAGTCATGTATTTTTAAGCAGTGAAATTCAACAGGAATACAGAGCAGCACATGCATTGCTACAGGAGATATTAAGAATTCTCCCTCTGGTTTTAGAGGGAGCTTAAATATGCAAACTCTTTTCTCCCCCTCATGTTCTATTTTGCAGAAAAAAAAATCAAAATGACTTGGTAATTCAGAATCCCTTGAAGAATAAAAGAAAAAAAGTGGGTATACAAATATTTTTATCCCAAATATAGTAGAACTACATATTCTGAAAACTGGATGCTGATAAATTCTGAGCAGGAGTCCACGCACAATCTCAGTGGGTCCACAAGCCACTTCAGACCAAGAGGCTGATATAAGGTAGGACTCAAACCCAAGATAACTCATTTAACTTTCTGAAGGTGGATGCTGAAACTGAAGTGCCTAAAAATAAGGACTTCCATTTAAAAATGCAACCTGATTATGTTATTGTGTGAGAAGATGGAAACATGCTCAGATATCATGTTTCTGTTCATTTTTATTTTATCAGCAAAAATGACACTAGGCAATCTAGTATACTCTCACTTTGGATGATGCTAGCTGAAGATCAATATTCCAAAGCTTGTTTCAGCAAGAAAAATTATTTGGTTTCTAAAAGCATCATTAGACTCTTTTAAATTATCATACAATGCTGACAACTGGGAATAAGAGTAACATTAGCTGTTGAGAGCAACTACCCTAGAAAGAATATTTAGACATGTTGATCCCAATCAGATGATATTCACAACAGTCTGCATGGAGCAACACTCCCCTGGACACACAACAAACCTCTGCAAAGTGTGTTGTACAGTCATAGAAATCCTTTTGTCTTTGCTGAAGGAGATGTAGCTAAAGGACATAGAGATTAACTTCCCAACAGCACCTGTGTCTGGACTGGATAAATGAAAAACACTACCTTCAAGGCTGTAAAATCTGCATCCTTCTCAAATGGCTTGTGAAAAATCTATAACTCAAAATGGCAATTCTTGAAATATTCCCATCATGAATTGCTTATCCATGTTTAGCCATCTAGTCTATTCACCCTCTGAAAGATAATTTGGTGCCTTTTCAGCTTCTCCAGTCTGCATATCAACTGCCCCCAGGCCTATATCTGGGCTGTGCTGGTGTGGAGAAGGGAGAAAACAAAACCTCATATTAAGATTTCCTGATGGGAAAAGCTTTTTAAATTAGAAAACATGGAATTCATCCCAAACCTGTAGCTTAAGTAGTAAGGTGATTCAATTTCAAATCCTTACCCCCATCATCATACTAACTTGAGCATTTTCCTTCACTCCCAAACTAGTACCACCACTTAACGACCAGATGCTACCACTGTGTGGTTCCTTATTCATGTGGCAAAAATCAGGCAGAGTCTGGGCTTTTACACATTCATCCTTTATCACTCTAAAATATAAGCTGCTGTTTCTCACTTTAGAAAATTGCTACACTAAACACCCAGTTTAAAATCAAACTGGAAAATAAGGAAGCCAGGAAGCCATGCCTCACATTTTGATTCCTGGCCTCCATGAGATTTAAAAAATTGTTATGAAAAATTCTCACTGAAATTCCAGATTCTATTTGATTCCAGAATTGCATCAGTTTTTGGGGGGTGGGGTGTCTTCCACCGTTATTAACGGGAGCAGCACTTCTTCTAGCACAAGCCTAGAGATCATTCTGTAGTCAGATTTAAGAAGGGTGAACCAATAAACTCCTAGCCCACAGCCCATTACATATAAAAAGAGATAATTTTATGAAGCATCTAAGACATGTGGACCTTCACTTGTTACGACAATCTCATGACTTCTCCCAAGTATTACCAGCTGCAAAAATATGAATATACCTCAAAATTTTGGAACAACTGGAACTTCAAATCCAGTCTTCAATCCCTGACTGCAGCATTTTTATGATATTATTAGCTCACGCATCCACTCAGGAGTGCAAAGAATGGATTAAAGTAACAGGAATCTTTCTATTTCTGATTACATCTGCATAGAAAATATCTAGTGCTGGAATCCTTTGTCACATAACAATTCAAATCTTACTATGACTTCTCTGATAGTAAAAGATTTCTTACTAGCCTTCAATAATCCACTGAACTTCCTGAGACATTTTAATAATAGATACTTATCATTCAGTTCATCACTGTGTACATGCCTTCAGTTATAATTTCAATGCATCTCTATTGAATCTTCTACCATAAACACAATTTTGCATCCAAGGAATAACTTACTTTCTTGTATTGCATTAAGAATTTCTGAAAAGTCCACATCTGTCTTCTGTATGTCTGGTTTTATCCATATTTGCGTTTCCAGCTGGTTAACCTGCAAATCCTCTCTTCCTTCTGAAGAAATTGAAGAGATTGATGGGGTTTGTGACAGTGCACTAGAAAATCCAGCCAAGGGGCTTCAGGTGAGGAAACATACACATTGAATGAAGGTACTTCCATTTTCCCTCCCTAGCAGAACCAATTTTTCTTTGAACTAATGACCTTCAGATAGAACATGGACTGATTTAAAGCTAAATACCATGAAACAACAACATTTTCTGCTATCAGCAGTGATGCAGAGTTGCCACTGGCAAGTCCCTCGTTCAGGTGACCATATGCTGCCATGCCATGAGCATCACCTAACCATACCATCTACAAAACTAGCTCCCAAATGTGAAAACAAAGAATTACGAATGACACTGGAACAAACAGACTAAAATAAAACACACACACAAAGTAAGCTGCAAGACAGAAAACAACCATTAGGACAAAAAGAGCATGGACAGTCTGTTTCAGACACAGGGAACCATAAGTTCTCATATGCCAACCTGATGGCATGACACAGTCTAGGAAGAAGCCCAGCACTGCAGTCCATTTTAAATGGATTCACACTGGTAACAGTTGCTGTCTAAAAGCACTGAAGAGTAAAAACATTTTATGGTGGGTTGCAGTTTCAAACCTATTTACACACGAAAATAGACACAAGATTTGCCCATTTCAGTCCTCTTTCAACAGGAGCAAAGAAGGCAGAAAGTTTTGAGAACAGACGCTCTCTGTGCAGAGAAAGGTGGCTGCATATGAAGAGTAGACAGAAAATGGGCAAGCAGGCTTAAGTTGCTGGCTACAGGGTATTTGGATACAAACAGAGAGAAAGAGAGAACTACCAGGAATACATCTGGTTTTTAAAGAGTAGCAGGAAAACCTTTCACAAAGAGATGATGCTCTTGAGTAACTAGTGCACAGAGTTAGCAGAAACATTCAGTGGTCAGGGAGATATCTGGGAAAGGACCTACTGACAAAAGGGCCAAGGTGGAAGAAAAAACCCTCAGGTCATTTAGATTACTGTGCTTTGCTAGATGCATCACTCATGCTTTAGATAGAAGCATTTTCCTTTCATCTACAGTCTGCCTATAGCAAGCTGCTCTTACTTTGAATTCTGTCCTAGCCCACTGTAGTTTCCTCTTCTCCTTGCCCTATACTATCTCACTACTGCCTTGATGGGAGCTACAAATTATATTCCTAGGCACAAAACTACTCAAAACTATTTTAAAGGCCCATCTTCACTTTTTGGAAATACAGATCTCAAAATGGGTACGCTTCGACCAGCTTCGTTATTTTTTATTTTTCAGTGTTAAAATAATAAAAATTCAAATTGTCTTGTGCTTGCTTCAGCATATTCTTTTGTTCCACAGCAAAGATTCATTGTTAACATCAGAGACAACTCCTCTTGTAGATTCTTGCACAGTGATCTGTCATAGCAGCAGCAGGAGTCAGCATTTAATGATGTAGAACAAAGAGAATTTCTTAAGTGAGACGACTGATTATTCATACAATAGCAGCCTAGGGAAATGTGCAGATGGCCTCAGAGATGAGAGGCTAAGATTTGCCCCAAAAGAGATTTCTAAGGCCCAAGAAAAGGAAGTAGAAAAGTAATCAATGGACAGCAATTCAGTTAAGCACTTTGTAAGTGATATCATTCAGTTTCTTCTTAAATACTCAGCTACCACTTTTAACATACACCATTACGTACTTGCATCCTCACCTCCAACAGCCTTTGTTCTGCATTTCGACCCTAGTTAGAGCAAATTAATGGCAATACTGACAAATTTAAAATACCCTTTCTTCCCCCAAACCTTCCATCCTTGTTACATTCAAATCGCTGCTCCTCAGAACAGATGAAGGTAGCAGGATCCCTGCAGCATCTCCAGAAGATCTGAAATAATTGGGCCAGGGAGAAAGGAAGTGGCAGTCAGCTATGGAGGTCCCAAAGTGCTGATATCTGATGGACTATCTAACCACAGACCTGTTAATAAAATTAAACTCTTGCAGAATGTACATAGGCAATTTCATAGCCCCTCTTTAATAAACAAAAACCAAAATGCCTAGGAAGTGATGAGAAAATGACCAGCCTAAACCTGACTGTATTTCAGACAATGAAGTCAAGACGATTTTTGCTGCATTCAAATTTCCTCTCCTGTATTTGATCCACTTGCAGTATAGGGAGCTTTCAGCAATCCACAGAAATGACAGTGTTCTATCTGATTCACAGTAGCCTTAATATCTGGCCTCACTGCACAAGTATCAGATTAACAGCATCCAGTCTGATTTCAGTCAAAATTGTAGGCATAATCTTCTACCAATCATTTGTGATAAAACACATAGCTAATCGCAAACTTGCCTTCACCAACACAAGGGCAAAAATGTACCTACCAACAACATAGCTTTTAAATTAGGGGTTGCAGGAGTGCTTTCTTCTCTCATGACCTTAATGCTGTCAATAAATTAGGGCACTTGGGCTTCTATCCTCCTCCCTCTCTGTCAGCATCCACTTTTCAGGAGGGACTACCCCATTTTTTTAGCTAAGAGAAACACCACCTGTGTGATGGGTTGTGGACTGGCCAAATTAATGATTTCTGGCTTGTTGTCAGACAGAGATTTTAAACTAGTAGATCTTCGGAAAAAGTCACAGTGACCTCATTCATGTTCCAGAGATTTGTTTTCTTTATCTTACCACAGACCTCCAATACTACATGCAAAGACAATATCTGATGTCACTGTTGCTATTGATGAATCACTAACCTGCCTTTAGCATTTCCTTCTTGCTTTAGCAGCTGCTGATTTATGCTCTATCAATATGTTCCACTGAGTAAAATCTAAGCAATATTGTCTGAGAGGATGGGAAAAACTCTCTTTCCACAGAAGTATGAGAAACATACACAAATATAAGTGAAGTAAATATTAGATTTTAAAAATTTTATGTTTTTTTTTTTTTAAAGATCAGTCTGAGATTTTTCTCAGTTTACTGAGACTTTCTAGTTCAACAGAAATAATATTTTAAATTACCTCATGGCACTCCCTCTGATTTACTCATTGATGCATAAAGTTGTGCATAAAATAATATACTTTTCCCTTTATTTGTCTTGAAGGGTCCCAATTAATTAAGTTAGGAAAAAAAAAGAGATTTTAAAAAGACCTTTAATTTTTAGAGGCTAAATGAGATAGCATGTTCTAAGTCAGAATTTTAACATACTTCTAAATATTAAAATAATCAAATGCATCAGGAAAGTGATTTATGTACCAATGTAGTTAATATGGTACTGATGTTAAACAAGGTCATTCCAACTTCTAGTGAAAGAGATTTTGCCATGTGGGTGGATGCTCCTGTCACAGGGCCATCTACCTCTAACAGGGTGGTATTTAGGAAGAGCAAATATAATTCTAACTTGAGCAAGTTTGTTTTGCTACACTAAGTACTGCATGTTATTTCTACAGAGAAGTTCCTTCTTACCAGACCCTCTTCTTTAAAGCAAGCACAAAGTTGCTGTGAATGGTGCCCTTCTCACTCTAGCCAAACCCATGTCAACGTGGGATAAAGAATCACCCCTTCAGGTACATTTTGTTTTGGCTTCTCACTGTGAGTTCTCCGCAGGCCATCTGCAGCAAAAGCAGAGTTTCAAATGGAAATTGTGTTAGGCATTTCCTATACATGTTAGTCAGGGCTGTGCATGTTTGTACAGCACAGCTTTACTGCTCTCAGTTCTGGCACTTTTCATTTCTGCGACAGGAGCAAAACAAAATGCACAACATAGTCGGTCTTCCCAGGATCTGCCCCATGACTGCACTGGACAATGCAACTGCAACAGATGAAAAACATTTTGGTTTAATTATTGCTTCAGAAATAACCCTAAACTGTTCTATGAGTCATAGAATGTAGGAAAATATAAATTAATATACACATGTCTTCCTCGCAAGATAAAGATGGCCTGAAAGCAGTAGCTCAGAGATAGATAATTATTTCATTAAGTGGAAGGCTAATGTGTATCATAACAAGTCTTTCAGAGAGAGCTGCTTTTGCTACATTGGTCAGAGAGTGTTTTCTGTCAGAAATCCTGCATCATATTCTTTTTTGTTCCTGACCAACCAGTACCGTTATACTCCTTCTGCCTAAGCCTTTTTCTCTCCCACAGCATAAGGTGAATGTCAGAGTGTTACTGTACACATCAATTGTGCTTCAGTGATTACATGAGATATATTTTAATAGATCAAAAGTATTTAATTGTTTGTTGCTGCCCTTAAATCTCTGAGGTACAATAGCGCAGAGTTTCACAATGCAAAATCATCATCGCTAAGTATGTTCTCAGCACAGGATGCAGAAACATGCCTTGTGTCAGCCTTGAGCTGCCCCTTCTCCGCACAAAAGAAAAAGGCTTTGTTTTCAATCTGTAACTTTGGCCCATCAGCCTAGCACTGCACTCCTTTCTGGAAAAAGACTGTTACCCAGAAACTTTCCTTCCATCCTTGCTCCTTACCAGAAGCACTAAGCTTCCTCTACCTTACAGCTTCAACATGTTTTCAAATTTCTACAAAGGAGGTGGGGTGTGTGTGGTGAGTTCCCTTTACCTTTCATTTAGATGCTTGTTTCCAGTCCTGGGTTCCTTTTGAAGATGGCAGTGGGGATAAGGACAGGAAAACTCGTGTTTAATTCTCTGTTTCTGAGAATTTGCTGATGTATTTGTATATGTAAGGCAGTGTAACATCAGAGTAAGACCAGCTATCTGCCACATCTACACATGTACGTGTAGTGACAAACTGGGAATATCTTAAAGGTCTCCATTTTTCCCGATATAAACCAGTGTGTGTCACAGGATTTGCCCCATCTAGCTACAAACCACATCCACAGTTTTGGAAAAATTATAAGTAGTAGTTAATGATACACATTGAGAGGCCTTTGGAGATTTCTGTTTTAAGACAAAGCATTCCATAATAATAGCATTAATACACAAGGTGTTTCCAAGACTGAAAAGTTTGGGTACACTGTGGAATTACTCGCAGACCTTTGAAAAACTTCTGCCCTGGTAGATTTCCGTAGATGTCCATAAATACATAAGAACTTTCACATAACTTTTGATATTCTTAATTGGTTTATCAGTTATCTTAAAACAAATATGTATAGTCTGTCACTATTTGGTATAGCTAAACACATCTTCTTCCAGTATGCAGAAAATACCATTTATCTTAATGGTTGTCACACTGATTATGAATAAAATAATGTGTCTGCCTGTTAGCATCCAAGATGAGTGTAAAAGAACAGAAATGTCTTTTTAATTCTGAAAATTATTGGCATAAAAATATAGGGCTTCTTCATTTTCCATAAGAAAGACCAAGGAGTGTTAGGAAAAAAACAAAAATTCAAACCCCAAATCATTCTGACTAACATGAAGCACCTATGCCAAAGATGTCTGTGCATGGTTATGTGCATGGTCATGTCAAAGGTACAGTAATAAAAATACTGGAATTATTTTTGAAAGGCCATTTAAAAACAGATTCCCTTTGCATTGCAATACACTGTAAGACTCAGCATATGTTTAATTATGTTAGTAAAAACTCTTTTCTTATCTTCCAGAAGCAGCAGTAGTGAAGGGGAGATTTCTGAGCACCTAATATTACTGATTTATCACAGACTAAGGTATTTTGAAGGCATATGGTGTCCACTCTCCCCCCATTAAACCCTGGCTGGCATCAAACAGAGAATTTGGGCCAGTTAACTACAGAGAAGCAGGGATTTCTGTGTTCAGCACTTGTTCTTTCTCTCTCATGCTGTGAATGCCTTTCCCAGAGACAACCATAGAAAAAATGGACAGACAGCCCTTGGTGCAAAGCAATACCTCGAAAATCACTTCTACTGTCACAATAGCCTGAGCACCAGAATGTAGGGATAGGGTCCTGCTTGCCCAAATTCTCATATTTCCAATTCTCTCACTGCCCATAATGAGCCGTGGGCATGAGTACAGTCAAACCCACCAACGCTGTGTTTGTATCATCAAGGGGGAGGCACCTCTTGAGCAGCGAGTTTGAACAGGACAACAACTGCAGAGAGCTGATAATCCACATCTCCCACATGGGCAAGAACCCAAACTACTGGACTGCTGTGCCAAAGCCCACAACCTCTCCCTTCATTTCCCATCTATGCTCGGAGTATGCCACAATGTTCTGATTATTGAAAGAACCGGAGTGTTCACACAGAAGCCCCAAGCATAGAATGTCACACAATCCTATGCCTAACATTTCCAGTTACTTGGCTCTATTTGGCCCTGGTGCAGATTCTTCAGCAATCAGTAGAGGGACAGAGCTGCAAAACAAGCCTTTGGAATTACCTCCTAGAAGGACTCCATTGATTATACAAAGAGACAGGGGACCAAAGTGTCTCTCCTACTGGGAACAAAGCTATCCTGTTCAAGTGCCACAATGCCTGGGATGGGTATTCATAAGATATAGTCTGAAAGTGGCACAAAACCACAGAGTGTAACTAAGCAAGGATATTTCTCCACAGCTGTACATTGCATATGAGGATCTAGAACGAAGCCTAAGATCTAAACACATTGAACAATTCAGTCCATTTCCTACTACCCTTATTTGCATAAAAATAATAGTAAGAATGATTGTTAGCTTCTCCACTTTCCTCTTACACTGTGAGCACACACGTAAAAACACAGCTATCAAAGCTCACTATCCTCAGTTACAGCATCATAAGCCCTTTCCTGGAATGAAGCCTGGAAATCCACTGTCATCACAAAGTCTTTCTTGCTTTTGTCTCAGACGAGAGCTACCGTGCAGACCCCATGAAATATGCCTTCCTGTACAGAAGCTAAACATGATCAATGACTCCCAGCCTGGTCTATCACAGGGAGAGGGTATGGTTCCAACCTACCAGCCTGTGTGTGTGGAGACCTAATAAGGGAGAGGTTATGATAAATATAATTATTCAGTTACAAACTGGAGTGGAAGAATGGGACTAATATTTATATATGATTCTGTAAAAATATTCTTTCTCAAATTTTTAGTATTTCTTTGAGAGAACCTTACAAACAGCAGGAATCATGCCCCTTATACTGGTGCAGTTGACCTTTCCTATACAGCCTTGCAACCTACTATAATTATCAAAACCTGCTAAGGAGAAATAGAGCACTTTGACATTAAAATGCATGGAGTAATATTGGGCTGTTCACATAAGATGCCTACCCAAAGGAGATTATTTTCAGCAACTGGCAGTAAGCAGAGTCTCCCTCACAAGCAGAAGGAGTGTATCTGAATATCAAGGGTCTTAATTTTCAGGCATTCTGGCAACACAAAAGGTGCAGTTGAAAAAAATTTCAGTTTTGATGACCCTTAAAAATCTTTCATCAGTGTAATAGTCCTGAATTCCTTTTTTGTGTCTGGTGCATTCCTAAAGCAAGGTCTAAATAAAGTATCAAACTGTAGCACCATCTCCCTTCTTCTGTTTCAACCACCCTGAATATTACTAGTAACGAAGAAGGCCTCAAAAAGTCATATGCTTTGTGCTCCATTGGACCTCTAAAGCACAAAATAGTACAGTACTGCATTCCCAAGGGTGGGAGCAGCAAATATTGTGCCTCTGTGAAGATCCCAGCATGGAGAGGACACATTTGCTTTCCTGAGACATCCACTCACGCATGGCACAGGAGCAGTCAGTGGTCTGCATGACCCAAAGGAAATTCTCAGAAACAAAGGACAGATTAAAAATGATGTCACCTTTCTGCTTTGCTGCTGCCCTTACACCTGGTCCAAGTTGTAACATGATTTTATGCAACTCTTTAGGGCTTTGGGGCTTTTTTGGCACCACAGTACATTGGTTGGAATTTCTAGTGTGTTCATTAGAACCCTAGAAGCCCTTACCTGTAGCATAACTACTCACCCAAGGAATAAGCCCCCCCTCCTGATTTCTTTTTGGTATTAGTTTAGGTTGTGGTTTTTTGTTGGTTGGTTCTGGGCTGCTTTTGTTTTTGTATGTTTGGGTTTTTTGTGTTTGGGTTGTTGGTTTTTTTTTTTTTCAATTATAAAGGAAGGTCTGGCTTAATTTTGAAATATCAGAGTGAACCAGCAGGCTTGGTGTTAGGAAACAGGTCTTTCTATTTTTTGGACTGATACAAACCTTTTGTGGAAATTAGTAACACTACGCAGCCCTATTTTAGTCAAATCCCTTTTCTGACTTTAAAAGCATCTCTGCCAAAGTAGAAGCTAGTTTGTTCCATCTTTTGACAGTCTTCCTGCAAGAATCTTTCTTTGGAATATATGTAGCATATTCAACATTAGAAATAGAGTCTTACATAATACTAAACCCCTTTAAGCAAGAACTATAGAGCTAAGAAAAAGCCCAATTTTTCAGTCAAGCATTACAGGAACATAATAACTGATTATTCAAAGTCTCTCTCACTGTTCCTTGAATTAGAAGTTATTTTTTAGATTAAATGGGTCATTACTTTCTCAGAAACTTTGCAAAATTTTATGTATTTTCTATTTTCTTCAGAATAGAATGGTCAAGTTGTTTTAAAACAGCTGTGTTACACTGGTCTCAGGACATTATAACCTTGCTCTGGCATGAGTAAGTTTAGTCCTAAGCCTTTTCCTGTTTTTTCTCTTTGAAAGGAAACTCTCTGATGGTAGAACAGTCAGAAACATCCACACAGAGTGGCATTTTGCAGCCTTTGTGAGGTGACTACATACTGTAAGCTAACAACAGCCAGGAGAGCTGAAATCTGAAGGGCAACTGTACTGATTTTGAAGTAACCATGCATAATTGATTGCAGGACTGAATGAAAGATTGTTCTGTAACAGGAAACAGGAGACTGATCAAAGCAGGAAGGAAAAAAAATAAATCTTTGAAAAGCATTAAGTTTAAAAACACATAGTCCCCAGAGAAGCAAAACACCCTCAAAGTCACCACTTAAAATGATTAATACTATTTTTGAAGCCCCTTATTGAGGGCATGCATAGGTCCCTCCCAGGTAGGTTCAGTACTTGCATGTGTACCATGCAGCACAAATTGATAGAGAGGGTGAAATTTCTGCCTGCCTCAAATACATTTAAATTAAGCAAGACAGATAGCATTGAAAAACAGTGCTTTTTATGCTAGCTTTTTAAAAAATTTTTTTTGTTAGCAGGCTGTTGCAAAAGTGTTCTCCAAAGTGCTTAGAACAAACATTCCAGGAGACTTTGTACCTTAGGATCAGGAATTTTCAAAGTTACTGTTTTCTTAGAAAAGTAAAGGGCTGAATGAAATAGGCTGAATGACTAAGCAAAGTGATAGAAGATTTCAAGCTCTGCATCATCTGCTAGATAGTTCAGCTCTTAATTTCAAAGTACTGCATAATCACCACGTGGTGTCCAGTCACTCAGTCCAGTGACAAAAGGTCCTTATGGTAATTGAGGCAAACTGTTCTCGTTAGGAGCTTTGCAGAGGCTGCAGAGCACCAACAGTCAGGAGAATGAACAGTCTGTGTTCGGCACGGAGGTGTTTACAGATCACACTTGAAGTACCAACATGGGAGAAATTTTGCTTGGTGCACTGAACTTACATTTCTTTGAACACAGGCTGTAGATAAAGAGAAAAGTTAAATATACAGGCTGGTTTCTTTGACATTAATGTCCCTTCTGCATAGGAATGATTCTTGTCAGCACGTGGGGGTTATAGTGTGAAAATTAGCTTAATGAGGGGAATGCTAAACTTTTATGAAATCTGCTTGCATTTTCTATGTTTCATTCCACATGAGAGAAAGTTCTATGTACACCCAGCAGAAGGCATATTGAAAAAGACTGTTCCCCTAATAATGTTAGACAAGTAAGATAACAGCATTACTGTCAGTGAGAATTCAAATTTCCAGATGAATTTACATCAGCCATCCCCATGCCATGCATGCATTTGCTGCCAAGAAATACTTGCATGACAGAGCTTTCTGGCAGAATTATTTGCAGGGGTTTATTATTTTTATCTGGGAGAGATGCATGCCACACATTCTGCCAGTCAGCAAAGAAAATGGGATTTAACCAGCAAGTCATATCTAGCTAACACAGATCTTCTAAAGACCATTTACAATCAAAAGTGAATGCTGACAACCATATGCATATTTTGTGATGAGAAGAGGATATATTTTGCATGGTCAATTACCATTGTTGAAGGATTCAGTCTGAGATTTCTTGATAATTCAAAGTTCATTAATTTGTGACTAAGCTTATTAAACACACATTTCCTTTTTTCCTCTAATTTTGGTTGCCAGTTTCAAGAACCATGCCTTTTTACTCGCCTCCCAAATCAATTTTTCTGTTGGCCAAGACCCCTAGTTCTTCTTTCTTATTTACAAGCTCAGTAAGTACAGTCATCAATAAAAATGTTACGGTTTGATAAGCAGTTAAAAAAAGAGGATCCAAATGTAAAGAAAAACCTGTCCAAGGCAAACATACCTTCTTTTAAACTCATAATCTATCAAATACTACTTGTCACAAAAGGTGAGAGAGTGCAAGAAAAGTTTCTCCAACAACCCCAGCAGACTTTCACCATAATGCCCAAAGTCAGTCCTTTCAGCACATAAAGTTCTTTCAAGTATCATGGATATTCCTGTATCATTTCAGGTAGCAAGGAATGTCCTTTCCAAAATGTACAGTTCTTTGCCTTTGAAAGGGATCTTTTTGAAAGTAAATTCTTGAAAGCAGAAATTTCTAGAATATTTTAATGTGTTTCCTGGAGTAAAGAATCTTTTCATGTTAACTAAATTTTGGAAATAAATTATTCCAAAGACAACCCTTCCCTCTGGTTGTGTAGATTGCCTGCAGTACTGATTTGTATAAATGATATAAATTACAATCTACATTATTATGTATACACTAATATATATAAACCTCAAAATGCATTTTTACCAGAAGCACAGAGAGAGAAAATCTTACTAGAGAACCTCTGAATTCCTGCTATTACAAAATGGGTAACAAGTGTTAGGAAATATTACAAGTAGAGAATAACTAAGAAGATTCCAGAGTTTCACACAATGAAAGAATTTGCTTTACTACTGCTTAGACATATTAAATAAGACATTTTTTCCACAGCCAGCAAATTTAGCGACTCCTAGAAAAATGAGGTTTGACAAGTTCTGCAGAATCTGAAAATACAGGAATTTTTCACCAAGAGAATGAAGTAATTTAACATTGTCCTGACTTGGAATAGACTAACAATGGAAAGAGCAGAGAGGAGCCCAGAAATCAAAGTACTGCTTGTTGCACAGCAAAGGTGCAACACCGCCAGAAGTGAGGCAAAGTGGTTTTTGTCCCCATATTTGCCTAACCCTGACATTGAGGGAATGGACTGCGATGACAGTTTAATCCCCTCTAGGGATGTTCCATACTTCTTCTGCTGCTCTTACAGACAGTCTAAATGATGATACCATTGCTTTCAAAATGAGCCTTCCTTGTGCAACACAGGCACATCTATTCTACACTGTCTTCAGGAGTGTTGTGCCAATTCACTGCAGCCAGCAGTCTGCCCCAATGGCTTTGAACTCTCCACTTCAGTAGCCTTGTACCCCATTAGCCACAGCACACTACAACTGCTCATATAGATGGAAGGTGATAACTGGAGGTTTCTCAAAACTAAAAACATACTATCCCCGGTTTTGGAAGGAATGCATATTTGCCTTAATGGCATTGCATCTAAATTTATCATCTGATTGCTATACTCGTCTTTGATTTTCTTCTTTCTAAGAGAAAGTTCCCTCATACGGGTGCACCTGCAAAGGTGTCAGGAGTCTTCCCTTCCCTGTTAATAGCCTTTTTCTTCCAGTTGTTTCTCCATTTTCCTCTGTGTTTTGTTTCAGTTACTCGATACCTTTATATCTGCTTAAAATTCAAGCTCAGAAGTTGTGGCTCTGCTCGTGGCTGAGCAGTACCTCTTTGCAAGCTTGCACAAAACAAGTTTTAAAATTTCATTCATTTTTAAATAAGGTACAGTACAGACTACATACTGCTCTCGAGCCACTCTAACACCCAGATTAATAATAGAAGTCATGAGCCTCAGGCTTCTCACTAGCTACAAATAAAACTGGCAGGGAAGTAACTGGAAAGGAATGCTGGAACAATGCACTGTATCTATTGTTTCTCGTCCTTAGCATATAGCTACATATGAACTTCATTCAAAGGAAACTGCTGTCAAATAAATTGAATTCATGATAGATGAATAAAAGGTGCTGTTCTTGAAAGACGAAATGGGGCAAAGGGAAAAAAGGTGCTGTGAAGAAAACAGAAGTAGTGTGCTATCAAAGGAAAATAATACCCTCAACCTGCACTTTATCAAGTGGTTTCTTTCCGTGGTTCACTCTCTCTTACTGATAAGAATTAAAATGCCATTTTAAGTCCTAAAAATACCTTCTATTATGCTGGACTGTCATCATGTTTGGAGTATTTGCTAACTGGACAAAAGAAATTTCAGAGTGAGTATAACATATACTACTCCAACACTGAGAGCTACTTGATTGTGTAACAGCACTCCAATAGAAGAAAAAACCCAAATTGTATGAACTATTTAAAATTAGATGGAACAAAACCCTGCAAACTTACTGCATGCAGTAGCAGGAGGATAATTTAGAAAACATTGGTGTAAGATTTGCTACCTGGGAAATTAATATATGTAAGAACTTCATCTTTCTAAAATATCAAGCTGCTTATGGTATCTTAGCTAAGGTACTGCCATTGGACAACTAGTGCCTTAAGCTAATTACGTAGCTACAGTTGTTAATTTGTGACTGAGTGAAGAACACATGATTTACAGTTTAAATTAGAATTTCCTCTTAGGAGTGCTATTCGTTGCTTTTGCTGCTGACCATAATCTTCCTTAGATCTACTTCCATACAGCTCAAATGGTTGCAGTTTAACCTGGACACAGACACAAATTTAGTGGTCTCAAACAGAATTAAAAAAGCAGACACGAATCATAGAAATGATATTTCATTTCAGATGAAAAAATGTAAGTTAGTCAAGAGAAGACTCCTATAATACAAAAAATATTCTCCATAGTTCACAGATGCTGTTATTGTCCAAAGAGCAGAAGAATATGCCAGATAAAACTTATCTCATATACTGAAAGCTAATTCCTCAGAGAATCACCATCCAAATGGTCACTAATGAGCTCTATTTTAGGAAACCTCTGGGACCTACCTATAAATGGATCTTTTTCTTGATCAGAAGCCAGCATATGCTGCTTGCACATCATTTAATGTTAAAGCACAGGCCATACTGATCAACACACAGATGTAGAATATGTAGCATCTCAAAATGAATGTTGTTATTGTGCATGCTCAAGTTACTTTTAAAAAAAAACTGTGATGCCGGGCTTTTTTGTCAATCTCTTAACACGCTGCAGACATTATTATATATCTTTAACAACAATAACATTTCTGTAGTAGTAATTTCTGTACTTCAAAGAAAAAGACAGAAGCTGACAAAACAAGACAAACAAGTGAACAGAAGAACTGAAATAAACAAAGCATATGGTTATGAGTCACTGCAAATTCTTCAATCTGTGTTGACAAAAGATTATGGTGACTAAATACTATGGGTGTATGAAACTCATGGCAGTAGACCTGTACAGCAATTCACAATAGATAATCTAAAATGTAAACCTCTACAAAAATTAAGCCATTTACTAGATCTGCAAGGTAAGGGGGGTACACTAAAAGTTTGCAGGCAGAACTCTCTGTCTCACAGAAACAGACTCTGCCTCCCAGCACCCAAGTAGCTGCATACAGCATCTATCATGCTCTTTCCTGGGCACCAACACTGGAAGATTACTGAGACCCTCCAATAAAGATGCTACAAAACTAACTTCATGGGCATCTTTAATTTGCTCTGCTCAGGAAAGAAATTTGGAGTTTAATTTTCACTGTGAAGAACGACTCAGCATGGCCAGTACGAATGTACTCCCCTGCTATAAGAAAAGATATTTCGAAAATAGCTCTGGCAATTATCATAACAAGGAATGAACTCATGATGTAAATTAGAATTTGATGGTTCCCAGGAGATTTTGACTTTCTTTTGAAAAGTTGCATTTCGTTAACCAGTTAACCTATGTTGTAAGATCTCGTATGCAGGTTTTGTTAGTGTTATAGCAAGACAGAGTTTGATCTACACCCCAGATTGTGTCTTTGTTCAATACCAGTGTTAGTGTCTATTACTGAATTCCAGGGGGATGACTCTAGGGCCTCTAGGGCACTGTCATTAGCTCAAGGATTATCAAAATTAAATATATATAAGGGAAGCAGTATTAAAAAACAATAGCCCAAATCTCTCTCTCTGCATTAACGTTTTGGATACCACTACACGTTGTAGGGGGTTTTATGATTAAACTTACATTTCTATTTCCCACTTTCAGCTGTCCCAACTGCTGTTACCCCCTATAATCTACACTTGACAAAAATATACCACAGGTAAACAAAACATCCATTGGTAACTCTCACAATCAATAGATTGATCTCCATGCAAGCACAATCTCATGCTATTAACACCAGCTTTGCCAGTCATGGCACATCACACATGAAATGGGGCTGGAAAAGGTATAAAGGCAAATCTGTTACCTGGCTGATGGGTTTTTGTTTTTCCACCAGTGACTGATGAAATCGTAGATCCAGAAGACGAGGCTTCCATTTTTATTGACCCTCTGGCTTGCGGGATCGAAGGATGCCCATCCACAGGTGGATGCTGTGACACTGGGTAGCTTGCTGCAGTTCTCCTCTGACAGACTTGCACACGCTTTTCAGCCCCATGAATAGATAAATTTATACCTGACAGGAATAAGAATTAGGACTGTTAGACACAAGAGATCAACATGGAATAACTAAAATATAAATTCTCATGGTTTAAAATGGAGCTGCAACAGCCTTCTTAAAGGAATAAAAAAAAAAAAAAAAAGAAAAAAGAGAACTCTAAAAAGACTAATTTTCTATGAAAATTAAAAATGTGAAAGTCTTTGCTGCTGTGTTGCAGGCATCAGAGTCAGCCACACTAATAGATATTTAAATTAATACATAGTCATGGTTTACCACTTCGCTGGTCTGCAGGAGAAAATATCTCCCATTCCTTCAGAATATCCACACAGCTCACAAAGGACAATATTAATGAGGCAACTACCACAGAGTTTATTAAATGACTGTTTTCTGATTGATGGATTAGAACTTCTCAAAAAGTATTTCTTTTTTTCTGAGGCTTTACCAGTACTAGGAAGTCTCATCATATGGAAAAGATGCTACAATTGAGGTATTAACTAGCTTTTAAGGAAAAAAATAGAAAGATCTGTTTTGAGGAAAGCAGTAAGGCTACAAACAACAATAACAAGACCTTAAGCTTGGGAAAAAATTCCACTTTCTCCAGTCCTGTGAAACCTTACCTTCAGTACTGGAAATTGTCTTTCACACCAAAATTCTCAAATTTGTCACATAATAATTTTTTATACTGAAATTGTGGTTAAAAAACAGGCTTTACTTTTCCAAAGGGAAAAGCAAAGTTGAAATTTCCTGTGTGGCCAATGCATGGTCTTAGAAAGAAATGCTATCTTACAGTAAATTGCTGATTCTGACTTCCTCCTGTCCACATTGATGCAATTGCTCCAACTCCACTTGAATTGCTTTCAGCATACTGTGGTTGAAAATCTCTTTTGGGCAAGAAAGCTGAATGATCGTTCTATGCTACTGTTTAACGCTTAATTTAATTGTGACTCTTATTGCTTCTGTCAGCAAACTATCTTTGTTTTAAAAAAAAACAAATTAAACCCCCTAACCAGACATAAACACACAAACTGAGAAGCAGATGGAAAAGCAGACCCTAAAACTGAAAGTGTGGATATTGTAAGCACACTGTAAAGTGCAGTTGCCCAAAATCATTAGATATTATTGATTGGATTGCTCAGTTTTGTGAACTGAAATGTCCAAGAATGCATTAATGACTCTGCTCTTCCAGTTCCCCTAGAAGTCAATGTGTGTGAACCTCCAGGTCATGGAAGAGGTTTAGAATCTCTGAAATATTAATAAACTTTGATCCATGATATACTATCAAGGGGAAGAGAGCTACCACTTCCACAGGCGATTTGTGAAAACAGTGGGGTTGCACACAGGAGCAAAAGCTGTGCAAACTGCTCTCCTTTATGATGGTTTTGTGCATTCAGAATCGAAGCTGAACACTCAATACTTGTCTTTGCTTCTTGACACCAGAGCTGATCTCCTGCAGGAAATAGTAAGGCATGAGGAGTTTCCTGCAGCAACTGCTCACCTAATTCCTGGTTTTAGGGCTAATGTAACCACCAGCTTCTAAAGACTGTTGAAATCACATCCTTAGGATACATAGCAAATTCCAGTCACCTTATTCTTGTGAAAGGCAGTGTATCAATCCATGTGAACAGAATGACAACGAGCTTGCCTGGACAACATGTTTCTTTGACCATGCTAGCTATAAGGGACTTCAAACAGTGAGAAGCTAAGCCCCAGCTGTAAAATGAGCTCTTTACTTCTTTTGCAGTCACTAGAACATTGTGATGCTCAAAATATTGAGCAATTATTCCTAAGGTATTAAAAAATTAGCTACAACCATTTTCTTTAAGCATCACCACAGGCTGTCCCACCATTTAAAACAACCATCCCTCTGAAGCTTACGGTGAAGTCAGCCAACGCTCGGTACTAAACTTGAGCCTGTCATCAGCACATACTTTCTAGCTGGATCTCAGTAAGGCTGTGCTTTCGTTTGGTCATGAAAATAGGGATCTATTTTAGGAACTGGTTCCAAACATAAACCGACTGCTACATTACTCTGAGGTTCAAGTTAAGTTGCTTCTTCACATTCTGAAAACGGTATATAAACTCTTGTGCAGCTGTGACTGAGCTTCCTAAACTATTTCTGCAGCACGTTTTTTTTCAGACATCAAAATAAAGGATACTGCTTCCAGATTGCTATTCCTAAGAACTGCAAAATTTGCAGATTGATCACATCCAAAATTAGGTTCAATCGACAACTTGCTGCTGGTTATATGCAACCTTTTGCTTCTTCCACTAAAGAAAGATGATAAATCATACCTCCAAACTATGTGAGAAAGAATGTTCCAGCATCACTGATAATTTTACATTTACAATTTTCTTTTGACATATTTAAAATTTAAAAGTGCCCAAAACCAACCACACAAAGTGTGTCACAAATGTATACAGTATATTTGGAAGTTTTTCACTCCAATCTCATTGGTACTGCAGTTATTTTTTTCACAGAAGACATGCTTTTGATTAGGAGAATTAATTTCCATTATTTTCCTGAGAACCAGATACAGGACAAAGATGCAAGTATCCTTATTTAATTATAACTTCAGGTTTTCCCAGAGAAAGATCAGGTCTTGCTTTTCTATGTGCATTTCTTTTTGTTAAACTACAAGTCTAAAAAAATGTAAGACAGTAATACTGCAGCAAGCTGCAGCATTACCTTGTTTTCATGTGGGCGAAAGTTCTTTTAAAAGAGATATTGGCAGTCGAAAATACATCCCCAGATAACATGCAGAAAAGCACAGACAAAGGAAGGGGGAATCAGAAGTAGAAAAGATATTGGGAACAATGCATGTAGCTTATGGCAGATGAAAACCTGGTATACTATTGGCACTAAACAGACTCTAGAGTAAACTCTCCCTATTCTTCCTGCAAATAACCCATGCTGCTGATAAATCCTAGGGTTTGTGGATCAGAGATGTGAGAAAACAGCAAAGAGGTCTCTGAAGAGTAGATGTTAAAGTTGACATCATTTGCTTTTTTCCAGTGTGACAATACCCACACAAGACATCTAGAAAGAAGGAGCAGCTCTCCAGAAGCACTCTGCAGTCTGGGTCTTCAACTAACTGTATTTAGTGGAGTTTTTCTCCTGCCTTTAGGCTTGGCCATATACCTGCTGACACCAAAATCCCATTACCATTGCATGCCTGGCTCTATGGCCTTTGGTTGTACCTGTGCCTGCAGCATGGTCATTTTTAGGTGAGCTTGGCACTCATACTCAGTAGCTGGGTACAAGCACACTGGCATGCTCTGACAGGTAGTATAGTTGTTAAAAAAATCAGGAGTCTCTCCTGCCTTGCCCTCTGGCTTAATGTAATGGCTCACAAGCACCACTTTGAACCAGGGCTTCACTGCAAATACAAATGAAAAACTTAAATAATGTCCAGCATCCACAGCTGACTTTTCAGTTTGCAGGACTGGCTTCTGGACAAGGCTCTGCCACCTGCACCTGGCTGGCTGCAGTAAGAGTGGGAAGTAGAAGTTTTGTGGTTTGAAGCTGGATGAGATTTGAGCCTTTAAGTATTGCAGGTATCACTCAGCTCTTTTCCTTTCCTGCATGCAGCAGAAATCCCTCTCTGTATTTTCAAATCTTCACGTGCCTTCCTCTTCCTTACCTGTATTTCTCTCTTTTTTTTTTTTTCTCATACCAGCTTTTTGTCTCCATGAGGAGCTGCTCTTCTTACTGACCTTTTGTTCTCTCATGACTCTGAGCTTGCAGGTTCATGTAAGACAAACACCTTCACTACCTTCCTGCCAATACATCTCAGCTATGCAGTTTGCTAGCAGAGAAGTGCAGCCTCTATCCTGCTTCTGGATAACTTTTATTGCTCCCAGATATGTCTTTTTATTACAAAATTTTTCAAAGCATCAGTCCTTCTGTATTGAGCATATTTTGTCTCTTATAAAGTGGTAGTATGCTTCTGACACATAAGGATTTATAATGCTCCAGATAAAACCTGCATATGAGAAAATTAAAAGGGAGTAATGAAGTATTCCAAGTCATGAAGCAGTAAAATCAAACATAAAGAAGAAAAAGGAGGGAGAAATTATTAAAAGTTCAAAACACTACAGTGTGGCTGAATGCAAAGTTTTGTGTGACTGATATTTGTTTTGGTGGCCCATCAGATGCTACAAAGATGAACAACAACATCCTGCACTCCTTGGAAATCACTCTGCCCATGCACCTGATGAACATCTGCTTTGGTCATGTGTTAGCATGACCAGCAGTTGTGCACCATGCACCTCTGCTATGCATCTGAGCACAGTGACATGGCTCTGCTGCCAATGGAGAAGGCTCCTGCACCTGAATGTGGGTCAGAAAGGCCATGTGTCCAAATTAAACTGTGCAGGTACCAAGACACCTCTCTACCTGGGAAGGCATCCCCATAGTGACTGTCAGGCTTGTGTCAGCCCCAGTTTTCTTCCATCTTGTACCACTTTGGGTTACAGGCATTTATTTATAGGTTCCTTTCTGAAATGTTTGTCTCTAGACAGAGATTATATGAATAGGCAATAATAACACAGTGCAGAGGTACAAGGTTGTACAAACCATCCATTAGCTAACAGTGCTTGATCAGCCTCAAGTGTCCTGACCTGCTTTATAGATCTTCCCTGGGATAACAAACTAGTTCTGGCAGGTGCAGGAAGTCCTTTCAGTTTTGTACCATTAGTGCCAGTGCTCCTGTTGGAGACCAATTACTCCATCTGCTCTCTTTTCTATGTGCCTTTTATTTTGTTTCAGTCCTACGTGGAGGCCTTAGGAGCAGTTTGAGGTAGGCCCTCTTTTCAAGGCCATTTTTTCAGCAGACCAAGTACAGGGGAGCACAGAGAAAGAAGTGAGGAAGAAAATCTCAGCTGCTTTATCACATAGGGCCACAAAAAGCAAAGCAGCTCTGGAAAGTCTGCAGTCATCAAAGCACAGATAAGCAAGGTCATAGGAAGCAGCTTGGAAGCATGAGCAGAGAGCAGAAAATGAGGCTTTAAGGAGCAGCATATAAATGGGAAAATTAGATATTTAGTTCCTTTCAACTTTTACAGACAGGAAAGGAGAAAGTGAGCCAATTTTTCCACCTTAATAAGCTAAATACTTCTTCCTCACCTTGTGCAAATGGCCACATTTCCCATTAAAGTCAATGATGCTCTGCAGACAACTTCAGCTTTTTCACATTTTTAAGATAGCCTTGATAAAGGGGATCTCAGGAAGGGAAGCAATGTGAAAGTTTTCTCATGCAAACCCAGTTTAATTTGAGACTCAGCAGAGAGACAGCTGTGCTTGATGACATGATGGACTCTTTTGCTTGCTCTGAATCCTAGGTGGAAATGAAGGAACATGAGAGAAAAATTCTCCTGCTGTCCTCTGTACACATGCCTGAGAGCATAGTCAAAAGGCAGTTCCCTTTTTTTTTCTCACCCTATGCATTACTTAGGTAACAAATACATCCAGAAAGCATCCTTTCCTTACCTTGGTGAAAACTGTTACATCATCATTAAGATTCCTATACTAGATAAATTAATTTTTCAAAAGTTTAAATAACATTTCTTTAACACAGCATCAAGTCTCTTGCCATTGATAACACATGATTATGAAATCATATCTAAGTCAGGTTATGCTTTAACTATAGCTTTGAAAATGTTGAAATACTTCTGACTACATCAGATGTAAAAAACACTTCCCAACTGCAAGCCTTCAGGTAAGCAAACATAAAAGCTACTACTTACAGAACTTCCCAGGAACTGCACTGGCTGGAGAGAAAGACTAATACTGCGCATCTTGACAAGCTACATGTGTTCAGTTTTCTGAGATTTTGCATGATTGCTCCTCCCACCCTGCTTCCTCCCAAATATTGGAGACATTACAGGATTTCCAAAATCTGTAGTAGTTTCAGGTGATGTTCCCTAAATGTTACTTTTTCTTCTTTTCTATCAAAAATTTTGTCCAGTTGGCTTCTGAATTTACATCCATTTTTACCATACATAATTTTCCATGGAAAGAAACAACAGAGCTTAGACATACAGTCGTTGGAGGAATAGCTCTGGTTTTTTTTGTCTGAAATATGTTATCCATGAAAGTATTGTATTGAAAGATATCATGAATGACCTCTTCCCTTTCCCTGTCCATCCACTCACGATACTATAGAGCTCTATCATACCCCCCCTCTCTGTTGTCTCTATTCCTGAGCTTTGGAGACCTAGTTTAAACTGTTGCTCCTTACTAGTAAGCTGCTGTGTATCTCAGTCATCCCTGGTCACTCCTCTGTACCTTGCCTCTTTCAAAGGATGAAAAGGCATGCTAAGAAGGTTTCAAGAAGCAGCATCAGAAATGCCCATGGTGTTTAGGCTGTGCTTTCACCAAGGATTTACGCAGTGACACAATGAAGTTTCTGGTTTTATTCTTTCCTTTGTAATTTCATTTGCTCCAAGATACTTGTAGATAGATTCTACCTCCCTGTCACATTTGCCAGCCCTTTGGGCAATTTTTCGGTGACTCAAGTCTCTCTTTTCTAACCCATATACTTGAGGTCCCTGTGTCAAGCAAAGACTGCATGAAACAACGCTGCATTATTTTTCTCATTTCTATGTTGCATCATTTTCCACATCAGTTGCTTTGTAGGTCTCATGTTTGTTGCTTCTCTACGCGCATCATTGTACAGCCTTTTCTATCAGCAAAACGAATCTTCACCGAGGAGTATTACTTGCCAATACATTACCTTTTGTTTTCATTACCTGCCTTTAAGGGGAGGAGAGTAGCATCATCCCCAGCCTGCAAGTCACTGGTGAAGTTAGGATCTGCATTTTGAAGTGGGATCAAAGGCACATCTGAGCTATAACCAGGACTCCAGGAAGAAGGGGCTTGTGGACGCACTGGGTTTTATCCAGTTTCATCTGCACTGATTTAGAAATGAACTGTTAAAGAGCCCCACGTTCCAGGGGAATATAGGTTTACACTTGCTTGTGTGCTTTAGACCAGAATAACTTATTCTTCCCTATGAAAAAGGCTACATTACCTGTGATATTGTATCCATCCAGATATGCATCCAGCGCCAGTGTTAACTTAAGTCTGTCAAAGTCCTAATGAATAAAAAGATCATGCCCACCTTAGGCCTGTCATAAAAGGATTGTTTTTACAGCCCCAAAGGTGATTCATCAAATTACAGCAAGCTAACATTCAAGAGCATAACTGAAAAGCTCCCATAGTGCTCACTGAGAGGCAAGATAACAACCTGAAGTCATGAAAATGCCTTGGAGAGAGTCATAATAGTCCTACTTTAATGGTCTACATGACACTCTGGAAAAACACTTGTCTTCCTTTAGTATGAAAGCTTAGCTAAGTGAATATAAAGCTCTTGGGGTTGCTGTTGAATTAGTGGTGATTGTCACGGGTATGTTGCAGTGCCATTGTGTTGAACACAAGGTGATGCCTATGCAAGTTGTATGAGCCCACGTGAATATATGGAACTTGTACCCCACCCAAGATGCCTAATTTGATTAATTTTTAAGTCTTGTACTTTTATTTCTGTCTGACAATTCATGCTTTAGTTCCTCTGTATAAAAACAAACACATTGTACGGTGCCTATATGTTGTATTTACCAGGCTACTGGAATAAATGCCTAACAATTTTGTGCAAAATATACCTCACTTCAGTTCACCCAGCAACCTGAAACCAGTGTCATTTGTCACCGTCAGAGCTGACTGAACTGTTCCTGAGATTGCCTGCATTTTTATTGTTGTGGTTTTTATTGTTCTCTGTTTGTTTAGGATCTATGTCGATTTACTTTGTTGTTCCTATTGGACTCCCACTAGTGTTAGAACGACACACATGTTGAAGAGTAATTTAAAAATAAAAAAAGTAAAAAAGCATTTAAAAAAGTTCCTTTGCTTGCCCCAGTATGAATATTGCAGTGAGGAAAAATACCATGTCTTGAAATCTGATAAACACAACAGAAATCAAAAACTGAGGCTGATAAAACATTTTCAGCAAAGTGTTTTTCTATCAAAAAATGGTCAATTTTTTCAGGAAAAGAAAACCCTAAAGTCATGAATTTATGTCAAAAATTTTGTTTAGAAAATTAATCTGAACTTATCTGGACTGGAATATATTACTTTTTTTTTTGTAACGACGATGCTTTGGAAAATGTAATCTAAAAAATCAAGTAGAATACAAATTATCAAGTAGAATACCAGTTACCTCTGAGCAAGCCAAAGAAACAATTATCATTTCAATTACTGAAACACCTCCTGTATTGCTAATCATCAATTAATGTTACTTTAATATACAAATAGTAAGAAATAATTAAAACCAGAAACATTCAAATCAGAGAGCAAAACAAATAAAAATAATATAACAAAATACAATGAATACAAGAAGTCCAACCAAGATGAAATATTTCAACTGTCCAGAAGCAAATTCTGATAGAATTATTTTAAGCATTATGTGGAAATGTGCTCAAAATAAATTCAAAGTGAGGGTACAGGAAGCAAGAATATTAGAATTTCTGTGGATTGGATAGTCTGGATTTTGACTCACTGTTTCAATAATCAAGTGGAATAGACTTGCATTAGAGTGAATGTAGGATCATACAAAAACCAGTAGATTCATATTTCAGTTTCTGTCACAACAAATAACATCATGTCAACACTTTTTTCTTTTAAGCAGTTTATCCTAAAAAAGAAAATTGAAGATTGAATCCTTAATTGAAGATTGTCTCCTTAAGTGCCTTTTATTGATTTGGAAACTATACAGTAAATCTTGTCTTATTCATTTTATTATATATGCACAGCATTTACTAGCTGAAAAAAGACTCAACACTGAGATGATTTAAAACTTACTTTCATCTGTGGTAAGCACTGCACTTAAAATCAGTTTCTTTCTTAGCAAGTAGCTATTATTATGATCTTCAAAATCAAGAGCATTCTCCTTAAGCCTGTTTGTACTGATTTTGAGCTTTTTACCCACACGTAAAAGGTAACTGCACACACAGCAGTGATACCTGGTACAAACTTTGGGGCAAACCCCAGTGCTCTGTGAAACAAAGCACCAGCTGAAGTCCCAGATGCTTTTTACCGGCTGAGGAATGAAAAGCAGCACTAACCATGCAGATGTATTCTAAGTGTAGGTAGATTTAAAAGCAGAGAATTCTCTTTTTTCCCCCCATTTTAATTTGCTGCCTGAATGTCAACTGCTACATTGCAAATACCACAAGTCTCGTTTTATCTGATTTAATCGGATATTCTCCATAATGCAGAACAATGCAATCAATCTGAGACATCCTCTGCAAAACAGGAAAAAACCTCAGGAGACTTCACAGATGGGAAAAGAAGATCTCTCAGGATACATCTGAATGTGTCTGCTCCATGGCACAGATAGTAACAATTTTCAGCACAGCAACTAGGCTTAATTTAACTTTCTCTTTTGCATCCCATTTCAGGGGACTTGTCTGCCCTCTTGCTGTTCCAGTGCCAGGCCCTGATCACTCTCTCTGGGGCAGCTGCAAGCAGCAGGTCAAGTGCACTCCCCTGCCTTCACCCAGCCTGTGCTATAGCCCTGGCTATGGGGCCTTTTACAGGCTTGGTGTCTAAATGCTCACAGCTAGCTTTATCAAACCTCAATTGACTTTTACTTTGATGATATATTATCATCAAAATTACACAGCCAATGTCTTCAGGGTCAGGGCTTAAGACAATGAAACTTACTTCTACTTCTCCCTCCACCAAATAGGAAAAATTATTTTATGCATGATGTTGCAGCAAAGTATAAACTTTACTAAAATGTTTTTAAAGTAAATATGCATCTGGACAGATGCACACTTGAGTAAACAGGTCACATGTGTTGGGTCAAGTCCGATGCCTGGGAGGGTTTTTGCCCTCTGAAACAACTGTCCATTGTGGGCATGTCCCAGGCTTTAGCATCTCGTGTGTCCAGGATCTGATGCTGGATCCCCACTGGAAGGAGGCCCAGGAGCCCCCCACCCCTTCCAGGGAAGGCTCTCATATGGGCTGGAAGGATGTGCTGTGGCAGGTTCCATCAGAGCTTGGATGAGCATTGCTGTGCAAGGAAGAAGCACCAGCCCCACAGCCCTGCTTGCTGCAACACCTGTGTCTGCATCAGGCTCCTCCATGGCAGACATATTAACAAGGGCCAGTGTTACCAGAAATGTTGAGGCATGTTTATTACTTGCCTTTCTTTTGTGCATCATTAGTTTTCAGCACACCCTCTTTTGGCAAGTAACGATTTTGGTTGTAATAAAGCCTATGGTGCCAAGCTTTCTAAATGGTCATAAAGTGAAGGCAATTCCCAGAAGAGATGGCAGATGTAGTGTGCAGCAGATGCCAATGAAAATCTGTGTTCATCTGCCACCTCATCTTTCTGGCAAGACTTCAGACCGATAACAGTAACAAAATACCATCGAAAAGAATATGTAAACCTGCCGTGTTTATACATATGTTCCTCATAGGCATCTAGTTGATTGTTCTCAGCTTGTGCTTCTCTGGATAGAACAAAGCACAGGTCTTGCTTATTCTTCTGAGCTAGACTGTATTTCTGACGGAAGACTAATCAACTCTGAAAGACAACAGTAATCACATAATGATTGTCTGAATTTGGCGGATTCCATAGAGATGGAAAGTAGCTCTCTACTCATAGATACAATTTGAATTTCTTGAGCTCTTTATAGCAGAATGAGAAGAAATGGTAGAAAACTATAAAAACGCAGTGGCTGCCTTGTAGCATGTAAGGTCTCTAAAAGATCCACTTCTGTCAAAGACAGTGCATGCTCTAACTCCTTTACTGAATAACAGCCTCGTGCAAGGGCAAGGCCTACTGTTCTTTCATAAATAATTCTCTGATACGTAAGCAATTCAGAAAAGCATGCAAGATAGATTTTCAGGTATGTTTTATGCACTACGTAAAACACTGGATATTAATTCGATGTTCCTACCTTTTAAGAGGAGGCACAGAAGAGACGCCAATTTTTTTTCAGTGAAAGGGCATTCATTAATATTCTTTCATAAAACTTTTCCTTTCTTCACTCATACCCCTGACACATAATGTCCCACTACTGTTCATTCATTTTAAAAACCACCAAGAGAAAGTAAAAAGGAATATTTTTTAAAATCTCCCTGCATATGTAAAAAATATTGCAAATATCTCCAAGTTACACTTACAAGTATTGCAAGTATACTGAAAGTTATATTTGTAAGAACATTTCAGTCTGACAATGATACTGAATTTGGTCTGAATGTCACAGTGATTTTGAGGATTCAAACCAACAGACAGCTCAGGAAGATAGTCACTTTCTCTTCACAAATACCATTTTGTCCACAGTCAAGTAGATTCACCAAAAGATGTATAGAACACAATCTTTATGAACAAATCCTAAACTGACATTTCATCACCAAAACTGCCTATAAAATCCTGAAGGGATTCCGAGAAGATCTTAGCATGTCATTAACTGGATCTGTCTTTGAGCAATATGCAACATCTGAACAATTAAAAGTGGTTGTGTACTCTGCTCCTATGATAATACAACGTCTACAAAAAGAAAACTCTAATACACAGGCAGCAGTCTATTGAGAAACCAAGAGAATAGTCTACAAGCAGGGCAATGAAACTTAAAAAAACTGGTGGGCAGCCTAGTCAGTGAAAAAAACCCCCAAACAAATAAAACATCAAGCCTTCCACATGCAAAATGGTTTTTTTTGTTAAAAAAACCCCACACCCATGTCCCAACAACATAAAAATACCCAAACAATCCACCTGTCTCATTCCTTCCCGGGGAGATGTCTGGTTAGACATTACTCCATAAAGCTGTTTTACATACTCCCTGAAAGAAAGAGCCAAGAGTACTTCTTCACATTATATCTGATCTACTGAATCAAAATGGCACTGAAAACCATGAGTCCCACTGGACTCAGGTCTTCCTTCTAATCCTTTATGAACACAATTCTAAATCCTGAAAAGTCTGTGGTTTAGAAATAATATTCTTGTTAAATTTCTATGAGTAGTTATCCACCAACCAGAAACATTTTTCTTCATTTACAAAGCAATATGAGCCAGCTAACAATAGGGTTTTGATGAACCACAGCAGTCATAATTACAGTTACATGAACAGAAATCTGAGAATAAATTTCCATATATGATTTTAATGCCTCAATCAATAAAGCATACAGTGTGTCTTGAAGTCAAATATGTAGATGAGTTAGAACTGAAGTGGATGAAAGTGCGAGAAAATTAATATTAGATAAGAATATAATCTGTTAGAGAGCTTGTTCTCTAATTTCAGATAATGTTCATGATGTTTTCCATCTCCTTTTGTAACACCTCTCCTTCCTGAAAACTGGGCATGGTCTTCACTTCATGACTTCTGACAATAACACCTTCAGTGATCAAGCCATGGCAAGGAACTGATTATGACACATTCTCTTTTTCAAAAAACTGCTGGGTTTTGGGTTTGCTTCTGCCTTTGCAAATGTGAAAACTTATTCCTCTCAAAATGTATTTTTCCATTATGAGACTTTTAAAATGTAAATCTAAGCCAGTCAAGATAAAAACAGTTTCACCATTGAAAATAATGAGCTTTTCTTTATTTTTCTTTCAAGTCCTCCAGTTAACAATCCATTTTATAGATAAATATATCAGAACCAAAACATATACAAATACAAAGATGATTCATAAAAATTCTTAAGTCCTAAAAATTGCTGTCCAAATATGCTTGAGATATTTGGTGTTCCTATCAGTTCCATAACTGTTTTTTCCTTCTTGGAATTTAATGTTTTATGTCAAAATGTTTTCTATACTATCTTCAATCAAAACAAAATATCTCAAAGCAGCTACTTCTATCCAGTCTCTGAGTATCTGCAATTTAGAATTCAGCGATAATTTTCACTGACTCTAAATTCACATTCAGGGAATACAAAGACCACATATGTTCTTAATTCATGCAAAGTGATAAATCCCTCTCTGCTTTCTTTCTCATTTTTCCAAGTGCAAGATACTATAAATGTATGAAAATTCTTTTTTTCCTCTCTTATTGTGTTAGGGCACAGTTCATTTCATCTCATCTCCTTAATTCTAAAACTGCAATTGTAATTTATGATGCACAAATTCTACTGTTCATCCTTTCAACAGAAATGAATATATTGTCTGGAAAAGCATGGCAACACTTCCTCAGTAAAAAGACTATGCACTAGGTTTTACTACATGCTGATGGATGGTATGAGAAAGATTGTGACCCAGCTATAATCCCATCTATTGGAAGGGTTGGGAGAACATCTGCCAACCTGCACACGGTAAATCCATCAGCCAATTTTTCAGAAAGTTGGCCACAGTAATTCACAACAGTCACTTCTTTTTTGAAAGATTCTTGTTCAACTTGCAGTCACTTGGCATGACCCACTATGAGTTTTCTTCCAGACACCATCCCAGGCCTCAATGGTATTTTGCAAATGTACTGCTTGCTGAACTGATTGCTGACCTAACTCCTTGTCAAGATTCAGCTGGCTTTGGAATTTAATATAAAGTTCTTGACAGGACCCTGTACCCATAAGAAGAAACAACCCTTCAGATCACACTGATGCTATCCTCCATTAAAAAAGCACAAAAAGCAAACTTTTACTTACCCACTTTTCACACGAAATGAAAATACCACTGCATGATGGCAGAAATATCTCAAAAGACTATGCATTTCAGATAAGTGCTAATAACTTCATTGTTAACTTGGCTTTAAAAGCTAAACTTTTCTAAAGGTATTACATAACATGAGTAATGCAGTAATTGAGCTTATTTTTAACTGCGCTTACTTTTAATTGAGCTACTCAGGTATTGAACTTGAGACTGTCACCTTTAAATGACTCGCTACATTAATATAATAAATTTTAAAAAGTCTTTCTATAATTTTCCCCTGCTTAGAGGTGCTTTATAATCTGTTTCTTCAAGATATGCAATGCATGGAGAAATACTGGAGTGTTTACAGCATCAGCTAGCCCTAATTCCAGCAGAACCAGCTTGCTTTTTTCAAGTGGGGACCAAGACCAGTGAAATACAAGTGAACTGTTGCCATACAGCTAAATAATTAACCCAGGTGGTGAGCTCATGGATGAAGCCCACCATGCCCCCTCTACACACTGGCAGTGTGGCTCAGGCAGCCTCCCGTGGGCAGATCAAGACCTCACAATTACAGATTGCATGAAAGAAGAAAAGAAAGTCCTTTTCTGACCTGCCCTCCTGCTTCCTACATGCAGTGTGGGAACACTCCCACACACCCTGGTACACTTTTGGATCATTATATTCAACCTTGGCAGAACCAACTGGATGGTTTGGGGATTTTTTTTAATTTTTCCACGCTATTTTTGCAATTCGATTATAAGCGACTTTCTCTTGCCAGTCCATCAGCCTCTTACTGTGCTCTGAAATCTGCCCAGAGACTGAAGTCCTCAATCTGTAAACTCCTTCTCCCATTCTCACAACTACTTTGGACATAGAAAGTTTAATTCTAAATTGCTCTTATTCTGATTATTTCAGAACGACACACCAGAGTTACCATTTCAGGGAAAATGTCAAGATTTCATCTGATGTACAATATGTTCACTGGGGAAATTCCAATGGGAAAAGAAATTACATATTCCTTGGATCTAATACATACCAAAAATAGGATATAAAATAATCCAGCTGAGTATTGAGAGGAATAAGAGGAACAGAGTGCTAAAGTTACATTTCACTGACCTGTAATGTGTGAAGGATTTTCTTCTTTTAATGCATAAAAAACTTGTTTTCTCCCCCTCTTTTCTGTTACCTCACTTTCCTTTCTGATTTTAAAAATATTTCCCACTAAGATGCTGAATCTGCATGAAAAGGCAGTCCAGAAGTAGAAAAAGGAAAAATAAGATTTTAAACATGAGAGAAATGTTGGCAAATTTTTAACTAAATATCTACTTAGATGAAATCTAGTGATATCACAAGTATTACCACCAGGCTCTATCTAGTTCTCCAAGTCTATTTTAAGACAGCATTATGATGAGATTAGTTAGCATGCAGAATCCTTATGAAAAAAAATTAAGTCACCAGGATCTTGCTTTCTGCATATAAAAGTCCCTCTAACTGATTCTTTAAAAATCTTATATTCTATGGGAACATTGCTAGAAGCTGTAAAAACTCACCTTTCTCTTAGCTGAGGATGCTTCTTAAAGGCAACTTCCTATGTTTGGAAACTCACCGTAAAGGTTGCCATGGTGATTAATTTTAAAAGTGAAATTCTCCCTTTTTAAAGTTTTTTCTTTAAAGAAGAAATGTTCTGTGCTAGGGCTCAGTTCCCAGCAAGGCAAATGGGAATGAAAATTCCACCTTAATCCAGAAGATTAAAGGACATAACCTCTGTGTAACTGCAACTTCAGCAGCAGAGATTTTTTCAGAAAAATTTTGGAAACATCTATTTTTACCTAAAAATGAAAGGAAAAATACATCCATAGGCAAAAGAATTGAAGGAAAAAAGCAACATTTTCCTGTGGTCACACTGCAGCCAGCAGGCTAGGTTATACTAGTGATAGGAAGGAGGAAAGGCAAGGAGGGAATGGCAGGGGTAGCTGAAGCTCAACAGAAAAACCAGCTGCATCAGCTAGAGATAGTGACATGATGTGGTAAGAGAAAGAAGTGAAATGCATTCCCAAAGAAAAAGCATAGAAACCAAAGGTCACTACTGAAAAGCTCTTTACCTAAGGCATTGTCCATTTTATTTCCACGGATCAAGATGTAATTTCACATGAGTGTCTCCATCTATTGACTTCTCCTCTCCACAACGACATGCAGAGTTACATTAAACCTTGGCTGTCCACACAACTGTGTTAGCTGCCAGGGAACAGACAAGTGCACAGCTCTGTTCCTGCATTGGGAGATGGAAAAGCACCATTTCTTCTCTAAAAAACATACAATATTCAACATTACATCATCCAGCTTGCCCTGCATAAGCTGTCACTGCAAAAATCACCGGCAAATTAAACTGGCAAATGTTGTGCCAGTTCAATACCCAGGCAATTTATGGCTTCTTTATTCACATAAAGATCACAGTACTGTGAGACAGATGCTATTCACTGTGTGTTTAATATTTTATCTCTCTAGGCAGAAGTATCTGTACAAGCACAATTAAAATGTCTGACGTAGACAGAGCTGATTTTAATACAAAGAATCAAATTTGTTTCAGAGACCTGCTTGACCTTAAAGCTCTATGGTTTAAACCTAGAGAAGGAAAACCAGACTGAGACTCATACAGTGCAGTTCCTGGGCATTACTCGTTTTACCTTGAATGACTACCCAAGAATGCCTCTTTACTTGATCTTACCATATTAGTCGTGGAAAATGCAAGATATTCTAAGCTATATAGAATTATTTTACGTTCAACACACATGATCATGATGATAACGAAAGAAAACACCATTTTAAAAATGGCTGAACAGACAAATAATTACTATTGCTTCTTTGCCATTACTATAAAGTTTACTAAATCCATGTGCTTTGTAATTACCTATTAGGACTTCTAAGGAAAAAAACATTATCTGCATGGCATCAGAGTTACAGGTATGAACACAGTGAAAATCGAGTAGGAAATAGTCACCAGCTTATTCCCCAGACCCTAGAGCAGCAATGCTACTCCTAAATTAGTGATCCCCATGCCTTTTTGCCTCCTCTTGCAGGGGTAGATCACACCTATTGGCAACTGCCTGCTCCCTAAAGAAAATCCAGTTTGTTTTCAGTGTACAAGTCCCAGAGACCTGTTTTTCAGCATACAGAGTTTAAGCAGTGAAAAATCCATTTTCTGAGCAAGGAGAAAACTGGAGTTCAATATGCAAATGGCTAGATAGGTACAAACATTTCAAGGCTGTCATCTCTGCCATTAACAGGTAAGGTCACTCTTTTACCCACTAATGTTTATAGAGAATGTAGTTAGATTAAACTGCAACTATTCTCCATACTCTCTCTTGAGTAAGGGTCTTTGTAAGAATTATGGAGACAAGCCACACTCCAGAAATTCATCCATGGGAGTCTCAATCTCTTTATGTACTCAGAGTAGAGAAGTTGCTGGAGATCTCCACAGAGCACCTTACAGCTCAGAACAAAGCTGAGAACGATCAGAGTTAAATCACTCCATGATATGTCTTTGAAGGTTGAGACTCATTTTGTGTTCAGGAGTAAGTTAAGCTAAGAAGAGTAGTGAAGCATCATTCATGCGCTTTGTACCTTTTTTGGTTTTTTTTTCACCTGTATTTTTCCTTTACTTTTCCTGTGTCTCTGTCCTTTCTTGTGACTGGCATTTTCTTTAGGCCGTGATTTGCTTCTCATTTACTCAACATCAGCAAGTCTCAGAACAGTAAAGTGTTCTTAAATAGAGTGTTTGCGAATTGCTTTGGAGCTTGGAGTTGAAAGTGTGTTTTTCATCTAATAAAAGGCTAAATGAACCAAACAAACCAAGAGAAAATGTAGTGGGTTTAGCGGAACCTTCATTTTTATCACCCTTGCTCAAGATGATAATGTTTCCCTCATGATATCACCAGTATGTTACTACCAGCTCCTTGCATTAAAAGAAAAAGCAGTTCAAGGAAACCCAGCACACAGAGGAAGAGAGAACAGCATTGGGGGCCTGTGACTGGAGAACAGCCTGGGAATCCCTGGGCCAACACAGGCAGACACACATGCCAGCTCAGCATTATGTTGTGATTTCCCTTCCCTCCTTAACATGCACCTGATGTCTTCCCAGGAGCTTGCCCACCCAGACATGAAGATAAAAAGAAAATGAGGACACAGTTGTTGAATACAGTGTCTGAAACATTTGAACACACAGTAAAAGTTTTGCACAATTTTTGTTCTTGCACAGAATGGGACTAAAAAGAGACACTGGATTGTTTTACCCAACTCTCAAAAGAGAGGGAAAGACTCAGTACAAGAAATAAATACTTTCATTATAAACTTGGAAGTTCCATGCTATAGAGAACCTTGGAAAAATAAAGGAATCATTTAATTAGAGACAAAACTTCTGTGGATGTTTCCAGCTTACAAGGCAGCACTGCAGACACAATCTAAACATACATAAATGCTTCCAGATAGGAAGGCCACTCTGGGACTAACTCAAAATGAGATGTCACTGGAACAGGATGAGGAGATTAGGCTTAAACTGAGAGAACCCAGAAATGAAAAAAGAGGAATGAATTTGCCTAAGGGAGAAGAAAAATACAGCTTATTCCCTTCTCCCAGTGTTTCCTCATTAACACTGGACAGTGTGACTGGTCAACCTCTTCCTTTCCAATCCAGACCATAGTTGTACCTACCTTACTGTTTCCAGATGGGAGCGAGGGGCAGTGTGAATATAGCAAAGAGCAAGGTATTCAGTACTACCAGAACAAGCTGCCACAATTCAGCTGTTAAGTTTGCAAATCTGCTATTAGACCAGGATGACCAGTTAGTTTTCTAGTTGGATAGGGGAGTCACTGCAATGTAATCTCCTGCAGCACGGCTAAGTGGCACCATTGGCCTGAAGAATGGTGGCCAAGAGTTATTAATATGTCACAGAGGAAATCTGTGACTGCTACACAAAAATATGGCCCCTAGGATATCCGTGAAAGAGCAGACTGCCTTTCAGCATCTGTAGAAGTAGACATGAGGGACGTCCTCCACATCGCATGGCAGAAGTGCAGGGTAAGCCAAGGTCTGAGAGCAGTTTTGGCGGACGACAGCAAGATGGTGCCCTCAAGGTGCTGGGTGATTAGAACTCAAGCAATATCTCTTCTGCTTTCTCTGTATGCAGCCCAAGATTCCTGAAACACTTGATTGTGTTAATCACAGAGGATTCATTAAGACTGGTCTGATAGTAATGCAATCACACCTACTGAGAGAGTCAACAGCCCTCTGGCTGGAAGGCTTCACAGGCCTAAATCATGGACCAAAGTTCTGAATATAAATTCCCATTTATATTCATAATCGAATATATGAATACATGAATAATTCCTATCTAGAACCCGTCAAAACCACAACACCCTGTTTAGCCTAGGACAAAATTATCACTTCCTGTGGCACTAACAAGTCCCATCATATTGAGAAAGGCCAGGAGGCTCCTCAGTATATTTGACAGAGATTTTATAAGTACTGCTGACTTCAATCTGTTTTAAATACCAGCCAGGGTCTAGAGGTGAAGTGTAAACAGGACCAAGTGTCAAAGCTTCAGCAAGGACAGGAAAAACAGAGTGAGGTAGAGACAATACAGAAATATGCTATTAAGCTACATTCAATATCTTAACAAGTATTTGGAGAACACCAGGGGAGGTGGGTCTGTTTATCCATCAAACATCAGGTATTGGAGGACATGTGAAAGACTCCAGCCAGGTTATCCAGGAAATGCTCAGACCAATGAGACAAAAGGGCTCAAATAACAATCAGTTACACGTCCTTATCCTTCACATAGCTTAGCAGACTCTGAGGGTGCTCGAGGCTGCTAGTACATGCCAGTGAACAGGGGTAATGGTCCAAGACCTGGCACCAGACGTTTGTCTGAGTAAATAAAGAACTGAGCAAAACTGTAATCCTAGTATATTACTTTATGATTAATACTAATGAGGAGCTCACCCATGAACTAACCAGTACTGCACCACTATGCCAGAGAGGCCAACCATGGCAGCCTTAGCCCAGAGCCACTAGCTCAGCACACACGACAGCAGTCCTGACAAAACAGTAGGCTTTATACAGAGACTGAAACCTCTTGCTCACTGCTGGCAGTATGAATACTAAGCAGCATGTACTTTCTGCGTCGCCACACCATTAATCCTTGGAACAGAAGAAAAAGACTTGAGCCTCTGTCAATAACTTACCATGCCTTGCTGAAGGCTAAAGGTAATCTGGGGAAATGGCAAAAATTAAGTGTTCTTACAGATACTCAAAAATTCACACTGCATGACTGTGCAGATTGCAAGGGGCAAAATGTACATCCTGTATCACCTTTCATCTGCTGAGAGATGAGGTCTCCCCTCAAGACTGGATTTCATCTGAGGGGACTTCAGCACTGTCCCAGCAGAATTATGGAACGACATCCTGAGAGGAACAGCCTCTCATGAGAAAGGACAGGGAAAAGCAAAGTAGTGTATCAGTTTACCCGCCCTAGGGCATGAGATATGCTGGCATCATACAGTGTGAATTGAGGAGCAGAGCAGAGGGGGGAATTCATCAGTCTGTGAAAAAACAGAGAGGGTCTGTACACTTTCAGTGGCAGGAGGCATGTCACACAGCAGGGGACTCCTCCGCATTTTAAGACCTGGCCTATGCAAATACATTTTGATTCTTTGGCTAGCAATACAATGTGTAAACAGAAGCAGGTGTTGTACTATCCAACACACTACCTTCAAAAGGGAAGCCAAACTACAACACATCAGAATAAAGCAGTTCAACCTCAAACAGAAATCTATGCATACATAATCTTCACCTGGATATTCAGCACTAAAAATAGCTTAGTGCAAAGGCAAGGCAAGTAGGAAGGAATCAACACTTTTCAAGTTGGATGACTCCACTGCAAATTCCCAGGAGTTGCACAGCAGCCCAGCACCAGCAGAAGCAGGGCTGTTTGAAGGCAGGCTGGTGCATGGCACTGTGAAGCACATGCCACAGGAACAGCTGGGCAGATGGGCTGCTACAACTCCAGATCAAAGGCCAGAGGTCACTACCCAGGGATGTGCCATTCCCAGAACAGCTGTCAGGTGACCACAGAACAGAAAGAGTAATAATCCTAAAAAGCAGCAATTATAACACTGGGACACTCTGGGGAGCCCGCTCCTGTGCCCAAACACCCTCTGGGAGAAGAAGCTTTTCCTAATATCCAACCTAAACCTCCCCTGACACAACTTTAGGCCATTCTTGCGGGTCCTCTCACTGGTCATCACAGTGATCAGTGTCTGCCCCTCCTCCTCCCCTCTTGAGGAAGCTGCAGACTGCAGTGTGGTCTCCCCTCAGTCTCCTCTTCTCTAGGCTGAACAGAACAAGTGACCTCAGCCACTCCTCATAACCCTTCCCCTCAAGGCCCTTCACCATCTTTGTTGCTCTCCTTTGGATATTCTCTAATTCAGCCCCATGGAGTGAAAATGGGAAGCTCCCCAATTCCATGCAACCCAGCAGAGAAACTTTAAGATGATAGAAGAAATTTTACTATCTCTCAGAAAGATGAACTAGAAGTGGTAGATTATTGAGAATTTATTAGAGGAATTTGAAGCCTAGCAGTTTGTATGGGCTGATTTGTGAAGCATTAGCAACCACTGGCCTCAACAAAAGAGTAATCATTTGCAACAAAACCCCCATAGCTTGAGTGGATGGCACTGCAGCTATGCATCCAACACCTCTGCAAACAGCTAATTCAGGGGCACACTGCTACATGACTCACAAAACGGTGATTTTCTTTTCCTTGCTGGGAAAGATTAAAACTTCTTCTACATATTAGAAGATTACTTCTACATATACAATTCAAGAAATTTTGAAGTTATTAAAAGAAAAGTGAGCATAAATTTTCCCCTGCTGTGTTCCACTTCTGTAATTAGTCGTTCTTAGTTCTCTCTAGTTCTCATTTTTCCTTCCCAGGTTTTTAGTAAAACAAAAATTCTCCTTTCCTGCTTTTATAATTGCTAATGATTTATCAAGGATAATAGAAAGTATGTAACCTTCTTTAAAATTCAGTCATGTATCTACCAGTTCTGGAGCTTGCAATATATAGTGTCAGAGAGAGTAAGAATAAACATTCTCATATTAAATATTAATATTATTATTAATAATACTACACACATTGTAGCAAAGGTAAGAACAGAGGTAGAATCCAGTCACCACAGATTCTCTCACCACGTTTACCTGGAATCATGAGAAATAGAAACTCACTGCAAGACAGCTTAGGAAACAACACCAGAAGAAACAACAGTGAAGGTGATGATTTGTCTGTCTTACACATCTCCCTATGGAAGTCACCCACCTTCAAAGCTGAGAGGGGCAGACCCCCTCCCCACAAACAGAGGGAAAGGGCAAAGAAAAAGAAAGAAAAGCAAAGTCCCTGCCAATTACTATGTATGTTTTATTAAGAGACTTCTTTGGTAGATTATTAGTCATTTTTCATTCCCGAAGAGTAATTTTTCCTCAGCAGAGTTACACCATAAGCAATGTCACATTGTAACAGACCATGTAGCACCGCTGACATGCTGTAATTTGCTCTGAATGCAGACACTTATGGTTTCATACTAACGTACTTCATGATGATGGTATAATAATCTTCACCTGCAGTTCTTACAAGGAAAAAAGAAAGTAGTAAATCACTGGCCAGTGACCATAATAGCAAGTATCCCTGCTTCCCAGAGATGCTCTGCTCTTGTTGATGACACGTGCCATTATCCAGCTCAGTTCCAAATGACATGTTTAAAAGGTGAAGTTGGCAGTGTCATTCTGGGGGTCTCACTGACCACTACCCAGAAGAAACATGCCATCTCACGCAGCAAAGACCTTGCAAGGAGCTGCTGGCGGTACGGGGCAGCCCTGATTCAGGCTGATGCCGTCAGTGTTGTGACCTTGGGCTGAGAAAACAGAGTGCCAAATCAGTCCCAAAATGGGGAGAGCTGGAGTCTGCTGCTCTGCCTAGGGGATGAAGGGGTGGAGTGCAGCCTTGTTTCTGAGAACACATCTCAACCTGAAATGCTGGTGCCTGGCGTCCCCTTGCCTTGCCCACAGGCCACCTGCCCAGGACTTGGGCAGAAGCACAGAAAATAAAACTGGCTGTTCCCTCCTGCAGTCCTCAGTGACTGTCCAAGGTACCTCTGTCAGGAGCCAGCCCTGCCCTCTGGGCACTCTGTCCCTGGCTTTGCTCAGTTCTAGCCACCTCTGGGGCTACTTTGGCTTCCTGGACAGCCCCACCTCTTGGAAGCCTGACAACGTGCATTCCTCCATTTCCTCTATCTTTGATCTTTTAATTGCCTGGTTTCCTTTGTTCAAGTGCAGTACAACGTCTTTGCAGCACTATTTTTTTGTACTGTATATTGCCTTGGTTATTTAATTCTCTAAAGACTTCTGGAGACAGCTTATTTACAGGATATCATATAATTATAGGAAGGTTTTTAGATTGTGCTGGAAATGAAGCTGTCATTGCAAAAGCAGCTCTGAAATATGCTATGGATTTAATCCACTGTTTCAAGTCTTACATCCAGATACAAACAACACCTAAATGCCAAAACATGAATGTAAATTTCATAGTAAAACCAATTTACTCCCAAAAAGAACAAAACCATCCTCATACAATTGCCCTTACTAAAAGTATCTATTAATTCCATTTTAAAATCAGAATTTGGAAAAAACAATTTCCAGCAGGTGGTAAACTTTGTGTTATTCACAAATATTTCAGTATGCTGAATATTATTTAGGTGTAGTATTCAATGCAAGCAAATGCCTGCTTCTCCTCTAACAGCTTGGAAATAGCACTGCTGGGATTAGCATAACACAGAACAAATCTATTCTGAAGCCTGTGGGGCCCACTCCTCTCCTGATATGTAGGGAAATCCTTAGGTAGCAAGTCCATATGCAACATATTTCTACCTCAGGCTGCCTGACTTCCAGAGAAAACTCACCCTTCTTTAAAAGAAAATAGTAAAGACTCATGATAAACATCCCCCACTCCCCCAACCCAGCCAATAAACAAACAACTCCCCCAAAAACCAAACCAACAACAAAAAACAAACCTAGAGAATAAAAATCATCTATCAGAAGTCTCTGTCCTACCCACAAGAAATTAATCAGAAAACTAAACCAAAGTGAAAATGCAGAACAAGGATTTTTCTACCTTTCTCCTTCTGTGTATATACTCTTACACACATTTGAAAAAAACCCATATATATATATGTATATATTTAACAAGTCGTCAGTCATCGTAAGCATTACTACAGTAGCAGTCATACTTGCCATCTGTACAAAATACAGTCATAATGATAGTCTAAACCTAACAACATTAACATTCCTGATTTCCCTAGGGGACAGTATGGCAAGAAGGAAGATCTGCCAGGTTACAGCGAAATGTAGAACACTGCACAATTCCCTCAGGGTAGCCTATTTCAAAAAAAGTTGCAAAAGTAATGACAAGGAAGGTAGAGCAACACTCCCAAGCAAAACTACAGAGCATCCCAGAGCTGAAGATTACCCATGAGGTTGTTAACTTGCATGGCCCTTGGCAAAGCAGACCATTTCTAAAGACATGGGTTCATTCAAAGTAGAGTTTTTGAGCAACTTACTGCAACAAAAGTAATTTAAAGACAGAAAAACATGCAGTATGTAAATAAGTTCACATAAGCTAATAAAAATCTAAAGACCAAGAGAAATCAGGGAGGCAAGCAGACTGGCCAAGTGAATAAAATCAAGCTTTGACTCACCTCTTGCCTTGCAGAATTAGGAGAGATGTGCAGAATGGGTCTCTTGCTGACACTATGGGCCGTCCTACAAATGTGGGATTTGAAATGGAATAAAAAGCCAGTCATTTGGTACTAAGGAATCTGGGAAAAAAAGACCACTTTTATATGACATCTTTTCTTGAACCATCTTTTTCTCTTGCACTATTGTATATCCTGCAAATAGAGTAAAAATTACTATTCCCAAATCCTTTGCAACAAAGTTCAAATTTCCTTCTGAAAAATTCTGCTACCTCTAGGCTATGAAACACAATGAACCAGTGGAGCCTTCTTCCTCATAAGTTGCCTCACAGAGGAAGATTCATTTTAATTTGAGTGGAGTGATTTTTGACTACATAATTACCACCTGGGTTGCCTCTAGAATGATTTTGCTATACAGTTCTCAAAAGTGTCAGTGCATTGCTTACCCAATTCTACATGTGTTATAAAACTTTTCTTCAGATTCACAATAGCAAGGCAGAGGTAATAGTAGATACTGAGTCTATACAAAAGCTGAAGGCTGATAAAAGATGCCAAGTGAACTAACCCTTTTTTTGTCAACACAGATCTGAATTAAAATGCCATCACAAGTTCCTTGCATGAAGTTTTATGTCATTTACCATCTTATACCCTTAGATTCCATCTCTTTTCTTGTTTAAAGCATGTAAGCATTGCTAATAATTTTATTTAAACCTATTCAGTTTTACTGAGTTGTGACCAGCTTTTATTGGATGACGAACTTTTGGAAATTATCAATTAAAATGTGACCACTCTATACCATAAAAACCCCTTTGAAAAACTGAGTGATCTTTTCTCAGATTACAGTAGATTGTTGTACAGTGGTTCAGCGACAACATGCAAGTTACTCCAGGTGCAGCCAAAGTCTCACAGAGCTATTCCACTGTAACATTTCAGGAAGACACGATTTCTGAGCCCACACCTGTTCTCAGATGCAGTGAGGGATACTTAAAAAGTAAAACATAAGAAAGATAAACCTCATTCTGTGAAATAAGGTTACATAATAACTGGGGCTCTTTTAAGGTACTACCTGGAGACATGCACCCTAAAGAAGCCTCACAAGTTGCAAACTTGAAACATTAGCAGGAATTAGATTCCTAATCCAGACAGACACAAAGCATCACAAGGACCACAGGCATGAAAGCACACCTAGCTCAGAGCCTGACAGCTTGCCTGGATCCAAAAAGTCAGAGCCTACTCCGATGTAAAGCTGCTCTGCAGCACCATAAAAGATGCTCTGAGACCTTGTTTGTTTAATAGGAGCAGGTAATGCCTACAATGATATTAAAATGGTGACCAACATCTGGTGCTGTAATGCCCCCAACAGCACCAGGTGGATGATACTTGTGTTGAGCTGTCTTGCTGTGGAGTTAAGCAGGTGACAGCTCCTCAGGGAAGTACAAACCCTGCTTCATCAGGACGAGGGCCAGAGCAACACAGGAAACAGGCAGGAAAGGAGCTTGCAAGATCACACAGCCTCTCCTCTACCTTCCCTATTGGGAGACCAAACTCATGCAGCCATTTTAACCCACCCTGGAAATCTCCCAGGAGAGATGGCACAGGCCCCTGCCTGTTCCCAGGCAGCCTCCTCTAGTACCTCACTCTCCTCATGATTAGAAAGTTTTCCTTCATGTCTGAAGCTCCTTTACTGCAGATTAAGGTCTCTTCTCCTTGATCTACTCCCTGTGGACAGAGAGATCAGACTACTCCTTTCCTGTCTGCCACCACCTTTAATGTAACATGACTGAATGGACAAATGCACACTCTCAGTCTTGTCTCTGCCAGACTGAGCACCAGCAGCTCCTTGGCTGAACTCCTGCACACCTTGTTTTTCAGCTGCTCTTGCTGCTCTCTCCCAAAATTCCTACCGTTGGCTTTTCCACCTACTCCTAGAAGGGGTCTACCTCAAACTAGGCAAAATACTACAGCTGAGATCTTCTGTGTGCCAGCAACAGAAGGAGGATTTCTCCAGGTATCTTCCACATAGCTATCCTCCTCCTACACCCCAGTACGCTGTCTGTTTGCAGCAGTACAACATTATTGGCTCATACTCAGTTTTTGTGTCACTGTAACTCCCCCACCCCCAGATCTTTTTCCAGAAAGCAGCCACTTCTTGTTCCTCATCCTCCACACTTGCAGCTGATTTTTTCTGCCTAAATGTGGTCATCCCAACTGAAGATCATCCAGCTTTTCTCTAGAACATTTTTGCAGTTTGTCATGGCCATTCGGGTTTGACTCCTGCCCTTCAACATTCCTGCAGCATATCTGAGAAGTTTGTGTAATGTGAAAATGTACTTAGAATATCATATTACATATGCCATAGGTTGTCATGTCCTATCAGTAATTGTAGACTACCAGACTCCAGGTGACCTCCGTAAAAACTCCTGTACTACACAGCATTTCAGGGTAACAGGTTTAACATCTATTCTGTGCCTCTTCTTTTTCAGAACAATATTGTACAATAGTACATCTTGTAGGAGTTTCATGAGTATCAGGCTTCAGTAGTTTGCAAATGAGTGTCACGAAAGACTCTGTAAAAACCCCTACCAAAGCCAAGAAATATGTCAACTACTATTTCTCCCATAACCAGTAAACATGATACCCTCTCGCATGAGAAAATCAGATGGCTTTCATGCAATTTATTCTTGACATTATCTGAGGACTGCTGCTCATCTTCTTGTTACCTTCTAAATATGAATCAACAGTTTACCTGCTCAGTAACTTTTCCTGTTTTTTTCTTTTCAGGGATTAACGACAAACTGGTTAGTTAACAACTGCTTGGCTTCCCTTTTTCTTCCTTCATAAAAGTGTTCTCTTTTTTCTTTCTTTTTTTTTTTTTTTCCAGTATAACAGTCCTGTACTGTATCAATGGACCAGTGATTCTTCTTTAATATATTAAGATAAAATTAACTCCCCTGCCTGCAGTGTAGAACAGGCAAGCTGCCTTGCTGCCAAGGCTTTCCCTCTCATTACTCTAAATAGTTCTTTTTAAGCCAGCCTCTCCTCTTTCTGTTCTTTTTGCCTTTGAAAATGTCTTTCTCCGGTTGTTAAAATGTACACTTCCTACTAGGACTCCACACTGGAAACCACTTGGTTTGAAACATCTAAAAAGGCATTTTAGCCTGGCTTAGAAGTGCTTTGCTCAGAGGGGTCTTTTATTAATTTGCATGCAAGTCTTCCTTATAGCCCTTACCTCAGAAGTGCCAGAATATTGAGACCCTGGAATTTTACATGCCAGTCATAAGGAAACAGAGATGTTTCCTTTGAATATCAAATTGCCCTCCAATGTAACCTTACTTTGCGAGTGCCAGAATTCGGGATTTGATGGAGAGAAGAGTTTAAAAATTATCTTTGTTCTGCTAGAGAACATAGGAACATTTTGATGCTGAAGTGAATGAGGACAGGTTGAAGGGTCTCACTTCTGTTGAAACAAAAAACTGTCATCTCAATTATTTTCTATTTGTTTCATGAGGCTCTAACTGCTGAATTTGACTTAAATTTGCAAATAATTTAAATTAACATAAAAGTACATACGCTGTCATTTATTTTTGGGCAAATAAATTCTGAAATGTTTGCTTTGTGCCTCTGTTTTCTCTCTCAAAGCACAATTTTACAACTTTTTCTTTGCCTAAGAATTAATTCTGATTTTTTTAATGTTTTATGTCTTAGCAAAACATGGATAGTTTTTCATCAAAACAGCAAAGACATACCAACCTGTCAAAAAGCATTTGTTACAAACCAAAAATTTGCTACAAAGAAAGGATTTGCAAAAACAATTCAACAGAATCTATATTAAGATCTTGTTAACATTAGCAAAACAACATTTCTATAATGGTATAAAAAATTAGCACACTTTAGCAGATGCTTCAGAGAGGCAAAAATATCTGGCAAAAAAGATCTGAGGGATTTTTTATGTAATCTGCCCTCTTCCTTCACCCTCACTTTGCTGCTGCCGCTCAGATACCAAATAACAAAAAGCCCAACTGCTCACAGATGCACAGATGAGTTTTGCCCAGAGAAACAGCTGCTCAGTGCCATCTCTGATACTTACTCAGCTGAAGCTTTTCAAGGCACCAGGCTAGCACTGTTCTGTTGCTGCTAACAGAAGAGATAGGAGCTGTACAAGGCATGGTTTGGGGTTTCTTTACATAAAGAACATGGGGCTTAAGTAACTGTATGAGAATGAGAAAGGTAAGTACAAAAACATCAAGGTTATCAGCAGAGAACACAAAGCATTAATCCCAGGTTTGACCTGAATTTTCCTAGTAAACATTGGATTAGCTTAGATATTTTGCATTAATCTTTCCACCAGACTTTTTCATTCTGTGGTCCAAAAGTGCCTGGTTTTGCATAGCTTCCATCCTCATCCTCATAACTTTATACTAACTTAAAATTATACATATATATTGCCAAAGAGATAACGGTGTTCTCTATTTATCTATTTTATTTCTCACTAACTAAATTGGATTCTGCTTGCTTTCTGAAGTGTTATATGTAGCCTTATATTTATTTACAGCCAAGCTGCCTGAGGGAATAAATTCTTGTTCCTCCCAGGAAGATATATGTGCTCCCTGCAGTACACAGCCCATTTAATGAAAAAAAGTTACTACTTTAATGACAAGCTTTGAGGACTTTGTGAAAACCCTATAAATGTTTTCTTCAGGCATTCACAATGAAGAATTTAATAATTTCTAAATACTTCCCAAGTATTTCCTTGGAACAGCTTTTGGGAGAAATATTCTTTTGTGTCAATTCATAGAAATAATACAGAAAATGTTCTTTTAGGAAATGTGTTGTCAAAGATCTTCATTGATGGATTGCAGTATGGCCAGTATATTATGAAATTTATATGCCTTATATTGATCATCAAACTGGAATGTCATGCATAACTCCTTGGCATGGGAATTTGGGGGAGCCAAACTGAAGGTGAATGGGAAAAAAAGAATGCATGAGAGCAGAGGAAGCATTTGCCAGACAAGAAAGAAATAGCAGAGATACAATCTAACAGCAATATGATTACATTTGTGATGGACTAAGAATATAGTTTATTTAGTTATTTCATTAGTTATTCACGTTTCTTGCAAAAAAAAAAAAAGGTAAAGGGATCAATTAAGAGAACATATACTGTAATGGAAAATTGGAGTTTCTGAGTAAGGATGCTATTTCTCAACAGTTACACTTGCACAAAGAAATTTGGGTTTTTTTAAAGCAGAGAAATAAAATATTTGCAAAAGTTCCTGAATTTTCAATACAAGTTTTAGCAATCAGACCAAAAAAATGGAAGGAGCAGCTGGTATAGGGTGTAAGGGAAACATCAACAGTGCCAAGCTTTCCCTGGCATCTCTCCTCTATAACCTGTGGCCTTTCTCTGCAAGCACTGTTCTCCCTTGCCAAATGGTGTTACTCATCAAAGCAAGCTGTAAATTTTAGAAGGAAAATACCAAAAAACGTAATGCCAGGAAGCCCCTACTGCAAAAAAAAGTGGAAGAAGCAGCCAGGTAAGTCCATACTACCGTAATTAGGGGAGCAGAGGGAAAGCATAGTAATGGAACACTCTTTCCTTCCACTGTGTTTCAGCACACTTCATGGATCAGCATTTGTTTTGCTATTGAGTCGAGGTGAGCAGGAGCTCTGCTGAATTATGGTGCCACTGCTTTAAGTTCCAAAGAGATAAACACATTAATGCTCTAAATAAATATTTAAATATATTTCAGTTTCCAGTTGATTCAAATTGCCACTGGTTTTCCTCAATCCTGCCACAAATACATGATCTGCTCACAGTACACAGTAGGGTTGCCTGGCATTCAAAAATAGTGTACCAAAAAAAATATAAGCAGTATCAAAGTCTAATAATTTCTTATCCATTAAGAAAAACCTCTCTCTTCCACTAGTTGCTGCTAAGTTACTCATAATATCATCATTTTAAGTACCTCCATGATTCCTATCTAGATGTCTTTCCAGCCATGTGAACTTCTGCACCAAAGATTATATTCAATATTAACAATAGCACAAGTATTATTAGTGTTTATTTGTAGCTTGCCTGGCAATTTTTACTGCACCCTGCTCTCTCTTCATCCAAATTTCCTATTAGTTTGGGGCTTTCTTCTGAGTCCAACATCCAGAAAAAGTAAAATGCTATAAGACCACAGAGTCGAGAAGGCATTTTGGAGAAGTACAGAGTAACCAAAACACAAGGGAAGCTGGAAACTCAATCTACAACCCACAGTTCTGTCAATAGGAGAAGCAGCTGGTCCACTGCCCTTCTCTTGGGGGACACCTGGGAAGGGTCCTGTGGCACCTGGGAACAGCCCTGTTACAGCCTTCATTGTTGGGACTGTCAACTACCTGATTCATAGTCCACTTGCTGACAGCAGATACCACACTTGGACCCTCAAAGCCAAGACCTGAAAATAATTCGTAGTTAATATATAAGAGATAGTACTTTCAGAAAGTAGTCCTAACAGCATTTGCTACAGGGGGCTAAGGAAATTCTGTCTCCTGTGCTGTCCCAACTACTGTTGATTTTGTCTCCAGGTCCTGGAGGTCTGTTTTGGGCATCAGGTCAGCTCACTCAGTATGGGTGAGCAAGGACAAAGGAACATTTGGTACAAAAAGCAGCAGGCATTTTCCAACTAGCCTAGGTCTGCAGCATCTTGCAGCAGGAACAGCCAAACAGAAAACACATTTTTCTTTTTGGTTTTTCCTGCTTCTTAATTCACAGGTCGGTTTGCTGCGTTACCTCAGCACATCCAAAACTCATTTCTATAAGCAAACAGATTCAAAACTGGGAGGAGCTGTTGACTCTCACAAGGGCAGGGAGGCCCTGCAGAGAGACCTCAGAAAATGAGAGAACTGGGCAGTCACCAACTGTATGAAGTCCAACAAGGGAAAGTGCCGGATTCTGCACCTGGGATGGGACAATCCTGTCTGTACATACAGATTGGGGAATGAGGTGCTGGAGAGCAGTGCCATGGAAAGAGACCTGGGGACCCTGGTCAATGGCAAGTTGAACATGAGCCAGCAGTGCCCTGGCAGCCAGGAGGGCCAAGCGTGTCCTGAGGGGCATCAGGCACAGCATCGCCACCGGGCAAGGGAGGAGATTGTCCCACTCTGCTCTGCACTGGGGCGGCCTCACCTTGAGTCCTGTGTGCAGTTTTGGGCACCACAATATACAAAAGGTATAAAGACCATCCACAAGAGGGCAACGAAGACGGTGAAGAACCTTGAGATAAAGCCTTATGACGAGCATCTTAGGACACTTGTTCTGCTCAGCCTGGAGGAGACTGAGGGGAGACCTCATTGCAGTTACAACTTCCTCATGAGGGGGAAAGGACGGGCAAGCACTGATCTCTTCTCTGTGGTGACCAGTGACAGGAATGGCCTGAAGTTGTGTTAGAGGAGGTTTAGGCTGGATATTAGAAAAAGCTTCTTCTCCTACTGGCACAGGCTCTCCAGGGAAATGGTCACAGCACCAGCCTGACAGAGTTCAAGAAGGGTTTGGACAATATTTTTAGGCACATGGCATGAAATCCTGACTTAGGGATGGCCCTGTGCAGGCCAGGAGTTGGGCTCAATGACCCTTCTGGGTCACTTCCAACTCAGCATATTCTGTGATTCTGTGAACATGGATCTGCCACACCAACCCCTGAAATTGACACCAAAGTTGCAAAGCAAATGAGAAAATACTCCCAGAAGGATTCCTTATCTGTGAGAGGAATTGATGCTGCTCTTCCAATACATGCTGCAAACTAGACAGGTAGGTATAAGCCTCACAGTGGGCTTGCTATTTGCATTGAAGACAATGGTCCATTTCCCCGAAGACCCCACTGGCCTTCTGGACTTTCCATATACATTCATAAATCAAATTTTTCTTTTTTAGAAACTGACTCTCAGCTTAAAACCTACAAGTTTGATAATGCCCTGGGTAAGCTGTTTGTGGATACAAAAATGCTGCTAGCAAGGATTTTCTTGCTATTTTCTAAGTCCGTGAGAGACTTTTCTCTCTCACAGAAGAGGTAGCAGAGTTATGTAAACAACCAAACACCTGCAGCCTTGGAAAGTCTTGTTTATAGTACAGTAGAAAAATATTTTGACAATGGATGTTTTAGGATTTTAGCCAATCACCCCCAAGGGGTAGCTGATCCTTGTCCAATTAGACTATGAAGAAAAAAGTCTATAAAAGAGTTTGTAAAATAATTAAATAAATCAATCTTGCTGCACAATTCCTGCCTGCTGGATCTTCTCTCCTCCTCCCTACGGCTGTGGGACACAGTGATAGGGCCTAGGACTGCAGTAATACCTGCTCCAGCATATTAACTCCACACAGGAGTGTTGCCTTTGCACGTAGAGCAGGGCAGACCAAAGCCCACAGCAAAAGAGGCACCATAACAAAAAGCAGAAACACAGAGTTCCCATTCACACTGCCTGCAGGAAGGGTTCTATGTACTATCTCCCATCACATTCATCTTCTGAATAGACTTAGTCTTGCAAACTCATAGAAACATCAGTAATCTTGGCTAACAAAAAAGCAGAGAAAATAGTCACATGTAGAGGCAATTGCAAGCTCAAGCCCATTATTTACCAGAGTACACAGCTGGTAACAAAACCAGTCATTCTTATATTCGTGAGTAAGGCCCTTAGGCACCAGGCATGCTGTTATTAAATTTTTTTAAAATTTTTCATAGACTCAGTTTATTTCTTTGAATCACTTAACTTTTGAGACTAATTAAATAATAAAAATGTTCCATTTGCAAAATCACAGCATGTTGCTCTCACACAATGCAAAGAACCACATGGGTATTTGTTTGGCTGCTTAAGCCAGTAGTTGTTGTTTGTTGTCTTGTTCTTGCTTAAAAAACTGTTAAAATTTGGGGGACAGTTTTTTCAGCCTAAATTTGCATGATTAGTTTTTTCAGACTACAAACTAGGTCTTTGATACCCTCAGTACAGAGTTAACTACTCTCTTGCAGGAGTCTGTGGACAACTCTTAGCGCTTGATTCTCTTGGGAATCAGATAATTTACTTAATTTCCAAAGATACAGACCTGAGAGCTTTGTTTTTCTAAAATGCTGTCTTAATCAAATAAAAGAAAGACAACTCTGCTGTTTTCAAAGGTATTTAGCAGAGTAAGCATTTATCCACTTGTTCTTCAACCTATAGCTTTTACAGTGCTAAAATACCAGTGCATTGAGAGAAAAAACCTGCGGTGATGCTGATCCTTTTGCTGGAAGTACAAATGAAAATGAGTACTTTCAAATCAGTATTTGGCATCTGGCATTTTTTGACCAGAGAGTCATAAAAAACCTTGCTCCTGAGGAAAGGTGGGAGTACTTCACTAACAACGTAATATATGTGTAATGTCAAGTGAACATAAGAATATATAAATAAGTGAGATACCTTGTGGGGTTTCCAATAACTTACAGTAATCACATTTTTAAAAAGACATAAAAGAATTACTGCAACCCCATGAAATTATGCCACAGAAAGTCATGCTGCTTTTGTTCCTGGCATTAATTGACTTTAAAGAGGTATTTGACTCAGCCCCCACAGGAAATTAATATCTTAGAGTCTTTAATGGGTTTACCCTTATAAAGAAAATATGAGACAGAAAAGTTCCTGGCCTTACACTACTAAATGCACAAAACCCCATTGATACCCCTTTGGTCACCCTAGAAGACTAAGGGCAGTCCAGAAACATATACTGTGAAGACCTGTTGATGCAGCTTTCTTAAATGTATCACTTCCAACCTATAGACATAGAAAAGTGAAAATAAGTATACTCAGAAAAGTAGAAAAATTCAACGTTGTCGTGCTAATAGCTCATCTACCACAAGAGGCAGTCATAGACCCACTAACAAAATTAAAGCAGTTCTAGACTCTCAGTTGTAGTGTTATCAAAATTCTAATAAACAAGTACACTTGATCTCACTAGAAAGATTTAGTTAATTCTCCAGAATTAATTTATTTGGTGCTTCTGTGTTCAAATTCATGGGTACATATGTGTTTGTATGTCTGTGTGTGCAAAACTCCACTTGCATTTTTGATTTGTTTGTTGCTGCCTTTCAAAAAATGTCCTGTATTTCACATTTTTCTTCAACTGGAACCAGTATATTTCCTGAGAAGCCAGGTGGCTTCCTTGAGAACACACTACATGTCAGGGCTACAAGTAGAAGCTCAGTATTTTCTGAGAAGCTCACAGTACATTGCCAACAGGACGCTTGTTACATTAATAATGGATATAATCCCGGTTCAACCCATTTTTCTTTTTGTTATTTTAATAAAATTCTAATTTCACGAGACATATTCCAGTTAAGAAAGAAATCCCCAGTTTTCTTTTCTGGGCTCCAGTTCAGAAAACAGGAACATAGAGAGGATCCCAATTTTGTTATTTCTCTATTTTCTTTGGGCACAGTCCCTCCATTTGATGACACATCAGCAATTAGCATTTTGAAAAAAAGGAGAAAAAAGAAGGAAAAGACATCTCTTGAATTGCTCAATGTTTTCATTATGTTCTGTAGTCTAGTAGCTCTTCAGAAGTAGTAAATTAGCCTGCAGCACTGATTTTTCCCAAGACACCTCTATTACTTTGCATTTGCATCCTTATCATGTATATTATGTATGCCTGTGCGTCACTGTGCCTGAATTAGACTACAAGTTCCTTGTGACAGAATACCTTATTCTGTTCACAGCACTACATTCAATTTTGATGCTCAAATAATAAAGTTAACATACAGAACATAATGGCAAGCAAAATCAACCAAGATGTGCCTAATGCAAGACTGACTATGAGTCTAACACCTACTAGACAAAAATCAATAGGCAGCACAGCCTGAAGGTTCACAGCTGAAGACTTCTAAAAGTACTCTCACAGACTCTGGATGATCATTTCTGTTCATAAACACACGTTGTGGGAGCTCCTCTTCCAAGGGAGAGCAGCTCTTCCTAAAATAACTTCCTGCATAGAAATACTTATTCTGAGTTCCTACTAACTAACTACTGTCTACTACTAACTACTAACTTCTGGCTCTCTGCAAGGCTGATGGGGTGGAAGGGGTCACATTCCACCTTTGGCTGATTTTCAGAGGGAGAGGGATACCCCCCTTGTCTCTCACTCAGGAGTTCGTGGGTTACCATTTTCAGTACAGTGCAAGGTAGCAGGAAGGAAATATCCCAAGGCTAAGACTCCAGGTAAAAAGAATCCTTCCAGCTTATGCAAATACAGGACACTTCATATGAGCTCTGTTATTTGTTCTACTTCCTCTGTCTTGATTCCTGCCCTTCTGACATTAAGAACTGCTGGCTTGAAGCCACTGGATCAATAACAGGGGTTTGGCTCATTTTAGATCCATTACATGGACAATATCCTGAGAAATAAGCATCAACAACATCAACAGCACAAAATGATTTCTACATGTCCTGGATCAACATGTTAGCAATTTTGCAAGCTCTGAAAATGAATGCCATGTAGAATAATAGACCTTGTCTTTCAGAGAAATAAACTATTCATCTCAAAGAGTTAAAAAGGGCTAATTTTCTCAAGTATCACTGTAGTATGATGCTAATTGTACTATGTATTATATTACCATATTGCCTTCTGAAGAAGCTTCACTCTTCTCTATTGCTTTAAGAGCAGTCCATTGTCAAACACAAAGAAGTAGATGAAGACATAGTCTGATTTAGCAGTTTCTGCTCCAATTTTGTAGCATTCACATATTTGCTTAATCTACAGTACTGACTTAATAATCTCAAATTTTCCATCAAGACCTTGGTTTTTGAAGGTAAGGAGATACTCCGTAACTACAGTGCTGTCTATTAAATTGGCATTACCCCAAGCAGTGCCTGGGATTACTGAAAATCTGTGCAGGATTAGAGGAAGGAAATGGTATTTTCTGTCTAGCGAGTAGTTCTATTCTATTTGCACTGGACAGCCCTCCACGTATGGTTTATTTCCTGGTGGTGCTGACTCCTTTTTTTTGTTATGTGTTCTCCTGCATGAATGTCTTGCAAGCTCTGCCTTCCCCAGCACAGCTGTGGCTGTCCTGGGTACGACAGAGATGGATGCAGCCCTCTCATTTAGCAAAATGATTTTTTAAATTTATGACTTTGCAAAAATTTTATGCATGCTGCAATACTTATGGAGCAAGCATAAACTGTATTACATGGAAGTGATTCCTTGCAACTCACCAAACGCAGAAGAGTCAGGAAATTAATTAGCTGAGAGGATGCATTCTCATTTCCCAGCAATGTTTCCTGCTCTCTCTTCACCCGTTCCTGTGGCTTGTCTGCTTGGAGCTGAGCAGAGCGCAGGGACAGGAGAAGATGCTATGTCAGCTGTGAGGTGATACAGCAGTTGTTTCAATGACAGCAATCCTTTAAAATGGAGATCAGAGCTTAATCAGCAAATAGCAAATGACCTGGAAAGGCAGGTTAATTTACAGCTTGGCTGCAAGATGAGCACTTAATAGAATACTTATCAAGAGCTTGCAGGACTTACTCCCAGAGTTTACAAGCAGGCTCAAATGCCCCATGAAGCACAAGGGGGTTGTTGTTATCTTACACCATCCAAAACAGCTGACTTGCATTTCTGAAGAGCCAGACAATCCAGATGGAAATAGATGGGGCTTCCTCACAATTTCCTGCTTCCTTCCTCTGTCGGCAATTTCCAGTGATATCAAACTTGTCACAGACTAAGCACTGCAACATAAGCACCAAAGCTTGAGTTCATTAAAACAATGTTCAAGTTCCTGAGACATGCCAATATCCATGCAGCTCTTGAATTCCTGGTTTAGACATTGCTGGAGCAGAATAAAAACCATCAGTCTATTTCTCTTCTAGCACTAGGAAGGTGACCTCCAGCCTTGGATGGGCTACAATGCACAATCAAGCAGCAAAAAAATAATAATTTGGAAACCAGTGGACATGTGCCGATAAATGTTACCTACTCTGTTAGGTCTACTCACTTTTGTGGACTGGCTTAGAAAACTGGTCTTTGCACTGTAGATGCTTTCGTAGGTACTGCCATAATGTTGCCAACTATCTTTGCCTCTAGGACAATGCATTAAAACATCCAAACCAGAAAAAGTAGGAGCATAAAAATCTTGTACCATTTTTCCTGGAGCTTCCAACAGTTTTTTGCCACAAGTAAATGTGTGGGGGGGAAAGATTTAAAGCACAACTGAGTAAATGCCTCCTTACTTTACTACCTATAACTCCGTTTCCCTGATGTCTTGTCAATGTTTGACACAAGAGGAATTATTTTCCAGGGGAGATGCTTTGTTTGGAAATTTCACCAGTGTTTCATTGCTGTTCAGCAAGACTTCCAAAATACACATACAGTGATCACCAACTCCTATCCAAAACTGAATCATGTATTTATCATATGTGGTATACTCAACTAGAAGCTGAAAATGTGCTCCTTTGTTTTTTCACACTGGTAAATATATAAACAGAAATCAGCTAGCAGTTAACTGTGCCACTTTCTAAGCGATTTTATTTTTTTGTGTGTGCATGCACTGATAAGAGTCATGATTTAAATTTTTTAATTGACTTTGGGAATGAATAAGAAATGTTTTGAATTAGCCCCTAGGGTTGCAGCACTCCCCTGTGGAATAAACCCCTGTCATCAGTGGTGTCAACCAGAAATGCCAGATGTCAACTAACAGAAATGCCAGGATTTGCAGTGGTCTTGACCAAACTAAGCATAGATCTGCAGTGTCAGTTCTTTCACCTCTACATCATCTGAAAAGTATAAATAGGACATAACTTGGTCCTGTCTGCCAAATGGAGATCAGCAGCAATGGAGGGGAACACTGAGCAGACAGGAAAGTAGCCGGTGCTGTGCCCTGCACAGGGCGGGCAGAGGCAGCGAGTTAACGCAGAAGGCAGAAATCCTTGCTTGCACTTTGCTAGTGCTGACCAAGCAGAGGCATCTGCTAAGTCAGGTATCAAGATGGCAGTACGAGAACTGGGAACTGTTGCTCTGACTATTTCTACCCTTCTTCCAAGCAAAGGACAAAATTTGAGAAAATCTGGGCCAATATTTCAAATATTTCTCCCTATAAATATAGGAATCCATTCAGAATTTAGCAATAAGCTTCAGCTGTAAAGGAATTGTTTTGCTCAGGCTCCTGGACATATTCTCCAGAGTACAACAGTATGATGAAGATAGAGCTTTAAATATCTTCCTCAGCAACAATAGTGTAGTAATGGAGATATTAGCAACAATATGGACATGAACACCACCTGACTGAGTGAACTTGTCAGAACTCAGACATTAAGTTGAAAGTCAAAACAAAACCACATTTTCTGGGGGTTCATTAGTTTTAAGACATAACTGAATTCTTATGGCTGTTCCTTATGATTCTCTCAAATATGAATTACTGTAGCAATGGATGAGACACTACACTCCAGCTCTTCTTCAACTTCTGCTGCTGTTGCAAAATACACAGTCAATTTAGTTTACTGCACTGGATTAGAGATAAACCTGCTGATCTTAAGAAGTGACCTTCAATTTCTTTTTATCAGAAGCTCAGGAAGTCCTGGATGTCATTGGTTTGACAGCATGGCAGAGCATTTCTCTAACTCACTTGCAAACGTAAGTAAAAATGCACTAAAAGTGAGGTGATAAACTCCAGTTTAAACTCAAGGATTGTACTCAGCACAGCACCCAGTGCTGAATCTGCACACTACATATTGCTGCATCACCAGTGACCTTCTTCAGACTCTCATTCCCATAGCCCACTGTAGATGCTAAACTCTGATCAGGTACAGATATTATATTACAGATAAACATGCCTGTAGGCAGATAATTAAATTAAGCAAACTATTTCCCCCACAATTTAGAACCAAGTTCTTTTCAATAGAAATTTACACCTTCAAATGTAAACATTTATCCTCTATTTGCAAACTGTGGCTGATCCATGTCTCAAACCTCTCCCACAAGACAAACTTTATTTTGCACACAAGAAGATAGGACATGAAGGGCTGTCTGTGTTCCAGTCATCATTGTAGCATCATTGGTGGTGAATGTGTTCTTCTTGTGATTCCACACAAGAAGAAGAGCTAGAAAAGCTGCGTCTCTCCTGTCTGTGCTGCTCATTCCTATATGGTTCTGGTGCAGCTATAGCAGTGTCTGTTACTGACACTAAAGTAGTAGTAAGGCCCAAGTAATATGACCAAAACTCAAAAAGCAAAATATTGGTAAAATCAGATAGAAAGTTCCCATCTTCCAGATATGCTATGCTGAGATAAGCCCCCTACCTCATTTTCTGTTTCTCTCCAGAAAAAAAATTAAAATAAATGAGCCGTTAAATAATTAAGGAGAACCTCAGTGATGCACTGCAGTTACAAATACTGATCTCCTTGTATTGGGAAATTGACCTAAAGAAATCTACCAAAAACTCATTTCGCTGAAAATGTAGCCCAAGGGAGCTCATACTTAAAATTTATGGATCTTCCTGCATCTACAGAAATATTAGGATAGTTTTGTCATCCTCCTGCCACTGACACAGCTTCATGCTGTTCAGTATGACTGTGGTATTAGTGAAGAAGTTTTGTTAAAGCTGATGATGGAACAAACAACAATGTAGACTGTTTCTGTGTTCATTATCTCTGGAAAACAAAACTCAAATAAATCAACTCAACATAACACAAGTTAGCCAAAGTGGACAGATGTCCACTGAGCCAGTGCTTTTCTCCCCTAATCTGCAGCCTGTAGAGTGTCCCTGCTGTTCCTCTGGATCTGGGTTTCAGGAGCAGGGTAAGGAGTCTGGCTGCTTTGCATTGCAGCTTTTCAGAAGCAAACACACACTGCAAAATCCACTGAAACTGATCCAAATCATATAAATTTCTTGCTACACTTAGGGGTGGATTTCTGAACAAGAGACTATTTACTGTACCAGTCATTGCATCCCCCTGGAGAGACTCCTTGATTGTTCCATATATCGCATCCTAGTGGGTTTTTTTCCTCTCTAAAATCCTATACATCTATACAAGTCCCAAATGGAGCTGTATTACATGTTTCAAAAATTCTTTCACCACTACCTGTATTTCTTGCCTAAATCTCAATATTTTGTTTTCTCTTTCTTTGAAAAGTTGAAAACCAGCATCATATACATGAGAAAGTTGTTTTAAAATAATTGTCCCAAATTATTTCTTAAAGTCAGAAAGAAGTCCGAAAAAAACCAGTTTCTATCAGAAGTGCTCTCTGAAAAGGTAGAGAATTACAACTCAATGTAGATTTTCAAGAACATTCACTTAAAAATTTGTAAGATACTTCATCTTGAAACTAGCATTCATATTTTATGTTATACCATCTTGTTATGATTGTGAAAAGGTCACACTGTGGGAACTGCAGTATTTGTAAAAACTCTATAATTGTCTTCCAATTTTCTCCTTATTTTAGTTCATTCACTGCGTAAGGGAGATATAAAAATGTATAAGTTCTGTCCAGATACTTTAAGAAGTTTATGGGAAGAAAATGCTTTTTTCTTTATTTGTCTTATTACAATTTTTTGGTGTCAGGTTTGCCCCTATATATTTATTTTCATACCAGTATAAAACAAACTAAGAAATACAATTCAAATCTTGTTCAGGACAATGTTGAAAAATGGCTATGGGGAAAAAAAAATTTTAAAAGAGCTTAGCTTCCCTGTGATAGCACTTAAATTATGTTCAAATTAATTCTGTGCAAATTGAACCTGCATGTTCTGTGCAGGTTTACAGAGGATCTGCACTGAGCCTGCCTAGTTTGAATGGCACTTTTGCCCATGCTAAGGTAGCTTCCCCTGAGGGCTGTCAGCAAATGTTAGGACTGTCCCAGCTAAGCATGGTCAGCATTAATAGGTCAAGAGATGGAAATTTTTCTTCTCGGTTTCATGCTGTGGCAGAATCATCTCTTTTTTTTCGCTTCCAATTTCCTCACAATGTCTCCTCAGAGACCCCACTCTTAGAAGCTCACAGACACAACCACGGCAAGAAACACTCCCCACTTCAATCCTGAATTAAGCATTGCCCCACATTCATCTCTGGAAACTGCAAAATGAATGACTATGAGCTAAATCAGATAATCTCTGAACATAAATTGTCACACCTGAGGTTTCTGCAGTAGAAGCATGTTGATTTAAGCCCACTGAAATTGTGTCCTTTTTTGGCTGGGAAAGTGCCCAGAGCTAGGACTGCATGAAAACATTTAAGGTCGGTTTTCTTTAGGAATTGGGAAGCATGTAGGTTTTAGTCCAGAGAAAATAGAATAATTGCTCTTCTCCATCAAACATCATTGCATAGGCTGTACACTGTGGCACAGAGGACAATATCAATAAAGTTAGCAGTGTGTGAACAAAATTGTCAGGGCCTTTATGTCCAATGACCAGAGCATACTCATCCAGTGATTCTCCTAGCTAGAACAAAGGCACTCTTTCTGTCTGCAAGTGAATGCCTCACAATAAAAATGAATTGTCAAATTAAGCTGCTGATTAATTCAGGGTTATTTCTATCCAGTGATTCTGAAATAATACTATTAAAGTAGAAAAACATTTTTTTTCTTTTCCTAGTTGATTATTCAATAAACTTTAAGCAAGGAATTGTTCATTTCTAGCAATTTAGCCTTCAAACTCAATGTAGAATTTTGAGCCCATAAAATCCATGGGTCTTCTGTGATTACAACATGAAGATTTAGGCTATTTATTTGACTAATTACCTAATTTTTTTCTTTGTGCTGACTTGAGTATGGTTCTGAAAGAGAAAAATGTACATCAAGAAAAAATTAGAGATTTAAAGCAATGAACAATGCTATTTTCATTAAATTATATCCTACCGTTATTCACACATTCTGCAAATGCTATAAATAAAATATACTTCCTACCCTAGTTCATTATTCTCTACCTTCAGTGCCCCTTTAAAACAAAACACGTTTTTTTCTAAAGGAAGGGAAGGGGAAAAAAAACCCCTCCCCTCTCACCTTCTTATTGATTTTTTAAGCCTGAGGAATATAGAAGTCTATTTAAACACAAAATGATACAGCACTGATTTTTATAGCCTTACACACTGTTCCTACAGCAGGTAACTGCTCCATGCAGACTATCCCTTTATGGGCCACAGGGAGTCCTGCCTCTGGGGCTGTCCAGGAGCCTGGGTTGCTACTTAGCCCAGGAGGAGTTCCAGAGACTCCAGGAGGCTGGATGATCTATGGAGTGAAACTAAATCACCACCATGAATTAGCAGTTGCTAATTAACATCACTAAGTGACCCTTCCAGTGTGGACAAGGGAAATTTCAATAAAACAACTCTGCCTGTTTCCCATGTACCTGACTTCTTGAACACCCACGAATGATCCAGATTCAAGTTCTATACATCTGTGCTGCTCACAAACTGCAAACTGTGCTGAGAAAACTCTTGACCCTGCTACTCCTCATTGTTCACACTTCCACTTGTTAATGCCATTCACTTCTGCTACATTAGCAGCATCATCCCTCTTCAAACACCAAGTAATCTAAAGAATTAGTCAAAAATTAGTCCAAAAATTGCATAGAAATGAGGGGATATTTCATGTCTCAGCTCCACAAAGAAATTCTACTTAAGACAATTATCCACCATCCAAACCAGACATGGAGTTGCTCAATGCCTGTCCCAGCTGCTCCAGCTGCTCTGCTGACCTCAGTATTTTATGTGACTTTCAGTTCGGAACGGAGATTTCTCTGTCAGGACCTTGACATTAGCCAAAACAGAATAAAGAATGTTAGGAGCTTAGAAATCTGTACAAGGCACAAAAATTATTTGGTTTCCAACAGAATTCAAGATCCCACAATCTCAGGTGCTGGACATCACATGCTTTTAAAATAACCAAAAACCTCTTGTCTCAAATTCTTACCATCTTTGAATGAAAGAGACAAATTGAGGAAAAGAATGAAACTAGGGTGCATTTAATGTGCCAAGCATAAACTAGACAAAGCTCATTTGCTCTCACTCACTCCCTGTTACTGTTAGTTGTATGGATCATTTACTAAAAGTTTCAAAATAATACTATGTGCTCTATAAAAACTCATACCTATCCATTAAGGAAGACATTCAAAAATGTCACACCAAGATAGGCTTTGAATTTAAAACTTTTTGTGGTTAATTTATTCTAAAATCAACCAGACAGGTATTGCTGTATGCTGCAAATTTCAACTACTGGGATGCTGTTGACTACAGATCAGCAGCAGCTTCTGCCTGAGCCAGGCAATACTTTTGCAAGAATGAAAATGGTAAGCATGCATTTTTACTTGTAACTGATTTCCTGACAAACTGCAGCACTGGATTCTCTTTGACTTTTTCAAAGATTTTTTTATTACATCAGATCCTACTGATACATAGAAAACCTACAGTTTGTCTTGCATGACTCCATTTTTTGAAAGCACCTCTCTCTGAATTATTTTATTGCACTGGCAGTCGGAGCTTGCTCAGCAAAATGGCAACACGAGAACCAGAGGATTAACATTGCACCAAAGTGCTCAGCATCTGGCAGTTAACAGGGTACAATATTAGTGGTATGTCAGGCTTTTCCTATGAAGAGTAAGGAAAAATTTCTCCAGACTTTCAAAAAGCATGAAATTCAACACAGAGGTGACCCTTGGCTTAGTTATTGAAGGTTGCAAACCTGGCTTGTCCTAAATCAACTAATAAATGACTGCTTATGCTGAAAGGAAATGGTCTGTGTGGGAAAATGAGCATTTGTGTATACCCTTTAGAGGAAACCAATAGGTCTCTAATTTCCTTGACACAGAATTAGGTACTTAGTGCCTTAAAACCTATGTAGAGTAAGTAAACCTGCCATCTTGCTCTCCATGCTTCTGTTTATGCAAATGGCTCCCTCCAACTCCTGATCATTAGTATTTTTAGCATACAACTGTAAGTGTGATTACATGTAAAAACATTTAGATGATGCATTCAAGTTACACTTTTAAGTATAAACAGTGATTGGAGGAGCATCCTTAGTACTGTTTCCCGATTTCTGCAATTCTCTGGTTTTGGCTTCAGAGTATATTCAGCCCATGATATTCCCCCTGAAATATCTCGATCCCTAAAAATTAAAAAAAATTATTTTAAAGCATGAAAAATTAGCTCATGGTTTTCCTTCAGCTGAAGTCAGAGTAAGGTATATACTGAGCCCCAACAGAGAGATAGGGTCAGGCCCTTTCCTGGGATTACGCATTGAATAGAATTCTTGTTTTTTACCCTGGGACAGCAAAATGCAGGTGACAAACCATCACTAAGCCACAGGCATTGTAGGATGCCATGCTGAGACATCTTCCTGCTAACAACACTCCAGCAGCATTTAGCAGGCATTGCTGATTCAAAATCTGCATTCTCATAACCTTGGCCCATTGGCCAGATGCTGGCAAAGCTGCTGAAACATGACAGTGCCTGTGCTATTTTCAAGGGCACATGAGCAAAGCATTAGTTGTTTTACTCACCACACTTAAAACAGGACAGAAGACTTTATTTTTTTGGACTTGATCAGTCGCAGTTTTACTACTTGTATTAAGTTCTTTGCTAAAACTATGTTAATGAGAGGGAATGAAAACACTTTCCCAATTTAACTGGATTTACTTATAACACTGAAACTGTAAAGAGAGAATTTGTGCTCACATAATAGCTAATCAACAGCAATTTTTCATTTTAAAAAGCAGCTTTAAAGTATTAACCACATCAGTGAATATGTTATAAAATCACTAGCCATGCACATACAAACACAGATGCCTCAAGATTTAAAACGCCATTTCTGACTTGAGAAATCAACTCTGTTAGAAATTCAGAGGGAGAATTTTAGGTTTAGTTTGGACATTAGGAAGAAGTTCTTCACAGAAAGAGTGACTGGGCATTGGAATGGGCTGCCCAAGGAGGTGATGGAGTCAGTGTCCTTTGAGGGAGGTTTTTAAGGAAAGACTGGATGTGGCATGGTCTGGTTGACAAGGTGGTTATAGGTCACAGGCTGGACTTGATAATCTCAAAGGCCTTTTCCAACCTAATTGATTCTGTGAATATGTGTCTGTCTATCTATCTATCTATCTATCTATCTATCTATCTATCTCTGAGAGATAGTTATTACTGTAAAAATATATAAGATTACCTGAAGGTATAGGCTGCCTAATTATTTTTTTTCTGTCAGCAATAGATGTGGTATGCTTTTTTCCCTGCATTTACCCCTCTTACAGCTCAAGGGGATCACTATAATGGTAGAAGAGTAGAGACCTTCTCTCCCAGGATCTCATGGCTAACAGTCACACCACATCATGAAGGAGGAAGAACTACCCTAATGTCAAATTAAAAGCTCTGTGGCAGTAGAGGACACTTTGTTCCATTGAACAGCCATCAACAGGGAGCTTTGTAGCAAAAGATGTACTTCTTTCCTCTGACAGGTCTACCGGCCCTGGAATGTCAACCATGGCTACCAAGCTGACCCCTCACTATGCTCAAGACCAGGAAGAAGAAAACTGAAGCTCTCAAATAGCTGTCTTACATTTTCAACATTTTTCTCAATATCAAAGGATGAAAATTCTGAATTTTATATAGTCTTTTAAAATATTTAGGTGTTGACATACAATACAACTATGTCAGAGGGCTGTTGAGTTTGCAGTATCAAGTGCCCAAGAAATGCCAGGATTAAAGCTGCATCTGTGAAATACACTCAGCACTTCTAACACGATACGGGTTTTAATTTCAGACCACACAGAAATGTTTATACTCAGTGTGCACTTAGGATGGACACCTCTGTGATAAGCATCAGCTCCACCTGGCCTCTGCCCAGTCTCTGTGCACAGGGAAAGCCTTACAGAAACACACATTGAAGCTGCATGAAGACAAAGGTTGGTCTCAGGATCAAATAATTTGAGTTTTAATTTTAGGTACTCAATTGCATATCCACTTCTGCTTTCCATGCTGCGAAGAGACTTCAGTGGGGGTATGTCACTGTCCAAGAACCCAGCAGACAACACCTGATGAACCAAAGCTATGGTACTCATAGCTACAGTCAGTGTCCACTGAAGCCTTTTTTTGATTATATAAAATGCTATAATGTGATAAAGACATGAAAAAATCATACCCTTGACATGTCACATTCAGGACCCTAAGCTAATGAGCATTTCTCCCTTTCACATCAAAAACCTCAGCTCCTTATCTATGAAGTAATAAGAACAGATGACACCAGCAAGGGAAATAATATCTTCTTACATCATTGTTTCCATGAAGGATAATTATTTGCCATCTAGACATTAGCAGAAGTTGTGGTGATTACAATAAAAAAATACAAATATCAAGAAATATTTGTTTGGTTTTTGTTTGGAGCCTGATTTGGATCATAGACACTAACTGTGAGACAGAATGAAATATTTCACAAGGAAAATAAAAATAAACAAATATAACTCAATGAAAACACTGCATGTGAACACATGACTAAAGTCTCCAGGATGTTGTGTAAATACAGACAACCAATATTGTGGCATTTAATAATTCTTAAATGCTCAAGGCTGCCTCCTCCCATGGTATTCAGTAAAATAAAACCAGCTGCACTAGTACCTGAGAGCGCAATGAAGTACTCACAAAGCCATACCCAAGGTTTAAAACTGATTGACAGACTTACAGATGTTTCTGAAAATGCAGTTCAAAAGCTGTAAGCACTAACAGAGTGGCCTCAGAACATGTTTTCCCCTGGACTCTATTCAGGAAAGACAACATATGTTTGACAACAGCGAAAGAGAAACACATCAATTGCAAGTTACTTAGCCTGGAGTGCACTGCAATCAGAGCACATCAAAAACTAACCAGACGTCATGGTATGCCCTGGAAACAAGCAACTGGAGTTTTTAGACAGGCAATGACAAGCTGCAATGTTATCAAAGTTATCTAGCAAATATCCTAAATATTTCTCCACTCTCTGTAACAATATGACAACTTTTCTTTTTAAAACTTCTCTGAGTCCTTTACTTGTTTCAGAACCTAGAAGATTAAAAGTTTTCTTCTTTACCTTGTGTATTTGAATGTAGCTTATTTGGTATTATCTGTTACTATTAGAATTTCCATTTCCCCTGTACTGTGACTCTGGGAAAACAGGCTAGCCTGGCATGGGCAGGGTACTGGTACAGGTTTCAAGAGTCCTGGGTTGAACCAAGACATATTTTTCTGTATGATCTTGAGTGAGACACTTAAATCTTTGACAATGAACATGTTCCTGTGCACTAATTGACAAGTTATCACATGATAGCTGAAAGCACATAGAAATTCCCAGATGAACAGTTTCTTTCATCACAACCTGATCCTGAAGCAAAATGTCAAAAATAAAACCAAAACCAGTGGGTATGTGCCACATCCATCTCTCTTCTTTCCCCCTTGTCCCTCTTGGAACCGAAAGGAAGTACATGTCCTGAACCTATCTCCCTTCTCAATTTATGAGCAGAGGTGATACCCTTTAGCAACCAATCTCACACAAGGAGCATCAGGACAAGCACAGACCTATTATCCCTCCTCACTGCAACATATATTAAATTTCAATTCAAGCAGTGTACCTTAAGGTAAGGAAACAAGTTTATCATATTGAAATCTGAGCCTCTATTTCTGCATTGTAATGTCACCTTTAACACCCATTGCATTGTTTCACAAACAATTCATAGAAAGTTTTGTTGTTGTTGTTGAAGTTGCTGTTGCAAAGAATGGTGACCTGCACAACAAGCACTGCTGAAGTACCACAGCTCAGTCTAAGTTCATATTTTCACAGCTCGAAACTCAAAGCAAAAAACCCACACCAGTATGTGAGTGGGACACCTGGATGCAGAAATAGCCTTGAGGAGCAGGTGAAGAACAGGAGCAGACAGAGAAATGCTGGAGGGAGAACGGAGCAGAGACTGGAAAAGAGTCAAAGGACAGGAGGTCCAGCAAGAAGCGGAAGCACAAAACAGAGATTTGTAAGAAATAAGATCAGACATAGGAGCTGTAATATAAGAGGCAGAATTAAAACCAGAGTTATCTGAATGCTGATCTGATTGAGTTTTACAGGAAGCAACTGGATAATTTAGACCTAAATTTTGTCACAAAAGTTGTAGTATATTAACATAGTGTAGTAATCACAAAACAATTGAGTCATGTTAGTTTTTAGGTAAAAAAGGAGAACAAAGTAATATTTTTCTTACATAAGAATGCATACTATGTTTGCAGAACTGTTCTGGGTGACAACAGTGCAATGAGAAGTTGCAGTAACATCTTCACCATGGGACACTGAGTACTTCACAAAAGTTGTTTGTATCATCAGAACTGTACCATAATATATTAATCAGAACAGTTCAGAGTCTATTCTTATTAGAAATATAAACTAAGTAAACTTCATGAAGCATGCTGGAGCAGAAGGTTATCAAATCTTTTGCCAAGGCATTTCTGAAATCCAAATCACAAGTTCTACATTATAAAGGAAAATAAGGAAATTCTGTCTATGGCTCAACAGCAATTTCTGTGTGACCAGTTAGAAAGAACTTTTTATGTTTAAGCTCATCTGGTGGTCATCATAAAGAGGCAGAGAACAAAACAGAACAACTACTAGCAACACTCAGCATCAATCAAAACAAAAATAAGTCTGTAGGTAGATACTTGACTACCCTACACTTAATTTAAATGAGATCGGGAATTTTCCCCAATCTGGAAGAGCTTATTTAAATGATACAGGTAAGAAAATCAGCTGCTGTAGTTGTTTCTCTGGGAACAAATGACAATAAGAAATTTAAGGAGGTAATACTTTTCCTTTTTCCTGAGGGCAGAGCAGCATTCAACTTAATTGATTTTCTCCCCTTATCTAAAATAAAGAATTTTTAAGGCAACAGCCTCAAAAACAGTAAACATAAACCAAAGCAGTGTTGCCTGCATGAAACTGCAGAGAGGTTAAAATAACAGACCAGTAACACCTGCTTAATTCCTCTTTGCTGTGGTTCTTCGATCTCAGATTCCAAAGCTACAAAATATATTATTTTCCTGACAGATTAAGGAAAAGAGTATTCATGCTAACAGGGCTGACATTTTACTTGACTCTTCGGTTCCAGCCCTTTTGTCCTGCCAAGCCTGTTTGTCACTGCCTCTTGTTCTCCATTTCTCTATGCATGCTTCACAATATATTGGGATGGCAGACCAAGCTCCTACAAAATAACTGTCTTTAGAAAGGACAGTATTTGCTTTTTCCTGGGCACTGAATCAGAGCAGTGCTCTGCCTAGATAGAACTCAGCGTAGGATGGCAACTAGTATAGTTATAACACCCCCCCAAAACCGAAAGAAAACCAAGACTAAGGAAAATGTGAAGGCAAATTGATATTTAAAAAGGCAAAAAAGTACATATCAAGGGAAAGCAGTGGAGAGACAGTGACATGGAGCACAAACAAGGAAAGAATTTAACTGAGGCTGGGGGATAGATGAACAACATGTAGAGAGGTTGTATGTCTGCCAGGATATATGGACACATACCAATGGACTTCACAAAGCTCTGGATTTTAATTGGCATTTTAGAGGGAGTGGTTTCCCAAGGAGAATCAAACCCATTTAGAAAAAGTCTCTGGTGGTCTAACACATCACATATAAAGTATTATGTTTAATTTTAATGAAAAACAGTTTCTTCAAAGAAAATTATCTGAAATGGGAATATATCTCCTGCTGATCCAAAACAGCTAATCACCAAGCCAGCTAATCACCAGCTTTTCCATACAGCAAAACTGGCTCAGAGGAGATTCTGTCTTTTTCTTCTCAGGTGATTTTGTTAATTAACTTCCTCATCCAAAAATGAAGGGAGGCAGAAAAAAAATTCAATATTTGAAGGCTGTAAGAACTATATAAAATAAGAAATTAATGTCAATACTGCAGGGGGATGCAACAAGACCAAACGGATGAAGGTAGAAAAGCTGTTTTGATGAGGGCTCTATTTGAATAATCTCTCAGCAAGACTGACATAAACCCTATAGATACATTATACAGAAGCCTACTCTTCCTAGCTTCCTATTAAACAGCAATAATCTTATAAAGAAGATTGGGATATCTCTTTTAGACGTATTTCCAACCACCCTCTGGAAGTGCAAACTTCTGGTGTTCTACCACTGTAGAGAGCATGAGAATCTCATCTCCCATGATCATCATCAATACCTAGATAATCCTGGGATCTCAGAACACACTTATGGCCAGAGAATGAATTCAGAAGATTTGTTTATCTTTTAAAAAATATTTATCTATGGTAGTATGGGCTTTTGAGGGACCAAGCTGTCCAAAACAGCTAGCCTCCCTTTGGACAATTAGATTGCAAATGCTGAATCTTGAAATCTCTGGATTTATGTTCAAAGTTCACCATTTGGTGGGAACTAGTCTTCTCTCAGAGCTTGAATTTGGAGGCCCATTTGGAGGTGGGCTTGCTGTAACGCCTCCTGAGGTGATGAGCAATTGGTTTTGCAGCATTATTAGCATCTACATACAGCTCTTGGAAATACGAGACTTTTCTGAAAACATTCTCTCAGATCTGTGCTTTTCTAAAGTAAAATCCATGCACATGCAGAGAGCTGTACACCATTATCCACCCTATTTGGGGATCTAATTGCAGCTTCAGTGATATTCATCCTGTTCAGGGTGTTATTCATGAAGATTAAAACACTTGCATTGCCTGCTCCAGCACCAAGATCCCTTCTACTAGAATACTGAAGTACTAACCCATAACTCCTAACAAAACTGTTATTTCTCCTTATATTATACAATGAGAAGTTCTCAATTTCTTACAGTCTCACATTACCAGAACAAGAACACTTCATGTTGCTCAAGTCAAGCAGGCCTAGTGCTGCTCCACTGTTACCACATTAAATCTGGAATAACATAATTGTGGCTTTTGCTATGCAGGAGAAAGCTCTGTAACACACAGAACACTTCTCACTTTATTGTCCAGTGTTTCCTATGCAGAAGCTGCCTAAGAACAAATCTGCACGATACAAAGTGAAAGACCACAGTTTCCATGAAGAACCAGACAGATCGACAAAAGCACTATGCACTCATACAAAAGCAGAAAATGCAATCCCCTCCTGAGAGATGACAGGCACAGGATGCAAGCACTTACTAGAAGGCGGCATATGCTCAGGACACACGGGACATACATAACAATGCCTGAAAGCTTATCCTTCCCCCCAGACAGAGGGAAAGCACGTAGCACAAACACCCTGCCTAGTACTTCCAAAAAGCACTAAACTTCTGACAGATTATGCAGCGCAGTGTTCACACACAGGATTTCCAGACATCCACGAACTGCAAAAATAGCAACTGCACCGAAGAGAGTTCACCTGTTAAAGCCACAAAATATATAGAGACAGGCTTGTAATATTTGCAACATTAGAGCTACAAAGTCCTTGAAGTCATCCTGGACAAAATCTGCAGACTAAGTGAGAAAATATGTCCAGTAACACCTTGAAAGTTAGCTCTGTGAATAAGGGAGAAAGCCTAGAATGTGCAGTCTGCTTTTTATTATCCATTAGTGGGCTCATTAGTGGGTCAGGATGTATGAAGAAACAGGCAGGTAAAACCACAATTGATACAGCATGAAAAATATCACTAGCCAGAGCACTGCCTGGTACCGATGACTTCAGCTCTGCAACATGCATAGCTCAGTATTACTTTCCAGTCTGGGACAGAGAGGGAAGTTGGAGCATGGCTAATCCACTGCCTGAATTCTTCAGCCAGTGATAATCAATAGCTGTCTGCATAGGTTTTGTCAGAAAGGATATGAGCAGATGGAAAGCATAAAATTACTGAAGCAGTATGGATAAATGAGAGAGCTTTCTGTAAAAACATACCCATTTATATTCCCAACAAAAATGTATATTTTTGAATATTTGTGGAGAAAATAAGCTTTAAAAAACTTGCTTCTACAGACAAGTGGAGTGAAGAATGCATATTGATCATACACAGGGGGAAAAGAGTGCAATGACTTCATCAGACCATTGGGTGATTTTGGCTGGCTAAGGAACAGAGTTGTTTTTTTTTTTTTCTTTCCCTGCAGTTGTTTTCTATGCAGTCTTCAGCCACCCTGCAATGGAATTAACATGACACCATGCTGTGAAACAAGGAAGTACTATGCATGCATTCCCTATTAGAGAATTCATAGAATTCCCACACATCTACCTACTTGAATTTCATGTAATTCGGGGAATTTCACTCTTCTCTATACCTCTCAAGACTGTTATAGAGGATTGCATCTTTATTTTTCAAGCCTTTAGGCTGCAACAAGATGTGCTGTCAAGGATTTTAGATGCACAGACTTCTCAGTTGCAGTACATAGAGGTCAGGTTCCAAATGCAAACATCCCATTGCAAGCTAATGTGGTTTAAACTTGAGAAAATATTTCAGGATTTTCCTCACTTCCTTTTTCCTCAAGGTTGTTGAAAAATCACATTAAATTATGCTCTTTGGCTTTTAAACTTTTATTGGAAAAGATAGATATATTTATGCACTTATGTTCAAAATTAACTTTTACAGGATAATTTTACTTAAACATTAGTAATTGTTGAGTGACATTGCCATATTTGATTAATTGTTAAGTAGGAATGTAGATTATATTAAGGCATAGGAATATCTGAATTTACAACAATATTTAAAAAAATAATAGCATGCAGTTCCATAATTAACTGTGAGGTTTCCAGAATTTTTTTGATTGTGCATGTATTCTGCAAACGCTCCTGTTTTTCAAGTTTACAATAATTTTATGTGGAACAAACTAGTAAAAACTCCAAGTGCATATACACACACTCCAAGTGCATATACAATTACTTTTTATATTTAATCAAGAAAAGCCTAAGCCTGATTGCTCCAAGGCAGTTTCACAACCTGCAGGGAGTCAGGACTGCTTCTCTGTGTGTGTTACTAGGAGCCCTGCTGATCTTCCACCGCAAAAAGTTTCTTTGCTGCTGTCATTGTGTCAGCACTCACTGAAACTGTAAGAGAACAAACTCAGGCACTTTGTTACTGATATAAAAGAGTTAAGTAACACACAGATCAGTCATAGTGCCAAAGCCTTTCTGTAGTAGATAGACAGTGGGCAAGATTGCTCTAGAAGCAAATGTTTTAGACAGTTCCTTGTGCTGCAAAATTGCCAAAACAGGCCTGTTCCCTACCAGAGTAGGAGGTTTGCAGCATGCCCTCACTGCATCAATGAGAAGGGAAACCAGGCTCATGACCAGCTGCACCAGTGGGTACTACATGATGCCAAAACACAAGATCTGGTGGGGCAGAGGACTTGGACCACTGATATCTGGGCTATGTGCTGCCCATTACTGCTTGCCTTGAAGGCAATGCAGCAGCTACCTCACTGCACCATGAAGTCCTCTACCTACAGATCTGGGTAAGCTTCCTCCTCCCCCCACCACACACACACATGCTTCTCAATACAACAGGACAGTACACCCCCGTACAGAAAAGAAACTAAGGGTATTGAAAATAACAGCAGTGTTCTAAAGTTTTTACTCATTTGCAAGGGAAAAGGAGGTACACAAACTGTGTTCAGCTAAACTCTCTGTGAAGCAAAACTCTCTGAATTACAGGATAAATCAAGAACAAAGTTGTTTTATTAAGTCACAATGTAAGCTATATTAAGCAAAGAAAAAAATTCCCAGACATCAGTATAACTCTTGTTAAACCCAGAAAAGGCAATGTAGAGACAGAATAAAAGCTTTATTCTTATCCTACCTCAGTAAAACAAAGGTATAAGAACACATCTCCTCTTTGCTCTGCTTGAAGTCAGACCACCCTGTGATGAGTTTAAGCCAGTGTTATATCTATGCCTTCAGCGGACCTTTGAAGATGTAGCAGAATCTTTATTATTCCTGCAGTGTGTAAGGGCTATGCATAGTCAATCCTCATAATGGATCCACAGCATGAAACACATTCCAGTTAAAAGAAATACTTTCACAGTTCTCTTTTATGAAAAGGAAAGGAATCTATCTATCTACCAGAAGCTGTATATTTGCTTTACTTTAAATCTCATGCAACAAACTAGAAAAGAAAAAAAAAAAAGGGCACAGTTTACTCTAGTCTAAAAACAACCTTTCCTATTTATAAAATCAGAGCTGTTAGAACAGCTTAGAGCACAAATTAAGCCAGCACATATTTTCAGACATTTAGAAACACTTCTTTTCTACTGCAGAGATGTAAAAGCACTTCAAAAAGCTAAGAATTTGCAGCTGTAAGGACTGGAGAGGGATGAGGGTTATGAGGTTGCCTATTCCATAAGTTCTTGTCCCAGCTAGTCTGTACTTTTAAGATGCAAAAGGTCCAACTTAAAAACACCTGATGACATAGGCTTATATTGAAAATGCTGAAAGAGCCCATCTGTCCCATGCCAACATCAGCAAACACCAGTTCAAACCACATGTATGCTCACACTTGAACACTGAGGGGCTTCAGTTTTCTAGGTGTCTGGTCAAGCAGGGGATACCTGTGCCCTCAGTGCAGTGGTACAGACCTAGAGAAATGAGTCAGTCACCTTTACCCAATCTCTATTCCAGTTCCCCAGAACCGTATCCCGTTGCTGCCACAGGCAATCGGGAGCAATGCTCAAGCCTCTCGTTTCAAGGACAAAGAGGCAGCACTCAGCTTGCAGTCAATACTTCAGAGCTCTGGGTCGGAGGAGGGAAAGAGCAAAATAAACAGAAAACTTGTGTTTTACTTAGCCAGCATCTGCTATGAAGATGATGAAAATTATGACGAGATATTAAGTGAAGGTCACGAGGCTTATCTAAGACTATAGGGGGAGAAAAACAGATGGGGAGGGGGAGGGAGGGAGAGAGAGAGGGAGAGAGCACGAGCACTGCAGCAAAGAAGCTATGCTCAGCCAATATATGCCGGCACTTACCATAAAAATAGAAAGATCCAAAGAGAATCAGATTAAGGATCCTTTTTATCTCTCTTCAATACAAAGATTTCCACATGAAGCTCTGAACACAGCTGTCCAGGGAAAAAGCAAGGTAATATGATGATACACAGAAAACACTAACACACAAACGGTAAGTCCTTTCACAGCCTTCAAAAGCCTGCAAGCAGTTTGTGCCGAAAAACCAAAGGTAAGAAGTCTGAAGATGACTCCTACATAACACTGCAGCTAAACCAGACTGCCGGATTTCCAGTCACTCACACCTCACTGTTTTCATCTTCGTCTTCTCACCATTACTTACATCCTAGAGGTGGGCTTGGGGGTGGGGATAAGAGATTTCTCCTCCAAGTGGAAAGGATCACAGAAGCAGAATCAGCATTTGTAATCAGTCGCTGGGAGTACCCAATCAGAGGACCTGCGGCGTGGCAGCGTGACAGCTGTCCAAGGCAGGGCAGCCCGACGCGTCAGCTGCCGGCACGGTGCTGCCTTGGGGCTCCTCCGCCTCACAGCCCCAGCCCCAGCAAGGATTCCTGCACCCATGGACAGACAAACTGCCTTCGTGCACTGTGCCTGCTCCTCCGAGCAGCAGCGCTCAGAAAGCCACAGGCTTTTCTGGGTTGCTGTTCCGACAGGCTGCTGGCATAGCTCTGCACTCGTACAGAGGTAAGAAAAGTTTGGAGGTTTGAATATCAGTGTCATTTAACTTGAAATTTTATTAGCCGGTACCTTCCCTATACAAAACATACATTAATTGTTGCTTCCTCTTCAAAGGCATCTTTTTGAAGAAAAAAGAAATCTGTAAGAGATTTTACAGCATGGTCTCATTGTTGTGAACTGCCTTGTTAGAGCCAGTGCTGGTTTTGACATGACATCACAGACCCCAGACAGCATCAAATCCCCAGAAAACACACAACTAAAGTTCCTCTCCCTGCACCTGCCAAGATGACAGCTGGATTAAAAGTTTTGTTGCTTTCAAAAATACAATTTGACACAAAAAAAAAAGATTTGAAAAAGACCAAAAAAAAGACCTCTACTTAATTTTCAATAAGGATATCCAGGGTCTGGAGAGAAATACTTCTAGGGTATTTAAAGCATTGAACCAATTCACACAGTAAAGTGATGCAGCAGATTTAAAGCTGCCAAGCACTGTATCTTTCAGGGGATGTTCCTGATTCTAAGAAACAAGTGGCTGCATTTGACTATGGGGGAGAAATTATTCTGATTCTACCCACAAAGCAGTCCACAGTGGAGGAAACCTAAATACAGCATGGAAGTTTGTGTTTACTTAAAGCAGACACACTGCCAGAAGAAAAAGTTAGATGCTTACCTTTTCAAAACATTTTTAGAACAGTCAGTCCCCAATTTCTGCTGCATCACAAAGTAATCATGAAAACCATCCATCTGATAGTCACATTTCAGAAGATGAAAAGGCTGTGTAGTGTAAGGGGGGAGCATGGGGAAAACAGGCATCAAAGCATTCCCAGCAGTGGTACCCATACTACTCGATCAGTATCAAGTACTTGTAGATAGCACCAGGTAACAACATAAGCCTATCAGGGAAAGAGGAGGCCTAAAAACAACAACAACATTTTTAAAAAATACTAAATCAGAGCTTCTACATCTTGAAGCACAGACTAACAATCTAAAGTGCAATTTAATACAACTAATCTACTCCAAAATGTTTGGGAGTGTGAATATAGTGCAAGAGCATACAAACTCCAGTAGCAGCAACAGCAGAACACTAGGCTGACATCCCATGTCAGTCAGAAGATATAACCTTTCTATTTGTTTTTTTTTTTTCTCTTTTGTTTCAGTTTTAGGTTTTTTTAATAAAAAATTTTTCCCTCAGATGACAGAATATTGGAAGGCCCATTACTTTCTTACATTTCATTTAGGTTTTGATTAGCTGGCTTCATACTGTCAACAGAATATGCATGATATTTATTCCTCCTTTTCATAAACATAATTAGTTCAAAAAACATGAGAACTGCTCATGAGGGAGTAGGCACAGGTGAAGGCAGATCAAAAGAATAAATGACAAAGGAGGGCAATTACCATTTACAAATAATGCACATAAGATATATACCGATAATAACACATATAAAGATAACCAAGATTAAAAATATAGCCAACATAGGAGCGAGCATGAGAAAAGAAGGAAGTGGCAGAAGAAAATACATTTAAACTCTGCAGTAAGCCTTCAAAACACAGTGCAATGCCAGCAGAAAGATTACTACTTGACACTTCACATGCTCAGTGAAGTAGGCAGTTTCTGTCTGATCTGAGGGTTTGTGAGCCTTCCCAAGGTGCTCAAGCACAGCTCCGGTGCCTGGTATTGAGGAGGGTGATGAGAGCAACAACTTTATCTTTCTGCTAAATTTATCTTGCCTGAAAGTGACTTAGGAAAACCAGCACTTGGTACTGCTCAGCTTGAACATCCTTCAACTTTCTGATTTTTCTATTTTTATTATGCATTAAATTGAAGTGCTTTCAGTTATCAGATTTTTAACCTCCACATTGATCTATTGAGAACTGGCAAAAATCCCTCCTTAGCTGTCATACTGGTAAACATAGATGTTTTCTGATCTTTTCCAATTTTTCAGGACCTTTTTTTTTAGCTCAATTGGGAATTAAACAATTACTTTAAAGTCCTGTAAAATAAGTTATCTTTCTACTTATTCTAAAATAATTTAATTCATGGTTTCTAATTAGAAAAGATTGAGTGAGTATTGGAATGAAGTATTTCAGGTTATTATATCAGTTTTCCCCTTAAATACAGAACAGAAATATTTCCCGAATAGCTCTTCTTTTAACATTCTCATGGAAAATTCTGCTATTTCTACATCAGAACTCTAGCAGACTAACACATTTTGAGAAAAAATCTCTTCCTAACCTACTGTTATTTCTGGTTATAAGAGGAACCTTACTTATTTTCTACTGAATTAAACATGCATTAATATTCATGGCTGTCAATACAGCAAGTATTTTTTTCTATTTTATCATTTTTTACCTTACAGTTATGAAATTAATATAATTTTATGTTAAGACTTCATTCTTCAAAATGTCATTTCCTTGGAAAAAGTAAAATATTCTTAAATGACTTTCAAATAAACAAAAAATTCATAATTATAAAAAAGTGGCTTCATTTTTCAAACTTCCTAGCCATGAAACAGGAATTATCAATATCATTTCAAGTAGAAATTTTATCAATCTCTTTTTCTAGAAAAATGGGTGGTCCACAAGCTTCTGCTCATGTTGTTGCTGCATCATTTGAAATTGCATAAGGGAGGTTCTGAACAAGACATGCAGATGGAAAGGAAGCTAAAAGGCATGATGGACTTGAAGAAAAAGATGTTAGTTAAGCAAATTCAAAATGACCATTAATAAAAAAAAAAAAAAAATCCATACAGCCATTTCTGAAGTACTAAAAATATCGAGATAGAGGAAAAGAGAATAAGTAATCATCTAGAAAGACTTCCATTTCTGCAGCATAGTTTAAATCTAATGCAGGTGGGAAGCAAACCAGAACCGACAAGACTGGGTGGAGAAAAACAGCTGCTGCTCACTGAGACCTCTTTCATTCTAGTAAGAGAGCTTCTAAGACCTTTGCTGTAACAATTAAAATAAATGGAAAAAAAACCACCAAAAAGCAAACAACAAACAAACTTTTCAATAATAAAGCCAAACCCCTGGCAGAAAAGCTGTTCGTAAAAAGCCCCCAAAACCTCAAAAAAACCCCCCAAACCTATGTCTCTTAGCCATCTTTTGGCTGATAAATCAGTAATGCATGTCTGCATTCCAGGGACTTTATCTAAAAGGAATTTATCTAGGGAATAGTAGCAAGATGGTATTTAGGGATTGTTTCACTTACGGAGAATTTTCCTAGATGTTCTATATAAAAGAAATAGCTTCATTGTGGCTTTCCATGTACTCACATGTGGCTTATGTACCCACATTTGTAAAACAAAAACAAACAAACCAAAAAAACCTACATCAAAACAACCCAAAATTCTACAATTTAGGCACAGATACACAAGGAGAATATTCTCCCCACCTTCTTCCCTCCTTCCTAAAGGGACAATAAAATCAATGCCGTGCAGAGGTAGCTGAGGGACACAACTCATACCAAGAACACCATTACCACTTCCAATATCTACAATATCATTTGGTCTTCAACTCAGGACCTCACAGTAAGACTTCCCATAAATCAAGTAATAAAATTATAGACAGGTAGTATTTCTTAAAGCATAAAGTTTTGTTAAAGCAACTTCAAGGGGGCTCTAACAAAAACAGTTGCAGTCTGAAGCCAAAGCTTGTAAGTATAAACAGTAAACATACATAGACCAACAAATGGAAGTTTTGATTTAAGGTTGCTTTTCAAAAAAGAAAAAAAAATTAAATATTCAATTATTAAATAATTTAAAACTTAAAAAAAATCAGTTATGTTACTGCTACATAATTCCATGCTAACTATATTTTGTACCATGCACCCTATCAAGAAACAAGTGTCATAACATGTGAAGCAGTTAAAGCACTTTGAACATATTGTAATTTAATGGTACAGAATATTCCATTTATTTCTAGCTCTTTCCTTAGCTGAGAAAATTAAACTCATAACACTAAAACAAATTTTATGATAGCCCAAAAAAGCTACCTTCATGAAAGTTTTAAAGCACTGAATTACCAGCAGTAGAAGATGGTGAGATCCAAAAGTTGGTGAAGGTTCAGAAATAACAGAAGAGCACAACAGGCCTTTAACAAAGCAAGTTTAAAAACTTTTATATATATATATATATATATATTTATATTTATATTCTTCACACATGAATCACCCAGATACCTTTCAGACTGTGGACTAGAGAGAAGTTGGCTGGATTTTTCTTACCTGCAAGGAGACAGGCATATTACATCAGGTCACACAGCATGGAGAGGCTGTGATACTGAGCTCCCGAGAGGAATAAGGGGAAAGAGGACATCTAGAAAGTACAGGGCCACCTTCTGGGAAAAGACAGGCCCCCAGACACTTACTTATGAGGGCTTTCCAGCCCACTGTTATAGCAGGTGGCTTAGAGCTGTGTCAGACTATTAGTCAAATTGGAGGTGACCATATACTAATCACTCAACTTCATGGAAGTAAAATATGAACTGAAGTTAATGCTGAAGCAGAGAGGAAGGACCCAGAATGATCAGAACAGCCCCAACAGAGCATCCCCTGGTAATTTGTGCCCTATATCCAAGTGTATTGCTGGTTCTGCAATAGTTTCATAGCTGCATCCAGCCCTACATCTAGCACAATTTAGAAAATATATAGTGAGAAGATTTGCAAACAAAACATTAAGAATGTGGCACAGGGATATGGGAGAAAGCATTAGATGCTATGAATAGGCCACTGAGATTTGAAGGGCCTTTAGGGTCAGACACCCTGACATGACACATGCACATGTGACAAACATTTGAGAGCTTACAATAACATAGAGTGTTGCTGAGCATTAACAGTTGACACATTCACTGTTGACCTTTTAGAGGTTCAAATAAAGAATCATTTAAAAAAAACATAATAATTAAAAATACATGATCACTGTGAAGAGACAAAGTGTTTTATTTACTTCTGATTTGAGGTTTACCATTCCTTTTTTAAAGAGTAGGAATGAATCTCTTTTGAAACAATAAAAATCTAAACTGATCTAAGCTGTTCCTGTTTCCAATGCGGAAGCTGGACAAGATGATCTCAAGGTGCCTTCTAACCCAAATACTCTACAGCTCTAAAACACCCCACCAAATTCCAAGAACAATCAACCAAGGAAACCTCTCAAACAGAAACAAACGACAGCAAAACATCCACTGATCAACATATACGCATATACACACACCATATTCAAAGAGCCTGAATTCCTTTAACAGGTATTTCAGGTGGAGTCAAGAAGAGAAGAGATTTTTATCCTGGGTTCCTTCTCCCAGCAAGAACCTACATAAAAGGTTTCATACTGAGAAGTTTCAAAAGTTGGCTGATCAGACTCTGAAAAGTGACTCTATTTGATGACGACCTTTTAAATACCACCATGCCAACCAAGGCTGGGATGAGTTCCTCAAGTCTTACTCCTTTAATAAAGTTTAAAGGAGTTTTTCTTCTGTAGAAATATTTTAAGTCCATCTTAGAAATAGTAGTGGGATTACTAAGTGTTCTTTCAGAAAGTGAAGCTATTTTTAAAACTGACTTACTACCTAATTAGCTGGTTCATTATTTCAGCTCATTCAGAAGCACAGCCCATTTTCAGGCATTCAACATTTAAAATGCTGAGAATGAAACAGAAATGAAGTAACCACAAAACTCATGATTTATTTGAGCTTTCCAACTTTTCATGGATTTTTAATGTAAGAAAAAGAAATTCTAGAAATGCCACCATTATCCTGTTGGATCTCTATAATACCAAAAGCAAGAGGAAATTAAAATAGAAATCCTTAAGTAGTGTATATAATTTAAACTAATAATTGCATCACTTCAAGACACATTCATAAATATTGCCAGTTACTGACAAGAGTAATTCAAAACAACCTTTTAATAACAGCTTGCATCCCCCTGTAAAATACCTTATAAAAAGAGATCAGAAGAACTGGGTTCCCACCAAGAAATAAATCTTATCACATTGCACTTAGGACCTAATGCAATGTACAAAATGCAATAAAATTAGTATCCATGACAAACTCAGTATTTTCTGTGTATTTACTGATTACTATCTTTGTCTATCCTATGGTGATCCATAAAACCTGTGAACTGAAATACACAATATTTTTAGACGACTGTTAATTCTCCAGTGTAGAAAGAGCCTGAAAATGTCAGCACAACAGTTTCTTCAGCTTGGCAGGTAAACTGAGGAGTTATAGTGAGGAAAAGAAGACAAAGGTTTTCTACAGTATTTTTACAGGTTCTTCTGGCTTAGTTAAGTGAAGAATCTTTATGGGACAGTGGAAGCTATTTTGACTGAAGCAGACAGAAGTGCTTGATTTAGTTCTTGCCTTATGAAACCCTTGTACTGATTTCCTCTCATCCCCATTAATTTAGATTGATTTCTTTTTTTTTTTCCTTAATGTGAAAATTTTTTTTTTGAAAAAATTTAATTTCAAAATTATTTTTCAAATTTTCAAAGTATATTTTTGGAAGAGAGATGTTGTAAAAGCATGTTTGTAGTGTAAGAGTGTGCTCTGCCATCCAGCTTCAACACCTAGACTGGAAGTGGGAAATTAGTAACCATAGGGCACCTAGGAATGTGCAGTACAATAGTTCCTGCACCTAACCACAGATCTGCTGCTTAGACACACAGAAGCAGTTAAGCAAGTTTTGGGTGATGTAACACATGTCTAAATTTTAATCTAGGGGAAAAAAACCACCCCAAATACCGAAATTTTGGGAAATATCAGTATTTCTCAAGTGGAACACTCCACTCTGAAAGCATCAGAAGCAAAAAGGCACTGACATTGCAACAGTTCTGCTTGAATAAGATAATTCACTAGATTTCATCTGCATTCACTGTTTTAGCTCCCATTTCCCCTCTGCATACATGCACACAGAGGTCCAAATCCCTTCTACTGGAGAACTTATAACTTACTATTTTCTTATTATTTTCAGTGTAACTGCTGTTACATTTGATTTTAAAATATTTCACCCACTATAGAGTACCTTCTCCTTTGTAGTGAAGAAAAGGAAGCAGCACTTGCTGGCAAAATGGAAGACACCTACACATTGATGTGCCAGCCCTGGAAGACAGAAAAAGCACCAACTCCTCCACAGTTCAACAGAAAAATTCATGAACAAAATCCACATGTAACCCAACAAAGCTGTTCCTGTAGGAGTCTACAAAGAATTGATACTGATATTGATATCTGGAGCTAACGTTGCTTCAGGTCTTTTAAGCAAGTTGCCTGAGACCCCCATAAATTATATGCAAGGAAAGAAGATTCAAGGGACATGAATACCCCTGGAGGAAAAAGCTGTTGCGTTACTTAGAGATTTGATAACTGCTGCTATTACATGAAACTAAGCCTGGATGGACAGGCTGCTGACTTAGATGCTGATTACTCAGCTGCTAAAGCATCGTGCAAGCAGCAGTGTCCAGCTGGCACTAGCAATACGTCACAACGCTCCATCTGCAGCTCCCCAAGTGCACGCTGTGGGGGGAATGTCCTGTGCAAAGTACAGGAGGCAGTTAGGCAAGAGAGGCTGCAAATACAAACCAAACAAACGCTTCCTGCTTATTGTGATCCACCCTCAGCTTCCCCAATGCTGCCAAAAAATGATGAATGACCAGTGAACACGTGGAAGTATTAACTTCCATTTATTATTATGTTTTTTTCAACTTAAATATTACTATCATCTGAAGTAAACGCTATTTGAAGGCATTTCTGAAAGCGGGGATAGGTGTTGTGTGCAGACATGCTCTGGTTCTCTTTTCCTGTCTTAGCCTAAGAAAGGCTCTTTAAAAACAAAATATCCTTCATAATGACTTTTTAACATGCTCCAAGCTTCCTAGAGCCACAGATTCAGGACAACAATTTTCTAATGTTGCTTTCTTTTCCATCTCACTTTTATATGTAAGAGCTGGGATTTGAGTGCTATTGTGGCCCTGCAAGAAGCAATGCTTTGGTTATTCGGATTAATTGCCATTTCCACACTAAACAAAGACACATCAGGAAGAAAGTGACTTAAGAAAACAGGATAACCACAAGTAGCTGTAGAGCAAGAAGTAATGACAAGTCAGAAAAGAATTGATCTTTCACCTACACATATGGAACACCAAATGAGACTGATCAATTGGCTGAAATAATCTATGACATATGGAAAATAAAGCAAACGAATGATTAATATCAAGTTTTACTCTAAAGCTCTTTTCCTTTCCTCCACCTTCCTTCTTCACATTTCTGTCACTTTGCTGCCTGGGGCTTGGAAACGAAGATTTTGTTAAATTTCCGTAATGCAGCAGAACCATTAGTTGCATAGCCATAGACGTAGAAAATAATTGTTAAATTTACAGGGAGTAAGGCTCAGTGTAGAGTTAAAGTCAGAAAAACAACTTACGCTTTCATATGTCCTCAGGACATTGTGGGGGTCACACTGTCATGATTGCTGCCACTATAGAGTGGACCAGAAGAAAGTGAGATGGCTTTTCCTCCCTGGTTTCTTCCAGTTTACTCTTGGTTTCCCTTCAGACAGCTGGATTAGGTGAAAAATTCCTGACTAGATGAAACACTTCCGTTTTCTTGTCCCAGCATGGATTTGATCAAAGCAATTACAGAACAACTCTCTATCATCAAATCAGGTCAGTGAGGAAGGTGACTGGGAGACCACCACCATGAGCACCACGGGCAGACCCCAATGTCCCTGTTCTGTCCTTTGGCTGGGCTGAGCTTTCTGCCCCTTGCAAGTGCTTGCCTCCAACAGTGTGCTTTTGTCATCTCTGTCTGGGCAGGTGTGGGAGTGAGCTGAAGTAGATTGTCATGGATCAGCCTCCAGCTTTCATCACAGCAGTGCCAGGCTCAGGTCACCTCGAAAAGCACTGCTGCTCTTTCTCCTGCATGGTCCATCCTCCATGCCTGCCCCCATGGGTGCTCTGCCTCTACTGAGGCAGCAGCACTTTCCCAGGGGAAAGGGGCTGCAAGCCACAAACCCACTGAAGGGATCATAATGGCTGTGCCAGAACAGCACAAGCGTCTCAGTGCAAAAATCAAAGCCTCTCAACAGACCAGCACACAAACAAAGCCATTACAGCTTCTACACCACCCTTTTCAAACATGACATGAGGCATCCAAGAAAGGATTGAGCCGGTTTTCCACAACCTCTGCTTGTGAGGACACACTAATCTCTGCCAGACAGGAAGATTTCTCCCTGTAACTTGGCCTCTCATGATACCAGTCCTTAAACTGTCCTTGCAGCTTGGCAGAGGGTGTCCTTTCCTCCTCCCAAGTGGCTGCCTATACATACTGACTGTAACTGGGGGAGTAACATACATTAAGTTTGCCAGCTTCACTGGGATTAATTTTTCATAATGAGATTGAAAAGGTGAAAGCAGTAAAATTTTATTCTGTCAGAGCCAAAAGCTTGTTTCTGATGACAAAGTTGCAGAGGAGAACAAAAGAACCAGTATCTATAAGATGACAGAACCTTCCCTGAGCTATCACTTGAAACTCCTGAAGCACCTTTTTTGCTGTAGGGGGAAGGAAATGGGGAAGCTGCATCCCCCCCAGAGCTGAGCCCTGCATGCAGCCCTGGGGCTGCTGCACCAAACCACTTGCCTGCTGCCCAAGCAGAGCCTTCCAGCTCCCATATCCACATTTATTAGCAGCTTCCCCACCTTCTGTCATTGTTGTCTCCTTTTTAACAAGCAGCAAAGCCACTCCTGGCTTCTTGTTCCCTAACAAGAACCATTTCCAAGGTTTTACCCCCAGACTCTAGAATATGAAAGTGCAGGAGGGAGGTCCCTCTTGGCCCTCCAGGCCCTCTGATCACAGAGTGCCATCGTGCTCTCTAATATATTTCTCCAAGCTTAGGTAGTTTTTGAGGTATTTTCAGTCCCCTCAGGACCATCTCACTTTTTGATAAATAACAAACCATCTGGAATATTTGTTGCATGCTTACCTTACAAAGCTTTCCATTCTCACTCTGCTTTCAGCTCTCCACTGGGACCAACGACATTGCAGAAAAAACCATAGGAGACAGGTCTGGCCTGTAAAAGGAGCTTTCCAGGTGTCCTTTACACCTCCAATTCAGAGAAATTTGTACTGGTAGTACAGACTAACTTCCTCAGCACACCTACCTTCACACACAGTGCAGTCAACCACAGAGTTTCTCAGCTGAAAATTATTATAAAATAAAATTAAGAGGGAAAAACCTTCTGAAGTTTCAAAGTGAATATCAATCATCAGAAGACTTGAATATTTTGAATACCTGGCAATGTTTCTGAAGATAACCAGCATTGCAGAATGTTGAAGTCTCTCAAGAATAAATGCACGAGACTCTTAAGTCCAACCTCCTGGCAAAAAGTTGTAGAATTAGTTAAAGGACTTTGTTTCCATTTCAATGCAGACTAAATTCTTTCATTACTTCAGCTGCCAAAGCACTTTTTATAAAGAAAAGCTCCCAGAAGGCTCCTACTGACAAATTTCCTTACAACTAGCAAAGGTGCAATCCGAGGTCATTTGCACAGACAACCAAGTCCTGTCGCTGGAGTGGCTTCAACCACCTTGAGCATTTGAGACTTTATTGATCAAAACATTTGAACATCAAACCTAAAGCACACAAAAGCACCACTAAAGTAAAATATTGCTCGTATGTTAAAAAACACACCTTAGCTAAAACATTTTGCTAGCTCATCCATCATGGTCTCAGCAGCATTTATGATTAATTAGCTTATTCCTCTAAGAAAATTAGGGCTCTTTACAGAGGAATGACTGTAAGCTACAGACCTTAAAAATACGCCGATGTTTTAATTCAGTTACAAAAGAAAAAACAACTATTCAAATAATATTAAGTAATGTAAATGTGAATATATCAGATATTAGTATTTTCAGACTGGTTTACTAACGCATTTACACTGATTAACTATTTACTTTTCCCAGAAGTGCTCTGCGTAAAGATATATTCATCTAGAAAGTCAGCCCAGCTAAATTAATATATTTGTCACCATCATAGAAAAGTCTAGATTTGTTAAGCAAGAGTTTTTTTACTTTGTATAAGCAAGGAACAGATTGAAAGAAATGTATGTGTTTAACACAAAAAAGCAGTGTCTTATACGCAACAAAACAAGTATTTTCAAAAAGCTAAGTACTGCATACAGAGCTGGAGGGGCTTTTTCTTTTTTTAAAGACAGCCATGCACAGGATCTGCAGAGTCAAATGTTTATTTGTTGTACAAATGCTGAAGGAAGAATAATCATGTTTTTTAAATGAAATATCAAAATATCAAAACTGCAAATAATCATGCATGCAAACAATGTCTAGACAACTGACATGTTTGAAGTGTTATGCATTATTAAATTGCTTCAAAATGAAACCTAAATCAATGTAAAACAATATCAAAAATAAAACACTTGTACTAAGCCCTTCAAGTCTATGTCAAGTCTATGTCAAGTCTCCTCAGTTGCCCAAGAAAATTTTAAACAGTATGCCTGAAAGCAAAAAATGAGGCTTTTTTTCTCTGAGCCAAACTCTCCTCTGTATATTCTATATTTTGAAGAATTAGGAAACAAGGTCCTATAGTCTTCCACTAAAATAAGTTTCTTTCAATAAAAGTAAAAACGGGTCTGATTACTCTCGGGATAGAGGTCACAGGGGCAAGTCATTCTACAGAACCTCAACAGACCCTGTCAACTTCAAAAGAGTAACATGGCAAAGTCTTAGAGAAGTCTCTGCAGCTAAAGAAGGAAGATGAGACTTTGAAAGTTGACAAGATATAGTGAATGTAGATGCAGTTCTGATCAGCAATATTATCTCCTGACCAGGAAATAATATACTAAAAACCATTATATTAAAACTATAGTAAGATAGAAATTTAATAAACTTTGGTAAAGGACTTATCCATAATATTTGATAATAAATTCCTTATTTAAAGAAAAATATATTATCGCCAGATTCATGTGTATGAAAAATTTAATTTAATTTTTTTCACAGTTGGATTTACTATTACTTTAGTTTTCAGTTAATAAGTTGCTCAAAATAAGAGTGAACAGTATGTTCATGATGCAAGAAGAATATCACTGTGCTTGTGACAATATAATGACTACATCTGAAAATACACACTGAAACTACCTCAGTCCTGTATCAGTTCTCCCATATACACAAGCCCATTAAATGAGAATTTCCCACTTCCATGAAGACAACTTTACTTGATGTTATTCTGAAGTGTTTTACTGAAGCTTACATCAGTCAATCCCTGGATTTTTGTGTAAAACCATTTTTATTCAGTCATTAAAAGTTCTTCTGGTTCAGCTTTCAAATATTCACTGCCTGATTCATAAACCTGAGCTCAGAAAAACCTCAACTGACAGAATTTCAATAATATTTTTAATAAAAGCTTTTAACATACGACAAAATTCAGGGTTGCTAAGTTATACAAGATAGTGTTTCTGGACTAAGAGCCCACAGTGTGCATGAATAACTTCAGTGAGATCATGAGACTGTGCTGAATGTCTGGATGTTTATGAATGCAGAGGCATTATTTCTGCAAATGTCCAGTTTTAGGCACTGCTTTATTCACAGAATTTTCTACGTATTCTTTGAAGCAATTGGCCTTTAAGCTTGATGCATATCCAAAGAGTTGTTGAGGCTTGAATTCTTTTGCCATCATTCCCATTTGCATGTTCTAGCCTTAGATAAAAACCTCGTTCCAGCAAAATGGATTCCTGTTTTGCTGAAATAAGTATTTTTCTGTACTTTAAAAGCAAATATCTTACTATGCAGCTTCTTCCTTTCTATCTTCTAAGAAGTAAAGTGTGGATCAGAAGAGGATGTGAAAGAATTGTAATCAGAACTCAGTACAAAGTATTACCAGATATACAACCTCTTCATCAAAAGCCTGGTTTCCACGGTGACCAGCATATCGTCTGCTGGTTTGTTTTAGTTTTTAAAAAACCTTGTTCTTTAATGTCACCCATCCCCAAAATTAGGATGGAAAATAAGCTCAGAGAAATGTGATTTTTTTCCCTACAGTATCTAAACCAAAGTGAGGACTTTGATGCCCACACAGTACCAGCATAATGCATCACTTTTTTCATCTAAAGCTTGCTCATCCAACACAGTTACTAGTAGCTACTCTACTTTGACAAAAATGTTCATCAAGGAATTTTTTTAAGCCATATGGATGACAGTGACAAGCAGGTGAACCACTGCTCAAGCTCAACATGCTCTGCCTTTAAATTGTGTAGGAACATAATCTAAAATTTGGGGTGCTGGATCATGCTAGAGGCTTTCTAGTCTACTTACTGAAGCATTGTGTTCCCAGTAACAGCCAGAGGTCATAATTTCTGCCATCTTTATCATTAAAAGTGATTGCTTCTTCCCTCACCCTGTAAACTGAACTACTGCATCCCCTTAGCCATGAGAGAAACCTCCTTCTAACCAGACATAACTTAAAACCAAGCTGAGGTCATGATTTGCCATATATACCAAAATAGGTGATTTTTGGTTTTGCTTTTTCCACTTGCTACTCCTGACATTCAATACAAAGAAAGACTAAAAAGCCTTGTGCCTCATCTCCCTGCCTAGGAGGAAATGCCTGTCACTGGACTGGTCAGATGCCTTCCTTGTCCCTGCAGCACCAGCTGTAACAATACAGACAATTCCCAGATTGCAACTGGCTGAAATCACCAGTGAACCCTAATCACTATGTGTTTACGTAGTAATCAACATTTGTATGGTATAGACACTGCCTATTTCTCACTGCAAATTTCATCCTCTATTCAGCTGGCCAGCACACTCAACATTTAATTCAATCCCACATCCTATTTTTAACAATGACTCATTTAATTTCACCCTCACCCTCTTGCAGTCTCAGTTCAAGACTATTATATAAGTCAAACCAGTAAAACATACAGCTACAATTTTTCACTGTTACAGCTTCACTGCTTATAATTTCTGCCAAATATGCCCTTTATTTTAATGCAACATAAGATGTTTACTAATACAGGTTCTCAACAATCACCAGTACTGATAAAAAGAGATAATACTTTGTTTAACCTGCTAACCTGAAGATCACCTAGAGACATTTGATTTCTGCTTTGACTTGATAAACACTAACCTTGTGACCATGTTGGATATAGTTGGAATAATGGCTCCACCTTTCTGTTTCTTCCTCCCTCACCTACTATACACAGAATGGCACAGTATAATATCTGCCTAAGGAAAATAATAATAATAAAAGCCTGTTTTCAGCAAACCTGAGGTACAGCATGTTCTTAGCTTTATGCATAGAGCTGCATGAACACTCTCCCTTCTCCCACAAAATTAATCTCCAATAATTTATTTTCACTCTTCAATATTTTCATCTTAAAAGCTGAAGTTTCTCAAGGATATGAATGACAGTATTTTTGGCAAGGGAGAAAGAGGCTCCCAGGGGAAGTACTTAGAAGAATAAGAAAGAAGTATGTAGGTATTTCTGCATGAGGTGTGTTAGCAGGTTTTAGTCCTGATGTGGAAAAGATGACTGGGCTTTGAGAACTTGTCATTTGAAAAGCAGCAATTACTTCTGTAACCCCAGAGTGATGCCTGACATGTGCATTATTTTTTTTTTTCCCCTATGCAGACAACAGGGAGTCAAGTACTCATTTCAGGGGATTTCTGCAGCTTTATTTCCAGGATAGAAGGGAAAGATGAGGTAGGAAACAATGGACAAAAGGAAGCAGAGACAGAGCCGAGAGAGAGCAGTCGTATATTTGAATAACAATTTTGTTTATCGTAGGTTCAATTCCCTTACACTGCAGTGCAAATGAGTCTTTCCATTGATTCCAACAGAGTTTAAACAAAGTCCTGACTTGCAAGATAAAACTCAGAATTAAGGGGGTTCCAGCAGTCTGGTAATTGGGATTCAACTAGCAGCATATTAGTAGACTTAGGAATTGTGTCCAAGGTTTTTTTTGCCCTTCACAATGAATGCTACTCGGTCTTCTCAATCAAAAGACATTGCTTAGACATAAATGCCACGGAAAGACTAAAAGCAATCAGACACGAGTACTAAGGAGCAAATAATCTACTAGACACCAGATCAGCATGTGCCAAATAAGCCCCCTGCTTACCCGTTACAGAAATCGGCTCCCAGCTGGAAGCTGGCCACAGATCAGCTCTCTGGAGTGAGGCAATCCACTCTCCCCTTGGCTCTAATCAGCAGCCTGCCACCTCCGTGGACATCCTCCATCCTGACCAAATGAGAGCTAAAGACAGCACAGTGGCTCACTGTCCTTATTGGTCTCAGTTTCAACCTTTCAATTTCCTAAAGTTAAAAGTGAAGCAAAGTACCTTGCCTGTAATCCAGGCATGGGAAACTGCTTCTCTTGCAGCAGGCCGTATGAGAGGAAAAGCTATATACATGGAGCTTCCTCCAGCCATCACCTCCTCAGAGCTGAGCAGAAGCAGGCTGAAGGCAAGCAGAGATGCATAGCTGGAAGCTCCTTTTCCCTGGAAACGCTATAAATGAGGAATGCAAAATAGTAGAAAACGGAGAGCAAACTCGCAGTATGTACACAGAACAAAGAGGAGGGCAGGAGAGTGAAGGAAAATAGGAAGAGAGATTTTCAGAGGTATACAATTAGGAGAATGACTTAAGAGGAAGAAATGTAAAAAATGCAAGGAAAAAATGAGCAAAAAGAAGAAAATACAGTAGTTGAAAGAATAGCCAGGACGGCATTTTTCAAATTGGTAACACCAGTTTTTTTCTTGAACTTGAATATCCTTCTTTCAATGAGGGAAGCAATGAGATACAAAGCTTGGTTACCTTAAAAGAAGCTTTAAAGGCAGAGGAGGAAAATAAATAAGGGCTTTACTGGAGCTATTGTGCATAGTTCATTCCATTTTAGTTATACAGATCTTGCTCTCTGTCTCAGTCTTGTACTGCAGTGCTAAACATGAACGCTTCCCACTTGACATCTGAAACTCTTGACACACCTTTCTCTTTTAAAGGATCAAGGCTTCATTAGCCACAGAAAAATGAAACAGCTCATTAAAAAATCATTGGAAAAAATAAAGAAAATACATTAGCTGGGTTTTTTTTTTCTGGTTCATGCTCTTTGTGCCTATCAAAAGTGGATTTATTATAAAGTTGGGGGTTTTTATAGTTTTTCTGCTCAAGGATATATCAGTTACTAACATGTAGAACACTTCAAGGTTTAACTGTGTTATATTCTCTAATGAGAAATAAATTAAAAATCATTCTATTTTTAGACCCTTAATTTCTCTGGAAGTAAAGTTGGAAAAGATCTGTAGAGTTTACAAGCAGATATAAATAATAATTTTATGCTTATCTTTTAGTAGTGTTTTGGTTATAAAATATGCAAGATAAGTACACTGTTCACAGGAAAAGGCATGTCATTGACAGGAGAATGAAACAGATTGCTGTTTCACACAGCATCATTAAACCTCTCTTTGATTTAAAGAACTAATTAAACATTTCCCTCTTGCACTAAGCCTTGAAGATCCCCTAGCATTAGAAAGCTGCAATTGGAAGAGTGATATAGAGACACATCCTTAGGTAAGAAGCAGTTCTTCAATTACTGATTCAAACTCCATCCTAACCCTTTTCTGCATTAAGTGACTAGCTTACAAACCCAAAACATTGCCCAGAGAAAGAGTCTCCATGAAATCTGACATTCAAAATAATTCTTATTGCCCCAACTGTCATCAGTGGACAGTGCATAGATATATTCAAGAAAGAATAAGGCAATCAAAAAGGATTAAATCTTATAAATCTAAGTCTGTGTTAGTTAAATGATGATGTGAGGAAGAGATTGTGTAGTACAGTCCCTCCTGAACTTAAGTTCACACAAAGCACCAGCAATAAGCAAACAGGGATGAAATCAGATTCCCATTTAAATTTGTGTAATGATGTGCCAACCTCAGACAACAAAAAGGGCAAATATCCACATTGTAGATAAAAAGGAAGGCCAGGCCTTGCAGTTAGTTTCAAAATTAGCACAAAGAGAATGCAGGAGAATAAAGGCACTTCCAGCTCTAAAGATGCTCTCTGAAGACAAGTTTGAAGCACACTGGCACAACAGTACAAGAGGCACGTGCTAGCGTTATCAGTGTTAAACATCTTGAACCAACAGCATGATCAGTGCTGGCTGGAATTCCCAAATACATTATTACAGGAACTACCAGCTCATTGTATTCAGGCAGATTTTAATTTTTCATTCATAAGTGGCAAGAACAATTAAAGAACCAGATAAACTGATTTCCATGGAACAACTCTCAAGTTCATTAAGCATCCAGTTCATTGCTTTGCTGGATCAGAATCAGGCAGTTCAGCAGCTTCTAGACTTGATCCTACAATAAGGTCAGAAGGGTACAGAAGATGCACAGTTTTTATTTCCTTCCTTTTAAACATGAATGTTTTAGAATGGTCTGTGCCAGAATGTCAGCCAAAATGTTGAGTAAAGAATATTTCACTTCTTTGAATCATAAAAGCAATTCTACTGGTAGCCAGAGTCTTGAAACTGATTAAGTACATGCATTTAGATATTTGGAAGTATAGATTTAATTGCACTCTCTGTCCCAAGAGTCAGCAAGGGCATTCTTTGTAAGCCCCTAATTTATCATACTTATTGAATGCAGTATGCATTTCAGCCATTTCAGGTTTAAACTTCAACACATTTAGTCTCACTTTATTCAGAGGAAAAATGCATATACAGCATTTCAGGAGCAAAAGATGACATAGCACTGGAAGAAAGGCATTCCGCAATGAAGTGCACTCCCCTCATTTTTGAGAAAAGCACTGGGCCGCTGCTTTTGTAACAGTGGAAGATTCTGCTGGTGGCTCAGTGAAAGAACTGAGAAGAATAAGCTGCTCCTGCTCATGGCTGCAGTGATTAATGAACAGAGAGATGAAGCTTTTGCTAGCAGACAGGACAGAAAGGGTAGGGAAGGCAGGCTGCTCCCAGGGCAGTGAAATAAGTTAATGCAGTTGTCAACCGGACTGCATTGTTTCTCAGGTTCAGCTGAATTCAGAGTTCCCAATATTAGCAAAAATACCATTTTTGCTAATGGTATTTTTCCCTCTTTATAAACCTCACTAGGAGCTCTCTATTAGTCAGCCATAAACTGCAGAAACTTATCTATCTTCCACCCTTCTAAGATGCTGTACAGAGAATGACAAACCAATTTCCCCAGACGGTCCTTCCCTTGATGCAAGCACAAAGAGAAAAAAGGCAGAGAAGCACAAGCAGTCAGCAACAATGTGGGCACACCAGATTTTGTCCTTGGCATTTAAAAGGCATGGAAATTCAAGCAAGGATTCTAATCAGAGATAACAAAGATATGTTTTCTTTCTACTTCTCAATTTCATCATTTCATCTATCACTTTGCTTGGCTGAAAGCCAAGCAAAAATGGGTTACAACCTCAGAAATAACCATCACCTTTCTAATTCCCCTCATCTCCCTCTTTCCCTCCAATACACTAAGAATGCATTAGGACTTTTAACCAAAAACTGATGCTTGACTACAAACTGTAGCCTGAAGCAAGCCACTGACTTTATTACTTGTTTGCAGGTTAATACATGCCAAACCCCATGGAAATTTTGTCTGGTTACACCCAGGCCACTGCATGTTCAGCTAAATCTCTCATAATGCCTTCAACAGTAAGGAGTGTCAGCACCATCTTGTGGCTTTTGCTTTTGTACAGAATTCTCAGCAGTTGGTCAGTTTATGAATCCTCCATATTAAGACTTGCAACTGGAACCCAAACTTTAAGAGCTAAAATGAGGAGTTACATCTCGAGGGTCACTTAGCAGTTTCCTCAGACTCTGAAGGCTGCTGGTCAGGATAAATGGATGGATTAGATGCCTGTTCCTCAGACCCAGCTATTTCCCCAAACTTTACAAACATAAGATTATTAAGTAAACAGAAACCTGCTGTCTTGGTTTTTCTTTCTTTAAATGGCTTTTGTTTTGCTAGTCTAAACACAGCAAACTTTTTTACTCTCTTCTCCCATATTGTTCTGATGGCTTTTCCTCTGCTTAAGCTCCAGTAAATCTCTACTCTCTTTGAAAATAAGCAGTCAGTTTAGGTAAAAATCTTCAACCTCTCCCTCTGTAGCAAATACTTCACCTGAAACATCCCAGGCCTCCATTTGCTTTTTCCATAGCTGCAGTACACTTCCAATTAGTATCTGACTTTATCTTCCTCTACCACTTCTAGCTGAGGACTCCCAACTTACTGGAGAAAAAGAAAAAATCCTGCTATGCACACTAGCAAAACTCTTGTATTCCATCACTTTTCCCTTATTCTGTTCCCAAAAGCCATCCATTTCTTCCTACCTGACATTCTGATTACCCTTTGCAGTGATGATATCTACCACCTTAGACTCATCAGCACATCTCATCAGTGCATTCCTCCTTTCCAGGCAGAAGTCATCCATAAAAATATTAACCTTGGTTCCAAACCAGTACTGGAAAACGCCACTATTCATCTTCCTCCTGTTTAGCACTCCCCCTTCCAAGACTATTTTCATGTCCCCCTCAATCATCTCTTTACTCACATTATAGTTCTTCTAAGTATCATTTTTCTTCAGGTGAACAAATAAATCCCTAGGCAGGCCAATATGACTCCTTTTAAAGAATCCAGTTAACATTAGATCTACTTCCTTTGCATCTAATAGATTTAACCAGGATCCTATACCACACTAGATAGTAGGCAATGTCACAAATTATTTCTTTATATAGGTTTTTACTGTCATCACACAATTTAAAACTTAAAAGCTGCATGATACAAGACAGCTCTGTCAAAAAATATATGGAAGCTGCAGAATCAAAGAATACATACAAGTATGCACTTATATACAAATCAAGAAATACATATAAAATTAATCTGATGTTTGACTATGTCAAATACAGCAGTCACAGCAGGTGGCAATGTCTTGCAGTATAGTAGCAAAAGGCAAAGGTTTGATGTCATGATTGCACATGCAATAAGAAATGAAGAAGTCACAGGAATTTATGTAAATAAAAGAGGTGACATGAGCTGCAGGTAGACTTCCAATAGATTTGAGGAACAAACCTGGAACACTTTCAGATTTACTTACGGTTGCAAAAGCTGTGCACTAAAATCATAATACCATTTTTTTCCAAAGTGTTTGTTTCTGTCTAACTGTAAGAGAGGCCCAAATGCATCCCTGAGGAGAGTCCATCTGACTTGAGTCCTTTGCATTTTCCCTGTCTCTGCTGTGAAGTACAAGTTCGCCTGAAATAGCTCTGCTCTGGACATTCACACACCAGGGACCAGGCACAGACCAAGGAAAATACTGTAGCTGCCTACTTCACCTTTCAGCTGCTTTCCTGGGATTTAGCAACCTAAATGCATTTTTGGGATGATTCCATTGAAGCAAGGATGGAGTAAGGTCCTGTAACAGTGTGAAGAGGGGCAAATAAAGTAGTTGAGGTAATTACAGCCCAGTCAGCCAAACATTGATATTTGAAAAGAAATGGTGACAAATTAGTAAGAAAGCAATAAATCAAGCTGTCTCTAACCACCTTGAAGAAAACAAGATGATAAAAAAGAGTTGACATATTTTTCAGGAACAATTCATGGCAAATCAATATAATTGCTTTCAAAACAGCTGATCTAGCATACAAGGGGACAGGTCCCTGTAATGAACAAACAAGAGAAATATAGTCTAGATGAAGGTGCACTTATTTCAGGTCAGAAGCAGTTGAATGGAATGATTCAGATTATTATTGGAAAAATGGGAATACATTTCAAAAAGGCACCGGTTTCTTGCTATATCCAGTATTTTAATGAATTACGGTAATTTTTTTTCTTTAAAATTTGCAGCTGACACAAATTTAACAGGTATTGTTCTGCTCCTGACTCATTTCTATCCAGTGCTAATCTATTCATCTCATCCAGCTGGAGTTGTCTAGCATAGTCTTCTGGATATTCTGGAATATAGTGTTCAATGTAATTAAGCATTGAATAATGATCATGAGAAGAGACAAAGTTAATCAACAGGAACTCTTCATGACTCAGATAAAAACCAATATGCAGTTATCAAGTATTTACCACATTGACCTTCCTCTCTGGTACTCCCTCACAAAATTTCCAAGTTAGAAAATGAGCAAAGAGTAACTCATGTTTATTCTCGCTCTAAAGAGAAGCCTGGCTTTTATTGATCAGAGCAATCTTCTCAAACACCCATCATTTCAAATCACAAGTAATACTAGAAGTTAAGAATTCCCTTCCACAGTCCATGAAATTGATTAATTCTGGTGTCTATTATACTCCTATATCCAAGGACAAAAGTTGACACTACTCTGTAAATTATCTAGCATTGCAAAATGCTGCAAAGCAACAAAAGCACTAAATTGGGCCTAATGTTTCAAGTAGGGTGCAAAGCACCCACTAAAACCAGTTATTTGCTGCAGTTTTATCTCTTTCATACTGTGTATCAGAATACACAAAGGTTTTTGTGTCAATATCTTATTTTCTGCATCACTGTCTTGTGCCTCTGAGCATTGAAATCCAGCTCAGACATCGCCATGCAGAGTTTATTACAAGGTCCCAAACATGCCCTGCTCAAAAGGAAGCAGCCAGAATTTTTCCATCATCAATGGTTTAAAAAAGAATTCTTTTGAACTATAATGTGTGTGTTGCATGCATTATATACTGGTGGTTTAGCATGGTTTGTTTTTTAAAGAATTAGTTATTAAAATGTTATAGAGAGTTTAATTGTAAATGCACAGAAGAGAAGAACAGTAAGCCTGTGGCATGGTATTCTGCATTTCAAGGTCCCGTAAATGAGCTGATCAAGTAGTCTTGGACATAAATGAGCTTGGATATAACTTTAAGATTTACCCTACTTCATTAATCTAAGTTACCCTTCTGTCTTTTCAAGAACTCCCCCATTTCAGCTGACACTGTACCCTTGCCTGAGCTTCCATAGATGTGCTGTATGCTGCAAACAAACTTTTCAATCATGGCAAGACGGTCCCTGAAAACTGATTTAGTTTAAAAAACTTGAGGAATCTTTGCATTAGAAGAGTTATAATGAAGCCCAGGGATAGGGGTTATCCCTGGTGTTGCAGACACAACATCCAGCCTTACAGAGTAGCTGCTGACACAAGGCCCTTCTACCCCTGGCCAGTAAAGGTAAAACACTTCACCTTCGTTACATGCAGGACCCTCTACTCTGCTGCAGGAGACAATTAGATTTTAAAAAAATCCCACAGATTATAAATTGTTCCATTGAATACAGAAATTAGGATATTAGCTATCAGGATAAAGATTGTACCTTTTCATGCTAGAAGTTGTACTTTGAACCAGGACCACCCTGCCCTGCTGAAAATGGACATTACTTCAGTGCTGACCTATCACCATGCTTCCATGCTGCTTTTCAGTATGACATTTTCATAAACATCTCAGTGTGAACTCTTCAAAGACCTTGTAGCTTCTTAAAGTAGGGTGAAAATTAGAGCGTTTGTATTTGGCTTGCTAATATAATATCCTAATGGCATCTTTGTTGACTATATGCATCCATACTTTAGAACTGGGAGATTGTTCTGCAATGCTAACAGCTCCTTATCAAGTTTTACTACTGTTTTATTATACTACTACTATGTTCTTTTATTTTAAATTAACATTTCTTCCCTTCTCTACAACATCACCTCAAGGTGTCAAGTGCCTATGAACCTCCCAGGTGCCCACTTGCCACCTTGCTGTCCCAAAATGATTTCACGATTAAAACCAGAGTTGTCACTCATCATGTGGGGAAAATATTAAGTATCTCATAGCAGTACAGTATTTCTGTCAGTAAAACAGATGGTAGTGTAAACCAAGATGTAAATTAAGCCTACAGAATATAGTCACAGAGGTCATACAATCAACACTGCATTGAAGAAGGAGGTGCGTATTTACACAGCTCTTAACTGGAAGCAGAAAAAAAAGATAAATGAAAGTCACAACATTTAAACTTCTTGAAATTGTTCAGCATTTGCCCTAATGCTCCTGCCTTGCAAGCATCACCATCAAAGCAGACATTAGGAAAGGTACTTGAAGTGCTGGAGCCTGGGATTTTCAGCTGTCATGAGCGTCCAGTCAGGTTTAGAGAATGAGCCATTAGATCAGAAAGTTCTGGGAAGGGGGAAATTGATTTTGATTGGATTTTAGCACCACCAGAGAGTTTCAGGCCCACTATTTTTTGGCAACAGGCAGTAATGTCTACATCATTTACACTAAATTACATTAATGTACTTCAATACTTAAAATGATAAAAGCAGTAATACAAAACACAGTAATATGCATATTTGACTATCACTTTTACTACAAATTATATTCAGCTACAGTTGCCAGCAATTATTACAATTTTAAGAACTAGGTCAGCACTAGATATTTATACCAGCTCTAGGCAGACTTTTCCAGCATCGTGCCTTTCAGTACTGGATTTACTAATACCTCACTCTCCATATATACCATTCTTTTACCTGGCACCTAGGTAGAACCTTCTAATTCCTTCCACTTAGCAGCACAACATAGGCAGCAGCAATTAAAACTTTTACAGGGGTTCAGTTAGGAAGCATAGAGGAGATTCACTGACAGCCAGAAAATTTCACTGAGCTCATGACCCTCTTCCTATCATCATCATCAAGAACTCTCAGCAACAAATGCGGCCCAGACTGTGGGTCAAGTGATTATTTTGCATAAGCATAAACTCTTTCATGATGTTTCTGTGGTCTGATCCTTATTTAGGAGCAATCAAAGCACTCTGGCAGCAGAAACAATTGTTTACATTGACCGTGAAAACTGCTGATCAAACTAAGCTTGGACATGTGAAAAACAAATAATCACTTACCTGTGGAGTCTTGACTCAAAGTTTCTTGACTGCTACTGTTGTAAGAAAGCACTGGAGTGATAGAAAGTGATGCTGGACAGGACAATGGACATGAGAAGTCATTTTGTGTAGCAAAACATCGACACACAGGAACACAGGCATCTTCAGGGACAGTGAGACCAAGGGCAGGGTTCCCATACACACAGAGATTTTTCCAGCGAAGCAGTCCTATTGCAAGAGGGCCAACAGCATCAGAACCTGACAACAAACACCTGGAGTTAAAACCTGTGTCCTTGTATTGTACAGTTTATAATTTTGGACAAGGAAGCTATAGCAAGGTAATACTAATTCCTGTTTTGATCATTAAGTTTGTCTGTCGCCTGGAAAAGAATGTCCTATTTTATTCTGGTCCACTATCAGTAATGTTGTTAAATGCTGGCGTAATGCTGAAAGAATACTTGCAGTATGTGTTTTCCTGAACAAGATTCATTTAACATGAAATAAGTCACCTAATTTCAATGGCAATTGACAGATTGTGGTGGTCTTGCTTGTACCTGGATTTCTGCAGGAACTCACTCATACATTACAACAACTCATACAACAACTGGAGGTTTCTCAAGGAAGAGCGGAAAGCTGGAGTTGAATTTTTTTTTTTTTTAATCACCAGCTTGCTGTGATTGTTTTGGTCCCTGTGAGGTTCAGACCTCAGTGGAAATCAGGAAGCACAGCCCTCCCACTGTCACAATGCACTTCTCTGTTCTTATGCTACAACAAAGTCCTCAACAATTCTCTTATCCACCAATCAATGGTTTGAGATCTCTTCTATTTCACATTTTCTTTTTGCACATTCTGAAGATTCATATTCGATCTTACTAAAAGCTCAGCTGTATATGACATTGTGACACAAAACAATAGGGCTTATTATAACACTATACCACCAGACTGTGGAGAAGAGATACCCTATAAAAATTATTCTGCTGCACTCAATATTAGCGCCACTGCTCCAGCAGCATCCCATCCCAAAATATAGAAGAAGAAAAAAAAAAGACATCACCTTTGGAGTACTGATTACCTATAACTGCAAAATAAGGGGACTTCTACATGTCTCTCCTACAACTAGTTTCTTATTTTTTAACTCTCATGTTTATGATACTTGCAAAACTGGGAGCATCTGAATCGAAAATATCCCATCCACAAAACTGGACTCTCAAATGCAGGCAAATCAAACCTGTGATAGTCATACAAGCATCCTCAGGCTATTATGGCAACACTCACAACAAGACTACAAGTGCTGCTGGATCAAGCAAGCATTGAAATGCAACACAGCAGCTTAGACCTCAGACATGATCATGCAATGAATTCCTGAATTCATCTGCAGAAAACCAAGTATGTAACAGTCTGAGTGGAACTGTTGACTCACAGAACTGGCTCATAACATCTGCAAGAGCAATATGAGAGTATCTAATGCAAGAGTTATTTCAGTTGCTCTCACCACATTTCTGTCACTTACTGTAACTAAGCATCAAACTAAGCACCTGAAGAGCAGCAGTTGTCTAATGGTAGATCCCTTAAAAGGGAACAAAAGAACAGAGATTTTTCATCTGTTGTCTCAGAAGAGGAGCCTCTCGCAGCTAGGAAATAAACCTCTTTAAATAGGTGTGTGTGCCCCCAGAGCTATTTGAGTTTCCCTCTAGACAGGCAGACCCATACATCAAGGACTTCCAAGTGTGTCCACTCCAGAGAGAGAGCTCATAGGCACTGCAGAAAGTTCAGTGAACTGTAGTAAAATAATGTTCAATACTAGCCAGTATTGTCAGACATCACATTTAACAAAAAAACCTCCATCCTCCTTATTTTCATCTTTTTTCTTTTATACAAAATTTTGACTCATGGTTTTGTTTAAACATAAAATTGGTGGATTTTCTAGGGAGTTAGCTGCCAATGTATTGTTCTATTTATCTTGCAAACATTCAACACATTTGAGACCATCAATAGTACTGAACATGGAGCTTTGCCTGTCTAACTTAAAAGGACACAGGTTTTATTCAGCTTTCCTAGTTGTAATTTGTGTTTATTTTAATACAGATACCCACAGACTAAAAACTGTAATTATCCCATAGTGCTTGACCGCTTTACAATGAAGGCTCAGGAAAATGGGAGCATTAAAATATATCTGTGTATACAGGATATGAAATTTATGGCTGTTTTTAACTGTCGATATATTAATGCAAAATCCATAAAGATTTATGTTCAGATTTTTTAAATACACTTGCAGTCACTCCTTTGTCCAGTATAATTTCCTGTAAACATTGATTTTCAATTTTACCAATAAAGAGTCATTCCATAAACTCATTTGCAAGTACATGGAATTGATCATTTCTGAGAAAAAAACCCAAAACACAAACAACACAGATACATCATACCAAAGAGACTATTAGTTGTCTTATATATCTGTTCACCACTGCAAGGCCATTTTGCCTATACTAAATCCATCAGCTTAATTTTCATTTTTATCTGAAAGAGAGCATATGCTGCAGCTGTAAGCATATTACACACAGGACCTGATACTGAAAAACTAAGCTAGACTATAAAAAGTTCATAAATAGAACTACTCAGCACTCTTGAGTGAAGACAAGCTATCCAAGTTTTTGACTATGTTTAATCTCATTAGTCACATCGGTCAGCAACAGCTTTCACCATAACCACTTCTTGTAGCCACATTAAAACAAATGTCTAATTAAAGCAACACATATAGAAACGTGTATATATCAATGATATATATAAGTGTATCTAGATATGAAAATATATACATATACACACATACCCATGAAAGTGTATGCAGTAGTTTTAAATTCTTGAATTGCAAAGCCATAACTGTTTTGTTTGCAGAAAATTTTAGTTTCAGTTGGAGTTTTTTCGGAAGGGAGGAAAAAGCTCCCTGAAAAATTTTCACTCAAAACAAACAAACAAACAAAAAAAAAACCCAAAAAAACCACACCACTTGAAAAAGTTATCAGACTTCAAAAGACGTGTTTTTCAAAGTAAGTGCAACACCAGGTATCATTGCAAAATGCAAGGAATGCTGGCTAACCCTGCAGCAGTACAGACAGATGTGTTTAACTGCGTGATCCATGCACAGGCTGTTTCTGTCTGCTTTTTCAGGCAGAAACAGCCTGACAGCAAAACAGCAGCTGAAACAGAAGAATCCAAAAAAGAGACTTTTGCAGTGGTTACATACTTCTTAAGTTGTGCCAAAAATGTCAATATTATAAAAGCAAAGGAAAGCAGTATAGAGCTCTCAACAGGACTTCACAACATCAAGGCAGGGAAAGGGTTGCCTGATATGTGCTGAAGGAGGCTATTTAGCAGCCTAATAGAATTTGTGGTTGGAAACAAGAGGACAACTATGAATCCACAGACAGTGTTCCAGCCACAAGCTTAATGCCATTCCCAGGTGTTTAGCTATAACTATGCTTTGCAGAAAAAGAAGCACATGCACCCTCTATTAGCAATATAGAAATTAAATTCAACTGTATGTCTTGGAATCATTTTTCCAACTGAAGAGGACTGAAAGGGGCTTGATAGTCCCTCAGAGCACTGCAGATGCAATGCCCTGAAGAGTAAACTTTAAAGCTTGAAAACAGATACAAACCTGGCTACCCTGGTCCCCCAGGTCTTCCTGTCAAGCATCCACTTTTTATGCACTTGTTTCACTGTTAGACATTTCCCTTTCTCTCTGCAGTTTTCTCTGAAGTGGTTGATTTGCATCTGAGTTTTCTCTCTGCAGGATCGTCCCCAGCACTGTTCTCTCACAGACAACACCATGCTCAAAAATTCTCCCTGAAAACCTCAACTTTTGTATCTCCTCCTGAAGCAGTAATACTCAAAAAAAATCCCCTAATGTTCCTCTTACCCCATAAATGCAGTAATGCTATACAGCAAGCACATAGCTTAGTAAATTCCTGCTTCTGCTTTACAACAAGTCAAAACTAAGATGAGAAAAATAACATACCTTGCAGGGTCCATGCATTTGCCCTACCTGGGCTCCAGGCTGAGTTTGCTGCAGAGTGACAGCAGGCTGTCTGTCGTGGCCTGTGCACCTCCAGACCTCTCCTATTTCCTGGTGTCCTGGAATCCCCCATCCCGCTACGATGCTTCTTTCTGCTGCTGCCCAGCCAAAGCCTCTCACCTGTGCTCCTGCTGCCTCCTGAAACCTGTATGGCACATGCTGGCCACATGTTAGAAGTGCAGTCCTGCCATTCAAAGGGTTGGGGTTTTTCCTTTCCTTTTCCCCTCCCTCCTCCCCTGTCTTCTCCCACTTCTCCAGTTAATCCTGATCTTTGCAATCAGGCACACCTTTCCCCTCCTGCAGCTGAGGTGGAGCAGGAGCTGCTGTCCTTTCACATGGCTGCTGCTCTAGTCAGGCTACTCCATAGGGAAACAATCTCAGGGAGGTGGGAACAGAAAAAAGCACCACCACACTTGGGAGGATTTGCAAAAACACGCATATATTTATTCATTTAACTCCTTCTTGCTGCTAAACCTCCCTGAGCTGTGGTGGTAAAACCAGACACAGCCCCCTGGCATAGAGAAATGAGGCTGCTGCAGGGTAGGCCAACTACATCTGCACAAAACATGGTACATTAAAAGGAGGTGTTTGTATGGGGAGAAATACACACACTGTAACAAAACAAATCCAAGTCCACAAGACTTGAGTGGCAAGTTTCACTGCTACATTTCCACCTGAGATCCTCTCCCACCCCAGCAAAGCAGGAGGCAGAAAGCCCAACAGATTATCTCTCCCTGAGCTTTACTGCAGGTCAGGACCCAGCCAGCTCCTGTCCTTCATTGATGCTATGGGAGGCAGACCGTGGCCACCCGAGTCACACACCCTGACACTTTCCTCCAAAAGCTTAAGCTGTGGGTGGCCAGCTGGCCAGCGTGAAGCTTGCTGGAAACTCCTTAAGCCTGTTCCCAGACCATCCCATTTAACCCCTGTAACAGTAACATGAAATGTCTCAATATGCTTGGGAAGCAAAGAAAGACACCCTTTTCTCCTGGGGTAAAACTCCTCTTGCTCTAGTAAGTGCTCTTTTTATCCCAGGAGTCTGATTAAAAGCTCTGCAGTGCAGGAAGAGTGACAGAACCAATCAGAGCTTGCCTTGCTGCCTGCTCTGCTTGCTTATCTGACCTGAAACACTGCCTAGGGCTACCTGCTCTGAAAAAGGTTCTCTAAATTCTCTGACCCTTCCAAGCAGTTAAAGGATTGAGACATCTCATTCCCAAATTTTGGTTCCCTTTTTGAAATAATTTGTTCTGAATAAACCACATTATTAATTTCTTTCCACTGGAAAGATACATATTGGGGATAGATGATATATAGCTAACATGGCTAAAATAATCACAGTAACAGATTAAGGATACCAGTTCTTAAACAACCCTTCCCTCCCCCCCAAACTATGAAGTCTATATCAGCATTTTTTAATCTTGCATACTTCTGGTATGTTTATAGATATATTTAGCCAAACAGGACGACAATAATTACTTTCAAGAAATTCTGTTCCAGCTAAGCATATTTGACATTCGCACACAGCATAAAACTGAAAGTGCATATGTGGAATTTTTTCAAAGTTTAGGTTAAGCAGAAAAACAGCTTTTAGCTTTTTATTATCTATATGTGCCCCAATTAAAACTTTTCAGCCTAACATCTCCTTGTCCAGCTTTCAAATACTGGTGTTAGCTGGTAGACTGGCTAACACATAACCAGATACAAAGAGCATGTTATATTAACAGGGATTTGACATGACTAAATTATTTTACATCTTAGTAATCACTCTATCTTTTTCCCTTTAGAAAGGTAATTATCCTTTAGCTGCCTCTCCTTGCAGGAGATATGCTGCAAGGATGAGCCAGATCTCCCATGGCTGTTATTAATTCACATCTGGATTAGACAAGAATTGATATTTATATGAACGTTTGGTAGAAAATAAATGCATGTGTACATGAAAGTATTATGTTCAATGTCTACTCACCTTGCATCTACTGACATGTGAGTAATTTCCTTTGGTTCATGTCAAGACTACAGATACACATCAAAGGACAGAGTTTTGCACTCAGCCACAAAAAAGATGCACAGCAGACCGTGTCATACAGCAGAAGGGCACATTCTCACTGCTTAGCTTCACTTAGCTGCTGTAGGAGGTAAGCCTCCATAAGTTTCGCCCATAAATGAAGAGAGAAGGATCAACTGGAGTAGTCTGTAGTAAGATCAAAACTCTAGTCTGTGAATAATTCTTGATAAGAGGTTTACTCTTACTTACCATTAAGTAAAGATACAGCACAAGGAAACTAGCTACCTAATTTAGCTGGCTAAGTTAGTTTCCTGAAGATAGGAAGTGTAAACCATGACCTGCTGGATCAATTTTGTCATCCAGTCTCATTCCATTTTTTTTCTGGATTCAATAAGCACTTAAGAGTTTATTCTGGAGAGGCAATTCCACAGGTGCGCTGTCTAGTTCTGTGGGAAAGAGCTGTACCAGGCTCCACTCTCACAGCTTGTCTTCCTCTGCACAGGGGGTGCATCAAGATCAGGAAAGATTGCAAATCATAGGCAGATGATGGAGATCACGCTGGCTCTCTACAGTTCAAGGCAAAAATAATGAGTTATTAAGGACAAGGTGTTGTTTCCACCTGTCTCATTGCAGAGCAGTGGGTAGAACACCTGGCAGTGTCAGAACACACAAGGAGCTAAAAATTGCAAAAGGTTTCCTCGTCTTCTTACCTAAGGATTTTGAGACTGCTTCCTGGGGAAGAAGAGAGTGTAAATAGCAGCTCTAGAAATATCTAAGAGAAAACAACAAGAAAAACTTTTGCTCTGCTTACACACAGAAGGATCTATGTCACTAACAAAAGCCCTGATCTTCAGCTGATCACCTCAGACTGCTTATCTGTCAGATAACTTCAACTTGATTGAGAGCCCTTGCTGAGCCTTTTCATGTTAGTGCAATAAAATACACTGTTATGGATGTCCACTTCATCAGTGGTGTGGTTGACAGGACGGATTTTTTTTTTTGGACAGTCTGTTTAGCTACACAAGATGAGGTAGGAGCACTGCAAATCACTGCCATAGACATATCATAGCAGAGGGGCAGGGGAGAGTTGGAGCATACTGCATGGGAAACAGACTTAATTTACAACTATTATTTATATTTACACTAGGGACTGCAACATCATTAAAAATCTCCACTGCAGAAAAAGTCCAGGAGAACAATCATTATAAACATCTTCCCTGAAAAATCTTGAAGAAAGGCACTGAAGATCAGACTCTAGCAAAAAATATTCAGTGTGGAACCTAGATTACCCAAGATGAGGAATTATTAGCTGTCCTCTTTCCCAGTAATGCACTATAAAATTTTAAGTAATTTCTATTAATTTTTTTAAAAACATATACTGGTAAAATAAATTGGCATTTTAATGAAAAGACAAGTAGTTCAAGCAGAGACTGGCTTGCTGCATTCTACAGCCTATTCAGGAAGAACTCTTTAAGCTTAACAGCTTCTCTTCCCATCAATAACTGTGATAAGCTAGCTGAATAAAAGTTAAGTAAATCCTAAAAGCTTTAGTTTTTACTATGGAAGTGGAAAATAAAAGATCAGACTTCACAACAGCATGGAGTTCACTCGGTCCTCTCTATTTAACTAAGTTTTCATATCTAATAAGGAGAACTGTGCTCAGAAAACAGCTTTGTTGCAAGTGCTGACAAATGGATAACACAGGGTTTGCTACAGACCTTGACAAAAAATAATTGAGAACATCAATCACAATCTATTTGGAAAACCTCACTGTGTATTAGATGCAAGTTATGAATGTCTCTTCCTAACTCAAACATTCAGTCAACAGGAGTGAAGACTTAGATGCAGAGTGCCAGCTGCCTGAAATATATAACCTAACATCACCATTCCCCAAACAGGTCCTGTCCCAAGAGAAAGTGTGCACACTGAGAGACACAGAGGGGCTTTGAATTCCACAGTAAGGTTTCCTCATACAAGATACAAGAGACTAAAGTACAAGTTAAGCTTTTAAAGAGAGACCCATGCTCTGCAAGCAAAGCAGACTGAATAAAGCCTTCCCACTGTGCCAAGTAGAACAAGTCCTCTCCTCTGCAGCTTTTACCAATTTCCTGTCTTGTGCAGACTCCACACAGACCTCCACAAGCTCCAGACTCTCTGTTGCCTCCAAAGGCCCAGAAGGCTCAGGTATGTCTGCCCCACCTTTGCAGATGGTGACACTGGAATGTAGGGTAACCTTGCCCCTGCGCAAGAGGAGCATCCTCTGAATGCAGTGGGCTCCATCAGGTGACAAGCAGGTTTGTCAGAATAAAATGAACAATTTGATAGGTAGTAAATGGAGCAGCTTTGTTTTCATTGTCGCTGGGTAATGTGGTCTTATCAAAAAATTCATAGAAATTTGAATGACGATTTTGCTTTTCTTCCCACTCCTGACTTCAACACATAGCCACACACAATGTTTTTACTTTATTTCAGAACTCATATTTCTGTCCTATTAATTCATTTTTTAGCCCTTAGTAACTGAGTCATAAGCAGTTTTCATTGTTAAAAAAAAAAAATCAAAGGATTGTTTGCTAGTTCTTGTTATAAGATTATGAGCAAAAGAACAGGGACAAAAATAACTGTTCACAATTTAACGAAGTCTCATTTGTTATTACTGAATTTCACCTGTTGAATTGAATGCCAAGCATAGGTTTTCACTGCATTTTATGAGGTTGCTCATTAAGGTACCTTTTTGCAACTTCTTGAGCTTGAGCTTATCTTTAGGATCTCATTGGCCTGAGTATACCTGAGAATTCCTGCTGTATAGGAATAAAGCATGCAGACAGAGCCTTGTTTCCAAAGACCACTACATATCCATCTCCTCTTAAAACACTGGACTGACTCACCTTGCATTGAGAGACATCATTACATCTCATGTCTGTCTTGTACTTCATGAATTGCAGAAATCTGTCAAGACTCAGCACATGCCCTTGAATTTTTATTAGCCTGTCTATGCAAAACCAGATTTTACAGAGAGCAGTGCTTGTTCAGCTAAAACCAAACACTTTATTGTCACAATACCACTTTAATGTTTTTACAGACGCTGCAATATTTTCCAAAACCCACATTTCTAATTTGGTTTTAAAAACTCCTTTGTGTTTATCTGTGTGTCAAGTGAAAGGCACACTAAGCCAAACACTACCATAATTCATTATCTACAAGAACATCTGGTGATGAGAATTTCCCAAGAAGAGCATTCACAGAGAAGTAAAAAGCTGAGCTGAGAACAAGAGTTAGCTCACCTGCAAACTTTGCTTTAGAGAGATCTTACTGAAGCATCCAGCACCCCAAAGGGAACATCCTTCTCATCCAACCCAGTGGCAGTCACCTAGTCACCAGGTTGTTCTTGGTCAAAATTTCTTAGTTTATTATTTTTGGGTTTTGAGAGATAGATACAGCTTTTTAATCTCCCAAGTGTGACAATGCTGCCTGTCCCAGGGAGCAGAGAAAATTGTGTGGTTGAGGTGGTTGTAGGTTGTGACTGGAGATCTGGCGGTGAAGAGGGAGAAGGCAAGGCCTGAACAATGCTGTTGTAGAAACTTCAACAAAGCTTTTTGAAACCATAGGTATGACACCATGGCTGCTTGATAGAATTGCCTTATTGGGGGAGGGGGAAGCAATAAAAGACCTAAAATAAGCTTATATGCTTTTTTTTAAGGTTTATAAAACTGGCTTAACCCAATTCTTGGAAAACCAATCACACAATGCCTTTTTGTGCAGTCACAGCAAGAGCAATACTCTCTCACAAACTGCAGTTCTCCGGGTACCCGTTTCCATTAGGATGTTCACAAGAAGTTTGTTGACAAGTTGGTAGTGACTGGCTAAGAAGATAAATAATAAAAAAATGGTAAATAGCCAACCATCAGCTGTATGTTGTAAGCAGCTACTCTTTTCTTGTTTTCTTTCCTTCACCTTTAGCACTATACTGTTAGTTTATAGCCCAAACCCAGCTGAATAACTCAAGCACTGTCTGAATCTAGTTGTATCTTTCACTAGTACAAGCACCTATTTTTGCTTGATTTGAACAGAAACACTTGTGGCAGTGACACGGAATAGAATAGCTAAATTGGAATGGACTTATGCCAATCATCTAATCCAACAATACTTACAGTGTGATCCAGAACTTGTGGAACAGAGATACTTCAGGTTTCATTCTACAGAGCAACATACAAAATAGTCAAATAATTTTGGAGGCAGATATTATAAGTTTAGGAAATAACAGAACTAAATTGGTCAGAATTGCTTGTAGCTCCTGAACTCAGATCCCTTACATGCATTTAAGATGAGATGAGCTGCAAATTCCTGAGGATTGGTTCTGCATCCTTGGGAGAGATAGATGGGGAACACATTGAAGGAATACAGGAAAGCTGCATGATTTACTTCAGGAAAATAATTTCTGTCTCTAAGAACAAGATTTATATGTCCTTTTTTTCTTTCTACCTCCCTGCATATTAGACAAATGAGATTAGCCCACCCTTTCACAAAGGGCTACTTTACTTTTTCATTAAAGGAGTGTCTCACTTAAACCCATTAGTCAAATTTGCAATGCTGCTAAACATTCCCAAGCTATAAAGCAAAGTCACCTGAAATTTCAAAGTTATTCAGTCCAGTATCACACTAACTACTTTGAATTGCAAGTCATCTCAAGTTAATTGACTCAACTGAATGAATCACTGGGACTTTCAGCCCTGACTTTCCTCCATTTTAAGGAGATAAGCCTCAAGAAACACTCAGGTGCTGGTGATGAGAACCTGCAAATACCAATATGAAAATGACTCACTGCCTTCAGCACAGGCTAGAAAATAAGGCAAGGGGCCACACACTGATGTACAGGGAGAATCCCCAGTACTAAACAACTGCTTATGCAGTCAGAGCTGTCTCTTCTACAGGCTGAGTGAAACAGCATTCTGGTGAAATCATAATTTATAATGGATGTGTGTGTCAAAACTATAGAATCATAGAATGGTTTGGGTTAGAAGGGACCTTACAGATCATCTAGTTCCATAGTTCCTGTGCCTCTGTCACAGGCAGGGATACCTTCCATTAGAACAGGTAGCTCAAAGCTCCATCCAGCCTGGCTTTGTACACTTCTCAGATGAGGCATCCACGTCTCTGAGCAACCTGTGCCAGTGCCTCACCACTCTCAGTGAAGAATTCCTTCCTAATATCCAGTCTAAACCTTCCTTCTTTCAGTTTAAAGCCATTGCCCCCTGTCCTATCACCCACTACATGCCCCCATAAAAAGCCTCTCTTCAGCTTTCCTGAGGGCCCTCTTTGGGTACTGAAAGGCTGCAATAAGGTCCCCCCAGCACCTTCTCTTCTTCAGTCTGAACAACCCCAACTCTCTCAGGCTGTCTTCATAGATGAGGTGCTCCATCCCTCTAATCATCTTCATGGCCCTCTTAGGACTTGTTCCAACAGGTCCATGTCTTTCTTATGCTGAGGCCCCAGAGCTGAACACAGTACTCTAAGTACTTCATTTATGCTAGTGAAACAGTTGCACTTACCCATCTGAATGACAGCTTTCTCTAAACTGTGAATGTTTGACTTTACAGTCCTAATATGTTACTTTTACACACCAGTGTGAATGGAATGGGACTTAGGGACCCAAGTCTTGGGGAAACTCATTGGGTTTTAAGCAGGAAATCACAAAGAAACTTCCCAATATTTTTCTTTAAACAATGAAACCCATCCATAATCTAGCAGACATTCCTAAGGCCATTGTCATGCAATCACCAAAAATGCTTCTTCGTGCATATATTTGTAAATATTTTAACCTAGCAAAATATCCTACTACAACTAAGGGTGTTTTGAAATGCCAACTATACAACTGTGTAGTCACAAAAGTCTCCCAAATCTAATGTGTTATACAGGAGCTTAATTCCAGGGCTATAGACCCAGACATGTATATTTAGTTTGATTTTTAAATAAACTCATTTTGCTGCTCTTTCATTTGGTTGCAGCAATAAATAATGTCATGGTACTTCAAGGGTCAGTGCTGCAATGTGTACACACTAAAAGTAATTTATTATAGTTTTGTTTCACAGGTGTCTATAGAGTAGTGTACTCAGCAAAAAAAAGGAAAAAGAAAAGCTGTGAAGCAGCATATTGTTCATCTAGATGACACATCACGGTAATTATTTCTGTTCTTCTGGGAATATAGGTTCCAGTACAAGGCACTTTTTGTTAACAGCAGCAGTAGTTCAGAAAAGTAAATAATAATAATAAAGCTTATATGAAAGATCAGCAAAGTAGAGGATTCTGAACCTGAATTTCAACAATTACTTTTCTCTTAAAATGCAGGAGGTAAAGGATATGCTTTCACTGAAAGATGCATGTAACTGACTTTAATATAGTTCTTATGAGGTGCCATGTCTGAGTATTTTGACAAACACTAAAGTATTCCACTTTTCCTGAGTGAATATCCAAACAGGGTGTTTGTTTGAGGGAGCATGCAAGTTTGGCTTTGTTTAGTAGGACCTCAGCTTTGCACAGTACTTTCTGACCCAGCAGTAAAGGCCAATTTTACAAAAGTTCTATGCTGCAATCCTACCTTCTAAAAACTCTTAGCACAACTAATTTGTCAATACTTTCTGCCTAGCTACATTCCTTGGAGAAACAGCCAGTTTCCCCCATCCTGTAAGGTTTTTCTTCCATCTGGAGCAAAATACTTCACACAAAATACATAATAGCATTGATTTAGACATCAGTACCCCGCCCCAAGCAGAAAGCCATCCACTGCTGGCATTCCCACCAGGTGACACACTTGAAAGCTCATTTCTGAGTTAATGGGGATTACTGGCTAGCCAGATCTGAACTGTGGGCAGATCTCACCCCTAAAATATTTTAATATTTTGCTTTTTATTAAGACATCTGAAATGTATAAGAATTGAGCTTATTTACATTTCACACAATTTATTTTTCAAAACTTTTAGTAAGGAAGTGATCTTCAATCTTGGCTCTTAAAAGAAAATAATGAAAAGGAGTTTTTCAATAATGTATTTGCATGAAATGAAAGGGTCTTACAGCATTAAACAGCTCTTGCATTATTTATTTCATGCCAAGTCTGGATTTTGTTAGCTAAAAGTTTTATTTGAATCAAAGAGGAAAGTTTTGCCTGTGCATTTCTAGAGAAGCTAAGGGGTTTACATTGCCAGAGTAGTCTCTATAAAATTAATAGACACCAGAGGGCCCCACAGCACTCAGTCATCTAACAAACAGATTTCAGTTTCCCTGTAGGGAAAAAGAGAAGGAGCTGCACAGTTTGATGTTCAAAGCTACGGCTGTTTGAAATTTTAGAAGGAAAACTGTCCATATATATCTATTATATATATGATTAGGATATATAAAATAGGGTTAGGATACTTACCTGAGAAAATCTTGGACTGCCTTTGCATTTTATTGGCCAGCTGTAACAGCATCTCTTAAAAAAAAAAAAGCTGCAGCATCTCTGCAGAGCTTGGTCCTGTAGGAACAAGGATGGCAGATGCCACAAGAATGTGCTTACTAGACAGAGCTGCAGTGGAAGGATAAGTCTATCTATGTGATTGGGCACCAGCATCAGACTGGCAGGAACTAAGACACTTGGGAACAGGCAGAGAAAGGCAGGCATTAAAAGAGTTTTAAAAAAATCAAAATAGGGAAGGGGAAAAAAAAAAAGTTAATTAAGTGGCTCCAGTGAGAACACCCAATTCTCTTCTCAACAAAACTAATTAAATTTCTGTCATTAATGGCAACAGACACAGAGATAGATCTTAAGTTTGTTGACAAGATATAAGCATGACAAATATTGGCATGAAAGTGCTTTATATTTCAAGTAGAGCTGCAAATACAACTTTCAGAGGTATATCTGAAACAATTAGGCTCACTGTCAGCTAGGAAAGAGTAGGAAGCCCCTTCTACACAATCAGTCACACTGAGACCAGGATCAGTCAAAATGTCTTGAACTCCAAACAAAGCAATGGGTTAGACGCAGCTATTTATGCCTGAGATGGAAGCTACTGTTTGTGTGGTGGTAGAGAGAAAATGTGAGCCTTCTGAAATGCATTCTCTTTCCCTCCCCACAAAAAGATGTCAGGAGAAAAAACATGTGTGCACATTAAAAGGTGCAGTGTATGTTTATTTTAAATAAGTACTCATACAGAGAATATTGATATCACATGGAGAATTCAGTCAGATTCTTTCTCCAAATTATCTTTCCCTCACAAAAAGTAATATAAACTGAAGATTAGACTTGCTATCTGACAACATAAACATTGCAAAAATAGTATGTATTTCCATTAGGAGGTACTTTGTTAGACCTTATTCTTGGCTCACCTTGTGTTCCATGACGCAGTTAGAATGTGATTATGCAGTTGGTGACTACAATTTTCACAGAAGTTGGATCATGCATAAATACACTGTTTTTATAATAAAACAAAACCAAGTCTACCCATGTGTAATGGGTGAGATCTTTAGATTAGCTGATTAAGGTTTCAACTGTAACAGCTTATGCATTTTTATTTCATTTTGAACTTTAAAATTCAGTCTATTACATGACATAATAAATCACAAAGATGAAGTCATTTGCTTAATTTTCTCTGTAGTTCAGAAAGGTAGATGTTAAAGTTGCCTTACATTGAGATCCAAGAGCCTCAGTCTTCAAATTGCTGCTAAAAACCTTGTAAAGGGTTTAAAAGGTGCTGTGGGTTGACCCCACCCAGCAGCCAAGTGCCTGTGCAGCTGTTCACTCTCCTTATCTCTCCTCCATCCCCGGCAAGATAAGGAGAGAGGAGCAGCAAAAGCAAAACTCGGTGGCTGAGATAAAGAGTTTAATGAATGGAGGAAAGATGAAAAGTAAACCACCAAGTGATGCAAAGGCAATCCCTCACTACCACCCACAGACAGACTGATGCCCAGCCAGCTGGCAAACAGCCACCTCAGAAGCCACACAACCTGCACCCCCTTCCTTCTCTACCTCTTCCTTCTTTTTATTGTTCAGGTGATGCTCTATGATATGGAATAGCCCTTTGGCCCATTCAGGTTGCTCAGTTCCCAGCCATGTCACTCCCAATCACTTGCCTACTCACTGTGGGGGCAGAGCAGGAAAAAGAAAGACTTGACCCTGGCAAGGGCTGTTCAGCAACAGCCAAAACATCAGTGGGTTATTTTAGATTTTAAATCTAAGACACAGCCCCATATGCAATGCTATGAAGAAAGGTAACTCCATCTCTTCCAGACCATTACAGAAAGAGACCCCAAGAATCAGCTATTAATCTGCATGAGATATATCACATGTAACTCACCACTTGGAAACCCAAAAGTCAAAACCAAGTCATCTACTGTAAAATGCTTTCAGCATATGAAACCCTGTGCCAGATTTATCAAACCTGACAGCAATCCACTATAGTCAATACTCTGCCTAACATTGTAGCAGAGGCTTTGACCAGTGTACTTAAAAAACAAGCAAGCCCAAGGCCTTCCCCAAACATACAACTTTGTATGTGATCTTGTGGGACCTGTGTCCACATTATCAAAACTGATGTTTTCCTCCTACAGTTTGGATACTGGCATCTACTGCTTACTCCCAGCAGGTTGTGAGCAGTATTGTACAGTAGATATGCATAAATAGAATCATAAATTAAATAAAATAAGCTAACAAGGTGCTCAGAAAGGCAGCTCTATGACTCTGCCACAGCGCATGAGAACGCAGTTTACGATACTTGCTTACTCTATTCCGGGGGAAAAAAAAAATCAAAAATAAAACCCCATAACAACACAAATTACATATTCCATGGAATTCTTCTCCCTTTAAAAAGACTTCCCTGTCCCACCATCCAGGAGCCTCTATGGCAGACACACCCACTCCTCCCCACATATAGACTGGGAAGGGAGGGCAGAAGTGATGGTCTGTGGAAATCATCAGTGTCTCTTCACAGACCTTCAGAGCTCCTCAATGTTTATAGGGACAGCTGTTCATTAAACCCAAAAACAACTCAAACAGCATTAGTCCCAAAGACAGTAGTTTTCAATCTACCATGAAGCTCACTTCTCTTAAGGGTAAAGGTGGTGAGCACCACAGATGTTCAAGCCACTGAAAGATTTCAGGAGCTGAGTGCAAACAGTGCATAGCTTTCTGGCACTTTAAGATGCTTAAAGGCAAATGCAGTCCTACATTCCTCTTCGGGGAAACTACTTCTCACTCCAGAGAGCGATAGAGGAGAGCCAGGAAAGAGGTCTCCATAAATAAAACAAGAAAGGCCACTGCAAACTAGAGTGCCCACAAAAACTAACCTGTAGCACTGAGAAAAGTATTTAGCAATTCAGTCTTACATGCAAAGGCCACTCCTACAGAGCAGTAAAGCTCTGCTAGAGCAGGTCAGTGCTTACAGCTCAGTGTTGCTGCAGCAGGAGGTGTTTTGGGGCTCCAGCCCAGGAGAAGGAGCTGGTGTGGGGCTCCAGCCCAGGGGAAACTGTTTTCCCAGGAACTCAGGAGCATCTCTCCATGCAGCAAGAGCTTTCTAGGAAAGCTTGGGCTCACTTACAGTCAGATTTGAACATGGACTAAGCAAGGTTATCTGCCCTGGGTTTTAAAGGCAATATTGCTCACTGAAGAGTTCTGTTCTAAATTTGAGAGGCTAAGGCACAACAAAAGTGAGAAATCAAGGCCATGATTACAATTTAAAACAAACCAAGCTCCACTTCCAAGCGAGCTGAATCCACTTTAAGGCATATGGGGGGGGGGGACACAGTGAACACTGATAACAGCATCTGTCAAATCAAAACAGGACTAGAAACTTCTTTCTCTTCTTAAACATGTGACCCAGATTTGGGTTCTGGGATACCAGTGAACTAAAACCCACAGTTTTGTTTGAGGTATTAGAAATTTTACAGCTTGTGCACGGCTCTGTTGCTTGCCACACACCTCAGTGTAGATGTATCAGAACCACCACAGTCACCAAGGCTCTGCCCTGGATAGATGTTTCTCGGGCAGGCTCCACTCCCTTGAAAATGAGCAGCAGCAAAAGCAGCAGCCTTAACTCCCCTTTCCTCTCCCACTCTTTTCCTACAGCAGGTCAAGGATATTTGCTATTCCACAGCGCTACAGAGCAAGCAAGCTCACTTCTAAACATGTCCAAACAGAAGTTTCTAAACCGCAAAATACAGTTCTTAGAGTAAGTTAGGCAGCAAAAGGCAGGTTATACCAAAATTTCTTATTAAATGTAGTGTTATTTAACTTATTTTCCTTGCCCTCAGTGAAGCAGAAGAGGTCCCTTTGAACAAAACAGAGACTTCCACAGAAAGTAACAAATTAGTTTACTTTCTGGGCTTTTTACTCCCTGTCATAACAAAATAGTGATCATCTTGCCTGCTCTTCAGAAGAGGAACTTTTGACACACCAGCTGTTCCTTTGTTGTACACCTGCTCCTTTGGGAGCGGCTTCTTGGCTGGGGCTGAGCTTTTGCTCGTTTGCAAGTTTTTGGTTGAATGCTGACCTTTTGTGGAAGGCTGTGCTGGCTTTTTGGCCACTGCTGCTTTGGCTGAAGTTTGAGGAAGCCGTACAACAGATAAAGGCGTGCGTTCAGCAGGTTTGGCTAAAGAGGGTGCAACCTGAGGGGGATTATTGGCATTTGGCTGCTTACTGCCAGCTGATGACACATTTTTGCTTGTAGGTAACAATGAAGGTGGTGACTTTGATGCTTTGCTAACTGTGAGGGAAGGTGCAGAAGCAGATAGTTTTAGGTTTGAAGCAGTTTTCAAGTTCCTTGCTAGGTGAGAAGTTGTTTGTGGGGCTTTTTGAGGATGCTGAGACCTAGCACCTGAGATCTGAATATCATTTTCAGGAGGTTTTGCAAGGAGCTGCTGAGAATGTGCAAACTTGGCAACAGCACGCAGATTTGTAACTGGCAGCCGAGCACCCCTGGGAGCGACTGAATTTGCTTTGGTTTTAGTGGCAGATACAGGTTTGCATTTAGCAGGGACACACTTCTGCTTTGAAGTCGTTGTTCCAGCTGTCCCAGACGGGAGAGATGGCTGTTTTTTAGAGGGTGAGAGGGCAGGGTGGAGTGCAGGCGCTGGGGAGCCCCGAGGCATGGCAAATTTCACCTTGGTAGCATCGGGGGACTGAATACGTTTGTGCAATATTTCAGAGGGAACAAGAGCTGTTCTTGTTCCTGCACATGAAGAACTTTTGCTTCCAGCCTGTGAAGGAGTGGAAGCTGGTGAGTTGCATGCAGGAGACTCTAGCTTCTTTGAGGTGCCAGCTAATGGTTTGAAAGGAGACTGCACACCTGTCACTGAAGACCCTTGTAATTTGGACCTGACTGTCGATGACTTGGCAGTGGAAGATGGGGTCACTGGCACTCTTGGTGATGCCAGGGCAGGGGACTGAGGGCATTTAGATAAAGCCTTCTTGGCACTGGCCCCAAGACCTAAAACAGGAGCAGGAGGTTTTGATGGCTGCTTTTGAAACATATTGACAGCTGACATTGGATTCATAACAGGAGGCTCTTGATTTCTGGCTGACGAGCTGGGGACACTGCCACTGGTGACCCCTTTCTGAAATGCCAGGATTTTTTGTTCCAGAGTTGCAAACTGAAGCACTCGGCATGGATCGTATTTGAGAAGAAAACCTTGAAGAGTGTCCCAGCCTCCACCAACACGTACCATCACATGCTTGCCATGCAGCATCTGAGAATGGGAGAAGAGGGGGTGGGAGCAGAAGAACAAGAGACATCTTTACCTTGTTTTATTTTTCTTCATCTTACATTACCACCTATTGAAATAGACTAACACCTCCTTTCTTACAGAGAAACATTTTAAAACAGAGAAATGATGTGATAAACAAGGTTTATGTTTCCCAATTATTTTGTTACGTAGCTTCTCCTGCAGAGACAGTAATTCTGTGTCAGGAAATAATGGAAGCATCTTTACAGAAGACATTTTAACCATTCTGTAAGAATCTTTGTTTAGTATACAGAGTTCTGGACATGGGTTTAATTTAAATTATGGATGTCCTCATAACACAACCTCTTATGACTGCTGATGGGAGTACTCAACTGACACTGTACCATGCCATAAATCAAATCCCTCCTGATGGGAGAGAATTTTCTAAAAGTCCTTGCAAGGAGTTTCAAAGATAAACCAAGACTTTTCCTTGAGTTTCAGTGCTGCCGGATAGTTGTTTATTAAGTCTTATCAGAGGAACAGAGCCACTAGCGTGACTCAGGTACAGCATAGAGCACAGAAAGCAGGAGAGAAGTCTCTAATTATCAAGATTTACACAGCCTTTTAAAGATAATTTAACCAATAGTTACTAAAAACGTATATTATTTTCACTTTCCTACCAATTATTCAGTAACATGGGCAGGAACTGCAGAATTCTCTATCCAATCATTCCAAACTACTTTTACTGCAGAACATGAAGTAGTAGAAGGAGAAGACGGTTTAGAGAACAACAACAATCCTCCATTTTTGATATTTTTTACTCTTATCTATTTAGTACAAAGAGAAGCCCAAAACCTCTAAATTTTTCACCCTGTGACAATCTTACATAGTAGTCTATAACCTAATTCACACCACTGTATTTTCTAGTTGTTGTCTGATCGTTGGTAATTTTTTCCAAGGTTGGAAGCTAAAACAGTGCTGTTCAGGGGGCTAAGAACCCTTAAAAACAGGCAGAGAAATATTCTCGGCACTCTGGGTTCCTACACTCAACTACCCCGCAAATTATAAACCCCAAGAGCCCAGGTTTTGAACAAGCAATGTTCTCAGGAAATTCTGTGGCATTACCCTTATTTATGTTGCAAGTCATTACTGAAATTTTAGAGACACCACAGATAAGCATTAACTTAGTTTAGTGTGGTTGTAAAATCAATGTTGGTAGATCAAAGATGTAAAGAATGGAGTAACTACAGCTAATTAGAATAGGGGTTGCATGACAACTTGTCCCAACCTAAATAATTCTGTAATTCTAAAACAACTCCATAAAAATGAGGTATTTCACTTAAAAGCATTTCTCTCCCCAGTATAAATATAAATTGGAGTTCTAAAAAACTACTTACTCGTATGAAGAGTATTTTATCTCCCAGCCTATAACGTCCCTCTGATAAGTATTCAATTGAAAATCGATGGGAACAACTGCAGGGAGGATCTTCTGCTATATGTTTTACCTAGTTATTAAAATTGAAAGCATTTGTTAGTATTTTGACAGAAGCATGAATTTAACCATCTTTCAGTTAAGTTTCTATTAAGAAGGAAGACCCAAGAAGGAAACCACTGAAAAAAAGGAGAAAAGGAGTCCCCAAATAAGTGCTGGGTTAGAGAAGATCGGCCTCTTAGAAATGTAAAAAATTGGAAGGTCAAGACTATTGCCAAAAAGGACAAATAGTGAGTTTTCAGAGAGAGCAAGGATCTGGTGGCTGACATTCCCAAAGAAACAGAATTTTTACATGAAAACACAGAGGACCTTTAAAAACAAATAAATTTTTAAACAGAATAGGAAAATAGTTCATAATTTCCTTTGGACCAGTTCACAAGCTGTACAAATAATTTCCTTTTCTGCATACATATTAATTTCAAATTGGTACTGCTACAGAGGTTTGATTTAAAATCTTTTTTCAAAAGATTTTCATCAAAGCCTACTTTAACATTTGATGAAGATTTATGAAAAGATCAAATTGAAAAGAAACATTGCAGTTGTAGAATACTGACATACCAGAAAAATTGGATGAGAGCATTTCTTATACTTAAAGCAGCAATGAAGAGGGGAAAGGAAATCAATGTAGGTGATATGCACTCCAAAATATATAGAACAGCATTTTATTTACATTTTCAAAACAAAACAAATTGCTAAAAAGAGGTGCATACCCTTCTGTTTTCTGTTTGAGGAGGCTTCCACATATTAGATGAAAACCAGCCTGTGCTTACTGAGTCAGATCATACAAGCACGAAACTTAAGAGCTTAATTTAAAGCCCATATCACACTAGGCAAGTAGCACTTACTGCCTCGTGTAGCTCCCCACGGTGACAACATGACTTTGGTGTGCTAATGGGTGATGGTGGCCCAGAGGTCATCAGCAGGGTTTCTTCTAGCTCAATTTCCTTCTCTAGTTTTACAAGTACAGGAGGTTCAACTCCATACCTTAAATACCAAAGCAGAGTTTAATTACTAATTTACTAAAGAAAACAAAAAGAAACTGATGATAACAAACTTGCAAGATTATAAGTGGCTTGAAAGACAGGGACATCTGAATCAGTCAGAGGAATAATTGCCTTGATAATCCAAAGAGAAGGAGCATCTCTGAGTTTCAAGCAGAAGCCCTTCCTAAGGTAGCCTTGGTGTTACCAGAGGATGCAGTAAAAATACTGCCAAAACTACACAATTGAGGTCACATCCAATATAGACAGACTATCTTAAAGCTTCCAGCTCTGCACTTGAATAAATTAAAAGCCTAAATTTAGAGAATAAAGAAATACCTCCCAGAAAGCTGAAAAATTTAAACCCTTAAAATCATATTTAATGCTCAGTGAGTTCTTCCAAGAGGTACACATAAGCTGAACGTATCATTTAAACACACAGCTATAGAATGCAGCATGGAACAGCACCTCTCCATGGGAAGTCTGACAAATACTCGAAAAACCATTCATATTGTATGATGGTCCTAGAAAAGCTACTCATTGCTTTCTGCACAGAATTAACATCCACTGTATTGCACTTAACAACTGCAGATAATGTCTTAACTTTGTCTTAGCTTTTACTTAGTAGGATGCATCCTTAATTTCTCATTAGGAGCACACGTGGATCACGTACCCGGATACAATGCGCCCAATTTCCAGCAGACAAAGATATACTTGTCTCGGATCCTTGTGCAACACTAAAAGGGAAGAGAATAAAGAGGAGTTATAGTTCATATTTATTGCAGGAGGTCTATGCAATTAGGTACAGCCAAGAGAAGGGAAAATAAGGTATCCATGACTATAAATTGCCCATCACCCTACTCAGAGGCAATGTACATTATCACTGATAAAGCACAACATACTTTACAACTCTAATTTTCTATTCTGTAAAATCTTTAAACCCATACTGGCACTCCTGAAACCACTCTTCCTCCTAAGAGAAATACGTTTTATGATCTTCCTTCTTGATGAGAACAGGAAATAAAGAGATGTCAATGCTTTCCCTTCCCTACCCCCCAATGCAGTATCACAGTCTTAAAGATGAAAAGCATTTAACAACTACAAATAGGAAAATACACCCATCTGTTCACACTCATGCCTACAGACACAGCTAGGTACATGCACTCTGGAGGTTACCATCTGCAGGAGGATACACTGCTAGGGCCCTAGCTGACAACTGGATGGCTACACAGCCAGTCAGCCTGAGTGGTTTTAAACCGTGGCTGGGAAAGAACAATCTGGGTGACTGTTACCAGTTCAGTGAGCAACAGATCTTTTTTTCTTATCACCAATTCAAAAGTTCCAGCTCAATTCAATTTGATATTTAGAATGCCTTTGCTTTAAATGTGTTCCCTAAAGTATAAGCCAGATATGAAGTCAGATTTTCTTGTTTATATCATCTACTCCAGTTTGTAAGTCTGCTTTTTAAAAGATCTGATTATGAAGGGTAAATCCAGAAGAGAAAGTTTTCACAGCCATAATCTAAAAGCTACTAGAGGTCAATTAATCTTTTAATGTGTGTGCATATTTGCCAGATGTAGCAGAAATGTTTTAATTTGCCTGAATCCAAAAGGGAAAAATCCAAATATACCCTTAGCAGAGATCAAGACATTTGTTTTGGTTTGATGTCAAAGGCCACCCCACGATTCCTACTCTTCCTTTCTGCTGTCTCTGGAGCCTCTTGATTTATTTCCTTCCCAGTCATCTATACTTTTCAGGAGGTGTTGCTATATGTACCTGATGGGAAAGAGACAATTGTCAACTTATCCATCCCCTATTTCATTCATGAAGAATGGCTTGAAAGTCTGATGGAAACCATCAGTGGAAAGAATGTTTCATCTAGGAGGCTGCAAGTCTGCTCATTTCAACTGCCAAAAAGGCCCACAGAAGATACTTACACCACAGAGCAAGCTTGTGTCAAGAGTTACAGACTTCAAAACACTTCTCTGCTATGAGTGAAAGCCACAGCACTAGGAAATCCTGTCTGCTTATCTCAGGGAAGCTGAACAGGTTCTAGTTACCCATCCACTTACAGGAACTAATATGTTTAAGCAATACAATTCATACAAGGAACTAAAAAAAAATTTTAAAATATTTTTGTAGCTCAGTTCTACTTATCTGTATTTCCTGGCACTGAAAAAAGATACACTCAGTAGTTAATCAAAATGAGACAGATCTAAATGATGGTGTTTTCTTGACTATTTTAAAAGATGACTTATCCAGCGGAGATGCATGGGCAGTACAACAAGCATGTAAGTGGAACAAAGACTTCAAAACCCAGTAAATATTGTGACAAATTAATTTGATTAGTGAAAACAAATGTAATTCTCAATTTTTTTGCTATTCTGCTGACAGGCAGATATTTTGCTTGTTAAAAAAAAAAAAAAAGCCAAACAACAAGAAACAGTATTTGGCTTGCCACATACTGCCACACACAATAAGTTTTGTATTAATTAATTTTTACTGACATAATAACTGGTAGAAGAGCACTTCCTTATTTATCATGTGATGGAAGTACAATCCTCTTAACTAGCAGTCCAAAAAATTTTATTCCATCTGTATCAGTCTAGAAGCTGTTTGTTAATAAGGCACCAATTGTGCACTGGGGCAGGCATAGTCAGAGCTGGCAATATTTATTTTCATAACTATCCTATTAAATGGGAAAATACAAATGGTTTAGAGTCATGTTAAGTGGGTCCTGAAGTAAATGTCAATTACCAACAGGCTGTTGCCATTTCAGACACAATGCCCTAATATCATTACCAAATTTAACCATCATGAATGTATTATTCTGAGGGATTTTTGCAAGAACGAGCTCTAATACCAAATAAAGGATCTCATTGTGAGTTGACTCCATGGCCCTGTGGTCTTCCCACACACAGAAAGAGAAACCACACTTTCCTCCTCTGTTTCTCAGTGGTTCTTTTTACTGAAGAAAAACATGGTATCTTGTTGCACAGCTCTCAGTCCCTGCTTCATCCCACACAGCAACTTTCAGAAGTCTGGAAAAGCATCGTGCAAGTTATAGCAGTCACTGAACTGATTTTTTTTTTTTAACTTGGACACTTCCTTAAGATAAATAAAAGCATTAATAGTTTGCATGAGACATGCAGAGTCAAGAGAAAAGGTTCAAAAGTGTATACATAAGGCATCTCCCCGACCAGGTAGCTATCCACACAGGGATCACAGCAAATCTTACAAAAAGAGAGAGTTACCTAAACCTTCGGATTCAAAGAGATAAGTCTCATCAACTCCAATGGCCCTGCACCAGTTAAGAAAGTTGGCTGTATTATCTCTGGCAAAAAAAGATCCCGATGGAGCATCCTTCTTACACGGAACTTTTCTCATAGGAAAATTCTGGCAAGGGAAGAAAACAAAAAGTACATTGTGCACATCAACATTGCCAACAGATTTCAAAGCATATTTGCAAAGGAAAATACACCCTAAATTCAGAGTACAGAAACAGTTGTAACTCTTTTGTGTCCACCTCACTATGTATTCCATCAAAAAAGCTACACTAATATAGAAGGCATTCTACCTTATCACTGTGAACACTCACTGAGTGAACAATCCTTAGTTCTGCAGCCTTTGTACTCTAAAGTAACAGAGACTTGCTTGAGATTCACATTTCAACTAAGCATTGGTTGTCAATAAAAACACTGAAGCCCATCTCCAGGTTTGGATATTTTTATGGCTGACCTGTACACTTGAGTTCAGCCACCACTTTCTGGCATAAAACATACTACTAAGTGCCAATGGATATCTTATTAACAACCCACACTGATGTCAGGGGAACAAACTCCAGACTTGGACTAGACCTTCTGCTGGCAAGACTTCTACTGAAATCAAACTAAAAACCTAGTAAAGACCTTAGGATGTGATTAGCAAAGCAAGTAATTTGTTGTATGAGTTTATCAATCTACAAAGCCACTTTGTTGTTAATCAGTCTCTGGATAGAGAGCATACAAAACACTTCTTTGGGAAGCCTCATTCACCTGCTTTCCCTATAACTACCATTAAAATTTAAGACTTTATATACCTATTTTAAAAATCATTATATGACTCACCCTTAAGTTATTTGTGCTACAACATTTCTTAACTGTGTTTTGAAGAACACCAATCAATTGGCAAAGCAGTACCCCATTATCAAGTTCTTCTAGCAGTTGTTCTGCTTTGACTTCCATTCCTTTAAGAAAAAGAAGGTCAATATTAGACTTACTGCACAAAAGGTAAAGAAGTTTCACGTGAACTTACAGGCAACTCAAACAGCATTCCAGTGTTAAAAACTGAAAATGAGTAGAAATACCTAAGTAAAATAAAATAAAATATTCATTTAATTAGATTTTAATTAGAATAACAAGATTCAGAAATATAACTTAGAATTATTAATTGTGCAACCCTTAAGAGGTGGCAGCTAATAAAACTGAAATCAAAGCATGCAATTTAATGCAATTGTCCCAGCCATTCAAACTCAAATACACCAGTTCTTAATAGTACTATAGATATTAAGTGTCAGTGCTGACTAGAATATTGGAAGTGCTTTGAAATTCATTCAACAGTGATTTATTTTTATGCTCACCCAGCAAGCCAGACAGCCAAATTGAGAGATCTTCTTGCATAGGCACTAAAGTGGCTTCATGCCGCACGGAGATCCATTGGTCATACAGGCACACATCTGCCAAACCCGGCCCGTGTCTCGGAGTCAGAGGACTTCGGGGACTCAGGGGAAGGTCATCTCCAAACCACACCTGCACAAGATTTCAGTAAGCTGAAACAGGAAGCTCTAATATTTGCAGTCAGATGACAAAAACTTGTGGTTCTGAATTACACCGAAGAACTATTATTCAAAGAGTAAGCGTTCATTTCCCTTTCTGCAGATACAGCAAACCAACACAGCAATCAAATGGTTCTGCTCTCGTTAGTAACTCCTGCATCAAAGTACTATTGGACTCGTTCTCATGACTTCTTTGGATTTAAAATTACATACTTTCCTGAATATAGAATAACGAGAACATGCATTAAATGCTTGGGGGTTTTTTAACTCAGCACATTTTAAGTTACAAAATCTGCAAATTATCATACAATTTACTGCAGACTACCGATTTCTTGATCAAACATTTCAGAGGCATTTTGTGCTTAAATCATTAAAAATTGTAACATTAAAAGAGGAAATGTTCCCATGCAAGGACAAAACACACTTCTTGAACACAAATATCTAGCGTTTCTCTTCAGGACTGCATAATTTCTAAATGACAGGTAACTTACATGCCAAGAAAAGGACCACACTGAAATTTCATGAAGAAAAATTTCCAAAGACAGTATTCTTTCCGGTATTCTTACCTATTTTCCTTCAGTTCAGTGTGTATATAAAATACATTTGTTTTATTTATACTTAAATGATTAAATAGAATATAAGGTTTTTTAAAAAAAGCTTCTTAATCGTCATGGAAATTTTTCAATAATCTCAGCCTTTGACTTCAAAACCTTCTTACCTAACAGCACTAAGAAGTGAAAGGGTCACCTATCTCATAATAACAGTGGGTTATCCATCTTGTCACATTGCTCCTTGTAAACGGGAAAAGTATTACTTTTTTTTTTTTTTAATCAGAGGTAACTAGAGAATCTAGTATTTCATCTGCTTCAGAGTAGACTTTTGCATTAAAAAAAAAAATTATTATACATGTATACAGGATTCAAACACTTCAAAAGGCATTTACCTGAACTGCATTCTGCATGGTCACCTGCTTTACATTAGTTTCTCCTCCTGGGGGAAAATAAGATTTTTAATACAGTCTCTCCTGCTTTCATGAAAATCCTCAGAGAAACCCATCAGTGCTGTTTTGGAAAAATAAGAACAAGTCTTATAGGAAGGGAAGGGGAAAGAGGGAAATATCTTAGTAGCTAAGGCTTTGATCCAGTATTCAGTACACTTCAGCTCTCTGCCCTTAGGTAAAAGTGCAGTTATTACAGCACAAAGTAGCAACTAACTCTGTATGCATAAACAATACTCCAAAGTTGGCAAGATTTTTAGGAGCTGTATGGCATTTATTTTGCCAAAAAGCAATACACATACTTCAAGCCATTATTGAATTTAACACTGTTGGCACTGATTTTTCTTTTTAAGTTATCACAGCTGTATGTTGTACATGTGTGCAGACAGATATATGCACCCTGAGTTTACATTAAATACTTGGAAGATCATGAAAACCTTAAAGCAAAGAAATAATTTTGAAGAATAAGATTCTCTCTTACAGATTCTTAAAGACTCTTGTGGGTTGGAAGGGACCTTAAAGATCATCGAGTTCTTGCATAGACACATGAGAGAAATCAATATTTTTATTAATCTCTTTTGGGATTGTGACATTGCAGGCAGCATGCATACACTAAGTTTTCAACAGAATACTGCAAACTTTTGCAGCAATATAGTTATCAGGATAAATCCCTGGCAAAATTAACATTAAGGAAAGTTTTAGAGACAATCTGGTCAATGCTTTCTCTCCCAAAGCCAACACTGTATTTTCCAGCAATGCTTTCAACCATGGGAAAATCTAGCACAAGCTCTACACTGGGCTGAGGATTAGTAAATCTTTCCCTGGAGGCTCCAGGTCTAGAGATGTGCAGCACTGCCAGGTTGGCTGCATACACATACACAGAAGGTATTTCTCCATAATAATTTTCCACAGTGGTACTTTCCAATGTCAAAAAGTTTCTATCTGTGTCTTGAAGCCTGTTAAAAACAACTTATTTGCTCTGTTACTTAATAGCTGCAATAAAATTTCATCTTCCTGATTAAACTGAAAACCAGATAGCAGACATTATCAGACATTTTTAACTCATCTGTTTTCATTTAAAAATAAGTAACTTTCCTCTCCTGTCCCAGATATTTAAGCTTTGTGTGTAGACGGCATCCTTCTCTCCTGCACAACCGGACCTTCCTATGACAAAAAGGCTGAATAGCTCATCACAGAAAACACAATTCTTGTAGAAATTCTCACCCTTTCATCCTACATAGAAAGCACAACGGTGTGTGTCATTGTCTCCCCCTTGTTCCTTCCCCCTGCCTTAAACCTCACACACTAAGTAGGACCACATGTATCAGGCATTTCAAACAACTTACCTCTACGACTGGCAAAAGAACAACCAGTTTGGTTTCAGGTGAAGCCACTTCCTTGTACCAGGACTGCTAGCACTTCTCAGACCTTATCAGAGACACTCCAAGTGATATCTTTCCCCTCCCTTTTATTTCTAGGGAAGGAAAAAAAAAGAGAGACATCCTCTCCTTGATGTCATTTTTCCTTCTATGAATGAACAAGGGAAGGGAAGGGTATATACCAAACATTACTAATGAGCATGTTATGCTTCCCACAGCTTTGTCCAGGGGAATACATTTTCCTTTGGCATAAGAACGCTATTGTCCTAAGAGAAGCTCAGTAAGAGGCTTCATTGATTAAAAAAAATAAATAAAACAACAGCAGAACAGCCAGTAGAGAAGTTGGTCTCATTAAAATAAGGAGTTCCATATAGGCTAACAAGAGCTCTAGCATATTAACTGCCAAGGGAAAACAAAAGGCAGCCTAATTCACAGGGAGCACTCAAAACATGAACAAAGCAAAATATTCACACTGCAGCTATCACAGGAATGCTCAGCATCTGCAGTTTAGTGGCATGCCTAACAAAAATCAGTCTTGCCAAAAAAAAAAAATAGAGGAGATTGAGAAAAATTGTGGCACTTGAACTTCAAGGGCCTGCTCTTCTAAAACAAGTTATTTTGTAAGCCCATATGTCAGAGTTCCCTAGAAAGTCAAATGGCTTCACTTATTATCAGGGCATCTGAAAAACACTTAACAAAAACCCCCTCTGATGATGCAGGCTGCAGTGCATGAATTTTGAGTTGAAAAAGTAATATAGTAACAATTACCCATTTTCAGATGCCAAAGAGCTCAGCTCAGAGATTGCAGGGAATACAGATTAATGTAGCATTATCACTTACTGTGAGAGACATTGGATGAGAAGACCCAGATCTGCCACCTTCAAGTAGTCAGCCTGCAAATGTGCAGAAGGTGCTGTGTTGAGGTGAATACTGCAGTACCAGGCAGAGTCATAACCAAATCTGGCTTCTTCTAAAACCAGTTGGGTTCCCTGCATCAAAAAGCTGTACATAATGAATGAAGTAAGTATTTGATACTGAATTTTGGCAGCTCCAGATAGGACTGTATCAGTTCCTACACATGCCAGTTTTACCAACTCTCATTCAACAGCCATTTGATGTTCAGGCACTGAGGTTTGTGGAAGAAAAGACCTCAAAACAAAAGCACACTGTAACACATCCCCCGCATAGCTTTAGGCCACGCCATTCTCATTTCCAGGCAGACCTTGATACCCTCAAGGTCCCTTGGGACAAAAGACTTAATAAGCCCATCACAGTAGAAACAATTATTTTAATAATTTTTCCCCTTCTTCTTTCTGGTGTTGTTTCCTCCCCATTTTTCCATCCCTGCTTCATCCCTTAGAACAAGGAAAACACCAGAAACTTGCAAGAATTTCCCAACCAGGGGGCAACCAGTCCAGTTCCAAGCTCAGCAAGCGTAGAGGTCCCCCACCACCAACCCCCCTCTCAGGCAACACCTCATTTCTGCTGGTACTTCTGCTGCCAATGGCTCTGTGGGATGGAAGGAGAGGAGATGTCACCTAGCCACACCTTACAGCTGGATCAATACAGAGACACTGATTTACTGGGAGACAGGTGGTCAGCCCCAAATGATATATCAGGAGAGGCAGGAACTGCCTTTGGCTGGCTGAGTGCCAAACCTCCAGTGAGGGACTAATGCTATGGATCAACACTAGGTAAGAGACATGAGAAAAACATCCCTATCTATTGACACATGGCATAGGGACAGGCTTTCTTTGGGAAAGGGGGTGCAGACACACCCTGGACATGACCCACAGTCTTGTGAGACCACAGTTGGCCTCTGCTCTCCACAGAAATGCCCAGCACTTTGCCCCCAGACAATGTGAGAAACAGCAGAGTCAGCAAATACTAAAGCATTTTACACAAATACTTAAGGGTGCTAACACATGCTCTTAGATGCTACATGAGATAGCCTGCTTAGAATCAGTTGTATCAGGATTTATAGATCACTCACTGGGGCCCAACCAGCAAGACATGCTACACTAATTACAACCCATTCTGTAGCACAAGATGAACCGAGTCCAAATCCCATTTTACTTGACTGAACAGTCAAACAAAATCCACAACCCTACAGATAGCTGAAACATTGATGAAGCAGCCATTAACCTAGCTTAAGTAGAACTTAAAGGCATTCACAGGAGGCTCATTAAAATGCCTCCGGTTAATAGGCTCATTAAAAAAAACTTGGATAGAAACACTTTTACATCTTCACCCTATATTTAAAATATATAGCATCATCTTCTATTCCATCATCACCCAAAGGCAGTCACAACAGTCTAACCCAGAGCAGCTAGATTAGTCTTGACAGTACCTACTGAAACCCATGTTTATAAACACACCAAAATGAAAGAAGCTGTCATGTCAGTATCTGTTGAAACCTACTACAGGATAGTCAAGATTTTTTTATGGACACATCTGCTAACATGCAGAAGAAAAGGGGGAGGCACTAGAGACATCCACTGAACGGAGCACTACTCCCTCCATCACTACAGCAATTACAGAGCCTTTTTGTTTCATTACTGAGTCAGCAGGAGCTCTGCTTCCCTGGGGAGGCCTCAGAGGCACAAAAGAGAAAGAACCAGACTAGTCAGTCCGAGCTCATGGGCTTTAAGGTGGCAACCAAATCCTTACATTAAGGCACGATGACTGCTCTCCTCAGAGACTGACTTTCCACACCTCTCCATGAAGTGCACACAAGCAGAGGAAGTGAGCACGCTCTCCCTTTCCAAATGGCAACAAAGGCCCTGGATACACCTGTCAGGGCAGAGAAACCCACTTGAAATCAGGGAGGAGCACTTCATCTCAACAGCTGGCATCTCTGCAGGAGACATGCAGACGGCTGCTTTCCCACAGGAGCATCCAGTTTGGGCAGAGGCTGGTTAACACCAGACACACTACCCCAGCTTCTCCCTCACGTTCACAGGCAAGCTCTTCTCTCCCTCCTATTTCTTCCCCACACTTCTTCCAGCAAAGCAACACGGACGGGAGCATTTTTTGATGCCCGTTCAGCAGGATGCTGGCTGTCCACAAACAGGAGGAGTTTATTATGACTTAAATATAAAATCGTGTCTTATTCTGAAAGATCCACCCAGTACAATTTCAAATGCATAGGCCAGTTAGGCCTTATAGCTCCTAAAGGAATACACGTAGTTTTTCCCACGTCTTGATCTGATACTATGCCAAACGTGACACACAGCATCCCTGGAACACGGACAGCTTTTGAGCAAAGAAAGGAGCCAGACACTTTTCGGCTGATTAAGCAATATGAATGAGTGTTTTAGCCAAGAGCACTGGGGCAAATTTCCTGCAGAAACAGCACTGCATCCCCAAACGCCTGCGTAGGGCACAGGAGAGACTGGTTTGAAGGCTGTTATGCAAAGCCTCCTCCCTCTCCCTTCCCCAGGGTAAGTTTCGAGGCACTTCCCTTCCGACATCCACGACAGAGACGCCGGATGGGAACTGTTGCCGCTGGACGGGTGACCGGGCCGATCCAGTGACCGGCTCAGCCCAACACCGGGCTCTGCCTGGGGCTCACCGGCAGGCGGGACGCTCAGCGCGTTCCCACGCTGACCCTGCAGACAGGCGGGACTCCTCGAGCGCCGCCGCTCCGGAGCTGCGCACCCGAGGCACGGACGCGAGCGCGGCTCCGCCGCAGCGCCGAGACCGGAGCCGCTGCCCCGCGGCCGCTCCGCACCTCCCCCGCGGGCCGGGCTACCGCCACCCCCCGGTACGGGCTGCCGTGACACCCACCGCTCCGCCGCGCTGTGCCGTCCCGCGATGAGCTCCGCCGTGCCCTCACGGCGCACCGCACGCCGCCGCGCCGGCCGCTCCTTTCGAAAGCGCCAATCGGCGCCGGGGGGCGGGGCCGTGCCCGCCGCACCTGGCCCGGAGCCGCGGCACCGCCCCGCTCCCGGCACAGCTGCCGCGGGCTGGGACATCGCCCGCGGGCTGGGACATCGCCCCCGGGCTGCGACATCGCCCCGCTGCACCCCCGGGAGCTGAGAGCCGAAGGGGCCCCCTGGCAGTCGGCGTTCTGCGCCCGGAGCCTTCCGCCGCGCAGCGCTCGGCACACCGCTGCCCCGCCGTCTGGGAGCGGACCCCGGTACAAGGAAACCCCGCACCGTGCCTGCAGCCCCCGGCCGCATCAGAGAGTCCGCAGCGCCGCGCACAGCATCCAGACACGCTTACCAGTTCCAGGGATGCTGCTGATGGTATTTTTCAGAGCCATTAAGCACCAGCAATCAAAGTCATAAAGCAAAATAACCTGTGACGCACTTCCACAAAGTAGAGATACTCTGTAATTTTTACTTTGAAATAATAATGCAATTGAAGTTACATGTATCATGAAAAGAGATTTTGTGTGTGTGTGGCTATTCTCCATTACATAATTCTTCATCTTGTGAAGAAATAACACCTTGCACACCTCACATGAACACATTTCAGAGTTGAACAGCAAATGACCGTGGTATTAACCATTTCAGCTGGTTTATTACTGTAACTATCTGGAACATATTCTTTGACAGATGTAAAGAACAAAAAAGCCCTGCAATGAAAAATTATTAATGGAAACTCACTTTTCCCCATTTCTTTACAGAGGAACTGTAACTGCAATCAGCTTAGTTGCAGCCGGAGTTAATTGGGTTCCTCTGAAGAGCTGGAGGGCTCTTTCTGATCAGAGGGTATAAATACAGAAAAAGTTATACTCATGTGTTAGGATCTGATAGCTGTACAATATTCTGTGCGTAGTGAACAAAATGACTTCTATGAATCCATGGCATGTTTCTATAAAAATGCAGTAAAGAAAATATAATGCACCATGGGATACTTTTCTATGAAAATAAATGCTATGTGGTCCTTTTAAAAGATATTTCTCCTAAAATAAAATAAAAAAAAAGTATCCATCACTGCACATCCCAGATCTCACAGAGAAGAGGTGTGAATTTGTGATCATTCACTCTCCATGACATCAACATCTCTGCGTGATGATGGTTAAATGTCCGTAATTCTGTGAGACGACCCAGAAGACATGCAAAGTGTTGAGGGTTATCTGGATGGTGAAGTTTGCAGACTTTTTGTAGAATATCCAGTAGTGGTTCTTGAAGCCTTTCCACAGAATCTCTGTCCTTTATGTATTGTCGATCTGATTATGGTTTTAAAGAAAAGAAGTAATTAGCAAGTATATTCTCTGATACATTGCAATTATTTGCACTGATAACTTAATATAAAAATATTCAAATATTTTCACTGATCACTGATGTTCACACTTACAAAGAATATTTATTCTGAAAATAAGATGAAATAAAAATGTTTAGTGCTTTATTTTTGCTTTAGGGCTTTCATGTAAGCTTCCCACTTCTAGCTAGAGAAAACATTTAACCTTCTCAAAAACCAAAGTGTTTTAACTCTACAATGTTTCACTGGAGTTCTATCATCATCTTTCTATGTGGTTCTGCACCAGAGTATGTCTTGCAGTGCATTGCAAGAACTGAGCAACACCCTAAGTTCTTGGGGGTGTAGTACTCCTGGGGAATTTAGCCAGTTGAGAAGAGTGTACAAGCAGGTCACCAGGGCAAAATCAAACATCTTCATCCTCATATTAAATTTCTTGGTTAGAAAATACTTATCTTTTTATTTTGTTCATATGGAAGCGTGTGTTTGGATACTTGGATTGGGAGGGAAAGAGGAGAATGGGATTTTTGGTGTAAAAAAATCTCCTGAGACACACTGACTCAAAGAGTGATGGAAATGCTTCACGTTCCCATCCTTCATGAAACCTGATTTGGAAACCTCCCAATAAAGGCTGAAGACCTTCATTGTCATGCTCTATTCTAAGCTATAGGGTTTCCCAATTTCCCTCCAAAAAATGTGGCATTCCACGGTGGTCGGTAGTGATGTGCATGTAGCCACATCTGGGGTTTTCTGAAGGAGGAAGCCTGTTTTGCTAAGAAGTGAAGAGATACCAGTAATTCTTTAAAGCAGGTTATTTAAGCAGTTTTTTCCTTGTATGCAAAACCAAATGGTGTAGCAGGACATTTGGAGTTTGTATTTGTGTGCTTGTTTTCTGGTTTAAATATGACAGAATGAGCACGTACACTCTCTTACTCCATGTAGAATGTAAGTTTTTACAAATCTCACATCATGCTCCTCATGCTTTCTTTCCAAAATCACTAATATTTAATTCTGGATGAGAAGTTACCTGGAGACAGGATAACTATGGCTGTGAGCAGTGCATATTCCTCCTGTGTCATCTTCAGCTCTCCAATGCTTTTATAAAAATTAAACATGGGAGTTATGAATTCATCTGAGATACCTGTGAGAAGGAAAAAATAGTTACAGTATGTCTTAATTATTGAAGCAGTCGGTTTATTGCTACACAGCAATTATTTCATATTTTGTATTGACTGTTTTGTGGGAGAAATCTACTATAGAAATCATGATGCAAGACAATTAGTTACAAAAGTGCAAGCACATCCTTGTTTTCCAGAGCAAACTAGACACAAGCAAGCACTGGCAATTTCTTTTTGCATGGTTTCAAAGTCTTTCTTTCAAACAATTTATTTAACTCTGCAGGTTTGTCCATCTGGCTCTTCAGGACAAGTCTCATATGTGGTTTTCTTGTTGTCTGCTGATAATCCTCTTTGCGAAGCAGTGTCTGTGTTCCCTGTCTCTGCATTAGTTTTATGGAAACCTCTCAGGGTGTATGGTTTAATTCTAGCCCAACTCTACTCTACAGCTAACTGCCTTGGGCAGTTGCTTCAGTTGTCTCCATAAAGATGCTTAATTACTCCTTTTATGTAGCCTGAAACTCTTGTTAGGTCTAGGATTACCTGTAGTCCAAGATCAACTTGCTTGCAATAACTATTACCTTAAAGCATAAAATAATTATCAAAATATTATTTTATTATTATAAAATACAGAGCCAAAAATAGTTAAAATCCAGGCCTATTTAAGAATGGGATCATGTGATTCTCTCACCATCAGCGAAAGCCTTTGTGGTTTCCAAACTAAGGCATGCCAATGGGGCTTCTTCTTGCTGACTTTGTCATCAGGTCACAATGTTCTTAGTTAGCCTTAAATTACAGATGTACTCCATCCTGCTCTTTGGTATAAAAGAGAAGTAAGTCCTGTGACATCAAAATTATTCTTTTTTTAAATGGTATGTGAGTCACTCAGAGCAGACACTAGACTATTGACAGCAGCTGCTTGCAGCTCTGAAGCAGTGTAGACATCCAAACCAGTGGTTCTGCAGCAAGAGTCTTTTGGCCTTCCTTGGCTGAAAGGATGGAAACCTCCTTGGTTCCCACAGATGAGGGCCATAGGATGTCTTGTCGATTTAATCTTAATTTTGAGCTGTTCTAGGAGAAGTCTTTATAACTTGCCTTGGAAACCACATGAAATAATGCAGTTTTGAGTGTTTGTGCAACACGAAGCTGAAGTCCAGGACTAGGGAGGTTTGGAGTGCCTCCAGTAGGGGAAATTCAAACTGAAACTCAGCAGGTGGAACTCAAAGAAAGGAAACATGAAGTCACTTGATTTAACTATGAAACAGTCACATTTTGCTGTGACAGTGAATTTACTTCAAGCAGTGGAATAGTTTTGTGTCCCAGCAGTGAAAGAATGGTCTTGCAGGGTGTGGTTTATTTTATGGCTGAGTCATGTGTTTAAACACATGACATAAGCAACCTGTGTTCACTTCAGATTACAAGCCACAAATCCTGTTTTAGTGATGAGTTCAATACTACTGAGTCTAAGTAAATTAAGCAGATATATATGATGCGGGTCAGCTCGTCCTGTAGAAGTTAGTAACACAGCTGGACCTTCTTACAGAGCAAACAATAGTCATAGCATCTAATGTGCTGCAAGGCTTATGTTGTTAGTCATCAACCTTAACTACTTAAAATTTTGAATACTTGTTATTGCTAACTTTTTGGGAACCACCTGTCTCTCCCTTGGGTGGTTTTAAATGCCAAGGTTCTTTATAGTGTGTAAGTAGCACATATATGCAGCACAGTTTGCATGAAACTAGAAACAAAAAATAGTAAAAAGCTGGGCCCTAAAGAAGAGCAAATGAATTCCTTTCATGGATATAAGTACCTCAGCAACAGCATGAGAAAAGTCCAAGACAAACTTGATATTTTTATAAGTCTCTGTGCAAGGTATTGTGCCTCTGGGCACAATAGTCTTGACAGGAAACAAGAAATGGTAGGAAGTGGGCTGTGACTAAGACTCCCATCATTTGTTTCTCATATTCATAATTTGATTTTTTTTTTTTGAAGGTCAGGTTTGCTTTCAGCTGGATGAAATAATTGCTTTTGGTGATCCCAAACTCCTCAAATCCTGTTGTCAATATAGCAGAAGAAGGATGAAAGTGTTGCTGGCAAACAGGATGTGGGAAAACTAATTCAGTTCCTCACTGGTCCAAACAATGCCTAAGCATATAGTAAAACAATCCCTGCCCAGAAAACTTATAAGCTAACCTTAAGAAACTGAAGTATAGATGGGTGAAGAAAAAATGAGTATAGATGTGGAAGCAAATGAAATTACTGCCGAGAACTCTGCATTAGTGTACTGCAAACAGAGAAATAAAACCGTAGAGATGGGAGGGAGTAGAAAGGGATGTTTCAGCAATTCAAATGTTTTATCACTTTTCCTAAGGAGAACAGAACTTCAAAATCTTTGAATTGATATATGTCACAAGGCAATAATGAAAAAAAAAAACCATTAAAAATTAACAATTACGAAACTAGGATAATGGAATCTTTCCTTGGTTAGTAGTTTTGCTGCCATCCCGCCTATGCTGGAGTTTCCCCTGTTAGTACTTCATCTTCCTGTATACACATTACACAAACTGCTTTTTCGTCACAAGAGGGGGCTGTTTTCTAATCTGATTGTAAACGCTTCGGTTTGGATTTAATAAGCTCCAACAGAAAGAAAAAAAAAGGCAGGAAACACAGGAAACAGATGTTTATAGTTCTTACTTTTTTTCCTAGCTACTGTACGAGATGTTGTCACTTCAATTCAGATTATCAGAACAAGAATTAAAGGTGATTTGGTGCTTGTAACTGGAAAGGCTAGAGAAGAAATGAGTTATGTGATTTTCCCAATGTCATTAGTACAAGTTATACCCAAAAGTGAAAAAAAAAATCAAATAGATGAAATTATATTTCTGGCCTCATTGAGAACAGAAAAGTTAGTTCCGCCTAACCCTCTATATTTAGATCAGACAAGAGCCCTGCACAGTGCTGTCAGGCAGGCAGAGCTTCCTGGTCACTGCTAACAGTACCTCCTTCCTAACTTTTTTCAAAAGGGTTTCAAAACCCTTGTTTCATGCAGCATTGTGGCAGTAAGAACATACTCATCCTTCATATGTCATTGGGCATCTTTCCATGTTACACGGATCCCTACCTAACCGCCAGCCCAACTCTGTCAGCTGCAGAAGATACTGCAGGTTGTTTGATTTTATGTTCATGCATGTCTGGCTGTAAACCCAAGGGTAGTCAGTGGGAAATAAAAGCTTTACTGAGTGCAGCTTTGCAGCATCAGACTAGAGCAGATTTAAACCCATGAACATTATTCATTCAACACCCCTTCCTTGCACAACTTCATCTCCATCTGTAGCCCAAGAAACAGCATTACTCTACACCTTGCCTTTTTTAGAGTTTTGTTGCTATGATTTTTCTATAAAGGTAAGATCACTGACATTTTCATAAAGTTTGCAGTTTCAGGCCGTGAATAATTATCTGTTTAACATAATCCTGGAATAGGTGTTTTTACTGTTATATCAAGTCAGTATTGCCAGCTTTTTGAGACAGCATTCTGTCTTCTATTTTTTTCTGTTTTGTAAAACTGAATAATTAATCTATTGCAAGAAGAAAGCTTGAGAGTAAATGCTAATTAACAGTAACTAGCACTGTGTTATTAATATAGATAGAGATCGTTTTTTCTTGATAAAGATTGAGGTGTTAGTGAATATGAAACCAAGGGTATATTAGTAGCTGCTTTATGCAAATAAAATATTCTAATTACTCACAAACTTACATTTTATCTTTCACATTGTTCCATCCACCAGAATTGCTTTTCATGCTGCTTATTAGCTCTCCATTCTGAGCTATTCAAATGCATCAGTGATCCTTTAAACACAGATCAAATTCACCCCCTTGATGCTGAGTGCCAGATAGGGGAAAATCTACCCAGGAGAGAAGACACAGCAGAGCATAGGCACATGCTCTTCTGTCTGTCATTATCTTGTAGGGGTTAAATAGCCAACTTAAATGAGAAGTTAGCATGTGTGGAGCAGAACTCAAAACGAAGTAGCAAACCCCCACCTTCTTTAAAGCAATCCATAGGACCTCTGTTAAGTCATAATTGCAAGCAAAGAAGCCTTAGCTTAAAAAAACCCAAACAAACCAAGCCTGCAAGGAGGGTGCAAATGACCTTGCCTCATACCCTCCTTTGGCAGTGGCCTGAGTGCCTGCAGTCAGGAGAGAAATGTGGTCTGGCACACAGTTAGCAGCATCTGCACTGCTTGAGCTAGTCTTCATAAGCAGAGTCTAAAAAAGTTTTTGGCCTGAAGAAGCACACTTATGCAGAAGAAAAAAGGTCAGGTCCCTGACATCTGTTCTTGTTTTCATGGTATAGATCTATTCTGTATATATGATTTAAATAATTTTAGCAACTGTATTTATAACTCAGGAACCTAGCACTGGAAGAGTCGGTGTGCTAGATTGTGCAGGAAAGGTGTGTGAACAGAAAAGCTCTTTCCTATATTTTGTATTTTAAAGTGGTCCAAATTTCTAAATGTTTTGGGCAGTGTGCCAGTTTTGCCTTGAGCCACAGGATGATGTGTCTCCTTCCACGAGGATGCACACGACTGTTTGGAGAGTTAGACACTTTGGACATGTCAGTGAAGATCATTTCATTTCTCTGCACAAACCCCGGCAAAGTGGGGTCTTGAAGCAGCACCCTTGCTCAGTACTAATAACTAAATGATAGAAGACAAAGGCAATGGAAATTATCCGTGTTCCAATAACAAACTTTGCTTTTGGTTGCAGGAGCCTCTTATCCAAATCAATGTGAACTTTGTATCCCACATTCAATGGCAAAAGGTGGTCTCTTGCCAATGCTTTGAAAGTGCAGCTATTTTTTTTTTTTTACTTTGGATCTGAGTGTACTTCAGCACCTGTAACCCATCCAGGAAGACAACAGTGTATTTCACAATGTCGCATGTCCTGCTGCCAACTTAAAATTTGGGTCCAGATATTCCCTTTCTGTCAATACCAGGTAGTATTTTATTTCCCAATACTCAAATTCCTAGAATTGCTCTGTAGAGTAAAACGATGAAATAAAAATCTCTGTCTTTTCATGACCACTGAAACCTGGTATCTTTAGCAAAACAAACTACAAATGCTCACAGAGAAAAATTTCTGTATCTCAGCTCTGTTTTTTTAAAAATACTGTACTGCTCAATAATGGGGAGAATTTGCTTTCAAAATAACAGAAAAACACTAAGCATTAAATTACTGGAATGTCAGCCTTTCACCAAGTGAGTCAATCACAATGTGATATATGCACAGTGAAGCATCAAATAAGATGAGTAAATGGCACCAAATCTCAGTAACATTAAATAAAATGTCTGTATTTCTCATTAAGTCTCAATATTAGAGTGCGTAGGAGAGGATTTCAGTCACACAAGCAGCTGATGCACGAATTTTCATAAGGGGTTATGGAGAAAGACCATCAGGGCACAAACAAAGGCAGTCTCTGAGGTGCAGCAGGACTTGAGCAATAGGCACAAGCTGAGAAATAAAAATACACCTCATCAGCATGAGAATGAAAATGAATGCTGATAACGCTCAAAGGTCATCACCACCAGATCTCTGACTTCCTTATCAGAAAAAAAACCCCAACATTCCATACAATCAGACTGGAGAAGACATAAATATTAATAGACTAGAGCAGCTTCAAAGTGGACATGGTGGCAGGTGACAGAAGTCTGGACAGCTTGTGACTTTTAGGCAGGATCACCACCACCCTCCCTGATTTTATGGATACAGGCATCAAAGCTTGACAATAGAAAGTATGTGATATTCAAGCGTTAGTCTGTACCTGAAAATATACGGACAGAAATTCTGACTAACAGCAACAATTAATGGCTGCTGGCATGAAAAGGTTTAGGACCTCCCTAGGAGCCATAAATAATCCTGATGCTGTTTTTTCATTTATTACCTATAAACTTGATTTTTAAACTCCCACTCAGCCATCACTGAACTTCTTCTGATGCTCTCTATTGTCTTTGTAGGTTTCAGTTTGCTGCATTTAGCCTTTTTTGTTTGTGTGTTTGTTGTTTTAGATTTTTGTTTGTTTTCCAGTGAGGTGTATGTAAAAAGAGGGATATAATCTCTTCTGGCCAGTCCTATCTCTTGGACCAGTCTATAACATAATGGGCAGTAGTGTTTGTTGTTACTGGTTAACACTGGAAAAGACTGCTTACATTTCTACTCTAAGGTCACATTGGGTACAGGCTATTATGAAACCTAGAGCTCTGGTGTTGAGTCCTATGACATGCAGGGGTGTGAACTGCATAATATTTGATATTTTTAATATTAAATATTTGTAATATTTTTATTTTACTCTAATTTATATTACATATTACTGAAATAACATTGAAAGCTGTATGTGTAAACAATGATAACAAAAGAATTCATATGCCTTTCCTTCATTTTGTTCAAACTTGGACACATGAAAATAATGAGGATTTAAGCCACAAAAATAAGCTATTTCCATAGTAGATATTTTAAAACTATTTCAAAGTTTTATTTATCTAGAAATTAAATAGGTCTAGTAGCAGTAATTAAACTACAAATGCAAAGATTTACAAGCTGCTTTTGTTATTTATTGTCACAGCCCCCTTAAAGGCAGCAGGGGAAAATGTTTTAAAGTAGGCTTGAATTTGCAGAAAGTAGAGAAATAAACTGTAAGGGAAAGGTTATTTTTTTCTGTATTCTGGCTCTTAATAGAAGGAAAGAATGCAGTCAGCAGCAGTAAGCTGGATAATACATTATCTTCCTGTAATACAGGGAGAGAGAAGTTCTAATATCAGTGTTTCCTCTTATGTCTTCAACTTGATCCTGGCTTGAGGGAAGATGTTTTAGAATGCCTCTTCCAAGAGCAAGAAGATACATGTTTGTGTTTATACACGCATACATATTTTAAAAGTTACTGTGTTTCGTTTCTTTAGAGCTATTTAGCCCTGTATTTTGGTCTAAGAATTTGCTTTTAATTTACCTTGGTTTTTTTCTCCTCAGAAAAAGTCTTCCTTTGGCATAAGCAATACATTTGAAATTGTTACTTGTCTTGAAAATTTGTTCTACACTAAATGTTTCTTTTTAAAATCTGTGACATGACAGGTAAATAATACTAAGGCAGGATAAAATGTAATATTCCAGCCAGTTGTGTTGTCATGAATCTAGTACAAACTAAAAAAAAAAAAAATTGCATCTCATCTGGATTCAGTAGTTGCAGAGAATTAATAGACTATTTTAAAATTATGACTAAGGAAAAATTATTGGTATGACATAATGGCTTATGCTATGTTCTGGGTTCAAGTATTTCTTGCTTCTGGGGTTTATTTAATGAACAGTTGATACCCTGAACAAAGAAGCTTGATATTCACTGTACAGATTAGAGAAGGTTTCCGTAATCATGTTGCCATATGGATTTCTTTCTCTAAAACCTATTTTTATCAAAAATGGGGGTTATAATCCAGTAAAAAAATCTCTTAATGAAGACATTTGGATCATGACAACTCATTACAGTTTCCAGGAAATATATCTGGCCTTCTTGGCATACTTCCCTGCCTGCAGAACTTGGACCAGAAGCTATTCATATCACTCTGGAAGTCCCTGTTTCCAGTTCATCAAAGAGTAACCTCTTATAATCAATCAAAATGAAAGAAATATAAAAAACTACTAATTATAAACTTAGAAACCAGTGTGCTAAGCCAAAATAAATACATACGTTCAGCTAGTGAATTACTATCAAGTTTTCTGACTCCTTTTCAGTGCATTAAATAGATAAGCATTGGCTTAATTTTGCTTACATCAGTAGAACTTTCTGAACTGAATTCAAGTCCATTTCCATGAATAATATTGAGGTTACATGTTCTTCTGTCTCTTCTCTTTCTGATCCTTAAAAAGGAAAGTCAGAAGCCAGAATCTACAGACTGACTCTCTGATTCAGAATTGTTGATTTCTTTGAATATTCAGCGATAGGTAGCTGAGGGTTGGATAAAGCTTGCTGATCAATACAGAAAAATGCAAAACATTCAGTATTGCATTGGTGGAGCACAAAGAATGCATAATAATGCAAAACACAACTTTTCCTGCTCTTAAGGAACAATATCTAGCCCCATTTGGCTTTTCATAATTATTAATATTTATGTCTAGGACCAGTGGAATTTATCAGAGTCACTGAGCTTTTGATTGACTTTAAGAAGCAGAAAACATACTGAGAAAATGCTGTATTTGTAATTCTTTTATGCACCTTGTGCAGTGTGATTCAATTTTACCAAAACATCCCTAAGAATAGGTGCTTGCCTTCAGTCATCTCCAGTAACATCCTAAAATCTTTTTTTCTTTTCTTCTTATAGGGATTGCCTTTGAAAGCATAATTACCAATACTTTGTTTGAACAATTTGAAATGGTACTATTTCTTCTTCATCATTCTTTCATGCTTATCATTGGAGACATGCACTAGTTTTATTTGATGCAGCGTTATTGATAATGCTTGCAAAGTACTTGTAAAGAAACCTTTACCTTACGAACTTTAGACTCAAGGCTGAGTTAGATTTGTTCTAGTTAACATAAAGAACAACATTCAGATAAATCTGTCTCAATGCTACTAAACAATCTTACTCTAGCTTTCCAAGGGCCAAATACTGACACAGAAGTTGCAATGGTGTGGTTTGTTTTTGCCTCACTAAACGAGATACCTACCACTGTTGCGAATTCTTTCTTCTAAAAGGAAAGTATGTCCCGTAGGAAGTTTCCTGCTGAAGATCTCAGCTGAACGGAGGAACATTGCTTCTACTGCTGAGCCCTTCAGCAAAGCAATCTGGTCTTCATGATCAAGGGTTTGGAAGCCTGAGGAGACATTAGAGATAAGTCAGACAATAGAAGTTCCCACTTCTTTCTGTCCTGAAATTCCTGCACGTGAGGTGCCACACATCTGCATAACCTTGATGCTGGTGTCAGTAGGGTTGCCAAGTGCTGCAGAAATTGAAACCCGGACTTCAGAAAATGACACTGATTTGAACCTCCCCCAAAGTTTATGAGGATTACACGTGTGTTTCAGTTTTCAGGGTACTTTTAGAGGATAAGCAAAATGCGGTGTAGCATAACCAATAGTGAGAATTTTGTCTAGCTCCATAATATCTTCTGTCATGTTTCCACCAGAGCTCTCTACGTGCCTTCCCCACTGCCATGCTGCTTTCAGTGTTACAATGCACCTTCCTTAGTTAAAGGGGACCTCTACCATATGCCCAGTATTCAGTCTTGAGGTAACATCAACTTGAGAGTTGAAAAAATGCTAATAAACTCAGATTTTCAGCACTTGTCCATAACACATTGTGCCAGGACCATAAATACTGGTGCCACCAACTAGAGAAAGTTCTTGCGTGGGACTCACAATTCAGTGGATGTTATAACCTAGAGGCATTGCTAGAAAGACAGCAAAGGGCATGAAGTAGAGTCTAGAAAGTGTTAGTGGTAATTTTGAGGCAGACTATTTGGCATTGCAGCAATATATAGAAATAAAATCTCTCTACAGACACAATCCCTTTTCTGAGCATTTTGTTTGTCCATAGCTAAAGGGTGCCACATCTTGGAGTGGCGGAGTTTGGATTGCTCAACCTACTATTCTTCTGAGAACAAAGCACCTTTGTGCTTTGTATCTAAAGTATCTAAGCAATGTGTAGAAGGAGCAGGAATTGTTTTATAGTCTTCAAAATATACACAACTATTGCCAAAAGGCAACAGAAAGGCACGTAAACCTTGCAATAACAAAATTTGCCCCCACACGCTGGATATACCTGGTAGTTTTTTAGTGAATTCCACAAGAACCTGCACATGACTGGTAGCCATTTCTGTTAAAATCAGAAAATTTCCTTCAGCACTGAATTCCTCGTTTAACTGTTAAAAATTAAACCAAACAAAATCTGTTAATTTTCACTGACATTTCACATTTAAGAGCATAAAATACAAGAACTATTGGACTGGACCAGGCAAGAGTTCCACCAAATATTGTAATTTGTCTCCAATCTTGGCAAACCAAAGTATTTTGGAAGGCAACATAAGAAGTAGACATAAGAGTATCTTAGATACACATAAGAGTATCTTTTACTCTAGAAATTATTTTCAAGCTTCCAGGCTGGTGCCTTTATAGAAAGGAAGATTGACAGCAAGTCAAACTCAAGTCACTGCCTATACTGACAATGGAAAAACAAAGCTCCAATCAGCAAAGGTTAGGTTTGATCATAAAAGTCTTATTCTAGAGTTGAAAGCTTTTTCTTAACATTTAAGTTTGATGGACAAAGATGTGGTCTAACTGTTGACTGAATGGGAAAGATTCTGCCCCAGTTTCAGCATACTTTGACTGTAAGCTTTTACCCATAATTTGCTCTACTTTACTGTACCTACTTATGCTGACTACAAGTATTTTTTGCCGTGTAATCCTCAGCTTCATTATCAGTTTTTCAAGAATGAATTTGTCAATATACTTACTAGTTTTTTTGACACCTCCTGTGGTATTTTTTGTTTACTGTATGAATCCATAATATAATTAAGAAGTTTCTGCTGTTCTGGGGTAAATTCTACCTTCTCCTATACTGGCAAAAAAAAAAAAAAAAAACAACGCCCATCACGAAATGCAGTCATAGTAATGATGTAGAATTTCTTGATTTAGGCAAGATCTATACATCTATTTTTTACCATTTGAAGACCAAGGAGATAAGAGGTTTGCTTGTTACTGAGGTTTTTGTAGAAGTGTACAGAAGAGAGGTATATAATGTTTTTAAACTGCATAGGTTTGTGTGGTTATTTATCAGAAATTAGGAAATGTTTAGCATATAACTAGGTATGTTAGAGTTTTAATATCACACCTCACTGTATGTGATATATGTACCACAGAAAAAATACTGCATGGATCTTACACATGCCTTACAGAGTTTTGACTAAAAAATTATCAGAACTACTTTTACACTCAAGGTATTTCCTTGACTTGGTGGAAGATGGAGTTTTAATTAATACAGGTAGCTCCAGAGAGTTTTCAATACTCTTTATTCACTGTACTAGATGCATTTAACAAAAATCAAACATCACCACTACTGTATGAACTATTACAAGAATTCTCTTACCCTATATATTTTAGTTGTAGATGTTACTTGTTTCACATCATGGCCTTCGTTGTCTTCATCGACTGTGTGATCTGGGGGCTGCTTCACATTTTTCCGTAGCCTTTTTGACTTGCACTGTATCTCTGTTAAGAGACCTAGGACACATAATGCAACATAAAGCATTTATATATGAACTTATATATGCCTGAAGCATTGAAGAGGTACATAAACATGCCCATGAATGCCCTTTACACTAACAACCCCGCTTACCTGTGCAGATCATCTCCTGAATGCGTCATTATCTTTGGATGTGAGTCTAATGAGACAAGCTAGGTACACACGATAAATAGTCTAGCCCACATGGAGCTCATCTGCAGAGCAACACAGCTGGTTCTGCTAACCCAGCATCCACACACTGAGCATGTCAGGGGTCTTCCTTTGGACCAGCTCTAATCTATTCTTACAGGCAGAAAACCTGTTAGTGATGAGAGAATGCTGGATTGTGCCTTTGGTTTAGTTTTATACAAGAGAAAAGCCTTTCCTGTGCTCCGAGACCTAAACCAAAGTGCAATAAATAGGAACAACTGGAAGATTGTCATCAAAATAATGCACTTTTGCTCTAATCCAGAGTAGTGACTGAGGTGCAGGTGTTCTTACACAAAGAGCTTTGGATGTTTTCAATAATCTTTAAGCAATATTAGGTCTGTTGTGCAGAATCTTTGGAAAGAAAGCCTACTCAGAAGAGGGGACTCCAGGGCTTTAGCCATTACTGCATCTCTACACAGGTAGACCAACAGCTGAAAACGTAGACTCAGAAGTAACTCAGACTGGCAGACCTACCTTTAAAATATATTTACTTAAGAAGTTACCCAACTGGTCTTGTTATTTTGCTTTTCATTGTATTAGAGGATTGCATAAAGCCCTGGTTTTATTATAGAGTTTAACTTGCCCTAATAAAAGGATTTCTGCATTTGTGGTTTGGGATTTTTTGTTCAGGTGCTTTTGTTCTAGACTACATTTCAGTACCTTGAACCAGCGAGCATCCTTTTGTGGATGTCATAAAAACTATCAATTTTCTTGTGCCAACAAAAGAAAGGAACAATAGGTACCCTACACAATCTGTGGAAGACAGAGATCACAAATGAAAAAGTAATCACCTAAGTATTCATCTAAAAATAAACCTATCAGCACGGGACTTTCTCTTTCTTTCTTTCTTTCTTTCTTTCTTTCTTTCTTTCTTTCTTTCTTTCTTTCTTTCTTTCTTTCTTTCTTTCTTTCTTTCTTTCTTTCTTTCTTTCTTTCTTTCTTTCTTTCTTTCTTTCTTTCTTTCTTTCTTTCTTTCTTTCTTTCTTTCTTTCTTTCTTTCTTTCTTTCTTTCTTTCTTTCTTTCTTTCTTTCTTTCTTTCTTTCTTTCTTTCTTTCTTTCTTCCTTCCTTCCTTCCTTCCTTCCTTCCTTCCTTCCTTCCTTCCTTCCTTCCTTCCTTCCTTCCTTCCTTCCTTCCTTCCTTCCTTCCTTCCTTCCTTCCTTCCTTCCTTCCTTCCTTCCTTCCTTCCTTCCTTCCTTCCTTCCTTCCTTCCTTCCTTCCTTCCTTCCTTCCTTCCTTCCTTCCTTCCTTCCTTCCTTCCTTCCTTCCTTCCTTCCTTCCTTCCTTCCTTCCTTCCTTCCTCTCTCTCTCTCTTTCTTTCTTTCTTTCTTTCTTTCTTTCTTTCTTTCTTTCTTTCTTTCTTTCTTTCTTTCTTTCTCTTTCTTTCTCTCTTTCTCTTTCTTTCTCTCCTTTTCTCTTTTCTTTTCTTTTCTTTTCTTTTCTTTTCTTTTCTTTTCTTTTCTTTTCTTTTCTTTTCTTTTCTTTTCTTTTCTTTTCTTTTCTTTTCTTTTCTTTTCTTTTCTTTTCTTTTCTTTTCTTTTCTTTTCTTTTCTTTCCTCCCATTCTTCACTTTTAAAAATGCAGAGCAGGAAAAGAGGCTCATTCAGTGAGTATATGATGTGGAGGAAGATACCATGAAACCAGTGAATCTCATTGTGAATGTTTTTAATTTCCTGTTTAAGCCCTATATAAAATGACCTACCTGAACTGCTGAGAAAAGAGGAAATTTACATGATTAAAATAAGACCTTCAAAGAATACCTTGAAAGGAGAAAGGAGGGAATAGGAATGATGGAGATAATAATTGGTATCAAGCCATGTAATTTGTGGTGCCACACAACACCATAGATTTCTTTTTCTAAATTATTCAGTGCAATCTTTGGTTCTGTTAATAGGCTTGTGCTATTTTCCACCAGTTTCGGATCTGGTCTATTGCCTTCCTAGGGAAAATTTGCTTTACGTGTGCCTTAAGCATTAAGACAGATTTTTCTCATGCTTCCTGCTAGTGAGTGTTCCCTTGATATCTTATTCTGGCTCCATTTAAGTCAGCTGAAAAACTCGTGTGTGAGACAGGACTTCACTTTTTACCTCAGAGATAGCTAGGTTTCAGTGGGTATTAAATTCCAGGAAGAGTGGCAGAATCTGGGTCTTCCCTAGCTAGACATTTCACCTAAGAAACTTGCAGTTTAGATCAAAATGACAGCAAATGACTGAAATTGATGGGTAGTAATTTTGGTCTGTCTGTAGTTTTCACATAAAGGGCAGGAGAAAGATTGTTGAGTAGCTGTGTCATAAATATTTATAATACTTTACCTCCTTGTTCAGAGGAAAAAAAGAATCCACAGAACTTGCAATTACAATCCTACAAAATGCGTAAGTGAAACAAAGTTCAAGGTAACCTTTTATTTCCTAGTCATATTTTTTCAAATAAATGCCCTATACTACTAGAAGTTTCATGTTTTACTGTCCTAGATTGCCTTGAACTAAAAGCAATTATACAACACACTCCTACTTTAAAGCCATTAAATAGTGCCTTGCCAAACATCCTCATTGCAGTGCATTAGAGCACACTTATGGTTAAGTCATGAGCAACACAAGATACCCCGTGTTTCCATTGCAGAGAGAGAGAGTCAGATGGCAGTGGCACCCACTGGCTTTTATTTCCCGTATGCCAGCTTGTGAAAATGATAGGCCAGTATAAAAGTTTCATGTGGTCCCAGCCAGTATTATTTACGCTGACCTGGTTTTTTTTTTACAGCAGTGGGTTGTCGGATTTTTGCTGCACTGAGTGACTCAAGCTGTTTTGAATCCTCAAAATTTTGAAGCAATGGATCAGGGTTGAGTTCACAGGGGAGTTATTTTCTTCTGACAATGCAGGATGCATTAAGTTCTTCCATCAGAGTGGGGTCTGCTCATATGTTTATGTATTGCATGAGAATATGTAATATCTCAGGATCTCGGCAGCCTGTTCAATTTGCAGAATGAAAGATTAATTACATTATGCTGGCAACACATTCAAAATATTGATGGAGCTTATTGTTTCTCATATAACCAACAGTTACTATAGCATCTTCTGATCAGATTGAAGGATAGAAATATATTAAAAATTCCAAGTAGATTAATTTCCGGTATGAACCTAAATTGGTTTCACACATATGTGTATGCTGAAGTGACTGGAGCCATCAAGAAAAATAAATTGCAGTCCTATTCATGGAAGGCAAAAGAGCAGATGTTCACAGAGTATTTTCAGGAGCAAGTTTACAAAAACAGTGCAATAACTCAAAGAGGAGCTTTAAACGTGTTCAAAGTTGTACTCTAGTATCCCCATTGTTCTAAGTTATCCAGTCTGAAGCTCAATAAAGTTTATAAACTGTCAGTCTGAATAGAATATTTGTTTTAACATGAAACATTATTAAAATCCATCAAGTTCATTTCTGGAGACCTGTGTGTGTCTATGAGTTCTACCTACGTGCCTATATGCAAGGCAGGAAAATCTATAGCTCCATGAGAAGAGCTAATGAGACTATAAAATGGGCCAGCCCTTACCAGGCTTTGCCTGATTGCTGGGTGAGGTCTGGGAACATACACTTGGCAAGGCCACAGAAACTTCCTGCTAGCAACACTCCTGCTCTTTTCTTGAAAATGGCATTGTTTATGTGTCAAAACTTGGACTTGGCTAGCAAGAACTTGACAGGGGGAGCCCCAGAAAGAGTAGGAAAGAGGAGCACCAGGACTTTCCTACTCTGGCTTCCATGACACTGCAAAATCCTCACTCCTGGGGAGTCTCCCATAGAGTCACTTCCCTGACTGCTTCTCCTTCCCACTAGAGCAGACTAATAGCTGTCATCCAGTGCAGGACTGACCTTCCTTCACTATTTGCTCAGCTCCTATGTCCTTGCATCCCTGACCAGCGATGAAATCCCATTGCTTAAAAGTGCATTTGTCTTTCAACAGGGTTTGATGCACAGGCACAGCACCTTCTTTAATACACCTTCCACCTGCCAAATGACATCTTTTATAACTTTATTATTAAAAACAGACCACTCAAACAAATACAGTATTTAATGCATGCTCTGACTAGATGATGCAAATACCTGTATACATACATTCAGCCAACATGCCCATTTGCTTGCATTTCCTTAGACGGCACTCCTGGCATTTTCTCCTCATGTACATGTCCATCTCGCAGTTGCCTCCATTTTTACACTTGTATACTGCATTTTTTGTGATGCTTCTTCTGAAGAATCCTGCACAAAACAGCAGTGATGTAGATGAAAGAGAACACTCAGAAGCAAAGTCATCAAGTTGAAGAGCACCTCCATCTGCACTTGTTTTTCTGAATGACACATGTTCTGCCAGACCATCAGTTTCTTTCAGTGCCTGGATGACTACATTCTTGATACTTGTATTAACAACAGTATCCAAGTCATATTTAATAATTTAATAAATGAGCCCACACACTAGACATTAGTCCTGGAATTGTGAATGTTGGGAAAATTCAGACCCAAATCTGAAACCTGCCAGTAACAGGCTGAGCACCAGCACTAGAGCTGTAGGGTGATGACATACAAATAGCCAGTGAAAAAAAATGAGTCTGTTAAGTCTCTTGAGGAATGTGCAGAAAGAGAGCTGAGTAACTCATCATCTTTCCCCCAGCTCCTGGGAGCAACAGAAGCTCCACATATTGGTCTGCTCGCCCACCCCCGAGTTGAATAAGGAAGCTCCATTCTATCTGCCTGTTGTACATGTACCCCTTTTTACAAGACTCTCCAGCCTTATTCACTGAGTATTGTCCACTTGATGAGTTAAGTAGTCACCTAATTTCACCTACACAGGCAGTTCTACTGGTACCATCACTGGATTCACTCAAAAATTGCACAGTGATCGCTGCAAACAGCAACCGATAAAAGAAATTGAGACAACCCTTCCTAAATCTGTCCAAATCTCCTATTTGGCTGCTGCCTACGACATCTGTGAGAGTGCCACTGTGGGCAAAGCATGGGGTGCACAAGATATTAAATGTGATTGAATAAGAGTCATCACAAAGCAGCAGAATCTTTGCTGTCAATGTTTCCTGAATTTTTAGTGTTACTCACTGTGCCATTACTATCTTACATTACCCTTCATATGGCAGAGACTATTTAGCCTCAGCTACAGCGGATTTCTTCCCCATGTGAGGACAGGTTTCTGAAATAAACTCCTGGGAGATTCTCCTGGCACATCACTGATTCATACTGTGCTTCAAACTAGAGCTCTGTGCACATTTGTATTAACCAGAGCTATTCAAAAAGCTTTTGCTTTCTTATCACCATTGCCTGGCACAATAAAGCTATTGTTTTCCAACCTAGCACTCTGATGCATTGAAAGAGGAGCCAGATAAGACCCAGTCTCCCATACTCAAATCATAGAGCAAATTCAGTTGTGAATCTAAAGGATTGTCTGTGTGTTTGCAGAATTGTGTAGTCAGATGACAATTTCCCGAATTTGACCCATGGTTTTATAGTTGCCTAATCTCTTCCAAGCACCAGTGTGTAGCAACCAGTAAAACAATTCCACTACCTGGTCACAAAAAAATCTGGCATTTCTCTAAATCTTCAGTAATTCCTGCTTGAAATCTCTTCCATGCTGTCTGTTTTATTGGCTGCTCTTCAAACAAATACAGTTGACTGGCATCAGTCTCTTTTGAAATGCAGATTACTTAGAACCTCCAGAAGCCCCAGGCATTATTTTTATTCATCACTCACATGGTTTTAATACATTACCATTTACTGGTCACGGAAGGGAAAAAAAACCTGGATTTAAGCTGTAAATTCTCACTGTCAGTTAAAGGCAACTACATCTGCTTTATATAAATTATGATTTTATTTGTTAATTTTAAATCCTATAGTTTATGACACATTATTTAGTAGTAAATACTGAAAAGCTCTGCACAAATATTTATAACATTCTAAGACTGATTGATGATCACTCAACCTATCCACAAGGTGTGCATTTACTTCTTCATGGAGGAAGAAAGAAAAAGAACTTTAGTAAATGAATTTTTTAAGATATGCAAGAAAGAAAAAGGCAAAAACATGGATGCAAAAGCTAGGAACCAACAAGATTCAAGCAGTCAGATACTTGCTCTTGAAAACAAAGGTTTTGAAAAAGTGAAATTATTTAAAATGAAAAGCAAAATAATTTTTTTTTTCAAAAAGTAGTTTTAACCCTAATCTTGCTTCATTTTTTTTTGTGAAGTGACTCTTGAATCATTGTCTTCTTGAACAGACTTCTTCATAATTAATTTTGAAATTAGCTTTTTGTATGAATGAAATTTCTTTATATATTATTCACCTCTAATTCAAAATGAACTTATACTGCCAGAAATACTTACATGTGACTTTCTGTAATGGGAGGAGTTTTACTAACATTTAAAGGTATGTCAGAAACAGCATATGTTAAACTAACAAAGGATTAGTAACCCCAAAAGCTGAAGGTTTTTCTGACACAGTCTGACTTTCCTCTGATCTTGCCAGATTACAAAAAGCTCATGTTGGCTGGAAATGTTGAATTTGCTTTGTTCTCAGATAGTCATGAATATGATTAATTATGGTAGAGCTGTTCCAATGTTACTAATGCTGATTTTTTCTTATGGAAATTATGAAAGTTGAAGGAGGGCAGTTGTAAAAAGAGTAGATGAAAGCTTTGGAAGTATCTCTGTTTGACATCCTGATGGGTTTTACATTTGAAAGTTTTTGAAGTTCACAATTGCTAACGAAGCATCTGCTCTGCTCTGTCAGACTATCAAGACATCTTCTGGCTTTCCTTCGCCCCGTGCCCCCATGGTGGGTGTTTGTGTGAGGAGAGGATTGAAGCAGGACCTTTCTTTGCAAGAAGAATTCTAGTCTGGTGTGAGACACATCAAGCAGTACAGGAGTGGTGTGAATACTGCAAAAACTCCTACTGCAAGCCTGCATGGAGGGGATGCGTAATTAACTTTTCATAGGGTCATAGAATGGTTTGGGTTGAAATGGATTTCAAAGATCCAAAAAGCCAAAGTGGCTTTTTGTTTCAGCAGAACTTCTTCTGTGGCTTTATTAAACAAGCTCAACAATATGTCACACTTGTTCTGTAACATCCGGCAAGGGCCCTTAAAACCCAGTATCACTATCCAGGCTGAGGCTGTACCAGAATGTCTTTGATGTCTGTCTGCAAAGATTGTTTCAGAAATGGTCTCCACAATAGCAAGTTTAAGCACAGTGTATTGCTCCTTGTGCTGTAAATATTATGTAAAATATTAATGGTTCATACATATTGGTTAATGGACGGTTATGGGGGTTCTCGACCCCCACATGTCCTCCCTGGATGGGGGAGAAAGTCCTTGCCAGGAGTAAGAGACGAACAGGACTTTTGGATCTTCTCGGTCTTCAGATTGTTTATTATATCTTATCAGCAATTTACATGCCACAGACATAGCATGAAGCAGAGCAAGTACCAAAAGACAAAATGCAGGAAACTCAAGGCCCTTTTAAAGATAAATCACCCAATTGTCACTAAGAACGTACATTATTTTGACTTTTCTACCAATGCCTAATGAACTATGTATTCACGTAGCCCTGTACTGCAGCATTTCCTAACCAATCATTCTGTGCTACCAACACTGCAGAAAATGGAGTAGGTGAAGAAGATGAAAGAGACATGAAAAACGACAGGGATCCTCCATCTTGCCTTCATCTACTTACCATACTAATAAACCTAAAACTTTAAATTTTGCACCATGTGACAAACTATATATTGTACTACCACCTAACTCACACCCTTGTAGATTCTAATTCATCCCAAAGCCTGGGCAGCTCTCTCCATGGATGAAGGTTAAAAACAGTGTTTCCCTGGGGGGGTGGGTCCCTCAGGACAGGCAGAGAAACATTCCCTGCACTCTGGGTTCCAACAGATGGTAATGTAATAAGATATATATATGTATAGCAGTGTATGCTCCTGCATCTTCAGATTAATATTGTCATGAGGGACAATAGATAAGATCCTGATTTTGTTCTATCTGCCCAAGAAAGAAAACCAAAAAGAATAGAAGCTGTTGCTGAATGCATTACCCAAGAAAGAAATTTAAAAAAATAAAAATTAACATATTCATTACAGAGGATTGAATCCCATAAAAATATGTGCAAAGCTTCTTCCTTTGAATAAGAGCATCCACTGCATCAATGGAGCAGGGGTGCTGCAAGGTGAGTACTAGTCCTACAGAAAGGGACCTGTGTATTATTTTGGACACACATTGAGCATGAATTAACAGTCTTGTTGCCAAGAAGAAGGGATAATCTCATACTGGGGTGCAAGACACAGACACATGAAGTAGTTATTCTACTGCACTGAAGCACAACTGAAGTACTGAGCCTAATTTTGGTCTCCATGCTTTGAAGGTAATGCATACCCATGTGAAAAATTCCACAGATAACAAGAATGATCAAGAGATCTAGAAAACATAGCATCTGCTTTACATTGTCAGACAGAATTACTGTCCTCAGCACATCTCTTTACTGAATCAGCTGGTACTTTAGTCACCCCTAAAGTTTATTGTAGAAACAGAATCCATTATCTTTAAGTAATTCAACTTTTACTATGTTGGTCAAGGGTACTATTCATTATAATTGATGTTGCAGTCATGAAACAGAACAAAAACATAAAATAGATTATCCCAATAAAGCAGTAAAATTCTGGTTACATAGAGTGATTCAAAATGAGTCGGTAGGGAAGTGGACACGTTTCCTTTCACCATGGGTTTTAGTCTGGATATTTACTTGATGGCTTTAACCTCTCTTCTAGAAACATTCAGTACAAATTTCAAAGTTTGTAATTTTAGGTCTTTGAAAACTTCCTAACATATTTAATACTGAAGTTAATAAAGAGTAGGAATAGCTTACTAACAGAATAAATGTATCATTACTTGAAATCATCACATCGAAATTGAGTTTAACCTGGTTTATAATGACAGCATTCATATGAGTTGATTCATAGTTTTTGACATGGAGACTATTAACTCAGACAGCAGAAAGAAATGAACCTCTTATTTATTGAAATTGTTGAGAAAAACTGTGTCAGCTTTGTGATTGTATTCATGTTTAGAGTGCTTGACTAGTGTGGTCTGTTTTTTCCTCACAAATGATTTTGTGATAGATAAAGCAAAAGCCCCAAATTAGGTCAAGGTCCACTCTCTATGACAGTGAATTCCACATTAAGGTATTTCAGTAATTCGGTAGTGACCATGCTTTAGTCTTTATACATTAAACAGGAATGGTAATGAAATATTCACAGAACAGATTGAAAAGCTGGGGCACTATTTTTCTGGCCGTAATGTACCTCAGCCCTATCACAGATATATGATACCTCTTCAGGTATAATTATTGACATAACCTCTTGTCCCTCTCTGCTAAAATATCTGGCAATCATGTTTACCATAATGGCAATGATTTTCTACACCACATTTATCCTGATAATAACAAGTGAATAATATTCTTCTGAGAAGCAAGGTATTTGTTCTCCAGATACAACCTTCTTTCTGAAGAAGCTCCCTCCTTAGGGATAGGGGCTATCCTTAGAAGAAAGTATAGAACTAGAAATCCTTTCATTTCACAAACCGAAAGACACCCATTATATCCTTTGGGAGCTGGGGGAAAGAGATTCCCTGGGAACAGCCCACAGGTGGGGGCTGACAGCTTTCACTCCCCTTCAGTGGTCACTACATGAGGCACTTGGGCTGGTTTAGCTATTTTCTAGGGCAGCCTAGCACTCAGCTCCCAGGGGCCTCCATGGGCGTGTTCCCTCCTCAGGCAGAGAGTGGCATGAACAGCTTCCATAGAGAGCAGAGCCAGGCTGCCAGTCTCCACAGAGAAGCTGTCCTTCAGTTTTCCAAAAGCTAGTGGTGCTCAAGAGCCATAGATTGGCCTACTATGCTGTATAACCACAGGGCAATGGTAGAAGACTCTGCCAGTCTGTCTCGGGGAAAATAGGGTACACAGGATCCAAATGTGAATCTCTAATATGTTTAAAATCTGATTTGGATAAAATTACCAAGAAAATAAGTTATTAAAAAAAATAAAACCAAACAAAAAACCAAACAAAAAAACCCCACAAACAAACAAACAAAACAACACCCAACCCCCCCAAAATTGAGAAGCTGCTGTGCCTATTAGTTCAACTGATTTCATCCTACCTTTGCATCCTTCACAAGTAAGGGCATTGTAGTGGTACCCAGAGGCTTTGTCACCGCAGACCACACAGAGCTCATCTCCTTTCACTCTTCCTGTGGAGTGACCCAGTCTAGGCCTTTTGGCTGCAGGGATATCCATTATCTCTGTCTCCCTTGTGAAAAAGGTCTCTGAGGGTAACCTCCTGAGTTCGTACATCCCAGGGGAATACCATTCCTCATGCTGCGGAGGGTAGAAGCCTAAGTTGGAGTAATAAGGTGGCGATGAGATCTGAGGCTGAACTTGGGGAAATGGCACATTGTTGTACTGTGCATAAGGTGACACATCTGCCTCTTGCACTGGAGAACTCATTGGTTCTGAAAGGACACCTGGAAAATAGCAATGCAAAACCAATTTCTATTACTACCATGAAATTGTAATTATCAGAGAAGTTTCCACTTCTAGATGTTTGTCTCAAAAACCAGGCACAAGCATAAAGATTGCATTCTCTAAACTCAGATTTGCTACACAAATACACTGCAAGAAGTTTTAAAAATAATTTATTCTTTCTCAGACACTCATTTATAATTGGTGGAAATGTCCAGCACTGGCAGTTACATAAAAAAAATCTTGAAAAAAATTGTACAGGTAATCGTATAATTGTTCAGTTTACAGGAAAGAGCAATCCACACCCCAGGGAAGCCAGCAGCCCAAATTAGGCCTTAAAGCAGAATGGAACAAGTCCAAACAAATGGTAAAAACCCCATGGCACTGGTGAAAGCTAAATCAAGACTCCATGTTAATTTGTATTTAATTCTGAATGAATACATCATGACAGACAAAAACTGCACTGAGGAAAAATGACAAGGGTGAGGCTTAATTAGAAGACTAAGAAAATGAAATAAACATTCAAGAAGAGCCTGAAATAGGAAAGTGAGGTTACCAGGAAAGAACAAGAAAGATATTCCTAATGTAAGTGGTGAAATGCAACCTTCTCACCGTCCAGCCTCCATCGGCCAGCCAGCCCCTACAGCCTGGTCCCCAGCCCCTACAAGCCTGTGCTGTTCGGTGCAGCTGTGCAGTTCTCATAAGAAGCACCTCTCTAAGTCAGCATTAGTCACCTCTGAGCCAGCAACAGGCCTGGCAGTGGCACAAGGAGTGGCAAAATTTCCTGTCGGGAACAACATGGTATCTGGAGGTTACCTTAACCTTGCTTGTTAAATAGCATATTTAAAATTGCAAACAACTGAACTCTCATTTCTCTTCTGTACTCCAGACACTACAACATCTAGCAGTCCCTGGATGGTGTAGCTAAAATCAAGCCCATGTCAAACAACTGAAAAGCTGAATTTGAAAGTTATTTGCAAACTATTTCTTATTTTCTGTTGGAGAGAGCCACATCTTGCTGTTTCATGAAAACACTGACTCAATTCCTTCAACAGTTCCAAGAAGAGTCTGAGAAAAATAGTGCATATTTCCAGGCAGATGACCAGTCCACTTTTATTTGAGTCAACAGCAGTATTTACAAGGAAATCATAGATTAATGTTCGTTGGTGACCATCACTTAACAGTGCTTCAGAAGAACTCCAGAAACATTTTTGCTGACACAAAATTGGTCCCAGACAAGTGTCCTTTTGCAAGGAATCAGAAACAACAAAGAAATGTCAACAATTAAGAGGAGGGAACATCTGTAATGACAAAAATAATTAAAATCTATAGTGGGGGATCTTCCCCTCTCCTTTGTCTCACTTCAGTTAGTGCCACAAACTAACCTTTTAATTACACCTACTTTTTTGCTTTCAAGGTCTCACGCTCTTGCCCTGCAGCTTTCTGCCCTTCCTACTTTACCATGCTGTAGAAGCCACGCAAGTGTTTTGGGTTTGTGTGGTTGCTCTATTATTGCCCACAGCAAGTGTTGAGGTCCCAGCTCCAGAATAATCAGCAAGATCTATGACTGGAAAAATGTGACACAAAACTGAGTGAGAATAATGGTGCCCTTTGTTACTTGTAATTAGTTTAATTATGGTTGCATTTCATTGCCTCAGAAGAGGCCAGGACACCAAGTGCTACACTGGCAGAGCAGAGTAGCAGAAGGCACTCCCCAAACTCAAGGTTATGCCATTTAAACCAAGAGTATAGACATACAGAGGGCATCTGGGGACACTATGGAAGAGCCTGGAAGTGAAATTACAGCTTCATGCATCAGATGCAAACTATCACTGATACCTGACAGCCACAGTGGTGACAAAACAAGTAAAGGGTGAGGACAACGATGATTTGATATCCAGTATAGGTTTAATGAGTCTTTAATGGGTCTTTAGCTATATTTACCACTTGTCAGGGCCACTGCTCATGAAGACTGGTCAAGGTACTTTAGATACAAAATCTGGGGTTAATTGTGGGATACACATTCATTTAATCTCTCTTTGGAAAGGAATCTGTTCACCATGGAAACCTAAGTTTTCACTTGCTAGTTAGTAATTATTTAATTGAGTTTGCTAAAGGAAAGTGGGACAATCCCAAAATGAAAAAGAAGAAACTGTTGATTTTTAGCTTTCTGCCTCCACAGGAAACTCCACAAAAGCTGTGTACCAGCCTCCTGAACTACTTGGACCTCTGAAAGAGCAAGAAGAGAAGGCAACATTCCTCCCCCCAAAAAAAAAATCTCAGGGCTTGTTAAAAACTCAGAGCTACTAAAGAACTGCAGCACATCCTGAGACAATACTGGGGGTGTATTTAAACAACTGTAGAGCCATTTGGGTTACAAATATGTTTAAAAAATCTTCCCAACCATTGTACTCCGCTTCCAGAGGAAACAAACAAACAAAAAAAGAGTCTGAATTAGTTAAGTTAAACACAGGAGAAAAAGCAAAACAGCCTATATAATGTCCTTTTTCCTTCTGTATCAGACTCAGATTTAAACAATTTAGCTGAACTGAGTCCATGCTCAGGTCAATGGAAAGAAAAAGGAAGAACAGACAAGGTTGAGGGAGACTGAGAGAACATGGTCTTGTTTTATGTAAAACAGACTTACAGCTAAAACTCTGGGAAGTGCTCAAGGACCAGTATGAATTTTAAAGATAATTAGGTTGCATCTCTGTAGGTTTTCCCACTTTAGCTTGAAGTTTTGAGGATTTTTTGTTTAGTTTTGGTTTGGTTTGTTTTAAGTAGACCTGAGCATGATGTACCTGTAGACCTGCACATGAGAGTCTAGACCAAATAATTTCTTATCACAAAAGAAAAGTAATCTTATCTTACCAAGCGGAATGTACATAAGCTTTTCTCCAGATATATATATTAGTAGAAATCTGGGATGGACTGGTTTCATGCAGCTAAAGCATGAGTAGCCCAGTAACATCATTGAAGTTGCAGTACTATAAGCAGTGAAAGTGAAATCAAAAATGAGCTCACTGGACTACACCGACATTTTGTTTGTGTGGTCTTAAATATTTTGTAACATTTATCAGTTTTTCCTTTTGAAAGCATACTTTTCAGAGTTTTAAGGAACAACTATTTAAGTACACACAAATGTTATGCTACTTATAGCTGCAGACTTTTTCAATTTGCCAATCTTATATTTTGCAAGTAAGTGTTTTTCAATGAAAACCTTTTGCAAAAATAAGGAAAGCTTACTAAAAGCAAAGTGAAACCTTCACATACATGTGATTATTGTTCTACAAATATTTTTTCTACTTGCAACTTAAATTTAGAGAGTTTTACTTTTATTACTTTAAATTTTACACAGAATATTCTACATTAAACTTGAAAAAAATATTTGACTTGTAGAAACAAGAGATCATTTTCCTTGCAGGAATAAACTGTTTTCAGTTCACAGAGCTAAACTGATGTCTTGTGTAAGCTAAAGGGGATTTTATGCAGAATATTAAATAAATTACAATGAGATGACATTTTAATGTAAAAGTTATTGTTCCACTCATACAAAGCTAAACAAATTCTAAGCAGGTTTAAAATATGAACCCCTGTCTCTCCTTTGTTTTTTTATGAAGGAACATAATAAAATAATGATATTCAGAATTAGGTAATTTGGAAACCATGGCATAGACATTAACAAAATCCTGGTTTAATACCAAACAAATTATTCGTGTATCTTTTAAAGATCACTTGGTTTAAAAAACCTACTAGCATCCTACAATTTCAAGGAAGAGTGCAAGAATAGATAACAAAAATATCCAAGTGAGAATAGAGCAATATCCTACCTCAGGCTGTGTTCAGTCTGACCATTTCTTGACGAAAAATACTCTCCTTAGGGTGCCTCAGTCCTCCTTTCCTTCTCTTTTTTCTTTTATACCTCCTAAAGTCTATATATACATGAAACTTCTCAATTCTGCTTTGTCTGTGTCCTGTTAACTTCTTTACTGTGAGAACTTTCTTTAAGATTAGAAAGGAGTGACACAGACCAGAGGTTATATAGTTTACTAATTAACTTCATTACGAGAAACTTGTTTGTAAATGCCGGAAATAATGTCTGTTCCCAGTGTGGAGTTACCCGGATAAAATTGGGTTACCAGCTGAAGGGATGCCTCCAAGTAGCCTAGCCATTGTATTTTTGTACCTATTGTGGTTTAGTTACAACAGAATTTTGTATCAATAAATATTAGGTAAGGCCAGGTGGTTCTGTGCAATAGATTAACCACTTCAGTATCACAGGAAGCATGTTTCTAAGCGCAGAAATGTTGCATTCTCAAAAAAAGGCCAAAGTGCTCAGACCCTACTGGACACATTTGTATGACAAGATAGAATGGTTTGGGTTAGAAGGGACCTAAAAGATGACCTAGTTCCAAACCCCCTGAAATAGTCAGGGACACCATCCTCTTGAACAGGTTGCTCAAAGCCACATCCAATCTGTCCTTCTCATTAAATTTTTTACTCACATTGCCACTCTGTTTGGTTTGGCTCTCTTCATAATTATTATGCATCCAAGATTTTCTGTTTTAATTTGTGTTGGTTTGTTTCCTTTTGATTTGGGGGTCAGTTATGAGCCTAATTATCTTCTCTGCAGGGATGATGCCAGATGTTGCATCAAATGCCAGGTGGTGCTAAAGACAAGTAGTTATTTAACATATCTTGTGATCTTGAAGCGGTTTAATCAGTTTGGACACTTGACCCTACTACCTTTTTTATTACTATTATTTATTAAGAAAAAAAACCAAACCCCAAACCAGAAAAAAAATGCAGATTTACCTAAAAGGAGTCAACCTTTTAAGCTCCTCTTAGGCACTGTTCTATGTCTACAACAATTTTCAGTGGCATTCGTAGTTCTTTCATTAAGAAGTTTCAATATATTGCTTTTTTCCCCGCTTTGTAACATGTCATTTTTTTTCTTATTTTTCCTCATCCTTTTCAATACAGCTTTTAAGAGTGCTCATTTCCCCTAAAAATTCTTTCCCAGATAGGGACATGTACAAGGAGGGTAGCATTTCTTGTCTTGTTATATTTTAATGTCACCTTACAAGAAAACATTTTCAGGCCATCAAAAATACTTAAAATAGGTCTTCATTCAAACCAAGCATACAATAGTACTGAATTATCTTTTCAGGTTCTTAGAAATAATTCCATTTCTGATATCTGAAGTTGCACACTTAGTATCTTGCATATTAACTTCTATATAAGGCAGATACCATCTATTTATCATAGAAATGGCAGTTTGAGTCATGTATTTCAGGTGCCACACAAATATATAACCTTACACATATAAGATTCGAAGGAGAGATTTTTTTGGTGTCTGAAAATTCATTCAGTCCCTTGTGATAAAAGACAAGTGAAGACCACTGAGAGAAATAAGCTAATGGGAATATAGGTATTTAACAATGGATTGTCTCTAATATGAAAAAATTTCAAAGGCAATTGAAAGATGTTATCAAACACCTTTTTGCAACAGTCCTGCTGAATTGCCAAGCCTTAGAGCAAGGCTTGTCACAGTGCTCTGCTAATGAGCCTCAGCATGTTCTACATCACAGCTTGTATCCAGCCAATTTGGGGCAAAGTGGAGGAGCTCAGATCAGTCTAGGTTTGTCATGGTAGACATGTCCACGGAATAAATTCATGGCTCCAAGGTGAACTACAAAGCTTCCAAAGATTTTAAAGGAGATTTCAGTCCTAAATTACAGAGGTTAAAAAAGGAAGGTTGATAGGTGTGCCACTTTCTCTTAGGTCAGGATATGAAACTGGCCCAGTCTTCACACAGCTGGCCCTGCTCAGTACAATGGGACTTGTGAAATGAAAACAGGATTTGACTGAGGAAGGGAAGAATCTCAACAGGACAGGTCTTATGGACACCCACACATTTCTGGAATTTCTTGTTACCAAGAGTCCCTTTCCCTCACTGGGAAAACCAGAGCTGCAAGAAAGATAAAGTTGGTTTTGTGTGCAGATACTATAGAGGATGTATCATTTTATATATTTGGTTTTGGCTACTTCTTCAAAGATATATTTCCTGTAAAGAGATCTAGGATATTTCTAAATCACCTGAGTAGGGAGCTGGAAAAAGAAAAGCAGTTTTTCAGGAAGAGAGGGTGGAAGAGAAGCACCCTCACTTTTACTAGGCTAAAGATCCTTCCTCATTTGCATTTTGAGGCCCTTTTCCCAGGGACTCATAACTGCAGAAGGGAAAATCCATAGTTAAAACACACTAACTCCAAAGACATACAGAGGTACTTTACCTTAGACATACACTGTTCAAAGAGCAGCATAAAATTTTCGGCTACAGAAAGGTGAAAACCTTTTTTCTAAAACCTGCTGCAACTAGAAGCCTTGAGGCTAAGTATGTAGAAGTGCCTTGGAATCACCATGGTGGTGAGGCACAAGCAACTCAGAATTGACAACATTTCTTTTGAAATACCTGAACCTGGAGCTAATGTTTGGAGATGCAATTAGATTTGGTTTTGAAGAACACTCTCCCTGTAGACTGAATAAAGCATAATGAAAAGAAAATATATTTCCAGGGATTTTTTACAGAAGGCGAGTATGCATCTTTGAATAAAGGAGATTGGTTTGTATAAGGGCTAATGCTTGTAAGCCAGCAATTTTTAACTTGTGAGCTACAATGTATGAGAAGACCTAAAAGAAACGTGCATTATAAGGACCATCTAAAAGAAAAGCTTTCTTCCTGTTTTCTGGGGTTCAGAAGTCACTTCCTGCCAAAACTGAATGTGAAAAAAATGCAAGTAATTTACAAAGATAAAAAACTGAGAGACAAAACCATTTCCTACAAGTGTTTTGGAGAGATAGAGTCATATTTTCACAATGAGTAAGTTTCCCTGTGGACTCAGTTGCATATTATTTCTGATAGGCTTTTTTCCAGCTATAAAAGCAAAAAAGAGTGACATTAGAGTGACACCCCACAAAACAAAAGTCAGGTTAAGTGAAACACAGCAGGAGTGCTGGGTTTTCTTCCTAATGGGACCCCTGATTCAACTCCTTAATACATTATTTCTTTCTGTTACAGAAATGTCAGTTTGAATTAAATCTCCATTATGCTGAGCTCTGAACACCTATAATGAGAGACAATCCCTCTTCCGAAAGCTTCACAATTTGTAAGTAAGATTACCCTGTGGAGGGCAAGTATTTTACATTAACATTATTCCTTGTGTTTTCAAAATACCTTATCATTACTCCTTAAAATAGTTAAACAATTAAATAAAAAATAGATATTGGATGAAATTTCTTTACAAAAATCTGAAGTAGCTCGGATAGGCAGGAGTTTTAAAAGATGACTGGATATAATATTTGGCACCCTAGATTTGAACATCATTCTCCTCTCTGTATATCATGGCCTGACATTGGAATTAAGAGGTAGCAAAGAAGTTGTTTAGCTGTTAGCATATTATTTTTTAACAACTCCAAAACTTTTCTCCCACCAAACCCCAAAACAAAGAGGGATAAAAACCAGTAACACACAATAATGGAGTGGGTTCTGCTTATCATTAGTGATCATGCTTTAGTTTAGCTGTATGGAGCCAGGACACTGGAAGTGGTCTGACTTTTAGAGATGTTCCTGACTTCTAGGAGCTCTGCAGCTGGAGCAGCTCTGGGTGTCAGAGTCCTTCCTTCCATGCCCCAGGCACTACTCTTGCTCCAGACAGATGAAACTGGAATATGTTCAGTTTTTCCAGCACTCAAAAAGGCAGAATTCTGGTGTTATTTGGACTGTAAACTTCTGAGGTGTTGCAGCATTTTGTGGGGGTTTGTATTATGTGTGCGTCCCTCAATGTGCCGTAACTTACTCAATGAAGGACCCACTCTGCTGTGATGTATTATCCTCTTTTTTTCCCCTTAGCAGTACATATATCAGAAAAGATAAGCTTACCCATGCTTATAAAAAATTGACCAGGAATTTTTCACTCATTAACAAACTCATGCTTAGCCTTGAAAAATTCAGTGGAACTGGAGCAAGGAGGATCTTCCAGCCTGCTTTATAAACTTTCTTGTGTACTGAAGTTAATAGGATAAGTTTTTAACGGTGTTTTAATTTAGGTGAAATTAGTTTCATAAATTTGCATAATATGGCAATGCAAATACATTGCACTGTAATTTTATTACAGATTTACTGGAAATATATCTGCTGAGCTTGATTTAAGTGACTCACATGAAGGTAACATCCAGCCTACATACAAAAGTCTGTCTTTGCCAAATGGTCTCCAGTACTAGAAGAGTGTCACAAAAACAGCCCATAGGTTCTGCTGAGAGCAGTGATGAAAGCAATGGTGTGCAAGATTACATTAACACCACAGATGTATTGTTTGTTATTCCTTTCACAAGTGTTGAAGATTCAAGAAGGTTGGCACATTTCAGCCACCTGTCCTTGACTTGAAATTTCAGTGCATTTTCCCCTAGGTTTCTGAGTAAAGGACAGCTTACTATTTCAACCTAATTTGGTGACTTACCAAACAAATGAGGACCTTCAGCAAGAGGAAATCCATCAGCTGTGGCTAGCTGATGATGTCCTATTAAATTCATTTCAGATCCCATTTATTCTTCAGTTCAGGAGGAATATGCTGATTAAAAAGGAGGTTGAAAAGAGACCCTGAAAAACATGAAGGAAAAAGAATATTTAGAACAAGATAACTGACTTTTGTGTACCTAGTGTAAGGCAGGATGCAGGAGGCTAGTTCAATATTGCTGTAACAAACATTATCTTGAAGCTACAATACCTAATTCGGCCTTTAAATAAAATGCTACATCCAGCCTGTTTGGTTTTTCCTTGATGTGGCATATTTTATTTACCCTCTTTCTGTTCATTTTAAATTAATGGAGGTTTATGCCCAAATTTATTCAAATATTCAGAGTGAAGCACTGGCCTGACCTCCTGAGGGCATGCTGCCCAGCCCTCCTTCCATGCAATACCAATTGTTTGCATTATTTTTCACCACCCTTTCATCATGTCATTGCTTTCACTTACTGAAAAGTGCAAGTTTATGGTTAGATCAGAAGAACACAGACAGGAAACTTGAGTTTAATTTCCAGGGACCAGCTCTTTATCTTGCCTTCAGTGATTACTGAACAAGAGGAATGGTGGCAAACACAGAAAGCCAAGCCTGGCTCTGGTAACCAGGCTCACCCATCTGCTCTCTCGGTGGTCTCAAGCAGCCACACAACTCTCACCTGGGGGAGGCTGGGAGAGGTGGGAAAGGGGCTCCCTTGCCCAGGCCATGTGGGTGGAGTGAGCCAACTCCAGATTGCGTTTGAGGCAGGACCAACAGGGGAATACAGAGCTCCAAGGAGAGGTCTCAGGGGCTTCTACAGACACCAAGAGGATTCTGCATAAAGTTGACAGCAATCTGTTTTCCTTTGTTTCATAGTCTTAATTCTTTATTTGGTTTTATTACCGTGGGACTGTCCCTGGGACTGCATTTCCACTTACTGAATACATTTGAGAGTTACAGCCCAGTCTGCTTCCCAGTGAGATCTCAGCATGTTTCTTGAGCAGAAATGAAGTCATCTGACAAAAACGTGAATGCTGCAGGAGGCCACAATGCTGAGCAGACTGGGAAGTAGCTTGTGAAAGTGGCAAGCACACTCTGTAATTATATGTCGTAAGGATTCATTAAATTCTTTCTTAACATAAACAGAGGCCCTCTAATTAGACAGATGCATTTTAAATGTCTGCCCACAGATAATTTAAACAGTTTACTTAGAAATGTCAAAAGCTACTTGTATCGCAGACCAGATAGGGTTCTTGTGGCAAATAACATGTAAACACAGTGTCTCAAATCTAGCACAGAAACATAGTTTTGCAACAGCAGAAAAACTCCATGTATCTTGGATGGGGTTTGGCAATCAGCCCAGCCACCCCACTAGGTCCACGTTTACTTCCAACCATTTTACTGCCTTGCTGCCTCAGTTGCCAGGGAAGTTATCTGCTGAAATCAAGAGGTGGGGCTACCCACATAGCTCTAAGGTCTTAAAATTCCTGACAGACAGTTTTCTCATGAAATACCCGTGACAAGCTCTAGGGATGCAATTCCTCTTACAGTGCATTACAAGTGTTCTGGGAGGAGACAGCAGCACAGTCAGGACTGCCAATATATAGTCAGAATTTCAGTGCATAACTTCTTAGCTTCTAAGGTTTATATTCTGCATCCTTCTAGTTTGTGATGCAAAAAAAGAAGAAAGCAGGCAAGCTATGTTTTCAAATGCTTGTAAAGTGTCTGTGTTTTTACAGCCTCTTTGATATGTCTATAAACTACTTTCTTGCTTCATTGAGGCCATTCCCTTTTTTAACATATATATAATGCCCCTCTTTAACCTCAAGATGGACTCCTTAGAATCTATTATTCTTTGCATACACACACAAAGAGACCCAACCCTCATGTTATTAATACTGCCTTGTTTATAGTAAGAATCTTGAGGACATATTTGTAAGAATCTGTGCTTTTGTAGGATGTTACAGGTTTTGTAACTTTAAGCCTTCTGCCATGTAAAATTTGGTCTGGATGGATTCAGTTCAAGCCAAATATTCATGATAATTTTAAAGTTCCCAGAATTTTAATACTTCATTTTATTTAATATATCCAGCTGATGTAGACCATTTACTAGATTTCATGAAAGAGATTACTCCTGTCTTCTTGGGATTTCTTCAAGGCACAAGACTACCATAAAAAAAGGCTGGATATATATTTTCCATTGCATGTAGCTTTGCTACTGTAAATTTCACTGGACACCAAACTCTTCATTAAATACTTATTAATGTTTGGCTTTGATTTTCTCCTGAGTCCAGCCTGCTGTGATCTATCTAACCTATATTAGATTTACCCACATAATTAATGTTACGTGTATTTAAAAGCAACAGATGCTGATTTCCAGCTGTAACACCTACACTAGGTACACAGTACAGAGAATTTAAGCTACACATTGTTCAGCTCTGGGAAATAATATAGGTCACTATATCGGGCTGATACTCCATTCTGAGGTGTAACAACAACAAAAAAGAGCATCTGATATGTAAAAGCTGAAATAAAGGCAATAGAAGCACAGGAAATCAATATTGCTCTCCAAAGTAAGATGCCTACAAGAAAAAAGAAGAGGCATGTGACAAATTAGAAAGCTTCTTTTTCCAAATAATTTTTTTAGTTAACTTTTTAAATAAACCTATTTACCCTACCACCTTTGGAGATTATCTTCATAGGCCAAAATATATAGCAAAGAAAAACAGAGATCAGTATGTATAAAGTAAAATATGTGCCAAACTGATTGAGAGTATTGTCTTCAATTACGTGTCAAGAGCTCTGAATTACATAAAATGTTATTACATTTTAACATACTTTAGAACTGTCAATCTATGTGTGTTTACACATTCTATGTTTGACTAAGAAAATTTACGTGTATATTATTATTTATGGGGCTTGTTTTTCCACTGTATGGGTGCATATACATGTTTATTCAGATTTCTTATGGGAAATGTGTTCATTGAGGTATACAAATATGTATGTATACACAACTGGGCTTACCACTTAACTCTAGGTTTCAGATTTATTGTGGGCTCTTACCTGTGCACTCCCTCTGACCTTGCTATGGTCAGTAGTAAAGCTCTCCCTGGCTTCTATGTAAGCAAAGCCAAGTCTCTTAGTGAAATAATTAAAGTTAAATCAACTGAGATCACTGAAAACAAAAGCATCATGGCCCCACACTTTCAAGTAATGTAAAAATACGTTTCATCACCAGAAAAGCTCCATGACAGTCTAATTGTCATTTACCTTCAGAAGAATGATTAAATCTATTTCAATTACTCAGCAAAGACCTATCAAAGCTCTTAAAAAATTTTTCACGAATATTAGTGAAGTACATTTCCTTCCACCTTTCCCATAATATTTTACTATTCTTCATACATCTGACTGCCTACTGCTGAAAGAGAAATTTCAGTAACATCATTAATCTATGGCCCAATCCAAACGTTGTTAACATCAATGGGAAGATAGATTCCCATCTCATTCACAGGCTTTTGATGTGGCCTCATAGCCTTTTTGTAGAATATTTAATGCAGTGCCTCAGTTATTTGAGAAGCTATTTTATTTGCTTACCTGTTTGTTTTAAAATGTATCAAAGAGACCTGAAAGCATTAGGGAGATTTATGCTCTCTATTTCCAGCCTATTGCTCTCAGGTCATTTTGGCAAGAACAGCACTACAGGCAACTGCACAGCAACTGATGCAAAATGCAAGCAACCGTAGGAGCAAGTTTGAGAACCAGAGGCAGGACTAGTGTTACTGTGTTTATTTGAAATTTTCTGTTAGATTTCTCAATATGGCATTTAAAATCAGAGCAGGAAAGACACTGGACACAGAAAAAAAATTTCTTGCTTAATTCTGTAGCAAATCCGGGTGTCTGAGTCCCATGTAGAACTGAAAACTCTATGAGAAGCATCAATGGCATTTCTGTAAGCAGGTAGTAACTGCAAAAAGTGGGGCCAGCTTCTGACTGTCCCTGGGATTACCTCCTAAACACCGTTTCTGTGTGTCTTTCTTTCTCCAGCATCTCTTTCATGTCTCATCTGATAAAACTGCAAGCCCTCCATTTCTAACTATTTTTTGGACTGCCATTTAGACTAGGGGAATTCCAATTTAATTCCCAATCTCTAGGTTCTCTGTAACACAAGCAATAGCCATAAAAATAACAAAAGCAAAATGTATTCCGCCACAATTATAGTTTTCTGAAGATAAATGAGTAGCAGAACACTCAGAATAGAATTACATTTTCTTAAAAACTAGCAATGGATTCAAATGGTAATCACTTGAAATTTGAAACCCCTTTTGCTCTTCCTAGTTATGTGAAATATGTGCTAAAGTCTTCAACTTTGGAAGACACGCTTGGAATCTGTACGCAGAACTGTCAAAGAAAAATCTACATGAAACAAATATAATTTTCCCTTTCTGGATTGCTCTCAGTTCTCCCATTAATCACATTGACAACATTTTCTGTTTCTAAAAGGATAAAAAACCAACAAATATCATTTTAGAGCTAATGCACACAATTAACTAGATAGTGCTGTTGCAAGAAAGTCTCATTATCGAATTTACGCCTTCTGTTCCAGTGACACACAGAAGCCAGCTTTCTAAAGCCAAATTTCAACATGACCTTATTTTCCACCTTACCATTTTTCCCAAGGGAAATTCCTACTGTTGAGACAGTTTTGTGGATGAAATGACTTCTTACATTATTCTTCACTTTAATTTTTTTTTTCTGATCAAAAATCCATTAACATCCACTAAATAATTCAGGTGATAAAATTACTTCTATGCTACATAACAGCAAGAACTATCAGTTTAAGGAATTATTACTTACTGTTCTTTTCTGGAAGACTGCAGATGGCAGGATGTAAGACAGTTCTGTGCTCAGTTCAGTATCCTAATGATTCTCACATAGGAACATTTTTGTTTTGTTTTGCTTTCATGTTTAGCAGAAGCCTGTAGTGATAACACAATGAATCAAAGCTTGCGTTTGTTGGCTCAGTGCCCTAATGGACAAGGATTACTCATTAACAATTCTTTCTTTGCGAAACTCTCCAAACATGGGCTGTATTAAAATGTTGTGAATTCCAACTTGACCAGCAGCACAGAGACTTGAGATGCTTGTTAATACTCTGGTCGGGTGCAGAGGGGAAGTTAACTCAAACAGTGGGGTGATAGCACCTTGTTGCTCATCATAACTCTTTCCTTGCGCATGTACATTTTTTATGACATTCTCAGCCTCCTTGTCTTTCCCATCCAAAGAGCCCAGGTGTTATTCTGAGACATAAACTTGATTTCTAAGTATTTCTGTTATTTTTTACCCTTTTTAGTGAGACTGAGCATTACACTGAGTACTGAAGAAAAATAGGCTATAAATTATAGCATCAGAGGGACATGAGGACATTAAAGTTTAATTCCTGTATCTGCAAGAATCTCTAAAAAACTGCACCATTTTGATTTGGGCTCATCGCATAGAGCTTTAGACAAGAAACTGAGGCCCCTAATTTTAAATCTATTAGATTCATGCACTAGTTGTGCACAGGGGGAAGAAATTGGTACCTGTAGATTGAAAACCACATCCTTGAGTGAGCTGCACTGTGTCTGAAAACACCGATGTGTTGTCACTGGCAGAAAGGGGACCTTGAACTACTACATCCCCATTTACCCTGCAGAGGAAATTAAAGTGAAGTGGAATGGATTGAGGCTATTTTATTTCAACATCCCACCTACACAGGAAGCATAATAATTCCCGGGTTTGCATTGCTAAACATATCCAGTGGGCATGAGTTGATCTGGCAGTGATACTGAGACAAATTTCAGTCAGAGGAGACCACTGACAGCATCACTCATGGTAAGTGAGTTCATGGTTGCCACACAGTATATGATCTCCATCCTTCCCTAGGCATTTGCATAGTCTGAGCAAGGCTGAATACACAGAGAAACAGGCTGTGCCTCCTGCTTGAGCAAAGAGAGGCATTGGGCAGCCAATACAGTCCTTTCTATGTGAAAGGTGAGATCTGCTGGCCCTAAAATTACCAAGAATAAAATTCCTTCACTTTGCCTCATTTTAAGAGAAAAAAATAATACTTTAAAAAGGTATATTCATCCTCAAGCTTTTATCAGAGAAATTCTAATTCTCTATAAATTCTCTATACTTCTCATAAAAATATTATTAATAAAGAGTCCCTTTTATGTGTTCTGTCCCTTGCAAATTCACCTGGTAGCCAGCCAAACAGTCATGGTATGACGTATTTCTGAAGAGAACAGTGAGAGAATGATGCTATAAGGCTGTCACTGGACACTAACTCCCAAGGGGTTACTATTTTCAGGGAGTAATGCCTACAGCTCATTCCAGCAGGTACTGGCCATATGATAAGTGCATTTAAGACTACGGCTCTCTCAGTCCTCATTTCTGACCCTCTGAACACCATCTTACTTCTGTAAACAATGATGTTTCTGTTTGACAAATTCATGTTTGGCAAAATTGACAAACTACTTTCAAGTAAGGGAATTCTTCCAAAATAACCCTACCCGGAGGTGACAGAGGGTCTCTTCAACCAAGCATGCCAACAGCCCATCTGACACTTTCCACTATATGTCCACTCCAGTGGTGCCTAGAAAACGCATGCCAAAAAACCCAATTTCTTTGGTCATCCTGAGGCCAGTGATGGGTTTTGTCCCACATAGGAAAAAAAGCAGAAGTGCAGCCAAGAAGTCCAACAAATGTCATTATGTCTCATGAAGGTTTCTGTCTTTTGGCAAGTTCCAAGGATCTGAAATCTCTTTTCCATCTTTCAACTTCCCCTAGCATTGGTCTGATGTAGTTGGTGGCACAGAGAAATCGCTTTTTAGAAGTCCCTAGAGACTAACTATCAATAAGTGTTCTTTCCCAAAAAGCATTTTCCTGTGTGTGGATGTTGTTTGTCAGACAGCAAATAGCTTAGCACAAAGGAAATGGAATTTAATCCCCCTATTCACCAACCCATTTGTTGCATTAAAACATTTTTTTCTTTCTTTACAATAATAAAGAGGCAAGTGCCAAAATGGTCCTTTGTCCACTAATCAATACATTCAAGATATTACTGGAAACAGCAAAGAAATAATCCACGTGGTCAAAAGAGGAAATATTACCTGTAGCAATGACATGTGGCATTACTGGTTAAAGCCAGGTGTTCATATTTATTGTGGTTCATGTACAAATGAGAATTGAAGAGAAAGGAATTGGAGCAAATCAAATATATCTTCTGTAGTGTTTCAGGAGATTACATACACAGCATCTCAGGAGAGAAGAGAATGAGAAAGTATTCAAACACAGATATTTATAAATGGAATATCGTTCCTAAGATAGCATTGCATTCTATAATTTTTAAAATCTCAGAATATTATCTGACATCCTGAAGATTCTCTGGACAGTAGTAACATTACTTCTGTAAGTGACAAAGAGCACGTGTTCTACAGTACATTTATGCCATTACCAGTTCAAGTACATGTTCAGCAACAAAGCCAGGGATATAGAGAACATTCAGAGCTAGAAATCTGTCTGCCTAGAAAATACCACTTCATTAACTTCACACTCCATGAAAGAATGGCGGTGTTTGCCGGAGCTCGTTTGCTCCTCCTCCTGCTACTCTGTCTTTTCTCCACTGAAATATTTGCTATTCTGTACTTTCACTGGCAAGGAAGCTCCATGGCCTGGGTCATGGAAAGGCAAAAATAATCCTGGCAACAAAGTAGTTTCCCATCAAAAGTGTGGATGGGAAAAATCTCATACAGAAAGAGATAGGGGGAAAAGAAGAAAAAGTAAGCTGGGTGTTCACCTTCAACATTTCTTTCTCTTCACATCTGGATGAATGCATCATCACACATTAAAAAAATTATGAAAATAATACACACACAAATGACCAGTACCTGCTCCTTTGTGCTCAGAAAAATTTTCCAGCAGCTGAAAAGCTTTCTGACTACTCACAGCCAGTTTTCTGGAGCTCCAACACCACTGTACACATGACAGTTGTAGAACCATTCCGGTTGAAGAAAACCTCTAAGGTCATTCAGTTCAACCATTAACCTAGCACCACCAAGTCCACCAGTAAACCATGTCCTTAAGTGTCACATCTACACACCTTCTAAACACCTCCAGGGATAGTGACTCAACCAGAGTTGAGTAGTAGAACTCAACCAGTTCCCTGGGTAGATTGTGCCAACGCTTGACAACCCTATTGGTAAAGAAAGTTTTCCTAATATTCAACCTAAACCACCCCTGGCACAACTGGAGGCCATTTCCTTCCTGCATTAGACAGTCATTACCACAGGGAAGGTGAGGACAAGGAGTTAAAGCCAGATAGATCTCTGCCAATGGATTAATTTCTCTGTTCCCCATGATTCAAGGGGAGAAACCTCCTGTCTTGCCAGTGGGAAAAGGTATCTTCTTGGCCTCAGGATTCTTGGGAACATCTTGGGGCAGGTGGGAATTGCAAGAAGGAGTAGATCTGGTTTGGCTGAAAGATAAATCAGCATTTCCAACTTGCACCTGGAGCTGTCAATACCTTGAAAACACCTGGGCATTTTTGACAAAAGATCCAATTTGTAGCAGTCACAATGAGTGAGATACCTTGCACCTGTGTTTGTTTCATAGGCCAAGGGATGCATCTTGACTGAGATCTACTTGTGCTCAAGGACTTCTTTTTCCCTATTCTCACAGCTCCCAGAATGAATGGTACTGCAGGCACCTGAGAGATCACATGAACGAAACTGTGCCTCAGTACAAAGCATCATTTTCAGCTCAGAAAGTGCTCACAACATGATCATAAAAGTTGCCACTAAACAGCAGTCACCCTCAGCTCTTCTTTCATCCCTGCAGCACCCCTTATTTATTATTACTACACAGATGATACACACCATCTATACCACTTTGGGCCATGGTCTGTCTCCTCAAACCAGCCATTTCTTACTCTCAGACACCCTCAGCTTTCCATTTCTGGAAAGATGTCCAAGCTTACAACAAGCTTACAATAAATTTTATCATCTAAAGATAATTAAGAAATCTTAATAGATACGGCTGTTTCTGCACAGGTTAAAAAGTTGGTGAGGAATGAGTGCAAAGTTTCAGTGAGTTAACTCTAGTGTCTGTCAATTTTTTTTTTACCTCCTGCATTTCAAAAGTGGAGGAATAACTGCTTTTAAGATTAGTTTAGTTTGTTGAATAAGTCTTTCATTAATCAGAACCTCTTCATTTTAAGTTGCTCTCTGATTATTCAGTTTCTGAGCAGGGCAAAATTTATTCAATAATCTTATATTTCGCCCTGATGAAATAATCTTTGTCACTCACATATTTTAAGTGGAATGTCATGAAGGGTAAAATGACCACAGAACAATCTGTCTGATGAGGGGGAATTCCTCCCTGGTGGCAGGCAGTTAATTGTTAGCCAGCATGGTCTAGGAAGAGCATATATGTAAGATACCATCTTATGGCTGCCTGGGTGCAAGAGGAGAGCTGAGCATACGTGGCATCAGCTACAGCATCAAAAGCTAAGTTTCAGTAGGGGAAACTTGGTCTACTTCCCTCCAGCTGACTTAATTGAAATTTAGGATGTGTTTTTCTATGAATAAATTCTGGTATTCCACATTAGATTATCTCTCATTATTTTAAATTTTAATTGAGACACTGATATTACATGTTCTTCCCCACCCCTACCCCCTGCTAGAGGTTACAAGTTTGCAAGTTCCTAAAGAAATCACAGCTTTAAATTAAACATGTTGGGACAGTATTAGCTGATAAGAAGTTCTTCTAGAGGCCTTGAACTAAATATATACTCTAGTCTTACAATTTTTTCTCTTGACATTTTGATGTTTTACAGTGTGATAGTGTTGAGTTCAATAAGGGTTAGCCTTCATTTATGTAAATATTTGGAGAGATAAAATTATAAAGAAATGTTGATCTATTCCAGTAAATGACAGCACTGTCCTTTCATTAATAAGTAGTTCTTTAAAACTAAATGTCAAAGGTGACAAGTGAAGTATTATTAATAAATAAATATTAGGATATCTTTAGATGAATTTTTGAATTGTTAAAATAATCACTCTAAGTAAATTCATTCTGCAAACTTTTAAACCTCTACTTTTTTCTCATCCTTTGTATAGTGTCAAGGTAAAAGAGATGTTTAAAAGAACAAGTTCAGTAGCTAGCAAGAAACCATTTCTTTCTGGATGGGAGAGGAAACATAGACTAGATGTCATATGAATGGACAGTGTAAATCATTGGAGATGCAGGAGGAGTTCTGCTAACACTATCTGGCAAGCCAGAGTCACTGTTAACCTCTTAAACCCTCAGTTCTGTCATTTATTGTTCTAGAGGAGGCTCTAGCATGCCTTGAAGCATTGCAGGCAGATGACTGCTCTCATTATTCATCGAGAGAGGGCTGCAGAGCCAGCATCAGATGCCCAACAGGTACCCAGGGCAAAGCCTGGGGGAATCTCCCCATCCTATCTCAAGAAGTCCATGATAACCAGGGAAAAATGGGAATATTGCACACTCAGCAGCTGATGGAGATCTCATTACATCTTTCTTCATATCCAAGAGAAAAGGGAATGTCAGATTCCACTACAAGTAATAATGCAGTGCTCAGTTTGGGAGAAGCTGCCTTCTTCCTTCAGCAAGGCAGACACTCATACATCAGGAAGGAGCAGGAGTGGTTCTGTTCCATGAGGGGATAAAACTGGAGCTAAGGATAGCTCCACAGTACCTGAGGAGCCAGGGTGCTGACAGCAACAGGCCCAGGGGAGGGAACATGGTAAATGAGGATGAGGGGCTATCCAGGGATCAACCAAGAGCAGCAGGAAGAGGTAGGGCCAGATGGAGGCCTGGAGACACACTGCTTGCAGCATCAGCCCAAGGTCCTTCCAGGAGGCCGAGCAGAGGCAGGACTGGAGATAATGCAGGCTACAGTTTAACACCTGCAGTCCATCTGGGGAAAAATCCTCTCATGAGCCAGGAGATGACAGGACAATACCAAACACATTTCCACAAGCTTATCACAAACCAGGGTTAGAAGGCCAGGCTTGAGTTTAAACAGCATCCTCAACACCCAGGCAAGGCATGTGGGAGGCTCCAGATGAGGCTGATCAGACCTTTTAAAGCCTTTTAGTGCCTCAGGACCCTAATGAAGGGCAGCTCTCAAAGCTTTGTTGACTCTTCCTTGTTCCCTAACAGAATTTAGACAAATGATGAACATGGTTATGATCACTTGTGACAGGCAAGAGGAGTAGCAGCAGGACTAGACCTTCAACATCCAACTTGCACAGAAAATACTAAGACATGTCACAAGTTTAGCTGAAGAGTATTCAAGACTCCACCCAGCTAAGAAGAGATGAAAGGAGCTGGAAATCAGATAATATTAGGACCTGGATATAGCTGAGTTATTTCCAAACTCAGAAAAACAGTTTCATGTACCAGGGCCTGATTGTCCTTTTAGTTTCCACCTAGTAAAGAGTTGGTACTGAGGAAAGAAAGGGAATTGGAGGTCAAGGAAAAGTGTGGTCATTGAAGGGAAAATTAAAGGGATATTGAACAATAGATCTTGGAGGAATTAGTTTATTTTCCTTTCTTTCCTAATCTTCGGTTGACATCATTGCATTCTGAAAACAAATTGCTTCCCTTTTTAGAAGAAAGAAACTAAATGCGGTATAAAGTTTATTAAATTTAAATAATGCATATCAGGAAATGGAGAGGTTACTTATCTCATACCAGTATTAGCTTGGGCTCAATCTGAACAAAAGCTTCATTTATCAATATCTAATCTGAATACCATTTTTGTCCAAAATTGGGTCTCATCCCAAAATATGGGATCATTTGCATTGGCAGATCCCTTATTTACGTCAAATCTCACTTGGCTGGTGTCTTTTATCTCCCCATCTCATCCCAAAACACAAAACATGTAACAAAACCAGGTTATCTAGAGTAGATTGCATGCATGGGAAGTTTAGCTAGTTCTGTTTCTCATCTTTTGTGACCCCCTCCTGCAAAACTTTCACAAGGGAGGGAATCTTACAAATCCAGGAATTTTAGGCATTAACTGTTTCTTTAAATAGGCAAGTAGGATAAGACAATTTATGAGGAAAAGGGAAAAAAAGTCAATTCAAAGCATGGCAGCTCACCTACTCAGCAACTGAAGCCATTGTTTCTCCTTCTACACTGGCTCCTCACAAATATGGAGCCAAATTAGATGTTTCTACCCTTTTCCTTGAGGTTTCCTCAAAATTGCATCAAGTTAGTGTGGGACTGTGTCTACTGCTTTCTGAATTTACAAGCCTTCAAGCAAAACTTGTATTTCCCTTGGTCAATGGAGTTGCCTACCCAGAGAATGTGCTGTGCTCATAAGGAGATGGCCCTTTCTCAGCTGCTAATCCATGGCAGAATAACTCTGTGCAAGCCTGTGGGATTCATACCTCCATATCACAGCCAATTTCAGCCATATTTGTGCTTCTTGAACATAGTAACTGATTATCACAGTGGCAAATGGGGAAGGGAAGGTGCTATCATTACAGAAATACCAGCTAGGAAGTTCTTCAGAGAAGTGGCTGGATCGAGGTGTTAACTCTTTTGTCTGGCAGGAGCTGGCAAAGAACTGGGCTCCAGTAGTAATCAGGAGCCCTTCTACCAACCTCTTTGATGTACAGAACTGCTTAACAAAAACATCCCCAGGCCACACAAACCAGCCACCATGTAGTATGGAGAATACAGCTCCAGTTTCTGATCTATTAAATTTGAGTGAAAAATTAAAATGAGACAGCACCAATAATGAGAGATGCTATTCTGGTTGTCATGAGGACTACAGCTAAGTCTTAGCTGCAGCAAAATTACCCATGAATTTTTTGGGGGGTGAAGCACATATGTGTCTATATGTAAGTGCTGTTAGTTCTACTATTTCTACTAAAGGAAACAGAATCTCTGCATGTGATTAAATTAACGTCACCAACAAGAGGGGCAAAAGTCACGCCCTATTCTCTTTCCAGTAGACTTAGCAGCTACTGCTGATAAACTCAGCAGCAGAAGATGATGGAAATATCAAAGGTACCAAATATTGGAACAATAGTGTGATTATTAGATGTGACTAATCCTGTTCTAATATTAATAAACTGATTACTTCCAGTATGTAATGTATACCTCCAGAAAGTCATCCTCATGTAAACACAACAACAAAAGGGGTTCCTTCCTGTATGCATGAAAATTACCCAAATACCAGCAGATGATTCTGTTCCAGATTGTGTCTCGCTAATGTGCAGTCACTATACATGCATACTGCCAAATAAAAGATTAATAGAGGAGGAAAAAAAATGCATGTAGCAACATTAGTTTTTCAAAACAGAAAACAATTTTCTCCTGGATATGTGATGTCAATCTGGAACTGCATTCTTTTTCCTCTACATCCAGTTCATTACAGAGAGAGCAAAGGAAGAATATACCTAGCTCTTACTACTTTTAATTTAGTCCAAGGGATGTAAGTCAAAGTTAGAAAATGTGAGGGAACTGCTATTTTCCCAGTGACAGAACTGCTGTTGATATAGGTGATGAACTATAACCTTAACCTATGCAAGACCTTTATGTCACTGCTACAGCATGATACTGTCTATAGTCAAAAATATTTGCTCTGAAGAAACATCAAGTCTTAAATCTTTTTGGAAAACTGACAAAGCATAACCTTTCTGTATTGTAAAGTTTTTCTAAAACTGGAATTTGCCAAAAAGATGCCTCTCCTGAAGTATTTAAAATTATACAAAAATTAATTGCCTGAGAAAGAGGATAATTAATAAATGTCAGAGGCTTTAAATAAGCAGAACAGAAAAAATTTTAGTACTTCAAATTTCTTACAACTCAGAACTGTTTTTTTTATCTTCATACTTTCTAAATACCTTTTTAAACTAGCAGAGCTGATACTCATTTTATCCGTTTAATCATTGACTTGTTGCTTAACTTGTCTTGTTACCTAGGTCTTTTAAAGTCAACAGATAATAATATGAAATAAACAAAACCTTTGTCACTTATTCCTACATCAAGTTTTATGTAACTCTCCTAAATATGAGTTGCAATAGAAACCTTTGAACAGCCTGCCAGTAAAATGGACTGTATTGCAAAGAAGCTGATAAAATCTTGTTTGGGATATCATCATTTTTTTCCAGTAATTAACCAGATATTTTAGGCTTCTTGAGCGTAATAAATCTCTGTTCTGTTAATATACTGCTCCTTGCTTCTTCAGGTGGAAAATCTTGATCCATAATTGCCAGAATACAGTTTTTTGAGATTACCAGTAAAAGTGGGCAGAGACATAAGATTTTTCTAATTGGACTGTCAGCCAGCAGGTGCTAAAATGAAATGAGACCTTGACTGCCTTTAACCTTGGATTATTTCAAGGCAATAACTGAGGTATGGAAAAGCACTCTTTCCCTGTACCTATGCTTGATCCCTCCACTTAATTTCACAATTCAACAGTATTTTAGCAATCTACTTCCCAGTCCAGAGTTTTAGAAATTAATTAAAAATTTGGGGTGTCTGCATTCTTTGTCTTTAGATGGTGGATCATAACTCTGCATATGTCAGCATGTTGAGGAATTGTTTGGAAGAATATCATGGGATATGGCTCTGGAGAGAAGAGAGGTCCAGAAGAGCTGGTTATCATTCAAAAATCACCTCCTCCAAGTTAAAAAACAGTCCATCCATAAAGCACAAATCAAGCAAAGTCATCAGGTGGCCCGCATGGATGAACAAGGAGTTTCTAACTAAAATCAAACATAGAAAAGCGGCATAGAAGTGGCAGAAGCAGTGTTACGTGGTCCAGGAGGAATACAGAGCATGCAAAGCTTGCAGAGACAGTTTTAGGAAAGTTAAAACCCACCCCATTGCATATGGCAAGAGATGGGAAAGGCAACAAGAGAGACTTCTACAGGTGTATCAGCAGCAGAAGGAAAATTAGGGAAAATTTGGGCTTGCTGCTGAATAGGACAGGGGACAAGCTGATAAACATAGAGAAAGCCAAGGTATATGATGCTGCCTTTGCCCCAGTCTTCACTGATAAGAGCAGCCTCCAGGAATTTCAGGTACCTGTGTAAAAGTCCGGAACAAGAAAGACTTGCCCTCCATAGAGTAGAAGCAGTTTAAGGAGCATCTACACAGGCTGGACATGCAAAGGTCTATGGGTCCTGATGGACTAGGAGTGTTGAGGGAGCTGCTGATGCCACTGTAAGGTCACTTTCAATTGCCTTTGAAGGGTCATAACTACTGGGAGAGATTCCTGATAACTGGGAAAAAATCAAACATCACACTGCTCTTTAAGAAGGGAAAGAACCAGATAGCCTTCCTCAAGAAGAAGACAGGCTCAGTGAATAAGGGCAGAGCTTGAATTTAACAAGGCTTTCAGCACTGTCTTCATTGACAAAATCATAAAGCACATACTAGATAAGTATGAAGTGAATTTAATTTGAAACTGGCTAAACTGTCTCAAAGGTTTGGGATCAGCAGCATGAATCCCAGCTAGAGGCAGTGATTTGTGGTATATCCCAGGGGTGAATTTCAGAGCACACCCTCAACAGCTTTGCAGATGATGCAAAAGTGGCAGGAGTGCTTGGCAGCTCATCATGCTGCCACTCAGAGGGACCTTGATACGTTGTAGAAATGGCCTGACAGGAATCCTATGAACTTCAACAAAGGGAAATTCAAGTCCTGCAGCTGGGGAGAAATAGCCCTGTGGAGTAGCCAAATTGACCTGGGCATCTTTCACTAAGACACTAGCTACAGAAATCTATCTCTCCAAAGAAAATGTAGCATTAAAATTAAAATGTTAAGCCTACCCACAATTTGGAGAGAACACCAGGTATGGAAACTCAAACTCTACACAAGTTTGGTGGACTTTAGTTGCTCCTCCTTAGATATTTCATAGTTTCTTGGGAGAAGCACTAATGAAAATATTACTGAAGGAAATGCTTTTTGTCCTAGTAGGGTTTATACAAGGCGTTCCTGATGAGGAAATCTGCATTCGTGGTGTGTTGGGCTGGAGGTCTTGCTGACCTTCAGGTCTTGCAGCAATTTGATGGCTCAAGAAAACATCCTGTGATTTTTTTTTTTCAAATTAATATGTGTCTGTGTCCTCTGAAGCAAATTCCAGCCATTGACACAAGCAGAGAACAACCTGCTAGCCAACTTCTTCTATTTGCTTTTTTGAAGAGGCAGATTCTTTTGAGGTAAGTATTTCCCAATAACTGAGTCAGCATGAGTCAGCACCATATCTTCTCTGAAAGACATAAAATTGCCCAAGAATCATAGAATCATAGAATAGTTTGGGTTGGAATGCACCTTTTAAAGGTAATCTAGTCCAACCCCCTGCTATGAGCAGGGACATGTTCAACTAGACCAGGTTTCTCAGAGCCCAATTTACCCTGACCTTGAATGTTTCCCAGGATGTGGCACCTACCACTGCTCTGGGGAAGAAGAAGGGGGCAAGAGGGGGGCATTTACCAAAGGTACAGCTTAGGGGCAGTGAAGGAGGGTTGGACTGGGAGCACTGATGCATAATGGACTCCTGGCTTGGAATACATCTTGGGACAGAGAAGGAATTCGATGTAGGGCTACTCCTCGTCCCAGGTAAATACAGCAGCAGAAGACACCAGTTGACAAGGGGCATTTTAATCTGCTCACAGTTTTCCATGAAATTGGAATAGAGGTTGTTCCTTGGGAATAAGATTGCGTATGAGGAATGCCAAAACTTACTTGGAAACACCAGGTGTTTCTCAGGTCTTACAGTTCCTGTACCCAAGCAACCAACAAGGGTAGGGGACAGAGATCCTGAGTGCTTTGTCAGCAGCTTTGCCCTTCAGCCCCCTACAAGCGTGACTCTGATGTGTGTGCTCTGGCAGAGCAGAGGGAGCAGGACAGACCAGCATGGCCTTGACCTTTGGCCAGCCAGGGTAACATTTCAGCTGCCCACCATGGACCCACAGATCCAGCTGCTGCCAGGAACCTTAGCACAAAATTTGCCACTTCCTAGCAAAAATAAAAAAGTAAATAAGGAATACACTAAAAAGTAAACCCTTGCTAATTTTGACTTTGGGTTGCCCTGGTGTCTTGTACACCATTCCATCAGTTAGCAAGGGTCAGGGGAAGCCACTCATGAAAACAAGAAAATACAAGGTAAAGATAGGGGTCTGGCGTGACTGCAGCACTTTTCTACAATGCTCTGTCCAAGCATTGTAACAGGTAAACCTGCAGCCAGCATGGGGCACTGGGAAATGGGAAGTGAACAGTGCAGGAGAGGTAATTCCATTACACTCCCTTGCTGAGGGAAAACCTACCTGCTGGGGTTACTCCCAGTTGCCCGTGTCTGCCCCACACAGCAGCATTATTCCATAGAAGTAACATTACATCCATTCACACTGATTGTCTTTCACCTGTTTGTCCTTAATGTTAATCTCTTTCACATCTAAATTCAAGTTTCATGTTAGTACTATGATTTCCCCCTCACCCAACATACATCAGTAAGGGCCCATAAGCCACTTCCAGCCCCCTGCAGATTTTTACCAGCACAAACTATACAACTGATCATTGCCAAGAAATAAATGGGGTCGCTCAGGACCTGCCGAATTCTTTCTTTTGATTACACACCAGAGAGGGGGCAGGAAACAAGCAGATGGGATCAAAGTCCCTTCCCTAAAAGAAGAGAAAGTCCCGTTTCCCTTATCTTAAGCACTGTGTCAGTAAGTTTCTCCCAAATTCCTCTGCTGTTCATTACAGTTATTCCCAGCTCAGAGAAAGCACCTGGCATGTTGTTTTTGGTGATGACTGCAAGCTCCAGAGAGCAGAGGTATCTTTACTGGAGCTACTAAAATACTTCCTGGTTTACAAATGTCGTTGTCTTCCTGGTTGATGCTTCAAAGATTTGTCGGACACCTCTGGGCAACCAAAACTCTGAGCCATGGAGATCTATTTTTCATGAGTTCCAGTGATTTCCAAACACATATTTAACAAAATAGCCATGACCTGTTCAGAGGAGCTCTGAATTTGTCATGCAGGTAAAACAAAGTCTAAAACAAGGAGCGAAATAGTTGTCAAAAGTTTGTACAGCAAGTGTCTGAGCACTGACTTTATTGAGCAGATATATATGATTATAGATAAACAAATGTAGTCTGTTAGCTGCTGCAGATATCCAGTGCAGTAATTAAATTGAGGGGAAGTACACGACAACATGGGATAAGGGACAGCGAATTAAATGGGTCAAATTTTTATTTTGATCAAGACTTAAAATAACCAAATATTCTGTGGAAAAAGTGTGTTGGCTCTTATTATGCTATAGATCTGCACAAAGAAGTACAATCTTACCACATTTCTTACATAAATTTCCTTCTTTTCTTATGTAATTTTGCATGCAGAAGGGCTGTAAAAATGATAAGCAGTATAAACACAAAAATAAAAAATGTTGAGATAAAAAAGGGACAATTTTTTCTCTCAAAGCTAAACACTGTTATCAAATGGAAGTTGAGAAATAACTGGTACCAGTATGTAAGTAGTTGAAAGCATTTTTACTAAGGAGCCTGTCAGACTGTCTTCTACATGTACGTATAGAGCTGCAATAGTATTAGTAGTGTTACCTTTCCAGCAGTGTTATCTAATCCAACATAAGCATTTGGAAGACATAAGAATGAGGAGTTTTTAATCTCTCCATTTATTCCTGATTTCATGAGAGTTAAGCTTTGACATGAGACTGGAGTGAATTCTCTGGACCCTAGGATGATGCAGAATATTAGATCTTGGCACATCCTGTAGTTTTTTAACTCAAAAATCTAGAGAACTCCGAGTTCTGTTTCCAGGATTTGAAAATTGATTTCTTATCCATCATCAGCCCTCTTTCTGCATTGCCTTGTGGCTGCAATTTGCTTTCTCTTTTTCTCTAGTCCCCTTTCTATTCTTTAAATCACAAGAAATACTCCTCTCTCTTAAAATATGAATAATTAAATAGCAGTCTAAAATTAAGATCTTCAATATAAAATAAAAAGAAAAATAAGATAACAAATCTTGGTTTTTACAAACCTTTCCTTAAAATAATGACTAAACTTACGGATCTCTGTAACTGTCAAGTCAGTTGGAAACATACATGTGAAGCCTTAACACAGTTTGCATGACCTTAAGTTGATTTTTACCTTCTTGCTTTCAGTTAATTATGTTACACATGAGACTCCTCCTGGCACTTCGTTAACATCTGGATTCCCTTGTTATATATTTTACCCCAAAGTCTGTACATTCTTTTGGATTAAGTGATTATTTGCCTGGAGAAGTTCCTACTCAGGTGCATTTTTCATTATTTCTGTCATTAATTTGTCCTTTCTCACTACAAGGAACATTTGGTTTAACTCTCACAAGAATATAAGAGAAGTATTAATTATCACTAAACTTCTGCTAGTAGTGCCTAAAAAATATAAGCTGTCAAAGAAATAAAAGCTACAGCTTTCTTTTAAGGAAGATCAGTAGATAACAACACTGAACGACATATTTCTGGGACTTACTGTACTGCTTTTTCTCTCTTCAGACTTGAATTCATGTTCTGTGGACTATCCCACCATTTCAACTTATGGAGAGCTGAATCTTCCTCTGGCTTACTTAAGATCTATATTCCAGTGTAAAGTAAATTCTACTTCCTTCTACAATTAGAAAGCCATTTTCAAATCAAACTCTGACTTGTATGAGCACTGTCATATATGAAAATATGCAAAAGTTATTTTGGACATGGGGACAGAAAAATATTCAAACAATGTGATAAATGAAGTTTAATCAAGATATTCTCCATAGAAAATATCACTTGAGTTATTCACATCCACTACCATTAGAGACACGACTTTTTAGAAGTCTGAGTGGGATATGCCAATTTCCCATATTGTTTAAATGTTCCAAGTTCTAACAGATTTTAAGAAGACAGTTTGTAGGAGAAACACCCTCAGTGACTGTACTTTCTTAGACTCCACAAGAAATTTCTATTGGAGCATGTTGCAAATAGAAACATCCAGCAGAACTGGAGCTACAAAGTCAGTTTGTTCTCAATGCGTTGTCTTTATTCTTTGTCGTACAGGATTGTGGAAGCCACTGTGTAAATCAAAGAGTTGATTAAGTACAGAGATTTCCAGGAAAAAGAAATAGTTTTCAACTAGTGCTGATGTTTACACTTCATGCAATATACCTGAAATATTTAAACAGGTGAAAAGGAAAGTGAGAAAGACAAGCCAAACATCTGACTGTGAGTGCCTGGAAAAGCACTGTGGCATGTATGTCACTTGAACTGGTAAGGATTGATATATTGGGTTAGTGGAAACAGTTAAATTTAGAAAAGAAAGAAAGGGGTTTTTTAAATGCAAAAGCTTGTTCAGATGTTTTTAAGCCATTTCTTTCATGGTATTAAATAATGCTCAAATGTCCATTGAAGTCAAACTTCCACTGAACTAAATCAGTGCAGTCTGTTTGGGGATACAAAATGATCCTGCTAAACCGAGCTGTGGCTTGTCACTTGTGACAGCTGTGACACATCTGCAACAGTAAAAAAATAGCAGCTACACTCACCAGATGGGCAGCTGAGCTCTCATGGGCCAGTTGGCTATTTCCCAAACTGTTGGGATGTTTGTAGCTCTTTGTCATAACAACATTTTCTTCCTTTATGTTCCTCTTAATGACAGGAAAGTTACCCTTCATCATTACTGGAAAAGTGATGCTGCTTCTAAGCAAATGTTACTGTTTCTAGAATAATACATTGTCTGATCTTCTCTTTTCTCCATCAGATTATACTTACACAGATCCTTACATTAAATCCTTTCATAATATGGTTTTCTCTATTAGACATCCTGTAGCAACTATATGAATACTACATTACTGGAGAGGAAGGAAGAAGCTGTTTGCTTTACACATAGGCAAAGCAGTGGCCCTCATTCTTTTGTAAATTGTGGTGGATGTTGCGAAATAGTTTGACAGCAGCTGGTCCTGCTATTGTGATAGATTGATGAGAACATTTGACCCAAGCTCCTGCCAATTAAATCTGCAAATGCTGACTATAACCTGCAAGAAATAAGGTATTTTCTTATACCTATTATGCCTAAAGATCAGTAGTGAAATAAGCAAGTCCAGTGTAAACTGAAGTTTTGAATTTTAAAAATATATTCTTCTCTGATTTAACCCAATAAAGTGACAAGATTTTTTTGGAGTAGCTGATTAATAAATTAATGTTTTATAAAGCAGGGTTGAGCTGTACCATAAAACTACCCCTTTCATTAAATTATCTGCTCATACCAATTAAAAGTCTTCACTGTAGTCAAATTAGGCATGTATCCATTCAACTCACTTTCCTTCTTATTTATATACAGTTGCAGATTGGATTTTGCTGAGTAGAAGAGAAACAAGAGACATGAACAGAGAATTAGCTAACTTCCCAATATACCTGTTTGTAGGGAAGAGAAATCATCCATGGATTCAAATGAATGTAAAAATGTACAAGTGTAATTGCTCTCATGCTATTCAATTGTGCTTCAGTATAACAGCAAAATGCATCTGAGAAATGTTCAAATCTCATGTGCATCACAGTGGCTGCATATGGTACATGAGATCAGTAACACTGAAACATCACAAAGCACAGCCTAGGCTAGACAAGATAGCTTTCACTTGAGTTTAATGAGGCAGTAGTCATAATGAGAGACAAATTAAATCACAGCTTACTGAAATTATCCATTCTGAAAAGAGTATTAATGCCACAATGAGTGTCTGAGTTGCAGGTAACTGTTTGAGATGATACAGCATTCTCCACTGGCTGATTCTAAAAATGGTAGAAAAAGGCTAAAGCCACTTTATACTGTCAAATATATACCAATGACAGAGGAGAATTACTTTTATACATAGGTACCCTGTTAACTCTCAAATGGTACAGTGCTTCATTCACAGCAAGAACAAGACTGAGGCATTGAAAAGTTACAGATCCAGAACTAAAGACTTTACTCCTGTAAGTTAGCTTGGTCACCTAAATGAGGACTCTTGGTGTTGAGACCAGGAACTCTATCAGTATAATACTAGAAAAATATATTCAAATTACTTCACAATAATGAATTGAGTGAGAATTCTAATCAAAACAGGGCTAAGATTTCCTTTCATAAGGATTAATAGTATTGCATCACTAACAATGATTTTGTATTCAAAATTATTTCATGCCAGCACAAAATCTTTGGAGGGGGAGAAATTCTACAAATATCCATTTCATTGTCTTATCCATACTCTGTGGACTGCACATATAAAGATATCTGTCAATCAATTTGTAGGAACTGTTGAAGCAATCCTGTGCCACCTCTACTACATGTTCCTCTTCCCCTTGTTGAGTGGCCATTAGTAATTAATTACAGCCTACTGTCATAAATCTGCTTTTCCCTCTGCTCTGATCTTTTAGCATGAGCTTGTGGTTTGGCATGGATTAAGCAGTTCAAATGCCACCCTACAGGAATCCTTAAAAGGCAAAGCAGGGCTGCTCACTACAGACTGTGACACCACTGGAGACCCAGGGATTACACTGTGGATACAACATCTGATATCACTTGTCCTTTCTCTGTTCAAATGAGGGAACTCCTTGCTCCTACAGTCAGTTCTACAGCTTGCATCAGGCAGGAGCCCTGCCAGGGCTGGTCATCTAACTGTCACAGAAACTCTCCCAAGGTGATACAATGGCTGGGAGAGGATCTAGGATCACTTATCCCAGTTCCATTGCCGTTAGCCCTCTTACACACCATTACGAGGGAACTATCACCCCTCAAATCTAGTCATGTGGCCAGATGTTACATAATTGAATACGACAATAAATATGGATACTTGGTGATTTGGGGCAGCTAGGCAGAAGGAGTCATGGGAATAGCTGCTATACAAATCTTACAGTGTCGAGTATTAAGACAAATCTTGAAAATTTCCATTTTCATAATGGTAAGAAGTCTGTTCCTCCATGTCTTGAGTTACTTGCTTTTGCTTCCTCCATTCCCTTCTCTGTACTTCACTATTTTGATTGGTAGCACCGTATGTTTTCTTTGGACTTACAAAAGTTTCATTGTTCATCTCTGTTTCTTCAGCCAGTTCGTCCTGATCAATTATGCCACATTTCTCTTCGCTGAGGTTTTCGGGGTCAGCCCACTCCTGCTTCTCCCCAGAAGCAAAGATAGCATAGAATATCACGCCACTGTAGTGCACCAGGGCTGCGATCAGAAAGACGTTCTGCCATTCTTCACGGGTCTGAAAGAATGGTGCAGGTCTCATTAAATTTCCAGTAATAAGAAATACTACTCTCTGAATTACACCATGGATTAGCATATATTGAGGAATGACCATGATCACTGTTTGATTCCTGATGCTGAAGACTGAACAATTTAGAGGAATCATTGAAAAGACTTTTTTTATTTTTATAACTACAGCAAATATAATAAAACTTGGGTTTCTTTGTTGGGATCTTTCCTCACAGTGAAGTTTCTCTCTTGCATGTGAAATATTAATGGAGTTGGAAATGCAGGGATTTCTCTAACTACATAAATATTATTGTAGATCAGTGATTGCTTAGGAACCCTACCATGGGGGTATGGATGCATTGTAGAGGAATTTTCCAAGTCGTATAAGCATTGCACAGTTATATGGAGATATTGCAGAGACTCAGGCTCAGGTGGTATAAAACAAAACCTCCCTGCACAGATATTTCATTTATAATAGCTGAGAATCAGGCCAAGGCAGTATTAAAAAGTGCATGTTTAAGACAAACAGAGACCAATGACGAAATGGAATCCCCAGGAATCTTTGAAATGCATTAACTTTTGTTGCATTACCTAACCCTTTTCCTAGAAAACATGGAGAAATATTACCTTATGTTTTGTCATTGCACCAACAATGAGTGGGCACACCATTCCCGACAGCGTCCCCACACCGTTGGAGATGCCCATCAGAATGCTGGCGTAACGAGGGGCTATGTCCAAGTGATTCACATTGAATCCTACAAAAAATGAGAGACAATGGTCAGCTATACAGCACTGCAATACCAGGCCAACAGGGCTTTCTACAGCCATTCTGGCTGAAGCAGCCTGAAAAGGGTATCAACGTTCCTATTACACCTCTGAAGATTATGTTGTACAGAAAATAAAGTTTAGTTTGGCTCTATTTAAAGTGTCTATACTTTCCATTTTCTCATACTGAAGCAGTGCACTTGGAAAATATTTTTAATTAAGGAAACAATGCCTCAAAGTAGTCTTCTTTTTACTTACACAGTAGGGTTTTCTCATTCATTTATTTCAGTGGTTTAAGTAGCAGTTTAACAACATGATAAAAAAATAGCATATAAGCCAGTAGGAAAAATAATTACCCTTTCTGTAGTGTGTCTTCTGAGTACATATTTTATTAAGAAATAAAAACAAATGCTAAATATCAGCTCAGATAAATATCATTCCTTAGGTAATGAAAATTAGTCATATTAACTGTAGTTGATCACAAGAAGTGACAATGAATTCCAAGTGCATGGTAATAAATAAAGTAAGAAGAAGACTACTGGGAAAATCCTGCAATAAAAATTGATTGATAGAAATGGCCAGCTATGAAAGGACCTGTAACTGAGCAGCAAAACCACTTCCCATCTGCAGAATCCTGAAACAACTGAGGATCAGTAGTTATTTTGCTGGTCAATTTTGTTCAATAGACCCATGTTCTTGGCAGTCTTCTTGGAAGATCTTCAATCTTCATAACAAAATCTTCACTCTTTGTAACAAAAGGGTTTTTTTTCAGTCATGCTGGTACTGATGGTGCTACAAAGCAGCCCGAGACTACAAAATGTGGGTGAGACCCATGAAAGTGTTAGAAAAAACTCTTCTGGAGAAGGGCTGGATGTAGGATGCAACAGAGGGAGGGCTAACAGAGAAGGCAGAAACCAGATGCTAGGGCTGGGGGCAGGATTGCAACTGATAGCCCTTGTGCAACTATTCATTGCAGAGTAATTCTCTCTCTCTCTCTCTCGATCCCTCTTTCTCTCCCTCTCTCCCTCTCTCTCTCTCGCGTTTTAGAGACACAGCTTAAACAGGATGAAAAGGTGACAGACACTGTAAAAGCATATTAGAAAATAACAGCAGAAAGCTGATGTAAACTGGAGTCAATAAAGAGCAGGTTCTTTTTAAATCTTCATGTCCCGTGTGCAACACGTGTCATAGATACTGAAGTAAATTATTTCTGATATGGGAAGAAATACAGAACACCCCATAAGTAGCCACATTAAGAGCAAACATAATAATAGAAATTATGACATTAAAAACAGTCAGGATAATAACATCACTTTTGTCATGAATAGTAAAAGCAGGAATAAGATTAACTCTTACCTGAAATTGCAAAGCCACTGAAGCCTACTGCTAACACCAGAAAGGAAATTGCCACACCTTTTGTGTGAGAATAGCCAACCACCAAAAGCAAGGTTGCTTCCATCCCAAAGCCTTCAAATGAAACACATGAGAATGAATTACATTTAAATTATTATTGGTCATGAAAGTACTAGTAAGCATAATCCAGAATAGCAGCTTAAAATCAGAGAAAATTCTTTTGTATCTTTTAGCTATTCTTGAACATACTTGGGAGCTTTGTGCATTTGCAGAAATACTTGTGTATTTGCTGTTTGAGAATATACTATTTTTTTCTCCTCATTCACTGCTGTATAAATGATCCAAGCAGTTGGTGAAGTCAATTCACTGAGCAATAGAGGAAAAAACCAAGAATGTGACTCTGTGCAAAAGGCAGAAAAAAATCACAAACACACAAACATTATAGAGAAAGGAGAAAAATGCCTTTGATTTCCCATGGTTGTAGTGATGCAAGATATCCGTGGTAAATAGAGCAAAAGAGAGTTTTACATGCAAGTGTGCGAGCAACACAGCAGGACATCCCTGAGCATGAGGGTCTATTTGATCATACCACTCTATTGCCCATTCAATTATTAACCAGGCTTCTTGTCTCCTCCCTTTTTGAAAGCATGCTCATATAAGTAAGGATTTATGCCATGAGGCATCAGCTCTGCTTTTAGCACTTCAGATTAACCAGCTGTAAATGCAATCTTGAGTAAATCATCTCTTGTTACAATTAAACATGGACTAAACTATGATGCTTGGCTCAACTGCAGCAAACAATTGAATGTCATATTTTCAGAATCCAGTAGTACCTCCACAGTTCATGACCTTCCTTACAGTGGTAGTGGTTAAGATCTTCCTGCTGCGTAAGAAGTCAGCTAATTGCCCTCCGATGGGCACAATGATCGTCATGACCATGTGAGGAACTGCCGACAAAAGGCCAACCTGCAATTAGACAAATGAGTGCTTACCGTCATTTCCTCTTCAAGATTTAGGGGCAAGAGAACAGGAACCATAACATTTCTTCACCTCTTTTCTTCTGCATTAGACGCTTTATCTGATTAGAGCAGATGCGCAAAACTGGGTGAGGGAAGAAACATCTCTTTGTGGCCCAGGAGGAGAAACCAGAGCACAAGTGAGAATTTCACCTTAGAAATGCCATGCAATATCCCTAGTACTCATGGTTACTCTAAAGAGCTGCACTGAAGACTTTATATTAAATTCTGCCATAGACATCACAAAGGCCTGTCTGATGTGTCCTGATACTGGAGTACTCTATCTTGGTTTTCAACTGCTTTTATATATTTTTGTTATTTATGTTCTCAAGAAGCTCTTTCCTGAATAACAGATCTATCCCTGTTACCTGCCTCTGTGTAAAGGAAGGAAGAACCTGCACATTTGCATACAGACTGAAGATCATACAGCATAAAACTTGACATTATTATATAATTATAAATTATTAAATAAGCTTATATGTAAAGAAATGGATTTATTTTTATTCTTGTGGGATTACAGCCTACAAACTGATGGTCATCTTCTTTTCATTTTCACAGAAACCCAGAATCCCAGAATCCCAGAATGGCTGAGGTTGGAAGGAGCTTCCTTCTGCTCAAGCTGGATCACCTAGAGAAGGTTGCCCAGAAATGTGTCCATACAGCTTCTGTATATCTCTGAGGATGGAGATTCCACACCATTCTGGGGAACCTGTTCTAGTATACAGTCATTCTAATAGTAAAAAAGTGTTTCCTCATGTTCAGAATGAACCTCCCGTGTTTCAGTTTGTGCCCAAGGCACCACTGAAAAGAGCCTATTTTCATCTCCTTTACACTGTCCCTTCAGACATTTGTACATATGGATGAGAACCCTGCTGAGCCTTCTCTTCTCCAGGCTAAACAGTCCCAGCTCTCTCAGCCTTTCCTCATAGGAGAAATATTTCCATTCCTTACTCACTTTCATGGCCATTTATTGGACTCTGTCCAGTATGTCCATGTCTCTCTTTTACTGTGGAGCTCAGAACTGGACACAGTACTTGAGGTGTGCCCTCACCAGTGCTGTGTAGAGGGGAAAGATCACCTCCTTTTACCTGCTGGCCTTTGCATAACACAGCCCAGGGCACCATTAGTCTTTAGTGCAAGGACACACTGCTGGCTCATGTCCAGCCTGGTGTCCAGCAGGACCCCCAGTTCTTTTCTGCTAAGCTGCTTTCCAGATGGGCAAATCCCAACACATACCAGTGCATGGGCTTGCTCCTCCCCAGGTGCAGAACTCTACACTTTCCCTTGTTTACACATTTCCTTATGAGGCTCCTGTCAGCCCACTTCTCCAGCCTGCCAGGGTTCCTCTGTACAGCAGCACAACCCTGTAGTGTATCAGCCACTGCTGCTAGTTTTGTGCCATCTGCAAACCTGCTGAGGGTACACTCTGCTGCATCATCCAGGTCATTAATGAAGATGTCAAACAGGACCAGACTCAGTATGACCCCTGAGGTAGAGCTTTAGTGATCAGTATGTCATCTTCGAGAAGCTTTTCTGTGAAGCAGTACTTTAGTGAGAAGTTTGAATTTACTTTCTGGGGTGTGCAACCTCATTACATTGACAGTGGGTTTTACACTGGTTTTAAATTAGTGAGGTTCACAGAGATGCAACTCTAGCATTAATGAAAAGCAGCCCAGAATAAACACACGTCATTTTTTTTAATATTCATCTCCATGCTGACTTGGCCATTTAGAGTGCCATTGCTACCATGCCATAACCACTGCTACTCTTGCAGAACCTGGGTACACAGTGCTCCCAGAATAAATAATGATGTTCTTTGTTATCGGCCTTAGACTTGCTTGAAAATAATTACCACGTAACAAGTATGTATGCTAAAGGAAAGGGATTTTAAAACTTTTCTGAAAAAATTATCCTGTATTCCTCATTCATGCTCCAAAGAGGGAGCACAACTATTTGGATTTGAATGAAATGGCGGTGGCAGGGAATATAAATCTATAAAAAATTTTATCTTCCTTGCTAATGAAAAGTCACAAAAATCAAGAAGAGGATAAAAATTACCTGGTGAAATGCTAAACAGTCAACACCAAACAAAATGTACATTTCTATTTACTTACTTACTTTGTGGTTTTTCATGATAAGTGGTGGCTTTTAATCAACTATTTCCCAAAATAACTTCTCCATTCTTCCCTTTTTCTAATACTTTGATGCCCACATACTTATATTTCTATTAGGGCAGAAGAAGTACATCATCCCAAATACTTGGAATAACCTACTGTAATGGTTCCAGGTCTATCTGGTTTCTCCTCAAACAACTAAACTGTAGCACTAAGTGCCACGTTCAGTTATTTCTTGAACATCTCCAGGGATGATGTTCACCTCCCCTCTGGGCAGACCATTCCAATATTTAACCACCCTTTCAGTGAAGAAATTCTTCCTGATCTTCAACCTAAACCTCCCCTGGTGCGTCTCCTAGGATGAGGTCTGAAGGTCACTGCTTCATCTCAGACATTTACCTTGCTTATTGCAAATCCAAAGACTTCTTCAAAGTAAGCAGGCTGACTTATAAGGAGCAAATAGAAGGTCCAGCTTCTGCAGAAGTTTGCCACAATGATTGCGTAAACTGGCATTGAAGTGAAAAATCTCTTCCAGGGAGTACTAAATTTCTAGGGGGAAAATACCACAAAATTGGGTACACAGAGGCAACATAAAAAACCAGTATCTTTTATTATCAAACCTGTTTGGTACATTCTTACACCAAGGATAACTCAGAATGCAAGTGAAATATATCTCTTGAATTAGTGGCAAAAAACAGGTAGAGAAATTTTCTTAGAACAGTTAGGATTTTTAAGATGAATACTGCACTACTATTGCCCTGCTTACTGAAATTACATGAGGTCTTCTGGAATCCTGCTATTGGGATAACAGCATCAGTAAAAGAATCAAAGGAAACTAGAGAAAAAGTTGTGCTATTCCCCACTTTTTGAAATGATGCATTTTGAGACATTCTATTGAAAGGAGTGTGAAAAAAGGGCTGTCCAAGCTAAGAGACATGCAGGGGCACAGCAACAAGCAGCTACCTGCTTCAACCTAATTAATTTAATTCAGAAAAAAAAGGGTCTGTCGTACAGAATTTAATTTCTGTAACTTGCTTTTTGGCATTTTCAATTAATATTTTTGCTCCAATACTCCACAGAGCAGGAAACATACTTCAGAGACCTATTGATTTGTAATAGAATTCCAATCAGAAGATGAAATCTGTAGCTGTGGCAATACACATTGATATTCTCCCTTTTCTTGAAAAAAATGTTAATTGTGTTCTACAGGCCACTGTATGCCTGTGGCTGTGTGTGTACCCATGAAGGTGGTACTAGTTTCCTCTGCAGTAAAACCACCGTACTGCAAGGAAAATCCATGATCTAGAACAAGTGTGTGTGTCTCCAGCCAAGACCTGAGTGACTTCAGCCAAATTTCAGAAGCATGCCCAAAAGGACAGTCTGGTATTTTACACTCCTAGCAAGGTTGTTGCCCAAAACATATAGAGGAAAGAACTGGAGTTACCTTGTTCCAGAATGTTCAAAACGGAAAAGAATGAACAGTTTATCAAGAAACACCTTTGTTTTTCACTACTAGCAAAAAAATTTACCTAAGGGAACGGAGGGAAGTTTGATGGGAAAATAGGTTTTAACTCAAAGTTTCCAGGATATTCTCAGAGAGAGGATGAGAAGTCTTAAAGCACCTGAGCTGCTGTGAGAGTGAGCAGGGCAGAAACTCTCCTTAAGCTATTAGATTTGCAATCATCCCTAACAGGAGTTCAAAAGGCAGATGGATAATTTAACATCTGCAGTCAGATTCTTATTTAGCTAAATCCATTAATATTTTTTAGAACAAACATGACAGTTACTCAAGAGCAGGAGACCAGAATATGTGGTTCCCCCTGCCAACCCATCCCTTCCCTCCCTAGCTCAGAGAAGCTCTGTAAGCCAAGAGCTTAGACAACATTACGTGTTTTCCTGTGCTCATCCTGTCCAGCTGCAAGAGCCTGATTCTGTAATTTTCATGAAAGCAAAAGCCCCTAGTTCCAGCACTCTTATACAGCTAACAGTATCCATCCAGTCATATGCTCATCTTGTGCAAAGTGCTCACAGATGACAACAAGAAAAGCCCTTTTTTTACTTACACTTGCATTAGCAAGGCTGGCTCCTTCTCCTATACTTGTTTCTATATATATCCTTTCTTCATTGGTTATTGTTGGATGTGCAGCAGGGCTCTCATAGGCGTGAAGCAGCCAAAACACGTACCAGACAATCCCAAACATTCCTGAAGAGGCAGGAAAAGCAACTTCATTTTAAAAGCCAATGAAGCTGCACTTCAGTATCTGCAAGCCTTGAAGTTTGTTTCAAGTGCCAGTTAAACCAAACCCGCATAGAAATTATGCCCAGGGAAGTAACAGAATATGGCAACTAACTCTGTGTGTATTGCATGCCTGCTTGCAAAGCATTTGAGTATTTTGTCTCTTTTATTACGTTATGCATGGGGCAAAGAAAATGAAAAGTCATTTTCTTTGGTGAAAGCTCTCTGTAGAAGGGTGAAAGCTCTCTGTAGAAACTGGGAAAGGAAAAAGCAGACAGGCCATAATGTGGTCGCAATCTGCATGAAGGGACTCCACCATAAGATGGCAATGACAAATCTTGTGGTGTGTCCTGAATCTCCAGAGACGACAGAGAAAACCCATCTTAACTGAGCTGCTGATGTGCAAGGCTGGGTTGGAGCCACCTCTACCACACTGTGGGGGGAAGAATGAGGCACCACAGATCAGCCACAAGGCCATACCTATGGGACCACTTTGTAAAGGTGGCACTGCTTTATTAAAGATGGGCAGCATGGGGAAGATTTCTCAGGGCAGAAGTTTTCAGGTCCATTTGGCTCCCCATCAGCAGCATTTGCTGTAGCATTCGCTGTTAGCCTGCACTCCCACTTGTGAGGCAGGTCTCACACAAGTGTTTGTGCTGCAGAGGAACTTTTGCAACCACATCCAATCCTGTCACTGGGTGACTATGAGCTGCAGCCTGGTCATTGCAATTTTACAACATTTTGTAACACATGATTATGAAATAAAAACTCTTAGAATCTGCAATAAGTAGAGAATTAATTGGAGTACCCATTTGCAACCTCTTCATTCATCAAAACAACTTTGATCCATGCTTGTTAGACTGGTTTTAGTAAAAAACTGGCAGTACTGATCTAGTGGCAGAGGTCCTTCATGTTAAACAACTCACCATAAATATAAAAGACTGATGACCATCCTATATACTGTACCAGCACACCTGCCAGGGGCATGGCCACCACTGCACCGGCATAAGACCCTGAAGAGAAAACAGATTAATAAAATATGTCAGCTATGATAGGTGTGCCCAGCTTTCAGAGCAGATGATCCAGACAGGTGTTCATGAGAGCAGAACTGGAGGGATATGTTCGGCTGATTTGTTATGAACATGGAGAATGGGATGGAAGCTCCAAAGTTTTGACTGGGGTGACAGGAAGCATTGACCCCTCATGGGTCACCAGTCTCATTTTGCAGAGTTGTGCCCTGTAGGTAAACAGGATTTGCAAATCCAAGACTGATGACAAACCACCACAGAGGCATAAGCTATATGTGTGCACTTGAGTGGGAAATTCCACCTAGCACTGTGGTGTATGAGGTGGGTTTTGGAGAAGCTAATGGCTGAAGTTTCAGAAACCTTCATGGGGTTCAGGAATCCTGATGACTGCAGATATGTTGGGAGGCTCTTGTCATGGCCCCAGACTCATACCCAAACAAGCACTGGTAGCAGAGATGGCGTTTAAACCAACCCTGAGTCTGTGAAACCATGTTTAATTCATAGCAACACCATAAACAAACAGCTGGAATAAATAGGCAAATGTTGACATGGGGATAAAAAAGGATAAAAACATGGTCTGTGCCAAAGTTTCTGATTGGGAAATACGTAACACTGGTGAAATATATTTCTTAGTGTCTTGTGTAAAGAGATGAGTATATAAGTGCAATCTAGACATCAGGTTTCAGTGCAAGACAGTGACAGTGGCTTTTCATGTGAAGAGTGTTGCCCTGAATTAATCTAGGAAATGAGATACTTGTGGTTTTGAGAGTAGTACAGAGTTTTGTTAATAAACATTTGTTAATGTTGTACTCATTTGTAAATACTTCTCTGCAATGATTCAGAGTGATCCTTCTCCCTCATCTTCATGTAATTCATTTTTCCTATAGCAATTGAAAAGCTCTAGGCCAGAATGTAGATAGAAGAGCCAGGAACCTGCTTAACCTGCATTTTCCTAATTTTTTCATTGCTCCTATGCACCTTTCAAGTGCAAGGATCAGTGATCTGTAGCTACTAAAATGGGTGTCAAGCTGAAGGATGAATCTTTCTCTAGAGATCCCATGCTAGGAGTTTCAAGGAGACAACATTGAGGGTGGGGAGAGGCTTTTCTTTGGATCTGTTCTTCTGCAGAAAGTGTAAACACCTAAATAATCACTAAAACCTGAAGTCATCTGTAGTAAAAATAAAATTCCCATAATATGAAAACATTTTCCACTTGCTTCACTCCTCCTTTTATCCTTTATCTTGTTTTTAGTGCTGTATTTTCCCCAGCCATACAACTCCACTACTCATGGACAAAATTTTTCTCCTGTGACTTTTACATTTTCTACTGAACATTTTCTCCTCCAGACATTCATCTTCAGCTGTCAGCATTGGAAAGGGACTCAGAGAAGAGAGCAAAGTACATGTCTGATCATAACTCAAAACAGAATGAAGCAGAACAGCTACTGGCAAGAAATTACATCACCTCCACTGCAGTATATTGAGCAGCCAGCCTAAAGTACTGAAGTGCTTTTAAGATATTTTTTAAGTGTGTGTTTGTTTAGGAGCATCCATTGAGTATGTATAATAAATGGAATCCCTAAGGATGAAGCAAATTAAAAAACACAATATAATTTCTCTCATGTGAATCTCTAGACTCAGTTTATTATGAGAGCCATTCTAAGTGTTGGTTTAAAATGATAAAATGATGACATATTAAACAAAAAAGGACTCACAAGTTCCTAAGGATAGGGTACAAGCTGGTTGTAGCAAAGGGCAGAGGGTTTGCACATCTCTTTCAAATAATGAAATTAATAAAACAAATCTAACAGGAATATGTGCTTCCATAAACAATATAAGCCCATCAACTCACCACAGAATGATGTGGTAGCCAACCTGCTTCTCTCCAGCGGCGGAGCCCACTTACTCCACATCCCGTGGCAGGCTGGGTACGTGACTCCCTGGCAGACATTTCACACATCAAATGATTTGCTTTCACTGCATTCCACTTGAAGTAGTTGCTGATACTATCCCTACTGCCTAGCTGTTTGTCCTCATGGAATGATATAGGAAAGGTTAGCTAAGTCTGGAAGAGTTCTATTGTTTAAGTATGAAGATGTCAAATCAATCCGGATTATTTATTATTTGAATAGCAATATGTTCTGAGGTAAAAACAGTTTAGTAGGTCCAGTCAATGGCACAAGAAAACTAAAATGGCTCAAACTGCAGCACTAGAAACATGAATTTTTCTTTGCTTTTAAGTAAACTTAGGAATATAAATCAGTATAATTAAAAAATTTTCATCTAAAAATGAGCAACAAGTAAAACCGTATGTCGATCAGAAACCCTAATCAAGAGATCTTACAACTTTTAGAACCAAATCTCAAAATCAAACTCTGTTTGGAAGGACCAAAATTGCGTGTGCTCCTACCTCCACCAAACCTTGAAGAATCCTTACAAACATTACACAGCCATAATGCACTCTTGCTGCAGAAGGGATGATCATGTTCAGTGTAGATGTTAGAAAGATAGCTGCCCCAAATACCCTATGGAGAAAAGTAACATGAAAGGGAATATAATTATTATCTATTTTTCAGAAGTGTTTCCATGTTCCACTTCGAAATATTTAAAAACTTACTTTAAAATATTTTGTTACAATTTTTTTTTTTTTTTTTTAATAAGTATTTCAATTGTTTGCATTTCAGTCTCTGAAAACTTATTCACAGGAAATATATGTGACTTCATTTTTGTGTCTGGTCTTACTATTCACAGTAGGATTAATGATTGTGTTACAGCATGAAAAATTTACAGTCAGAGAACAACACTGTTTCATCTAAATTCTCTACACCTATTGACAGAAGCAACAGCCCATGCCTAGACAGCTCATTATCTGAGTGACAAGAAAGCACTAAACAGATGAGCACAAAAGCAAAGAAGCTGAGTAGGCTGGCAGAGAGAAGTGACAAAGGAACTGATTTATATAGAGAACAGTCTGAAAATATGAACTAGAATACAAAGCCCACAGCCATATCTTGACATTTAGGAGACTGCTTTCAAAGCCAAGTAAACATTTAACTGAGAAATAAGTGTTACTTATCTCTCTGCTGTGATCCCTGAAGAGAAGACTTTCACCTTTTTTCTTTCTTACCACTAATAGAAACATCAGGTCTGTTACCATAACACTATTGACTCAGGGAGCTACAGCAAACCATGTGAATTAGTAAGCATGTGAAAGAAGAAACTGTAACAAACAGAACATGTTTAATTATCCAAACAGCTGTCTCTAAAGATTGAGTTTCCAATCTCTGCTACTTCTTTTAATGCCAACTCTTAATATGCCTAGGTTGTAAATTCGTGATTTATACTGAATTAGAACCAGTCGCTCTTCTGCTACTATTTAAAGGGTTGAGTATTGTTTCCACAGAGGCAGCAGCTTTTCATCAGTTCCCTGCCATTTATTCCAAAGAAGTTGGTCTCCATCTTGATGAGAAATATTCCATTTTTTTCAATTCATTCACATATTCTTCTGTCCTCTCTACCAACGATCCCTGGGCAGCTGCCACTTTGGGATCAAAACAGACTCCTTCAGCTACAGACTCCTCTGCCCAGCAGAGTGCTCTTACTGAAAACTGGTATCAAGAGGTGCCTCATGTTTCATGTATCCACCAAACAATGCTGAAATCACATTTAGATGTGTGTTTGAGGGTAAGCAGCAAGTTAAAGGGATGGTGTCATTAAATGGTTCATGAACTTTTTGGTGGAATGGAGATCTACATCAATTTGGATAAATATATAGAGTAAATTACATAGTGTTAGAGGGTTTTGGTGCAAACCATAAAGTACTCGATATTTTCAGCCATTATGAAATCCATTTGAATCCCACATTGGTATGGATAATTATGTGCATTAAAGAAGTGCCTGGGGTGGATCATCCAAAAATACGTTCAAGGTTGCACAATTTAAACAGGTGGCAAAAGAGTCTTTGCCTAAATCTGTAAGGTCAGTAATAGGATAGAATCTCATTTCCAAAGTGCAGCTGGGACAAAAGAAAGTTTTTGTCTTTCTAGGGCTGGTGGGTGCATTGGCCACAGAACCCCTGGTTTCCTGCCCTGTGTCTTAGCAAATAACCCCTCTGAAACTGAAACTTGGCACCACTGGTGAACCTACCTAAGCAGAAACTGGTTGGGTAAACAAGGAATAAAGGAAAAATATGGACTCAGTGAATCCTATTACTGCAAATAGAAATTCTGTCTGAGCTCAGCTATTTTTGTTCCTCAGCAAATTCTCCTCCTAAACCCAGTTATGATGGTCAAATCCATAATGTGATGTTGTGGCATTAGATTGAGTTGGAAACTCTCACAGGGATAAATACAGAGCTTTCTGTGCTTGTGCACAGCCTGTACTTAAGGAAGCACTCTGCTGACAGAATACATCAAGTTACAGTATAAACAAGGTTGATTTTACTGTTCACAAGTAAATTAAGGAAACAAAAGCCAAACTAATAATATGCTGAATTATTCAGCCAACAGTGCGCACATCTGTGTTTTGGAGCCCTTCTGCTGCAAAAGCTGGTGGCAAGACTAGAAAGGTTGGAGAAGAAATTAAGCTTAGCTAATTTGATTTGTCTTACTCAGCAGATGGAAAAATATTCTGCCTAGGCACTGCTACGTGGTAGAGAAATGAATAATTGAGGATGCTAACAGTGCTGAAGAAGCAGTGAACACTGAACTCTGAGTAACTTTTGGTTATGCACAGGAGAGAGCTGGGACTGAAAAATCTGAGCAATTCTGTGGGATGACTCTGCTCTGGAGCAATTTCCACAAGGGGATATGGGTGGGAAGAACATTCAGGCAGTCTTGTAACCCCTATAGCTCTTTGAGAATGCAGAAAATAAAGTACTTTGATTTGGGGCAAAGTACAATATATAACTGGTCTTAAAGACCTTTTCCAGTTCTGACAGAATTTGTAGATGTCACATCTTGTTTGCAGAGAATGAAGTTAGTACCAGCCATCTGGGTTTTTTTAGCTGAAGATCCCAAATACCCTTAATGTGCACATCTCATGAGTTCATTCACAACTAGCTGTCTTCAGACAACCTCCCTCTCTCTTGTGATCATGTTCAAAGTTCTGAAGACCTTTTGAAGTAAAGTACAAAGCCAAAGTTAACATTGACAAAGTTAGCTACTTTTCTTATTCACATTTTCAGAAGCAGTTGAATTTAAAAAAAAAAAAATTGGCTGGCAAACACATTGATCACAAAAAAAAAATCTGTACAGATTCTCAGAGTTCACCAAGCAGAAATCAGGAGGATCTACTAGAAGTTCTATGCAATCTTAATTGCAGTCAGTACTGTATCCAGCCATGGCAAGGATATTTGTGTGCATGAGGATGGATTTGTGACTTGAGAACATAAATATTTCTGCAATTCCTTTATGCTCAGCTTCAGTTCACAGGGAATTTTTAAAGGAGAAAGGTCAAACTCTGATGGAAAACTGGTGTTAAGTTGAGCTAAAAAAGCATTAAGGCAACTTCTTAAAGACAAATGCTTCAACCATGGTTGGAAGCATTAGGTGTGATTTTCCTAGAACTCTCCAGAATACATTATTGTTTAGAGAAGAAATGTGTAAATATTTGAGATGAACAAGTTAAATTGAAAGAGTCAGCAACAGACCCATAATGGAAGTCTTGTCCCAGTTTTTGATTACAGACATAAATACTGAATGTTCAGTTTCAGATGTGCATTTCTCAAACACTTTAATTCACTATTTTAGTAATCATCATTTACACAGTGTAAAACAGTTGTCAGGCTCTAAAGCTTAATTCTTTTGGTTATTGTTTTCTTACCTGTTAGCAGCCAATTTGTTTGAGATGAACCCTCCTGGAATTTGTGTCACAATGTAACCCCAGAAAAAAGAGCCATGAATGAGTCCTACAGTCTCTGGATCCCAGTTGAATTGGGCAGTCTGTAAAGGAAATGGGACACGTGCTGCCAGTGAAGCATACTCATTGAAGGTAACTATTGCTTAGAAGTCACACAGAAGTCACCCCATGCTCCAAATCAAGCCCCATTACACTGGCTGCTCAGGGTTGCTGAGCTTGAAAGGCAAAGCTAAGGCAAAAGGATGTTCAATTCCCATGTGAGATTACTGCTTTTGCTCTTAGCTGTCAGTTGAGCGCAGGGGGAAAGGTTTCAGCCATAAAGTAGCTAATGCTGGACCTTCAACTTTGCCACTTGCCACTGCTTCCCCCTGGGCTCCTTAATCTTGAAGCCTTTGTTTTCAAGACTGCTCAGAGTTATAAGAAGGACCTGATGCCTTTCAATGGACATATCCATTCTCCCAAGATTATCATGGTTGCTTAAGTCCTTTGGGTTGATTCACTTCCTGGTCAGATTTATTCATGATTCTCCCTGTCAGGGCCAAACTCTGACCATCTACTGTCAGCATTAAATGGCATGGGAACAGAAAAGAGTTGGGGGCAAGGAGAATATCTGAAGACAAAGCAATCTGAAAATGAAACTAGGTAAGACTAGCCACTGATTAGTGTATCTTTTATCAGAAGTGATGCCAGTTGTAGGGCTGGATTTGGATACATAAGGACAGCCACAGGCTGGTCATAGGTTGCTCCTAGTCAAATATCCCTGCAGCCACGAGAAATGTTTTTACCATGTACTTCATCTTTGAATACCATGCAGTTTCAGTGTTCCCAAATTTCTTCCTGAACAAGGACTTTTCTATTTTCTGATGACATTTTTTTACATACATTGCTGAGAAGATGGATAGCCAAAGTCCAGGGCAAAACATAGAGAAAATAAAGCAAAGAGAGGGAGATCCAAGGTGCCTTTCTGCCCTCCGTTCTGGGCCTGAATCAGTATACACACTATTGTAAGGTCAGTGTTAACTTTTTCTCCATGAGCCCTCAGCTCTGAAGAATGCTTCTGGAGCAATAAGAAACCACAATGCTGTGCTTTATGACTGTTTTCATGCTAATCACATGTCTGGGAAAGGTGGCTAAGCATTTTGTGAGGAAGCAGCACAGATGTCTTTTAAACTCAGAACTAAAACTGTCACTAAAATATCACAGAGAATTGGCAACTATAGTGATAAGCCTTAACATCTCTTTTTTCAATATTACTTTCTGCATGTAAAAAGAACAGTTTTCCCACTACATTGATTTTTTTACTCACAAAGAAGCAAACTGAAAAGCAGCTTATTGTTTGACCTGCAGGGAGATGCCATTAATTGACCAGACATGTTTACAAAGGGCTAAAGGGTTTCCCTCCCCATAAATATGCATTTTAATGTGTCCCACTTTCTTGTGCTGAAACACTTCTGTTTAAACATCTAATTTTCTACTAGCATTTTCCAGCTGAGTTTCTAGGTAGTGTTAATTTCTAAAGGCAGAAACACCATGAGATACGGAAAAAGTTCCTGATTGAGGAGGTTCTCATGCCCAAACCCTTTGAGTTTAGATTTGTGGAAGGAATTTATTCCTATTTCCTGAAATTACCTCTTCTGAGCTTCCCAACCTATGTAGGCACATAGTTTCTCTTGCTTAAGTACAGAACCTGGAAGTCCCAGCAGGACCACAGGGAGAAGGGATTGGACTGAATAAATACAAATTCAGCAGGAAGTCTAAACATGGCTCGTATGATTATGAGTCATGGAGACTGGCATACTTTTAACATTGGAAACTTACAATAGACATTTTCTGCACTCTCTAACAAAAGTTAAGATATCTAGGAGAAAAGCTGATGAATAATTGCACAGCATTTCACTCAAGACTAAAGATTCCTGTGAATTCTTTAGGACAAAAACATTCAAAAGATATCCAAAAATAAGTCAACAAGTAGAGCAAATGTAGAGATTCAAGTTCATAAAATCCATAAAGGGACACTCGACATCACAGCTAAATACAGAGGCAGGAGGGGCAATGCTGAGGTATGGATTGAACCTGCTTGGGTGCATTGATAAAGCTGTGTAGGATCTTCTGTGGACTACATGCCATCTACTGCAAATTTGAAAATAGCTTGGCAACCAGCTCTTAATAGCTCCAGATAGCAATCCACATTGTCAAAAACCTGATGCTTTATTGCCAGTGACTGTTTTAAGATCTTGAAAACTATCCACTGATATGAATAGAGTGGCTGCAGCCCTACACAAAATAATTGATGATTCCTTCTGTAGTGTAATCAGAGTACATTTCCCTGAGAGATAGTAAAAAGCAAAAGCTTCTGCCACCACAGCAAAATCTGTCTGCAACTGACAGATCAGGGACCTGGTAGACATGCAAACTAATTTAGTTTTCATTTCTGGTACTTACATCCTCTCTATGACAGTGCAAATCCTCAGATCTTACAGATTTTTAATATGACTTCATCACATAAATAGGACCTAAGTGCCTGCACATCTATGTGCATCAAGACTGGTGTGTCTCCCTTCTCCAGTTTTTTAATCTATGTATACACAGGACTTTGCTGTGTGGCGCTTGGGTGATTTTGCAACGGGATCTGCTCAGAAGAGTGAAAGGAAGCTGTTTTCTTACCTGCAGCTCTGGCTTTCCATCGATATAGACAGTGTTATTGTTGACCATTTCCACGATGGCCACGCCCAGGTTGCACCTGATGCCGAAGGAGATGCAGAAGCCCAGGCCGCTCATGATGGCGATGATGTAGCGCTTGGGCAGGCCGCAGCAGTAGCACTCGCACAGCGCCGGCCGGCGGCTGCCCACCAGCACGGGCCGCCCCTCTGCTGTCAGCTCAAGGGGCTCCTCCTCCACGTTGGTGCCATCAATCTTCCTAAATGGATGAAGAAAGAAGAAATGAAGATGCCCTCTTGTCTCAGTAAAATTTGCTGAAACATGGATGGACAGTTCCATGCTCCCGTCACCTGCTAATTCCTGTTGTGAGGCACTTGTCTCCTGGTAGTGAGGTGAGTTAATGATGGGCAGGCTGTGAAAGGTTAGCAGAGACTACACTTTTTCCTGAATGACCTCTTGAAATTTGCACATCTGAGCCATCTAGCCAGACAGCCAGCTGCAAAAATGTTCAAAGGCTGCTCATGAGCATAACTATGAGACCTAACTGGAGGTCTGTTGTGATGAATTCCATTGATTCTTAGGAAAATTTACACACGGTTAAATTAACCATAATTTCTAACTGGATCTACTAAGCAGAGCTGCCAGTAGGTTTCAAGAAGAGGGCAAATACAACACAAAGCATGGTTTCACTCAGCCACAAATTTGTTTTCTCCTGTGAGACAAAAATCAGGGCTGTATTGCAGAGGAAAAACGTCTCTGGCATCAGAGCCCCTACTAAAGACGTAAAAGAGACAGGCCCAAGTCTTTCTTTAGCAGAGGCATTTGAAGTCATGTGTTCGTTGCCTCTTCTCTGAAATATGCTGTGACTGCAAGGACTTCATTTGCTCCAAAGCAAACCCCTGCAAATCCTACTGTGGAACATGTTGCCCTTTGTGTAAAATACTTAACTGTGAAATGAGATCTGAAGGCAGACAGGGACTTTCTGGGCAGTTGATTCACAATTCCTCAGCAGCGGAGGCTGAAGGGCTTTGCCTGGGATCAAATTTGGTGTGGGAACTGCAGTGCAGTTGGGAAGAACTGGGAGGGAAGATGCCACAGATGGGGCTTGAATAGGAGCAAATGGCACCCAGTCATATCAGCCTGTGAGAAGTTGCCCATCAGCTACCACCAACTAACACAGGAGTGCAGCTCCTCAGGCTTTGCATATCCAGCCTTTCCTTTTCCTACAGGCAATCTAGCTGAGAGATTCATATTAAACAAAATGGCACTTCCCTGCAATCTGGAATTGCATGACAGTGCAATTAAAAATTAATTTGGCCTCTCAGTCTGATTAACATCATGCTGCAGGACCAGGCAAAGTCTCTGGTAGAAAGGTGAGGTAAGAAAGAGCTAGACACACCCACCAGACCAGAGCTAGATAATTCCTTTCCAAACATCACCTTTCCATGCATTTTTTTAAAATGCAGAGTATGGTTTTTCTGACATGCTGAAACACTTAAGGACATGGCTAGCTGTGATTACATGGTTAGCCCACTGAACACCATCCATGAGCTTAAGGTTAAGCCTTTACTAAGAGAGGCCCTAAACAGCAGCTTTTCAGTTTTGGCATCACTCTGAAGCAATGAGCTCAAGATCCAGCTGTTTTTGTGTCTGCAATGGAGTTAAATGGAGTACTGTGAAAATCTAAAGGAAGCCCAGCTTGCCATGCTTGATGAAATTATTTCATTCATTCTTTTCTGATAAGGAATAAATTATTTCCTTCTTTCACACATCTGGCTGAGTGTACTTAAAATCCGATGCACTTCCGTTTTCTGTATGAAAATCTACTGTAAATTCTGACAGAGCATACATGGATGGGCTACATCTGACTGGGTTGGGTTTTTTGGGACAGTGTTGGTTTAATCACAACTTTCTCCAGTTGCTGTAAGTCTAATGTACTACCCATAATCTAACAGACAGTACTCTACACTAGAGAGTTTGCAGATATAGGCGGTAAGTATGGCTTCTCGTGCACTTAAATATATCTTTGCAAGATAAAGTTCCACTTAAAAAGCTCATCATTTTTAGTCTTTAGAGAGAACTAGTGCATCATTTACTATACTTCTCCTTTTACCCATCACTACATAAACCCATTATTTCACCCATAGTCTTAGCAAAAAGAAAATAAGCATTCGAAAGTCCATAAGCTCACATTTTCAAGAAACACTAGAATCACAGTGTTTTGGGCCAGAAGGGATTATTTTATTTAATTCCTTTCTCAAACCTGTGCTCACTGCTAAGTTAGATCCTCAGCTCATTGTCAGACTGGAGCAAAGACTTTCCATTAAAGCAAGGTAACACAGAGAACATGATCTTACTGTGGTGTTATTGGGGGTGATTGAGACCTTATGAATCACCTGCAGGGAAACAGCATTTGTTAGTGAAATGGGAGCACAGAGACTAATTCAGTCAGGCACTTTAAAAGGAAGACAGATATATTCCATGCATGTATATTCCATTCCGTGTCGTAATAGAGGCAGGTGTAAACAGAATGAGATATCAAAAATAAAGACCTCAGGAACTGAAAAAACAATTCAATAATTCTTTTTTAGAACTGTTGTCAGTTATTAACAAGCATTATTAATAAGCCAAAAGAAATAATTTAATTGTTTTCTTCTAACATAATCTAAAATATCAATGAAATTACATCAATTAACAATTTTTCAAATTTTTTTGTACATTTCCCAGGCTGTATTTATAAGAGAAATGTTAGACTTTAGTGGGTGCATTTTTTTGGGCAGCTGGCAAAGATTAGACACTTCATGCAAAGCCAAAACATCTGGATGTTTTCAGCTGGCCGTCAATTCCAATAGGCATGAAAACATCCTTCTGCTCCAAATTCAGTGGACTAGGACTAGAACTATGGACCAATATTGTCTCTGCAGAGAAATTAATTATTCTACTATTGCATTTCACTAAGTAAAAGAAGCAAGTTGAGGACCGATCCATGATCCCAAATCCACACGGTTTATTTCCTATCCCCAGAGATTAATGTTAATGCCTCTATACAAGGTTTGCCTTGGAGCAAACTATTTTTCAGTAGCAGTCCAAACCCACAGGTATTAGAGCAGTTCAGACATTCTCAGAGCCAGTGTCTGCCCTGGCTTTTTGGTTTTATTTTATATAAATACATAATGAAGATATGGCAAAATGATGAGAAATTTATCTTCCAATTGATCCATACATTTTGGTACTGTCAGTGAAAATTTTTATTAGTTGTAGATCAATGACTTGGAAGAAAACTACTTCAGGGTCAGTGCTCTCCTCCAATTTTCTGCCCCATGCAGGAGATGCAGGAGTGCCTTTTCCTGCACAGGAAATGTTCGGTCCTTAGATGTGTTTCTCCTTTTTTCAGCAAATGCACAACACTTGGCAAGTAAGAAGAGCTAAGTTACTTGAAGGTATCTGCATCCAGATTCTGTGCCCAAATGCCATAATAACTGTATGCAAAATTTCTCTTTTTTATTGAATACCTACTCCGGCATATACAGAATTTTGAAAGAATTAAAGAAATTTTAAAAATTCCTATCAGTAATAAATAAAATCCCTAGAGCACATATACATTCAGCACTCTGCATTTTAAGGGGGTTTTATCAGAGGAATTAGTTCTTTCTTAAAATGATAAATTAGGTGTACTAGAATTTAATTTCATTTGTTTAAAAACTCATTGATTCTACAGTAACAGGCAAATGTTAATATTTTTCATGTGTTAAAACACATTCTATAATGGATTTCACCAGATGCTGCAGTCTTTCACAGGCAGCTGGAGCACAACCATACATAATGTTCACACCCCGCACCTACAAATCCAGTAATTACATTGATCCCTGCGTAACTTCAGAAACCTATACACTGATTATCAAAAAACATCATTAGTCCAAGAGCAGATACAATCTCCTGAGATCCTATTTACTCTTCAGGGATTTGTCCAGGTGATAATTTTCCACACTAAATCCTGTGTTTGATGCATTGGTACCAAATCCCAGTAGAGACATGCAAACTTTCTTAGGTTACTCAGGGCATGGGACCTCTCTTGCTGGTTTCTGCATGGTATTTACATGAAACCCCTGGCAAGTCTCAGACACCAAGGGACTGCATGTCCCAGGTGCTGCACGTCTTCTAAGACCTCACAAATTAAACAGCTGCCAACAACCTAAAGAAAGGATGGCTCTTGGGTCTCTCAGTTCAATCCCCCCTGCCTCCCTTCCAGGATCCAGACACCCTAAAGTCACCTTGTGTGAGCAGACTCTTTATTTTGCAGCACCCACCAAATAAGCACATCTGTGAGGAGGCAGTAAGATGCCTTATGCTGCTTGTGCTTTAGCACTTGAGCTGGGCTGTGGACAATTGCTATGGACCAGCTGCTCTTGCCAGGCATCAGCTTCTGGGTCAGCTCTGTTGTTTGCAAGACAGAGGATATGTGGCAGGAAGGCATAGACCAGCCACATTTACCAAAGCTAAAGAGTATTTTTCTACCCACTTTGCCAGTTTTGACATCAACACATCACAGTCAGTGAAATCACACTTGGAGCCCTAATCAAGGATGTGCATTAATACAATTCATCATCAACCAAGTGCTAGAAGATAAACCAAATTCTTCGTTGATTTACACCACATTAAAACCAATTGGACTGGATGAAGAGTAAAGTCAAGGTAGCAGCTGGTATATAGTACATGTACAATCATGTAAAAACACAAGTGTATGCTCTTATTTGTAGACTAAGCTGTAGAGAATGAAATTCAAATTAAAAACATGCATGTTTCATTCATTTATGGAAACTTTCAAATATGAGTGCATATTTCCTACAAGACTGCTCAAGTTGCAGCAATTCTTACTTAGATCTGACTGCAGACATACTAAAAAGATTTTATAGTTTGGATTATTTCCTCTGCTGATTGGTACATCTAAGGAAGGCTCTGGGATACTTACATTTAAAACAAAAAATAATTAAGTTCAGCAAACTTTCTTGTATCTCAAGTGATATTTGGGTTAATTTGATTCAGGAGCAGTGTTGCTGAAGCTGGTTGCCTGTACTATCAACTGTGTAGGAACCAGCATGACATCTTTGATACATGGCTACAAGAGGAGAGCAATCTGGGTAATGTAAAGTGAGCCCAGTGTACTGCCACATCACATATTCACTAGATACAAACCTTACATGGATTTGGTCAAATTGGCCAGCAGAGCCCACAGCAAAGAGAATTTGTCATTGAATAAATGACTTAAATCAATGTTCTAGAAGATAAACAGATTCCCTTGAATTGCTGTAGAGTATTGTGAAAGTAAAAACAGCAAAACAACAGGCTTCATCAGTAACACTGTAAATTAAAGAAAGTTAAGTTGAAACTGCATAGAGCACAGATACTCTGTTCATGTGATACAGAAATAGAGTAACTGCAATCCATCAGTGTTTGTTACGAATCTTTCAGAAGTGTATATACTGTAGTATGATACGTGTAAATTCTTACACATTTTCTCATGATCAAAGGCTTCTTTAGATACGGCAAGAACTATTTCTTTACTCAAAATAGCATTCCCAATAGAAGGCAAAGGGATGCACATGAAAGCAAGTACAATTCATTCACTAGAAACACCTTCAGTTAAAATGTTGGCCTGATACACACAAAGATTTAAAACACAACATCAACATCAAGCATGGAAGGAATGCCACTAACCCCTCTGGCTCTCATCTATTGATTACACAAATAAGTGTTGTCAGTAGCCATTACTAGCAGAGATATTCTTCTATTTAAATGACAAATATCTTTCCCTTTATGAAACTGGTCATTTGTTACATCAGATTTTAATTTCTCTAAAAATAAAAATCTTCCATTTCTTGGTTCATAAAATTGTCAGGTTAAGATGAAAATCTTTAATCTTTTTTCTGCTTTTGCTAGCAAACAGCTGCTTCTCTTTATTCTCTCTCTAATTTGCTAGTCTCAGTAAACACACACATACACATCTCTATTTAATACATTTTCTCTTACTAATTTGGAACAAGTTTTTAAAAACCCCAAACCTGTAATTTAGGAACATTAAATATAATTTCAAGAGTGGCATCACTGGGAGCGTTAATTCCCTTTAAATTATTGCTTTTTCTCATGCGAACTAAACCACAGAATTATTCATATTTAATTATTTAAATTCTTTTAATTAAACACTTTTTCAAGCTCTTTTTAATATTAGAACATTATTTCAGAATTTATTGTCACCTTTGTTGTTTAATATAAATATTCTATGATCTACAGTCCTATGCTGTTGTAACTGCTCCTTTTACATCTTCTGTCTTACAGCAAGGTGTCTCACTCCCTGAACTCGGATATTAATTTTGCAACTCTATATACTGTTCTATGTTTATACATTTTTTCTATACCGCATTTCTCTTAATAAATTGAATCAATAGACCTGTCTGGGAATTTTCTGTTGGGTTTTACCTTCTCAGATTCCCCAGCGAGTCACTAATGGTGTTCTTCACCTCTTCCTTTCCTGGGTTAAAAAATCTTTCTTTCAGTGAACCGAGCCCTTTGAAAGGCATTTTGTCTTTCTTCTTCAATAAATCCCTTATGTTAACAAGCATTCACTTCTGCTGTCATATTTCCCAATGCCAGAGTCGGGAGCCTCCACCAGTCCCCTTGGTGACCTCTGCAACAACAACCAGTTGCTCAAGAAAGGAGGGGGTAAAAAAATAATAAAAAATAAAAGTCAGATCTTGCAAAGCCAGAAGGGAGAAGCTGTGTAGCAAAGCCCCCTGAGAAGCACTCGGGGCCTCGGCGTGGCCCGTGGAGCAGCTCTGCCGTGCCGGCCGGTACCTGTGCCGGGCAGATGTCCGGGGCTGCAGCTGGCGAGCTGCAGGTGCTGCTGAGGGCCAGCGTCCCTGGGCAGGACGTGCTGCCTGCTCCACAGGCAAACCTCAGCCTGGTTCGCTGGGGCTCATCCTCAGTGCATCCCTCCCTCCCTCCTTCCCTCCCTCCCCTGCCTCTTTCTCACCGAGATCCTGTGCAAGGTGGTGCTATAGTAACAGACACAATACCTGTCCTCAAGCCACTCCAGTTCGCTAATAAGACCTCATCTATGGCACAGGCCAGAAGTTTATTAAATATTTACGAGTCCTTTCTGCAGGGAGGGAATTACTACAAGCTATAGTTCCCATTCGCTGTGTACCCTCCAGCCAGGGGAGGCCCCCTACCCCAGTGCACTTGCTGGTTTGAACCCAAAGCTGCCTTCCCATGTCTGGTCATTTATTATTGATGTTGCTGGGCCCTTGGGCAGACAGACGTGGAGGTGCATTGGTGCGATGCTGTTTGAATACGCAATGGAAGACCAGCCATAAATTAAATCCATTGCATTTTTAAAACACAGAGTGGGTCAAAGAGGTGAAGCAGTCCAATTCGGTGTGACTTCATGACGACAACACACTTCTCCTAGCATGGCAGAAAGTATTTAATGAAAACTCTTGTGAAAATGCAGCCCACCACTCCACTGATTGTGCCTACACATTGGCTGGGGTCAAAGGAAGAATTTCTGCTTTTGGCAAGGCCTCAGATATTGGATTTGGGATATGGACAACAAGTAAAAAAAAAAAAAAAAAGAAAAAACAAAACAAAACAAACAAAGAAAAACAACCAAACAACCAAACAAAAAACCCAAAACAATTTAATATATCCCATCTCTATCAGCCTCTCCCTTTAGGTGAGGGGGAAGGCAGAAACCTTGTAGATGGCTAGGAAAATGGAGAGCTTTGAATTTGGCACATTACCTCACTCCTACAAGGACAGTTAAATTAAGAGCCTGTCAGTGCCTCATCAGGCCACGAGCACAAGAAGAATTGATTTTCCCTGGAAGTCCCCAGCTGAGAGTTGCCATGTGGAGGCCAGGCAGCTGCCTGCCCACCAACCCCAGCTCCTGTTGTGCCACAGGCCACCTGGTGTCCCTGAGCCAGTGGCCATGGCTCTGGTCCCTCCCTCCTGCCCTACACTGTCCTTATCCTTTCAGGCTCAGGGGCCACACTTTCGCCCTAACTTCTGTTCAGAGCTTGGTCTATCCAGACTCTAAAGAGAGAGGGGAGAAAAAAAGAAAGCCAGAAAGCAATTCCTCCAGAGATAGGAACTGGATCTGCGTTCTTTTCACTTACAAACTCCTCATTTGGGTGTTTGAACTGAAGGAGTAGGTTTGAGTGGGATGTAAATCTGGGCCAAAGCAGCGCAAGGACTATGCATCCACCACTACATTCCTCCCCAGTCTCTGGGTTTTAGAAGTCTCCATAATACAAACACCAAATGCCTGGATTGTCCCAGCTCCACTTTGAGGTAGGCAATGTTGGAAAATACACTTCCCCAGGGTTATGTGAAGCAGGCAAACACCTTTCACTGAAATCCTTTATTCCTAGTATGAACCAGGAGGGGAGAAGAGAGGGAGGGAGCATACTTAGGAGCTGAGAGTTAGGCTTTGCTGCAGTCTCTTTTGTTGCAGCTCTGGTTAGAGTTTCTTTATCTGCTTTGAATAATTCATGTGATGTCGAGAAGTGTTGGCTCAGCACAGCCAACACATTTGTCCTTGCAGAACAGTCCTTCCATAGCAAGCATCTAGAGCATGGGTACCTCCAGATCTCAGCACTACCTACCCACATGCCTCTAGCAGGGCTTCACTGGGTGTATTTCTGTCTAGTTGGGTTGAACAGCAACTGCTCTCACTGCCGAATCAAGGAGCGACCAGTAACTCTCCCTGAAGCTTGTCCTGCTGCCCTGGGAACAGCTGCACCTCCTCTTCCTCCTCTGCCTCCTCCTACTCACACTGCTCAGGCTTGAATCTGGCCATCTCCAAACTGAGCAAAAGGAAGAAATTCCTCCTGGTTCCTCACTCCAGACCCCTAGCCCTGGTTTACTGCTGGGGTGTGCCAACAGGCGAAGCAGCAAGGTCACCACAATGGAAAGGCCCAACACAATCACATGTGTGCATTAAAGCATCCTCTCCAATTTTCACCAGGCACACAGATAATGAACCCCAGCAGGCCAACTGCCAGACACCAGAGGTATGTATGGGTTTAGGAATATATATATATGTGAAACAACATCATGAAATTTTCTTCCATTTAAACAAACATGTATTTGCTGGTGTTTGAGATAGTTTCCTGAATGCTCTTATGGCAGCTGAACACCTGAAACTGTGGAAGAACCCAGCTCCAAACTGGAAATGGTGTGAACTTCAGTGCAAGGAATTCACTTTAGAAGACTGAACCTCAGGTTGGAAAGTGGTATTCAAAACACATATTTCCTGGCAGCTGTGGAAAAAAGGATTTTATCTTGCCATGCTTTCTGGGCTTCTGGTCCTGGTTTGCATAAAGAGAGCACAGAGCAGATACAAGAAAGGGGTTATGCTTAAAATTTAATGCTTTGTTCACTTATCTACATATTCTCTAGTTGCATTTAGCACACATATCTGAAGTCTGTCCTTCACTCATTTGGGACTGATTCAAGTAGCTCCCTCAGAGATATATCCTGGCTGGCCCCTGGCAGGGTACTTGCCCCTCGTGGGTGTAGATGTCTCTCATTAGCAATACCACCTGCCTCACCATTAACGGAATTACACATTTCTCACAGCAGGTTTCCTCTCTCCCCTGTCTTTACTCTTTGCAATCCTTCACTGCCTGCACTTCTGCAGTGCTGCAGCAGTAGCCCTTTTTGAAATTCACTGACTCTTTCTCTAAGGTCTGAAGAAAGCATGTTACTCATGCATCTCTGTGGGGAGGCAGCTCGACAGGAGCAGTGCTGCTTCTCTGTTTCCTCCTCTTCAGGCTCACAGAGTAGCAAAGCGCCTGGATTCCAAAACACTGCTGCAGAGACTGTCACACCAGCTTTGCAGTGCCCTGTTCCTGCTGGAGCACCATCCACAGGGGCGCTACCCAATTCCCAACAATGAGCTGGGTGAGGCCATGGCAATACCTATGTGACTAATCCCAGCACACATTTTGGAGCATCAGCTGAGGAACTCTTTCTTCCTAGATAAGACCTAATATGATAACCCTTATGGACCCAGTTGTCATTGTTACTACTTTTTTCTTTCCTGATTTAACCCTATGCCCTAATTTTCTTTTTCAGAAATTATACCACATTGTGATCCTCCTTTTGCTATCTCAGACCTTTTCAAAACACAGCGAATAACATACATGTAAGTCTGCTGCTTGCAAGCTGGAGGCTAAGTCCAAGACACAGCATTTGCCTACACTTGCAAAGAAATATTTTGCAAAATTAAAACTATATAACTCACATAACTTGTAGATTCTACTGAAACTACAGGCTCCTATCCCCAAAGACCACTAGTAAGTGTGTTAAAACCGTATTTTAGACCCAAGATAGACCTAAACCATCATGCAGACAGCCGCTGCTGTGGGCTCATATACCATCATTACCTCAGGTGCTCAAGAGTAAAGTGAATTGCAAGAAAACTTGAAACGGATCAAGTGCACATACAGGAGATGTGCCTTCCTAACCATAGCTGTGCCTTGCAGACACAGGGCTTGATTCAGAGTAAGAAAACCAAGCATGCAAATATCAGAACTAGCAATAAACATAACTTATGTGGAAGAGTAGTTTCTAGTAAATGTACACCTAGAGGCTATCAAATTTTTTAGTTATTTCGTTTGTTGAAAAGCCTTGAAAAAACATCTTTATGCTACTCCTACCTATGATTCCTCAACATAATGGATGGGGTAAACTTTGCCACATTTAAGAGAGATTTTTGCTACTGGTTTCAGTGCAGACTGGATAGCATAGACATTTTATGTGCCGATTGTCTTGCAAGCAGCCACTTCTCCTAATGCTTGTAAAATATAAAATTTTGAACTCTTTACAAATGTTTAATTATCACAGTAATTGACACCCTGACACTGACATCCTGGGAAAGTCAATTTAACCTTTTGGTGTTTCTGCTGAATTAACACAAAGATGCTTCACATTGTGCTGAGCAATCAGCCTTAACAGTAACCAAAAGCTGCTGGGGTCTTCCAGTGGAAATACACGAGAATAACTCTGTGAATTTTTAATCAGTTTCTTTTCAGTTCAAGGCCATGTGATCACATCCCTGGTGCTTGTGAGATGATTTTTGTACCACAGCTTGCTCTTGTTATCTGGAGGAACCTTCTTTAATTAACGCAAGAAAACTTTGCCTTTTTAGCTCTCACCAAGAGCTCAAAGGCTAGAAAAACCTGAGTGACCTCTCTTCCTAACTGAAGATTTCTTAAAATTAAATTGAATTAAAACATTCTGATGTTTCAAAACTAAGCCTCTTTGAAAGTTTTAAATGCCTCCATATCTTCCAAATGGAGCAAAGTAATTAAGCAGAGATAATGAATACTGGTTTCACCTGCACATAGGCCTTAGGGTTGGCAGACTTTAATGTTCACAGCACTGTAAGTTTGACAGTGCTTTGCCCGAGAACAAGGCCTTGGTAAAAGTTGTCTGGTAGCTTTCATTGAATCATGAAATCATTCTTTCAGGAAAAGACCTTTAAGATCATCGAGTCCATCTGTTAACCCACCAGTGCCAAGTCCACCACTAAGCCAATGTCCTTAAGTGGTGCCTAAGAGGTCCACCCAGGTGATAAACATATTTTATTGTTAGGCATGAAACTTTGGGCTGAAGCCAATTCTTCCTTTGTATTTGTATAGTGTCTGGTGTACTGGAGACCCTTATTGTATTTGGCACCTGTAAAAGTCATTGCAACATTACATAAAAAAGAGGGTACTGTAGGAATTCAGCCGACAAGACCTACAGCATCTGACATCAAATAGAAGAGGTGACCTGGGATCCCATGTTATACAAGGGTTTAGAGTAAATGATCGATCTGGTCCCTCAGATTTTGAAACCTATGGCTTTACATCTACAATTTTCTGCCGTAAATGAAGAGGGACTCAAAGACTTCAGAATCCTGGTTTCTATTTTACCACATATGAGAACTGAGTACTTTCCTGCCAGGTTAAAATGCTTTGTGTTGAGTCAGCCCAAATCAATTTTTCAGATGTTGTGTTTGTTTCTCTGATAACTGCAGCAAAACCAGCACTAATTCCAAATGGTTAAAAATTCATCTTTAGTTTTTCACTTCTACTTCCCGACCAGATTGCCAGTAGGAAAGACATTTGATCACAGCTGGACACAAAATAAAAATAGTGGTTCTTAGCATGCTATGTAACATATAAAATAATAATGGAAATAAGAAATCCTATTTATAATTTTCCTTACTGAAAACTGCTAATTAAGTATTCATTTCTTACCTTACACTGTAAGAGGGCTTTAAAAGCATTTCTGTGTGGAAAGTTCCTATGTGAAGTATGTCTATTTCTCCACAAAAAGAAAAAAGGACAGAGCTTCTACACCCTTGCACTAATACAGATACACTTGATGATGATTTCTGTGCCTACAGGAATAGTTTGTTAATTAAAAATAAGTCCATTTTTACTTTCACAAAGCTGTATAAGGAGAGTCTTGTAGCTGGGCAAGAACATTTCTATTATGTTTGAAATTTATTTGGAAGTTCCTTGGGTTATAGTGACACCTTATGGCAGTTTTCTTGCATCTTACAAATAATTTTGAAATTAACATCTCATAACCTTTCACAGCCTGTCACTATCAGCAAGGAACTGCTTTGATGTTTTTAGAAATCTTTTTGTTACAAGTTATTTAAAAGATCATTCCACCTCTTCAAATTTGTGTTTTCCCTTTTCTTCTTACTAGAAAAATACATTCAAAAGTGGAGTGGTCTTTGGTATTGTCTTCTTTCCATGTTTAACAGATAATCTATGCCAGGCAGTACACTTATAATATACTATTAATAACTACCTGTGGTGATATTCACCCAATCGTGAATAGTCGTGATTGATTCACCAAATTATAGCATGTAGCTCATTGTGTTTCTCTAATCCTAGATCTGAACTCTTTAAAAGAAAACATCATGATAGAAGTGAATGATACAATTCTTTCCTTTCAAATACTGTTAGAAACCAAAACTGTGGGATATGAAAATAAAACTCACTACTACATGAAGATCAGAATTCATAAAACCTGCCTTCCTGGGGGCTCTCATTTAAGTGAATTTTCTAGTGTCTAACCAGAGCTATCTCTGCAGCCCTTCCCTCACCTGAAGTGCAAAGTCAGTCTGTCTAATGAGGCAACAGTTACCATAAAACTTACATTAATTCTTTATCTTTGGTATTTTAACAACGCTTTCATCAAACAAGGGTTGAAAGTGGGCAACAGGTTTGAAGTTGCAAAGGGCTGAGAAGGAATGAGGGAGAAGGATGACTGAGCAGTCACATCAATCTTAAAAATAGAGATGAAAATCTATATATGCTCCAGTAGACTTGAAGGGAGAGTTGAGTTTATGCTCAACTGCAGCTAGGGCTTAGTTATGTTAGAATAAAATAAGCTCCAGAATACCTTTCATGCAACCTTATCTCGTTTAAAAATTATGACATAGAGACAGCTTAAAATGATAAATAAACTTTTCTACGAGCAAAATATTTGTTTAAAATTAATATTTTAAGTTCTAACAGATGTGACTAAATCTGTCAAATCTCTTACCATCTATAAATTAAAAAATTAAACCTACATGCCTTTGCCTGTGTTGCAACTTCAGCTCCCAAACCTCTTGGTTCTCAGGTAAAAGGTAATATTTTCATTGATGATGTTAAAAATTGAGGTTCTTCTTTGATTATCCTTAGATGATTCTTGCAGGAGAGTGTAAAACCTAGTCTTCTGAATGTTATGCAAGAAGTGAAGCATTTTAAGAAATTCCATTAAAAAAGGCCAAATAATAATTATGGCAAAAGGTGGATAAAAACCTCCAACCTTAGAAAACTGGTATGTAAGTATAGGTAGGTCACTAAACTTCTACCATTTCTAAGTTTCCAATCATTTCACATCACAACCACAATTTGCAGGAAGAAACTGCAATAGAGCCTAACAGTACAGTTCATAGGCAGGTGTCCTACAGAGGGAAAAAAGAATTTTTTTGAAGTCTAGAGTTCAAATTTTATGCCTAGAATTCTTAGTAAATTGTTTTAGAGCTTGAATAACTAGTATTTATTATTATTTAGCTGCTCTTGGGTTTGTGCATGGATAAGAGTATAAACTGAATTCCTGCTTTGTCAGTTTGGCACAGGAAATCAGAATCCACCTTGTTACTCTATGAGCCATTTTCCAACCTACTGAGCTAGTGCAGTGGTCTCCAGCTGGTAACACAGCTTTACAAATGCTGATATAAAAAAGATTAACCTAAAGTTCTGGTGTATAACAAATCCAAAGGTCAGACTAGAGATATTTAAGTGATGAGACACAATTAGCTGCCAATATCAAAGGATTCCGGGTAAAGAATAAACAACTGCAAAGATCTCCAGCTTTCCCTGCTTGAAGATTTATGCCATCTGAATTAATGAAAGAGTTTATAAAAACATCAACGTTACACCACAACAAACCAACCCAGAACATCTGGATTTCAGCACTTGAAACCTTCTTGCTTAAGAAACGGGTAGAAGTTAGGGATCCTACCAATATCCAGCCATGGAGAGACAAAGAGAACATTTCCAAAGTGAAGGTAATACCAGTCAGATCAGGACTGTGATCAGCTGAGCAAATTAAGGCGGGCATTTTCTCAGCAGGGGGCTGGTGTATGACAGGACTGTGCTCACTTGATGGATACAGCTGTGGAAGGAACGGGTCTGCTGCCATCCTCAGCAAGTGAAAATGAAGAGAGAATTGAAGCCACCTGGCGCTACTTTTCCATTTTCACCGAATCTGTCTTTTTGTTCTACTCTCTTCTCCCATACCACCTCCGGCCAACAATGATGCTTCTAAGCAGATCAGAAGCCAGATGTCTTGTACTTGAAGAATTTGTACCATACAAAAAGCTGAGAACTACATTCCTTCGGAGTGCTGGCAAACTCTAACCTTACAAAGCAGTGTGTCTTGAAAATCGGGATTAGAGAAAGGGCTGGTTTCTGGGTCAATGAGCTGTGAAAACGCAAACTGAGATCACTATGTGTCATCAGAATCCCAGCGTGGGCTTAGAAAAAGTAAATGATAATTTTAGAGGCATCTAGTGTGGCAGCTTTTCCCCAGAACTTTTATCCGTTGCATGAAAGCAGTATTGATGACATTTTACAAATGTCTGGACAGCAATCTCTAAGAAACGAACATGAAAGTATGTAGGATAATGTATTTCAAACAAAATGTACAGGGAAAGAGTTTTCTACAGAAGTTACTATTAATTAATTTAATGACAATTTTTAATAAAAATTTCTTCCAACGTGAAAATATGAAAAGTTCATTTATTTCCATAGGCAACCTAATTCAGAATACAAAGTAGTGTGTATTTCTCAAAACTGTCACTGTACCTCTTACATAGCTTCAAAGTAACTGATCTAAAAGTTGATATGAGAATAATTCTGGTTTTGAAGAGCTGTCCAATAAACCAGATATACACTGATGCCATGCTATGACAGTTCTATTTATGAATCACGGCTGACACAACAATATCATTTTATAAATCTCATGAGAATTTTAATGTTTTACAATCAGAACATAAATCTGCCACTAGTACAGAGACTGTACAATTAGACAAATAAACAAGTATTAAATATTTTGCTCAAGGCCTGAGTTCACTATAACACATTTTGATTTACAGCTTCATCTCAGGAATCTGTACAGCAGTTAGACCTGTTTCAGAGAACTTAAAGACAGTACAACTTCGGGGCTTGTTTGTAATGTTGATACAAGGGTGAGGCCTTAATGGCAAGAGGATTTGGTGTACGAATCCAAGGTTTTACTGCCTTGTGTAATTTCCTTGCAAAGCAGTCAAAACCTAATGGAAGGTAAGGTACAAGTCAGAACCTCACTTGAAAATCAGCTAACTCATCTGAAATTCTCCAGATAGGTTTTCTCACAGCTATTTCAAAGGAAAAGTTCACAATGAATATATAAAATGCAGCATATCTCTTAACAAAGAAAAAAAAGGGTTACATATACAACAGGGTACTTTTTTTTTCTGTACTCCCCCTCCCTATTCTTCTTTTGTTGGAAATGGCACAAATCAGCAATATCCCACCCAGCCCCAGTAAAAAGCCCCTAATCAATACACAAAGGTCACTCTAAAGTCCAAAACCTTTACTGTAATGCAAGATCCAGTGTTCATAAACTTACGTTTTAAAAACTTTCCTTTTCTGCTCAAGTCACATAGATGTAGGCAGACTAAGCATGTATATTTATAACAGATAACACAAGTATCATGTCATTCTTAGCCTGCATGGAAGTTTTATGGAATTTGATTCAAATCTAACTTCTCATTTAGTCTCTGTTTTTTTGGCGCAGTTGAACTGAAAAATCCAAAAATCCTATAATCTATAATATAATCACACTTAAGTATCTACAGATACAGGTAACATAACAACAGAGGTTATAATACAGAAGTCAACATACATTTTTCTTTAAAAGGCCATCAGGGTATTTGTTAAGGTTTCACATAAATGTGAACCAGTTGTAGCTAAAAAGACAAAACAGAAAAGGAAAGTTTTAAAGAATAAGGCTTGAAATGTTGCGCACCTACACATCCAAAAATTCAGCCTTTTACTTGGGAGTACTCAACACCTGTGTAAGGCCACAACTTTCCCACAACATTTCTTATTCACAGTGAGGAGAACATTGTATCTTCATTAAAACAAACCAGGGCATTCTACCCATGTTCCCAGTAAAATTTCTCTCCCCATCTCCCAAATAATTGGTGGATTCCATTACATTTCAAGAGACTCCTCTGGTATTGCTGCCCTCCTGCATAAGCAGCTTCCAAGGCCTGTTCTGTTCCTTATTCACACCACCTGTGTGATGAAAAGGAACAGAAGATTTGTTCCCTCCTCCAGTGACACCTATGCCATTTCACTCCCAGCTTCTCTCAAGAGTCAGAATCACAGGTTTCTAAGCTAATCTGAAACTCAGTAGTTTTAAGGTTCTCCATCAGCCCAAATGGAGGTTTTTCAAGCCTCTAATACAATCCTTCCCTCTGACAGGATTAGTTTGCTTTCTGTGACTGAGTTTTGAGAGGATACTCAGCGGCTTTCCTACTTTAACCCAAATGGAACTAAGAGCTCTAATATGGAAAACACTGCTGTCTTGGTGCAGTCATGTTCATTTAGCATACAGCAGAGCCAGCAAAGCACAACTGATGTATTTAAGATGTGCAGCTATTTTCACTTAGCTTCTCCTTTTGTACTAAATATAATATAGATGAATCACTTAAAGAATAGGAACTTACTCCCTTCCCTTTAGCCCCCCCCCCCCCCCCTTTACAAATGAATGTAAACTAGGTGGGCTGGGCACTTCAGTGCAGACCCTGTTCTCATTTCCACAGCAGAATGAAGATATGCTCACAGTGGGTGAACACAGTGGGTGCTCCCACATTTTTTCCTTTAAATTAGGTTGAATACAAAGGGCAGAAATTTAGTGCAATTTACAGTCTTGCTCAAGGCATTGTAAAGAAGAACAACTTTTTTACCAGGTTACTATTTCATTAACAGCATTTGTAGTTTCTTAATCAGGTACCAATTTCAAACCTGTGTTCTCCATTTTACTTTGCATGAGACCCTCTGCTTCAGGCCAAGCTAGGTGTAACACCGCTTTCCATCCAAGTTCAGATGCAGGAGGCTCCCACAACACCCACATTTTGTAACACTATCCCTTCACCTTCCTCTTTCTCAAAAAAAAAACTTGGATGTGAAGCACAGTCGCTGCTCTCAAACAATTCACTCTGGCCACAACTCTTCCAGCCTCTTGCAGGGCCTCACAATGATGACTTGTAAGTGGAGAGCTCAATTGGACAAGGCTTCCTAAAGAAAAACTATTGTAGCAGGAGCCAAGGGGCATGTGGCCATGGTGACTTACCTCTTGCAAGTCCTCTTTCCTTTAGGTTAAGAAGAAATAATTAGGGAACTTCACACACACTGAGTTTCCTGACACACTAAGCAGGAAGCATCAACATGGAAGGGGGATTGGAATTGCTCATTTTAACTACAGTTTGGTTTTTTTAAATTTTTAAAAACCTGGAAGATTTTGTTAGAAGTTTTATAAGCACCCTTTTCAGTTTTCTTTGTTGTTCTTCTACTCTGGGCATTCTGAAAATGGCAGCAAACAAGAGAAATCGAAATTATGTTCTCTAATATAAATGGAAAAATGTCCTATTGCTTGAGTCAGATAAAGAGCTTATTCCATTGCATTACCACTTCATCAAAGAGCCACTTTTAATTTGAATCTGTAGGGTTTTTTTTTACTTTGTTCTTACAAAATAGATTATATTCTCATACAGCCCATGCCAAAAGCACATACCCCAAACCACACAGTTTAGGAGGTCTAGTATATGAAATCAGATCAATTTTTTTCACTTAACTTTCCCTGCAATAGGTTAAACTAAATCCAGTTCTGAAAAGCCCCCAGTCCAGAGAGACCAGTGACTGAAACCCCAGATCAGGACACTGACTTTTACGACTGCCCTTGCCATAGATGTATTAATTTAATACATTGTAGAGTCCTATGAGATGTTGCTTTTAATATAAACTTATTTTCCAAAAAATTTAGAGGAATACAGATTCAAGTAATTCTTCAAAGGCTTGCCTTAGGTTAGCCTAACAAAACACAGCTTTCAGGAGTTGACATAAAAGACGACATTAGTGTGATTGAGAGCATAGAGTGCCAGCCACCATAAATGAACTTAAATAGTTCAACAGTTCTAGTTTTGTATTTAAATTTACACAGGTATTTTAACATAACCTACAATGCTTACCACAAATATTAACAGCACATAAGCATCACAATATGTTAGGTATTGTTTTCTAGACCACAAATTCATTGGTCCCAAGTATGTTAAAATAACAGGACTAACACAGCAGCTATAATACATAAAGGATTCTTTAAGAAATATGCTTAATGCTATAACTGCTTAGAACTGTGGAAGTATAACAAAATACAAGTCATATTTACAGCATAAGGCCCTTTGGTTTCTTAAGCAGCAAATGAAAGAAGAGTTTCTTCAGTGAAAGGCTTTGAAAAATAAAGCAGGTAGGCTTTCCGTAAAAAAGGTAACTAGTTCTTTCCTTCTCAAAATAACCATTTACAGTCTTCAAAATACTAGTTAAGAAAGCTCTCGAAATTCTTAGGAAAAAAAAGTTAAAACCCAACAGTAGTATCTGACAGAGCAGAGATTCCATCATGGGCAAGCTGAACATACACCTTCTGGGAAGTAGAAGAAACTACTACTTGGATTTCTTGAGACCTTTATTGAATTTAGAGTAATACAATAAAAAGGATCTGAAATACCTGTGAATTTATCATATATTCTAGAGCTTACAAATCCGTATTTGAGAAATCACTTAATGTCAATCTATCCTTCATAAGGACTTGATTTAAAACAAAATTAAAATGAAATAGTTCACTCTAGTCAAGGCAATTTATGGCAGTCTGCTTTTTCACACAACCCTGTGCAACTTTTATATAGCGATCCTTTTTAATCTTCTCAATTGAGCCCAAAATTATTTATTAATTCAAGATATTTCTGTATAACTATATAACCTGTGTTTAGTTACACAGCTGGGGCAGTCAACATGTGAATTTTACATTTACATTCATTTTGTGAAGTTTCATAACTACAATTATTCTTTTTACACATCTGTTAGAAGCAGTATCATATTAGCCAAAACAATGGAATATATAGTAAACGTGATGAAATCACCACATGTATTTTAAAATCCAGCTTAAGTGGTATGTTGCTTTTGCTATGGGGCTTCTAACAAGGATCTGGCATTACAAAAAGAGATTGTAATCCAGCATGACCTTTGAAGCAGTGTTCTTACTCTGTTCCAAACCTGAACCACATTTTAGAACAACTCCTTATGCCTTACGAATCTTGTTACAGTTTACTACCACATTCATTACATTAGCTTACATGAGAGAAGGAAGTCAAAATATGCTCCCTTCTTAGTCTTGCCCCCACTTATCGGTTAGAGTTCTCTCTGTATAATTCAGCTATCAAAAGTTTTGGGCCAGCGTAAGAATTTTCTTTTCGCAAACTGTCATAGGGCAAAATGACAGCTTGTTTCAAATCCAGGCAATACAAATAATTCTCTAGGTTTGCATCCACTAGCATCATTATCCCCTAAGTATTTTTGCTTAACTTAAGAAACAAAATTTTGTAGGAAATTTCATAGGAGTTGACTGAGTTCACCTATGAATAATTTTGATATACTTCTTTTTCAGTTGAATATACGCATCCTACCTTCAGTACTCTCATGTTGGTAAAGAGACAAAAGACCTTTAGCATGTAAGATGACTTTGCACTTACACAATTCCACTGCAGTACCAGGTGAATGCAACATCAGCCTTTTCTCCTGTCCAAAAGTCATTACTTTGCTGGGTTGAAAGTTTCCCCGAGTCATGCTTTTACTAATCAAAACAAGATGTTAATCAGCTTACCCATGATCCAAATTTCATCCATCTTTGAAAGAAGAGAACAAAACATTTTACCCAAAAAGATCTTTTAAGTCATTGCTAGCTGAACTGCTGTTTGTCATTGTGTTTGCTGGTTGTGAGAAGTTCTGAGGAGAAAAGAAAGGATTACCCTGTATGCCAAAGCCCGGCTGTCCTATCATGTTCATCTGAGGTCCCAAGGCTGTATTGCTCGTGTTCGGGGACCCTGGAGGTGGCACAAACTGATTAACCCACTGGCTTGATTTCTGCTGAGCCAACTGTTTCATGCTAACTTTGGGTTTTTGAGGACCAAAAAGATTATCTAAAGCAGACATATCAGGGGGTCTGTTTTGTTGTGTCAGTGGAGAGATTGCAGATGCAGCATTCATAGGACTGTAATTTGGCATACTGGCAGGTGGTACAATGTTCATCTTGGTTGCTCCTGCACTTGGACCACTGAAGAAATTCTGAGTGGCAAGACCTGCTCCCATAGTGAATCCAGCAGTCTGAAACCCCATATTTGTGTTTAGTCCGTTTGTCATATTTCGTTTTGTGTTGTCAATAGGTGATGAAAATCCCATTCCAACACCCATAGAAGGAACAGAAGAGAAGCTGTTTGAAGATGCAACTTGAGCTTGGTTGATAGGACGGCTACTCAAAGACGACATATTATCTATCAAGGTATCTGTCAAGTCTTTTGTCTGCAAAACACATAAAATGCAGTTAAATGTTTTTCCTGTAAAGACATTCTAGCAACAGTATTTTATCATTACTCCTGCAGACCTGGCGGTAGGTTTTCAGAAATTAGAATTGACTGCATGGAATTGGGCATGAAATGTAATAACACACAAGAGAGACTGGATTATTTTTGTGCTTTGCTGCTTAGAACTAATTGTTACGCAGCTTTAATTTGACATCTAAGACTACACAAAAAGTACTACTGTGACTACTTGCTTAAATGCCTCATTCCTATCCCCAAATCCTTCATTTATTTACTTAATAAACTCTTCAGAGAAATACCTTTCTTAATATGTCCTTTCCTTATCTAGAATGATAACCCTCTGATAATAATGACACCCTTGGAAACTCTAGGAATTTAAAAAGTGGGGAATAGTGCTAACTATGCAAATGGATGGCACATGAAAATTTCATTTAGCTTTTCTCAGCTGTGCCACTGTACCACCAGAGAAAACAAAAGTGACTCACAGGAGGAAGAAATGCTAAATGCATATAGCCCTTGAAAAAGCATCAGAGTTCCAATGGAAACAGTGCAGTTGCTTGTTCTCTCTCACCTGCTTCACTGGAGGGGTTACTGTAGTTGTTTGGGGCTTAAGAGGTTGCTGGCTTTTCAGTTTCTGTGCCTGTTCTTGTTCTTTAGCTAACTTCTGCTTCTCTTCCAGTGTAAGTGAGGCCTTAAAAGGGAAAATAGAAATAGGAAGTTGCTCAAAATGGTTATTCTTTCATACGTATTCTGTACATTCATATTTTTATTTCATAATAGCACGCTCGTTTCAGTAATATGTGGCGAACAATACAATTATTTACACAAAAGAGAAAGCCAATAAGCAAAATCTATTATAATATTTACCATATTGCTAGAAAGTACTTAAAGCAAATATATATAATACTAAAAGTAGCATAATGAGAAATTTGGGCAGATCTCAAATAGAAGAGATATATCAACAAAACCACTTTAGCGTTGTTTCCTTAATATTGGGAATAACAAAAAGCATTCTTCTCAGTTTTTGTTTTTATATGGTTACTAACTTGATACAGAAATGCAATTGACCATGGAGCTGAAAAGGGAATTTAAATTTAAAACTGCTCAAGAGTCTTTTGAGGATTTTAACTCTATTTTTGATAATTATGAAGGATAAAATAATTTAATCATTCCCCCTTAGTCTAAAATTAGTGAGAGGATTCAGATAACTAGAAAGAGAAATGATAAAATATGTAGATTCTGGGGAGCCATTTCCATAATTATTAGCATGAAAATAATTTCACAATAGTTAAAGCTTGTATTATGTTATGCTGTGTTTTTCCTTTGCTTCTTGTATTTAACCCCAAATTGACTGTTTTCACTTAACTTTGAAAGGTACAGGGAAAGTCAGTCTCTGCTACAACTTAAAATTCTACATTTTATCTTCATTTCTGTTTGTCATTTTATCATAAGGACCCCTATTTTGTTTTGCAATAAATCCAGTGGTGAAGTTTTAGTCTCATTTAAATCTATACTTAAGGGAAAGAAAATGACCACAAATTTATAATCCTAATTGCTGCCTACTATGTACAAAGCTATTTTCAAGGAAAGGCTCACATGGAAATCAAAGGATATGATTTGAACATTTTTCATGGACCTTCTCACATGACTGTGCAGCGGTGTGCTATATAAAAGCAGTTTGTTTCTTTACTAAAGCTTTAAATATGGTACATATTTACATGCATTGTTTTTCTGCAACCCTATCTAATACAACCTTGTATTAGACAGATGGACAAAAAAGAATTACAAAATAAAGTAAAGCACACCTTTCTCTGTATTGATGAAATCTCATTCTCTTTACTATCAGATCCACTAGTTAGAAGGTCAGTTCCATTATTGAATACCTTGTCAATCTGTTTAAGGTCAAAGAAAAAAAACTTTCATTACTTGAAATACTGTAATTTAAGGCTTTGTAAATATCGACTAGATAATTTTAAATTTCTATGTTCTATGTGTAAGTTACATATTACTGCTTACCTGATTGCCTGTACTGCTAGATCTTGCCTCTTCAGAGACACTCATTTGGTTGGCTATATCCAAGGATCTACATAGTGCAGAGTGTATTACAAAAAGACAACTTTGTAATCACATCCACAGCACTGATCTAACAATGCAGATCATTCTTATGCATTTAAATAATACCAAAAAACCGCATTAGGAGAGCGCCACCACTTTTATATAATGCCTTCAGGAGACTGGCAAATATTCCTATGATAAATAGTAAACACCTCCTAATCATTTCTCTTGGTCTTTATTACTCCCTTTGAGCAGGGTGACCCAGACTTCAGATATCCCCAAATTATTTTGCCTCAGAAATCTCATATCAAACTCCATAAAATAGCTCCAAATACTTTTAAAAAAATCACAGCCTTCTAAAAGGCTGCAATGTTTATGTTTCTCTGGTACGTATTATTTCTCAGCAACTACAGGAAAGCAATTTAGCACATAGAAGCAAATATTCTGACAACTGTGCTTATCTGAGGTAATTCTCAACTACTGAACTTATAATAACCTAATTTTTTAATGATATGGCTAGAGTTTTCTAACACTTGCCAAAAAATTACTACTTCTCCAATATAAACATTAACACTTACTTCTGTTGCTCTTGCATGACATGAAGTTGCTCAAGTTTCGTTTTATGCTCTGCTTCCAATCTGTTGAGCATATCTTTTATAACACAAATGAAAGAATTGAACTGGAAAAGAAATATGTAAGAAGTTTGGGTTTTGTAGCAATGGAATTCAAATAGGTGTAACTTAGCAGATAATACCTCATAAACCTACAATACATAATGTCAGATAAAGTGCAGATTTTTAAATAACTTACAATTGACCTTCATTATCGTGCATTACATACAAAACTACAAGCAGGATGCACACTGAAACAGGGAAAAATACAGGCCACTAAAAAAAAATTGAAATGGGGCAATGCAGACAAACCCCCCACATATGAGTATTACCAGATTGATTTTCAAACAAACAAATCAACCTACTATTCCCTTTTCCAATATTTCATAGCAATATAGCATTTTATTTGAATACTTATCATGTCAGTAGCTAACTGCTTTTGCAGGACATTTGGAAAGTGACAGTATTAATTTTTAAATTTTACACCAGATCAGGTAAATACACTGAAAAATAACAAGCTTCAATCACACAAATACAGTAAACCTGGCAAGGGTTTTGGTATGTCTGTGTCTGTTGTAAAAACAAACAATACTGTAGTGGGTTTGTTTTTACAACAGACACAAACATGCAGTAATGTACGAATTTTTTATGACAACAGTTTAAATTTATTCTCTGATAACTGTCAAGTAAAAGCATGGAAAACAGTCATGTTCCTACCTGATTGAGATTAAGATTGTTCTCAATACTAAGAGGAATCAGATGGGGCAATACTTTTCCTGCAAGCTGTTCTTTGGTAATTCCCAACTTCTTGTGAGTAAATGTACATTTGTAAATACCTAACACATAACATCAAAATAGCAAAAATTGTTAAGTTCAGTAAACAATGTGAACAAACCCAAAGTAGCACACTCATATATGTATTGATCATCTGAACAATCACTGTGTTTGTGTGCAAGCAGGGACAAACATGACCAAGAGAATCAGAAAGGCTAACTACTGATCCACAACAAACAGCAAGAGGCTTTGCTACAGTTCAGAACAAGAGGATGTCCAAAGTCATATTTTGCAGTTGTGAAACCTGGTTATTAGTCAATGTATTGTTCTGGCCAATTATCTGAGAATATACATCTTTGACAGATCATGTGCAAGTGAGTTACCACAAACTAACACACTGCCACTTGAGAAATCAAGCTGCATTAACTAAGGATGTGTTCTCTCCTGGCACAAGTAGCTAGGATTAACTATCATCCTGCTCTCATTTACAAACACTATTACCTAGAAGGTAGGGGCTGGGTTACATGTAGGATCAGAACTCATGCATAATCTTTATCTGTTTTAAGATCACTGAAAAAAGAATCCTGACAGGCATGAGAGACCCAGTGTTAAGCCCACACGTTCTGTAGTGTTTCTAACAGGAAGAGTCCTCTGCTTAAATAGTCCATCTCTGGTGGCAAACACTGAACATATGAGCATAAAAGACACAGCAGCTTTCCTCTATGGTAGTTACCAAGACAAAGAAGATAAAGGATGGTATTAGGATTCTGGAAGAAGGGAGAGCCTGAGTATATAAAACTGTTTCAGCCTATCATTTCCAACTTAGGATTCACTTACTCACTGTACCTGAGTAGAATTCAGGATTAACACAAAGCAAAAAATAGTGTCCCTTATTCTTAGATAGCAAATGTAAGTCGAAGCTGCAAGGATTAAGGGAAACAGGCAGCTTTAAATCAGTACAGGTAAGATGCCTTCTTGCTGCTTTTGAGCAAATAAAAATAATGCTGCCATCACATATTAGTACAGTGTTTAATGAGGGTTATTGGCAGTGCAGCTCAGCTGTTACAGTTGGTCTACACCACTTTGGTGTCAGCAAGAAAAATGGTCACTGTCTTCCAGACTTGGCCAAGTAGTCACACCTCCTTCTTGGCAGTGGCTCTGGTCATCTGGACTCCTTAAGTCCATTCAATTTGCTAAACTCACACAACCTGAGATAGGCAAGCACCAAGTGGCAGTAGGAAAGCTCAAGTAGGAGTGAGGTCTCCCATTCCAGAAGTACCAAGCCATTAGGTTTTGTTAGTCATTTTGTGAGACCTCACCCAGACTGTGTTCCATTTCTGTGCACAGGCACCACTGTGTGCCTAAACGTCCAACAAAATGAGTCTAACAAAACCTGCAGTAAAGAACAGTAGATTTGTACACCATCACTTATAGCATCTGCCATCAAGAGTGGAAGAAGAAGGCAACAGTAACATCTCGAAAGCTCCAGCCAGGAGCTCAGCATCTGAAAGACAGCTCAGACACTCTTCTGAAGAAAACTGCCTCTCTGACTGTGTGGAGCATGCAGTTCATGTAAGTGTCACAGCCCAAGAACTGCAATGAGTACTCAGGAACTGCACTGGGCCCTGAAGACTAAAAATATATGTACTAGTGCTCAGATGACATATATAAGGTAACTGAACAGGGACATAACTCTAGAACCAGAAATAGGAAGTTTTTAAAAGTCATTTTAGGGATACACTATGTAAACATGCTCAATGATAACATAGAAAGTTTTCAGATTTACAATATCAAACCACAAAAGAGAAAGTTGGAAATATTAGTTACCTAAAATTCCCATGAGCACCGCAGGTTCCTTTGATGGAATTTGTTGAAGAAAAGGTAAAATATCGTCAAGCACAAACCATTTATCCAAGTACTCCAAAATCTTGCCCAAGCACACTAGTGAGTTTACCCGGACCTGTGAAGTATGGTAAGAATGAAACAAACTCTTTATTTAGAGAAAAAAAACCCCAACAACTTTACAAAAGTCATAAGAAAACCTTTGTACTGAAAAATTCAAGACAAGTTAAAAAATGCTTTTGTATCATGAAAGAAAAACACTTGTTTTTATGCTCACAAAAACTTGGCTTTTCTGCATGACAAACACTGTCAGTGTGCATTACTGTGGAACCCAGTTCGGTGATTTTTACAGTATTATTAACACAGTAAGTTGTTAACAACTTTAAAAATTATTGAAGAAGTAAACGGTGCTTTTGCACTTGTAAGAAGCATTTAAAAAAATTTCAGTAAGAAATCAGAACATATTGATAGGCTTTTCTTTAAAGATGCAACATGGTAAACCCAAAGTAATTAAAAGTTACAACATTTTCTGAAGACTAGAGAACATTACTATGATACTCACAGCAAGAGAAGAAGTTTGCAAACATGCATTCTTAATTCTTGGAATTAACGAATTTTTCATTGATGGGTAATCTATTAAATTGGCAAACGTGGGAATTATGTTTAGGCAAAGCTCCTGCAAGAAAAAAATTCCACACAAGTTTAGAAAGAAACATGCATATTTATTATAAAATTAGTACTAATATAACTCAATATCAGTTGGCTTGAAATGTCTTCTTAAGCTTTCCTTTTAAGGAAATATTTAAGGAAATATGTTCAACTAAGCTGACCATAATCTATCAGACTCACTTAAAAATAGCTAGAATAATAAAGCATCATATGTATACAGAACCTTCAAAAATGGATTTTAGAAAAAAGAGCATTCGTAAATTCATAATATTTAAACAGCAAGAATATCCTGCATTTTCATGAGACACCTTTATACAAAACCCAGCTTTTACTACAGCAAACTATCAATCTCCTACATAAATCAAGAAAATTTCAAGGAGTATCATCAATAATACTGCAGTACAATGATAGACTGAGAGATAAAATATCACATCAAGATAAACCATACTTAAGCAACAGAGAAAAGATAAACACACAATTTCAGCCCAATCTCAAAAATAAGAGACCGTAATATTAAGTATATGTTGTGAGTAAACACCTCAGTAACCAAAGTACTGATGCAGAAAAAAACTCATGCCAGGTACTTAGAAACAAAAACCTTTCTCCCTAATATTACAGAGGCTTTGCAAAGGCAGAAGTCACACCTGATTATCCAAAACCACCTTTGAGAAATATTTTGTTTCTTTATCTCCCACTCCTAAATGTTTTTGGAAGTTAATTGCAGTTGAATGACTAAAAAGATCCCCAGAAGAATCTTAGAAAGGTAGAGAAAGCATAAGGAGAAAAAAATAAAATATGAATACATAAAAATGTCACCAGAAGGTACATTAATATGATTTTACAGCACATCAGGTCTCCTGAGGTAACTGTCAGCACAGATGTTCTTACCAGTAGGAGTTCAGAGTAAGCCACCTCTCACTGACTGGTACGAGCATGCATGCCTACATAGTTTCTGCTGCACAGGCAGTGAAATATAAATGCATATCCTACTTTCTGCTAGGGTGGCTAGTAAGAATTTAAGATAAGAGCATTAAAACAACAGTCAAGTGGTTACCCTCCTGGAAAATAAGGGAACTAAATTTTACTGTACCAGAAACAAATGTTCTTTAATGAAGCATTCATCTCTTTCAACATTCAGACATATTATACAGCTTTTTTTTTTTTTTTTTTACAAGTGAACAAACACAGGAGTACACAAAAAGTTGGCACAGCAGCTGAAAGAGGAAAAAAGAAGTTATAAATAAAGGCTGCAACTACTATACCTGGATCTGAATTGAAGGTGCTTCCAAGGCTCTATAAACCATTGGTAGAACGCTGTTCTTTATTTCATCTGGTGGAGTTTTGGTTAGAAGCAAGTCCATTTTTTGCAGGAAGATTAACAATATCTATTAAAAGAAGGACAATTCAGAAGCCAAAAGTTTTAACTGCAAAGCATGTATTTCCAATTTAAAGTATGTTGCATCATATCAAAAAAACTTCAGAAATTTTCTTATAACTCAGTAAATGTGATCACTTACCATGTTGCTTGCCTGAAGGCATGGAAGACAAAAAAAACTTCAACATGTTATTGCATTTTAAAAACAGCAAATACAAATCAAACAAAATACGCATGTTCTAGACTGACCCTTCTGAAATAACAAATCATAATGGCTCAGTAAGGAGTTCTTGTTTCTATTTACAAGAACTTGTAAATAGTTCTTGTTTCTATTTATGGTCGTTTGTTAAAATACACCCACAGAAAATCTTTATACACACATCACTACTGAAAAAGCTAAACTTTAAAAAATCTACCACTCAAATTCTGTCCTCAAAGCACTTGATCAAAACTCCACACATACAAGCTGTATTCCATGTGTCTAAAATCAAAACAGGGACATAACAAAAAGAATATTACAGCTACTAGATGGACAAAAACCACCTTGCATCCATTGATATCAAGACTCCTTTTAGAAAATAGGTTAAACTAGGTGGATAAACTATCACATTAATAACAAAAAGCCAAGTATTTTATAGGAAGATTTAAATTTTTGTCTAAAAATACATGGCAATCAGTGCTTGTATGTCAAATAAAAAGAAGCATCAAAGTGTAGAAATTGAAATGTACCAAGACCACATTACAAATTCCCCCCTTTTATTTGTTTTCCTTTACAGAGAAGAAAAACAGATTTTCACACTCCAGCTAGTAAGTGTTTTCTTATTGGATATCTATTATTTTCCAAACTGCACACACACAAAATTTCATTCATTCATTCATTCATTTATACCATGAACATTGATTCTGATGCAATATCCCCCTATTTGGGACAATCAGAGTGAGATGGATGAGACCAGTTTTAAAGATAGATTTTATAGTTTTCCTCAATATAGAATCTTTGTTTGCCCTAAACTTGACTTCTTGAAATCTACACATGCTCTGAACACATGTTCTTCTCTAACAACCCTATAGTATTGTGGAATTACAATTTCTATGTTAGTTAAATCTATAGTTTTGGAGAAATATCACTGGATTGTTTTTGTAAATTTGAAATGGACATAAATGAAACCTGTTATTTAACAACTAGAAAATCTCCTTTAAAGTAAGAACCAAGTACTATATAATAATTTAGATTTCACAGAAGCAGTTCAGCTCCTTACACTGGCTATCGAGGCTTTTTAACTAAGATAAAGCTGTATAATTTCTGATCTCTCTTTACCTGTGCTTAACTACAACATAGTACACACTGTTCTAATGAACACTTTTTATTTCCAGCTTCTAGGATCATATTTGGTACCATTTATCTATTTAGGTAAAAACTGAGATGGTACAGTCACAGATTCACACAGGCCATCTAATAAGCAATTAACAGCAGCTGCACTCTAAGTAATAATGCTTCATTCATTAATGCATTCATTAATGCAGAGCCCAGTACTTGTCAGGATACACTTCTGTGTAGTGAATCAGAAAATGAATTTACAGCACTTCCTACACTAACTCTCGATGGAATCCTGTGGATATAAATTAAGGGTTTGTCTGGGAAGCTATGTCAGAGTAAGCCAGGGTGTTAATCTACAGCACACAAGACTCCACACTAACCCCAAGAGTAAATTTAACTAAATATGCCTTTTTCATATTATGAATTCCCTCACAAAAAGACATTGTGAACACTAGCTAACAACTTCTTCATACTGAATTAGAGCAGCTTTCCTATGACGCATCCATTTCCTAATTTAAATATCCTACTAAAGTCAAGCAACAGGCCCATCATACAAATCTGTAATATACTGAAAGAGTGTTTTGAAGAAACACTGGCATCTTCCCTGAATGTCCCTTCCAGGAGTTACAAACACACAGAAGCCAGACATTTTCTGTCTTGTACAAAGATAGTCAGATCTGGAATTCCATCCTCAAGCACTCTGAACCCTTTTATTTTTTCCAGAATTCCTGATATATTAACTTTGAAAATATGATCTATATTACCTAAACTTTGCCGTATGAAAAAGACCACAGAAATAACAGCTGAACAAGCCATGTAGCACTTCACACTAAAAATACCAGCATAAGAATTTAATAGAGTCTAGACAGTCACAGAAAAATTTTGCAAAGCTCCGTCTTCATGAGATGACTCCAAGTTTGTATTTTGCTTCCCCCATTTCTCAAGACATAAACCAGCTTTTGTGTCCATTATGCTCCAGTTGTAACTTTGCTACAAACTTTTTGCAGCGAGGATTGTGTCACAAAGCTAATATTAAAGGTGGCAAAACACGGTGTTACCTTTTAGGATGACATAGCACAAATGAGATGTTCACTGGCTTTTGGCTGGTTAAACATTGACTTTTTTCAAGAGAACAAAGCTAACATAAAGCTTCAGTGTACCAAGTATAAACAGCATTAAGCAGTTCAAACTTCCTGAGGTATTCTCAGTTACACAGTTGATGCCTTCCCTGCCTCCTCAGTGTAATGACAGTTCTCTGGTCCAGTTTTCTGAAACCCAGAAATAAAAGATCTGCTTGCTCATTCCTATGCTTATCTTGCCCTTTAAGTGCTCTGCAGAAAAAAAGTGGCACACAGGAGTGAGCTCGAAGGAATGCACTGTCTCTCATCCATGGAGGCACAATGCCTCACTTTGTGACAGATTTCTCAGGAATCATCATGCAAATGGTGATGATAAAAGGATGTAAATTTTTGATCCTTTACAGTAACAATTATGTCTTAATACTTCTATACATTTAAACAGCAGGAAAACCAGCATATTTTACTTACACATTACATTTGTCAAATTAAAAGTTAAACTAATTTCACAAATTTTTGCACAGTCCTCAAACAAGTGCTACTCTTATTGTAAATAAATAGCACTTCTAAGACTGTGTCAAAACTAGTTTTTCCGCCCCATGATCTCAATGTCACCAATCTGGATACAATAAAAAAAACAAATTAAAAACCCCCGGGTTCATCTACTGGTAGAATATATGCAAACACTGTACTGTACAACCCTGCTCAGATTGCCCAGGTAAGTGTTAAAATGCCTACAAATATATCTTCTACAATCAACCAAAACCAAGTGGGTAAATTAAGTTTTTTTTGCAAAACTCATCTCATCTATAAATGCAATATACCCTCAGAAAACCCATCTAAAGAAGCAGAGGTAGACGCTTTTTGAATTTCCTGGAAGAATCTGTTTTGTATGAATCAAGACTGACTGTCTGGACAACTACAGAGCAGGTTGGGCAATGTGTGTGAAACTGGAAAAGGGAAACAGAACAATTAGTCATTTTTTCAGGAAAAAAAACACACCAACGAGAAAAATTGTAATATGAGTAATATTAACATACCTGGATTGGTTCTTGCTGCTTAAAAACAGGCCCAAGATCAGGCAGAATGAGCTTGATATATTCTTCTTTGGTGCATTCCTCAGCAATTAGGAGAACATTAGGCAGGACAAAGGGTACCATATCAGGATTCACAAATTCAGAAGTCAAGCAAGGCAAAATTCGCTGAATTATAACGCGCTACAAGAAAAAAAAAGAAAACAAGTATGAATCATGTACTGCACTGCAGTAAGTTACCACTGTGCCAGTTCAGCAGCTTTTGTATTAGCCTGATATTTACAAAAAACCACACAGATAATTTTCAGTTTTGATCTCTTATTTGCACTGTAGCTAATTTACACTGTGCTACTCTGCTTACTTTTCTGTTTGCACTCAAAACATAAATGAAGATGTTAACAACTGTGAAGATCAACAAAAAGCAACTAACTGTACAGAAAATAGGACTTTAAGCCACACACAAGTTACAAAAACCTTGCTCTATATGCTTTCTTTGAAAAGACCCTAACAAGACCCTTAAAAAGACCCTATAAACCTCCAAAATAGTAATTTTTTTCTGTACCCCATCATTCACTGAACAAACACATAATCCTACTATACCTCCCTGTAAAGCTCCAGGTACATTCCCTAAAAAGGATTCTGCTGATGAAAAAGATATTTAAACTGCGGATGTCTACTGTAGAATTAGACATCCTTTAATGCTTTTGAGGCCAATAAACAGAAATATATGGTTCGAGGCAGAGTCACTTCCCTCATAAAATATACTTTCAAGACAGAAAAAAAATAGAAAGAATGCCCTATAGATGATTAGGTCAATCACTGGCTGTCTAAAGTTAGGTGAAATACCTGCCACCTATTTCCAAATTCAAAGCAGCCACCATTTCTGATCAAAGGAAAAAATTACTAAATTTAAAAGAACAAAGTATTAAATATGGAATCTGAATGTTGCACTGCGTAGTGCAAAACAGAATTAAAAATGAAGAAATTTAATGCACTGGTTGAGAAGCTCAGTTATTCTATTATGTATTAATACTATTTTTCTATTACATATGCATTACGGCTGATGTAAATTAAATTATACCACAAAAGGAGCCAGTCTAGACATAGTGTTTAGCACTACACAGGAGAAACATGTAATGACAGGCATTTGCTTTTGAGATTTCTGAGCACTGCCAGCACAAGAAAGCACTTAGTCTACTGAGGGAAGGAAGCTTTGCATTATTCCAGATTAAAGTACTGCCTTGCTACGAAAAAACTTGAAGCAATCTTATAGGAAGAAAAGGTGGCAAAATGGCTTCAAAGAGCTATGATGGCATCTGGAAACACAGGGAAAGCCTTGTAAGTGGAGAGGAGACAACTCCCTTTCAAATTAGGATGAACTACAACAGGACATGCAAATGACGGTTCCTTATTTGGTTATTTGCCATTTTCCATTTAAAGTATTACTGATTGCTGCGGAATACTTCCACAGTAAGCATGTTCTAACCTCCCTTTATTTCCTCCTACTCTATTCTGACAGTCTCATGGCAATCTATTATCCTACAATGCTACAGAAAGTCCAGCATTCCAAGACTCAAAACGCTAACAGATGTTCATATATTTTAAAACTTGCTGTTACAAGACATCATTCAGACAAACCTTAGGTAGTTTTGGCAGAACTTTTGGTAGTCCTTTAAAAAACTGTGATTTCTGCAGGTTATCCCTTTGAAATAACGAATCAAAATACTGCAGCGTCATTGCTCCTACATCATCGAAGAATGGTATCTAAAAATAAGATTAAAAGGTTGTCATCTGGAGGGGGACATCATTGACACTGCTACAATAATTCCAAAATACCACCATCTATTTACCTTTTCAGTGCACTACAGTAAGCCTTTACAATGACATGTCTGCAACTAACAACTAGAAAATTAAATTTTTACATATCAAGTAGTATAATATTCAGATACAGGTTGATTATTAAGACGGAACTTTCCTAGCATTTTTCAAAAACTCATGCATGTTATGTGTATCTAAGCTAAAACATTATTTCATACACAGTAAATTGCTTACAAAAAAGAAGTAATGAAAAATAAAAACTTTGAATAAATATTCTCCTAGGAATAACCATGCTGTTTTATATTACAATGACCTACTAGGTCATCCACATCTGGCTCCCACCCCTGGAAACGCCAGAAAACCCTGGAAGCTCTGATACCTCTACCCTATGATTCAGTGTGCAGTGTAGATATGGTAAAAGAGACTCAACATCTTTATAAAACCATAGTGCTTAATACAACCACTTAGAGATTTGTTTCTTGTAGTCCTTCAGACAACTGAGCTGATACCTGAGAAGTATCTGCCAATTCCCTCACTCCCATCTGTCAGCATATCAGTGGAGAAAACCATCACCTGTTTCCTCTTCCCTCTTCACCCACTATTTCTTTCAAGAGTTAAAACACTGATTTCTATCTCTGCGTACCGTCTTTTTACACCATAGCAAAAGAATAGAATTGTTTAGCAAAGCAAATCTATAAGCAGGAACCTGAAAGGCTATCAGATTGGAGAAAATGGGGCATAAGACAAGGCAAGAACCATGCTTTATGTTCTACTTTCAGGAGCAACAGTTTGCCAAATTAAAACTTACATTATATCCTACTTGCAATTAAATTTTACTTTGTTATGGCAAATAATGTCTGAATATACTTTTTTCTTCTGCATATTTAAGAATACATCAAAAATCATAAGCCAAAAGTTAATCCTTACATTTATTGCCCTTTATAATTTTCTCACTTTCAAATCCTTCCAATATAATTTTAAAGACTGAATTGTATAAAAGCCTAGCATAAAAAAGCTTCCAACTGTATGGAAAGGAATAAAGCAGTGTTGCATTGAATAATTTTTCTAAATTCTGTCTCAGTACCCACTTTTTCCATATGAATAAATGTCGGATAAGGACAACTTTTGGCAGCAACTAACATTACATCTAAATGGTTAAAAAATATTTAACATTTCAACTAAAATGATTAACAGAAAACACTTTAAAATAGCTCTACAAATCAAACACTAATTTCTCTCTTTCCTATAGCTACTGTATTTTCCATGGACTGACCTTAGTCATTTGATCTGCATCTGGTCTGACTGCTGGGGCTACATTTAGGAGCAGCTTTACATGCTCACGCACCTCCTCGGGTATGCTCTGAAGAGTACCGGAGCTTAAACGGCTCAGCTGTGTAAGTAATCCAAGCATATACACCATGAGTTCAGAAAACTGTATAACTATTTCCAGTATGCAACAGGCTTTTACTTTGTTCTCTTGATGATTTCTCTATCCATGCTTTTGATATCCCTCCCTTTTCCCCTTTTAGATGATTGCTCATAGCTGCCTCAGTTTCCCAAGAGCCTACCTGTTTTAGGTCCCATCCCTCTTTTTTTCAACTTCCTATTGTAGTTCAGGTTATCAGAGAACACAAACATGATGTTTTTAAACAGGAAAATGTCAAGATCTGAGGTGTTGCCTACACACATTAAAACACAGTACATACAACTATGGCAATTGGGCACCCAAAGAAGTTACAAAAAGAAACCTGCATATGAACAGACATTATGTCAGCTGATCCAATTAACTGTGACACTGTCTTTTCTGTTAATATTCACAGTCCACAAAGAATGTGAAATAGTGACAGCTAAGTGGATACCAACTGCCATGTCAAGTGATCAAATCACTCTAAACCCAGCCCTCCTCAGTGGTCCTACACAGGTAATTCACTGCCATGTGTTTCATACCGTTCGACCCCAACAGGTAAGCATTATTTCCCAAGACCAGAATTTAACAGGTTTACAGAGAAATCAGGTGAAAAATGCAGTTTTTAGATTATAAAATTGGTACACGTAACCTCTTCTAGACATAAGTTTTATTTCCCATATTTTCTATGGTTTTTTTCCTTGTTGTAACAACAGGATGCAAGGTGAGATACCATTGTCAGATAGTTTATGTTGGAGCACTGATAGTGTTCTCAATATTTAAACCTATTTTACAATAATAACTTTTCAAATATGAAAATCAACAAATAGTCATAAAACAAACAAATACCTGATCCAGCTGTCTACTAAAGCTTTTATAAATATCTTGCTTGTTGACCTCAAAAATTGGTTTCCCTTTATTGAACACTGCATACATTACAGCTCCCAGAGAGTACATATCACTGGCTGTCTCACAGCTCACAGAGAGAATATATTCTGGCGCCAGATACTCAGGATTTGGAAGACACAAGGATGGCAAGTTTGGATCCCATTCCTTACAAGGGAACTTTGGCTACAAGAGAAGTATGAGAAGTGAAACAAAGTACATTTATCAAGGATTTTTAAAGACCATTTTCAGTAAGAAACTCAAGCAGCGAAAAATAATTAGGCCTCTCAAATTCAATTATGAATCAAACAGAAACAAGAGTAAAGCAAAACTGTTAAGAATCTCTGTCTGTAGATTAGCTGATGCAGTTATGTCTGGATATTAGAGCTAGGAAGTGTAATGTAAAATCAAAGCACTGCTGGTAATGAGGAAACATGAGCTATGATGGAATTCATTTTAGGAGGTAGCAACCAGGCACTGAGTAGATGCAACACACTAAGTTAGGCAGGTTTGCATATCATCCAACATGAAGGTGAGCAGAAGTGGCACAGGCTCCAGCCTCTGTTTGAAACAGTCTCTAGTCTACTGCGACTCCACTGAGCCCACTGAGGCTCTTTTTCAGGGATGATCAAACGCAGCACTTCAGTCCAGACCCATGCCATTGCATTCTAACTTTCCGCCAACAAAACACAGAGGTGAATATTAAATAAGTGATTCTATACTGGAACACAAGATCATGAAACTGGTTTTAGATAAAGACCTGAATTTGAAATTGAATGATGATAAAGGTTATTACCTCCTGTTCAGATGGATTTGTTGATTGGATACAAAAATCAAAGCCCATAATTTTCCATGCTCCACTCTTATTCAAAATTATATTTTCAGGAGTAATATTTCCATGGACCATTTTGACACTGCTATGCAAAAATGACAAACCTTCAGAAACCTGTTAATAAAAGATCATTATTTCAGGTTAAATATTTCCCCAAACATCCTGTAACACATTTACAAAAATTCTGTTGTCACAGTTAAATTCCTAAGTTAACTAAGAAACAATTTTTCATCACTATTTTAGCTTATGCCTCAAAAACTATGCATGATGGAAATTAAACACAGATGGGTAATCAGCAGGTGAGATTACTAACGTCAATTAACTATCACAGCATAAGTGTGGTGGTGCATTCCTCTCTCCCCTCAGGCCACAATATGATCTCAGAAGAACAAAAATGCTTTACAAAGTTGATCAACATATTCACCAAACAAAACCTGGGAGCTAATGGTTCTCCACAGAACATAAAGAAAAGATTCACATATGGAAGAGACAGCTGTAGCATAGACATTTACATGGAAAATAAAAATTAATTGAATTTTCTACTTTACATGTCAGAACAAGCAAAAAAAGAGTAGAGCTTCCAGTGTTTATCCTCTCTTACACGTAAGAGTGATCAGGGCACTATGATCTCCTACCTCACAATTATTTGATTTACTATAGGCAGACAAAACTATGGCAGTTCAAGGACTTTATTAAAAAAAATCATTAATACTAAAAGCAGAAGAAAATTATAAAGACAACCTGTACCATACCTGAAGCAAACCATATTTGGTCTCCACATCATAAAGTTTGTATTCTTTAATGTCTGATGGCAAAGGAGAAGGTAGGTTGTCCCAGCTGCCAAGAACATTAGCTAAACTTGCACAGACTGGTTCTGTACAAAATGCCAAGCAATCCCTGTATAGGAAATGCATTAAAAAATTTCTTGTACATAAATGTAATATATCTCTTGACTGCAAATAAAGAACCATACAAACATCATATTATACATTGCCAAAGCACCTGGTGCTACTGAAAGTCATGCTGTATTTCAGGTTTTGAATTCTTATACTACTATACTAAAGAGAAACACATAAATATCTGCAGTTTAAAAAAATACCAGAATGAAGTTATTGTATTCTCTAACATTCACATAAATCACTAATGATTCACACAAAGCTTCATAAAATTTTTTTTAAAATAATACTTTTCTTGTCCTGATACAGAAAAATTGATCAAATAATTCTTACTACTGTTAAAACTTGCAAAATCAGACTTCTACCTATGCCTAAAACTAACGTGTCCCTAACTGAACCAATAGTTAATGTGGTCAGACAAAGATCAGAAACTAAATTAATATAAGGGAGAACCAGAATATTCTTTTACTTTGCCAACTGATAAAGAAGAGCTGCAAACACAAATACACTTGTTATATGAACTGCAGTTTGCATGTTTTACAAATTATTTTACCAATTTTTTTTCTTCATGAAAAACTAATGGTCTTGTTTATGCAGCTTTGTGTCACCTGTGTTTGAAAAGCACAGATGAAGCAAACTTCCACACATAAATTGGACCGGTTGTAACACTGTGCTTCAAAATTTCTAATTTCAAAATTGGTCCTGAAACCAATATATGTCTCAATTTCACAAACTTCATGCAACACAGAGTCATTCTTTACATCCAATTTCTTCATACTGGTCTGCACATCGGTGGAGGCCCTGGACAGCCATTACAACTCACTCCTTAATTGTTTTTTAAGGATTTTTTTGAGAAAGAATTACATGGATGGTAGCACACATACCTGCTTTAAGGGTGATTAATTCACAAGAACACTAAATACTGCATCAGTATGAACACAGAAAACAGAAATCGAGTAACAAAGACATTTTTGAATACAAAGTTATAGGCAGGTTTGATCATTCCATAAAAACATCAGAAGACACGACTCAGCATGAATCTACCACGTATTTTTTAAGTATTTCAATAATTAACAAGTTTGACCTTTGAAGCAAAATAAGGCTGCTGAAACATGCAAACCTCTTACTATTCATCCAGATTTTAGTTTTATCTACTGCCTCTCTAAAGGAAAAACAACAGAAAAGTAAAATACATCGAATGCTAAGTGTCAGCCAATCTGACAGAATTTTTTCTTGCTTGGTTTCCTCCCTACCATTCTGTTAATGATATACCTTTCATGTTTCTATTAATATGACTAGGGCTATAAAATTTGTTTCTGTAATAGTCACAAGCAAAAACCAGAACACAGAATGACGAAGTCCTTTATTTTCAGTCTGACTTCAACTTTACCACAGAGCTTATCCATTTAGTTATGGTTAAGGCACAGATTACAGAAAATACCTAAGGAAAAGTTATTCGGTGGTTTTCATAACATAAACTCTCTGATTAATGCTGTTTTGAGGGAATAAAAAAATGGCTGTTTATTTTTTACTTTAGGAGCAATTAAAAAAGGGCCCAAACCACAATATTGGAAGGATGTGGTAAGCCTAATTAAAATAGCAGAATATTGCAGAAACTGATGTCTGCCATATGGGGCAGCTGCTTTAACAGCTTCCTGGATAATATCAAAACTAAATTCAGAGTAATAAAATAAAAACACTTTAAAAATAAAAGCAATGGACAAAAATGCATATGCTTTTTACAGCAAAACAATGTAACAAATGCAATGTCTAGTAAATGAGCAGGGACAATTCACACTACTATTATTTTTAAAGGCTAGCAATGAATTATGAGTTAACTTTCAATTTGGTTTTTTTATCCTTTTCTTCAGTAACGAGTTAAATATAAATTAATATTGCTTTCCAGCATTGTTAATGGAATTCAAGACCATTTGTAAATAAACATATTCATATTAAATATTTAGTATAAATAAGGAGTTACTCATTATATAAATGCCTGTTAAGAGGTATACATCATTATATGCATTATGTACATTTATATTAAAAATAACTATGTTGGATACCAATAACTTGTAGTAGAGACATTCCATTAATAGGGGAAAAACTACCTATACACTAGCATCAGAAAAGTATGGCCTTTCTTTCCATGTCTACTTCAGCCCTCCAGGTATACCAAGTATCCATCTCCTTCATAAAGGAGGAATAATGGGTGACCTGCAAGCAGTTCATTACAACTGTATATTACTTTGTGGAAACACAAAAAAAGAAAAAAGAAAAAAGGGGAAAAAGAAGAGAACAGGTACAGTCTAGCCAGAAGCCCATGACAGATTTCTTCAAGAATAAGCTCTCTGGAAAGACCTGAAATTCTAAAGCAATCTTACAGCAGGCTTGCACAAGGCTACACACACAAATATTCTATGTAAACCTTTCTTTTATTCATCTCCTCCAAAAACTTGTTACATCAGTTTCTGGCACAGCAAGCAACTGTACAGGTTTTGTGCTTCTGGTGTCTCTACCAGCGGCTGAGTGTGCTGAGTATGGAATGGAAAACAGCTGAAGAAATGCATAAGGCATTACTAAAAGCTCATAAACAAGAACTCTGATGTAACCATACTGTTAATTTCACTCAAAAGGCTTAAATGCCTCACAAGAACACCACCAAAGCTTTCTTAAAGGTATGAATCTTAGCCTTTTCTTCTGAAGGTCAAAGTTTAGGGGAAAAGCTGCTGAGTCAACTGGAAAACTGTGACAATTTTAGGAAGAAGCCTCAAGTATGCTCTGGGATTCACTTGCATACACTGTAACTTGAGATGACCCTAGGCCATTTAGCATGTAATAGTTTATTTACTGTTGTAGAGTTCTGAGAGCTGTCTTCAACTACCTAATTAACCTTCCTTAGGCCTTTGTAAGGGACATACTGAATCATAGGCACAATGACAGCTTTGAACCCCTGTTAATGTGAAATTTGTTTAGTACTGGAGGAAAGATAGATATGAATATGTAAGTGCAATTTAATCCAAGAAATCTGTCTCAAAGCAGGCACTGCAAAGATGAAGAAGCATTCCCACAGTATTCTCGGCTCCTAGAAGCCATCTGGTAAAATTCAAGGTAACACAGAAATGAAAATATATATATATATATATATATATATATATATATAATGAGTCCTTATCAGGCTACCATTTAGGATCACAAAATCGCTGGGGTTAGAACGCACATCTGGAAATCATCTAGTCCAACCCCCTTCCTATTTTGGGAAAAAAAAAACCCTGAAACCTTCATGATCATCTTCGGTAGTATCAGGATCCACTTCCTATTTTAACATGAAACCTTGATTTTCTTTGCTAGATTTTAGTGTGCTGTTATCACTATGGCTGAACAATAAATCTGCAAGACGAACCAGTTATTGTGCCTAGTGACTGACCTTTCATAAATCAAATAAGCACTGGAAGAACATGCTGAATTTCGTCTCCCTTGACTGGCATTTGAGGACCTTTCCAACACATACGTAGTTACACCACATAGAATTCACCAAAAATCCCTTCTCTCACATGTACTAAATACATCTTACACATGGAACAAAATGTATGGACAACTTTTTGAAAGAAAACAATTTTTTGAGAGTTCTATAAAAGCAAAATTAATTAAACTACCAAGTTTTCATGCTGTAAGGGTCATGTGTAGCCTTACAGCTGCAACTGGACTAAGATCAAGCAATAGATTATTTATTAGCTTCATACCAGAACTGCATTCTATGGCAAAGAGGGGGGTAAATATGAGAGTGGGGTGAATACCACTGTCATATGAATAAATACAGTAAACTTGAATCTCATCAGATGTATGTGTTGAATGTTCCAGATAGTTTACATCCAATACCTAAACAATGATTAAAAATAACTGTTCTCTACTACAGCTTACCTGGATTCTTCTAATGGATGTTGAACAGTAAGTAGTCGAGGATGTCGAAGCCTAGTTAGCTGTTGAACACCTCGTTTTAAAGAATCAATAATCTGATCTTTTTCAAATTTTTGGTACTTGTCTATCAGCTTCTTATCAAAGACAAAAACAGCTACTTCCTGCAAATAAGCAACAGAATTCACTCAGTATATAACACAGCCAAAACCAAGCCTATACACAATTACATACAAACGTGTGTTTTTGAATTAACAGTACAATCCCACTAATACAATAACCAAACAAAGAAACTTGTTCTTCTTACTTAGTCCCAGTTATGGGAGAGCTTACTGTATATAAACTCTGAAATACATGTTTTAAGAGTTAAGGTACTAATGCTCCTTTATTGTGTAAACAGTAATGTGTAAACTGTAACACCTATCTACACAGTGACAAAGCAGCAGATCCACAGTCAGAAACCAGCTTGATTTTAAGTAGATGAAAGCACTTATATCAATTATGAATAATCAAAATATTCTAAGTATATTTGCGGTCATTGAGCATTATATACATCAAGTGGAGCTTTATTAAACCAGGTTCTGTCTCAGTGTTCCGCTCCAAACCAGTACAATGTGACAAAATAGTCACTGTAATCTATTAATCTGATCAGACCATTCATATGATAAAATGCTAAGAATTTTGTAATGCTTCAAGATGTGTAAAAAAAAGTCACAAAAATGTTAAAAACAGAGAAAGTCTCTCCAATGTCTGCAACTGGACCAGGAGAAAATTAAGAAATTTATATGAAACTTTGAAATTACAGAGGTCAATGTAAAATAAAAATTAGATTACATCACCATCTGGGAAGTCATTAATGTGAAACTTATCAACTGACGAAAAAAGTAATTAAAAACTTTATAATGAAACAGACTTTCATATACTGCTACAACAGCATTATGAATAATAATAAAGGTTAGAAAGCAGTAGAAAATAACATGAAAACACAGTTTTCAGTCCCAAGAGGAAACGTATGCTCTTTTACTGCACGTTATAAACATTACTCTAATTAAAATCTCACAGGAACAGCTATATTACTAATTAAGAAAACCCCTACAAGCTTCTAGAAATAGGCTATCCAAACAGCCCAATACACAAAAAATTGGTTTTTAGCTATTTTCATTAAGCTGTTAGCCGGTGAATATTTATAACTAACTCAACTAAGTACATTTCTCCAGCTTCTATCCATACTGGCTCCCTGCTCCAGCTCTTAAGTGTGATGGATCAAACATTAGCACAAGGCAGAGAAGAGTAACGGGATGAAGACATACACTGAGCAGTACCTGACCAATAACAAAATTTCAAACTAAGACAGCATTTCTGAAAAAACTTCTGTTTGATGACAAGCAAAGAGAACTAGAAAGTGAATATCAGCTATGGCTTGAATGTTTTATGATGGCTCGAAGTTAGTTCTATTGGTGCTTGCTGCAATCCTGCATGCTTTATTTAAACTCATTCCCCGCAACTGGCAGAAGAAAACACAATTTGTGCTCCAGATCCTTAACCAGTTGACTCAAGGCCATTAGGTTCCTCTTGACTCTCTGTAGCCTTGTTGTTGGGACTTTGTCGATACCCACTTGGAAAAACCAGTAATGGGTAATAACCACTGGGCTGCACCAGACTGGGAAGCTTCTTCATGACGTTCCTGACTCAGACCCCCGGGAGCCAACACACCTCCCTACGGACTGGGGCTGGTCAGCATGCTGGGCCCTCCATTCCTCTCAAAAGGGAGACACCAATGACTACTAAACTTGTCTTCTTAACGGAGAAGGTTGTGATGTGGGAGGCTGCCCTGCCCTAGGCAACTCCTCCGTCTTGTAAGAACCTTCATCCACGTTCTCATTTCCCCGGTCCTCAGATTTCAGGGCCTCACACCTACTGTCCAAGGGAAGGTGAGGTAGGTCAGGAGAGAATTCGCCTGCCACGCCGAGCAGAAACCCATTTCCACTCCCCTCCATCTCTAAGGTCCTCTCCTTCTGCCTGGTGGTGAGACAGCAGGGCATCCACTGCTTCTTGTGACATGGAGGAGGGGTCCACTTATCTGCGGTACGGCAGGGTGTGCCTCCACAAGTCAATCTCTTTCTCAGAGTCCCTAATACTTGCACCTTCCTACTCTGTCTCAGCCCCACCACTAGGCTGAGCAGATGGTGGATTTGAGGGCACCTCACACAGCTGTTCTCTTGGCTGCCCTCCCAGAGCAGCTCAAGTTTTCTTGCTTTTCTTCTTCCTATTTTCTGCCCCCAGCCTGCCAGGGATAGGGAAGTGAGTGAAGAGCTGTGTGGGTGCTGGCCAGGGTCAGCCTGCCACATCCTCCCAGACTATTTGCAATCCTGAAATTTTTATGAAACATGCACCAGTTTGAAACACATGTTGATAGTTTAAAATACGTGTCCTTATTTACCCACATAGACATCTTACAAACTAAAGAGAATGCAAAAAATCCTGCTTCTATCTTAACCAATGCAACTCCTAAAAAAAGAGAAGGTTGAAAGCGGGAAAAAGAAAGAGAAATAATTTTTTTCCAACAGGAAAAAAGCAACCAGAGAACCACAGCATATCACATTTTCTTTCCTGACCCTAAGAGGAAGGCAAGCAGTCAAAAACACACCGGGTTTGTGTGTCAATAAAGACGCAAACCTAACTAGAAATTATTTCTAAAGTAAACACTCTAAAAGCTGTGGATATGCAATGATAATGGAACAACAGTACGTCTTCCTATTCACCTCACTGGATACCAAGAAACTATGTTAACAAAACCTGTAAAACATTCAAGCACTATAGTGTTGAATACTATACAAACTCAAATCCTAACATTTTAAATAGGGTGAAGAAATAATGACAGAGACTAAGCACGGAAAAAAAAAGAAAAAAATCCAAACTCCACAAAAAAATTAATAAATACAGTTCACCATCTATCCTGTGAACTGAATTGATATAGCACTCTCATGGAAAAAATCTTAAATGTGATCATGTTAAAAACTAAATCGTGAACATAAAATCAAAGGAAATTTAAAGGTAGCAGTCAAAATGCTTGATTTTAGAAACTGTTTGTTTTCCCTTTCTTTTTTGTCATCTATTTTACCCATAGGCACTCATGCAGATTTCACATGAAAAATCAAATGTAACCCAATATGCAAACACATATTTTATCACAGCCTCCCACTGAAATAAGCAAAATAGTCACTGAACTAAAATACTGGAAAGCACTCCAATATTACTCTGGTCTTTTGCCAGAAAAAGATTTTTCTCACCCTTTTGGGGGCTTTATTTTTTATAAGCTTGCCAGTATTTTTTCATAACCTTACTTCCCCATGAGTTTCTCTCAGTCATAAGGTATACAATACAACTATTATTTCCGTTTCAAAAATTTATCAGCCTTCAAAGTTTTAATAACAGGAAGATTTAAGTTGAAAGTTGCTATACGCACAGCCAAAACAACAGAAAGTTGACTTACCTATCTACCATTTAGTACTATCACAAGAAAAGTTAAACACGAGTACAGTAGTTTTGAAGCACAAACCATTACCTTCTGAATTCTGCTAGCTTTACAACTGAGCCAGCAAGTACTTTGTGACCTTCTCCTATCTATTTATGATTGCACTTTCTAAGCAGAGGGACAAGCGCCATATTATGCCAGAAAAAGTGTAAGTGCATGAAGTCCAAGTTAGTAAATCCAAGATGAGCAGAAATACATACTGTAAAATTATACACTGATCAATAACCAGAGTGACTCATAAATGTTTCAAACAAACAGCAGCAAATCAGCTATGAAATAACACCAGATAAACATATGTACACAAGTAAGTAACTTCCTCACGTTCTTTGAGGCTGTTACTCAGTCACCTACAAAGTAAGCAAGAAAAGGCAAGGTACATTAAAAAATAATAAAAAATAAACATTCAGAAATCCTGGAAGAACAGCAAGGCAGGAACCAGGCAGAATTCAGAAAAGCAGCATAAAATCATAGATATCTACTGTCACCAGAGATGGAATATTTGTAACTGCCCACTGACTTAAAATAGGAACAAAAATAATCCTGAAAACAAAGATTTCTGATGGGATCTACTGCTATAATGGTAAAACCTCCAAATTTAGCTATTTTATCTGGCTACAATGACTTATGTGTTGTAGTAAAGTGACAACAACAGGGGTAATTAAGCCCTTACAACCTGTTTGTCTGATTACAATACACGCTGCAAAAAAAGCTTGTAGCTTCAAGCTAGATATACATACTTGTAATACAGCAAATATGTACAACACTGCACAAAAGTGACTGCTACCACCTGGAAAATGACAGCCAGCCCAAAGAACATTCAGAAGGTACACGGGAAAGAAATAAAAAAACAATGTTAAAGAACAGATATATTGCACAACACAGCATAAACCATATTGCTGCACAGTTTTGTTTTGCAATGGCGAAGTGAATGTTGACATGATGTTACCTAACTGGTAATATTAATAATGAATGGTAACTGCATGTCAAAACACCAGCCATCTAAAATTCCATGCAGTACAACTGCTGCGGTATTTTTAATTACTAATAATGACATACAACTGCACAGATGTTAGTTAGGGTTTACAGAGATATTGCAGGACCACATGGAGCACCTGAACTAGAACTCTGTAATTGGTCAGAACATCCATTCAAGGCTTGAAAAATGTGATCAACAGGAACCTAGTTACATATACTCTGTCAACAAGTGAAAGAAACTTGTTAAAGGTCTTCAGACTTTAAAGATATACCTGCTACAGGTCAAATGCTTACTGGGCACATAGACTGCATAAAACCCATCAAAATTACCATACTTTCAATGCTTTCAATTACTTCTTTGTATAGCTGAGTAAGACCAAAAAAAAAGCCCTAACCAACTGGTATATTAAGTAAATTCAGTAAATAAAAGATGCACAGAGCTCTGCAACAGCTAAAAAGATTCCTGAAAACATGGCAAAAGTACCCAATTAAACATTATTCAGACTCTGTCCTACAGAATCAGATCACACATTCTTTCCAGATTATTTGTTGTGTGTATTATATTTCTTACCTATTTGGTACTGCTTATTTGCCTATCATCTAAAAGATTGTATAAACGTTTTCCAAAGTTATTCCTTTATGTCAGTTTCTTTTTGGTACTTGTGCAGCAAGTTGATGCATTGTTTAAGTGACTTCACATCACTTCAAAATTAAGTTTAACGAAAGAGCATAATTTATTAACACTTCTATTTACAATTTGAAAATTTTATTACCTCCCCAAATTTGAAAAAAGACTTTTCACATTTCTCCAGTGTAACAAAATAATTTTCTATAATAACAACTCTTAAACTCTGTTTTTGGCAAACCTTCTTCCAAAGTCACAGTCCCATGTTCATTTTTACATGGGACTTCAAGTGAGTCAAAAGTTTGTATATTAGCGCTCTAAATCCTAATACTTTAGGGAAACTAAAGGGGAATACTGATCTGAAAGCAGCACAGGGAAAGCATAACTAACTTCCTTCACAACCTCCTCCTCTATCCCATGCCTTCCTGTTACAGTATCCCATGACTTAACACGTCTAACCACTCAATTTCTGTATGGTAGCTGAGCAAAAAACTACAGTGTCTTCTGCTGGCAACAAATGATGACACACTTCATGATTATTTTAGACCGTAAAAGCAAAAGAATTGTTACCAATAAAAAGCTGCAAGGTGCAAAAAACTGAGAAACCAATCCATGTTAAAGCAAGCTTCTTCCTTCTTGTCAGATCACTTTTAACTCAGATGAATCCTTGATCTTGGTTCCGAATTGTATGCTATGAATGCAGAACCACTTCTTTCTCCAACAGTGAAGGCTTAAAGCAAGTATCACTTATATAGCAGAGAATAATGTACTTAAATAGAGCTGAGTTCTTTGTGTCATTTCACTACCTTTAACATTAGTCCAGTTGGATTTTAACTGCCACTTACCAACTGCTACCTATCAGTCTGTCATCTACTGTTTAAAAACTTAAGTCTTTACTTGATAACTCACCTGCTTTGTTGATTTTTTAGTTCCATTAAATATCTTCCAAGCAAGACCATTACCTCCACTGGCAATATGTCGCCCGACATCGAATTCCCTGGTAACAGGATTTCCCATGACCGCACTGGTGACATCAGCTGTCACCTTTGTGACAGTGCTCTTCAGCTTATTCAGCATGGACTCCATGGTTTCAACTGTGCACCAATGTCTTATCCTACAAAGACAAGAAAAGAAACTTTTCACAGTCCTCTCAATTTCTCTTAATGAAAGGTGCAAGTTGAAAACTATAACTTCTAAACAAGGATCCAACTGGATACAGGAGCAACCCCCATAAAGAATACTGAAATATAACTACCAGGGCTTTGCAGTTATACATATTCACACTGCATACACATATCTGTGGGTGCATGCCTATGGGATTGTGTGTCATTGCTTCTACTCCTCTTCAGGAACTTCTGAATCCCTTGATTGTTCTTCATTGGATATAACAAAGCAATTAATGACTGAGAAATTCAATCATTTCTTGAAAACAGTAATCTAATAATGCAGAGGATTTATACACTGCCTCCCCGACAGGAATGGTTCACACCTTGTATATGAGCATCCATCAAAAAGAGAAACAAATCTGAGGAAAAACACTCCTTTAATTCCAGTGCTCACAGAACTAAAGTTTCCTGAAGTGAAGGATGGCTTAAGATCCCAGGCCAGCAAAATAATGGATGTGTATTATACAAACAGCAAGTAAAAAACAAACATGTTCTTTCCTACACATTGCTTTTCAAAAGACAAGCTCAAAATGCAGTATTTTGCCCATCAGATTGCTGACATTACCATTTGTATGATCCAACTATTATTGAACCTAAGTCTTAAGTGCAGGGGAAGGAAACAAGAAGCCATCCTTTTATCCTTTACTGAAATTGTACAAGGAAGTTTTTTTCATATCACCTTTCAAATTTAAGAGCTAAAAGACTGTGGCAGCTTCCAATTTACTTCATCTTCCCCTGTAGTGTGTACTTCCAGAGTTTTCTATATTTTCATAATAAATCTGACTTGTCTGTTCTGCCAGATAGAAGTTCTGAAGCCTGTATCCCATTTATACAATTGTTTCTCTGATAATGTATATACAAGAAAGAATGAAGGCAGCAAACAAAAAGCAAAAAAAGAGATAGAAATTCATCTTCCTTATCCGTGTGAGCAAAGACAAAGAGGGAATGCAAGAAGAAATTATATCCAGGACTCAGTATTATGCAGTATATTCAAAAGCAACATTTAAAGAGATTTCTTCAGTCTCTCAAGTAAGATGTAAAGACACCTGTATACTTCAGTCAAACTTAACCAAAATCAACCACACTGACATTACCTGGACACGCACTCCTTCTCTCCCTGGTACTACAGATTTGTTTCCACTACAAATCAGGACAAATAATCTGATTAGGTTTCAATTGCAAAGATAGACCTGTTTTACAAAAGAGGTAATAAACATACTAAACAGAACTTCTTTTAAAGCTCCCTGTGTCATAGAACAATTCACTCCAGTGCAGCTGTGCATAACAGTATTAGCCAAGCCCTGAGCAAACCTTAGCACAGTGCTGCATGTGGAACAGCTATGCTGCTCTATCTTGACTATTGGTGCAGTTATATTCCACCTTCAGTATTCTTTCCTAGGGAAATGCAGGAACACACAAACGCTACGGCGCCATAGATATTTCTCCAATTTCCATGTCAGCTGAACTGACACAACTTCATGCTACTAAATGATGAACCCCACCAGGAATTTTAAGAAAATATATTTTTAAAAAGACAGGAATCCAGCTGCACAGGTCTCAATCTTGCAAATACTCAAATTTAAATCAGATATAGTAGTTATGACTTCAACAGAGTGACTCAAGAGCAGAATCAGACATTACTACAAGCATGTTAAGGGTGGAGTTTGTCTTAATTATGGGGACTGTGAGTTTTAGATATGACAATCTTAAGATTACAAGACAACCTTAAGAATAACTACATACTTATTTGGTATCTAGTTAGTGTTTTGTTGAGAACATACCTTGAAATAAATTGTGGAAACACAGAATTCCTTTATTAAGTTATTTTATTTAAGTGTGGGACATTTTATTATTACAATAAATTAATTTTACTTTATGATTCGTGATATTGAAAAACACATGCAAGTCCTAACTGTGCAGCCCTAGACAAAACTGCTATGAGGACACTGGCTAATACCCCCTGTAGAAAGGAACTTTTCATTTCCCTGATAAATAGGTACAAACAAGGATCATGGCTTATCCGAAAAAGAAGCTATAGGCATTTCCAACTCTCAAAGATTTTATTCAGCAGCTATTCTATGGGCAAACTCTATATGCTAAAAGACTATAAAATCAATCCTAATGAGTTTAAGATAATCCCAAACCTAATTTATGTGAGTTCAGATCTTGTGCTTTTTCCACTGTTTTGTTCACTCCCAGCCATCAAATCTTCTCCAGTACCAATGCAACATCATCCTATGTTAGGGCTCTCAAAACTAATAAAACACTTTGCAAAATTAACTGCAAAAATTTTACAAAGAAAATGCATGTGCATGCATGTTCAAATTCCTTTGTGTAAGTCTAAAAGGAAGCTTCTTTACACAGATGGTGGCAAAATGGTGTAGTATTCATTAAATCAGAAGTGCCCGCTGCTGTGGGTAACAGACTAACTGCAGTGAGTAGCCTGGAAAAGCCACTAGGTGAGAATGTCAACAGCATTTCAGTATCTGAAGTGTTAGAATTTAAAATTCAAGCCTGGTAGACCCTGTCCAGCCTGTTCTTCTCCAGCTTGACAGTAGACAAAACTATTGTTTAGTTTAGCTTCTTAACAAGGAGTACCAAGAAACTTATTTCTCAATAAGCAGATGGGGTTTAAAGTTTACATCCATCTAAATGTAAATTTGTAGAAATCCTCTTATCAACATTTGACTGTAAGTTAAAATAGTGTATTTTGCTTTATAAAAACAATTGCTATCACCTACTTCAATAAAAACTGTATGCATGTCAACAGGAACAACGTACCTAGAAAATCCATGCCCCACCACAAATACCTATTTTGGGTAGTATCTATAATACCACAAATCACAACAAGGTTACCATATCTGAAATATGCAAGTCTAGTTCTCAAATGCAGGAAAACTCATTTGTTCAGTTAAGACTGGTCTAATATTTCTGAAAAAATTAATAACCAAGTGGCAATAAAGTCAGCCATCCAGAATGAAATTTGCATTTCAAGTTAAAAGGTAATAAATGAGACAAGCGCAAAATCTAAAAAGTAACAGTGTTTGGACAAGCAACACAGGACATACAATAAATGTTTAAGAACTCTGATTTCTTCCTGTTTGAATTTTATATTAATGCTACTGATACCAAGTCCACAAAACCTGGAACTAATCCTAAAAAATTCTGAATGTTCAATACGTTCTTTTTATGAATGCCCCTCACAATCAGTAATGGTTTTTATGCTGATGTACATCAGCAACAATACGGCAGCATGATGAGAACCATCACTTAGCAAGGTAGTAAGCAACAAGAAATGAGGCAAAACATTCAAAATGTTTAACTACAGGCTGTTGAAATCCGAAACAAAGACTGTCCACCATTTTTCAATTCTCACTCATATAAAGAAAACTGCTTAATGTAAACCCATCAATTTATCCTCAAACTAATTCAAAGCTTCATCTGACGTATGGCTATGGGTGCACACTGTACAGCAGTACAACATACACTACCACTATTCTGAAGCCGGGATTCCTCTTTGGGAACCAAGACAGCAGGCTGGCGCACAGCTACTTCATGCCACCCAACCGCATCCTATCCATCTGCCCCAAGCCAGGATCAATTCACAGAAGAACTAAGTGCTGGAACAACTGAGTCACAGCAAACAAAAGGACAAAACCCCAGCATTTTTCAGGCACAACCAGTCTTTTGCATTTGTTACAAAAAAACCCGAGAGGGTCAAATGCAATGAAGCACTGTACCAGGTGTAGCTGCTCTCGCTACACATCACCTTCTTAACTTTCATGCACCATTTCGGTACTGAGCTTCAGCTGAATCCCTACCAAAACCTCAGGCAATGAGTTCCACGAACAGGATTCTGTCTGTCGCCCGGTGATAGGTGAAACCCAGCCCGCGCTGCACAGACCCCGGGTCAGCCTCCTGCGGGCCAGTCCTCCCGGACAAAGTATTGACTGTTATTTACAGCGAGAGCGGACTCGCACTGCGCCGCGGGGCCGGTGCCTGCGCTCCCTGCTGCGCAGGGCACCCGGGAGCAGCGCGCCGGGGGGCGGGCGGCGGCCGCGGCCACAGGCGGCAGGTGACCCGATCCGCCGGCTCGGGCAGCTCAGCGGTCCCCGCCCGACCCTGCCCGCGCGGCGATTGAGCCTCCGGGGCGGTCAGTCCCCTCCAGCCCTCGGTGCCCAGGACCCGAGACCGCCGCCCCGGCGGAGCCGGCCGGCCCTGCCCGCCCCGCGCAGCGCCACCAGGCCACGGGCAGCCGCTCCTGCCCCGGGCCGCGGCCTCTCACCTGAGCCCGCGGGAAGCTGCCGGCGCAGCGCCCGGCTGCCCGTCGCCCTGTGGGCCCGGCGGGCCGCCTGTCACGCCGACTTCCTCTCTCGCTCCGGCCCCGTCCTGCCGCGGCTACTCCATAGCGACGGCGGCAGCCTCGGCGGCGGGGCGGGGGCGGCCCGAGCTCGGCTCACTTCCGACCCGCAGGGGCGGCGCTGGGCGCGGCCGGGGGCGGCGGGCGGGAAGTGATGTGCTCCGCCGGCTTCCGCCAGCGGCCCGGCCGCGGCCATGGCGGGGTATTTGACTCCCCGCTTCAGGAGGATCCACAGCCAGAGCGAGTTGCAGCCGCGGCGGGGGAGTGGGCGGCGCCGAGGTGGGCGAAGAGCGTCGTCCCCGTCTTTCCACTGCAGCAGCTTCTCCCGCGCAGTGTTGGAGGGGCCGGGGAGCGGAGTGGGCTGCGAGGGGCCGGTGCCTGCCCGCTGTTTGTGTTGCCACCCCTGGCTGTCGGTGCCGCGGGTGGGGCCGATGGCCGGCGGCGGGCAGGACGGGGCTAGGGCGGCTCGGCAGCTGAACGGGGCGGAGAGGAGCTGCCTCCGGCTGTACCCGTGGAGCTGAGCTTACGGGGGCCGCCGCTGGTACGGTTGGGCGTGGAGCTGGGCTGGGTGTTCCGACCCGGAGGCAGGCGCGGTTAATGCGCTGCAAACGCTCGTTTGGCGTCCGCTGAGCTGGGCGCGATGTGTGAGGATAAACTGGGGGCTGGGGAGCACCTCCCCCGGCTGAGGCTGAGATCGCTGGGTCTGCTCAGCTGGGAGAAGAGAGTGCTCGGGGGGGTTCTCTGCAAGTAGCTAAAGAGAGAGTGCAAAGAGGATGGAGCCAGACTCTCTTCAATGGTGCCCAGAGAGGTTGTGATATCGTGTGTGGACATCTGCACTTCTGGAGATACTCAAAACCTGCCTGGACGTGGTTGTGGCCGACCAGCTCTGGGTGGCCTTGCTTGAGTAGGGAGGTTGGAATAGATCGACCCCAGAGGTTCCTGCAAGCCTCGGCTGTTTTGTGATTCTGTAATAATTTAATGTGTATGTACACAGCACATACATACAGTATGCATGGTCATAACAATAACAAAAAACCCTTCCTCGCCTGTTTTTAGTGGATTTTTCTTCTCTTCTCTTGACTGGGTGTGAGTCAGCTTACAAGAAGGACTGAGTCATGAAATATTTTCTTTGCTTTGTAAAATTCAGCTGATTTCTGAATATTTTTAAAGATATATAAAATCATAGTGTAGTTTTTTTTAAAATATTAAAGTAAAGGTTTATAAATCTGTGAAACTTTAATATAAATATTTTGCAGATTGTGATGGTCCTTTTCAAGCAACTCAGCTGTGGAATAGTATTATACATGCCCTTCACAATCAAGTGGAAATCAAAAGACGTAGACAACACCTGAAAACATATAGAAACTGTTTCACTGGCTCCAATGCTGTTGATGTGGTACTGAGCCATCTTATGCAAAGCATGTACCTAAGCTGCAATGATATTTCTCGGCTGAAGGGAGTCCGTGTATGCCAAGCATTGATGGATCACAAAGTGTTTGAGCCAGTTGGAGCCAAGCTTTACTTATTCAAGAATGGGAAAGAAACAGAGTTTGAAGACACAGACACTAGTCTCTATAGATTTGTAAATAGCAGTCTTGATTCTCTTCTTCCAAGAAAAAATAAGGACAATGAAAGCTTCTCTCCTGGACGAATCTGCAAACAGAAAACAAAAAGATGTTCCAAGTGAGTTATTCTGAAGTATTCTTTCTCTTTTTTCTTTAATAAATTAAGGAGGGCTACCTGTAGATGAAGTTACGTCTGTCTAAACAAGGTGTTATGCCAAAATTGTAGATGCTACCACATATTTTTGGGTAGAGTGCTTGCTCTGCCCTCTGTTATTTGGAATAGAGTTTGGCAGAGTAGCATAAGCCTAGGAGTAACTTGATTTTGCAATCAATTGTGCTGAAATCTGGGAATTAGCAGGAATGAGCTAGTTATTGAAAGCTGGTAAAAGAAGTGGAACTAGCAAACAGTATTTGGAATCAATATCCTTGCCCTTTCCACAAAGCAGATTTAGATGATAGGAATTCTACTAGCAGGATAGACTCCAGATATAATGAAGCCCTAAAATTCTGATTTAAGAACAATTCAGTAACAAAGACAAATGTGTCCTAATAGTATTTGTTATACACCTAACCTTTTCTTCACTCCCTAAGCAGAACAAAGTGTGACACAACACTTTCAAACCCCTTAGCATTGGAAGTAGCTGATAAAAAGAGGGTTGAGGAGCTTCTTCAATCAATATACGTTCATGCATCTTCACCTCTGAAGATTATGGTTAATGAACCAACTCGCCTGCTTTCAAAAGGAGGTGAGGACTGAATTTTTCTTTTTACAACTTGATTGTTCTTCACTGTATCTTGGATTGAGTGCCCCATTTCTGTTAAACAATGCTCCACAGAGACCCAAATTTAACCTGTCACTAATGACAAAATATCTAAATGAGTGTTAAAGGAGTTAATGCTTGTAGTAACTAAACAGAAGGAAACACAACAGGGTTATGTTTTTGCATAATTGTGCTATTTATGCAAATACTACTTCAGAAGGGAATAGGTTTTAAGACTAAGAATATCTTTATTATATGATTCCTTTGCTTTTCACTTGTCTTTTTTTTTTCTTCTACTAATTAGAGTAGATTATTCTGAATCCTAATATGATGGGGGAGACTTTTTTTTAGTGTTCGTATTTTGATCCCTTCTTTCTTGACACAGCAACCTCACACTACACTGTTACTCTGTTTTCTTTGAACACTTAAAATATTCTTGTGTGCATAAAAACAAAGGTTAGCTGTTTACATAAGATCTTATTTCTGAGGGTTTTTTGTTTGTTTATGGTATCAGTAATAGATGATGTCTGGAAACAGCAAACTCTGCTACGACTGCTGCAGTTAATTGATGTTCCCCTTCTAGAAGATATCTTGGTGTCTTCAGTGAAGACAAAATCAGACAGTTTTGGCAAAGAAGACGACATGATTATCTCAAATACTTTCCTGGACAGAGAGGTTACATGTAGCTTAAACTTGCCCGAGTAAGTTATACATCTATAAAATGAATTTATTAGTGAAGGCTTTATTTTACTCTGGATCAAAGATTTGTGTTAAGTGAACAAACAGACATAATTATGCTTGTATACTTGTAGACAGGGGTGGCAATAATGTGATTGACCTATTTTCAGAAGTAGTAAGTGATTTCACAGGAAGTATATGTTTAAAGTTGGACATTTGAGCATTTTAAGTAAACATTAAAACTTTAAGTTCAAGTGTTGTAAACACTCCTAGTTTCTAGACCAGATTCTTTACTCTTAGGTCTCTAACAGATACTAGGACTTCAAGAATTTTATTCTGAGGCTTTTTGTTTGTTTGTCACAGTTCCTGGTGGCCATGCTGTGAAGATACAAAGTCAGTAAGTCATCTTTTGTTAGCAAGAGAAGAGGAGAAACTAAGCTGTAGCACTGAAGAATGTTTATGTAATGAGAGTATAAAAGTAAAAGTGGCTGCATGTTGTCAGTGCTCTTTTCCTTAAATCTTCTCTTACTTTTGTAGTGTTCCTGTTTACTTAAACTAACCTCTGTCTTGCATTTTCTTTGAATGAATATGTCAAGGCTCATGTGAATGCCTTTAGGAATTACTATTTGTGTCAAATCAATACAATTTTTATCTGCAATTTCACAAGCTTTGTTTCTGCTCTCCATGATAAAAATAAGATTCTGTGGATCTTAAATAATATTTGCAACCTGTCATTGGTTCAGATAAGTTATTTTACATCCAGAATCATATAAAACTACTTGCCCCTCTGCCCCACACATTTCTATAATTTTATATTGTTTCTGTACATGGTTGAGACTTTTTCCTCTGATCTTCTGGCTTCTTTCAACAATGAATTATCCACCTGAATTTCAGGTTGTTCTTACATTTTCTTCCCTTAGTTAAGATATACAGACAACAGATACTTGTGAAAACTTATGCCTTTGTAGTAGGTCATATAGTAAACTGCTTCTGTAGTCTTCTGGAATTTAACCTACATTTTTTTTTCTCTTTTTTCAAACTGTCTTTTTTCTCTTCTGTAAAGATCCAGTCCCTTGGTTTTTTTCACCCTGGTTAGCCCTGGTGAATTCTCACTGTGTGTGTTGGAGTAATGGTGGGGTGGTGTTTGGTTTTTAAATACTAGCTGAATTCCTGGGTCAGTGACAGTCTGGCATGGTTGCAGCCTGATCTGGGTTTATCTCAGGTGTATTGCCTTTAGCATAGGAAGAACATGGAAGTTGCTCATTTTGAGCAGGTCCTTGAACTGCTGTAGTGAAATAAGTTACATAAACTGCTTAATAAACCAGTTCAGCATTGTGGTTCATATATGTGACTATACCTGCATGGTTATGTCTATCTAGTTTTCTTTAAAGGATTAAATGGACCCTGAGATAGCTCAGTTGTTTAGAGCATGGTACTAATTACGCCAAGGTTGTGGATTCAATCTCACTTACTTAAGAGTTGGGCATGATGACCTTGTGTGTCCCTTCTGACTCAGAATATTCTATGAACCTGTGAAAATAAAAATAAGTAGAGCATTTTAAAGCAAGCACTAAAACTAACTTTTCCTTCTACAGGCTTGACCGATGGCTCTATGCTGCCATTGAATGCTTGGAGTATTTTCCTGACCAGTTCCTAGTGATGGTTAGTCAGCAGTTACCTCAAAGCACTAACAACCCCAGCAGTCTGAATACATACAAAAAGATTCTTTTTGATGTTATAATGAAGTATTACACTCAAAAGAAGGACTCTCTTCTTGCCACTCAGGATCTTGATATTCACTTAGGAATTATAGAACTTATAGGTAAGAGCAACCTGGAACAAAAAATACAGGTGAAAGCTGTGTAGAGGATGTCACTAAGCAACAATTGACTGAATCATGACACCATTTGCAGTGCCATTGCAGGTGTACTTTTTGGGTTGGACAGAAATGCTCAAGATCACTATTAAGAACCTCTACTCAAGACAAGAACAAATTTCAAAGTTAGATCAATTTGCTTAGGGCCTGGTCCAGCTGAATTTTGAAAATCTGAAGGATAGAGATTCACCAACCTCTATGGGTAACTCTTTCAATATGTAACTGCTCTCGTTGTGAAAGTTCCTTACCCCAAGTCAGAATCTCCCTTATTGCTACTTCTAACTAAGAGCATAAAACTAAAATCACTGCTATGAAGTTTTTCATGTTAACCAGAATAAGGTTTTTAAAGTTCTGGACTTAGGGTCTTTTTTAGTAACAGAAGTTACTTAAAATGATAAAAGGGACTATTGAGAACCCTCCCGTCATATGCATACAAGTAAACCAGAAGGGTTTCATTTAAATACAAGTTTAAGATAAATCCTACCCTAAATAGGCTTTGTTGCTACTTCAGTCCTATTGGGTTGTTGTGCCTTAACCCAGAAGGTTGACTTAGTTAACTGCCAACTAAGTGCTACAAAGCTGCTCACTCACTGCCTGCTGCCACCCTGCCCCTGGTAGGGGAGGAAAAAGTAAAATTTGTGGGTTGAGAGAAGAATCCTTTAATAACTGGAACAAAATGAAATCTTGTTTGGAAGGAAAACCTCCCAAAAGTTGAATTATTATTGGGATTTAAATAAGTACTCATGACTCTGAAAATGAATAGTAACATTGGATGTGCTGTTTTACTCCACTGCAGAAAAAGGAAAAACAGATCACGCTCTAGAGGCATTACAACTTTATTTAAAATTATTAGCACCAAATATTAGTGAAGAACTACACAGGCTCCTTACATTCCTAGCCATTGCGTCGGAATCTCATGGCTACAGATTGCAAAAACAAGTAAGTATCTGTTTTGCTTAATGTGAAGAATAGCACTTTTTCATAGTAAAGCTATCATTTTTGTCCAGTTAGAAGTATTCTGTTCACTGCCTTTCTGTATGATCTGTTTTAAAACAAATATCAAGGCGTTCTTCCCACTGCTAGCATCCTGTTATACTTAGTCTTCGCTAGGACACTGCGATTCTATCTAATGCCAAATCTGGGTACTGCTTTTTCTAGTTTGAGAACAGATTTGTGATCATCAAGACTTGTACAAAGTTCATCTTGCAAAACAGGACACTGTCAAAACTACAGGCAGAACTGCTGACTCAGTTTCTTATGGACAATCACTCTGAGCTCTTCAAGGTATCATTCTCTTTACATCATTGGCTTTGTTGTTTTAAATGTTAAATGCCATGAGTTGCCTTTTTTGGAGTATGACAGGTCTGTTCCATTTGTTACAGTTTAACAGTAGAGCCAAACAGGGTGAGAAATTATTCCAGGCTATAGAGGACAGATTTTTGAGAGCTTTGCAATCCTTTATAAATTATATCCTCTCTCTTTATTTGCATGATTTGTATTAGGAAAATATTTAAAATACTAAGAATTTTTGTAGGGTCATTTTGGTACCTTGTTCCTAATGACTGTGTACTAAATATTTAGGTATCTTAGTGTCTTTTTCCTTTAGAAGTTCACTGTTGTACTCTGAATGGTATAAAAATGGCATGCCCTTGTACCCCAGTGTGTGTATAGATTTGACAACTCTAAAAGATCCTTTGGTATTTTGCAATGTTAACTTCTAAATTAAAGAAAACAAATAGAACCACAAAACGGTAATAGCCTTTTTATTAAATTTGATGAATTGTGTAAAGATGTAGACTTTTTATGGTCTCCTTTTTTTATGTTCCATCATATTGTCACATGTAAAAAGATGAGACTTTACCATACCCTATAAAAATAAACTTCACTGGAATTTGGTTTCAGTAAAACACTGGTTTTTATTTTTATGCAACACATCAATTTCCACTTCTGACTTCAGGTCAAGAGACATGGGAGAAGGTACTTTTTATTTTAATTAGCTCCAGTTTAGTTTGAAGTATTAAGTGATTAGTGAGAGGTTTTTTTATGTGTTAATATACCAATCCTTTTTTTTTTTTTTTTTTTTTTTTTTTTTATTAAGGGTTCTGACATGAGGGTTCGGGTTTTGATTCCCCACTGGAGTTGGGGCCAGAACTGTGTAGCAGTGACAGCAAGTGGGTAGTGGTTCACTGACAGCTGCAATTGAGAGCCTTAGCTGAAATCAGCTTGTTTTACACTACAGTTTTTGCCATGGAAAGCAAAATCTAGAACTTTTTGCTTCCTATTTCTTTGGCCAGAAGATAGGAAATACCAGAAATAAACACATGTATCTTAGTGAAACTATTTGTTCTAGTGCAATTCTGTGAGAGACTTTGAATGTGTACCTAAATAAATGTAGGCATAGATTCTTTTTCATTTAACTAAGTGTTTTTAAATTGGTAATCTGAAAGCTTTAGATTCTCAAAATACAGAAGTATTGCTTTTGTAATTTTTTTCTTTGTTGCGTTGTATTTTCAGGCTCCTTTAACTCTTCTGGAACTAACAAGTAGGAGACTTCAGAGTTTGCTAGAAGGGCAAGATCCAGATATCAATTCAGGTAGATGATATGATACATTTTTATTGAAATTATTGTATACAAACTGTTTTATCATCACTTGACTATAATTTTGCATAGACTGTTCTTTTCCTTTGTTACAAGTGAAGCATTAAGGGGATTAGTGACTAATGCACTAAATACTAAATTATACACTATCAACAAAAGTGGTGTGAATATTGAGAACAAGGATTCTCTTAATTATTTAGTTTGGATATATTACAATTTATTTATTTTTCTACCAAATAATTACTTCTGGAAATAGTAGTGCAAAACATGCTTCCTGAAGTGATTTGCTTATAATTTGGTTTGTGAATTTGATGTGACTTTGTATTTAGGAACAGTATTCTTTTATTTTTGCCACAAGACACCTAGAAATTCTCACAGAACTCAGTAGTTCAAGGTTCTGATAGATGACTTGAGCACATACTTTGTTTGTTTACTGTTTTGACTAAATGTTTTGAAGAACTTTCTTCTTTTTCTGTGTAAGTACAAAGTTTATTAAGAGCTTAGGACTTACACACCAAGTGTCAAATACCTTCCTTTTAGGCTACACTACCCTTTTGTATGTGGGGTTAATGCTTTTCAGCTTATTTCTTTCATGAGCTAACATTCCATCTGGCCTTGCTGCCAAAAATATCTTGCAACACTGATTAAAAGGGTTGGCCTAAGTAACTGAATTTCTCTCTGACTCTTTACTTTCTCTGACTTCTGTATTGCCGGTGCATTGTGTGCTTAAACACTGAAAAGAAACCACTCAGGAACCAAATGACACTAAGTTATTTTGCTGTGTAATACTGTATTTAATACAGCAGCTGCCTGAGAAGTAGTTTTGGTACACTCTTTTATCATCTGTGTTGGGTTCTGGAATGAGTCCAAATTCCTTCCAGTTCAGTGTTCTGAGAATCACATATTGTGAAGCCAAAGAATCCAGAGATGAGCAACAGAGGAAAAGCTGCCTGTCTGTAGTATTCTTGGAGCCGGGGTGATCTCCATGAGCACGTTGAACAGACAACTGAAGTACAAACCCCATGCTACGTTTTTCCTACTAAGTTTTGGAGTCCCAGTCTGTAAATGCATATAGGTTCCATCTACTTGTTGAAATAGTTAGTTTGATCTGATCGTAAGCTCTCCGGCATGGCATATTCCTGTTTGCCTGTGTGCCTCATAATCTGGTGCCTCATTTTCCCTTTTCTCATGAAGGAGACAGCAGAAAAATCCTTCCTAGAAGCTGTTGAGCATTCTTAGCTGGTGAACTTCTTAAATCCAGGTGGGAGCAGGAGGGAAGGCTGGGAGACCCAGATAAGAAAAGGGGTCTGTCTATGCAGGAGCATAATCCTTAGGTCTGCTGGAAATGAAAAAGACTAAAACCAGTGTGAGAACTCTGGGGTTGGCTTAAATCTAGTAAGACACTTGAAACCACAAGACTGAAGGATCCATGCTGAAGTTTTAAGAGTTAAATCTCTTTCCCAGTTGTTAAGCTTCCTTTTTTGAAAGAGTTGTCTTTTTTTTCTTCATCTGATTCTACTAAACCATAACAAGTATTGATGTTTGACAAACTTACTGTAAAAGAAGGGGAGGACAGCTCCATGTGAAAACTCTTGACAGCTCAGGTTAATACTACTCTCTGAAGCCTAAAGATGATGATGTTTGTAAAGAAGATTAGTAAGCATTTTTTCCCCTTTAGGCAACTGACACTTGTTCAACCAAATTGCTCTCTAATATCTATGGGAAGAAAAAGAGTGGAGGAGTAGCTGAATGCCAGTCTTTCTTCAGGCCAGAACTTACCTGCCCAGTGATGGGGCTTGAGTCCTTGCAGGGCAGTACTTTACTGCAGAGGTTCACAAGCTTTTTATAGCTAAGATATGCTTGAGTTGAGTATTTCTCAGGGTTGTTCCTTGCTCTGCCCTCACCCTGAATCACTGCCTCTTGCATCAGCTCTGCTTCTGCTGCCCAAACCATGCTCAACTGTCTATTCACCTAAAAGCTCCTAAATTCTATTCCTGATTTTTGAAGTGTGGTTTACAGGCAACTGTTTCTCCAAAGTATTTGTTCACTTGCATTAGGTACTGGGCCTTGCCACAGATCTGATTTGCTTACAGGGAATCTTTGGATCCTGACAAATGCAAGGTGCCATTCTTGTTGTGTAATGCTCTTCATTGTGGTTTCTGTGTGAGAACTGTATTTGCTCCTTGTCTTGCAGGCCTGTGTGCAATACAGAATCATCTAGGATACTGTGCTTGTAACACTGCTTTTCAACTTTATTTTTGCAATTAATGTTTAGATTTCCATCCATTCTCAATGGAGGGCTGTATGTTTCACATTGATTGTAGATGTAATCACATCTGAACTGGAATATCAGTATACCTATGTTGCTTACCGTATTTTTTAACACGGCTTTTATATGATGCATGAAACTTAATCTGAACCTCTGATTTCTTACAAAGGCTTCACCTTCTGTCAGCGCATTACACCTAAAGAATATGAAGATCAAAAACAACAAACCAATCAGCATCTTCTAGCACTGATTCAAGAGATGGACAATGACACTACTGTTCCTTCGAAGCAAAAGAAGAAATTAATCAAAGAATTTCGAAAATACCATTCTCTTGTCTACTGTAGTGGTTGTAAAACTACATGCGAATTTTGTACTCCGAATGGTTAGACTTCAATACAGCCTTTTTTAATCTTTTTTTTTTTTAAAGAATGGAGGAGGCACATGAAAACTGGTCATAAAAAAATGTTTTCTTCTTGTGTCTTTACATCTTCAGTTTCAGGAAATTACAACCATCAAAATTACTATGCTGCTAAAAAGCATTAAATCTAATTAATCTTTTAAGTAGAATATACTTCCTTACTTGTAATTTAGTAATAGCAGCACACTGCTTGGGCTGCCTTCAGTTCAGGGTTTGGCACTTTTTTCCATCTGTCCCACAACTCCACGGCTTTCTATCTGAGCCAAGTCTACATTCTGAGCCATGCTTGGGTTGATAATCAGTAGGGGGTTTTAATATTTTCTATCCGTAATTAATAATAATCTAATCTTAAACTGTAGGTTATGACTCCTGTGGGTATTGTAAAAGTGTGTACAAAGTGTGTCAAAAATGTTGGAAGCAGGTCAGTGGGTTTTGAATCTGCAGCAGGAAAGATTTATTAGACAGGGAAGCTGTGTGTGCTTGCAGTCAGTAATTAGAGCCTGTTGTTACTGCCTCCCCACTCTGGCAGACTGAGCTGCTGCTAATTCAAGCAAAAAATTACATTTTGAAGAAACATGAGAAATAATGGTCTTGTTTTAGATCTCTTGGTGTATTTGAGTAATTTATTTTAACATGAGAATATTTTTATAGTGTCCAGTTATTTATCATAAATACTTTGGTAATGTTTATAAATTCATAGGGCAAAGCTAGAAAGTATATTGGCCTGTCTTGACACATTGATGGTTAACTGTACATCAACAAGGAAGTGTTGATTCAAATCATTCATAGAATCATAGAATGGTTTGGGTTGGAATGAACCTTAAAGATCATCTAGTTCCAAACCCCCTGCAATGGGCTGGGACACCTTTCACTGACCAGGTTGCTCACAGGCCTATCCAGCCTGGCCTTAAACACTCCAGGGATGGGGCATCCACAACTTCTCTGGGCAACCTGTGCCTCACCATCCTCACAGTGAAGAATATTTTCCTAATATAAAATCTAAACCTATTCTCTTTCAGTTTGAAGCCATTCCCCCTTGTCTTGTCATTACAGCATGCCCTTGTGAAAAGGCCCTCCCCAGGTCTCTTTGTAGGCTCCTTTTACGTACAGCAAGGCAACAATTAGGGCACCCCAAAGCCTTCTCTCTTCAGGCTGAACAATTGCAATTGTCTCAGCCTTTTTTCGTAATAAATATGCAATATAGTGTGATAGGGGTTGTATTACTTCTTCCATTCTCGCAACAGACATTGTCCAGTATGTGGCTAAAAGACACAAAGAATTGGTATTGGAAGGGACCTCTGGTCTAGTCTCACCACTCAGCTCCAAGTGGAGTCGATTAGTGCAGGCTGCTCAATGACTTTTCCAGTTGAGTTTAGAGTATCTCCAAGAACAGAGATGCCACAGCCTATTGGATGAGTCTGGTCCAGACTTTCACCAGTCTCATAGTATTTAAAAACAAGCAAACAAACCCTGCAATAAAGCAAAAAAACCCCAACCAAAATAAACTGCCTTAGGCTTAGGTAGAATTTCTTGCACTGCCTCCTGTCCTTTCAGTGGCACTGCTGAAGTGTCTGGCTCAGTCGTCTTCACTCCCTCCCCTGAGTATTCTCAAGGCTAAACAATCACAGCACTCTCAGCCTCTTCCTTGTGTGACAGATCCTCCAATTCCTTATCATTTTCATGGCCCCATTGCTGGACTAGCTCCACTATAAGCATGATTTTTTTTATTGTGAATGTGCTGCTTTAAGTATCTCCATCCTCCCCTAGGCTTCAAAGGTAGTAAAGTCGGCAGGATACCAAAGCTGTCTTAAAACAAGTGCTCTTTTGTTTTATAAATTTAAATAGTTACACTGTTAGATATAAACAACACAGCCTCTTACCTGTACACTTAGTTAACTTGCATATTTGAAGTAGCCTTATTTGAATGCCTGGCCCTATTAGAAGTCAGGGAATGTAGTTGAAATCTCTGTCCACGAATCCCTGTTTATGCACTTGCTATTTAATTGTGACTCACCAGTGTGAAATAAATAATTTCTAGAGGAGGAAAAAAGTCCAAGTTTCACCTTTCAGAGGTGAATGCCCTAATCCCTACAGGGCCATGTATTATTTTTCTAGCTGTGTGGGGGGTTTTGATCATTCTCCTAGAAGAGGGAGCATATACAGAAGCAGCTTATTGGGAATTGTACACAGGAAAGTATTTCCTGACCAAGTGCTTCTGATGTTGAGTAGTGGAAGAAAGGGGTTTTAGGAAAAAAAAACCTAATCTCTCTCTCTTTCTCTCTTTCTGTCCTTAGTCCCTTTACTGCATCTTACCCAAAATACTAAACCTGGTTAACAGGGAGGGGTGATAACATGGTCATTTGTAGGCTACACGGGCTGGGAATTGCTTTGGGGAAAACGGTGTTTTTAAAAAACAAACTTGCACTTTGTGACTTGATCAGAACTTTCTTGTGCTAATTTAAAGATAATAAAGAATTGTATAAAAAGTGATGAGTCTTATCATTTCATAGTGTGTTCATAAGGAAGAGGCAGCTCAAGGGGTGTAGAACCAGGTATTAAACAGTAAGGAAGTGTTCAAAGCAGTAGTTTATAGCTGTCATGTGGTTCCCTTCAGTTCATAGGACAAGAAGTTAAGATTGATCTAGTTCTGTAAAGGAAAGGAAGAGCTCAAAACATACTCTGTCACATACTCTGACAAGAGGATCTACTAACCTTTAATCTTCTGTTGACAGAAGCCTGTTATTTTACATCTAAGGGCCCACTGAACAGAACAGGTTTGGTGAACTAGAGACTACTGGTTTTCAATCAAATTCCAAAATGATAAAAATTTTATTGGACTTAAGAAAGTTCTGTCACATATTTTTCACAGTATTTGACACAGAATCATGTGGTAGGGAAACTTGGGACCTGTCACTCACTTCTGTTTATGATTTCTAGCATAGAGCTATCATATTAATTGCCAGTATGAATTTGTTTGAAGTAGAAAATTTTCAGAGTGAAGAGTTTAGTTGATTTAGTAAGATTTGACTTTTCAGTACACTCCTATCAAAGCACAAGTGATGATGCCACCTTTAAAGGAGGCTTGCTTCTATTCATAGAGCATTCATGTTTGCTCCTACCAAGGAAAAAGTTCCATTAGTGCTTTCATGGGAACAACGAACATGTTTCTTTAAGTCCCAGCTAAAGCATGCTGATACTTTCACGAAGCAGTTCATTAAAAAAACGAGAGCTTGGACACAAGGACTTCTCCACATGGCTATCAAAGTAACAGTGTACCAGACTTACTCATGTCCTACACAAAGTCATACAATCTGTGTCCAACAATTTGTAGGTGCTGGTCTCATGCCTTCACACCCTAGCTGCCTCCTTTGTGGCTCACGTAGCTGCTAACAGCAGCAGGAAGGTACCCCTTTCATTCCTTTCAGCAGGTTATAGAGTGTCTCGGGGTGACTTTATGATGTGTATCCCATATCGCTGCCCTATGCCCAGAAATTAATTTGTGTACCTTTCTATGCCTTTAAACCGAGCCTGAGAGGGGGAAGGAAAGACTGAGCAAAACTTTTTCAAAGCAGTTTGTAGCTTGTTCAAAGTCACACAGAGATAGAGACTTTTTTTTCAGCTGCAGCAGGAGAGTGGGAGGGAAGGGAAGCACCCGGCTTGCTTTCCTTTCCAGCCAGCTTTTGGCAGTTTTTTCCTCAGCTCTTTTTCCTTCGGAGAATTGAACTTTCATTTTCCTGGGACTTTGGTTTTTTTTCCTTTTTTTTCTCTGCTGGACGGTTTCAACATCAGAATACATTGGGAGGACTTTCCACCAAGGCCTTGGCCCTGGAGGTGGGCCCACCACCCTGTCCCAGCTCCAAGGAGGGGGAGAGAGACTACGGAAGGACTCTGAAATTTTCCCAGGTTTCTCTCAGTAGGGCGAGGGGTTTTATTATTTGGCATTATCATCCTTTTCCTGTGTGTTTGTTAAATAAAGAGTTTTTGTCTCTTTCCTTCAAGGAAAATTTATTTTTCCTGAACCTGGTGGGGGAGGGGTGGTTGTGCCTTCTCTCAGAGGATCTATTTCTAAATTTGACCAAACTGGCACATGGAGGAAATCAACCATGAGCTGGCAGTCCAAGTAAAAAAGATCATATTTAAGAAGAAAGATTATCTCCCATTCTCTGAAGCACTGGCTACTCTTTGATGTTGCCCTTAAGCAAGGTAGCCAGGTAAGTGCACTGTGTATGAATACTTACTGGTTTTATGTTAGGGCGGACATGACAGGGAGTATGAGACACAACAGGATATTCCTCTGCAAATCTGAGACCACCAAGTATCACCAGACCTACTCCAAAGGCAATTTTCCTGCAGCCAGGAGCTGCATCAGGTCAAGGTCAGTGTCAGCACCAGTGTGTCCATTATCCACCCTGTCCAAGTGCCCATCTCTGTCCCAGCTATCAAGCAAGCCAGCTGGGGCACCCCTAATGAGCCTGGCCCTCCCAGCCTTCTCTCTGTAGCCCAGGCTGTTGCTCGTCCCTCTCCTGCATGCCGTGCTGTACAGACTGATGGCAGAGTAACAGAGCTTTTGCTGCCAGAAATAACAAGTACTGGGGTATTTGTGTTTATCTAGGATGCGTGGATCATCACCCAGGACACAGCAGCAGGTTTTGTTCACCTTTGTGGCACCTTTTTTCAGAAAGATGAGGGGAGTGACAGGAAGCTTATTTGCTCAGCCGTTGTTTAAAACAAAAAACAAACAAAAAACCCCACAACCTACTAAACTAAAAACCCTTTAGAAAAATGGAATGTTCAAATTACTGTTTTCTCAAAGCCTAAGTGTATTGTCAATAGCAGTGGTCACATTTCAAGTATATTTCTCTCATAGCTACTCACTAAAATAAGCAAAAATAAAATTCATTTATTTCTTTTCAGGAGAGGCAACATCAAAGGCTCCGTTTGAGATGTATTTAATGCCCTTTTAGTTGCATGCATAAGTTAAAATAATGTTAATTTTGAAAGAAAAAAACCAAAATCATTTCTTCTCACTATGTATTAGCATCACACCAGTACAAGCATTTGATATTTTTATTGCCTCATGCACTGAGGTTTTCTGCAATAAAAATAAAATGAAGCTATCAGAAAAGATGAGAACATAATGAAATTGCAATGAACATATTATTTCATAGTATTACACTTGTAAAACTTTATTTCTAAACTATTAAAATCATTTTTTCTCAACCCAATTCAATACAGGAAAGCTAAAACACAATCCTAGCTGATGGAAGAGAGGTTGTAGTACAAAGAATTCCATTCTAAGTAAATCAATGGAATAACAACATATTCAACTATGCTACCTATATATCAAATTTCTCTTCACAGATATTGTGTCCATGTTCTTCATAGTCTTCTCTAGTTACTATCATGTCTTCAAAATCATCATTTTCAGAAATGAGCTTCCCACCTTCCCAAGAATAAGTAATAGGGCTGGAAAATGAATAAAGTTATTGTTACTCATCTATAAAATCATTTAAAATAGAAGTATGCAGTGATGATTTCCAAGACTTTTATTTAGCCATGCCTATTTAAAACTACATTTTTGATTGCTAAATCAAACTGTTCCGCTCCAGAGAAGTTATGAGACAAAGATTGAAATTTTAGCAGGGCTAGTTGACTTGGTTTTTAAAAAAGGGCCTCTTTGAAGGCAGGTGTGAAGAGGGAACAACATGGGTATGTCTTTGTATTTACTTTGCACAGATAATAATTCTTTAATAGTATTTAAAAATACTCCTTAACAACTTTTTTAAAAGTAGATCTTTTTTTTGTGCATTCAAAATATACTTGTTTTGTCTCCACTCCTGCAAAAATGTTACCCCTTCCTAATTCCCAAAGTGGCACATTAATAATGACATGAAAGCATTCGGACGCTGCTGTCAATTCTTCTGAGTAAAAGACTAAGCTCTAATCTTACATACTTATATACCCACCTAATGACAATACAGTCTTATTTATCTGTTTACAATAAAAAGGCTGACCCTAAAAACACTTCCTCAACTTTATTAGCTTAAGTACAGAACAAGCAGGTGATTTCTAATTTATTTGGTTTGTCTGAAAATACACTGATTTAATACATTCTTCTTGCACAATTTTTGTTCACTTAATATTTAAATTAATGCCTTTACTCAATCTATCTTTTTAATCAGCAGAAGGAACCCTACTTCATTGTTTGTTCCACTAGAAAGATAAACTCCCTTTTATTTAGGAGCTTAGAACTCACTTCTCAGGAAGAACAACGGAAACATCGTAGTCAGTAGGAGTTAGACATCGAACTTCAGAATAAACCCGATCTCTGAAGCCTGGAAAAAGGGTGTTTCCCCCAGTCAGAACTATGTTCTTGAAGAAATGAGGCTGCATTTCTGTAAAATAATTAAGTAAATAGGTAGTTAGAGACTGAACATATATCTAAAGATTAAAGGTGGTGTTTTTTCCAATTTTGTTATGAATTAGAACAGAAGTAAGAAATAGGCATACAAAAAATTTATGATTTATGATCATCTAATAGGCGTATTAGTTAAATCACCCTGTGTTCTTCCTGATTTCAGAATTTGGTTTTGATAACTGCTGTTTTCTTATATTGTCTATTAAGTTTCATTTTTGCCAACACTATTCCTCTTTCAAAAGGGATTTTAAGTGACACAGGGTTTTTAAGAATACATTAATAGCCTAAATGCTGCCATACTTACATGGAATCATAAAACCTATGAAAGTCTTCTTTGTAATAATAACAATAATCACCTCTACATAATCTATGAAATGAAAGCCTTAGTATTACTTCTGACAAACAGCAGTCAGAAAGATTTTATTCTTTGATGCTTAAATTACTGAATTTTGGTCAGTTTCACACCAAACTAAACCAACCCATCACAACATCCCTCCTTCTCCCACCCCAGCCTGTCCTTTTCAAAATACTTTCAGGATATACCTTCAGGTAAATTCTGAATAGAATAAACAATGGCTTCAGGAATTCCCATCTCTTGAATGCCAATATCCGAAGGATGGAAAAGTATTTCTGGAACTGCAAATCTTTCATTTGTTAGACGAAGTATTTGCTCACCAGTCTTGTATTTTCCACTTAACACCATCTCTTCCCTTGGCTAAATTAAAGACATAAATAGTACCCACTGCTTAAGAAAAGAAATCACATCCTAGAATATTCAGCTAATCTATTTCATGTCCTGCAGAGGTAGGCAGTGTATGCTACACTGTCATATTATCTATCAGCAAATCTTTTAAGAATAATGCATACTCTGGTATTAAATCTGAAGTGACTTTGCTCTTACCAACTGTAGTTTTGTCCAAAGCAAAATAAAACTGGTATGCCTGAGAGTGGCCTTAAAATATAGGACTGCTTTCAAAACTATGGCTGGGTCAGTAAATGAGATAAAACTGCTAAATTGTCTTCATTGGTATTTCAGGCTCTTCTATAACATGACTTTGAACCTTCAACCTATTAGGTTATTTAAATCTAATTGAGAGAAACTTTAAAAAAACATCAAAGCAGAGAAAACATTTCATAACTTAAGGTTAAAAAACCCAAATACTGATATGGGTAAGTTGTAGGACAGAGCACAAACAGACAAAGTGACAATTGTTGAACAATAGAACATAAAATGCTATGCTGGGAAAAGAGCATTTTGTTTTCATCCCAACTTACTAAGGAGAAACTTTACCAATTAATGCATAGCACAGAAAGATGCTACAATACAGCATTAGAAAAAAGGGAGTATTTCTAACCTCTCCAATAGACTTGTGCAGGGGAACAGTCCCAAAAACTTCAAACCTATCATTACCTTGCAAAATCCCTTTTTGATTGTGCTGAAGTCTGGCAAAACATAATCCACCATTACAGTATTTTCCTCTCCTTTTAATCTGAAAAAGAATGTAAAATTCAACAGAATAAAGAACAAGTTCTAAATTCCAGCTATTTATACTGACAAGACTTCTTTAACTGGGAAATTTTCTGATTAAGAGTATAGTTTTATTTGTTTGTACAAACAGATTATTCAGAAGTACCAACTTTTACATTTGGTACCATTGTATACATACTTGGCAATGTCCATGTCTTTGTAGAAGTCTTGAGAAACATAACACACATCTTCTTTCACTTGATTAATTACGTGTGTTTCATCCATAACATGTAGCTGCCTGTGAACAACAAAAACCAAAACCACAGAAGTTTGAGAATAATTGAGTGTTCCATTTCCTGTGCAGTTTTCCACTGGAATTGAGCAACCATTGTTTTCCAGCCACAGGAAGCTACTGTCTCAATACCTAAACTTGTATTCAATTTACAAAAGCACTCCTGGCCTACTGGAGCTTAGTATTTTCCTGTTTCAGAGTTCAGTAAATAGATTAACCTCCATTTGCCCATTGTCTTGCTAACAAGCATAGCTGTACTCCTGCAATTAGCTCTCTTAGCAAGGACCTTTACCTAGAAAAAGTTCCAAGCTAAAGGATCCTAATGAAAGGTTGATCCTACTGCATTTTATTTGCAGTATTGATACAATCAGTCAGCAAAATGACTGATGATCTACTGAGACACCTCAGAAAATATGTTAAGAACTGTATAATTGCGAACACACAGGTAACCTCAGCAACTTCAAAAGCACTGGCACTTTGAAAAATAACAGCCTAATTCCTGAAAGGGTTTAAATTCTTCTTAATTCATCTTGATCTTAAGGTCAAGATGGTAGCTATCAGATAATAACAGACAAAAAATTCCCTTCTCCTTTAAACAGCAATTAATCTAAAATTCACAGAACCAGTAAGAACACCCCACATTCATACCAAGTTTTAGAGTGAAAAAATTAGCATGCTTTACCTGTAAGAGATGATCTCCTTTAGATGGTTGGTTAAGAGTTTCCCTCCAACATTAATCCTACAGAAAAAAAGTAACATGAGGAATTCTGTCATTAACTTCAGGCACAGCAAACAGTTTTCTAGAAAACATATATTGCATATATCAGTATACCTGATGATTGCCTCTTTCTTCTTTTTACTTCTGCAATAAGGTACAATGTGGGTAAAAGAGTATCCGCTATCCACAATGATACAACACAGCTCAGATGGATTATCCCGGAAATACCTGTGTGCACTAAGAGCCCCAGCTGAAATACAAGAAATTTAATTCCATTTTTATATGAACATTTAGAATTTACAGTGATATGAAGGTATACTTGCTTCATATTTTAAATGCCTTTGACAGACTTTCAAGACCTCAATACAAAATACTATGGCCAACGCCTGAATTCATTTTGACAGTGGCTAAAACTGTTGTATATGGCCCCATTTGATCTTTTGCAGGAATTACAGTCCATGTTCAGTTTCCCCTAAAGTCCAAGCACACTGATCACGCTACAAACTTATCAAACTTATCTAAAGGAGTATCCTATGTCCAGTTATCGTTCAGAGGGGGGGTAGTGTTGTTTACACATTCCCTGTGAGATACATTTCAGGATTGTAACACTGCATTTTATTTGCTAACACATAACAAAACTAAACAAAAAACCAATCCTATCCCCCCAAAAATGGAAAGCTATCAAAGACTTCATGCAAATTTCTGGCAGATTTTTTTAAAATGCTGTCCCATTTCAAAATCCATCTGTTATTTCTGTCATCCTTACTGTCCTCAAATTTCCTGTAACTATATACCATGACACTCTTTAGAAAGTAGTACAAGAGTACAGATGGAATTTATAAAAGAAGTAATTTTTAAAATGTTTAATCTGCTTTTACTCAAGAGCCAGGAAGCAACTGAAGTAATTTTTTTACTATGTATATATATGTGTGCATGTGTGCTTGTTTATTCATTTATTTAAAGGGTTATGCTTCAAAATACAAAAATGAAAACTAGAAGGAGATATACTCACCATTTACTCTAAGAACTGCTTGAAATTGATATTCTTCAAATAGAATTTCATTCATAGACTCTTGTATTGAACTGAAGTTAAAATAAGGTTCGGTAATAATAATATTGGTATCTACAAAATCCACCTATGAAAAACACATTATGATTGTCATTGCATAAAACTTAGAAATTAATAATCCCTTACCACCTTTAGCAGCAGTGGAAGATCATGTAAATCTGAAGACATGATTACTACTTGCCATATCTGTTTGTAGAAGCTAAACTTAGAATGTTTTAGCTTTTTTAAAGGCTTCATGAGCAGTGATACAAGTTTATCTAATTAATGGGTAAAATACATAATAGAGGGGAACACTTTCATGCATATCCTGATTCTGTTCCCATTCTTACAGATTGTAATCCAACATTTTAAAGAGACACCACAAAGGAACACTACAATTCTAATGTAAAATACTTTACACTAATCCTGTCAAATACAGAAAGTCTCCTTGACAGCTCAGCACTTGCACCACGAAATTACTTGTCTAATAACCAAAGTCCTGTACAGTGAAGAACCTGTAATAAAGTTCCCAGTGACCTCCACCGAGGCCAGCAAAAGATCCTGGACTTTCCATGTTTATCAGTATCTGAAACACTCCTTTAGAGAGGACTTCATAGGGTTACTTCAATCATAGCTGGATATGGCCCTAAAAATATTACCAGCCCTATCTCTCTGTAGTCTTCATTAATGAATTAAAAAAAAACCTCCTCAAATCCATGACTACATTGAATACAGTTCCAAAACTACAATGAAATTTATGTATCAAAACCCAGTTCTCTATATTTTTGTGTACAGAGACTAAGCTAATTTGAGGCATTACTTTCATTCTCAGTATGTAGGTGCTAGAAAAAACCCAAGAATTTCCAGAGAACATAACATTTTGAAAAGAAAAAAATAAAGGAAAGTCTTAATACACTTCCGGTGCTAAATCCAGCTTGTGTGATATGGAAAATAAAGTATCAGATATTTATATTTTATACCTTTAAATTACTCATGGGTAGGAAATGGCTAGCCAAAGATGATTACTAAATGTGTATGTATTTTGGCCTACTGACCCAGCTCATCCCTCCCTTTTACATTAAGTATTTCTTGATCTCTTAACTACATTGTATCTGTCTGTGATTATTTTTTATTAACTTGAATTCTTAATCATATTGATACAAATTTCTTATGGGAGCTGCACTCAGTAACAGTACATACATACAAGACTAAAAAATTTAAATGTTTTTTAAATTCTACACCAGAACTCAAAAACGCTTTCAAAACCACAAATTCCTATGATTTCTAATTGAAGGCATTTTCAAAGAGAACAGTAAGATCACCCGTCCTACTTAATATTTGTTAATTCCATTAGTCAGTATTTAATCTACACAAAATATGTAATTAAGAAAAGGCTCTTACTTGATACATTTCTTTTCCAAAGAGATAATCCCAAACCTGTCTCTGAACATCCCAGTTCACCAAGTAACCCTGTAGGCATTTAGAAACATATTTACACTGTTTAGAAAAAATAAAATCATACTTTAAAAAAAAGTCGAACAACAAATAATTGAGACCAATAATATAAAAATTTGAGAGTTAAAATGTCTAAATTTACATTTTTACTCTAAGGAGTAAACGTTACATAGGATTAAGGTATGTCACAAATACTCCCCATTGATATGCTGATTACTGCACTACAAAACCAATTTACATTGTGTTTTCTGTATACATTATTCTTTTTGTCAGAAGCTTGTCAGTCTTCCTCAGTGCCAGGGAAGGTTATGGAGCAGATTACTTGGAGTGCCATCACCCAGCATGTAGAGGACAAACAAGTGATAAGGTCCAGTCAGCACGTGTTTATTAAAGCTTGACTAACTTGTTCTCCTTGTATGACAAGGTGACCCACTGAGTGAGGAGGGAATGGATGTGAATGTTGTCTACCTGGACTTTTTAGTAAAGTCAGTCAAGTCCCTGACACCATTTCCCACAGCATTCTCCTGGAGAAGCTGGCTGCCCATGCCTTGGATGGGTGAACTCTTTGCTGGGTAAAAGACTGGCTCAGTGTCCAGGTCAGAGATTGGTGGTGAATGGTGCTATATCCAGTTGGCATCCCCTCACCAGTGATGTTCCCCAGGGCTCAGTATTGGGGTCCCTGTTATCAACAGTCTGGACAACGGGATTGGGTGTACCATCAGTAAGTTCACAGAAAGCACAAAGTTGGGTAGGACTGTTGATCTGCTGGAGGGTAGGAAAGCTCCATAAAGATTGCTGGACAGGCTGGATTGATGGACTGAGGACAATCTTATGATGTTCAGCAAGGCCAAGTGCTGGGTCCTGCACTTCGGTCACAACACCACCATGCAGCACTATGGGCTTGGGGCAGAGTGGCTGGGAAGTTGCCCAGTGGAAAAGGACCTGATGTTCCTGGTTGACAGCAGCTGAACATGAGCCAGGTGTGCTCAGATGGCCAAGAAGGCCCATGGTATCCTGGCCTGTATCAGCAATAGTGTGGCCAGCAGAACCAGGGTAGTGATTGCCCTCCTGTACTTGGCACTGGTGAGGCCACCCCTCGAATCCTACTTTCAGTTTTGGGACCCTCACAACAAGACACTGAGGGACTGAAGCAAGTCCAGAGAAGGGCAACAGCTGGTGAAAGGTTCAGAGAACAAATCCTGTGAGGATCATCTGAGGGAGACTGTCTAGCCTGGAGAAAAGGAGGCTCAAGGTGGACCTTATCACTCTCTACAGTGAGCTGAAAGGAGGTTGCAGTGAGGTGGTGGTCAGTCTCTTCTTCCAGCTAACAACTGACAGGACCAGAGGGAATGGCCTCAAGTTGCACCGGGGAGTTTTAGATTGGAAACATTTTCTCACCAACAGGGCTGTCGAGCACTTAGCACAGGCTGCCCAGGGAACTGGCAGAGTCACCACCCCTGCAGGTACTTAGAAGATATGCAGATGTGACACTTAAGGACATGGCTAAGTGATGGACTGGACAGTGCAGGGTTAACTGTTGGACTTGATGATCATAAAGGTCTTTTTCAACCTAAACGATTCTATGACTGTTAAACTTCACACTGCTGACTGATTCTTGTATGACACTACATATAACCCTGCAGCTGGGACATATGGTATGAAAACTATTCCTTAGAACAATTTACATTTGGCTGTAATGTTAAACTGAGGATATCTTACTTACTTTCTGAAAGGGAAGAATATAAAAAAGGCCAGAGGGATCCTTAATTTCATCCAGTTGATTTGCTGTAAAGGTTTTCAGGCGTGCAGTCTTTGATCTGAACTGACAGTTGGGAATAACGCTGGAAAAGATTGGGAAGTCTCCTATTAAACATGGTGTGAGGCACATTCGCTTTCTTCACTCCACTTTCACAAACAGTGTACTTTCAATAATATTTTTTGCTGCTGTATTTTGGCTTTAGTCCATTAACTGGAACTAGTTATGAGGGAAAGCTTTAATTTCTGACAACTCCAGTGCAGAGGAGACACCTTTTGGAAAACCAACCACCACCCCCACCTCAGCCATACACTTCGCTGAGCTGCAACCACCACTCCCTGCCGCCTGCACATTAAGAAGAGCGCCAGGGGTTCTCCGCCCACCCCGGCCGGTGGGGCACGGTGTGACACGGTGTGACATAGTGCAACACAGTGGGGCACGGTGTGACACGGTGTGACACGGTGTGACACAGTGCAACACGGCGGGACACGATGGGACACAGTGGGGTACGGTGTGACACGGTGGGGCACGGTGGGGCACAGTGTAACACGGCGGGACACGATGGGACACAGTGGGGCACGGTGTGACACGGTGTGACAGTGCAACACGGCGGGACACGATGGGACACAGTGGGGTACGGTGTGACACGGTGGGGCACGGTGGGGCACAGTGTAACACGGCGGGACACGATGGGACACAGTGGGGCACGGTGTGACACGGTGTGACAGTGCAACACGGCGGGACACGATGGGACACAGTGGGACACGGTGTGACAGTGCAACACGGCGGGACACGATGGGACACGATGGGACACAGTGGGGCACGGTGTGACACGGTGTGACAGTGCAACACGGCGGGACACGATGGGACACAGTGGGACACAGTGGGGCACGGTGTGACACGGTGTGACAGTGCAACACGGCGGGACAGCGCAACACGGCGGGACAGCGCGACACCTTGGGGCACGGAGGCGCGCGCCGCAGGGGCGGGGCCCGCAGGCGCCGCAGGGGCGGGGCGGGGCCAGGCCGCGCCTCTCCGCGGCGAGCGCAGGCGCGCTGTGCCGGTGGGCGGCCGAGGGGCGCGGGGCCGGCGGGGAGCGGCAGCGGCGGAGAAGCCGCGAGGGGACGCCGAACGCCCGCACTCGCCCTGTCCCGTCCTCTCACCTGACGTTCGCGTGGCTGTAGCCGATCTTGGCGTTGTAGGCGCCGTTATCCAGCACCAGCGTCGCCATGTTCCCCACGGCGCCACGGCCGCCGCCGTCCCAGTATTGATCCGCCACCGCCGTGGATCTCTACGGTGACCATAGAGCGGAGGAGCAGCGCGCGCGGGGCCCGGCGGGACGCGGGAGTGCCGGCAGCGCTCCGCCTCTGCCGCGGGGCGCGCGCCCTGCCGGTGACGCTGGCGGAGCTGTGGGAGCCATTGGCCGGGCGTGACCCGGCAGCGCTCGTCACACGGGTGGGCGGGGAGGGGACACGGCGTCATCGCGGACAGCGCCCGGGCCGGCCGCACGCCTCGCCCGCGCGGGCAGATGCTTCCCTGGGCGCCGTGAGCCCCGCGGGGGCGGCACCGACCGCTGGGGACGGGGCGGGGCTGTTAGGGCGAGAGTGCGGTGTGGCGGTGGTTTAGTTACAGAGCGCCCTGCTTCGGGTGTCCCTGCCGGCTCGGGATGCTGCCGTGCGGGAACCCCGCGCCTCGGGAGAAAGGTGATGAGTGGCAGTCACACTGAGAAGTGCGCAGCAACGCGGGCCTGGGCTGTGTAAGAATGGGACAAAATGAAAAGGGAGACAACTCTAAATTCCATCATCATTATTTTACTGTTACCGAATCACAGAAGCAATTAGGTTGGAAAAGACCTGAGATCACCCAGTTCAACCTACGACTGAACACGATATAAAACTAGACGGTGGGTCTAGGTTCCATATCCCGCCTTTCCTTAAATACCTTCAGGGATAGTGACTCCACCACCTCCCTGGGCAGCCCATTCCAATGTCTAATCACCCTTTCTGTGAAACAAAAAAAAAGTTCTGCCTGATACCCAGCCTAAACCTCCACTGGCGCAGTTTAAGACTAAGTCCTCTCATCGTGTCCCTGGTTGTCTGGGAGATGAGATCAATACCCCACTGGCTACAACCTTCCTTCATGTAGAAAGTTGTTCTAAGCATGCTGTAATTAACACTTTTATTATAAACAGTATGGAAAGCAGTACTACTGGAATTCCTTGTCCCTGACCAGCTTTTGTTTTACTGAAGTCTGTGTAATATAGCACACACCTTTATAGAATCACAGAACCATAGAACAGGACCAGGTGGAAGGGCCCTTGAAAGATCATCTGGTCCAACCTTTCGTGGTAAAGGGAACCGTGATGAGATAATCTAACACCCTGTCCAACATCATCTTGAAAACATCCAGCAATGGGAACTCCCTGAGGAGAGGTTTTTCCAGTGATTGGTTGTTCTCACTGTGCAAAGTTCCCTATATCAAGATGAAAGCTCTCCTGGTACAAATTAAATTTGTTGCCCTTTGTCTTCCTGGGAAGAACCAGCCTCCATCTTTGTAGTCACTCTTTAAGTACTGCAATACTGCAATGAGGTCCCCCGTGAGCTTCTCTAGGCAGAAAAAACTCCATCCTTCTGTCTTTCTTCATCGCGTGTGTTCTTGAGACCTTTGATCATCCTTATGACCTTAATTTGGATGCTCTCCAGTTGTCCACAGATTTTTGAATTGCTGGGAGCAGAAGTAGACACAATACTCAGGTGTGGCCTGAGAAGCACCAAGCAGAGTGGGATGATCAAGTTTCTGTCCCTGCCAGCAGTGCCCCTGTGGGTGCAACCCAGGATCTGCTTTGCCTTCCTTGCTGCAGTGGTGCACTGCCAAGTCCTGTTCAGCCTGATGTCCATCCAGACCCCCAGGTTCTTTTCCACATGGCTGTTTCCCTGGCACATAGGTCTGAGCCTGCACTGGGCTCTGTGGGTACATCATCTCATGTGCAGCACCTTGCACTTGATGATGAATTTTGCTCTATTTATATGTTTTTACTTAAAATCACTAGTTCCTTTGTTGTAAAATAGAAAGTAAAATAGAAAGAGCGTTACAGTTTTGTATTTGTGTGTAATTGACTTTCCTTAACTTAAAAATGTTACTCTGTATGATGACTCTCTGCCCTAAGAAGTATCAAATGTCTTTCCATGAGCTGGGATGTTCATTGGAACACACAGCAATCTGCTTTTAGACAAATCCTCTTTATGTGCTTGTAAAGGAAGTGTAGCTTAAGGACAGCATCCTTAATCCTGACTCTAGCAGATATATTATTTGATTCTTGAGAAGAGGTCACAGGAATTATCAAGAGCTTGTTTTTCAAGTTCAGGAGCTCTTGGGTGCTTTTAAGGAACACTGTAGGTTGTTCTCCTTTTTGCCTACTGACAGGTATAGCCATAGTAAATTTTGGGTTTGTAATTAAAATCCAAAAGACACAAACAGAATAGTAACAAATTATTTAGGTATTCAGTGTTAAAGAGAAATAAAATAAAATAATAAAATATTACTCTTAAAATTGCAAGACTTTTATTTTATCCTTTTATTAATATAAAGTTCTTAGAATAATTGTTTAGATTCAAAAAAACCTAATATCACTAACTTTTGCCTTGTGAAAATAGAAGTGAAAGACCAGAATTTAGTAAATTACTTTTTCCCTTCTAAATACTAGCTCCAGGTTTATGAAGCTACATCTGTTATCATTCAATGACTTGTGTTGGATTTGGAGTTACTTTCACCTTTTTCATATTTTTTTTTAAGATGTAGGACAAGTGAGAGGCTTTTAAGACTTCACTTAGATTTATGTGTAGTGGTTGATACACATAAATATTTAAAATCTCTTTGAACTGAAGTTGGTATATTTACTGTCACTGCTACCTGAGGGCAATTTATACATATTTATTGAGGTTGTTTACACATTCACCCATATATTGCAATGGCACTTCTGATAATACTTTCTGTTGTTGTTGTTAGAGTACATAACACAGACAAAGTCAGCCACACAGCAAGGACACATACATAGGGCTTTCAAAAGTCCATGTGGTAGCAAACCTTGTACATTGCCCCTTACAATAGTGAGAATTGGTATTTTGTGATGCTCTTTGAATAATGGTCTGTAAGACTAAGTAAGCCTTGCACATCTGCATTTGAAGACAGACCATTTTTTGCATTTTTTGCATTGTCCATAAGAAGCCATGCCAAATTTCTTATTCTGCAAGTATGATACAAAGCACCCACTGAAACTTAGCTTGAATTTAGTTTGTTTTACTACATCTCTTACTACTTTATCTAATATGAAAAACAAATAATTTTTTTTATTAATTCTGTGACCTTCATGTTTCTGAAGTTGCTTGAGCCCCAGTTGGTTTTGGTTTCTTCTCAACTCCATTCCAGTTTTACAGTTAAGAAATCCCCATGACCACCTCAAACTCCCTCTGCACACCCTATACAAAGCACAGGTGCTTTTTGGCTCCACTCTGTGGGAACGAGCAGCCTCAGAATGACCAAATTGTGCCAAGTACAGAATTTCCAGGTTGTTTCGAGCATCCAAAGAAAGATATCCTTCAGGAAGAAGTTATTGCACCCTTTGACACGGGGTTGTTATCCTGGTCTTCACATCAATGAACTGTACTCCACATACCGTTATCTAGGTGATGGTGAAGGGCAGGTTGGTGGGTGAGATGACTGCCTGATGGAAAACTCTACAGCCATGGCTTCTTCTTGGGTGTTCTGTTGAATTCACAAACTCTGTTGTGTTCACAAATAGGCCCTTAAAATACCTATGGCAAATATAAGGCAAATTTTTTCTTGGGATCACTTTAGTATCCTGGATATGCTCACAAGTGGGGTTCTTTTTTGGTGACATGAGTGCCAGCTGCTCCGTGAGAGAGAGAATCTGGGAGCTGGGAGGGATACTGTGGCCAGCAGGGTAGGGCCTTGCTAGCCAAGGCCTGTCCCACCACCCGCCAGCCAGGGAGCAAGGCAGACAGGCATGGGAGTGAAGCCCAGAGCCCAGGTTATCAGGCAAACGTAATAAAGCAGGTCCAATGTCAAGTCAGGATCAGAATCAGGACTGGTTGGATTAGCAAGAGCCAGACATAGTCTAGGGATCACCATGCAGGTCCATGGTGACTGGGAAGGTCTGAAATCAACATGAGAAGTTGGTGCCCTTCTAATTCCCTTCTGGGTGGAGAGGGTGTGGTGTGTGGTGTGTGTTGATCTGCGCATTTTCCTCCGTTCCTTCACACAGTGAGTTCCAGGAGATGGGAGTACCACATGAGATCACGATTCAGATCAATCTGGACAGAAAGATTTCTGTTTTTCAGTTCTGACATCAGTGAAGAGCCTCAGGACTTCCCTTGTTCTTCCAGAGCCATGCTTGCAGGACACTTGAAAGAGAACACATGGCATGGGTCCTGCTTTCCTTGACCCTTGTATTTTTTCTCTGGATGAGAAGCTGACCCATCATGATGATGAGCATTGTTTCTCCATGATACTGGTAGACTTTTACCTAGTTGAGAAAACTGAACTTAAAACAGGCATAAAAGTGTTAGCTTCATACACAGCCCATTCCTACTTTATAAATCTCCTTAAGAATATAATGAGGCCAGTATTACACAACTTACTGATTTTTAAATGTCTGGGAAAATCAATTGAAAATGTTAATCTCCTGACCTATTTTTTTCTATTACTGCTTTATATTTCTCACTTAAAAGTCCTTAGGGTTTTGGTTCATTGCTTGCAAATTATTAATGTTATGTATATGAGAAGCAGAGAAAATAGTATCTGATGTCTTTCTTCTGCAGCTCTACACTATTACAGAGCACCATCCTGCATATGGAAGTCATATCTGAAAAACATTTTAATTAAATTTAATTTAATTTAATTTAATTGATAATTTTTTTCTTTTTTTTTTTCTTTTTCTTTTTCCAGTTAATATTTTTAGGGTACTTGGTTACCCACCACTGAAATTCTTCAAGATTCCTTTTCTGAATGAGGAACTGCCAGAGGAAAAGGGCTACTGGATCAACAAAACTAATACAAGACATTAATTTCTTAACTGACTTGGAGATTTTGCTACAGCATGAGAGGCTGTTCTCTCAAAATTAAAGTAACTCATAGGCCTTATACTTGCCACAGATGCACAGTGAAACATAAGCATCTGAGGAACAACCTGATTTTATAAATCTCTGTGTTTGAGCAATTCGGGTATGGGAAATATATAAATATATATGTGTGTGTGCACAGATGTGAATTTATTGCCATAGCACTGTAAGTTTCTGTCAGTGAGCTCATCTTATCTAGCCTTGTTACTTTAGTGTGGTGCTGTAGAAGCTGCAGCTATCCTGTCTTAGCTCGGCCAAAGTCAGGCCCAAGCAAAGCAAAGATGTGATGGTTTTGGGACATGCTCCACAGGCGGGAGAAGCGATGGAGCCACAGGCGGGGATGCAGAGAGACGCTTCCAGAGTTTTGGAGATGGGAAGGCTGAAGAGGGATGAAAGAAACAGCTGGCGGAGGAGAGCGGGCGGGCGGGCAGTGGGGCTGAGACGGGCAGAGGCTTTGGGCGCTGAATGGGGACGAAGACGCTGATCAGGCGGGCAGGGGCTCTGCGAGCAAGCGCAGGGCGTAGGCGCCGCTGCCCCTACGTGTGCCCGTGCCGTGCCCCTGTCCCTGTGCCCTGTCCCCTATTCCCGGCCGCTTCCCGTTCCCCGCTCTGCCCGCCCGGGGCCGCCGCTCTCCGCGCGGGGCGGGGGCCCCCGGCCCGTCCCGCCCCGTCTCGGCCCCGTCACCAGGCGATGCTGCGGCCAAGATGGCGCCGGGTGTCGAGTGAGCGCCAGTGGGGTAGCGGCTCCGCGCCCGGCGCTCTCGCACCTCGGGCAGGGGCGGGCGCAGGGATGAGGTGCGTTCCTGGTCCCGGCTGGTCGTCGTGAGGGGCGCGGGCAGGCAGACACCATGGCGGGGATTATCAAGAAGCAGATCCTGAAGCATCTCTCCAGGTCAGTGGGGTGCGGTGCACCGGGCAGGCTGAGGGGGTGCGGGGCGGGGGCGACGGTGGGTCCCTGTCCCGGAGAGTGACCCCCGGGCTGGGCGCTGGGCGGGGGAACCGGGTCCATTCTGCCCGCGGAAGGGGGAGCTGAAGCCGCCTCCTCGTAGCGATTTAGAGGCGGGGGGGGGGTGGCCGGGTGCTCGTGTGGGACTGTCCGGCGGCCACAGCCGCTTAGCTGGCCCCTGGCCCTCGGCTCCCTCGCTCGGTGCCGGCGGCACAGGAGGGGAGGGGGCTCGGTCTGCCTGGCGCAGGTGGGAGTCACCGAGTGAGTCACCGCCGGGCTCCGGCCGCCTCCCCGCCGGGCAGACGGTGCCCGCCCCCGCTGCCCGAGGTGTGCGGGGGGCAGAGGAGCGGGGGAGACCGACCCTCGTGATTCCCAGGCGGCGGGGGCGACCAGCAGCCGCCCCGGTGCGCTGGCTGGCCGCGGCTGGGGGAGCTCGGCCTGTGTCCTTGCAGATCAGCTCGCGAATTCCGAGCTCTTGAGACACAGGTGAGGCCGGGCAACAAAAAGGTGCGCGCAGAGGGATGAAAATAAGTTCGTGGTTTTCTGGGTGACTGAAATCATGTCTGAGGTGCCTCGCGGCCTAAAACAAAACAAACAAGCCTACTGTAAATTTCTTAGCTGTCAATGTCGTGTGCTTGAAAGATGGAGAAATCGCAGAAAGTGCACAATCTGATTCATACAGTTTTAAAAAGCCACATCACGTTTCTCCCATTTTCTAAAGAGAGGGAAAAACATGTTAGGTACTTGATCTGTCATAATACCACAGCGTTGCTAATTCTTCAGAGCTTACTTTTATATCTTAAAAAATATAACCTGAAATACTTCAATTTTTTAGTTATTTGTTACCAAAATGTTTTATTCCACTTTTGTGTGGTATTTCTGGAAAGTGTTTATGGAGAAAAACAAAATGAAGTGACAGATTGTCATTTGACTAATCTGTTGATGATGCACATGGAAAACATAATTCTCATTCCAAATCATTTGATATCTATCTGCTAAATGTGATGTATGAAGCAGTAGTAGAAAAATTTTTCTTCTCCACCCTGCTCATGAGTTTTGTAGCAGGGAATGCTGATAAAGAAATCTTTTCTTTGCATGAAAATGACAGAGCACCGTGTGAATGGAAATGCAACGAGAAGATGTCATCAGGCTTGAGTCAGTTTTCTAATCAGCAGTGTGCTTGGCATAGCTGGATTTAGCAGCTTGTTTCCTGTAGTGGTGTATCGCAAGCTGTATGGAAAGAGAGGTGAACTCTAATGTCTGTGCTACAGGTTATATGTGTCTGGAACTAGGCATGAGTAAGATGAGTTGTTTTTTGTCTAGTTTTTCAAATGAACAGCTGAGATTAGAACTAAGTACTTTGTCATGTTGGTAAATTTATGATTGCTCTCTTGTGTGTTGTGATCATGCTTACTCAACAAGGCTCTGTCAAATGATTATGACACATTTTATTACTTCTGGAAAGCTTATGGGATATATCCAGTGATCTGAGGCTTGTGAATTGAACTTCATGCTCATAATCCATACTATTCAAAGAGTGTGTTTGCTACCTAAAATATAGACAGTATTATTAAGCCCCTTGTTGTGGGTATTCTTCATGACATGTTCAGATAATATCTTTACTTCCTGCAGAACAGGTGTTTCAGTGGTTGCAGAAGTTGGTTACTCAGGAAAGCAGAATTCAAGCGACATGAGCTGCTTAAATTTCAGGACCTTGATACTTCAACAAAAATTAAACCAGCATTATTTCAGTATTTTCTCTAATAAGTTTTGTAAGAATGTGATTAAGGAGCCAAATGCATAAGGAATTTCCTGTAATAGAGAGAGTGCCAAAGGACATTTTCACTTTTTACTCTTACTACATTAGTTCCTGTCCTGCAGTTTTCGTAGTTTCTTGAAACTGCCGCCTGTTTGTCATCTTCAGCAAAGCAGGTATTAGTGGCAGGATTAAAATTTATTGGAAGAAATCCATAAATAATAAAGCAATAGTGGAACGAATTACCCTCTTACCTCGACTTATTTTAATTTCTGATTATTTTATTTCCCTTTATGTTTGAACAAAGATATGAACTTGTACCTTAAATTACAGAGACCTACTTCGATTTTTTACCACAAACCATGGAACAGTTGAGGTTGGAAGGGATCTTTAGCCATCATCTTGTCCAGCTCCCCCAATCATCATTGATTTGTCAATGTTTGCCATGATTGCTGCAATAGTTGTTAATCATGTGTTAGCAGTTTTCAGCTCTTTTTACTATCAAGGTACCTTACTTGCAAATATAAAAGCGTTGTGTCATTCAGCAGTGCAGTTTCCATTTAGCAGTTCACAGTGCTTTTATTAGCTGAACTGATAATGGGCACTGGTGTGAAGGAGCCTCGTCATTCTACATTTGTTAAACAGCGAAAATTTTACGTAGGTATGAGTCTTTAATGTCTGAGCACAGGAAGATGACCCAAACTGCATTTTGAAACAGTTTTGATATCTAAATTACTTTTTACCTTTGTAAAGGGTTTTTCTTATTGCTGTGTTACAGTTTAAGAAAGTAATAAAGCTTGTTTTATTCAACTTGTAACAAGTCTGTATCTTGTGTCAGGACGTGGTGATGAGTTTTTTGCTTTTTCAATATTTTAAAATTTTTAAAAATGTCCTTTATCTTCAACATGCATTGTTCTTTCCCAAGGCTGTGGTAGAAAATGAGAAGCAGGGAAGGGCTAGGAGTTATATGTGTTTTTGTTGTACTTCAGATGATGTGGTGCTTGGTGTAGGATACTAACCTAAATCTATCAACTAAACTGAAGAGTTTGCCATTTGGAGGTTTTAATTTTTGTCAGCTCCATAAGTGTTAGGTGTAGTTTTGCTGAATACAAATGATGATGTCTTTATTTCATAATAAATGTGCCCTAAAATGAAACAAGTTTCTGGATAATGGCATCATCCTTTACAGAGGTGGGAAAGACAAATCATCCCTGGGAGAAGTCTTCTCTGTAGTGTTGGGAACACTTACTGTGAAGATCTTTGCCAGTGAACTGAAAATTGTGTTGAATCTTCATTTGTGCTGTTACATGTTTTCGGTGGGTGAGAGATTTCTTGTTGAACAGCACCTTTTATTATGAGATTTTTTGTTCAGTGCTCTGCTACGGTGATTGCAGATATCCTCCAGCATTCCTTCTTTTTTCTCAGACTTTGTGGACAAGTGTATGAAACAATGGTTTTAAAGATTTCCAACTGGAATCTAGATTTCCCTGTGCAAGTTCACTGTGGTGTTACTGTAATACTGTCTCTGGTTGTAAGGGGATCATCTCCATGGCAGGGGTTGCATCTTGGGTTGTTTGGGTGGGAGGTACAGAGATTAGGTATTACTAACACAGACTTGTATAAGGTTGTTTTCAGGTGTTTTTTAGTTGTGGCTTTTAGTATCATTGAAATTCCCTTTCTAGTTAATGAGCAGTCTGAGTCTTCTGTATATCTGCATGATCCATGCCCTTCTATGAAAACCAGTTTTGTTTATCAAGGAATGTATAAGAAGCATGAAGGCAAGCTTGTAAACTTTGGCTCTCTGTTAAGTGGCCACACTGAATATGATAGTCTTCACCTCAATTGATGTTAACTCTTAAGTTTATCAATGATAAGACATAGTTCAACTTAAAAAGTTATAGTTTGTATCTTACTCAATATTTTCCACAAAGAAAACAGGAAGAGGTTTTAAAGTGTTTGATATGGCAGAATTTTTTTTTCAGTTGTGTCATTAGTTAATGTTCTGCATGAACTTAGACCTTGGCTTTTGCTCATCTGAATCAATAGATGTGAACATACTAAGATTTCAATAGAAGAAAATTGCAGTGAGTTTTGTGACAATTGTTTTCAACTCATAGCTGGGAAATCATTCTAAAGCTCATATGAAGAATGGTTGTACAAAGAATAGCATACTAATTGTATGGATATCAGGAATCAGTTGGTCCTGATGTAAACAATGATATCCTACATCATCTGGTACAGCTTCACTGATACGTCTCCTACCAAAATATTTGCCCTGTATATTGACCTGCTTTTATGCCAGTCAGACATGCCTGACTGGTCAGGAATGTTACCTTCTCAAAACATCTGAGGTGATTCCTTTTAGAATAAAGCCGTGTAACACCTTTGGCGAGAATGGGCTGTTTCCTTCCTGTAAGTAAATGACCAAAATTGTTTGGATGAACGTTGAAAATTCTGCTGGTAGCAAAATAAGCAGGTTTTTGCTTATTTTCAGTTTTGTGTATTCCACTTCTGTGTCACTTTAGTTTGTGAAAGTTAACCAGTTCCTTTAGCCAGCCAAAGAGCACAAAGTGTGTACTTTTCTGCTTCTCTCTTCACTTGTACTAATTTTGCAGAGTGTATTCTACATGACTGACTTTATTGGCTTGTGTATTATGTGAGAAAATTGCAAAACACAATGTAGACATAACAATCTCTGTTGTTCTGAATGAGTCTGTATTGAATCTGAATACTTGCAGAAAGTGTTAGCAGTAAGTCTGTCTTAAATGCTGCTCCTAATGAAAGAATAAGGAAAAAAAAACACAGGTAGTAGAGCAGAACTGCTTGAGACAGCAGAAAAGAAGAAGGAGAAAGAGCAATTTAAAGTTTGACTATAATCCTGTATTTCTTAAATTCCCTTATGTTTGAAAATCAATACTTTTAGTATTTAAGTGGAGACTTCATGCCAACAATTTCTTCTGTGTGAATGTGTTGGTGATGTGATGAGCATAAAGGAATCAATAAATGCTTTTTTGAAGAGAATTTAAAAACTTTCACTTTCTTCTGTTTTTGTTAGTAGCTTCATGCATCATAGTGCATTTTAAGATTCTGTAACAAAACATCTTCCAAAATCCAAACTGAAATTGCTGTGGTGCTTTATGAAATTATACAGATATCTTGGAGATAAAGAAGCAATAATGTATTTTCTGGTAAAATTCTTAATCATTACATTTATTAAGATTTGATATTAAATCTTGTGCTACATCTCAGAAAGATCTCTTAAGCTTTCAGTAGCATTTGGGTTAATGAAATAAACTCACAGAATCTGACTTCTCCTTTTCAGTTTGTTTTATGTTATTTTTGCAAATGTATTTTAAATTTAAATGCTAATTCTACAGACATTGCATTTGTACAATTAAAGTTCTGCTGAAGCTTTGTTGAAGTCAGACAACTCTTGTGCATACATAATAAAAACGAATACATTTGCACAATCAAGAGGAATTAATCAGCAGCATTTTAGTTGTATGTCATCATTTTCTTTAAAGAATTCTCAGAATAGTTTTACTAGTAAGTTTCACAATGAAAATTATATTGAAGATCACTGTGTTCAAGTATCTGACACGCTAGTATGAAGTATACCCTGGGAAAAAAGGATATTTAAATAAAACATGTGAGGAATAAAATTGTTTCTTAAGATCAAGTGATTATGGAGTATGTAAGAATCAAAACCAACCCACAGTTACATTTTTTAAAAATTTGTTATTTCTCTTGCCAAAGCCTTAGTGTTTTGAGGTTTTTTTTTAATATCAAAGCAGAATAAAAGTCTGTACTAAATAATTCGAAGAATGAGAGGTGCTTTTTAAAGTGTCTTGTTTTATTTTTTTCTTTTTTCTACAAGCACATTGGATGAAGGAGATCAGGTAATTTCTGATGAGACATTAATGGAATTATAAAGGCTTACATGAAGTGGTTTATTTCACAGGTTTTTTGCAAATCATGAGAATAATTTCTAACAAGTGTCTTATTACTCAGTGTTATCTTGGGTTTGGCCACTTGCACAACAACCCAGGTTTCTCAATCCAGTAACTCCTATACTTTCTGGAGCTGGTGCTAACCATGGTTCAGATGTCTTCAGTGTCTGCTTTTTTGATGAGAAAAAGCAGGAGAGGAAAGAGCTCCAGCTAGGCTGTGCCTTTTAATTCTTTCAGCCTCCCCCAGATGGATGTGTGAGCCTTGCTGGAAGAAGAATGTCCCCAGCACAGATTTTGTGGCAGCTCTGCCATGCATCTTTACCACGTAGCTTGAGAATACCAGAGCTTTCTTTTTCCTCAGAGACACTTGCTGCTTCTGACTCCCAAGGAAGCAACACTTGGATCCAGCTACCCAGGAATCTGAGAGTTACGTGGTTGCCTACATCTGGAACAGTTTTCATATTGTAGTTTCTTCCATTGCTGGGAGTCTGGAGACCTGAGAAAAATAAAAATTTGTAATTAGGTATCTCTAATTCATGTTAGTGATAAATCTCTTAAATGCTGTTCAGATATCCCAACTAACTGCCTACCAAGGTCACTGTCCAAATGTTTGGGTTTTATTGCACCCAAAAGGGTAAAAGTGTAGGAATTAGTTATATTTAAACTGAGGCATCTCTTTGAAGTGAGGAGAATTAACAGAGAATTTTTTTTTGAGGAGCTTATTGTACTAAAATTTCATTGCCTGCAAAATCAGACTTTCAAACATGTGCAAGTCTTTGTAGCACCACCCCAACCACAAAAACAAATCCAGAAGTTCCATTCCCCCATATCTCTAGAGTCAGGTTTCTTTAGTATGAATTTTGAATAGCTGAGACACTGTAAATAGGAGCAAATACTGTGGGTTGAGAAATCTCTAGGCAAAACAAAACTGAAGAGTTGTCTCCCATTTAAAAATAAAACAAAACCCTCTTACACTTCATCTTTGGGCTATCTTCCTTCTCATCTTCCAGATGTCCTAACTGAGTATCACTTGAACCACTTGGCTACATTATAGAGATCTTTTCTGCATGATTAAAATTTGCTTCTTAAGCTGTTCATTTAAACAGGGCTGCAGTATTGTAGCATTAGACAGCAAGGGTTTCTCTCATGGGAATCTAGTGTTTTACCCAGGTCTGTTTCCTTTTGAATTCTGAAGTGTCATGATGTGTAACAAACTGTTGTAACTGCAGTTATCTTCAGCTAAAACTCTCTTACATTATTGTATCACTCCTTTTTCCCTTTGAACTTGATCCCTTGTGTGTCCCCCATGTCCCGTTCCCTGCAGCGATCCCAGCTGGCTCTGGTGGAGATTGGTTTGCTGTGAATATCCTTACTACCAAAATGAGTACCAGAAGCTTCTCAGAAGCCGTGGCAACTGACCACTTGCTTTCACCAGGAGTAGGGGCCTTATGTCTGAATACCTTGCCCTCAGGTAACTTCCCCTCTCCCGCCTTTGTAGAGTAAATGTAAGAGGTGGTATGTATTTATATAAACGTAGGAGTGAAGTGTGCTCTATAAAATGTTACTTGGGTTTCCACTCCTGTTTCTTTTTGTAATTTAAAATTCTGCAAAAGATAATAGTTTGCTATGCAGCTGTATGTTTTGGCTTCTTTGGGGTTTTTATAAGTCCTGAACTAAATTTGCAAAACTGGTTTGTGAACTAAATCAGCAATCCCATTATAAACATACCTTTATGTGTATTTTCTAAATGTAATCTGGGTATTTCCCGATATGTTTAGGCTATGTGACATTTACTGTTTATCATTTGCATCTACTTAATTCCTTTTCATAAATTATTGTGTATTACCTCTGTATTGATGTATTTGAAGGATCCGTCAGCTCTTTACCTAATTTACAGAAGAAAATGACTGATGTTATTTTTTTTTTAAATTATAAGAGTTCTTATAGTTAATGTCTTATCAAAAGATCTTACTTTGTTGTGAAATCTGATCAGTTAGCATTAAAAAGATATCTGCTAATGTCGTATAAATAAATGATGCAGTTTCCAAAGCAGGTGTTGTTATTATTTTACGCTGTATCATTATTTCTTGATTTTAAATTTCTAAAATGATTTTTCATCAAATGGGGTTTTTTTTGCATTAGGTACAGAATGTTGTATTTTAAGTAGAATTTAATTGTTATCAAGTATAAGCAAATTGACGTTGTTTTATTGCTTCCTGCAGCGGGGAAGTTGCATATACATTGCCACATGTGGTTTAATATATTCAGGATTTTATGTTATCTTGTACTCAACATATCATTAAGGCCTGACATGTATAGGATTGTCATGTTTGAATAAAGTTCTTTGGGTTTGATCATATTGGCCATTTCTCTGCTTGATGTGAAAAGACTCATGGAATAGAAAAGCTAATATTGGTCTGTGTGAGGGTTTATCAGAAGTGAAAGATAAATTTCTTTAGCAATATTTTGCTTGCAAGATGATTATCATTCACGCAGTACAAGCTCCTCATTTATGCGCAGTGCTTGGCTGTGTCTGCACAGATCTGCTTCATGACACATAATTAGATAATAACCACTGATGACAGCAGCTGTCTCAGTTCTGCCTGTACCCAAAAAGCAAGCAATACAGCTTTTCTAAATAGAAACAAAATCATTTCCTATATGTGTTATTACAGAATTAACTAGGGGAAGTATTATGTACTGTCAAGAGACTTGGCGGGGATGTCAGTATTTGAGAAGTGTGGAATGGGTCTTGAAGTGAATAAGAGTGTACTAAGATGTCTTCAGGAAGTCACCTGGAGTAGGAGTCCATGCTAAAGTCTTTCTGTGTTGTGATGAAATGGAAGCAATTATTTGGAAATGTCAGCAAAGCAGATGTATTATTCAGGGCTCCTATTATGGGATGGATAAGGGGGGGGTGTGACACTGCACCAGATATATTACGCAAAAACGTGTTGCTAGTTGAGCCAAGGTCCTAATTAGTGATTTTCCTGGAAAGGAAGATCTGTCTTTAGACTATGATAGGTCAAAAAGCATGATCAGTGATAGGTGCTTGAGGCCCTATATGGTAGCCTGTCCCACCTGAAGCTGTAGGGCTGTAGGTGGTGTTTTGGACTTGTCTGGTGTGCTATAACTCATGGCCAGCCTGAGAGCAGTAGCTCCAGGCTGGGTGTGTAAACAAGGGAATGCCCTGTCCTGCTCCAGAGGGTTGGACTATGAGCACCTTCACAAAGTGCTCTGCAGCAGGTGATGCAGATCCTCTCCATGCTGGACATCCAACAGGCCATGGAGGGTTCTCCATCTTGAAATCAGGCACCAAATACACACCTGATGATTCTGTAAGCATTCAAGGTGAAATTAGATAAAGCATGTAGGCATTTGTGTGGAGTGGCCACAATACCAACAGGTAAAGGGGTGATACCTTTCTTGTGTACAAATTAATGTTGGAGGGTGTAAGAAGATGCCAGTTGGGTGTCACAGATAGCGAGGGGTGTACTGAAAGATCCAGCGACAGGGGTAGCTGCTGCAGTTGGTTTTGTCATTTAGGAGTCCCCTGTGATTCCCTGTTGGTTGCAGAATGAGGGATGGTAACCCTTGCAGTTCAACTGCTGTTAGGGACTTCTTGGGAGAAAACTGCATGCTATTTGGGAATCCATGCAGGACACAACATTGCTGACACAGATGACTTCTGGATACAAGCTGGAGGATAGGTGGAGGAATAGCCTCTCACACCACCAAAGATGCCTCCACTCTAGACTTGTGTATTGGTCACCCACTGGCTCACAGTGGTGGTATTTTACAGTGCTCTTATGGCAATGCTCTTCTGGTGCAGAATGTGAGAGTGCCATTGTTTATGGGAGGAATTTTTTTCCAGAAATATTAAAATCTATCCTTACTAATGCTTATTTTCAACTTAATGTACTGTTAATATTAATAAATAAAGTACTAAAGTGTTTTATGTGTCAGAGTGTGTCTAGTCAATCCTATTATGTTGTAAACATAGGAGGTGTTACCTGTCCCCAAAAACCCTTCCACAAGTGCCTTAATTTTTAAATTTTTTAAATTCTTTAGAGGTTTTGATTTTGGTACTGTTTTCTAGTCTGATGTTTTCATGGACATTAAAATGTTTTGCAATTAGTGTTTCCTTTTACTTGCTTTTGAAGTGTTCCTTTTAGTTTCATGTATATTTTTGTTCCTGTATTAAGGTAAATGAACATCCAATTAACTTTTCGTGCTAAAGAAATAACACTAATTATTATTTTTATAATAAAAATTATAAATTTTAATTTATAAAATTAGTATTTTCAGAAAAGGAAGTAGTGTCCAAGATGAAGACATTCCATATTTTGTGGTGATATTTAGTACTACTTCCCATTCATTTTTTTATACACAGTAGTACTTTAACCTTTATGTATTTCAGACAATTTTTCATCAATTGTCTCTTATCTTCCCTCTTTATTTCCCAAAAATCTTTCACTTGGAACCCAGTAGTTTCCGTGAATTATATTTTCAAATCTTGAGTATCTTGCATCAGCAATGAGTCAGCTATTGCTGCAAAACCATTTGCTGCTGTCTTGGGTTCCTCAGAAGGACAGTTTTCTGTGGACTTGATGAATGTGACTTGTATGCTGCCTGTCAGCTTTTATACATTTTAACTCAGACTGCAGAGCTAAAAGTTTTTTACTCATAAGCTTACACGAAGCACAGCTAATGGTTTCTTGTTAGGTAAATTACTACTTTAATGTGCTAAAATTAAAGCATCCCTAGGACAACCAGGATTCACTCAAATGTTTTTGGTAATTCACAGTTCACCAGCTTTTTCTAGGGCATTACTAAATATATTCAGTGCTTTTGGCTTTCTGCATACCCTTTGGACAGTGAGATATGTGATATTGTTGCTCTTGCAGTCTTCTGATCAATACTAACCTTAAGTCTTTACTGTTATATTAATTTTTATAGCATTTTTTGTGATGCTTTTTGGTTGACGTTTTTTGGAGTACCAAGAAAAGATATCAGTTGCCTAATTCTAATCTTGTTTCTTAGGTTTGAAGGATTGAAATTGTCATCTTTTACAGAAGTTTGTTCTTTTAAATTTGGGTTTTTTTTCCTCTGGCCTATCACGTCCTTTAATTTTCCTTTAACTAATTTTCATTAGTTCCTCTTTCAATACAGGTCAATCACTTGTTGCATCTGTAGAGACTGTCTTTAGTCAGTCTGTCATTTACTTAATGGCAGCTTATCTTTAACCATGTGTGATGATAGTGGGTCTCACCTTTTCTGTCCTGTCATACTTGGATCAAGCGGAGTGCTACCAAGAACTCTTCTGAATGTCATTGTGCTTAATGTTGCTGGTATGTAGAGTTGTATTTTAATCTAGGGAGTCTTTTTCTTGTATAGGACTTGCTGCCATCTAAATAGATCTAATAATTTTGATACTTAGGACTTAAATAATGAAGATCTGCCACAGGAAAAAGTACAGCAATGCTCCTGAACTCAGAATTTACATGTGGTGTTTTTTCCCCTGAGACACTGATTTTTCTTTTGGCTTCAGCAAAGAAAGTATGTGAGAGGAAATCATTATGTTGCCTGCAGCATGCTATTTCCTGTAACTTTGGTTTTTTCTTACTTAAAGCTGGGGGGGATTTAGATTTATTTATTTTCCAGACCAATCCAGTTATTGAAAATCAGCTATGGTTTGTGGTGTTATGCTGGATGAGAGGAACTCAATTATAACAGTATACACTGTTGATCCCAATACTTTGTTTCTGGGGCAGATTTGACAGAGTTAGTTCTATTCCTCTTCCACTTGAAGTCTTAAAATTTGAAGTGGTCTAGTGAGAGGATTGACAGTAGACCTCCTTCACTCTGTTACTTTGAGTCATGGGAAGCAAACATTTTCCTGAGAAACTCAATTGAAAAAGACCATTTTTCTTGTTTCAGAAATTGTGTAATGTTCCTTAGCGATCAAATAACATGGTTCAGCCAGGTGAAACAGTAACAAAAACCAAACAGTGATCTTTGTGTTCCGTTTCTGCTGTTCTGTTATTGATCCAGTTGCCAGTGGTTAGTAGGTCATGCTTCCCTTTTTCAGAGCCTGTTGTTTAAGCAGTTTGAGTTCATAACAAGAAGATAAGCAAAACTTGTAGCACATACTGTGGTTTAATAGTCTGTCATGATTAGAGCATACGTTTAGAATCATATCGCTGAGGAAATTTTATTTAAAAAGCAGGGAAGGCACATGGTAGAGCTGGGGAAAGTGGCTGTATATACAGGAGGTGTGCAAAACAGCTGAGAATCTGTGTCCAAATGTAATACAGACTTCTGTTATTTCTCTATTAAATCCAGAGGTTGGAGTTTCTGTTGTCAAACTTGACAAGGCATCTGGTATTCGCTCCAAACCTTTGGGGATCGCTGCTCTAAGCTTCATGTGGTCTGTGGCCTTCATTGTACAAACCATAAGCTTGTGACTTCAGAAAAGTGTTTTCCCATCTTCTCTACCTGTTCTTGGGTTTTTGTTGTTTCTGTTTTCAACTTCTTGGCCATCTTCTCTGCCAGTGTGGTGGAATGCTCCATTCAGAGCTCCAAGCCTGTGGTGTTACAAACAAACCTTTAGAAAACAAATATTTTAGGCAAGGAAATAAATGCATGTTTTATGCAGGTTTTGAGTTATTTTAGAGGGAAAGATCTGAAAGAACTGTTGTGGTCCTGACAAAATACATTGATTGTAACTTGCTCCTCTTTGATTCTTAATATTCTGCTGTTACTGTACAGTCTTTTACACTTTTCACTAAACTCTTAGTCTGTACTTTGTAAATTAAAGTTGAACCATCTATCTGTAACTGCATAGCAAGATTTAGTGCATGTATGTGTAGATATACCCAAAGGAGCTATGGCAGGCTGCTTGTGATACTGATAAATTCATATTTCTGGGTTCTTGCATTTTAACTGTAAATATTTTACAGCATTATTCAACTTATAAAATTCAATATTAAAACTGTATTGAAATCCATACTATCACATAGTAATTCAAACCTCAGATATGTTTTGAGAAAGGAAGTGTACTTTGTGAAATGGAAACTCAATCTGTGAAAACAGTTTTGCTAAGAATATCTTGTGGTATTAGTAAACCAAGTCTGTATTGCCTCAGTAAAAGTGATATCTTACTGTCTCAGCGAAACAAGGTAACAGAAAGCTTCGGTGAACTCAACCATGACCTTTTTTTCCATTCCTCTTGTCTTTTACTTTGCTCTTTCCTGCTTTATTTATTTCATGTACTGAGTAGTGGATATTAACAATTGGTCTGTGTCCTAGAAAAGGAGCAACAGTCAGAAGTTCTTGGGATGTTGTACAGAGAAATGGCCCTGTTGTTGAGACCTCTGCTCCCAGTTTGACCCAAGTTTTTAAGGAGTAATTAACTCATTCTAAGGAATGAACACCAGGGTAAAAAAAAAGTGGCAGGCTGGCAGGGGGGGCTGTTTGCATGTGGCTGGTCAGGGAGAAGAATGTGTGTGTATCATGAACTCAGGCCCATTGTTCTGAGTAGTTACATGAAAAGCTTATAGAAAATTTTAATTGGTTTTGCCCTATCAGGGATTTCCAATCATGAAACATCATGACACAACCAAAGATTTCTAATTATTTTGTATTCAGAATTACATGGTCCTAACTTTACGGGAATTACCTCTCTGTTTTACATAAAAATGTATGATAAATATCATAGTCTAATACGTTCTTGAAGTTTAAGCAATTAAGCATTCTGGGTTACAGTACTAAGAATCACAAGTTTTTTAGATACAGAGATAACTTGCCAACCTCTAAAGCTATGCTGCCTCCTTAGATTTTGCCTAGCAATAAATATTAGAAAAAGTCTCCAACACCAGAATATTTAGAATAATATTGACATTTAATTTCATAATAAAATGAAGAATTAATAGTATTAAAATATTAAATTGCAGATTGTATTTGGGTTACAATTTTTTCAGTGATGATTATACCAGCTTCATGGCAAGTTCACTGGAACTTGCGGTACACACACACCAGTGTGTCTGTGGTACATCTGCCCCCGAGCCTTGGTTGGTTGAGTGTGAAGCACACCAGAAAGAAAGGACAAAGCCCTCTGGCTCAGTGGGGATGAGGCTAGAGGCTTGTGGTAACTCGAAATTGGCTTGCTGTTGCCATTCTCAAATTGGCTTTTCTGTTGCCATTCTCCTCCTTAATGGTATTTTGGTAACTTTCTTGCTTTGAAGTTTGAAAACCTCTTTTTGTAGGTCCTGTGTGTTTCACTGTGATGTGTCTGCACCTGTGACCAGGATAATGCTTAGATCTAAGCTGAGAGTCATTTCTGGTGTGGCTGAGCAACAGGGGACTCTGAGGGGTACTTCTTTCACAGAGCACGAGTCTCAGAGACTTGTGTGTACGTGTGTGTCTGTAATGGCAGAAGGTTTTTGCCTCTGCTGTGTAAATGTGACTTTGTAACACCACTTTGTAATTCTTGTGTTGACCCTTCTGTAGAAAGTCAAGAGTGAGAGGTACTACCATGTGACTGAAAACTCTCAATGGCTGCTTTTTTTCTTCTAGGAATTTTGTATAACCTGAGCCAGATGAGACTTTGCGATGGTGTCTGAGATAGGAAGTTTTATATTTTGCAGTTACTGATAGGTTGTTTCAATGAGGCAGGTTATTTAGCTCTTCTCATTATTCGTTCTTGTTGAAAGGAAGAAAAAAGGGTAACCAGAAAACAAAATAATTCAAGTCCTTTATTCCCCTCATAATGTTTCTAAACAGAGCATTTAGGAGTGCATTAGTTGCCAAAGAAAATACATTTATCAATAGCCTTATCTCAAGGTATTTTTACTACTGAAATTATTAAACTATATTATTCACAGATTAAATCTCATTGCTTGTGGATAATTTATGCCTTGTAAGCAATACAGTAACAACTGCAGCACTTCTGTCATAAAAAACATGTCTAGTATTATTTGCAAATACTTAATTCTGGCATTTTGTCAGGCTAGGTAAATGCATTTCCAAAGCTAACCATCCCAGCAATATGGAGTAAAGCAGCTGGACTCAGAAATGCCTACTCTGTTTCAAGCTCTTCTTGGAAACTGTTAAGAGGAGAAGCTTGGTGACCTTCTTCATCTTTTTCCACCATCTCCCCCAGTATCAGACTTAATGAGGACCTTGTAGTTCAGTTAGAAGTTGGTCTCTTGAATGGAAAGCAAACGCTGTAATTGCACCTCCTGGGACATTGCTTTCGGGCGATGTTCCGTCATTAAGGACAGACGAATCCCTTTGCCTGGAGAATAGCAGCACTGGGAGATTTCAGTGGGAAAAGTCACAAAGCATAATGCCAGCAGCAGTATTTTCTACTAATCTTGTAAAACTAGATGCAATTCATGAGCAGAAACAATTTTTCATGGTAGATTGAAAGTGTGGTTAAGTGTAGCCTGTTCTTAGCTTGTGGTAGATTTAATGCTATGGCTGTTGGTTTGAAGAACCCATGCTGGAGAACCCATGAGCTCTATCATGTTGTCTCACAAGGATGTGAACCATTTGATACAGCCACACAGATTGTTCTATTGCATCAGCAGATTCGAGTGCCTTTGAAATATAAATAAATTTATATGTACTCTTCTAAATAGTTACACTTTTTACCACATGGATATCATATTGAGCTTTCAAGTTTTTATCCAGTATTTTATATACCTCATACTGCTATGTGTGTGTATGTGTATTTCTAATTTGTCATTAAATTCTGTTACTAAATCTAATTAATATTGTAAATAAAACTTTTTTATTGAAAGATTTTAACTAAATATATAGAAAGGTACTGTTTATGAGTGTAATTTTAGGGGTTTGGAATTATTTTGTCATTTTGAAAAATTAAGGAAGAGTGAAATAGATTCAATTCTACTTTATATAGTTTAAAATAAATCAAGAGTTTGAGTAAAGGATCATTTGTTTTTCTGGGTAATGCAAAAATTAGAAGATATCTCACAATATGTTTTTGTTTATGTATTTATATATTGAGCTAATGAGATGAAAAAAATTAGAGGGACAAATCAATTCCATTGTATCATTTCTTTGCAGGATGAAATTTATCTAAGAACCTAAGATGATTTCTTCACCCCCAGACCATTGCTTTAAGTTAAATTGTCACTGATATGCAGGATAGCTTTGATTGCTTTATATGTATTTACTTAAGGTGTGCTTGTTTTTAGGTTCACCAAAAATCTCTCACCTGACAAGATCAACCTGAGCACGTTAAAGGGGGAAGGTCAGCTCACCAATTTAGAGCTGGATCAAGAGGTACTTCAGAACATGCTGGATCTTCCAACATGGCTGGCTATAAACAAGGTGTTTTGTAATAAAGCATCCATTAGGGTGAGTAATTTATTGTGCTGGAATGGTAATTAAATCTTTCTTCTTTTCCTTCTGTCTCTGTAAACTTTCAAGCACCTTTGTATTAATAGGAAGTTGTGATAAGTGCTTGATAAAATTTTAAAGAACAACAAAGATGTTATCAGCAATAATTTCTTCCTAATTTTTGTTTCTCATGTGATGACATAAAATACATCTGGAAATGATGAAAACAAGAGCAATTATTTTAAATTTTTTTTTCCTTTCTGAGTAAATTTTATTCCTGCATGTTTTGAAAATGAGGTAGAAGTAAAAGTTTGTATTTGTCCATGGTAATTAGTCTGTCATAATTATTTATTATTCTCTTTCTTGTGTATTCTCTCTTCACTTCTCTTTGTTTATTGCTTTCCCTCTTGTTCTGTTCCCATTTCCAAAACATACCTTTCTGAGGATTTGGATCTCTGTGGGGAACGTGGAAACACAATAAATCTAGTAGATGCTGCTTTTCTTTGGTCATTGTGGCTGCTAATGATTGAAACAATGTATATAATCTGTACCACTTTATACTAATTTGGGATTAAGAAATGAAGGATGGCTTGTTCTTGACTGAAGTTACAGTGTGGTCAAACATTGGCACCTCCTCAGTCTTTTCGTGGGTTTTGGTTTTGGATTTTTGGTGTTTTTTTGGTTTGCTTTTGTTTTCTCTGATGGGAGATTGTTCTGATTTTTCTGAATGCAGTGAACTTGATGTATTGTTGCAGGCATCCAATCAGTTGTAGGTCAACAAAGGCAATGTAGATTTTCTTTCCTTTTAAAGGAAAGAATGTGTAAGGCAGTGATGCTTTTTCTGATGCTTGACAACTCACTATTAAAGAGACAAATTCTACTTTGCTCCCCTGTTTTTTTGCTCAGTGATAAGTAGATTTTGAAGTTCAGAGTTTTTAACATCTAGTGTGTGCATAAAGTTACCATATAGTATCTTCAGATAAACTTAGTATTTTGAAAGTAATATTATGCTGAGTTCAGAAGTTAGAAAAATAATTTGTATGCCTAAAACACATTCTATGTGATTTATTTTACTGTATTTTTAATATTTAATTTGCTTTAGAATACTGTTTTCTCTTGCAGATACCATGGACAAAATTGAAAACACATCCCATCTCTTTGGTGAGTTCTGAAATAAACTCTGAAATATACTGTGTGTAGCAGAATCTATATCTAATATTTATATAGTTCTCTTGACGTGATTCTAGAAATAACTGAAGCGTTAACAGGCCTTTACTAAGTGTCCTCTGGGTAGCAGCAGATCAAGGCAAAATGCTGTAATGTGTTCATGGTAGGTTTGTTTTCTTAATCTGTGGCTTCAGTGTAATCACTGTAATGTTTTACCATTAGCTCATTTCTGTCAAGTTTTTAGTCATTACATGTTAATTTGGGTTTACCTGAAGGTTAGTTATTGGTCCAATTAACCCCTTTTACAAGTTCCTGCCTCTGTTTTGGAGCTATCTTTTCTAGGGACTTTTCAATTCTGTCTGTACTCTACACAGTGATTTCACACACATAGCATTTATAGGGTTTTTGTGACCACCTAGGACTCAGCCTGGATATAAATAGGAGGTAAAATGCGTAGATAGGACTCAACAACAATTAGAAGTAATGTTAATTCTTGCATTTGTTTTCCTTTGTTCTTTCTTTTTAAATATACTAACAATTGTGGTAGCACCAGAAGTAATTTATTTGACGATGAGTAAACTTTCTTAATTGCATTTGCTTAAGAGTGAACGTTCCTTTAGCTGTCATGTTTCCCAGTCTTGCAGTGAATGCGCTTGTAATTCCTTTGCTCTGAATCAGACTTGGGAAAGACATGTTGTATTAAATAATTGATGCATTTGCTAGTGACCCAGTTGTAATGTACTAATGTCTGTACTGCTTCTTAATGACACCCAGATCTTAAAGTCTGGTAACGCCGAGGTGGGATGTTTCAACCTCTTGGCTGTGAGATGCAACTGCCAAATTAGGAAATTGGTTTAAGCTGTGCTATTCTTAAACATGACACACTTTGACCTACGGTAGCAAGGCGCTGTTTGCTTTGCTCCTACTGAACTTACATTAGCACTCTTTGAGGCTAAGATAACTTTCAAGGTAACCTTTTTTACATAAATGTTTCCTTGAGAAAGTGCATTAGATAGTAACAGAAGTTCACTATTCAATGGTAGATTGCACAACAGCCTTTTTGATTTCTAAAGGAAAGTGAATTCAGTGGCCCAAGTGCCAAACCTCAGCCCTTCATTACATCACTGAACTTCTGGTATTTTGGCAGGGACAGGGGAAGGGGGATATTTTTCCTACTGAGAGTTTAGTTAAGTTGGCATAGCATTGCTCTGTTTGCACAGCTTACTAGGTAACCAGAACCCACTTGTCTAGGCAAAGGGCCTTTCATTGGGCTGAGTTGCCCTTTGTGAGAATCAGTCCCTTAACACAGTGGCACATACTGTTATCTTTGCTCACAACCCAATTCTGGTTTTATATTATAAACAAGATAGTTTTGAGGAGTTATTTTGGACCCCCAAGGATGATACACAGCAGGTTTTACTCTATCCAAGTACAGTGGTTGTCAGTGAGAAAAGACATAGATCTGCATCCAGGCATTCTTGATTATTTATATTGTGCAATCTCCTTGAATCACTGTCCTACTGGTTTTTGCACTAGTCATGTAGTAAAGGGACTTCTTAAAAGAGTGGTCAAACATCCAAAAATGTTAGGATAACTAGGAGAAATCTTTGCTTCTCCCCACTGTCCTCAAACTATGGGATTGGGTTTTCCTTGTTTTCTTTTCCTCTGTTGTTGTTTTTCAAGGCAAGATAATCATTGAGACAGCTGAAAAAATAATTTTTAAATGTCCGATTTACTGTTAACAGCTATTGCTTCCCTTCAAGCATCAAAATACAGTGAAGTATAAATAAATCCAGACTCAACAGTTCATTAATTTTTTGGTTGTAGTCAGGTTTCCATGGATAAGAGTAGCACAGAAAAATATGGAGCAAGCAGATTATGACAACAGGCATGGTTAACACAATATGACAATATCCAGTAGCTAGGGCAGGTTGAATCATGAAAAATCTAAAATTGAGGACAAAGGGGCTTTTGGTGTTTGTCTGACCTATGAGCATAAATGGAGGAATTCTGAAGGGGTGGTAGAAAGTTAGAATTAGATAGGAACAAAATCTTAGCTACTCTGCTTTGAATCAGGTTGCATTAAGTATTTTCACTGATAGAAAGAAAATTCAAGACAACCACACATTAAAGCATGTCCATTTTGAAATGCAATTTTTGAAAATGTATGTGTTGGATAAATAATATTCAGGCATCAAGAATTCAGTGATAAAATATTTGACTGGGGATGTGTATTAGAAAACACAAAATTTAAAAAAAATGAAAAAAGTTAAAAAAAGATAATTCTAGTGTGTTACAAAAGTTTATGGAAAAATTGACACAGTAAGAAATTCTTTATGTATATTTCAGAAAAAGTTCTCAAGTGACCTTTTTTGTTTGTATTTTTGTTCTCCATATGTTGTCTATTTACTTTGTTACTTCTTAGGTTTCTAAATTTTTTGTTTTGTTTTGTTTTTCAAGTCCTTGGATAAAGTTGTAATGGAAATGAGCACATGTGAAGAGCCACGTGCCCCTAATGGACCCTCTCCTATAGCAACTGCATCTGGGCAGAGGTCAGTGATGGTACTAACATGTAATTGGTCAAAAAACAGATTGGCTGCAAATTTTCAGAAGTGTATAGGGTTGCAGGTTGCCATTCCTATCTCCTCCAAAATTTTATTTTATTGCTTGTGTGTGAAGTAGTGTAGTGGTAATGGAACTATCCAGACCCAAGCCTGGAGAGAACATGTGAACTAAGTATGGAGCTTGCGAGATATGTTTCCTGTGGGTGCAACTGCTATGTCAGATGTTTACTGAGTTTAATGGTACTAAATTTTTTAAAAATTAATGATATCTTGCCTGCATCCTTTTTGGAAAATATATATAATGTTCATGTGGGTTTTTAAAAATTTTATTTTTCATTTGTTTTGTCCAAAGAGTTTTGAGGGCTGTTTGTGAGTGCAGTGTTTTAAAGTTCTGTTTTCTTAGTTGTATCAGCCAATTCTTACTGGGAGATTTCATGCGCAATGTGTAGACCAAAACTTAAATAATTTGGTGAGACAGTTCAGCATTACATCGGTGATTTTCATCTCTCCACACCCCCAATTATTTCCTTTACATGGACCCAAAACATTTTTCAGTGGTCACAGGGACCTATGTACAGAGAAATAAATTTGACGATATAATTGCTTTTCTCGTTTTAACTTCTGTGCAATGTGTAGAAGTAGTCCATGGGCCTCTGTGTCTCTAAGGTACAGCTTGAAAATCTGTGCCACAGAGATTTTGTGTAGAATGAAAGTTGTAAAAAGGAAGGGAATGACAAATCACACAAATTGTTCTTTTAAAAGAAGCAGAAAAAACCCAAGAAAACAAAAGGGCAAAAATTTTTAGATGTTAAAATAATATTTAATATTCAATTTTCCATTCACTAATGTAAAACATTCAGAATGTATAAGATTTTTATTAAAAAATTATTTGCAACTGCTTAATCTTTTTTAATACTGTAGAAGAGTAACCACCATTTGGGATGCCTTTCTTTATAGAATGAAAAAAAGCAAATACTTTATACTGTTTTGAATACATGAAAGTTACTATTCTTAATGGACAAAATAATTCGGCTTACAGAGAAAAATACTAACCAGACTGGAATTGTCAAATAATTAATTTGACATTAATTACTCCTCATCTGGGCATAAAGAAGAGTAAGATTTCTGTGTAATGATGTAGACTGCTATTTTTATGTATGTATAACATACATAACATAACATGTAAGACATACTTCCATATAATTTAACGTGGAAGGATTGTGTTAACTGTTATACTGCATGTAGATTGATCTTGGTCAAATGTATGTTCTTTACGTAGAGATTAGGATCACAGAGTGGAAATTATTGTGAACTACAGGTATATTGAGCAAAAGCTGCTAACTGTAGAATACATTAGTAACTTCATTTAACATCTCTTTCATTATTTATTTCATCTGTTTGATTTTGTGCCCTTCACTCGGTTTATATTTAATATGTTGGAATTTCACTTTTTAGTGAATATGGCTTTGCTGAAAAAGTGGTAGAAGGCATTTCAGTTTCTGTGAACTCCATTATAATAAGGATTGGTGCAAAAGCCTTTAATGCTTCATTTGAACTTTCCCAGCTGAGAATATATAGTGTAAATGCAAACTGGGAACATGCTGACCTTAGATTTACCAGAATACAAGAAGCTCAACGTGGAGAGGTAAATAATACCTTTTACTAACTTTTTTCCCTTGTTTTTGTGGTGAAGGAGGAAGTTGAATTGCAACCTTTTACAGTGTAGAGAACATGCCAGTACTGGGAGTGGAGACACTCTGTGTTCAGTAATTTCAGTTGTCCTCTAGGAACATAAATATGTAAAAATAGTGGATTTGAGTCAGATCAAATGGCCAACGTGGATGCTTAGGCAAGAACAAAGACCAGGGCAAGCAGGTGTATGGTTTTCCTCTTACGTTCTCCAAGCTTGTAACTATGTTAAAATGCAAACTGAGCCAGACTTTAAGACTATTGAAAGAACAAAGAATGGTATATTAAATGTGGAAGGATAAGAAGTTGTGCTGGTTTTGTTATTGTTGTTATTAGTAGTAGTAGTAATAATAGTAACAACAACAAGAATTATATTTTTAAAGTTTTAACTGGTTATTTATTTGCTTGTGAGGGTGTGCCTGATAAGGATTTTCTTTTTCTAAAGCAGTTTCAAATGAATTTTAGTTAAGTTCTTGTGCAATTACTTTCTTGGAATACCTAAATCCTATGTATATATAAAAAAGTAATAGCAGTAAAGTGCATATGTTTCTACTGTCTGGGAGAATAGCACATGGAAATGCTACTTTGGTGTACACCATTCACTTGCCTTCTCCCAGGTAACCAAAGGCAAATGTATACTGACTGCAAGGTTGATTCTAAATATTGTATTCAAGGAGACTTATTTTAGCATCATACATCTGGCCTTGGATAAAGGGGTGTTTTAAGTTTTGCCCATGAGTGCCTGCTTAGAGGTGATAATTCTGAACCAAACAGAGCTTACTCAGAGTTAAGGAGTGTGGTAGTTGATTTTATGTAGGGAAAGAAACACCGAGAGAATATCAATTAAAAATACCACAAAAGTAAGAAGTTGAAAACTATTTTTCTGACAGTTTTCCTTTCTTGCAGTTTATCTGTATGCTGATGCTCCCATGTTAATGAAATCTAAATGGGATGAATTAAAGTTTGATTAGATGGAGTTTTGTATTGGCAGATTTTTTGATTTTGTGGTTTTTAGGAAGAATTTGATTCTGAACAGTTGACTGTACACAACAGAGCTTTCCTTGGGGGAGTATTCCTTTTTGTGCAATGAATACCAGAAACAAATGTCTAGAAATTACAGAGAATGATTTGTTAGCAGTAAATTTCATGAAAAGGTAAAAAACCAAAACCAGTGCTGTACTTTGAAGATAACATGTGCTGAACGATATTTTTAGGGTGTAATCATTTAGCTTTGCACTGTAGCTACATTCTTAATGTGTTAAGGAGTCTCCTTAGAATTCTTTTAGAAGCTTTCAATCACACTGCATCTCCTGTATGAGGAGGATAGGTACTCTGCTTTTCTGCAAATAGTGTTTCAGGATGCTTTGCACTGCACTTTCCATCTTGCTCACTTGACTGAGTGTGCGTCCTTTCCAGACCCACTGGGTATGTTTTACTTAAGTCTCTGCTTATGTTCTCAGGACATATGCTGTAAGGTTTCCAAATTGACAAGAGGAGAATGACAGGTGAAGAATAAGACACATACCAAACAAATTCTTCCTTCTTGCTCTTTACTCACGGCTGATCTTTGTTTCTTCAGAGGGTAATCGTAGAATCATGGAATCATTAAGGTTGGAAAAGACCTCCAACACATTGAGTCTAACTTTTGACCAAATGTCACCACGCCCACTAAACCGTAGCACTAAGTGCCGTGTCCAGTCATTTCTTGAACATCTGCATGAATGGTAACTCCACCACTTCCTGGGCAGCCCATTCCAATGCTTAACCACCTTTTTAGTGAAAAAATTTTTGCTGATGTCCCTACCTTAACCTCCTCTGGTGCAGCTGGAGGCCATTTCCTCTTGTTCTGTTGCTAGTTTTGTCTCCTGCCTGGGAGAAGAGACTGTCCCCCATCTTGCTGCAATCTCCTTTCAGGTGGTTGTAGAGAGCAATAAGGTCACTTCTGAGCCTTTTTTTCTCCAGGCTAAACATGCCCATCTCCCTCAGATGCTCCTCATAAGACTTGTGCTCCAGAGCCTTCACCTTCTCTGGGCATGCTCCAGCTACCTCCACGTCTGTCTTGAAGTGGTGGGCCCAGAACTGAACAGTCACTCTGCCCCCAGCCTGTGGTGCTGCCTGTGGTTGTTGTGACCTAAGTGCAGGACCTGGCACTTGGCCTTGTTGAACATCATAAATTGCCCTTGGCTCATCAATCCAAACTGTCCAGATCCCTCTTCAGCACCTTCCTACCCTCCAGCAGATCAACAGTCTTCCAGCTTAGTGTTGTCTGTGAACTTACTGAGGGAACTTAATCCCATCATCCAGATCATGTAGGAAGGAGTTTTAGGTAAACTAGAATTACTGTTTTTTCCTATTGATGTCCTGTTCGTTTGATGTTCTCCATGATGTTCCTGCTGGACCATCACTCATTTTTCCATATTTGATTTTCAGTGTCCAGCTGTACTTGATGCTCTTGTATCATTATTCTAACATTTGCTTGCTGTGTCTTCTAGAAATCCATGTAGTGGATTCAGAGCTTTGAATTTACGTGGCATGCAGTGTGCTCAGTGTTTAACTTTCTCTTTTAATTGAGATAACTCCAAATAACACTCCAAAAAAATGTTTCCTATCCCGTAGCTTTGCTTCCCTCCCTGCTCTTTTCTTTTTTAACATTTTGAAACTAAACTACACAATCTTTTTATTCCTCTCCCAAAAGCAACCTTGTATGCAATAGTTGTGACCTTTATTTTCTTCTGAATATTTTAAATGCTGCTTATTACCTGTACCTGCTTGGAAGTAGCTTAATGTTTCTGTGGCAGGCAGGGTGAGGGCTTTACTTCCTGACAGCTGTAAGTGGAATAACAAGTGAGTTGTATGAGGCTCATGTGAGTTTGTGTGTACATATGGACAGATGTACGCATACACATGCACGGGGTTAGGTGCAAGTAAACTGTCATATTGCATCAAGGTGTTTTTCTCTTTTTTCTGTCTTTAAAGGTTTTGACTTTTAAAGAAATCAACTGGCAGATGATCAGAATAGAAGCTGATGCAATCCAGAGTTCTAAGCATGAAATCATGAGTGCTCCAGTTCGACTGATTACTAACCAATCAAAAATTAGGGTCACACTTAAAAGAAGGGTAAATTTGAAAAGTTTGAAATCTTATTTTGTTTTTTAATTTTTAATTCATGCTCTTAATGCATGCATGCCCATAGTAAAGATTTTAAATTTAGGCCATATCGAATGTAGAATTCCCTGAACTAAATTTATAGTAACGTGTAACTGTAAGACTGTAGAGTTTACAAGAAATAGTACAGCCAGATTTTGAAAATGAAGACCTTATACAGGTCCTATTAATAAAATGGTTTAATTTGCAGAGCTTTGTTTATGATGATGCTTGTTGTTTTATCTCTCTAGATTCAGGTAATATTTACACTACTTATATTTAGAGAAATGCAGCAGTTTAATATCTGGTGCATGCCAAATACATAGAGTGAGGCATAAATATACTGTGTCTTAGGTACTTCTTAGGTAATGAGAGGAATAAAATTTAAAATAAAAAATGTTTCTTACTGCTTTTTGCATTCAGCTTTTCTTTACCCCATTTACTTAATATAAGAAATGTATAAATACTAATAAATAAGTACTTAGTTCAACTTCTTTCAATTTTTATTTTACAGTTAAAAGACTGTAATGTTGTGGCATCCAAACTGGTTCTGATTCTGGATGATTTACTGTGGGTTTTGACTGATTCCCAATTGAAAGCCATGGTGCAGTATGCCAAATCTCTTAGTGAAGCCATAGAGAAATCAGCAGAACAGAGGAAGAGCTTGGCTTCTGAAACAGCCCAGGTATGAGAATTGATTGTCTCACTGTATCATTATTGGGTGTTCCACAGTACAACACAGTGTGGTTAGTTGTGTTAATTTATTTTAGAAAATGTTCAGTTACTCATTTTCATTCAGCTGTATATCTTAAACTACACTGGGAATGAATTGTAATATAAAATAGTCTTTATTTTGCAAAAATTTGTGTATTGATGTTAATTGCAGAAAATAAAAGAAGTTTTGTTTCTTTATCCATGTACAGATTGTTTAGATTCCTGTATTTACTTAACTCTTTATTGACTGTTAAGTAAATTTGTTCTCCAAATATTTTCTGGTTATGAATTTAAATAATTAAGACACACTAAGGTAACCTTAATGTGTGGGTAGATACGCTTACCATAATGATTTAAAGTGCTTGTCCAATTTGCTCTCATGGTACTGAAAAATTAGCTTTTATTAAGAGCTTACCTTCATGTGGTTCTCATTAGAATATATAGTGAAAAACAATTCTACTTTCAATATATTTCTGCTGGCACATATCTGTGCTGTTGATGCTGCATATAAATCTTGGTATTCTTCAGCACACAGAGCAGGCTAGACCAGCTGGGCTTTGTGAGTGTTGAGGGGAGGCACCTCTTCTTGTCTGAAGAAGCAGGACAGGTACACTGAAAAAAGATAATGCTGTAAATAAAACATGATTTATTACTGTAAAGTCAGTTGTAGAGAATCTCTTAGATTAAAGCTAGTGTACTGTAATGGAGAGTTCAGTTCTTGTGCTGGTCCTTATGCCTTACAATGTGGTGTGAAGGTCTAGCCACAGCAATCTAATGGTTACCTGCTGTTGAGCTGGGAGGTTCTGATCCTTCAGTACCCTGTGCTTGCATCTCACCTGTTCCCTGATACTGGCACTGACTCATGTTTGACCCGGTTGTGATGTAGCTTGAGGAGCTACATTAGCAGAAAGGAGCCCACTGTTGGTTTAGTTCCCTGAACAGCTTGCAACAAAAGTTAGAAAAATACCAGTGCTGCAAGTGACAGGAGTGTAAGGAAGTGTGGGGAGCAGGGAGAATGGGAGATGCACTGGCAGTGCAGTGACACATCCATTAGCTTGACTTAGCTATTCTAGAACAGTACACTTAAATTGCAGTAATGATCCAAGAGGGAATGCGTGTCATGCAGATTTTTCCTTGTTTCAAAGGCCTGTTTTGTGTCAGTAAACGGGTACTTATGCTTGAAAGAAACAATAAACATTATAAATTGATGTGACTAAATATTTTTTCAGAGCTCTGCCCCTGCACCCAGCTCCCAGCAGGTGAAAGCGCACCAGACAACAGCAGCACCTGATCAAAACGATGCAATAGTAAAATTGTTTAATGATTTTGATGTTAAAGAAACTTCTTATCACTTAGTAATTTCCCATTTGGACCTACATATATGTGATGATATCCATTCTAAAGAAAAAGGTAATTTTTTTTTTTTTTTTAAGTAACATGTTTGAGAATCATAATCATCTTTAGGAGATATTTTGAGGAATACAACGAGACAATAATAATACAATAAAGTCAAGAGACTTTTGTTTAGAGGAACAGTGATAATTGTCTCCAGTGTCTGTGGACACATGTAAAATTATTTAGGTGGCTCTGTCAGGACAACATTTCATTATTAAATGTAATTGTTTTAGAATAAGTGCAAAAACTAAGATTGCTAGTAGCTTCTGTTTTCTAGGAACTGATTCTGTCAGTCTGATGGTTACTGCTGGGTTTTTATTCTTTTATAAGTTAACTGCATTATGAAGAATGCACTGGCAACATTTCTGTGGCTTGAAGGGGTCACTATAAAATCTGCTTCTGTAATACTCATAAATATAGACTAATAAAAGAGCAGTCCTCTTTGTGTTACTAATTTAGACAGTTTGGTATGATCTGCACCACATGGAAAGAATGGAGCAAGTATCCTGTGACCTTAAAATTTTGTGTGTAAATCTTGTACTGTTTCTTTTTAACAAAAGCCTATTGCACATAGTCACATTTAGAATCAGGAATAAAAGAAGACAAATGAAGGCACTTTTTTCATGCCTTTTAAAAGTGATCATAGAAGAGTGACATATTGGTGTATATCCAAGAAGCTGGCTAGTCACGGAAAAATTTATGGAAACATGCAAGGTCTGCTGGAGAAGAGTATGAAAAACTTAGGGTTTAACAAATGCATTTCCTTGATTAGGAAAGACACTTTCAGAGCAGCAGAGCATAAGGTTCACTGGCTAGAGGCATATTTCCTTACATGCAGTGTATACACTGCAGTTGGAATTTATCACTCCTGATGAGATCTCTTTATTGGTCCCTTATTTTTGGCCATGAAGTTTAAATTCAACAGTGGAAAAAGTCAGAGGAGAAGATTCTCAGAAGACGTCTTCCCTGCAGTATTTGTCAAATAAAATTTCATTATATAGTATTTTGAAAGTAAATTTTGGCTTCAAAGACTGATAATAATCATATATTCAGTGTAAAAAGTTTTGTTTCAGAAAAACTGCAGTAGTATGTTTTCAAAGTGTTGTCTTTTTAATAACATTGAAAACAGTATGGAATTTGTAAGTAGTGACTGAGTACAGAATTCTACAAGCTGATCTTTAGGAACCAGTGAAGACTATATGAATGAAGATTTTGAGGGAAGATAATGAGGTTGTAAGGAGAGACAGTAAAGGGAAGAAAGCAGTAGCTGTTAGATGTTTAAAGGATTACAGCAACATAGAACTAACATGCTAAATGCAATATCTGCAGAGCCAAGCATTGTTTTGTTTTACAGACCCAAACAGACGTGTTACAGGAGGGGCCATGCAGCTTTCCTTCAGCTATTTAACAGTGGACTATTATCCATTTCATAAAGCAGGTATGAAAGCAAGCATCTTATGAATTACCTATGCTTGAATGCTAAAAAAATTTGTGTGTACATGTATACAACTTAGATAATTGTGCTCAAACCATTTGAAATGCACCTTTTTACTTCCTTCTATATGCAAAAACAAACAACAAAAGCAATAACCTGGGAACCAGTTTAATTTCTGCAAATGAGCTGGTTTAGGCCAAATGCTTTTCACTGTTTTGTTTGGTCTTCTGACATGAAGAGAATTTTGTGTTGACAGAGGAAGGCAGTATTGCATATTGAGAATTCAGTAACTAGATATTAGCAAGAATCAATCTGCTAGATTTTTTTCATATATAGAAGTCTGTCATTTTATGTCCATTTCCAATCAGTGTTTTGCTTTTTATCTTATTTTGCTGAACAAGAATTTCAGTGTGTAGAGGTTCAATTGTGTAGCCTTTTGTTAAGAAATGTTATTAAAAAAAGTTAGCAATTTCCAAAGAAGTGTTTCTTACAAATAAAACATTTCTCATAAATAATTTCTAGTAGAAATATAAAAAATTTAGAAGAGACAGGATACGTTACAAAGCATGTGACAAGAAAAAGGGCCTGATCATCTTCCTAATCAGATGGTCTGGAGCAGAAATCCACATCATCATTCATATTGGTCTGTCCTCTACTCCCAGCCTGTAAACACTCAGTTGGCTGATCATCCCTCCCGAGGCTGAGTTCCATCTGTTCCCATTGGTCTCACCCTCCATGCCCTCTTGTGCTTCCCAAAAGGCCGTGTTCATCCCTTGCAGCATTTCAGTTGTGTGTGCTGTCTCGCCACATCTGTGATCCTAATGAGATCATACATTTGCATACACCTGCACACCCCTGTGGTTGCCCTGCTCCCACGTGTTCGTGGTGCTGCATGTGTTTGTGTGCAAGCACTTCAGAGAGGCAGCTGCCCAGACTGCCTTCCCAGAAGGGGTATTAGAGCTTTCCCTATGGTAATGCTAACCAAGTCCTGTAGGTCCTTCGGAGTTTGTCCTTTTGTTCCCTTTCTGGTTTCTTCCCTGTTCCTTTATCTTCTTCCTTAGCTATAAAAATGTGAATAACCTGCAAAGATAAGTGTGAGGAAGAAGTGTGGGGAAAAATATAATCTCTTGTGATAGGCCCCACCCTAAAAGTTTCTTCAATGCTGCAATATTTGCATTTAGACTTGAAATCTCTTTTTTTCCAAAATCATTTTCCTTTTTTAATAGCAAACATATTTACTCATTCCTAGTATAAGTATCCAAAAATTCATTAAGCCCCAATAAAGTAAGTGTTCACATGGTAGTATTTAAAGAGTGATCTACCAACTGTTACAAATTATTTGTTATTGCATCCTCATTATTGAACAGGTTGGTAGAATATCTTTACAGGGACTATTTAAATATACAGCGATTTCTTTCAGAGGTTTGAGTGCTTGACCAACAGAAACATGTTGGAATTGAAAACAGGAACAAAAGAATTTCCAGTGGGATTGATTTTTAAGGCTGTGTGTGCTGCAGCACTTCTTGAACTTACCTTCTTGTTTGTGTGCCATAAAGGTGCTAGAGAACCAAGACAAAAAGAATTCATTTCTGGAAAGGGACCAGGAACTTCTTAGGACACAGTTCTGGCAGGAAAGATAAGCTTGGAAAAAGTGAGCATGAGAACATTGTTCTGTTACTTGCTCTCACTTTTTTTTTTTTTCAGTTGAGCATTTTTTTGCATGTTCTCACATATGACATTAATGTGTCATAAGATTTCTCTGAACTGAAAATACTCAATGATGTTTTGAGTGTTAGTGGTGTTATAAGGCAGCTGGCAATGCTATATTCTGAGTGATTTTGTGAAGTGCTGGGACTTGGTTTTATGGAATATATAACTTCTGTTTTAACGTCTGGTATGACTGCTGTTGTTCTATAATTACAGCATGCAATGAGCTTATAGTTTGAAGAGTAATTGTGAAATAGTGGAAACTTGTTATCCTGTTAGAAGCAAAATTTCAAAGGAATTAATATTTCCCCCATTTCTCTTATTTGCAGGAGACAACTGTGATCACTGGATGCATTATAGTGATGCAACTAAAACCAGAAGTGGATGGGCCAAAGAATTATTAAATGAATTCAAAAGCAATGTTGAATTGCTTAAGCAGGCTGTGAAAGATCAGGTCATAGATTCTCCTCCCAAATCACCACCTGCTGTATTTCCTCAGATTCTACAAACAGGTATTTTGTTTACATCACTTAATTCTCTATTTCCATGAAATATTAAAACTATGAAAAAAAAAACAAACCCTGTTCTTTTCAATGATTCCATCACTATTCTTTCCTACAGGCAAGGAACAGATACCGAAAGGAACATCTAGGGCTTCCTCTGTATCTTCCCAACAACCAAAGGGCAAACTGATGTCTAGTCCTATTGTGGTTAGACTTGCAGATTTCAATATATATCAGGTACATTTCTTTAAGTTAGTAAAACTGGGGCTACTCCACCCTCGGCTGTTACATAACTGTGCTTTTTAAGGGACAGTATGAAGCCCATTGAAATTAATGAGTCTTTCCATTCATTATTGGATTAGACCTTTATGGAACTGCTTCTGCTTTGTTAAAATTTGTGATCCTATCACAACTATGTGTTGGATCCAAGTTCTACTGTTCTCCAAATTATGAATTTGGAATTTAAATTTAATCTTTTTGTTGTACTATGTTATGTGCCCAGTATTTTAATATGTGGTTTTGTATATCATGGTTTTCTAATTGTTACATTTTTCAAAGTACATTAAAAACTGTTAAGAGGTTTCTTTAAGTTTTTAAGTTTTTCTTCCAGCCACTCCCTCTCCAGTGATATTTTGAGCAGACGCTTTAACCACTTCCATCCCTCTCCCCTTTGTTAGAATGAGTAGTTTTAGTTTCTGGTCGTGGTCCAGGTTGACTGTTCTGAGGCAAGTGGAATACAGAAGTGTATCTCCATTAGGCAGAATGGTAGTGATATGGGAGGATCATAAATTTCAGGTCCTAACAAAAATGTTAAGTATGTGTCCTTCGTCATTGTGATTTCTGCTTGCTCTTGTTCCAATTTCTAACATTTTTCTGCTATATCGCTTCTGGTGTTGTGGGAGAGTGCAGATTGCTGCTAGGAGCATTCATCTGGATCTGAAGTGGTTTTATACTACTGCTTTGTACTGTTCATGTTTCCATTTGCCTTCTGCTCTTGTCTCCTCCTCTCTACACAAACACATTTTCAATTTTTGAATTGTTATTATTTCTATGCAGTTTCCTAAAAGCTATTTTTCTAAATAGATCATTTTACTTGAATTTTTGTGTGTGTTAATGCAGATATGTTTGCCTCTTGAAAACAGCTACATAGAGTGAAGCAGGCTTGTAAAGGTCAAGTATTCATTATTTCCAGTGAAACTCATTCTAGTAGACATCATCATCTGTTCAATATTAATACATTGGGTAATTTCAAACTAGCAGTTTGACCTGCTAACTGTTGAATGAAAGAGCTTTGTTTTGGCAACATACTTTTTAAACTAGGATACATTCAATAAAATTTAAGGTCAAATATAAATCAAATGTTGATTTCTTACTTGTTTTTAATTGTTGTTCATTTACATTGTAAGGAAATAGAAATGGAGGTTACTGTTCCATAGTGTCTTGATTCTCCTGTGAAGCAGACCATCAGGCATATCCAAGCATACATATCTCTGCCAAGTGCATGCTGAACACCTTGCTTAGCATACAGTGTGAGAGTTGGCCTGTGTACTGGAATTTGTTCTTATGACAGTACAGTGTAATAAACTTATCTAGCTTCTAATCTCTCCCTTATCTAGACCAGACTGTATGGAAACACACTCCATGCAAGCATAAATGTTTAAACAGGAGCTGTAAGATTTGCAATAAAAAAATCAGATCATTCTTGGCTTCTGCTGAATGCCTTTGAAAGTGACCTGCTGCCTCTTGCCTTGTATGAGGGAAGAGGATCTGGTACCTTTGAAAGAGTTTTCTTGTGAAACAGTTCTATGCAAGTCATTTCTGCTACAAGGCAGTTAAGTCTTTCTTACTGTCAGCACTTTGTGTTGTGCTTGAGGACCTACACCCAAGAGCAGTGGAATGTTACCTTACTAGGGACAGTACCTTGCAACTACAAATGCTTAATCATTCATAAAAATGTAATGTGTTAATGAAATAATCTTCTATCTTTTACAGGTTTCAACAGCAGACCAATGTCGTTCTTCCCCTAAAGCTCTGATCTCTTGCAATAAAAAGTCACTTTATCTTCCACCAGAAATGCCAGCTATTCATATTGAATTCACTGAATATTACTACCCAGATGGAAAGGACTTTCCTAGTAAGACTTCTTTTTTTTTTTTTTTTTTTCTTTTTTTGTACTGAAGCATAAATTTTGTGTGTTACTTTCACCTTTGTGAAGCTTAACACTCAGAAATAGGTAATGGCTTTCTAAAATGGCTAGAGCACAAGACTGCTTTATTTCCACAGTGCTTGCTCCTGGCAAACTCCTATTAATACTGATTTTTTTATAAACATGGTTTTTCAGTCCGAAAACACTTGCAGCATTTTTACTGGCACATGAATTATTCATTCTCCAGCATCCACATATTGTTTCTGCAATTTCCCTGTCTGGCTACATAAAAGAACTCAAACTATTGCAGTAATACCTAAAATGCAACAAAGAGGTGCTGGAGTTATTTGTAGGAATGTATTCTGTGGCTGGCCCTGTTTTATATACAGAAATGTTAGTGGATTTCTTGGGGATGGGGCTCGAGGACAGCAAATTTCCATGGTCTTGCCCTTCCTCTGTAATGAGAATATTCTCCCCCTTTCCTCAGACTTAATTCTGTTAGTTTTTTTTACACTCAAAAATTCAGTTACTTGCTTGGAGTGAAAGAAGCATCGCTTCAGGTATCTGCTAACAATTTATTCGTCCTTGAGACTAAAGGAGCAGGTTTCTTTTCTTTCCCTGATGAAAAGTACTGGTGAAAATGTAAGTTTGCAATCATTTAAAAACCAAACAAAACCCAACCCATACACATTTTACTTATTCTCATGGTTTCATTTTCTTTTCTCTTTTAGTTCCATGTCCAAATTTGTATGGCCAGCTGAATGCTTTACAGTTCACCCTGGATCAGAGAAGTATTCTTTGGCTAAACCAGTTTGTGTTGGATTTGAAACAGAGTCTTATTCAGTTCATGGCCATGTACAAGTTAAATGACAATTCAAAATCAGATGAACATGTTGATGTTAGAGTGGATGGACTAATGTTAAAGGTACACTGTCACTGAGGATGGGTTTTGTGGTTCCTTGGAAGACTATTTCTTTTATTCTGAAAAGCTGTTAGCAGAGCAACTTAAGAAATAAATACCTAAATGAATGAAAAAACGCTAATCTAAAAAACTCTGCAGAATACGATGGTTTGAAGACAGACATCTTATCTCCTATACTCCTTCATCTGTGTCCTAGGGGTATTTTGGTTTTGTATTGAAGACCTGAGTGGGAGTACTAACAAAGTATTTCCCTGTGATCACTGAACTTGACATAGCAGAACTAAAAAGAAATTGAGCACTAAAGTAAAAATAACTAGTGAAAAATTAATATTTGTACTCTATATTAATGCAAGGGCCCTCTCTTGTTCCACTGGTTGTATTATATCAAAACTCTTTTTGTCTTGTTAATGAGTGCCTAGAGTAAGGAAAGCAGTTTATCTGAAGGCTTATTTCCTTCTCCAAAGCCCATTCTCACCATTTTCTGTTTCATGCTGGCTCTTGGTGTAGTTCAGGTACAAGAGTTCTCTGTATGATTATTCCAGAGGAGTGGTGCTTGTTAATACGGCTGAACATCAAATTTTTGCTTCCCTTATCTTCTCATCCTTTGTAAAAAAAGGATTATTGAGCAGATAAATTTCCCACCCATCCTCTGTTTGCATTGTGAATTTCATTGTATGGTTTCCAAGGTTCAGAGGTGAACAAAATGAGTCTTTTCAGTGGTGCCCACAGGAGAGGTTTCAAGGGTTCTAAAAAGTCAGCATATGGAGAGATGGTTATCTGTCTAAGCTCCTGTTACGTACTTAATGGAGCTTTACAAGCACTTGGTTTGTACTGAATAAAAACAGTTATTAAGAGCAAATGACTGGAAGTCTGCAAATATAGATTGATCTGATACTGAATTATTATATGTGAATAGCCTACTAAACTAATTATGTCACCCATGTATTAACAGCATTATTTTTTTCTAGCAAATGATGAATATTTTAATAGTGTGCTTGATGTTTACATATCAGATAGCTAATTATTTTATTTGGTTATTTTTTTCTGAGTCCTTGTATTTAAATGGAGAAGCTTCATTACCTCCATCTTTAAGTGTCTTTAGGGATGATTTTTTTACTCCTACTTTCTAGATTCAGAATGGAGATATTGTGATAGAAGGCAGTGTAACTGATACTAGCAAAACTAGAGTTGCCAATGTTCATGTTAACAATTTAAGAAACAGGATTTGGCATAAAATATGTTTACTTTAAAATGTGCACTAAAAATATGCAGGTTAAATTAAATAGAGAAGTATTAGCTGCATTAGCACATTTAACTGCTTGCTTGTATCTTAACATAGAAATAAAATACTGTAGGACTCGGTATGGTGAAAAACCCTGTCTGACAAGCCAGATTGAACTCCAAATTATAATTCTCTGTTTTTCAAAGCTGTAAATTTTGGAAACACTTGACGAAACTTTTTAGCAAGCTGCTTGAGTTGAACAAATGAGCCACTTCAGCCTAATATAGCAGAACTAAATTTAAGACCTTCAGATAAGAAAAGCCTGAGACCCTTATGTTTTTGTACAAATATTGATGCCACATCATCCCTCTTAAAAATGAGAGAAAACATAAATCATAGTCTGTGAGCCTGACTTACCCCTGTTCTGTGTCACTGTACTTGATTTCTCATAAAACTGTAATTATATTCCTTTGTCAGCTGTCATGGCTACTATTTTGTTTCTTTAATTGTATACCTTCTTAATCTATGTATTTTTAACTAGACAAAATGTATTTCTCCCTTGCAGATCATCATCCCATTTGAAAACAAACCTGAAATTCATAAGGATCAACCTCGTGCACTTTCCATTCAAAGTTCAGAGATGATTGCTACGAATACCAGATGCTCACCAAACTGCAGACACTCTGATCTAGAAGCTTTGTTTCAGAACTTCAAGGACTCTGAATTTTTCAGTAGAACTTTCACCACTTTTCCTAAATCCCCCAAAAATTTTAATCTTTTGCATCCAATCTTCCAGAGACACGCTCATGAACAAGATACCAAAATGCATGATGTTTATAAAGGTTATATCATCCCAGAACTGAATAAATATGCATTAAAGACATCTGCAGCTACTGATGTTTGGTCCATGCATTTTTCCCAGTTTTGGATAGATTACGAAGGAACGAAAAGTGGGAAAGGCCGACCAATAAGCTTTGTGGACTCTTTCCCTCTTTCACTTTGGATTTGCCAGCCAATAAGATTTGCGAAGTCACAAAAAGAGCTTGTATCACATAACCAGACAGCCTTGAACATTCCAAAAAGTGAATCTAGTGATCTCTCTAGTAGATTGCAACGTAAGAAACTTCTAAAGGAGTATTACAGCAGTGAGACAGAGCCCTTGACCAATGGTATTCAAATGTCTGAGACTTCAGGAGTGCTTTCTGAAAGCTCTTCCTCTGATGCAGATGTCCATGTTCTTGTCCATGTTCAAAAACATGTAAGCGTGCAGATCAATCACTACCAGTATCTTTTTTTGCTGTTTCTCCATGAATCTCTTGTATTGCTCCTGGAAAACTTAAGGAATGACGTAGAGGCAGTGACAGGAAAACCCGCAAAGCAAACAGATGTCTGCATTGGGATCCTACTGAAAAGTGCAGAAGTAGCCTTACTGCTCCATCCAGTGACTCAGGGAAACCCTTGTAAGTCACCTGTTGAGGAAGAAGGAAGTCCCGTGGCATCAGAACTCTCCCCTGTGGGAAATGGGGCAACTCTTACTTCAGAGAGTAAATTAGTTGGTAGTAAGATAGTGGAAGCTGGTATTACTAATTTTGATTATGTAAATGACTGCAAGCCTCTGAATGCTGAAGTTAATAAAGGAATTTTAATAGATCCTCTTTTGTTTAAATCAGACAGTAATATGGATTTTCAGAAAGCAATGTCATTTTCTGATGATGCATCAGAAAAAGGTTTGGGCGATACAAGTGAAGGAGGAAGCAGTGGACTTTTTAGTAGAAGTGATTCAGAGGAGGTCTGTGGACCTCTAAGTGAGAAAAGTAGTTTGAATCCTAGGGATTCGGTGTCCATTCTAAATAAGAGAGAAGATTCTACTGAATTTTTCATTGATAAAGAGGATGACAGAAACATATTTTCAAATAAGTTAAATGAACAGGAAGGCACAACTGAAGGCTGTCCTAACCAAGTCGCTGACTTAGAAGCTGCCTTAGAATCTGAAGAGCTTGAAATCAACAAAGAAAAAGTGACTTCAGTTAAGATGTTTGCATCCCAGTCTTCATCAAGGTATAGAAGATTTAATACTAAATCAGTTTTCCTACTCTTTGAAAATATTTAGTAATCCTGTTGGCTACAGACTTGTAGTACTTTTAGCAGTCAGGAAGGGAACATCTTAAGAGTTGGCCTGTATGGTCCTTCCAACTCAGGCTGTTCTGTGATTGTATGTTAGAAGTTACGCCATATCCAGCATTCAGTGAAAGTTAAGATGAAGTGTTAGTTAATTGATTTAAACTATTTGCTTTTAGTTTAAATGTTAGGAAATAAGTATTGAGAGAGTTATTGACACAAATACCTGGATAAATATATGTTGTTTCTACATTTACCTCTTTTCCCTATCAAAGGATTATTGAATAATCAGATTTTTTTGTTTTATATCTTGCCTGCTTTAGAGGAATTTTTTAAAGTAACTTGTATGTATTTCCTTTAATTTGAAATAATAATTTCTTTGTATCTTTATATTTTAAAAGTGCTAAGCATAAGGACCGCTGCTCGTCCAACCTCCCTGCATTCTCTGTTTCTTACAAAAATATGAAGAGAAGTCCATCACAAGTTTCTCTGGATACCATCTCTATTGATAGTATGATGCTAGAGGATCATTTGACAGAGAGTGATGGAAGTGATAGTCAAAGCTTTCTGGAGAAAGGTAAGTAGGTTTAACAAAATATTTTTAAGCAATACATGAAAATGTTGTTTGTTATTAAAGTTGTGCTCAAAAGGATTCTAGTCCAGCAAATCCTGGATACTTTACAAGACTCTTTCTGTTCCTTTCACCAGTAATACCAAGTGTATTCACCATATATCATTTCAAGTGAAAGCAATAATGTGTGCTACTTAAGCAGCACTATTTAATTTTAACACAGCTTAATTTTCCTCTCTCAAGGAAAGTAAGAGCATTGAAGTGCTGTGTTGCAAATCTGAATTCAGCAGAACTTGTTCCTTGCTCTGCTTAAAAGCAACTGTTTGGCTGCAAGTACTTACAGGTCATAGCCTGAATTGGTGTTACAAATGAAGTGGTAAAGAAGCTTTCATTTTAGAGGTGGATGAAAAAGAAATGAGTTTTCACTCATGCTCACCATGCTAATTACCAGGCAGATAGGTTTGGTAGTCTCCTTGCAGTTCATCCTTAAGGAGTAGTTCCTAGCTATTGACTGTCTTAATAGCAAGTATTTGTCCAATTTTTGCTCATCTGTGCATATACTCATGAAATAATTTTCTCATGTCAGGAAATAGAGTAAGAAGACCTTATTGCTACCTCTTTTCTGATAATTCTACTTTGCATAAAGACTGACTGGTTTTTTTCTGTAGGATTTCTCTTCAGTCTAGAGCAATAATGAGAAGACTGTTTCACTTGCAAGCCTGTTACATATTTGAATTGTAGGAGTATTCCTGCATGTGTTTGTGTGGGAGTGTACCATAAAATACGTTTTCCATTTTAAATAACCTTTATATGTCTTTTTAGCTTGTTAAACAATATTTAACTGCAGGTTAAGTATCAATTCTTTCCAGTTGTCAAGGAAACATTATCATCATTGCTCTGATGAAAGTATATGTAGCTTATTTCTCTAAACATACAAACACAGACATCTGCTCTAAAGGCACTGTGCAGTATTTTAGATACACAACTTGGAATTTTTTTTCCTGGCTGGATCACATTTATTTGGAAGACTAAAAAATGCCTTCACAGTTTCTTTTAACAATGCATATAGAGTGCTGTTTTGGTTTTGTCACTATATCCTGCTTTACTTTTGATTAGCATTTAGAACTTTGAACTCTCTGTAAGAGGAATGGATTTGGCAGTTCAATCATAAATATTTGTTCAATAAGCCATTCAGCTTATGTTAAAAAATGAGTTTTTTATGAGTAGCAGACACTGCCTTTATTTTTAATGTAGGAGTGATTCAGATTATGCTGTGCTAACTTTGTGTTTTTTGTGATGTATGTATGGAAGGTATTACAGCCACAAACTATCAAAGGCCATCAGAAAATGCCCATGAAGGAGGCACGGTGATTGAAAATTGTGATGGGTCATCTCCAGATGCCATGAGTGCTGCTTCAGAAAATGTCCATGAGACTAGTGAAGAAATGGTAATATTATTGTATTCCATTAGAATACATGATTCTGTAAATTAAACCTTAAAACAGAACTAAAATGGTGGCTTTTAGAGGTGATTTTTCAAGTCATTAGAAAATTGAATCCAAAAATAGTAGTAATGATGATGGACACACATCATCTGATACCAAAGCTGACTTAACTCTGGCTTCTACTTCTTTCTTAAAAATACTGCAACCCAGGAAATAGAGGAAAAGGGCTGACTACTATGCAGATAGCCAAAGTTTAGTAGCTTATCCTAGCTCTTCAGCCTGGTCTGATTCAGCACTGCAAGTGCTTGGTTGTGCTTATGATATGCATAAAGTTAAATGCAGTTGTAGATATGTTGTAGGTAATGTCAGATGCATTTCAGGTACCTCATAGGTCGTGTGCTTCTCTGTCAGAGTAAGGAAAATCTGTCTCACTTCCACTGCTTTTCTAGCCAATTCTGAATTGGTGTCAGTGGGGTATAAATACAAGTGCCTGTCTTTGGACAGGCTGTTGAGCAATCCATTATGAAGCCAATGTGTACAAAAAGAAAAGAAGAAATGAGAAAACTTTGTGCTTCTCTGTGAGCAAGGGTTTTGGATACAAAGGGGTATTTTTTCCTTTTGTGGTGGAAAAGGTTTAGACATACCTTACAAACAATAATCACTGTAATTTCATTTTATAATCTTATCTGGGTCTTGTTGACAGATATCTGTTGTGGTTTTTCAAGTATTTGGTGTTAATGGTGAAATTGACATCAGAGGAGAAGACACAGAAATATGCTTACAGGTCAACCGAGTGATACCAAACCAACTGGGAAATATTGGTGTTCGACAATATCTGTGCAGCAGAACTGTTGGTAAGAACTAACAATTCAGTGTGGTGAAATTGGAGCTGGAAGTATTTGTTATAAGTAAATAAAAATGCAAACACAGTTTTATGTTAGTATAGTAGCATCCCTTTTATGCTGGTTTAGAACTCTGATTTCTTTCTCCATTGCCATACATTAAAAAGGAAGAGTAAATAAATGGAGCTGTCTATGATGATGTGGGTGAAAAGGTGCATTGCATTGAATTCTGGTCATTAGTTTGCTTTTTTGAAAATGAAGTAAGCTGCATTATGTGCTGGTTTTGGCTGGGGTAGACTTAATTGTCTTCATAGTGACTAGTACGGGGCTATGTTTTGGATTTTGTTTTTGCTATTAAACTGTCTTTATCTTAAGCCATGAGTTTTCTGGCTTTTACCCTTCCAGTTCTCTCCCCGATCCCACTGGCGGGGGAGTGAGTGGGAGGCTGTGTGGGTCTTGACTGCTGGCGGGGTGGAACCTTGACACATTGCATTGTGGTACTGTTTCGTGAAGATGGAGCTCCCTTATGACTCTAATAGTACTTTGCCTAATGTACCTTCCTGTGAAGGAAAGTTTCTTTTCTTCAGGATTAGTTTCTCTAGATTAAATGACACAAACTGTTTAAACAGACTTATAATATGTGGTTTAAGAAAATTTAAAAAATTTCCTGTCAGGAAATATGAGCTTTAAAGATAGACAACTGGTTTTGGGTTGGGTTTTTTGGTTGGTTTTTGGGGTTTTTTAAGCTTGATACAAAGAGTGTAGTTTCATGCCAGATATTTGCACAACTCGATCAATCAGTGTCTTGTCGGAGCTGTTCTTGGCCATGAGTACAATATATACATTCTTTGCCAGAAAACTGAGTTCTCATAGGGTGAGGTTTCTTCCTTGGCATGATGTTTTGGCATGGAAGTTCATGTCACAGTCTGCTTTGCTCCTCTCTGCCAGCCTTCTACGTGGATAGCTGGATGTAAGCTCTTTTGCACTGTGGGTTTTTTGGGGCAGATCCCTGATGCACCTGTATCTGGTTCAGCTCCTTTCCCAGGAAATAGCTATAGCAGCTGTTGGCTGCCATTTTGTATTCCAACCTTCTATCAGCATGGATTTTGTTCAGGAGGTGCTTCAGCTTCAGAGGTGGTACAGCCTTTGATGCCCTGGCTAAAGAATCCATTTACTGGTAAGCTGAGCCATTGCCAGCAGCTGCTGCCTGAGCAGCTGTTGCATGATTCAAGCATCTGAGGGCAAGGAGGAGGTCCAGCAGGGAGGACTCATGACTGACCTTCAGTTCATACAGCAGGCAAATTGATTTCTGGTTATCTGCCATATCCTCTGTAAAAGCCAGAGGGAGTAAATAATATGAACATGCCACCTTCTTGCTCTTGTGTGTATCTACAACTAGAACCTGCTTCCTCTGGTAATGATAATGCTTCTCAGCTGGTAATGAGAGGCTTGTGCACTGTCTGATTATTTCGTGGACAAAAAGGTTGTAACGTGATTGGGATCTCCAAATACTTCCACTTTGTATCTCTTCCTTTCTCTTTCTGGTGAGTGCCTGAATGGGTGAGGCAACACCACTTTTTTTGGTTTTTTGTGCATTGCTGGTTACTCCCATTCTGTGATATACATCTTCTCTCTGCTGATCTTCTCTCTGCCGTAGAGCTGTGATTTCTGTACTGTCAGGAACATTCTGCAGCTGTTGCTGCTCCCCATCTCCCATATTCATTTCTGTTAGAAGAACAAAGGGAGAAGAAGTTTGGAAAAAGCTGGAGAATCAGATCAAAAGAGACTATTTAAGAGTTAACGGTAATAAAATACAACTAAAAGAACAAATGAGCAAATGTGTATGATAATATCCCAATAAAAGCAACCTCCCCCTTCAAGACCTTTAATAAAACTTTCTCAAGTGCTGCATTAACAATTGTAACCAGTAACCTGACAAACCATTCAAAGCAGTGAATACTCAAGTTGTAATTACAGTCTAGAAGGTGTTCTGGATGAAAATAACTATTTAAAGCCTACTATACTGTTAATTCAGTAGATGTAGAAAGGGAGAAATGTGGCTAAAAGCTGGACTAAGTTGAGGGCAACATGGCAGCTGTGCAGTTCCCTGCAGGGCTGGATGCAGGACTGCAGCTTTATCAGATCTTGCCTGGCAGCAAAACCAAAAGAAGGTGGGGATGGAGTATAGCAGAGGTATTGTGGGAGGGCTGTGCTTTTATTGAGATCTTACCATGCTTGACATGCTTGTGAGAAGGCAACAGCAGTTCACAGCAGCTTCCAAATTGTTTAATGTAATTTTTACTCCATCTTGCCACGATGCTGCCCCTTTCAGGTATCTGCAAGGTAACTAAAATTGCCTCAAATCTGAGACTGAATGGATGGTCTTTTCCTCTGCTCTTTTTCTATACTTTGGATTCTTCCAGCAATGATGCAGGTACTCTCTACTGTTGCAGAAATAATTAGGGCACCTACTGCTTATTTCTTTATCTATATGTGTGAGAAGTGTATGGATGCTTGAGGAAAATGAAGTTTCCCAGACCAGTTGCAGAGATTCATTGAATAGAGTGGTCATTGTTCTTCTGTCTGGAAAGTTTCCCTTCTTCTCCTGGGCTGCTGGTAGTTTATTCACTTCTGTCTAGACTGAGCCTAAAAAGATAGCTAATACCTGATATGTGCAGTATGGTTTTGGTTGGTTGCTTTGTTTTTGGGGTGGGTTTTTGAGGGAAACAGGATTATGAGATTTAGCACTTCTTAAACATTGGAAAGATTGAAGGATGGAGTCATGGCTGTTGGTGTGGAAACCTCTATTCACAGAGGTAGCAAAGGGAGAGATTCTGGTTCACAGCAGAGGCTGAAGATTCTCATGTTCATGTTGCCACTGGCCTTTGTCAGCCCAGATCGACAGTCCATACACCCCGAGTCTAGTGCCAGTAGATAAGTGTGTAAGTCCTGACTCTGCTGCTGTGCCAGGTCATCCATGAACTGGCACACTAGACAGGAAGGGGAACCCAATTAATGTACAGATAGGAAGGCAAATCAATTAGTCAGGTTGCTGTAGCTCCAGGCAGTGTCTGTGGCATGATGAATTGACATAACTCAGTTGATTTTTCCTGACTTTCTTTCTTGAGGTATCTTTCAAGTTTAAATGCTTGTTTTTTCTATAGTTACTGTGATTATGCTTCTTGTCATAGAGATGATTTCTGTAGGTCAGCTGTCATAGTGATGAGATGACTTGAGAATCCCACGGGGATAACTATATTGTACCAGAAATGGATACTACTGACCCCCCCCCCCCCCCCCCAAATCTGGTTACCGTAAATTTTTATTTTAGTTTACTTTACTTTAGTTTATTATGGTTTTTAGAACTTTTTTAGTTGAATGTTGCAGTTGTCCTTACTGATTAAAGACACTGAAATTAGCAAGAAAGTGCCAGAGTTATTTTAAGGTTCAAGTCTGTTGCCACTCAAGTAATGCACGTGTGGCCATACTTTCTATCTTACTGCATTGCTATTTATGTTTCCTAAGTCAGGAACTTCAGCTTTTCCAAGAAAATACCTGCTCTCCTCAGAGAGTGAAGTGACTTCAATGTTTTTCTGAATTGAAATGTAAGGACTTAGTGGAAGAGTATGCAAAATAATTGGTTTTCCATTGTCAAGGTACCAAGAAAACACAAACTTTTTTTGTGGATGGTGATACTTCTGCATTGTCCTTTCTCTTGTCACAATGAGGTACTAGTCCTTAAATGTACTCTTTATTTTTGTACTTTGAAGTGATATACTTAGAAATTTGCTCTGAAGTTCTGTATTTGCAACACTGCCTTTTATGAATAATAGCTATATGGTACTTTATGGAAAATCCATTGGACAATAGGGGCGGAAATAATTACATCATAATTGATTTTTTTGTACACTGCAAAATTTTAATGCAAATTTGTTTTCTTTTTGCAACAGGTTCTGACAGTAAATCTGTGGCTGGACCTGTTAATTCATCACCTGAGATTAGTCTGAGATGGGAAAGCGGGCCTAGTGCTGTTGTACATTCCCTGCTAGCTGTAAAAAATGGGTTTCTTCAGTGTCATGTGGAGAACTTCAGTGCTGAATTTCTAACATCTTCTCTCACAAACATTCAACATTTTCTAGAAGATGAAACTGTCGCAGAAGTGATGCCTATGAAGATAAAAGTTTCTAATGCAAGGATTAATTTAAAAGTATGTTAACAATGAGATACTTGGCTGCTCTAAAAAAAAAATTGTATTCTCGTTTCTTTGATGATAAACTACTAATCTGGATACAGTTAACTTCAAAGAAACTGCTATCATTTCTGAAAGGTCTTTAGATAACACTAAAACAATTTTAAAATCCATAGATTTGGTTAGCTCTGTGGTATGCCTGGAGGGGAATTATCTGCATGGCCAAGTCATTTGTATGAATTAATATTTTATACTTTTTCCTCCTCTCCCAAATCTCTCTTGTAGAAGGACAGTGTCTGGGAATTTTATATGTAAGGTATATCAAGCTTCCAGAGGAACAATGTGGGTTTTTCTGGTTGGGCTTTTTGCCTAGCAAAGTATATGGTTTTCTAATTACAAACCATGGATTTTAAAGGTTATTTCTCTCTCCTAGTTGGAGGATAGTACTTGCAATGAAAATTCTGTACAAAAGAAGGAAAAGGTTATGGAATTCCAGTACAAACCACTTGAACACTGTTTCTTACAACCCAAGTTTCATGTTCTGCTCTGCCTAGAAACAGATACTAAACTATGCAAGCATTTTTCAGCACCATATCTTAAAATAGTAACATTAAGAGGACACTTCTGCTCAAGTCTCTTAGGAGGTTTTCTTTCAGACATTTGAAGAAGATGGTGAGTTCTTTGCTGCACAACCACTGAATATAAAGATAAGGACACTTTTTTGAGGGGTGTAGAACAACAGAAAAACAAACATAAAGATAATTATTACATTGCTTTGGACAGTAATAATCACACATATAAACTTTGAACAAGGTGAGGACTGGAATACCAGCTCCAGTTCTACATCTGAGGCTAAGGTCTTGATTCTGCCAAGATTATTATTGACTGGAAAGGCAATTGTTTTGTGTTCTACTCAAAATGCATCAGTTTTCCTTCCCTCAGTGATACAGCCCTTCCAGCCCCTGAGGATCCTTGGGCACCCTTTTAGAGCTGTTTCTCCTTTACAGGATTAGCACAAGCATTTTCCTTAAGATCTGTGGGATCTATTGCTTAGATTTCAGTGGATTACAAACATGAATGCCCAAATGCAAATAACAAAGTCTTTACATATAGTCATTTGCATTTAGAACCAGGATTGTGCTGGTTTATTGGCAAGAAGGCAGACTTAGGCAAAATGTTGAGAAAGCAGCTGCTTGAGATGGGGAATGTATATTAATAAACTGGCAACAAGATTCTGCTTGGCAGCAAAAGCACCAAAGTGCTCACTCAGCAGTGCATACAAGTCATGGTGAAGTTACTTATGATGGTTGACAAACTGCAAATTTGACATAGAGATGATTCATTTCTATAGAGTTGTTGGGTATTATAGTGTGAGAGGGTATGGTTCAAATGTATGCTGCATTGCCTATTCAATACAGTATGTTCTTTTATTTCTTCTGCATGAGACTTGATGCAGTGTGTTTCATGGCAAGGGAGGAATTTAAGAAATATTATTTTATTGTTTGCTTTTTCTACGGCAGTCTCAATGCTGTTTCAAGAAACTTTGGAAGCTATATCTCAACAGCTTTCTTGGTACATGTTTAATGCTGATATGTATAGTTTCTGATTATACTGGCTGCCTTATTCTGTCTGACAGGGATAATGAACTATAAAGACTTCCTGGGGAGTCCCCAAAGAAGTAATTTGTGAAGTTTCTCTTCTGTTGAGTATAGTAATGTAACTAAACTGCAGCTGGTGTCATACCAAACTAAATTTTAAAAAGACAAAATCTGCTCAAGAATGATAGCTGTACCCATTCAATCTTTAAATAGTTCAAGGGAGAATCAGATACTATATAGTACAGGCTTCTTATCTGTGACTCAGGGAGCTCCTGAGCTAACAAATGTCTTGGGTTGGGGTATAGTCTTACTGAGATGTCTGTAAAAACACTTTGAAGTATTTTAGTTGGACTGTATATTGAGTTCAGCAGACTTACTCCACAGATAATTTTGAGCCTTAATACGATCCCTGGGGGGGAAAAAAATGGAGCCAAAGTTTAGTGGAGATCCCATTAGAAAATTCTGCTCTGTAACATTCCCTTTCAAGTTTCTTTAAACCCACTTATGTTTAAATGAACATCCTAATTATCTATTTTGATTTCCTGGTAAACTCATTTTTGATTATATGTATTTTTTAGGATGACAGTCCACGTGAAAATCTCAAGGCATCTGAGCTGGTACCCATAAAGCTGCATATTGACATACTCTGGATAGAAAGAAATGATGATGGCACTTTTCTCATTAGAGGTTTGTATGTTCCTCCACCTTGATATGTCAATTCTATAATCCTATTGTTTTTTCCTTTGTGCATACATGTGACTAATTATGAAAAGATAACTGATGATAATTTGTGGAAGGTATGTTGCCATATACCTTAAGTCACCAAGAGGAAGACTACCTTTTTGAATAGTGTATTGGCTGTGATAACCCACAGTTGAATCGACGTGAGAGAAATAAAAATATGCTTATAATGTCATCAGGATATGCTTCATCAGTGCATATCACTTCATCATTGTAAGTTTAGGGTCCCTTTGTTGCTACAAAGCAAACAAAAAAATTGCCTTTCTTTACAGAAAGATACCAAGGTGGTTACTGTCTTTGTTGTTTTGTGTTACAGGTAGTAGTAGAAACTACTGTAAAACAAAAAAACTATTTAAGAAGTACAAGTAGCAATTTTCAATTCTGTGTGTCACAGCGCTGTCCTGGCAGCTCAGGGCTGGATTGCACTGAGACTTGCATTTAGAATAGTGATTTAACTTTGTATTTTTCATGAAGCATATATGTGTGCTTAGAGGGGGTTTTTTACATGCACCGGCAAATACGGAACACTCGTAACAAGGCAATACATACAGAGCTGAAACTTCACTGTTGCCTTTCACAGATATGTCAAAGAATCATAGTCTAGGTTGGAGGGAGCCTCTAGAGGTCATCTGTTCCTACTCCTACTTCCTACTCAAAGCAGGGGCAGATTCGATAAAATCGCTCAATGCTGTGTCTGGGCAAGTTTTGAGCATCAAAAAGACAATACCACAACCTGTCATAAATAATCTGTCCCAGTGTTTGGCCACTCTTATGATTAATTTTTTTGATCGTGTGTAGTTGGAATTCCCATTTTTTCCAGCTTGTGTCTACTGTCTCCTGTCCTGCCATCTCAAGACAGAGGTGCTTGATAGCTTGCCAGGCACCTCAGGCACATCTGGTCCATCTTCTCCATACGCTACCGCTAGGCAGGCAAAGGTGGCATTAAGATCACCCTACAGCCGTCTCATCTTCAGATTTGATGAGTGCATCTCACTCAGCCCCTCATTTGTACATCATGTGCTCTTGGCCACAATTATCTTGGTAGTCCCCTCCTGTCAGTATCTTTCTCACACATGGGAATCCAAAACTAGATGCAGTATTCTAGATATGGTCTCACTGGTGCTGAGTAGTGGGGAATAACAACTTCCCTCACCTTGCTAGCTATATGCTTGCCAGTACAGCCTGTATGTCCTTGGTTTTTCCTGTCAGGACTCACTGCTGACTCATGATAAATCCTGTTGACCAAGGCCTAGAGGTCATTTCCTGCAATGTTGCTTTCTGTCTAGTTGGTCCCCAACCTGTAGCAGAGCAAGGTTATTGACTCCCTGCTATGGGACTTCACATTGGCTTCAGCTGAACTTCATGAGGCTTCAGTCAGTCTATCTCTCCAGCCCATCAACTTTCCTCTGAAAAACAGCTATTTTTCTTTTCTTTTTTGAAACCCATCAGTGTGTCAGTCACCCACCCTTCAATTTGGTGGATTTCACAAAACTGCAGAGGGTGCACCCACCCTTTCATCCAGATCCTGGATATGTTAATCCAGCAATAAGCAATGTATTGTATGACTTTAGAGGCTGCAGGATGATCTTAATGCCCCCTTCATCCACTTGATGGGAAGGTAGAGCAAGGATGGACCAGACTTTTCAGAGGTATGCTGTGGCATGATCAATTTATTCATGTTATCTAATGCATTGTTTGAGTTAGATGTTCAATGCATTTTGGTCGTCTTTTTATACTAAACATTGAAAGTTTAATAACGTAGTGAGAAAACACATAATTTTAAGGTTTCTTTCAGTTCATATTTTTTCCCTTTTGCTGAAGTGCTTTGATCCTTATTCTTTTCTTGGACAGCTCATGTACAGTGACTTCAAAGGCATAGGTCAAATGCCATTTGCACTGCAGTGATAAGTGTCTGCAGTGCTACATCTTTTGAGTCCTCATGTGTGTGGTGGGGGGGGGGGTAATGAACAAAAAATCCTTGTTTAGAAGGAAATGCTTAAAAGACAAAAAAAGCACAAGAGTATTTTTTAGACCATGACCCTCACTTTTCCCCTTGACATACAAGAGCATATTTTAACAGATGTTACAGTGCACTTCAGTTACAAATGCTAGAAAGTTTCTTTAATGCCAAGTAATTAAAGCTATTTTCTAATTTAAAAACTTGGTCCTGCAGGTTTATCTCACTGTGTCTTTAAATGTAAATGCAGTCTTCAGAGAACCAGGAGATAGTATGTTAATAGCAATATTAATAGTTCCCAAATTTCTGATTATTTAGAGTGCATATTCTGTGGTGATGATATGGGTCGGTATAAAAATGTGTTTATTTTCTTCAGGCTGGAAGTTACATATTGTTTCTTTCTTCCTCTAAAAGGTTATGAGTTTTAATTAAATTTTATTCTTAAATTTGATTTTGAGAGGTGAATATAAATGTACTTAGTATTATATTTGGCGTAGGTGGGTTTCATTTTTTAGTGATAAAAATAAAGCTTAAAAATTTTTTTTGACAAAACCCCTGCACACTATTTCTGTGATATAGACAATCAAAAATTAAATGATATGTCAAAGATGAAGAATTCAAGCGGTACATTGCAGCAAGCAGTGGGATCTGTTGAACGTAAAACACAGGACCAAGCCACGCAGACTACTTGTGAAACTCCCAGACCTTCTAAATCAAGCAGGGATTCAGCTGACTTCCTTAAAAATGAGGTATTAAGAATTGATTTTGACTTCACCTTGCCCACTCAAAATTATGTTACAATCATTATTAATCATAATTGTAAGGCTATCTGGGGGTGGGCCTGGGATATATTTCTGTTTAGAAATCTTTTAGACATGGAAAATATGGATTGTGGATATTCAAGTATGGTTCAGCAATTAATTACTGCTTTCTACATAGTGTATTAATACACTGCACACTGATTCTTTTCCTTAACATCAGAGGGAGTTTTATGAGGGAATTTTCTTCTCCCCATCTCCCTCATCCCTGTACAACACAGCTGCCAAAGACAAGGGAATTGGCTGTTGGTCAGACCCTTACTGATCTATCAGTCATACCCAGATTTTGAATGGATGAGGACAGAACTCACACATTAATTTGGCTGTTTTTCCCACCGGATAAGAATCTGTTCCTAGAGCTTAGAAGCTTGGGTCATTTCCATTCCATTCCAGAATGGAAATGGTATAGCTAAAACACTGGCTATCCCACCTTTTGAGCTAATGACATCAGCTCTCTCCATGTTCTACACTCACTGACTGAGAATCAGTTGCAATTGACGCAGCCTCAACAAACCTCTGCCCAGCAATGAATGGAAGCATTTGGTATTTTAAAAGTTGCTGTAATGGAAAAAGTTGTCAGTATGCAGGGATACTAATAGATTTGTTTTCTAACCTAATCATTTCAGCTTATTGAAGAAAATGAATGTCTCAAACAGGAACTAGCCAAAGCCAAAATGGCTCTTGCTGAGGTCCAAATGGAAAAAGACGCCCTGCTTCATCGCATGAAGAAGATGAATGTTGATCATCAGTAGGACAGTGTTCTGTTGGTGCAAGGCATCATCATCGTAACTGCACGTGGTGGTGGCACCTAAAATACTGTCTGCAAATCACTTGAAAATGCGGGGTTTTTTTGCTTACAAAGTTTTCTCATTGCAAAAAAACAATGTTTGTGAACCAGGTACTATTCTGAAATTATCATTAAACATTGTAACTTTTTTCAGCCCATTTTAAACTGAAATGACTTTGGAAAAGTCAGTTTATACTGTACTTTATTAATTTACTGAGGAAAAAGTAATTTCATCTACTTTTAATATTATCAAAGGAAATGTTATTTTTAAAATGTTTTCTGAAAAGTGGATGGTTCAGCAATGAAAGAAGGTGCCTGGGTGCATAACAGAGTCCATGTATGATGCCTCACTAACAAAGTGTACCTCTCTTTGTTAAGGTTATGTTGTTTGTTTGTTGCCAGAAGATACCTATACAAGAGGTTACATTTGCACTATGATGATAGAGGCTAGATCCTCTAGAATAGTATAGCTACTGAAAATAAAAATACCAGCCCTAAAATGGCCCTAAATTCAGTGTAATTTGCCCCGAGAGGATTTTAAGTATAATCCTCTGGTGCTATAGAGTTCTATATATCTTTTCCATATGCACTCCTAAAATAATACAGTAAATGCTGGAGAATTTAAGAGGGCATACTACTGGGCTTTCCTTCTGCATGAAGGTCCACTGTAGCTGTACAGCTGATGTAATTTAGACATTCACACTTTGTTTCTCCTCTCTCTGTGAAAAGGATGCAGGCCTGCTATAGGATCTGGCCCTTTGTGACAGGTGAGCTTTGAGCCATTTTGCATGCATGTCTGATTGCTGCACAATTCATCAGACATGCCCACGGATTTGGTTCAGTGTGTTTAAATAACTAATGTCAGTGCTTGTGAGGGGGAAAAATCCTACTGGGATTCATTAGTTGTATATTGCTTTTTTTTTTTTTTCATAAAAAAGCTGTAGAGAGAGAATCACTTAATTACCCAATGAAATTGTGAGATTACATGAAATGTAATTATACAGTTTAAATTATGGGTGATTTGTACAAATTGAACAATAATTTTCAGCTAAAAACTGGTACAGATGAATAAGTAAAAAAGCACAACACTGTAAAATAGAGAATATAAGAGTGTGCTTCTAAACAAATTGGGAAACAACATACAAAACCATACATGCCTGTAAGAGATTGTCTTTGCTAGAAGTAAAACTGACTGAATAATTTAACTAGTGACCTTGAATCTGACAAATGAGTATTTTCTAATTGCTACCACAATTGTTTCTGCTCCATGGGATGTTGGAGGGAAGTTCTGTTTGTAGATAAGCAAACAAATCTCAAAAAGTACTTAGTATCCTGTGGTTTGACTTTGCATATTCAGGTTGTCAAACCAGTTTTAATTAAAATGGTTTTCATTAAATCTTTTTGGAGCACACGTAATTTGCACTGCTGAAAATAGTTATTGAAAGTGTAGATTTTAATCAAGAACTCTATGGAAGAACTGGTTCAGGCACTATTTTAAAGCCTGCCTTATGAAACCTTAGTTGAAACTCTTCTTAATGCCCATGGAAATTTTTATTTTATTATTCTGAATTAGATGAAAAAATATAGACACAATGTTTCTATTAGAGAAGTGAAATATTTGTATTTCAATAGTTATATAAGACAACACAGTATTAAATATGAGTGGTGCAATTTCACATAAATATAATGTCAGATTCAGGAGAGGAGTTCTCCATTGGTTGGTACTATTAAAGTAATTCTCATTTGGTTTATCCTTGCCAAGATCTAGTTGGAATTATTCTGGAGAAAGGAATGTATAGAGTGCTTAGTAGCATGTTGCTAGAATATTACATTGAGAATTGTCTAATTTTTAAAAAGAAATAAATAGCAATATCAAATGCCTGTCTTCTTTACTACATAAGCTAAACCCTGCTTTTTTGAGAAAAACCAATCACAAATCAAACCCAAAGTAACAGCCCAGACTAGGCCTTCTGAGAACAGTTGTTGAAATTCAGGGTGTCACTTCCTAGCACTTCATTATAACTGAATACATTTCTACTTCATGGCCTTTATACAGTAATAAGCATCACCTGTGGACAGTTCAGAGGAGATGGGTGTGCTTGGTTGTGAGCTTGACAATACTGAGAGTAATTGTACTACAGCATTCTGAAATGTGTTTGGCCATTTAAAAAATTGCAGAGAGAGAGTTAACTTCTTAATGTTTGAAACTGCAAAGTTAAACTAAGCTCTTATAGGTTATACTAAGCATAGTTACGAAAAGCATCAGAATTAAAAAAAAAAGGGCTTAATTCATCCTCAAGGCTCTGTTAGTCTTTATAACCTCCTAGACAGGAAGTTTGTACTATCAGTAGAGCCTCTTGCTTTTATTCTGCAAAGAACTAAATGGAAGATAGTTTGGAGAATTTCAGTGTATACAGAAAACTGACTCCTGAAGTCCGGTAGGAAAACTGTTACCATGTTTTATTTTACATTTTTAATGGAAATTTAAACTTGTCTACAGTTTAGCTTAACACTCTTCATCTTGTTTAGAAATGCTGGTTTAATGTCTAATGAAACTTTCACATCAGTTCACCCTAAAGGGGCTGTGCCCTTCCCCAGGCTCCATCACTGAATCTTTCTGACGTGCTGTTCCAGTTCTCACTGCAACTCTAGCTTTGTTGGTAAGCACCAGCTTTAAATCAATATTCTGGGGCCTTACAGTATTACTTATAAAAGGCGTGTTGGAGAGGGAGTTTTGTAGAGACCATACCTGCTCCAGCCCCTTCTGCCTAAGTCTTTTATTTCCCAGTTCCAATAGCCATGTCTGTTTGTACACTCTCTCCCTTAGGAAATTACTTGGGAGTCTTAAACTAGGATCACAAGTGATCTCTAAAGGATAACTGCTAGCTGCAGAAAGGTTCCTACGTCTGCCATGATAATGGTTATCTTTATTCAAAATAATTTTATAATGTAAGGAGATGTAAATGTAAGGAGATGTAAAATGTAAGGAGAATGTGATAGATCAAGCATCTACAATTCCAAGAGTACAAAATGTATGTAAGTGCTGCAGAAGCAAACTCCCCGCAGTGACCAGATTTCAGGTAAGTAATGATGGACACAATGGTTTCTACATAGAAAAATGTGCTCACATTGGTCTAGTTCTTAAAACATTCATCACAAAATGCTTGAAGAAGATTTTCAGCTCACTGTTGCCATCTGCACATTTTAGAGCGTACATCGGATTCCAGTTCAGCTGTTGATGTAAGTGAATGTCTTTTTATCTGTTGTAGGAACAGAACATCACCTTGCTAATATGTTAAGTAGCAATTAAATTGTGGGCACTTGCTGTGAAATCCACCAATTCACCCCTCCCAGTAGGGAAATGAGTTTTTTGACAGCCCTGCAATACAACCTTATCTTTTTTTAATTCCGACCCATGCCACTTCACTTTTGCTGACTGGCTTTTGAATAGCAGCCCCATTTCCTGTGCCTCAGCAAAGATGTGTGTCCTTGTGAACCCAGTGGCAGGCTTTGTAGTGCTGAAGCACGGCTCTCGTGCTGAGGCTAACGCGTGGCTTCCAGTGGTGCAGCACCAAGCAGCGTGCTCAGCTCACTCTGCTGAGTTCTCTGGCAGTGACCTCCTCATCTTAGTAACAACAGGAAACCTGAAAGCAGAAGCAGCACAAAGATGGTGCTAAACGGCATTAAGGGATGCAAAACTTGGATAGGAATAGTGGTCTTTGCTGGAGGAACAAGGCTTTGTTTCTCAATAAAATTAGGAAAAAGCATGAAGATTGCTGGTAAATAGAAGCTGTGTAGTTACAGTTGTTTACAGTTTTAGGTATTTTTAGCATGCTTATATAAAAACTTAAATTGTCTGATTTTAAGGTTTATGAAAGATATTTTTGATCAGTATTTCAAGAACTTTTTTGTAACTCACAGCTTCTCAGATACTGTAGAATGTCTTGCAAATATGTCTCATGCTACTTGCTAGCTGAAACACATTTGCAGGAATTAAATCTTTAAAAATCAACTAAACTCTTGATAGTCTGTGTTTTCTCCCAAAATAATGGGTAACTTCTACATCCCAACGAGATGAATTTTTTTTAATTGCCACCTAATTAAAAAAGCAGATAATAACTTTTTTTAAAGGTAATTTTTTGGTTTTATCTGCCATTGCCTAAGCCACTCCTAAGCAGTTACATTAAAGTATCTGTAATTTATTATTTCTTCAGTATCTCCTGCCTTTCTTTTTTGTTGCCATCACTGTCTTTAGTATGAGTGGAAGTAGAATATATGTATTTCCTAAAGCTTTCCACCATGTAATCTCAGTATTAAATTTTACATAGTTTTAAGAATCTCTGAAAGCACTGTTTTGGAAGTAAAAATAAGATATACTTATGCTGTATCTTCTGTGAGAGTAAGATGGCAGTGTGTGGAGCATAATGCATGAACTGGTTAATGCATTTTTCCTACAACAGAGTATGTTTGAAACCACCATGATTTAATTTGAGTTAGATAATTGGTAAGTATTTTAAACATTTGACAGAGACACGAACAAATGAGCGCTTCAGAAGTGATAGTCTGAGGCAGTAAGTGCTGAATAAAGAGGCAGCCTCTATGCAACTTACCTGTGGAACAAATCTGCAAACCTCAATACACCGCTACCACAGAAGGTGCAACTGCCAGAAACAACTTCTGTCATTGTAATTATACTGTTCTGGTAACCGTGGAGTTTTTGAGCCCTGGACAATCCTTTTGCGATGAGAATGAACATCTCGCAGTCTATGAAGGTTAGTATTTCAGCGGTCAGAAAAGCCGCGCTGAGGTGCGGGTGTTTCGGTGCAGGTTGGGGTTCAGCCGCGCCGCCCCGCTGAGCAGCGCTGCCGCCAGGTGGCGGTGCGGGAGCCACTCCGGGGGGCACCACGCTGGGAAGCGTCAGCCTACAGCCTGGCCTTCCATAAACTGCTCATGATCAGTTTCATAACATCACTTTAAATCTGAGGGCTTGGATATTTTTTTCAAATTTAGATAGCTTAGCTTTGTTTATACTGCCTTCTTTATGGCATATGTTTTCCTCTTTAAGTAAATCACATGAACTGCCTAAACAGTGTCAGAAGAAGGATTTTCTACCCCCTTTTAGCTTTAAATAAATTCCGAAAACTTATTTTCTCCACATATTGTCCCTTTTATGGTAAGATTTTTCCAGAATTTTTGTGCTTCATCATTATCTCTTAAAAGTGTAGAATAAATTTTTCTTGTTTTCTCATCATTATATAGATTAAAAGCTCCACCGTGATATCATCAATTTATTTGTTCCATTTCCTTGCTAACTAGAAAAAACCCTCGTTTCTAATAAAAGGAGCATATAGAGAGGTTCCCTATGTTTCTTTGGGAATAACCAAGTGTAATCCTTTAAAAAAGTTTACCTTACTCACCTTTGCCAGATGGTAATCTAGCATGACAGTTTATATTAACACCATAGTGTGTGGTAAGTGATCTGGAGTTACTTCTTTTTATATCCTGTTTGGCTATTCAAAAACTTACAGGCAGAATGACTAAGCAGAGAGAAAAGCAATTTATATAAAATTTACTGTAGGAATGGGGTCGCTTTATTTTTGTCAAATAGAGAAAATAGCATAGAAAGCAGCTGTCTCTTCATTCCTCTGGAATCTTAATGTAGTTTTTTTCCTTCCGCTTATTTTTAATTCTATTTCCAACAAGAGGCTGCAACTTAGGATAGGTACAAGGGAGAGTTTTTTAAGGTGTCATCCTGCAGTGCCACATACTAGGACATGTTGCAGAACGTGACAATATAATGGACACGAGCATGATCACAGCTGCTTTCCTGAACTGAGTTTGATGTAGAAATGAGGCTTCTCTGTTCAAACTTAACAGGAAGATAGCAGGAAGTCTCCTGAAAAACCACTTCTTTCTAAAAATGAGATTTGCTCTTTCTGCAGTATTCACCAGACCTTTTGAGTGTGTGTGTGTGTATATATATATATATACGAGAATACTTATACAACAGCTTTCTTAAATAATTATAAAAAAATGTCACCCCCAGCATTTCATTTCCTATCCAGAAGTTATGTAAGAAATATGGTAAGTTGCAGTTGCATTGAGAAACTCTTTAAAGCAGTATCAGTGCTATTTGCTTTAACTGGATCCTAAATCTTCCCAAATCACTAACAGCTGGCAGTGTAACTCATGGAAAACTACAAGTTAAGTTTCAAACTCATACTCATCTGAAGATATATCTAAAAGCGGTCATGACCTGAATGCTGTTGTTAAACCTTCCTTTGCAATTATCAGAAACATTTTCAGCTCATGCAACAGGAAAGTATTCCTTCAAAGTCATAATGTTAAGATGATTTAAAAGACTCCTTGAAATGGGACTTGACAAAATACTTCAGCAGGCAAAGTCAACCTAGAGTTAATCTCTTTGGCCTTTTCATTATGCAAAACATGTCTCTTGTTTAGCTACTGTAAGTCAATGAGGAAAAAGGGGAGAGTTTGAAATAAGCATAGGGAAAACAATACACTAGAACAAATTCTGAGCACTTTATTCATGAGAACGTCTTCCTATGTGGCTGAATAGCTTTCATCCTTAATGTCAGTGTGGCTGCCTTTAAATCCACAGCTGCTGGAATCAAAAGGAATATTTTTACTTAGCAGCAAATAGTAATTTATAGGCAGTAACAGATTTATTTTTTTCTTCTCCATCTGGTGATAAAACTCATATATGGAGCAACATCATACTGCATGTGTTAGCTAGCTATTAACTGACAAACATTGTCATAATCTCCCACTTTGCTGATGTCCTTTCATTTTAAGGATCCTTAGAAACTTCTTATGCCAATCAGGAGAACCTACATAAAGTGGGATTTATGAATAACAGGAAATTTCGTTATCAGATACTCAGTATCCAATCTCACCCACTCTACCATTCCTGATATCCATGGGAAATGGGCCTGCCAGAAAAATCTGAGCCTGAAACACTGGAGGTGAAGTTACTGTGAGAACTTAATGGAAGCTGTGTGTAACTAAGAAAGGATGAGGCAGAGCTGTAGTACAAACACATCCTCGGCATGATGTACATTTTCACTACAACCACCCTAACAGGGTAATCTTCCCTGTGAGAAAGACAGGGTTGTATTATAGAAGGAAGTAAAAAAGAGAGACTGAGAGTTTCTATGAAAGGAAATTTAAAAATTGCAGCAAGAGAGAAATGCACAATAAACAGACAAACTGAATACTAATTAAATCAGGTGCTATGAACATTTAGTTACTGTATACACAATGTGCATTAGATTGGGTACATTACAAAATGTATCAAAGCATTCAAAATAACTGGAAAATATGGTTTTATGTAAAAACAATCCTACCTGAAAAAAAAGAAATTGATTTGGCTTCCACAGCAAATCTGTTGTCTCCTTGCTCAGATGGTGGTGGTGGTGAAATGTTTCACTCTCTCCTCACGAGAAACAAGTGATAGGGCAAGAGGAAATGGCCTCATGTTGCAGTAGGGGAGGTTTAGGTTGGATAATAGGAAAAATTTCTGGACCAAAAGGGTTGTCAAGCACTGGAACAGTCTGTCCAGGGTAGTGGTAGAGCCACCATCACTGAAGGTGTTTAAAAGACGTGTAGATGTGCCACTTACGGACACAGTCCGGTGGTGGACTTGGCAGTGATGGGCCAATGGTGGGGCTTGATGACCTTAAAGGTCTTTTCCAACCTGAATATTTCTGTGTAAAGGGATTGGGCTAATGCAGGGTGGTGTCTTCACTGGGATATTGCTGAGAAAAGCATTCATTTGATGAAATACTAACATCAAAATAAAACTGGGCAGTTCCATATTTTGATATTTCAAATTTAAAAATGTTTTATTGAATCTTCAATATAAAAGGGCATGATGTGATAAGTAGTAGTGTCATAGAAGTTCATTAATTTGCCATTACAAAACCTATTTTCAAAAAACTAGTGTGTGGCAGGTCCAGAGGTGTGAAGAGGAAACAAATGTAAGAAAACAGCAGTTAACCAGATTTATGTGCCTTCAGAATTTTCCTACTTGAATTATTCATCCTACTTTAGTTATTCACCCAGCTTTATTGGAGGTAGATCTTTTTAGTTCCAATTTGTTATATACTTAATTATTTGATTAAAGATTACTTTGCATTAATTATTGCATATTTTTCTAGGATTATGCCATATTTGCATATCCATAGCAGAGGGTGTCTCTGTACTTTCTATTCTCTTAATAGAGTATGGAAATAGAACATCTATCACAAATAGCTGCACCAGTTTGCTTCCAATGTGAAAGAATGCAAAGATTAATTCCTAAATGTGTTTTTCTAAATCAGCTCCAGTTAGAAGAGTGTCACGTATATGCTGGCATTCCTGTAGTTCTCTCTGCTGCCTTTGCTACTGATGCTCTGGG